>NC_132852.1:300000-1500000 GCF_048164855.1 Canis lupus baileyi | reverse complement strand
CTTGCCTTTCTACGTACTCAGATGTTTTCTTAACCTGGACTGTTTCAATCCTTGTTTCTGTAGATATTCATTCACAGGGATGACTGCAATGTTGTTTTATTTTTAGGGCATACAATTGCTTCTCACACATATTCTCACCTAGGCTACGGTATCAAGTCAGGTCACCTTTGTCATTTTGTCTATTATAGAGATAAGAAATTAAAGTCCATAGATTTATTTAGCTATGGAGTTGGCACAACAGAAATTTGAACCCAAGTCTTCAGACTAACCTGTACTAAAGTACAGGGCTATATCTACGAATAATCTCAAGTGGATTGCTTGAAGTATGATAATGATTGGATGGCATAATACACCAACCGCACGGGCTGATTTTTTTTTTTTAAGAAGATTTCCGAGATTAATTTGTTTTTTTGTTTTGTTTTGTTTTTGTTTATCAATTGCTTAGGGTTGGTGCAAATGTGCAGTTCTCCTGTGAGGACAATTATGTGCTCCAGGGATCCAAGAGCATAACCTGTCAGAGAGTCACAGAGACACTGGCTGCGTGGAGCGACCATCGGCCCATTTGCCGAGGTAAGGTGCATGCCATGATGTCGTCACCCCGGTTCTGTCTTCCATCACGGTTGGCATGTTTTGTGAATGCACAGTGAGAGTGAAGTGCAAAGCAACACTGTGTGTGCTGTGTACAGACAAAGCAGAACAAGGAGGGTAAGGATGCACATTTCCCTAGTGAGGTGGGTGGGAAAGAAATAGGTCTTTGAAATTGGTTAGGAAGCAAGCATTTCCCAGGATATTAGTGGTTTTTAAATTTCAGGAACCAGGTGAGCAAATCTAATCATTCAAATGCATGCATACACACTTACTCAGTACAACTTGGCACTCATCTATATATATACACAGTTTGCATATTATGAAAATAAGTTACATAACCGGATTCTTTGGCAAGTTTTATGCACGCCCCTGCAAATCTAAAAATGCTCACCTTTCAATGGCAGTGAGGTTAATTCTTGGATTTTGATGATACCAGTGATAAAGGGAGTTTGTTAGCAATATCCTGAGTTAATATTTCACTGATAAATGGTCTTAAACTAATGTCTGACATAGTAGAACACAATAATGTATCATCATCTCCTTCTTTAAAGCTGTCAAAGTGTTGATTTGTCACTGCCAGGAAGTATATGAACAGTCCTACCAGAATTATACAAACCACAGTAAAACCAACAGAAAACTGGTTTTAATATGGAAAATTAATAAAATCTGAAGGAAAACTAGGTTTTTTTTCCCCATAAAAATTATGCCATAAAATAATTTATGCAAATCGGCACTTTTAAAGGAAGGAGGGAACAAAAGCACAAAGTTGACCAAGGAATAAAAAGGGAAGTTACATAGAAGAATATCTTATACCTCCTTATAGCCTTTTTAGGATTCGTATTTTATGAATTTTAAACAATGTCAGATATATCCTGTGAAATCAAGTAGTTAGCAGACACGTTGCTAGCTTATCTAAGATAAAAGACTGTGTTGCAGGATTTGCTCTGTTGTACCCTTTACCTATAACTGCTTGAAGTTTTGTAACCTGTGGGAAGTGCACCATTGTGGCATGTGCATGACCCTGAGGACAGAGCGTGCCCTGGCCTCAGGACGCTCCTTCCCACGCTTCTTACAGGTGCACCTAAGACCAATCTCTCTGGTCTAGGGAATGTGAACGCTGCGCCCTTCTGTACTTTGTCTCTAGGCTCCTTTGTCTAATACTAAAGTGACAGTACCTGGCTTGCAAAGGAATGACCACAAGAGTCATGTTCCTACCAGGGGATGGTAATGTTTAATGTTCTTAGAAATAAATGAGGACTAATTCACCTGTATCATTTTTTTCCCCTAAGGGGGGAAAATGCTTTTATTCTTTAACATTTTCCTTGTTCTTCTATACCAGAAACATGTCATTATTTTAAAAGCCCAAACTAAGCAAAACTAGGAAATATGCACTCATTTTAAATTGATATTTTGGAGCAACATAAAGGAAATATGCGTGTAGACTATTATTTGATTCTTATTTCTTAATCCATAACTTTTTCTTTGTTTGCCCCAAATCTAAGCTCAAAACGCTCTGTCAGGAATCTGCCGCACCCCCACCCCAATGAATACAACCTGAATTGGTATCACTCAGAGGCTCTCACCTCCTAGCAGACGGGGCGGCGGGGGGGCCCGACCTGGGCTGCGGGCTGGGGGAAGCCTTCTCCATCCTCCATCTCCAAACACCTCACTCTCAGAGGTAATTGCACGGGGAGCCTTTTAACTTCCTGTCCCTACAGATTCTCACATCCTACTGAAAGGTATGTTAGAAGAGAAAGGCTCTCCTGCGGGATCCTTGTTGTGTAGTGCCCCTGGCTTGTTTCCCATGAGAATCCCATCGCTCTCCAACACCCACCGCTCTCATACCCAGAAGGGAAGAGTATGCACCTCTATTGTCCCCTCTTTTCTCCTCCCACCTGACGACTCAATGGTTTTTCCTTAATTTTTTGTGGAGTAATCCTTTAGTGCTTGTTCAATTGAGTTCTTGTCCAGTTAGTTTTTAACTTTCTGAAATCATGCGCGATAGTCGCTGGAAGTAATTCCTAAGAAGCCATTTCCATGAAGGATGTATGTTATCAAACCTTGTATACCTTAACCAGAACAGAATGTGTCCAGGGGACAATAACAAATATTTGTTTTAAAACTTAACATTTTATTTTTTTTTAGTTTTTTATTTATTTATGATAGTCACACACACAGAGAGAGAGAGGCAGAGACACAGGCAGAGGGAGAAGCAGGCTCCATGCACCGGGAGCCCAATGTGGGATTCGATCCCGGGTCTCCAGGATCGCGCCCTGGGCCAAAGGCAGGCACCAAACCGCTGCGCCACCCAGTGATCCCAAAACTTAACATTTTAAAGAAATACCTATTTTAGTACACTTGGAGTGTAAAATATTAAACAAAAAAAATTAAATAGAAAGTCTTGAAATGTTGTAAAGAGGAGAATTGAGATACACTATTTAGAATTAGGTGATAAAGGTTAGGTGACAAAAATAACTCAAAAGGAGCTTGAACCAAATGGAAATGTGATCATCTCTTGTGAAGAAGGTAGGAGTCAGGCAGGACAGGACCAGAATAGAGCTGTCCCAGGGATGGACGCAGCCTCAAGACTCACCTTGTCAGCCCGGCGGCCGCAGGCCAAGGTGCTGTCCAATATCCCAGGTACCAGGATGCAGGGGGTTAGAGGAACGTAGGGAGAGGCCAGCAGGGGTGTCCTAAGGATGGGGCCCGGGAAACATCACGTGCATTTCTGCTCGGTACCACCGGCAAAATTCCAGCCAAATATTCTAACCTGGTTGTGAGACTTTGAAATATAATTTTGAGTCCAGGCAGCCAAATATACAGCAAATGATTCTATTTCCGTGGAAGAAAGGGGAAATAGATATTAAGGGAAATAGCAGTCTCTGCAAAGGGGGTACCCTTCCTCAAGAAGGAGAGGAAGAATGACTCCCTGAAGAGATACATTTTCTTTCTTTCTTTCTTTCTTTCTTTCTTTCTTTCTTTCTTTCTTTCTTTCTTTCTTTCTTTCTTCTTTCTTTCTTTCTCTTTCTTTCTTTCTTTCTTTCTTTCTTTTTTCTTTCCTTTCTTTCTTTCTTTCTTTCTTTCTTTCTTTCTTTCTTCCTTCCTTCCTTCCTTCCTTCCTTCCTTCCTTCCTTCCTTCCTTCCTTTCTTTCTTTCTTTCTTTCTTCTTTCTTCCCTTTCCCTTTCCCTTTCCCTTTCCCCTCCCCCTCCCCTTCCCCTTCCCCTTTCCTTTTCCCTTTCCCTTCCCCTTTCCCTTTCCCTTTTCTTCTTCCCTATATCACCTGCAGCTTGCCATGAGTGAGAGGGTAGCTGGTGATCATTCAGCCTTCTCTCTTATCTGTTGGCGGCATATTTTGTTCACTGCTGAGCTTTAGCTATAAGCAATATGGATAAAAAAAAAAAAGCTAGAGTGGTATGTACAGGAGTACCCCAGTCTCTGACTGAAAAAGAGTTATCTGTGAGCATCATGGTTAAATAAGAAACCTGCCCATTCCCCTTCTCCACCCTGTACTCACCTCCTAGCCACATGGTCCTCAAGCAAGAGGATTGGCTTCCTTGTACAAAGCCAGCAGGAACATACATTCCTCTAGTCTGGGAAGCAGAGCCTTATACCACATCAGGCAATCACCATGTGTCATGATGTAATCAATGACTCACACAGCTGAATGGCCAAATGCATGAGTGCATTTGTCGGCTGACCCTATGGAGGATTGCTTAGAGGTGCCTCTAGATTTGTGCTCTCCACTAGACGTAAAATGCAAGCCATATATGTAATTAAAAAATATCTTTAAAAAAATCTAGTAGCCAGATTAAAAACCAGTAAAAAAGCAAAAGTGAAACAGGTGAAACTAATTTTAATAACATTTTATTTCACACAATATTCCCCAATTATCTTTTTTAACCTATAGTCAATTTAAAGGAAAAAAAAATAACCTTTCTCTCTTTTTTTATGCTATTTCTTGGAAATCCAGTGTATTTTAAACTCATAGCGCATCTCAGCTTGGACTAGCCATGTCTCACATGCCCAGTAGGTACACTGGCCAGTGCTCACTGTGGACATCACGGCTCCAGCTCCTGAGCACAGTGAGTGGGAAAGGAATAACACCCTTGTAGATATGAAGAGAAGAAGTGAGTTCACTGGGTCATGCCCTGTGTCCTGGGTGGCACCACAATATACTCTCTTCCATTACAATTTATATGTTTTTCAGGCTGGCAGTATTTAGGAACTCTGGGTCTGTCATCATTCTCTCCCTTAAATTTGGCTTCTATTTGCTTCTAATGATGGCTGCTTCATCAATTACAGAAGAGCTGAAAAAAAAATTAAGCAGAGATTTAAAAAAAAATTAAAGGGGATCCCTGGGTGGCTCAGCGGGTTAGCACCTACCTTTGGCCCAGAGCCTGATCCTGGAGACCTGGGATCAAGTCCCACGTTGGACTCCCTGCATGGAGCCTGCTTCTCCCTCTGCCTGGGTCTCTGCCTCTCTCTCTCTCTCTCTCTCTCTCTGTGTGTCTCATGAAAAAATAAATTAAAATCTTTATAATAAAAAAAATTAAAAAATTAAAGGGGAGGTTTTATACCTATTTCTATAAAAAGGATAGCTTGTGATATATCTAAAATGTAGTGGGAGACAGATCCCATGAACCTTAATGATTTTTCAAATACTACCCAAAACAGTGAGATTACTTACTATCGATGGGTCCCAAATGCCAAGTGCAATTTTCTGAGTTCATTTTCCAGTCTGTGCTATCACCATAATAAATAGCATGTAAGAAGAGAACATGATGGTTTGGGTTTTCCTGATTCATTCCGAGCCTTTAAGGGAGCCCTCATTGATCATCTCAGCCAACGTGTCCTAAATTCAACCATCTATCGAATGCAGTAAAATGCCCCTGGTCTGAGCTTTGCACCCATTATGAGATTTCAGATAGGTGAGTTAAGAAGTGATTCTCAAGGTTCCCATCTTCATGAAGGGTCTCTAACTCTTCGGTAATCACCATGGCTTCTCCACGAAAGGACTATCTGATGGAAACGTCTGATAAATTGCAGCAAGTCAGAAGTGATCTTTCCTATCTGGACACTGGTGTGGTTAGCCAACGCTTACATTAGCTAATTAGCTTCGAGGATGGGGACAACCTTACCTTTTCCTCCTGTTACCAAATAGGCGAACGGCTGTCATAGCTTGGTAATTATACAAGAGGGTTTGTTTGAAATTCCGTTTGCTTCATTTAGGGATATAAAAACAACTATAATAATTTTTCATGGGATAAAATATTATGAGCTGTTTAAAACTATGTAAAGTCTCTTTGGCAGTAGATTTTTAAAGTCAGCAAACAAACACAGGAAGAGGACAGAGTTCTATTGTTTAAGTAAAATGTTTCAGCTTGGCATTTCATTCCATCGATATTTACAGGGGCTTAGTAGAGAGAACTTCCTTTAATGCTAATGCACTCTGATCCGGGGAATTAATACTTTTAGTTGCTCACTGAGTTGAAAGAGCATGTAAACAAAAAAAAAAAGTGAAGTATTTGCAGTTGTAACCGTGGTTACATGGAAGCCAATTAGAGCCCAGGGGGTCATGGGATAAAGCTATTACCTTGATATTCTGGGTTCGATTAGCTAATAATTACCCTCCATGTATTAAGTTGTCATTTACCAAGAACTTTTATCATTTATTCCTTCTTGCCCATATTCTCTGTGCATGCAGAAATGACCTCGTAAGTAGTAGTCAAAAGGCCACTTATACCCGAGGGAGGACTCTTCGTTCTTCCAGATTAAATTTTAAGTCCATTTTAAGGTGATATTTTGTTTACTGATTATTCTACCAGATAGCTGTGACCTCAGAGGTTTAAAGAGACATACAGACTTTGAACTTTTTTTGGAATTCCAGTGGATTTGGAAAAGTTTCTCTTGTTGCTTCTAGACTCCCCAGGTTTTATACTTTTTAGTAGAAGACCACTTAGGTGAAAGATACATTTTCTCCTTTCTTATTAGGTTTTTGGAAATAATAAAGCTGTGCATTTTTATAGTACTCTCAAATTCTGTTGACATAGAATGACTTGAACACTAATGTTGATTTGATTTCCTAGAATATAAGGAAAGTCTGACCTAACTTGCTCTCGTGGGTTGTCCTTCTATGTGGGACACTTGCCCCAGGTGTCCGTGTGGCTGTCCGTCCTGCACAGGATGTTTCTTCAAACATCATGTCTTCTAGCATCATTCCATGACTACCAGATTCCTGAGTAAGCCCTTTGCAGATACTCCCCCAAACCTCACTCAGACCTTTCTAGAAAGCTGCTACGTCCTCCACATATTAGATTAGATGGTGCGTGTCTACTTGTTAATGGACTGAGAAGGAAGGATTTTGGTTTTGTTTTCTCTCTGCTACACAGCCCATGCTTGATACTGTGCCCTACTCACAATAAGTGTGCATTTGGGTAACACACAGCTGGAACATACTGGGCCACGTGCTAACTGCCTCCCTCGGTGTCCTTCCTTCAATCCTTAGAGCAATCACAGATGGAGTTATGATTATTACACCCATTAAACAAACTGAAGGGCGTTAGAATGAAATACATCAAGATTAGATGTCCAGTAACTGCATAAACCAGGCTTGGAACTCAGCTGTGATTAAGAAAAGCAACTCTTAACCTCTATGACATAATGTTCTCTGCTTTGGTTGACAATCAGGAAATAAATATAAAAGCTCTGGCTGATAAAAGTGTTTTCTCCTAAAAACATACAAGAAATAGAGTATCTAATGTATTACTAATGTGTTTGGAACATGCTTCAGATGTCCAGGTACCTTCTTAATTTAAATTTAGTCAATTAGAATATTTGTCTCTAATGAGCTTGATTAATTAAATAGCTACTATAGAACAGTACGGATTCCTGGAACTGGATTTACATAAATAGACAAATTATTACATCGTATTACATAAGATAAATTCTGTGAAGCAAATATGTTTTGTACTTAATAAATATTCATTGATTAAATAGATAAATGGCATATATTTGCATTCGAAATCAGTTTTTTTTCTCCCTGTCCACATCCCCTCTTGATATATTTTCAACTATCATTTTATGAATTCTCATTTAATTTAATTTTTTTAAAAAAATTTAAAAATATTTTATTTATTCATGAGACACACACACAGAGGCAGAGACACAGGCAGAGGGAGAAGCAGGCTCCATGCAGGGAGCCCGATGTGGGACTCCATCCCAGTTCTCTAGGATCATACCCTGGGCTTCAGGAGGTGCTAAACCACTGCGCCACTGGGGCTGCCCATTTAATTTTAAAAACATTAAACACATATAAGAAAAATTTGAGTTCCAAGTTTAGAGCACTGCCACATGAGTAGTATTAGCTGTACATTAGGTCATGATGAGTACCAAAGACCATTTATTAAGCATTATTAAGCATTTAAGTGTGTATTCCTTTATATTAGGTGTTATACTTCCAGGAAAATGTTGACAAGGGAGAGACCTTAGCAGGAAGGAAAGTGGTGTTCAACTACAATACATATGAACATATACACTTCAACTATGGTAATGTATTTAAATCTTGCTGTAAAACCTAGCTTGACATTACAAGATTATCATTACTTCATTAGGTTGGCCAATGAAACACTATGATGACTACCTGAATGCCTGTTTAGTACAGAAGCAGGTGTTTGGGAGCAAGTCCCCCCACCTTGCCCCCAAGGGCGTCATGCAATTGCTCTGTCACCATCAGGACAGCTTTGCTAAGCTAACAGGTTTGCACTAGTCTGAAAAGTCACATGATCCTCCTAGGATGCACTGAGGAGTCAGCAGAGTCTAGAAGTGGAAAGAGACAGGCAGGGTGGCAAATCTTCAGGGTTCTAGCCACCTGAATCAGATTATAGCATGGTTTTATGAATGTCCACTACGTTGGTTGAGTTCCCATTCAGTTATAGCAGAAAAATCACTGGCAAAGCAGCACAGACGTGGTTTGCAGATAAATTGATGCTAATCATCCTCCTTTAGAAGGGTCTGCATGCCCGGGGGGGTCCCCTCAACTCCTCTGCCTCCTTCCTGCCCTGCAGTCTGGCTGCTTCCTCATCTTCTTAGGGAACAAGAACTTGGGGAGGAATTGGGGCTCAGATGCACCCTAACTGAACACTACCAGGGCTCTGCCATGTATGATGCCCACCCATCGGACACATTTCAGTGGAGCTTATAATCCTGGTTCCTCTCTTGTCCCTCAGGCTATTCTGTGTTCCTTTCTAGCTCCTCTTATTCTTCATGAAAATTAGGCTTTTAAAAGAAATGTGACATGCAGTGGATATGAAGGAAATTAGTCTTCAGGTGCTTGAAGCTGATGGGGAGGAAGTTATTGGGTGTGATGGAGTGAGCAGTGTGGCTTACTTGGCTCTATAATTCAGGGAACTGACCACTTTCTATAACCCCACCACAGAACCACAAAATAGAAAACAAAAAACAGGTCACAGACTGTCTGCAGGAGATTCAGCAGACAACGTCCAGTGTGCAATGGCAAGCACCATGTGAACCTGGATAAATAATACATAGAAATCGTGATAAATCAAAATACATCATTATTATTCAGTAAAGACTCTACACAGAGATGACTGAACTTTGAGTAGTTGCCAGTGCAAAATCTGAGAATTATCCTTGACTAGTAGCAGGGCCCTGATAATGAAAGCAGCACTTAATGAATCATGATTGGTGTGATGACGATAGTATCATCATTTAATAAAGAAGCAGATGATGAGGATGGGAAGATTTAGAAGCACAAAGACTAAGGTCCTAGCTGTTTTTAACAGTTTCCTCAAGTGGAGGATTATAATTAAATAATTATAGTTAGATTGTGTTATTTGAGGCTGTTCTACTATTTAAAAACTACAAGTATTTATGGGGAAAATGATCAAATGTTAGGTGTTGTTCTAATCATCAAAAGAGGGGATATGCCCTGGATTTTCCCACATATTTCATTTCCGCTAATTATTTGATGGCTTGACTAAAAGTATGGGAAAGATAAAGTTAATGGATTAGAAAAAATACATCACAAAAATAGAGATACACTTCTAAGACAAAAAGAAAAAAAATTATAGATTAATCTGACAATTTCTGGTGAAAAATACTTCCAAAGAGACTGGACTCATCAGTCACTATGCGAAACCCAGTCCTAAATATGAACAAAACTGTGGGAAATGTACTCCTTTCCTACAAATATTTTACTAATGGTTATCTCACTAAACTATATAATCACTAAAAATCATATTTCCCCAAGCAATGGTGAGATGAATTTCATGGAGAGCTGGTAGGCAATTTGAATAAGTCAAGTTAAGGGTCAAGCTTCAAAGCAGACGCGTGGGACGCAAGGCCATTGGCGGGATGTCAGATTTGGTGAACCTTCCAGCAGAGTGACAGCTGGGGCTAATGACTGGATGGGCACAAATTGTCAGTGGGGTTGTAACAAATTAGTCCCTGACTGCACTCACTCACTCTTCAGATGTGTTTTTTTGAAGTTTGAAATACTTAGAATGGCACTTTGATACTATTAATTCAAAATTAAGTCAAAAAATATTTATCGAGTAACATGACATTATGTCTGTATCAGCTCTTCAGTTTGAAATTTAACAAAGAATGATCATGTGACATAAAGGTATTGTAACTCAACATTTATTAGTGTTAACTTCTAACGTTTCCCGATGAATGCTGTTAACAAGGAGCTTTAGGAAAATTTCACATTGGAAGCTCATAATCCTTTCTGAGAACATGTTCCTCAAACTAGATCCTTTGAATGCAGAGTTGGATGTTTTTGTTTGTATTCAGTTAGCTCCCTGTTGGAGGACCTTTCGAGCCAGGACCACCTACTGAATTTTGAAAGCCAGGCCATCTGTTATACGCTTTATTTAAGTAATCTTGTCCTACACATCTTACTTAAGAAACCTTGTCCATTTGCAAAGTCCATGCCGATATTGTAAACGTTGGTTACCCCCGTGTTTTTGTTAATTGATGTATGGCAGATTAATTTTTAGCTGATTATCTTCATTGTGAGTATCCTACAACTGAAAAGTTGTCTACTCTTCACATTTTTCTGCCAGCAACTGTGTAGACCCTGGATATGGGTGTTAACGATAAGAGAAGGATGCTTTTCCAAGGTCAAGAAATCCACAACCGTGTAGGAAAGATAGATCTGTCAGTTAATCATCATAATAAAGGCCTGTTATCAGGAATAGGTATGATTTGTGTTATATTCCTGGGGGTTGTTAGAAGGAGCTCAGTGAAATGGTTTCTCCTGATTCCCTCAGCTATACGATGGCTCCCAGAAGCCAGAGTCCTGTTCTCTTAATTTTGTGACTGAATCTCCCAAAACAATGCCCAACCTGTAGTGGGTGCTCAGCCAAGAAAAAGAACAAAGGTGAGATGGGTTCTGATTAGGATTCATTTTTTACTGGATGACAGTTTAATCAGTTTGTGTGATAGGAAATCTAAGGAAAACGAACTAGAGCTTCCCTTACATTAGTTCTTTCTTGTGAAATCCATTTCTCCTACTTTGTTCTCAAACCCAGTTCAAATTATTAATGTGAAGACTGGATTGCATTGCAAGCTGGCATTTGATTTCTAAACATTATCTATTGATTTGAAAAATAAATCTTTCTTAAGATGGAGGTCAGTTGAAATATTTGTTGTAGAGTAAAAACAGTCGTATTTGTTGGGTTATGTCATTTCTATAATGTGCTTAAGTCTTTCAATTTAAGGTAGTTTCTCTTTTTTTTTTTTCCTTTTCTTTCCTTTTACAGTCACTGTGTCTATTTTCTTGCTTTAAATTGTCAACTATATTTGAAGTTCCTGTTTGCATTGTGCTGTAAAGAAATTTGCATAGTTGATTGCAGAATAGGATCTAAAGCTTGAAAGACACTTTGGAGATGATCTGTCCCGCTGTCCTCATTTACAGTGGAAAAGATGAAGTTGTCCTACATTGTAGGGCATGGTGTGGGTCCCTGGAGCGTCCTTGAACTGTGTTCCCCCTCCATCTATGACATCCGTGTCTAGCCACATGTGTATGCAGACTCTCTTTGAGTCAGAGTAGGATTTGAGGTGGACCAATTTGATTTGACATTGGCCGGGGTGATTGACAGAATGAACGAGGTCATTTTGTGACCTCGGTAATGCCTTGGGTTCAGTTGCAGAGACCAAACAAGGGTCCTGAGGGCTAAGCAAACTTCCTTTACCAACTTGAGTTCATGAACCACTTTTTATCATCATTAATGAATACGTAGTTCAATCGTCCGTGTTTCTGTCTTCACCACACAGAATGCTGCAGAAAGTAACACCACCTTTATGTATTTTTAGCTAGAACATGTGGATCAAATCTGCGGGGACCCAGTGGCATCATTACATCCCCTAATTACCCAGTTCAGTACGAAGACAACGCGCACTGTGTGTGGGTCATTACCACAACGGATCCAGACAAGGTAAGGCTTCCACCTTCCACCTCTGTGTAGCTGATGCAATCAATACTTTGACTCAGACAACGGTTTAAGATGGATAAGCCAGTACGTGTCATGCACCCGTACAGTTTGCTGTTTGAGATGACAAGCTCAAGCATTGTGTGTGTGTGTGTGTGTGTGTGTGTGTGTGTGTCTGTGTGTATCCACATTTATCAGAAGACCAGTCTAGGATTCAAATAGAAAGTAAGTTTTCTTCATTTGGTTGCCTCTTACTGGTTCTGGAGGTCTATGTTCTCTTTTGCCCCTCAGTTTTGTCGAAATATAATTGACATATAATATTGTTTGACTTTAGGGTGAATAATGTAATTATTTGCTAAACGGTTAATGCATATTATCTCACGTAGTTACAGATTTATTGTGATAAGAACTTTTAAGATCTACTCTCTTGGCAACTCTTAAGGATATGGTACAGTAACTCTGCAGGCAAAATGGAATCAAGAAAGATCCAAGAATGGGTCTGGTGGGGGATGGTGAAACTCTTACCAGAATGAACATATGTTCTAGCCCCTCCGGGGCCACCCTGCCCTACATCTGCGGTTCCCACACCATTATTAATAATGACCTTCTTTTATTCTCCAAATTGTTCCACTTTGGAATAATATAATTTCTCCCTACCTGGAACCAGGGAAAGGGCCTTACGAACCACTGTTGGTTTTATTTTGTTTGTTTGTTTTGTGTTTTGTTTTTTAATGGGAAGAGATAATGAGTTTGGTTTTAGACATAATGAGAGTGAGGTGCCTGCTGTATATTCATTCAAGTGGATATAACTGGTAGAGGTAAATTTGGAATTCACAAGTGTGTTGTTAGCTGCTGAGATCTGGGATATGCATGATATCATGCAGAGAAGCCAAATAGAGTCAAAGAGAGTCGTGCTGATGGCATATTTTTCTCTCTGTGTCAGTTGGAGAATGGAGTGGGCTTCCGCTGTAATGAATGATAGGGATTTTTGTAATTCTAAATGTCGGATAAAGGGCTTTAAAGTACTGAAGTCTTTTGCAAGGAAAAAACAGTAAACTTATGGTGTTCTGATAGGACAGGCAGTGGCTCCAAGCTAAAGCTTCAAGAAATTTGATTAACATCCTTATAGTATTTTCAAAATTCATTTAAATCCTGATCACATATGATTAATCATGAATATTTTTATACTACAGATATGTCTATATATTTGAGTTTCTTTCTTTCCCATACCTACTAGAATAAATGAAATCTCTATCTAAAAGGAAGCTTAGAGTTTCTATTGTCTGAACACCCTTTACCTGACAGGTGAGAAACTGAGATCCATGGAACGTAAAGTACTTGTTAAAGATTTCACAGCTATTTTGCTCCTAGAGCAGGATGAGGACCTGGGTTTCCTTTCACGGCACTGTGATGGCACTTTATTAGCTCTCTTTTCTGCAAGAAAGTCAGTTATTTCTGCAGCTATGTATTCCATTATCACTGGGAGGGGTGCCATATGGAAATGAAATAATAGGTTATTCAGTGTGTCGATAGGATGTTTTCAGCTGTAGGTGTTATAAGAAGTTTTAAGAAACATCTCACATAACAAAAGGGTAGAGCCAGAGAGATTCCAGGTTTCATTTGGGAGCTCAGGAACCTTGTTGACAATTCAGGTGTTGCCCTCTCTTTCCTGCTCCGTATCCAGAGCAGTAATAACGCTCGCCCCGCTGAGGTCACAAGATGACTATGACGTTATCATGGTCAATGAAGAAATGGGGCATGTCTTTCTCAAAAATGAAAGAAATTTTCTAGAATGTCCCGAGCAGACTTCCCTTCAGGTCCAACTGAGTCAAATGCCCATGGTCCGGCTCCTACGGTGCCTAAGGAAAGAACCATCTGGAAGCCAGAAGGCAGGGCTGATGGTTATGATAACCAGTGTGTCTACCACATGTACGCAAGCACAATGTCAAAGAAAGAGGTTTTGGTTATCATCAGATTCATATTTTGTGTTTGATATATTTTGGATCCCATTATTTTCCTGTTTTACCAGACTCCAGGGGACAAAAATCTGTTAAAATGCATAAGGTGTGTTCTTTGACATTTTGAAGCTGATTTTTTCAATGTGGCCAAACTGCAAAATAAATAAAATAATGAACGTATGCTGTTTGGATTTACACATTTCTCTCATTCTAGGAATTTCAGGTTCTTTCTCATCTTTGTACACAGTTAAATAGATATTTCTAATGATTTCATATACATTTTGTTGATTCTGAACACTCAACAATTAACAAGTTAAATTTCAGGAATCCTGTGTTCTATTGCTTCAGTAAATTCTTTGCCTTTCTTCATTTATTCTGGTGAAATGTTGAGAAAAGAAACAAGACATTCCAGGTTGATGCACTCATACACACCAATACTCTTTACTAGAGCACCACTTAGACACCTGAAGGCATCTCAATTAAGCAGAATTACCATCCAAATTAAGAAGCAGTCATTGCCATTAAGTATAATTAGGCCTAATTTGATTCCTTGGGAGACATTCCAAATAAGGGGGTTTCCCGATTAAGCACATGGTGATGAAGGTATATTACATATTGTGCATAGGAGAGAAGAGTAGTTATATGAAGGTTTCCAGACAATGACTCTTGCTGGAAGCATTAACAGAGGATTCTAGATAAGAGGTGTTGCTATACCTCAATCTGTGTGTTTGACTTGATTTGCAAACTTTTAAGAAACAAGATAGAATAGAAAACTAAAATCAATTTCCAGTGTCAGTTGGAGATTAGTTAATAAACTCCTCTTTGGTTGAAATGTTAATCCTCTCTTCGTGATTTATAGACTTTTCTGGCCTTATATTTGCTTTGATTGTTATATAATCAAGTGACATGCGTCAGTTTATGCAAAGCATTAACATAAAATTGCTCATACAATACAATTACCATGGGAAACTCGGTCATGAGTATTACAATTTGTCATATTGTGGAATGTCAACTTAAAAAGAATAATAGAAATCTATTCAAAAATACATGTAAATATATAATTTTCTTAATTATATTAATACACTATACATTATTATTAAATGTATACTATATGTTAATATATTATCTAGCAAATTATATATTAAATAATATATCAATTATAACTAATAATTCTTAAACATATATTTTATGTGTGCATATATATACACACATATCATATATACACACATCATATATCTATATCATATATATCATATATATATATATGATAGGAGATCCTGCTGTGTAGTATATTCTAGGTAGAAAGTCAAAAAAACAATTTCCTCAGTGCATCTGGGTGGCACAGTGGGTTGAACATCTGACTCTTGCTTTCAGTTCAGGTCCTGATCTCAGGGTCCTGGGATCAAGCCCTGCATTGGGCTCTGGTCCAAGTGTGGAATCTGCTTAAGATTCTCTTTCCCTCTGCTCCTCCTCCCCCACTCACGCTCTCTCGGTTTCTATCTCCCTCTCAAATAAATAAATAATTGATTTAAAAAGTCCTAAAGAAGAATCCGTTTAATAGAGAAGCAGATTTCTAAACACACAAGTACAACTGCCCCTGCCATACTAGTCTGGTAGTCAATAAAAATTAATTCCATGATGAAATATTGATTAATGTTTTTCATTATATATGCATTCAATAATTCAGCTTTCTCAGGTGAAACTCACTAAAAAATTGCATGAACAAATTCTAGAGAAAGTAATATATGGTGGGTGAGTTATAGATTAGAGGAATTATAAGCAAATGCTCTGAAAAGTTCAGCCATGTGGTTCCGTTGGGGAGATTAAACGTAGACAGCTTCCCTTAGGGTCCTTACACGGATACACGGGTGTATGTCTGTATCTTCATACGTATATGTACACATAGGTGTATTTCTATTTCAAATGCAATCAGGGGTGACATAATTTCAGTGCCTAATTTTCGTTTGAGCTCCTTAGAGAGCATTTTTATCGATGCCAAACTCTGAGAATTTCAAAGATTTTAAGCATTTGAACTTTGTTCAGGCTACTCTAACAAAAATCCCACAGATGGGGTACCTTCTGCACAAAGAAGTTTATTTCTCACGGTTATGGAGGGTGAAAGTCTACGATCAGGGTGTCAGCATGGTTAGATCCTGACGAAGGCCCTTGTGAAGAATGTGACATGAGCCTGAAGCACCTAGACCGTCTTCTGCCAAGTGCTCGGCCCTTCCCTCCCCTCCTTCCTTCTCTCTTCCTCCTCCCCTTTTTGCTCCTGTCTCTTCCTCCTTCCCCTCTTCGTCCTCTTCTCCCTCCTCCTCCACCTCCTTCTCCCCTTTTCCTCCTCTCTGCCTCCTTCCTTGTCTTCCCTCTTCTTCATTACTAGTATTAATGGCTACATTTACAAAGACATAAATGAGACCCTGAAGAGCAGATAAAGGGCTTAAATTTTGTGCTAAGGACAATGGGTGTCGGGAAACAGAGGAAAAGGATGGCATTGCAGTGCTTACGCCTTGGAGACATCACTCTGCCAAGAGTCGGGTGGACAGGTTTGAAAGACACGTGACTGGAAGCAGCAAATATCAGGACTTTGTTATAATTATGAAAGATTATATGAAGCTAAACCAGGACAGTGGTGTCAGGATTGGAGAAGAGAAGATGAATTTGAGAGGTGTTGAGGGAACAGGTGATTACTTACAGCAATTCACACATTTGCATTACTTTTATTTAATGCACAACTTTCACTTTCTAAAGAAAAAAAACAGACATTGCTTTAAAGTTATTGCTTATTAGAAAGTACAGCTGTGTATCGGATCCCTTTTTGGGGAAGAAGCATTAACTTTTATTACTCAGGAGGTTTTTTTGTTACATAATTTGAAGTAAAAATTCATACAGGTATGGAAAAAGCATTCATTTGCATTCAAATTATTCTAAAGTTAGGGTGAACTAAATATTATGTGTAATAGTTTATAGTGTTTTGAAATGGACTTTGAATGGATGCCATTCAATAGGTTCTATTTATCCATTTGGGATTCCCAGTTGGGAGAGAGCATCAGACGCATGATGTCGGTGGTGACGCTGTCCTGAGCATCTCGTCCTCCCCCGCACAGACACCTTTCCCGCCCAGGGCCATGATGCGCCCTACTTAATGGCCCCATTCGGGTGTCTCGTGTGGCACGGAGCACCTCTGCAGAAAGTCAGGTTGCATGCCAGCTCTGCTTCCTGGCGCACGACGAGCTCCCTCGGTGCTTGTTGGCCACCATCATTAATCCTGGTACTAACTCGCTGTGTCATCCCTGTCGTCTCTCCAGTATGTTCATCTCTCTGCGGCGGCCCCTTTACAGCCAACCTCATCCCATTACCACTGCTTCATAGCTGTACCTTGCTCGTGAACGGAGTTTGGCTCCTGAGACTCTCCTCAAATCTCTGAAGATGCCCTTCCTGGCTCCCTTCCTCGCCTGCCGCAGGGGAGCCTGCACTCCCTTCTTCCCGCTACCCTGATTTCCTCGCAACACTCCGACGACTGCCCTCTTAAACCAAATGCAGTTATTTTTATCGTCTCTTCTTGGTACTCCAAAATAAAATAGGAAACAAGGTCTGGGCTTTTGGTTTGCGTGCATTTTAAGCCCAAACATGAATTACACACACACACTTCTGTACACACATGTAGATGAATACTATACACGAGTACATGATGGGGACGGCATTTTTAGAACAACTAATCTGCCACTAGGTAATTTGCAGGCCACAGTAAAAAGTAAACAAAACAATGAAGAAAAGAAAAGAAAAACAGACTGCGAAGTTTTAGACAAAAGATCTGGCAACGGTTTGCTTGGTGTGAGTCAATGAAGATACAGGCTGAAATAGTGCTTGTCTATAGAAACAGAGAAAAACAAAATACCCAGGTAACACTACTGGGGGAAAAGTCCACATAATTTACTGAGTTGTTTGTTTGCTTGTTTTATATAAAAGTGGCTTTAGGAGAGGATACTTCAATGATTGCATGTCCAGAATTTCCTTGAAATATTGAATTTTGGTCATTATGGCAGAAAGTTTTGTTTTCTGAGTTGTGTGTGTGTATGTGTGTATTTTTAGAGAAAAGGAGGCAGAAATAACTAATTTTCTTTTCCCACTTAGGGTTTCGTATCTTAGAAGTGGTCACCTTTTTTTTTTTTTTTTGCCTTTTATTATGTATTAAGTACTCCCTGCATCTAACACATTTCCTTTTTTTTATTTTCTTCTTTTCAGTGATTTTCTTAATCACATTAGTGATCATACATGTAGGAAAAGCAATAAAAACTTATTCAGTGTATTTTTGAGCCCCACACTCTTTATAATTGCCAAACAATGGTGAACAGAGCTGCTAAAATCTCTGCTTACATGGAGATACCGCCGCAGAAGGAAGAGATAGAAAGTCAGCCAACAAAACCACTAATTAGATAAAGTCAAATAAAGGAGGCACATAGCAAAATGTCCCTTTCCGGGGACGCTAGGCCCATGATGGTCCACTGATTTCCACCAAAATACATCTTGAGGGATCCCTGGGTGGCTCAGCACTTAAGCGCCTGTCTTTGGCCCAGGGGGCGTGATCCCGCAGTCCCAGGATCGAGTCCCACATCAGGCTCCCTGCATGGAGCCTGCTTCTCTTTCTGCTTGTGTCTCTGCCTCCATCTCTCTCTGTGTGTCTCTCATGAATGAATAAATAAAATCTTTAAAAAAACCCAAAATACATCTTGAGAGAAATTCACTATTGGCACAAGGACACTCAGACCTAACAGAACTCTCTAGTGAGTGCTACTACCATCCTTCCAGCTCATTCCCCTTTCCCTCTGGCCTCTATATACTTCCTTTTCTTCTCCCATTCACTTTAAGAGATATTTATAATTTGGGAATTATCTTTCCCCAAAAGCATGACTCTGGGGTCTTGCAGGGAGAGCAGTGGCATCGTGGAAGGAGAACCAGATGCGATGCTTAAAGACCCGGGCTCCAGCCTTTGCCCATTTCCTAGCTGTGTGGTTTTCGAAAGCCATAAAATCTCTCTATCAGTTTCCTCATTTGCCAAACAATCTTAACAATGATGATAATAGAGAACCTAATGGTATTTCTGCGTTCATCGGGTGAACGAGCATATACGGAAACTCCTCTGAGTTATTAATGTCACTACTACTATTATAGTATCACCTTCCAATGCTTCAAGGACTCTCTTCACTGATGAGAATGATCAGTTATCTAATCAACTTACCTGAACATGGTGGCCTCAGTCCAGATGGTCCCAGGGCAGTTCTGGGGCATCCTAACAGCCCTGCAAGTGGACCGATACAGAGAAAATTAGCTCTCTCTTGCTCACCAATCTGCTGTCCCTCCTCCAGGCTTTCTCTGATCCCCTCGTCTTGTCGTGCAATCGAGACAACTACCTTTATTCTAGACTCTTATCCTCTGACACCTCTAGTTGAGCATCTTTCCTTCACCCCTAAGTACCGTCTGGAGTCACTGTCCCTTTTCCATTTTCCACTGTTCTAACACCTAGCTAGTCTAGGTCGGCCTCTTGTTTTCCTCACAGTGTGTGTTGCCGTGAGCCCCCTCAGCTGTTCGTCTTGTTCCATTCTCCACTTTCCTAATTTATCTTCCACAACAAATGGGAACTATCTCTTCTAGAAACTAAATGTGTGTATCAATGTGTATTTAATAAAATGAATATGTGATCATTATTCTGCAAAATCAAATGATACAGATAACTAGAAAGCAAAAAGCGAAGGAACTAAATGCTTCAGTTCCATAGATGATCCGTGCTAACTGTTGCTGCATGCTTTTTTAAGGCTTTTATCTCTATGTTTCTAACCACAAACATACACAAAGACATAGCTTTCCTTTATTCCCTTCCTTCCTCTTCCTCCTTGTTCTTCATAATGGCATCTTTTAGTTTTAGATGTTATGCCACAGTTTTACAGATTGCTGTTATTTTATAATATCCTGCTTATATATGTATATATGTAATGCATATACATAATAATATATTATTTATTACATAATAATAATATTATTATGTAATAATGTATATCTGATATACATCCAGATATAATTCATTTTAATAGTAGATGCAGTGTGAATATATATTATATTTGTGTGTGTATATATATATATCTGCATGTGTATGTGTATATACATACATCCAAATACAAATTGCTATTTTTAATGGGTACAGAGTATTTTATTCTATCAGCCTCTTCCTTTATTTTTCTTATTTTTTTATTTTTTTATTTTTTTATTTTATTTATTTTATTTTTTATTTTTTTTTCAGCCTCTCCCTTTAAACGCGTAGACTGTCCTCATTCTCCGTAATCATAAACAATGCTTCTACAGGCATCTTTATGTTCACTTTTTTAGCAACTTATCTGGGTAGGTTAAATCCTTGAATTAGAATTATAGTAATAATACACACACATTCATAATTTTGATACTTATTTCCCAAATATGTATCTTGTGCTAAAATTGTGTTCATGGGAACTCTCACCACAATGCATAGATGCCCGCATTTCTACAGCAATGAGAACAAAGGTAAAATGCGACTCTGTTGTTCTTTAGCATTATATCCTCAATAATTGTCTGTGGTCTGTGGGAAAAAGCCCTTTTCATGAGATCCGTCTTTCATGGCAGGGCATCTGACACCATTCCACTCTCATTTTACCATTTGCTTCTGCAAGCTTATTTCCCCAGCCATTCTACTAAACTCTCAGATCTTGAAAGTATTGTACTGCTGCAGGCCTGTGAGCCTTGTCATACTCCCTGAACAGAAACTGGGTATCAGGGTGAAATGTGGTATTATTAATTATTGAAACAATCCTCATCATTGGATTTATGGTGGAGGTTCTATACTTTCCTGCAAACCAAAAAGCTAATTAATGGGTTGACCATATAATTTATTATCTGAACCAAAACTCTTTTAAAGTGTAATGTGTTAATAATTAAGCTGGAAATAGCCAGAACTATAATTATCCTGGTAAATAAGGACCTAGATTACCCTATGAAGGGAAAATGTCCACAAGTAGAAGAAGTGCTGTTTTATTTCACTGTGTGTAGTTGTAAAAAGATAACTCCCACACTCTGAACATTTTTTTGGAGAATCTGACCACACATTTCAATAGAAGCAGAGATGGTCACATCTCCTAAAATATAGAAAAAACTCCCCAATCAGTATAGCTTTGTGTGACCAATTCCTAGCTTGCTAATAGCTAAAATTAAACATTGTATCATGGTTTTTAAATAGTATATTTAAATAGTATATTAAATAGTATATTGTTTATTTCTTCATGGTACAAAATGTGAAGGTACATTTTAGGAATCTTAAATTCGAGTGAAATGAGTTACTTAAATTATCTTTTACAAATAAGCCTATGCCTAAGACATCTTTGAATTTCTACTCTCTTGCACAGTAGATGGCCTGTTGTGAGGACTAATAAATTATTTTGAATAAATGGCTGTAAAAATGACCAAGCATTTATGATTTTATGTCACTGGGGAGGCAGAGAGGTTTGCACCATAATTTTTTTTTAATATTAAATAGCTATTTCCTGGCTACCAATCCCACACATCTATATATAATTTGGGTCCTAAAAATCGCCAAATATATTGTATTCGTATGTTTCCACGTAAACAAAATAGCATTTTCATCAGAATATCATACATATAATACAAGAGGTGCATCTGCCATTATGAAGCTCGAGTTGTGGTTAGTATTTTGCAAGCAGTAGTAGCCTTCCCCACATCACGTTGCCCTACGCTAGCTGGTCTACATTTTTGACAGCCACTCGGTGATTCCCACCAATGTGCAGACTTAAAAAGAGAACATTCCAAAGGTCTGGGTACTGTGTTCTGCTTGTCTTCACAATCCTCTAAGTGATGGCTTGACGTGTGTATTTCAAAGACTGTGTTAATGACCTGGTAATTGTTTTTGCGGATTTCCAACGAAGTGTGAAGTGTGTTGATAGCTGTCAACAGCTCTAGTGGGGCCCCTGTGGTGGAGGGTGGAGGGGGAGCGGGCGCCATGCTGATGGGTACCCTGCGGCCATCTCTCTGTGGTCAGACTCTGAGCAGCTGTACTTGAAACAGTAAATCTCTGAGGTGGAACAGGAAAAGTAGATTCCTACCTTCCTTTTAAGGTGCTTACAAGGGAAAAATGCAAATTATTATTATTTTAACAGGAGACAGCTAGTCCCCATGTGGCTTCCTTGAAGTCAATGAAGTGATTTTGAACTTATTTGTGATAGGGATTTTTGTTGTTGAGAAAAAGGCTTGTATTTCACATGACACATTTTACTAGATGACTGAATCCATCAGATTATCTCACAGGATCACTTCTAAATTCTAACATGATGAACAAAAGTGTTCTTAATTAAATATTTCATGTTTATAAAATCCATGGAGGGCATTTATGATTCTGAATAGTTTCAATGTCTGGTGCTATTCGGTATTGGGGGGGGTCTTATGCAACAAGTGCATATATGGAATAAAACAGGTTTTAAAATACCTAAAGCATAACTTTGTTAGCTACACTCATATCTGACTTTATATGTCCTTGATCAGAATTAAAATCATCAGTTTTAACATTCTCCCATGAACATTGGGAGAACATGACCCGTTCAAATGTCTGCCTTATGGAAGCAGTTTTAATATCACATTTGACTGACTTGCAGAGACCTGTATAGATAATATAATGATTACAATGCTCAACTACACATACATACATATATATGTATCTATATATATGTATTTTATGGAAATTCATATATATATTATGTATTATGTATTTCATGGAAAAATGTCTGACACCAAACTTCCACATCTTACTATACATATGTGTGTATAAGCGTATGTATATAAATAAATGAATGAAAGATGCAAAAATAAATTATGATTGCCACACATTTGCAAAAAAAACCCTCAATTTGAATTGAAAGTCCTCAGAAACAAGCATATATATAGATATATATTTTAAATTTATATGCAAAATGAGTTTATCTTGATGCAGGATTCAGGAGGAAGAGCAACAATTATGTAACATCTCCAGTGAAGCAAGCTTTTACTAAGTTCTTTCAGATGTGGGATTTTCAAAATGGGGCTTATGAATCCAACCTAAATCATTAAGCGCCCACACCGGGCCTCTGCCGTCTCGCCCTGCTAGACCTCAGCCTGCCTCCACACCCCGTCATTGGAGACGTGACCTTGGGAATATTTAGGTGCATCGTCAGGTAGAGCATCCAGGCTGCGGTCATCATTTTCCACACCAGCTGTACACTCTGCTGTGTCTCTAGAATGAAATGAAAACCTCCATGTAGCTCCGCATTGAAAATTTTACCAAAGTTTCTCCCTTGGTGCAGGACCCCCACTCGCACCCCCTACCTCAGTTACCTGGCACTGCTCACTAAAGCCCCTGTTTTCCCTTCCTGTCCTGAAGCATTTCTCTACCCTCCCGGCCGAGTTCTGCGCAGGCTTTGCTCACATTTCATGGTGCTTGCTGTGGCTCGTCCGTGGGCTCTGCGACCAGTCCTGACGGCGTCACACAGGACCTCCCTCAGCACTGCCTGCCTGCAGATTGCCCTTCCGTGACACCCAACATTCCCCATGGCTCCCCTCATTACATCAGGGGAACTGGGAGTTCTTCCCCCCATGGCCCTGGCCCCCATTGCTTCATCTACCGCTCGTTAGGAGAATCCTGGCAGAGTATTTTCTCCTGAAGGTATAACAGTTGGTGTCCTCACTTTTTTTTTATTTATTTATTTATTTATTTATTTATTTATTTATTTATTTATTTATTTTCTTTTTTTTCTGGCTACTCATGTAGAATGTTCTGTTTTCTTAGGTCGGGCTCTCTTGGCTTATTGTTCAAATCACGTCTGCTTCTCTTGTGGGTTTACTCTTTCCCAACGTTTTCCATCTATGGATGTTCTGAAGCATTCAGTGTTCCAGTTAATGTAATTGGGCTAAGCTAACAGCCCCGACCAACTCAGTGGAACCTAAGTGCTTCCTCCCATTGGCTGTTTCTAGCGACTGGACAGTTAGTCTTTCGCCTGAACACAATGTTGAGTTTGCTTCAGGTTCTCATCGTGGCAGCAGCTGTGGGACTACTTAGTCCTGCCTGTTTTCTATTCTGGGTCCTTCCATTCCTTGGACCTGCCTTCACCTCCACATGGGGTCACTGCAGCAGTGAGCTCCCTGCCCTCCCAGCTCTGACCCTTCTCAGACTCCAGTCTGGTTTGCTCCAGCTGTCGTCGTCTTCAACCCAACTGTGTTTCCAGCAAATACCTGCCAATAGTGTTACTGCACCCAATTCAAACTTCATCTTAAACTAGTCAGATTAGTTTTCAAGGTGTTTCTTATCATTTTCAATATGTACCTTCCTCCTCCTCTCTTCTTTCTCTTCCCCCTCCTCCTCCTCCTCCTTCTTCTCCTCCTCCTCCTCCTCCTTCTTTTTTTCTTCCTCATCTTTCAAAATGTAAAACTTGAGCAGCATTATTTTAGAATACAATCACAGCGCAGCCCGGGTGGCTCAGCAGTTTAGCGCCTGCCTTCGGCCCAGGGCGTGACTCCGGGGTCCCAGGATCGAGTCCCACATCGGGCTCCCTGCATGGAGCCTGCTTCTTCCCCTGCCTGTATCTCTGCCTCTTTCTCTCTTTCTGTGTCTCTCGTGAATAAATAAATAAAATCTTTAAAAAAAAAAAAAGAATACAATCACCAGAGGTTACCATGGCACAATTGAACTGAAAAATGAAATTTATTATAACAATGACATTCAATCATCAGAGTCAACATATTAAGATTATATATCTAATTTTTGTTTATTCAAAGTCATCGTATGCATTTCTGCAGAGCTTTTTTTTTCTAGGTCTATTGAGGTATATTTACCAAAAAAAAAATGTATAGGTTTAAAGTATAAAACATGATGTTTCAATATATATAAACATTGTAAAGTGATTACCATGATCAAACTGAGTGACATATATATAACCTCATATAGTTACCTTTTCTTTTAAATTAATTGAGTTACCTTAATTATGGGAGCAAATAAGATCTACCCTCTTGGCAAGTTTCAAGTGTACAACACAGTATCATTGCCACGGTCACAGTGCTATACAGGAAATCTCCAGAATTATTCATCTTGCATAACAAAAGTTTGTGCCCTTTGACCAATATTTCCACATTTCCCTCACTTCGCCTGCCTTTCTTCTTTTCAGGCTTTTCCTTTCATTGTTCATTGTTCTTCTGTAATAAAATATTATCCTCATTCCCGCCTCAAGTTGTTTCTCTCATAAAGAATACTTCATGTCTATCCTCTGTCTTTCTGTATTTTATCTATTCTATGAAAAGCATTGACCTAGATGAGAGTTAGATACAGTAGTAAAGAATTCATAATGCAACCCTTAAGAAAGGGTATACATACTATCATTCTAAATTATAAATGTACATTTCAGTTTTCAAAAAATAAAAAAGAAAATAAATGTCATCCAAATTCTGTATTTAATATATGAACAAATTGAATTCTACTCTCTCTCTTCCCCACTATATAGGAATGTGATTTTCTGTGAATATATAAATTTGGGTATTGTTTATGTATGCATATAAATAAATATATATATATATGTACACACACATACACATATATAATGAAAATACAAATATTATTAATGTCCTTATTGTTTTCATTTAATAAAACATGAACATTTCTCTAGATCTATTTATCTACATCTACTTTATCCCCTTTAATATCTTCGGAATATCCGTAAGTATGGAATACAGAAAGTTGTTCAGTCATTCCATGTTCATAGATATTCCAGTTATTTCCAAAATGTTGTTCTCATAAGCAATGCTGCAACGGACATCATTATTACTGTGATGGGTCCAATAAAGTCCGGGTCATAATTGTTGATTACTCAAAGTCAGTATCACAGTAACAACCTTGCCTTCCCCATTAGCTTCCTATTGTCTCGGTTGCTATGGATATCCTGCCTCTATGGTATTGTCATTTTTGATGCATCTTGTCTCTCTGATAAATTCTCATAATAGTAAAGAAACTAAGGCACTAAGCAGACATAAGATTAGGTTATGAATCAGCTATCTGTGTCACATACTTTGTGTTTTATAAAGTCATTTATCTGAAGAGGCAATTAATGACCTCCCGAATTAAAATAAAAATCTCTGAAGAGAAAGTGACTAGTATACTCATATTTCAGCAAGCTTGTGATGATGGCATATACCTGTGAATCTGAAATATTGCTATGTTAGTACAGGGCGTTTTTAAGTACATTCTCATGTATCCATAAATTAATATTACATTGCATTTAGCCTGACCTTCTACTCACTGATGAAAGGCATTCAGAGTAGGTCCTTTTTTGTTTTTTTTTCCTTTCCATAATTTATTGGTTGGTTGGTTCGTTGGTTGTCTGGTTGGTTTTAGGAGTCATATATATCTATTTTACTTGAATATATTCAATTCTTTACTGTCCATCTTTAAAATCACTTCAAATGAGGGGGCGCCCGGATGGCTCAGTCAGTTAAGCATCTCACTCTTGATTTTGGATCAGATCATGATCTCAGATCTGTGAGATCAATCCCTATAGACCTCTGCACTCAGCAGGAGTCTCCTTGAGATCCTCTCTATCTCCCTCTGCCCCATCCCACTGCTCAATCTCTTGCTCTCTTTCTGTCTTTCAAATAAATAAATCTAAAAAAAAAAATCACTTCACATGATAGATAGTAAAAGGCGTGTCTATATGACATAAACTATTTCTGGAATGGTAACCGTCTTCTGTGCTGTCTTCAATACAGCATACATTTTCTACCTCCACTAATTTCAATAAATAAAAATCATTAATTTCCATTTAAAATAAGTAAATCATTTTACAATTTTATTAATTGCAAATACAATAGATTTTAAAAATTAATGAAAAATCTCTGTATTGATGCATACAGTGGAATTGCTTTTTATGCACATTAAATTCAAATGGAGTAAAAGTACAGTTTACATAGATCATCTGATCCTCTAAAACAGCAGGCACATGAGGATTATACGAGTGGAATATGTTAATGTAAATATTCTCGCATCAGAATGGATCTGTACTTGAATCCTCTTAAATTATGAAATGTCATGTTTTAGCATGCACATGTCTCCCTAGTTCCTTTTATTTTACTAGGGTTAAACCTCTTCTGAAGATATTTGCAGTCTACTAGAAAAGTTTCCAGATACATAAAGAAAAGTTACCACAGTTTAGAGGGACCTGTATAACTGTCTAAAAATGCTCTTTATGAAAAGATGTTTTTGAGGGGTGATGGGTGGCTCAGTTGGTTAAGTAAGTGTCTGGCTCTTCGTTTGGACTCATGTTGGGATCTCATGGGTTGTGAGATTGAGCCCCATGTCAGGCTCCCTGTTCTGTGGGGAATCTGCTTCAAGATTCTCTCCCTCTGCCCCTCCACATGGCTCATGCTCTCTCTCTCTCTCTCAAATAAGTAAATAAATCTAAAAACATAAAAAAATAAAAAGACATTTTTGAGAACCCTTTAATTTGTCATATACTACTTCATTCAAAATGTAGTGGAGATGTAAGCTTCTTGAATTTGCAAAATATGCAAAAACTACAAGTCTGGGAGCTGACCTCGGTTTAAAAAAAAAAAAAACACTTATACCATATAAATGATAAATACAGTTTTCATGCTTTGCATCAATTTTTTGTTTGTTTGTTTCTAGTAGTTCTCTATCCTTCCTTCGAAATGATAAGGCTTTTTCCCCGTGGATAGCCCTGCCCTCCCTGGGGAAACCACAACTCTATGTCTTGGCAATTGGAAGGGATTCCAGTGTGCCCATAAAGCTGCTCTTTCCACAGGTGCTTCCCCATTCCTACCAGCACTTCAGAACATGAGTTCACAAGATCCCCTTCTTTGTATTCAAACCTTTGCCATGAAACATCTTTCCCATTTTAGACTTGGCCTGGCACTGCCTCTGTGGGATTGAAGTCTTCAGGCCCAACAATGGCTAGCCTCACCCTTCAACATCTGAAACCATGTCCTGAATTTGGAAAGTGGACTGGCATGAGGCACCTGTGCACATGCTCACATGGCAGAGAGTGTCAGATCCAGGTGGCCACTGGCTTGAGTACGGGGGGAGGTCATATGCTAAGGCGAATAATCCTTGGCACCAGTCACAACTATAGACTTAGAATAACAAACCACAGTGTGGTTTAGTATCAACCTGAGCTGTGAATAGCAAAACATATTATCAAAAGTCCCTTTTATCACGATTATTAAACAAATCTAAAAACAATTTACCAATACTAAAGTCATGAAATAGGAAATAAAGGGTGACACAAAAGCTGCCTGTTCAGCAAAATCCATTTTGTTCCCCCAGGTTCCCAGAGGGCAGAGTATTTCACCTCAACCAGAGCATCCTAGATCACTTGACCACTACATCCACCCAAAGACTTAAAGCCAATCAGTTTTCAGGCTCACAAATTTTAAGATGTATTTTGGCTTATAATACATATTTATTCATTTGAATGTCCAAATATCTCAAGGATGGGAGTGAGAGACACTAAAACAGAAAAAAAAAAAAGATATTCGCTAATATTGCTTAAGAAATGAACAGGTTTTAGAAATAGAAATTATGTTTACTATTTACTGAATCCTTAAATAATCTATGTCATAGGCTCTGTAATTAATGTTTTTTTCTTAAAGGTGAGGAAACTGATTCACAAAGAGGTAAAGTCTACCTCTTTAACCACTATGCAGCCCTAGAAGGAGAGTGAGACAGGTGTTTAAATTAGGAACAGGTCCATCCTGACAGACAGGTGTCCGGAGCGTCCTGAGAGACAGGTCTCTCTGTGTTCACACCGAGAAGCGAGTAGTGATGTAAGGAGGGGCTCGGGGGTATGATGTTATCCCGCAGTTCTAACAAGGGAAGCAGAGATTTGCAACATCTGCACACGTAGTAGGTGTGCCCTCTTTATCTGCTTATTTGCCCATCACTTATTTGCAACATTCATGGAGAGTCTGCATGTCAACTGTCTGGGGCTAGGGTTGCAGTGGTGCTCAGGACAGGTACTGATGGTAGCCACAAAAAGCAAACAAACAAGCAAATTAACCAATAAAATTGAGCAAAGGGACAGAGGTTGCTGAAGGTCAAGGTCGTGGATGTTAGATGTGATGTATCCATGCAGGGCTGTCTCCTGAGCTGAGCCCTGGAAGATGTGGGGTTGGAGGAAGGAGAGGGGAGGTTAGTGTAGGCACTACCAAGGTCCTGTGGTAGGAGTGTATTTGACATAAGTGAGGAGCAACAGAAAAGCCAGTGTGGCTGGATTGAATGGGCGAGGGCAGAAGTGGTGGGTGGTAAGGTTTGGGACACATTCTAAAGGAAGAGACTTCAGAAGACTTGCTGATGCTTAGATATGGGAAAGAAAAGAACCAGAAAAATAGAACATGACCCCCAGGCTTAGGGAGGGATTGGGTATCTGGAGGGATGGTCTTGCTGTTGCATCTCATGGTTTCACTGGATACCTTCATGCCTTTTCTCTCATATTCTCCTATCTAGCCTTTTACCGAGAACTCCTTCAACCAAAATAAGGAAAATTATAGTGAAATGTAAGAATGAGAGCACTTAAATAACCTCAGAAACATGTATTGACTCCCTATATCCAGGTTTAAGAAATCTGCTTACTTCACCTGTGTGTCTTTTTCCTTCAGGAAATGCAGTCAGTCCTTTATTTATGTATTCAGTGTGCTCAGGCCCGGGTGGTGCAGGGCCTGGCTCTCACCCTCAGAGACCGCAGGACCTAGAACAGGGGTTAGCAAACCTTCCCCCGCCGAGGACGCCATAGTACACGTCGTGGCTTCTCAGGCCGTGCACCGTCTCGGCCATACTTGCTTTGTGTTTCTCCCACAGCTCTTTAAAGAACGTAGAAACCACTGCTAGGGGGGCCGCAGGGAACCTGGCACAGGCTGGATTTGGCGCGTGGACTGCAGCTTGCAGACCCCTGGCCTAGGAGGAAAGCAGAGACGTAGGCAGGCGGGGGAGCAGAGGGAAGGGTGGAGACGCCCTCAGGACATCAGATCTCCCCTGGGAAGATGAGGAAGCAGCGCTCAGGTCCACAGGGAAGGGTCTGGAAGGGCAGATGTCGCCCCAGGACGGAGGCTGGATGCCACCCGACTGGGGCTCCCGGGAACGCTGGCACTGGCAGGCATGCCTGCCCTCCTAACAAGGGGACGTGCGTGGTGAAGAGTGAGGAGCCAGGAGAGGAGGTCAGGCATGGAAATAACTCCATCAGTTATTGTTGTTGTTGTTATTATTATTGTCTGGTGGAGCATAGGGGAAGACGTGTGTCATAGGAGGGGCGGGGAGCCGTTCTCAGTCCCCCTGGAGGGAGAGTTGAGGTGATTTCCAGCCGCAGGGCCTCCAGCACCCCTGGGCGGAGGACAGCTCCCCGGTGGCAGTGAGGCATTGATGGGCGCGTTCCTCAGGGGACGCGTGGCGTTGGCTGTGTGCTTCTTCCTCCTGGCCAGCCTAGGGGAGGGGCCTATTCTTTTGGGGTGGTTCTCCCTCTGAACAGAGAATATAAAATCATTTTCCATCTTGTCTTTAATGTTCCTTTTTAAAAAAAAAAAAAACCTTCATCAACTAGGCCAGAGTTATCACAAATTTCTATTGTAAAAGATGCTAAGGAGACGTGCTGTGTGGCATATAGCATTTGTCACAGTATTTTTCTGTCTTTAGAACAAAACAAAAAACTCAACTTTTTGTCAAACTCTATAAAAGAAAATGAAGGAAATCTTTGTTCACATTTCTCGAGCTTACTTTTGTTATCATCATAAATGTTAAACGCCTGCAAGAAAAACCTAGTACGTTTCTTTTAAGTAACTGGCTTAAGGCAAAATAGAATGTTTTTCTTTCATAAAGGTAAGCTTGGTGGATTTGACTTAAATAAAACTAGTACATATATTTAAGTTATATTATTCACAAACTCAGTTTATTAATAATGTGAAATAGTGAAGTTACTATCTAACTAGTAAGTCAGCAAGAATAGAAATAGAGCCTAAAGTACAATTTTGTACAAGATTCAAAAAAAAAAACTATTTTCTCATTGCATGATATGATCAAGCACGGATACCTGGATGACAGTAGAGAAATATATGCAGCTGTTGGCCTCCTGCTCTCTTATAGATCTAGATACACCTAACAAGCAGGGATTTTATAAGTACAAACACAAAAATCAAGTGTATCTCTTTCATGTGAAAATTGTGCTTTTTTGCTGCACAGTATTATGTTCTCAGTTTAAAACTTATCTAAACTTATCTAAACTGGCACTTGACGGGATGAGCACTGGGTGTTATTCTGTATGTTGGCAAATTGAACACCAATAACAAATAAATTCATTATTAAAAAAATAAATAAAACTTATCTAAGCACACATGAAATTCATTTTTTTACTGAAAGGAGAGTGTCTGTCTTCATTCCTGATGCTTGAAAACAAGAAGCCTGCTCACACTTGTCAGAGATTCACATTGCAGCCAAGGGGCCCCTGCTTTCTTAGACACGGCTGGATATTCCTGTCTCGCACCCCAAGAACCTGGGCAGGGGCAAGGGTACCAGGCCGCAGCTCCGCGCCCTGCTCCTCCTCTTCCTTCAAAGTCCCGCGCTCCAGCTGAACGGAGGTTCAGAGACCGGGTTCCTCACAATCCCGCCCACTTCTGCGAACAGGGGGAAACACTAGTCCGTCCCATTCTGCAGCTCTTCCGAGGAGGTTTGAAAAACACCGGAGGGGTCTGATAGCCTTCCCTGTCCTAAACCCCAGCAGCCCTGGAAACGGTTCAGGATTTCCCTTTGCAACCTGGTTTCTCCAATGTTCCAATTGCCTTTTAAATTCAATAATATTACCACTTAAAACCCAATCCCTTTCTCCACGGGGCTGAGAAAACCTCTTTAACAGGTTCACTTGATGAAAAATGACCGATAACACTCACTTCTGCATCTTTCCCTAATGGTCTTTGCCTTGGAATATTCTGAAACTCTATCTTACAAAGTTCATTATTTCTTAGAGCATTGTTCAAAAGCTTTTCACCAAGTACCTCGCTGTGAAGCAAATCACGCGTTGTGACAATAAATAGGGTTTTTTTTTGTTTGTTTTTGTTTGTTGTTGGTTTCAGCGACAAGGCAAAGCCTTGCAGGAGGTCAACAATTGACGGTGTCTGTACAGATGCTAATACCGTTTCTCCAAGATCTTTTGTTTCTGGACAGAGAAACAAATCATGAAATACATCTTGGTCTTTGCCTTTTTAAAGCACCGACTTATAGCAGAAAGCTTTTTTTTTTTTTTCTTAAATTTTTACCATCATTTTTGTGAGATCTTTTGACTGTTACCTTGACGGAAAAGCTGTTTCATAGAACAGGGACGCGTCATCAGTGTGTTGAGTGATCCTGCGGGGAGCAGATCTATTCCCGCTCATCGTGCTGCATCGTATCTGGGAATTCCCACTGTACACCCACTCCAAGTTTTCATGCCATGTTACTGAAGTTTCACCAACTGTGTGACTTTACCTTTCCTGGTCAATAAATTCTGCCTCTAAGTGACTGGCTTCCTGAGCCTTTTCACAAGTGTGACTTCTTGCTTCTCAGCAAAAGCTTTACTCTATTTTCGATTCCAGTAGCTGCTTAAAATAATCAGCACCATTACACGTTGAGTGACTGTGATTTGCAGTTAAGTGTCTTCAATTCCACCCGAGCCTGCGCTGCGTTTGTAAGTTGTCTTCCACTTGCGATGCACAGCGGACGGGAGAACTTCGATTTCCCACGTAAAACCCACAAGTGGCTTTCATGGGAACGACAGAATTCCTTTTGTGTTGCGTGTGACCTTAGTGCAGTGAGATGATTCAGAAGATTGTAATTCTTTATCACTAACCTTATCAGAATTGCCTGTACACCTAGAAAACTCTTGCGCTTCACACCGCATCTTTAGAAATTGCCACGTTGGTCCATCAGGGATGCGTGCCTGACATCGGTAGTGATAAAGCATAAAACCGCAGGGCACCACACACCATGAAATAAGCAGATCGTGAAAATATAAAAACGTCCCAGTAGCATTTACCTGGCCCTCTGCACGAGTCACACTTTACAGTCTATACCGCAGCATCAATGTGTGAGGCCAGTTGGGTGAAGGTGCGTAATTTTTTTTTCTTTACAATGAAATGTTTGTGTTATTAATTTATTGCAAAATGGATCTTATTTACCTTTATAAGTCACTCAGCCACTTAAGGGAAATTTGGGGTGGTAATTTGGGAAGGAAGGGGACAGCATCAATACAGCTCTCGGTTTACCAGCACCCTCCCAGCCTCACGTCGGAAATCACGAATAGATCCGGCCAAATGAAGAGAGCCTCACTCTGTGCTCACCTGGGGGCACTTCCACTTACAGAATCACTAATGGATCTCTCAGTCTGTTCATCACCGGGAGCATCAGCCGCGTGTAGTAGGTGAGGTTCAAAACAGCAGTCTCACAGAGCCACCTCCTGTGCTTGCCAATTAAGGAAACCCGGGTATTGAACAGTTCCAAGCTAGGTATTCTGGTGATTCAAATGAATTAAGTGAGAGTCAAAAGGAAGATATAGATTTGAGAGTTATTTAGAAGGTGAAACTAATAGGATGCTGCAGGTGGGAGTCGGAGGGAGAGATTGTTTCTTCAGACATTTCTTTGAGGGCCCACAAGTGCCTTTGTAAAATATATACATATATATGTGTATATATTTATATATAGAATTATATATAATAGATAATATATTATAAATATAATATAATATATAATATATTTATTATATATTTTAAATATAATATATTGTATATAATATATATTATATATTATAATATATAAATATAATATATATTTATATATTTTATATAATTATATGTGTAAATTATTATATATATATATATAAATTAGATACTATGAAATATATTTACTCTGTAGCAGAAGTACTAGGTTTCTCCTGGCCCCCACTGGCACAGAGCTACCATTTTGGCCACCACAAAACAGAGCTCCTCCTTTGCCTGAAACTGGGAATTCCCAGCCCCTGATTCCAGAATCCCATCAGTCTTTTGTTTCTGAATCTACGGGGCTCCTTATCAAGAAATAAAGCTCTTTGTTACTCATAACTGAACCATGGCATACATATGGAATTTCAGGGGAAAATATTGGGTTGCTTCTTGGAATTAAAATTTCTTGAGGCATTTCCCATTAAAACCAAGGAGTATGTTTTCCATGAGAAGCAGGTGTGTGCACAGTATAGAAAGCATGACTGGGGATGCTGCGTGGGTCCAGTATGCCCCGGTGAGTCGTATATGAATTACAACGCCCTGCGAGGACCAGGCCGGGCACCCAGCCCTAGCTGAGTGTTGATTCTATGGAAAAATTAATTCCAACTTTCCAGAGGCCAATTTGTAGTCACATATTGAATTGAAAGCCATTAAAATCTGAGACTACCTATATTTTAATCAGAAAACAAGATCATCTAATAAGCAAAATTTTTGATCCAAATATATAAGACCTCTAGTTCTCTTTTCTAGGAGTCTGCTTTTCTGGTTTTAGTATCAAGTTGTTGGCCTCATACAATGAGTTTAAGAGTCTTTTCTCCTCTTTAGTTTTTTGGAAGAGTTTCGGTCAGATTCATGTTAATTCTTCTTTCAACATTTGGTAAAATTCACCAGTGAGGCCATCTGTCCTGGTCTTTTCTTTGTTGGGAGATTTTGGATTCCTGATTCAGTATCCTGCTAATATCAATTGGTTAAGTTTTCAATTTCTTCCTGATTCAGTCTTCTAAATTGTAGGATTCTATGTATTTTCCATTTCTTCTTAGGTTGTCCAGCTTCTACTGTATAATTGTTCATAGTAACCTTTTACAATCCTCTGTATCTATGAAGCATAAGTTGTAATTTCCCTTCTGGCATTTGTATTTTTTTAAATTTTTGTTTATTTATGATAGTCACACAGAGAGAGAGAGAGAGAGGCAGAGACACAGGCAGAGGGAGAAGCAGGCTCCATGCAGGGAGCCCGACGTGGGACTCGATCCAGGGTCTCCAGGATCGTGCCCTGGGCCAAAGGCAGGCGCTAAACCGCTGCGCCACTCAGGGATCCCTGTATTTTTTTTTTTTTTTTTTAATTTGAGTCTTTTCTTTCTTCCCTTGGTGAGCCTAGCTAGGGGTTTGTCAGCTTATCATTTCAAAGAACCAACTCTTGGTTTGGTTAATGTTTTCTACTGTTTTCCTGTTCTCTATTTCATTTATCTCTATGCTTTAAATAATCTTTATTATTTCTTCCTCCACTAAATTTGGGCTCAGTTTGTTCTCCTGGGAGTACCTTTACATGTAACTCCCTTCCTTTCTCTTGCTGACTTTTGACAGTATAATTATAATGTGTCTTGGGGTAGCCCTATTCAAGTGCAACCTTGTTGGGGTCCATTGGGCCTCGTGGATCTACATATCCATTTATCTCCTCAGGTTCAGGAAGCTTTTGGCCATTATTGCTCTTTATATACTTTCTGGCCCATTCTCTTTTTTTTCCCTTGGAATTTCCATGTGTATAATTTTTTTTTCTTCTTCGAATTAAAATTTTTTCCCATTAAAACCAAGGAGTGGGCAGCCCGAGTGGCTCAGCGGTTTAGCGCTGCCTTCAGCCCAGGGCGTGATCCTGGAGACGTGGAATGGAATCCCACATCGGGCTCCCAGTGCATGGAGCCTGCTTCTCCCTCTGCCTGTGTCTCTCTGTCTGTCTGTCTGTCTCTCTCTCTCTCTCTCTCCCTCTCTCATCAACAAATAAATAAAATCTTTAAAAAAAAACAAAAACAAAACAAGGAGTATGCTTGGGTAATGGTTCAATTATGTGTTCCATAATTTCAATAGGCTTTCTTTGCTCTTTTTCATCTTTTATCTTTTTGTTCCTCTGATTGGATGATTTCCAGGGCCCTATCCTTCAACTTGCTGTTTCTTCTCATGGTCAAGTCTACTTCTAAAATGATTGAATTCTTTATATCAATTATTGTACATTTCAACTGTAGAAGTTTTTGCTTCTCTGTTTTGATGATTGGTAGTTTCTTCTAGTTTCTCATCAAACTTCTTGTTTTTGTTCATAAAGAGAATATAGAACATTTCATGGATGTGCCTGTCATCTTTGTTCAGGGACCGTGCTAGTCTTCTCTTGGTTATTCCAATTGTAATAAATGTGCTGCTAAAGCATACACAAAATGTATGAAAATACAACATATTGAGCTGATAAATTAAGCCTTACACACACACACACACACACACACACACACACACACGTATACGCTCTCTCTCATTCTATATAACTCCCCGTTGTTTGGGCACCTGGGTGGCTCAGTTGCTTAAGTGTTGACTCTTGGTTTCACCACAGGTCATGATCTCGGGGTCATGAGGTTGACCCTGTGTAGGGCTCCAAGCTGAGCAGGGAGTCTGCTTGAAGATTCTCTTCCTCTGCACACCCCCCACTTCACTCATGATACACACACTCTCTCTCAAACAAATAAATCTTCCAATAAAAAAATAATTCTCCATTGTTGAAATAAATTGTCTTTTAATTAAGGAATATAGCTATGTAGTCTTTTCTGCCAGGATGGTTTAAATATTATGTTGTTAAATGTGAGACTAATCCATTTTGACTTAGAAATTCGTGAGAATATATTTTTTCTGATAAAAGTGGCTATTTATGTTTTACAGATTTTTCTTTGTAAAAAGACTATTAAATATCATTAAAAAACCTATAATTTTACTTAAGAATCACAGAATACTAAGAACAAAAGGCACTTGAGAATCCTTATGACCGGCTTACTCATTAAAATTAAAAAAAAAAAAAATCACATGGGGGACCTGGATGTAGCAGTGGGTTAAGGTCTGACTTTTGGTTTCAGCTCAGGTCACAATCACTGGATCATGAGGTGGAGCCCTGCGCTGGGCTCTGCACTCAGCACAGAGTCTGCTTTAGACTCTCTTTGTCCCTCATTACCAGCCCTTGCTCTCTCTCTTTTTCTCTTGCTCAAACAAATAAATCATAAAAAAAATTTAAAAAAGCACAGATGAATATTAACATTTATGTACACATACACACACATACATTATTTTATCTCCTACTTAGTGCTAAGAATGGGGCCATTCACTATAGCAGATTACAAATAACAAGTCAGAGATAATTTACTAGGGTTTGTTATATGTTAAGGTCTAAATATAGATCATTTTCACAAAATAGTATATTTTGAAATTAAGTTTATTGATTTATTATTTACTTATTTATTGAAGTAAACTTCAAACTACCCTGATAAATTTCTCTGAGGGAGGAAAAAAAAAAAAAAAACACAGAAGGATCAAGGTGACATATGACAGTGAAGAGAAGTAAGGTATTTTAAAAACTTTTAGATTATGTATAAAGTGATACTTATTCACAAAGATATCCATATTTATATTTTACTAACTAGAGATGTAGGACGTCTTGGACTAATACATTTCTGGAATCCCCTTCTTACAATTGTTTCTTTCTCTTTAGGGGGGAAAAAAAAAACTATATTAAAAGTTGGCTTTATTACCTATGTCCAAGCCTTCCCTGGTCCTCCTTGCTCCCATCTCGGTCAAGGTTCTGCTCTTCCCCCACACTGCACCAAACTGGCTCTAGGCAGGTCCACAGTCTCTGGCCAGGGAGTCAGATTTGCTGGCCCGTACTCAGTCATACACCTTGACCTGTCCTTAGCCCTTGACGCAGCTGATCATGCCTTCCTCTCTGAACACCGCCTTCACTGCCGACTTCGACACCCCTTGTTGGTTCGCCTCCTGACTCTCTTGCCTCCTCAGTGCCTTCGCTGATGCCACTTGGCGCCCTTCACCCTTGAATGTTGCACAACTCAGGGTCTGCTCTTTTCCCATCGATATTCATTCTATCTGTAGGTTGAAATACGATAATCTATAGGTGGACCTCTTGCAAAAATTTCTCGAGTCAGATAACTGCTCTGAACTCCACGTGCATACATCTGATTGTCTATTTGACATCTCTACTTGTATGTTCAATAGGCATTTCAAACATAATGTGTCCAAAACAGGCCTAGATTTTCTCTCCAAAACCTGGTTCTGCTATTTTCTTCTTGGAAAATGGCAATTTCTCTCTTTCAGCTATTTAGGCTAAAACACTTAATAGCTATTTTTAACTCTACTTTCTCTCTCAAACCCCGCATCTGTCAGCAAATGCATAGAGATACTCGACCCATCATAGCCAGTGTCCACCTTTCCACCACTTCTATTGTTAATCGCAACAGAGGTCTCAGCGACCCTCATGCTTGCACAAATTATTGCAGTTCTCTCCTAACTTATTTTCTTACTTCTGTTTTTGCCCCTGTTCAGTTTATGCTCCACACAGAAACTGGAGTGATTCTTTTAAAAGTTACTGCACATCACTCTTCTGCTCGAAACCCTCCAGTGACTTGTCATCCGTCTTGGTAAAAAATCAAAAGTCCTAATGATGTTCTTCAAGGCTCTGCATAAACTTCCCCCATCATTCCTTGATCTCATGCCCTGGTGCTCCAGCACCACACTGCCCCAGCTCATCAGTGTCCTTGCAGTTTCTCAAACACACAAAGCACACTCTGCCTCAGTGCCTTTGCCTTCTCTGTCTGAAATGATCTCCTCTCAGGTATGTGCAGGCTTACTGGCCATGTGCTGTTGGTCTGTGTGAAGCTTTGTCTGGGAGCAAACACCTCCTTTCTTCTATACCCATTACACTGGATTGGTGTTTATCCCTGGTCCGGCCACCAAGGGACGTGCAAACAGTCATTGATTTGTTTGTTGGTTCTGACTCTGCCCTACAAGGCAAATAAGGGCAGGGCTGTGTCTGTTTCACTCACTATCGTACAACCAATCCATGAACTTTGTTTAGTTCATAGCAGATGCTCAAAAGCACCTGTGGAATGAACCATCATAGAATACTTACCTTCAGAGTTGTGAGGGTAAAAATAAAGCTAAAGAACTGAGGTGACTGATGTATTTTACTTAAACATAATGTCTTCCAGGTCCATCCATGTTGTTGCAAATGGCAGGATTTCCTTCTCTTAAGGCTAAATAATATTTTGTTGTATGGATAGACTGTGCCGTCTTTACTCATTCATATGCCCATGCATATGAATGGATTGTTTCCATATATTAACTATTGTGAATAATGCATGATTCCTCTTACATGAGGCATTTAAAATAGTCAAAAGTATAGAAATAGACAATATGGTGATTATTATGGATTGGGGGAGGATGACATGGACAGTTCTTGTTCAATGGGTATGAAATTATCATTATACATTATCATTATACAATTATCAGTATGTTTCTGAGATCTGCTATACAGCATAGTTCTCATAGTTAACAACAAGATATTGGATACATAAAAATTTATTGAGAGAGTAGATCTCAAATTAAGTATTTTTCCTGCAAAGAAGGGGGGGGGTTGAGAATAAGGATACTTTTGGAGGCGATGGAAATGTCTATTACTTTGATTGTGGTGATAACAACATGAGTGCGTGCATATGACCAAACTCATTAAATTTTATGTATTAATTATGTGCAGATTTTGTGTGCCAATTATATCTCAATAAGCTGAAAAAAAAAAGAAAAATAATACTAAAGAGCTTAGACCAGTACCTGACAAATACCAGTCGATTAATAAGAACTAAGTATGGATGTTAAGGTCAGTCAGAACCCTTAGGATTAGAATGCTTCATAATGATGTAACTCTAAAGGGATTTCCATAGGAAATAAAAAAGTCTAGTTGATTTTCTTAAAAGGATGTGGGGCAAAGTAAAATAAATAATATGTGTGCACAAATGCAGAAGTAGATGATTAGGAACAAATTTCAACTTTACAAAGTGGTGTTAAAGCTGTGTCTAAAAATAAGGTTTTTGTTTTTAAAGAGATTCAGCGTATAGCACCAACGTGATGCAAAAGCTCCAGGTACTTATAACAAAAACTGTTAGTACCTAATTTAATTAACTCCCTCTCCTGTGTTGCCAAATGAGAGCATTGCTTTGTTTGTAAGTGAAATCAGGAGATGTTGGTTAAAATTCAGAGCTTAATAAGCCTGAAACACTGGGGGAAGGCATTTTTTTTTTTTTTTCAAAACTAAGCTGTCATCGTGCTGCCTGCCATTTGGCTTAATTTCCAAGTGTGAAACCTCTGTCTGCAGCAAACAAGTTTACAGGCAACTCAAACCAGGGAAAAGTCCATTTAGAAGAGAACACCGTATTCTGTATGTTGGCAAATTGAACACCAATAAAAAATAAATTTATTATTAAAAAAAAAAAAAAGAAGAAGAGAACACGGTGCTGTACGAAACAGGGATCACTACAGCATGGCGCTATGGTGTTTCCGATGCACATGTCAGAATGATTGAGAAGGTGCTTGCTGGGTCTAGGAACAAGGTACATAGAACAGGAGCGTTACCATCTGGGCATGAGGTGTTTTGAGGCTGATTTAAAGGAAATCACTTTCTAACAGGTTGGTGAAATTGTCCACTGGGTTCTCAAGGTAGCTTGACACAACTTGAGTTTTCCATCATTTTCTATGGGTATTTTCTCTCCTTTTTCCTTTGTAATAAAGAAGGGCCAGACCCTCTTATTTTCAGAGTGTTGTCTATCTTTAATTTCATGTCACAATCCCAAGCTTTATTTGACTCATGAGTGTGTGACAAGATGACCCAATGGTGAGGTACAGTGAAAGCAGCTTTGAAGATTTGGGGTTCGGTAGGGCTGCTTGAATTCAACTTGTGAGCAAGTTGCGTGGCCTCAGAGCCAGACTCTCACTGGCAGGTGGAAGGAGAGACTCTTTCCAGGAGCCGTTCATATGCGACTTATGTGTGGTCCTCTTGCTATGAGCTCTGCGCTGCTTTAAGCACCGGAAATAGAGATTCGGACACACAAATATCCAGTCATTGGAACTTGTAATCTGGTGGGTAAAGATGTCAGCCTGCAAACAAATAACACGCATCTTGTCAAGAAGCTAAACCCAGGGATGGAGCAAAGCCTACAGGGAAGGAGCAGGGCTGTGTCACCTGTGTTAGGCATGGGGGTCTTCGGAGAGAAAGGGTGAAGGGTTGGTGATGAGCAGGCGGTGGCCTGGTGGGGAAGCTGCAGGCAGAGACATCAGCAAGTGCCAAGGCCCTAACCCAGAGGAGGTGGGAAGGACAGACACAGCGTTACTGCAGGGGTAGGGCGACAGACAGGTCGGGTAGGATTGTGTGAGAAGCTGCTCCCTGACAACGGGGTGACAGCTGCCTCGAAGGCTGCGCGAAGTCTTTGGAATTTATCCTCATCGCGGGAAGGCTACTGCAGCGTTCCTGGAAGGAGGGTGCTTTGGCTAATTTGGAACCTTAGGAAGATTTCCGTGACGGCCGTGTGCAGAACCCTCTGTGGCCAGGGCAGGAACAGACATCGGAGCGTTCCAGGCGAGAGGCCACCAGGTCCCCAGTGCCAGAGGGGAGGCGTGGCGGCTCTGGGGGAGCAGGGGGGGAGCCGCTGATGGGCTGCCTGTGGCCGCCGCGACAGATCCTCGCGGGCTTCGCTGTGGTGCTGGAGGGGATGAGGCCGGGCTGGCTGCCTACGGATGGGCTGGTACATCTATTCCGGGTGTGGTTGCCATGTGGGATGCTACGTAGGCTCCGCTCAGCCCACCTCCTAGTAGTTCCTTTTATACAAAGATTTTTATTTATTTATTCATGAGAGACACAGAGAGAGGGAGGGAGAGACACAGGCAGAGGGAGAAGCAGGCTCCCTGCGGGGAGCCCGACGCAGGACTCGATCTCGGGTCAGAACCTGAGCCAAAGGCAGACAACCACTGAGCCCCCCAGGTGCCCCATCTCCTATTTCAAGGGAAGTTGTTAATCTAGAATTTCATGTGTGATCCTCGTTTCCAAGTGTTGGCTCAGAAACTTGAAACACTCTGCTTTTTAAACTATGCAGGTAGGATTAAGCCATATGGCCACCAGTTTTGCATCCTAAGCATAAAAAGTGCTTAGCACAGTGTCTCGTGAACTTCTGTCTAACGAGGATATGATAAATGTCAGACTACATCATTACCCTTAGTAAATAAACAGCTTTAATGGAAGAAATACTCATTATTCTACATTCAGGAAAAATAAAAGCAACACCAATGATGAAATATGGGAGAGGAGGATGTTGAATTAATTAAGAAGCGTTTATTGAATCCCGGATTTCTAACCAGGTTTGTGCCAAGTGCTAATGGACGAGACGTCTTTGACTGGTTACGTGTCCCTGATTTCCTGCCCTGCTGTTTCCAGCTACCCCTGCGTAGTTAAAAAATATTTTGATTCTTGATAATGTGCGAGGTGATACATGATGTGCAAACAGGAAGTGTTGTGAATTCAACCTGGAATGTGCGTGAAGAAGAGGATGCTCCATAAATGTCTTGTAGGCACATGCAGTGCCCATCGGTACATCGCTGAAGCAGCTCAGCCGTCTAAAGCAAACATGTAAATAGTTTTTTTTTTTTTTTTAAAGATTGATACGGAGGAGTTTGTCCAAGCACTTACAAACCATTGTCTTAAATTCCCGAGGAAAAAAAAAAAAAAAAAAAAAAAAAAAAAATTCCCGAGGAAATCAATTCAATTTTTTTTTTTTTTTTTTTTTTTTTACGTTGCACTTAGCTGATATATTATGCACGGTCAGTTTCTGGAATGAGGCGGGTGCAGTATGTGGTTTTACTGCCTGATACCTTGTGTTGTGTAAAACAGGCACACTGGGCGATAAAATATCACAGGTGTGATAGGAACATAAGCCATGTAAGAAAGAGAATTTGACTCATTGCTCCATGACGCTGCATGGGAAGGCTCAGTAAATCCTGACTCCTGCCAAGTCAGATTTCATTTTCTCAACCTGGATTTCTCATGTGAGCTACAGAAGACAGACAACGTCCGGATGCTTGTTTCCGACTCCCCCGTGGCTGGTACCTGGCCGGGAGCATTCTAGCTGCTGAAGAGGGCAGTTGACCCGTGAGATATGCGGGCACCTTGGGGCAGCAGGGCTTGTCTCCCACATGACAGGAGAACAGAACAAGCTCTAAGGGTAAACGACTTCTTTTTTCTTTCTTGCACTCCTCAGTGACTACATTTCTGACCACTGCCACTAGATGGTAGTGACAGTTCACGCTTCCACATTTCTGCTCTCAGCCATACTCAGCGTTGTGAAGATTATAAACACCATTTATTGAGTTTCTACTATGAGCCAAGCCTGTTCCTCATGTTGGTAACGATCCCGTAGGGGAAATCAGGTAACCCCCATTCGTCAAACCGGAGACATGGCTCAGAGCCCCGCACACACAGCGGGCCTTGTCTGGTCTCTGTGTGCATCGCCTTCTTCCCCTTACACTTGGCAGACTCCTGAGTGATGGAGCTCCCAAACCTCCCTTATGTGTTTACCTTAAGGCCAGATGCTGCCCTTTCCAAGGATTTTATAAAGAAATTGGATAAAATAAATACAGATACGCCTCATACACACAAACTGATGAACTCAACTCATTCAGAATTTACGTTGATGCTTCCAAATGTGAGAAGCAAACCTGCCATTCTCCGTGAACATGTGCTGGCGCGCTCAGGTTCTCCCGGCCAGAGGCTGGTGCCACTGTAACAACCACAATCATATGCAAAGTTCACTGAATGCTTCCTAGACACTAGACCTCATATGTATATATGTGTGTGTGTGTGGGTGTTAATCCTGTACCCTCCCCACCAACTCCTTACCTATCCCACTCTACTCCAAGCTCTCTTTGCAGAGCCAATAAAATATTCTTTATTATTTGAATATATATGGGATATATGTTAATCCTTGTAGGAATCATAACAGTTATGAACTCCAATAATTCCCTTTTACACGTAGGAAAAGTAAGAAGTGGAGAGACTCAGTAGCTTTTTCAGGATCTCAAACACACTGGGATTCAGATCTATACTGACTTACCTAAAGCCACCGCACTTGCTTACAGCCTGACTTTTGCACACAGTACACTGCCAAAAATTCTCATTCTTGTTAGCCGGATCAAGATTATTACTGGTCACAGAGAGGGATGATGATAGTAAAACAAAAATATCCTTCTACCAGTGGATGTTTACTCTGTAGCTGAATACTCGTAATTGTTCCCATGTGGGGATGTGCATTATAATTAGGATCTTGGGCTCTATAGCCAAGCAGGCCTGGGTCCAAACCCTGATGGCAGTCACTCTCTGCTTCTGATCATCAGGGTTCCCCCCACCTCTCTTTAATTCCAAGAAGGATGTAAACAATGGGTCCACCTTGCAGAGCAGTTTGTAAAAATTGCAAATTGTGTAAGATGTAAATAACCGAGCATAGCACATGGCACATGCTAGGTGCTCACATTGGTATTTTCATTACTATTAAGTTTATGAATTTTACATTGGAAAAATCGGTCCCGTAGAATACTTCTTGGAATGATTACTGTATTTGTTTGCAATACTTTTGCAAGCCCTTTGTGTTTGAGACGGAAACTCTTATGTATAGGATTTCTGCAAAATTTTAGCAAAGAAAAAAAAATTTAGCAAAGAGAAATTAGTCTGCCTTCAAATAATAAAGAATATTTTATTGGCTCTGTAAAGGGGGCTTGGGGTAGAGTGGGATAGGTAAGGAGTTGGTGGGGAGGGTACAGATGTCTTCCCAAATGTCCTTAAAATCATTAGAAAAGTTACACTGTGCTTGTTGAAGGAGTTTGCTTTGTAAAAACACTGTGAGAAGAGGCGTTTCCCACTCAGATTAACGTGGGGCCAGTATTCATCATCTACTGCTGTGCAACACATCACCACACACTTGGCAGCTTCCGGCACCACCCTCATCATCTCACTCTTTCTCTAGGTCAGAAGGCTGGTGTGGTGAGGCTGGGTTCTCAGAAGTCTGAAAGGGAGATGTTGGCTGAGCTACAGTCCCATCTGGATCTTAGAGGCCTTTGGGGACTCATTCAGGTTGTTTTAAAATTCAGGTCCATGACGTTGTAGAACTGAAACCCTCGGTCACATTCATGATGGCTGCTGCGTGGGAGTCCTCTCAGCTATGAGGACACCTTCAGGCCTAGCCCGGCGCACCACGGCAGCAAGTTCTTCAAGACTGGCAGGCGAATGCCTCTCCACGTGGCTATGGTGGAGTCACATCTATCAGAGGGTAATGAAGGGAGCAACTATCCCATATAAAGTCACCTAATCAAGGGAGAGATGGCCCTGTGACACCCACAGACCCTGACCACGCTCAGATGAAGGGATGACCTAGGGTGCGTACATGGGGAGCGTGCACCCTAATGGCCATCATGGAATTCTTCCTACAACATGATCAAAGAGCACATCTACAGAGCAAAAAACACTTGTGGGGAAATCGAACCCAAACTTGATACTGAGTGAGAGTTCTTCACTGGTAATGCTGTGCCTCTGCTAAAGCCTGAATATGATCAGCAAAGAAATAGTGTTCGTGGTAAATGAACACTATTTCCATAATAGGCCATCAGAAATGAGAAGAATCAAAAAAGTTATTTGGGGTTCCTTCAAGTTAGGTGAATTGGAAGAAATCACACGTTAGAAAAAGGAAGCAAAATGAGTATAATAGAAAGGTGTTAAGATTCACTATGAAATCATTATTTTATGTAAAGGTAATGTAAGTAAAAACAAAGAAAAAAAAAGTAAGGTAAGGGAGTAGCTCCCCAAACCTGTTGTATCATCTGTAAAATCTTTCCTTCTGAGGGTAGAGAAATGAAATTCAGTTGACTATCAATCTATCAATCATCTATCTCTATCATCTATCTAATCATCTATTTCTATCATCTATTATCGATTGATCAACTATCCATTTATCTGTCTATCATCCTTATATATTGCGGGCATATAGTAAATACTAAATTCAAAATAAGAATTAGACTTCCTCCGGGGATATTTAATTATATAAGTCTGCCTTTGGACAAGTTGGGATGACTTGAGCTCCCCTGCTTCCCCTACCTCCACACACAGTCCCATCTTTGGGGGGTGCTCCTCCTCTATAGCTCTGTTTTCTTTCCAAAATTTATCTTGAAAACATCTGTTTTACACTTCACCCAACAACAGCAAACAACACTTTTTTTCTTTTTTTTTTTTTTCTTTTTTTTTTTTTAACTACATTTTTTTCTGATGTGCACATGGAAGCTTCTGCAGGATAAACCATGTGTCAGGCCACAAAACAAAATTCTTAAAGAATTTTAAATGTTTGAAATCATGCAAAGGATCTTTTCCAAACACGATGAAAATTATCTAGAAATCGATAGCAAAATAAAAACGTGAAAATTCACAAATATGTGGAAATTTAACAATACCCTTCAAAGAACCACTGAGTCCAAAAGAAATCTGAAAGGAAACTGGAAACCAACTTGAGACAACTGAGAATGAGAGCCTGTGAAACCAAAGCTCATGGGAAACAGCAAAAGTGGAGCTGAGAGGGAGATTGATAGCCTTGGGCAATTGCTTTAAGAGAATCTCAAACCAACAACCCAGCTTTACACGATAAGGAACTGGAAAAAAGGAACCAACTAAATCCAAAGCTAAGAGCAGGAAGTGATTAACACAGATTAGAGCCAAGAGGAATAAACAGGAGAGAAATACCAATGGAACCAAGAGTTGTTTCTTCAAATTCAGACCAACAAAATTGACATTTAGTGAGATGGGCTATGCAAAATGCTGGTTTGGGAATGGAACATTCAAAATGCTTACCTGCCCCCCATTCTTCTTGTTCTTATTGAAAAAATGCCCTAACAAAAAGAGCAACAACAAAGAAAGCGATAGAGCACATCATTATTAGGCGTGCAAATGTACCACGCACGCGCTGATAAACACCATCTGTGTGCCGAGGGCGGCCCTGATGGTTCACAAGCGGTGTGCCCTGCTGTCCCGTTTCCTACAACCAATCTACTGTCCACGGACGCAGACAGCGACGGATGACGGGGACGGGAAATTCAAGGCGAGGGCTGCTTGGAAGGTAAAGAAATCACACGGATGCCCCATGCAGGATGGATTCCGGTTTTGTGTGGATGAGGCATCAACCACAATGTTCTCCAAGATGTATTTGTAAGTACAAATGGGTTCGTGAACTCCTCTGAGGAGGCGTATCTGTTCCCCAGCTCAAGCACCGGTGCTTTTGACAACTTGCGAACCAAGAGTCAGGAAGATGTGTCCCTGCCCTGGCTGTGCTATTATAGCACAAGGTCTTGGAAGGTAGTTACGTTACCTGAGCCTGAAAGTCCTCGTTTGTAAAACGTTAAGTCTGGGTCCCCTGACCCTTCTCTTCCTCTAACTCCACGCTGTGGTTGTATCTTATGAGAATCCCTGGTGGATTCTGCATTTACTGTTTTCTCTTCCTTTGATATGAAAATGCTAGCTCACTTTAAGAGCCAACTATTCTTTCTTGAATTAATTTGGTACAATTAGTTGGATGGTCCTTTAAGTGAAGTCACGGGAAGCTTGAAAACTGCTTATTTTGCATTCTTATAATTAGTGCCAGAAACTATGGAAAAAAAAAAAAAACAACTTGCATGAAAATATGAGCTAGTGGCATTTTACATTTTAGTAACACAACTCTTGATTTCAGTAGTCTGATTTAGATGAGAAAATCTGAACCAATACGATATGTGTCACCTTACATTATTTAATATTCTAATGAAATTGAGAAGTCCAGGGCAGCCCGGGTGGCTCAGTGGTTTAGCACCGCCTTCAGCCCAGGGCCTCATCTTGGAGAGCCGGGATCGAGTCCTGCATCGGGCTCCCTGCGTGGAGCCTGCTCCTCCCTCTGCCTGTGTCTCTGCCTCTCTCTTTGTCTCTCATGAATAAATAAAATCTTAAAAAAAAAAAAGAAATTGAAAAGTCTAGTTTTTAAAGAAGACAGTATGTTATATTGAAAGTATCTAGTTTATAGCTTTAATTAAAGTGAGCATTGTTCAAAAGTTTTAAGGGGGGGCACCTGGGTGTCTGTCAGTGAATCATCTGCCTTCAGTTCAGCTCATGGTCTCAGGGTCCTGGATCCAGTCCCATGTCAGGCTCCATGCTTAGTGGGAAACCTGCTTTTCTCTTTCCCACTCTATCCTTCCTCCAACTTATGCTCTCATTCTCTCTCTCTCTCTCACTCTCTCTCTCTGAAATAAGTAAATGAATGAATGAATAAATAAATACTTTAAAAAACAAAAAAAATATTGGGAATATAATATTTGGGGGATGTGGAGACACGTCATTATGACTGTACATTAATTGTCATACTTTTCCCTGACACAAAATTATGTACGGCTTATGTTATTTATCGTATTTTATAGAAAAATGCAAATGAAATGCACATTTGTAATACATATGTGTTATTAGTCACATCCTTACATTTACATAGATGGCTGTTTACAGAAATGGTTCTATCCAGGTGTTTTCTATCAACTTTCAGTGTGGTGGGAAGGGATAGTCTAAATAACTTTGCATCAACTGTTTCAGTTCCTCAAATTTCCAAACTACATGGGTCATTTTTTTTTTTTTTTCCTCAAGGGTAACTACTATGTCTTAGAAGTGTAAGCAATCAATTCATACATATTCGTATTTTGAAATTCAAATTGTATATTTTACACAGTTTGAGCCACCACTCTGATTAATTTTATAAGAATGGGATGGATACTGTAAGGAAGAGAGTCCCACAGATCCCTTAGGGAATATTTGTTCAACAAGCTTCAGAGGCCAGAAAAAGTGTCATAGGAATAGGCACGTAGCCCTCCTCTGGCCCCCGAGCTCCAAGAGCCCACTGCTCTTAAGACATTTTATGATCCCTTGCCATTCTCCCCCTTCATCTTGTGAAAATTAGGGGAGGAGAAGCATCACTCAGCTTTAGCAAAGCACCTCAATAATATGTGAAAACTTGGTTGGCTATTTATTTATATATTTATTTATTTTTAAAGATTTTATTTATTTATTCATGATAGACATAGAGAGAGAGAGAGAGGGGCAGAGACACAGGCAGAGGGAGAAGCAGGCTCCATGCCGGGATCTGGGACTCGATCCCAGATCCCAGGACCACACCCTGGGCCAAAGGCAGGTACTAAACCACTGAGCTACACAGGGATCCCCAAACCTGGTTATTTAAAATGCATTTATATCACTTCTCACAAAAGATAGTTCAGAAAACAGCACTTAATTTGAACATTTATGCAACAAATCTGATTTTAATCCTACTGGAGGACTTAGCCACTTGAAAGAATTTTCTATCAATATCTTTTGTAAAAGGAAGAATCGTTTTCCATTATTCATAACTCTGCTCCAAATCGGCAGGCCCCAAACAACGGTGATTTTGCCACCTAGGGGATGTGCCATAGGGTCTGGAGACAGACATTTCTGGGTTGTCACATAGCAGGGGAGAAGTGGTACTAGAATCCAGGGAGTCAAAGCCGAGGGGCTGGCACTTGCTGGATGCTGCCGTGCACAGGATTGCTGAGAATGTCAATGGTGTTCACTTTGCGAAACCCCATCCTAAGCCAAGTGTACATATCAAGTGTCATCAAATAGGACACTGTCTAACTTTTATTTTGAAGCAATTATAAATTCAACAGGAAGTCGCCAAAAGGTACAGAAAGAGCCTGTGTACCCATTACTCAGATCACACAATGACAATGACTCATCTGCCCTTCGTAGGACATCAGAATGAGCCAACTGGCCCTGGTATCACCTGCTGATTTCACCAGTTTACATGCACTTGTGTGTGTGTGTGTGGGGGGGGGTGCTTCCATGCGCTCTCTCCACGTGCACTTCACCACCACCACACTCAACCACAAAACTTCCTCCATGAGTCACCACCCCACCCTGTACTGCACTCGTACCACCCACACTGGCCGTAACCCTCAGCAACCTGCAATCCATTTCCATCTCTGTGATTTTTTCATTTCAAGAATGTTTTATAAATCAAATGTAGAGACTTTTGAGATTGGCTTCTTAAAGTGCGTGAGTACCTTTAAAAAGAGGAAACAAGTATCATGTCAGACACTTCACCTGAATTTTCGCATTAAAATTTCACAACATCTCTCTGTATCAATTAGGAACTGTATCTGGTTCTGAGTCATGAAAACCAGAAAATAGTGGCTTACAGAGCTAGGCCTTTATTTTTGTTTTCCATGTGATAAGAAATGTGGGGATAGACATTTCCAGGTTAATAAATTGATTTCACATGGGATCCAGACTCTTTCCAGCATTTTCTCTGCTGCCCTAATAATGCGGCTTTCAACCAGACCTGTACAAGAGGGCTTCCATCGCAGCCATGTCCCTCCTTGAGGGGAAGAAGGAGCAACAGGACAGGATAGGATGGGACTTTCCAAGGAACCTCAACCAACCTCCACTGATATGTTTTTGACAAAGATTTTTGTCATCTGACTACCCCCAGCTGAAAGAAATACTAGGAAATGTGATTTTTGGCACATTGGCGCTTCAAAGAAAACTGGGGATTGGGTAATTTAGAAATCAAGAGATACCATGTTACTGTGTAGACGCCTAGGGATGTTTGCCACACACTGTATGAAATACATTTTATAGGTAGAGATACCGAGTTTTAGAAAAGTTGAGTTGAAGTTGATATGGTTGATGAGGGGTCACTTGGCTTGGAAGCTGGGTCTGTCTAGTTTCCAAACCCTTACATTCAGTTGCTCTGCTGCGTGCCTTCCTCTAATGTCTGGTGGGCTCTCTGCCGAGGTGTGGGTGGGATCAGAGAATAACGGACCTGTATTCATCGGGATTCCCCAGAGAAACAGAACCGACAGGATGTGTGCGTGTAAAGAAATTGACTTGGAAGGATTGGCTCATCTGACTGGAAGCTGGACACGCAGGGCCCCAGTGGTCCCGGTCCCCGGTCAGGAGAAGACCAACACCCCATCTCAAGCAGTAAGGTGGAGAAAGAGAACTCTCCCTCCCTCTGCCTTTTGTTCTATTCAAGCTTTCAATAGATTGGATGATGCTCACCCACATTGGGGAGGGCATTTTCTTGTCTCAGTTTGCTGGGACTTTCTTCTGTCTACTGGAAGCATCCTTACAGATGCCCAGAAATAATGTTCAGCTGGCTCCTTGGGCAACCAGTGGACCAGTCAGGTTGAAACATGAAATTACCCAGCACAGGATCAACCTATGGAACCAGTGGAACAATCTTGTTGGAGGTTTTTTGGGGGAGTCTCACTCATTCTCATAAAGGAGAACAGAATGCCAGAAGCATAGAAAGTATATATTGATCTTCAAGACGGGCCTAGATGAGGCCAAATATAGACACATAACTCACTCCTCAGGGCAAGAATTGTTTGCCTTCTTCACTGTCCTGTTGCCTTTTGGGTGAAGGTAGCCTAGACCTACTAGGGACTCCAAAAGGACTTACAAGTAGATAATGTGTCTGTGTCCTTTGTTGCAGAAGCTCATAGAGACACTGATTCTGCCTACGTCTGGGCAAAGTATATAAAATATTGATAGAGAAGGCAGCGAGAGAATTAAATCGCATTGCCTATAGGATAACATATTGCCTTAGAAAGAACACAAGATAGTGATTCATTGGTGGCGCGCGGGGGCCATTACTGTTCATAGAGGTTTAGTTTGAGTGTTTTATGCCTGACACTCGGGCCAGAGAGCAAATTCTATAGAGCAACCAGTCTGTAGTAATATATTTGCTTTATTTAAACTGTGCAGAAACTTTAGCCACTTATAATCTAAAATATTACTTACATTGGAGAGGGCTTTATTTCTTTTGACTCATACAAAAGGGATTTGGAGTGTCCATTTACACAAAAATTACACCTTAGACAATTTCCCTGTTTGAAGGAGTATGCCTTTCTATATTTGCTTTCCCTGTGATAACCTTATGTTTTAAGACAATTTATATTCTAGAGAGAATTTGGGAAGAAAAAACTTTACTTTTATGGTAGATGGGGAAGTGTCAGAAATATTGCACATGACCACTGTTTGTAAATATAAATTAAATACCAACGTACTGCTTTCAAGTTCTAAAATGAGAATATAAGTTGTGTTTTTTTTTTTTAACCTTATTCAGCATTTTGATGGCTCTTTGAAGCTCCATGTACCTAGCTTACTAATTGCTTGATTTGGGGTAAGTTATAAGCCCTATGATGTGTCCCCAACATCTATACGGAGGGGCTGATATCACCTGCATTAAAGTAATTGTAAAGTTGAAAACAACATAAGTTAAATGACTGGTGAGCGGAGCATGCCCAATACATTCTGACGTGGAAATCAAGTTAATGACACTTTCTCGAGGATGTTCCGGTGACCTAGGGCACTATTGATTTAATTCCTGTCTCAACTTAATGGTAACAGCTGCGTATCACTATTACAATTCTTGCAATGCATTGTTCCCACTCATTTCCTCTAAAAGGGCTTTCCCACATGTAGATGTTAAAATCTGAACGCGTCATAGGAAGCTGAGTAAATAGAGTAGCATTTAATTCCATTGATTGCTGTCCAGATGAGATTGATAGAATGTCAGCAAAGAGGCTTTGGAGGTACAGTGGACACCCTGGTGACAGGCTTATTCCTCTGCTGCCTGAACTGTCAAGAAAGGCAAAAGCTTCCACCAGTATTTTCAGAGTAAAATCAATGGCATGATACAGCATTTCTTATCACAGAGGATAATTCTCCATGTCCTGCTGTCAGTTATAATATAGCTCGGCTTGTACATTTTTGTGAACTCAGTGCCTGGAATATTACTATGATTACCTTGAAATTAAATCCACGGTAGAATCTTGATCCTTATCCTACTCCCCAGAGTGCTTTTGAAATACTGCCCTTCTCACTGAAAATGCTAATTCCCTTTTAACCTGGCCTACTGCTTTGAAAGTTTCTGAGTACTTTTAAGGGCCCTCAGCAAACAGAAATGCCATCTTACCTAAGAAAGGTCAAGTCCTCAATGGTTTCTGACTGGTGGAGTCCCAGGTAGACTAGAAAACTCTACTGTTACAGGACTTACTGTGTACAGTTTGCAATTTATATGTGTATGATATAGTCAGTCAGGGTTTAAAGGAGATACTGAAAAACAATGAGATGTCACTATACCCCTATCAGAGTGACCAACATCCACAGCCCTGACCACACCAGATGCTGGTGAGGATGTGGAGCAACAGGTGCTCTCCATTCACTGCTGGTGGGGATGCAAAATGGTGCCACCACTTTTGTGGTTTCTTACAAATCTAAACATACTGTATGATCCAGAAACTATGCTAGATGAGCTAAAAACACATGAAAACCAGTTTTATTAATTAAAAAAGTTAGGGTTACCCAAACACCTGTAATATGGATGTTTACAGCAGCTTTATTCATAATAACCAAAAGTTGGAAGTAGATAAATGGATAAATAAATTGTGGTCCATCCAGATAATGGAATATTAGTACAATACTAAAAATAAATAAAAGACATGGAAGAAACTTTAATTCATATCACCACGTGGAAGAAGCCAGTCTGAAAATGCTACATACTGTGTGATTCCAACTCTATGACATTCTGGAAAAGGCAAAACCTTAATAAACACAGTAAAACAATCAGTGGTTGTCAGGAGTTAGGAGTGGGAAAGGTTGAATAGGTGAAGCACAGAGTTTGTAGGGCAGTGAAACTACTCTGCGTAACACTACAATGGTGGGTACATGTTATTAACATTTTTTTTGAAAACCTACAGAATGTATAACACCAAGAGTGCACCCTATGGTGGACCTTGGGTGATTATCCTGTGTCAATGCAGGTTCATCAGTTATAACAAATATACCATGTGGTGGGGATGTTGATGGGGAAGGTATCTGTGTGGGGGGAGGAGTGAACAGAAAATCTCCACACTGTCACCTCAATTTAACTGTGAACCTAAAACTATGCTCTAAAAATATAATCTGAAACAAACAAATAAAGATGACTATTCCATGAGCCATGAACATTGTATGAAAATCAAATTTCATTATCTCCAAATAAACTTTTATTAGAGAACAAAAAAAAGAAATGAAATATTCACTCTAGTTAGCTTTTTAGTTAGAGTTCCACATACCATGGAAACAAACAGGGATTAGAACAGGAAAAAAAAAAAAAAGCCAGGCTGAAAATCACACTTTGTCATTTCCCTTAGGGCACCAAATTAGTACACAGCTATGTCCTTTTTAGGAACATTTCTTATATCAAATGACACCAAATTTACTATTTTTTAACTCTACCAAAAACTGATTCATAAACACAGTGACATTAAAATAAAAATGAATTTGTAAAGATTAAATAAAATGATAGCACTTGGTAATATATCTCTGAATGTTGGTGATTCATTGTGTGTGTGTGTGTGTGTGTGTGTGTTAGATTGCCTTTCCAATTCCTCTTCCACAACTGTGTGATTTGGAGCACAAGTAGCTTACTCTTTCTGGGACTAAAGACTAAAGCTGTATATCTTGGATGTAAACATGTATATTTCTAATCAAAATGTCCCTTTCCTCTCCAACATTCTCTCTCAGGTAGTCTCTAGGTGAGAATGTGATGCCGCCATAGAACAAAATCATTTTTGGTAAAAACAAAACCAATTACAGGAGTAGGTAAAAGTAACTAGGATTTATTTTAAATATTGTATGACATATGTGTAGATCTTATTAAATCTATAATATGCAAGATGATTATAGACACAGTTATATTAGCTCATAAGGAGCCCATTACTCTACTTTGTATCCAAGGAGGATAATTCTCTGCATGTTTAGAAAAGAATTTACAGAGATGACTGTCATCTTGAATGTAGAGCCAGAGATTTGAATTCAATCTTGCTTTCTTATTATTAAGATCAAAGACTACCTGACTCAAGCCGTCGTAACGCATGTAAAGTAATAGCACGCCCTTGAGGAGCCCGAGTGTAGGTGTTCAATGTAATGAAAATATGAAGTGTTCACCACGACACACTTGTCATCTGTCTTAGGACGGTGGTTCCACCAGAACTATGGAGTTTTCTGGAGACATGTTAACTCACTGGGGCTGCTCTACAGACTGAGAGTTATGTGTGAATACATTTAGTAAGATAAATGTGGCATTATCGAACACGCGGCACTCCTGAATACAAATATCCAGAGGACAAAATATGCTTAGATGCCTGAACGTTTTCCTTCTCTCTTTAAAGCATATAATTAATTTCTTAAAAGACATTCTGAAAACAAAATTTAAAAAAAATAACACATACTGAGTTAGTTTAAATATTTGAAAGCACTCGTGCTCATTATTTAGCTGAGACAGGAGGTCATTACTCATGTGCTATTTTGCTAATAGTTGGTTTTATGTGTATGTATGTATTATTCATTTTACCATTTAAAAACTAACTAGGGCATCTATGTCTTCAACTAGATCTAGACGCTGATTACAATAAAGATAATTTTTCTGTCCACCTACAGACTTATCTATGCCATGTAACGCAGACATTTAAATAATTATGCATATTTAAATTTCTAGTACTGTTTTTGTTTTCTGCTTTCTGTGAAGAGCCCATACTTTCCCTATCATTACTAAGGCTATGGATAGCAAATTTGAAAGGATAGTCACATGACTTAGAAGATTATGATAGAATATCATTAGAACATTAACATGGATTCTGGTTTCTAACTTCCTTTTCTGTCATTTTTGTTACACTAAAATGGATGACAACTTTGGAATTTAAGACTGAGTTTCCTTATATCCTTTTGACTTTTTCAATGTATTTTTACAGGAATATAGACTTTATTTTTCAACAATTGGAAGGACGTTGTAAAAACTTCTATAAATTTCTGTGGTACCCATCATATAGATATAATTAAGATGCGGTCTTATTTATAGGAAGATAAGATCTTCTTAAGACAAGAATTTAAAACAATTTAGGACCATTTTGTACTTGCGAGAGTTAGACTATAAATACGTTGAACAGAGCTATGACTTGCTAATCAGCCGTGTGTTGCACACTTCTTTGTAAAAACCGTAGGAGATTTTTCAGATGAGGAGCTTGAAGTTCAGAGCACTTCCAGGGATTCTTCTAACTCAACCAAACTCTAACAGACACGTTACAAGATAGAACTGTAGTGCATTGTGAGGGTACAGATTCAGGAAACACCAGACTCAGATTTGACAGCCTGACAAGCCCTGGTAAGTTGTTGACCCTTTTGATGAGCTAGTTATTTTTTTAAAGGTTTTATTTATTTATTCATGAGAGAGACAGAGAGAGAGAGACAGAGACACAGGCAGAGGGAGAAGCAGGCTCCCTGCGGGGAGCCCGACGTGGAACTTGATCCCAGGATCCTGGGATCATGACCTGAGCCAAGGGTAGACCCTCAACCACTGAGCCACCCAGGTGCCCCTGATGAGCTAGTTAAATACCAAACATCCTTGTCCTTTATTAATCAAACTTATAATTGATAAAAGTTACAAATTGAAGATTGTTTTTTACAATCCTGTATTTCAGAAGCAGCAGAACCTAGGCAAGTTCTGATACCATGGAAGCACCTCCTGGGACTAAGTGGAGCCTATAGTGTGCTTGCTGGAGAAGCAGCATCCGAAACATCCTACCTTTGGCCTTATTCTCTGTGTGCCTTCTCTTCTCCCACATTTCAGCCTTCCCTGCTTTTCACTTTATCTGCCACCTCTCACCTCAAAATATGACCCTAAGGAAAGGCACTGTTGGTATTCTGTGCTATAGCAAACAAAAAAATTACTTTAAGGCTGTGCTGTTTGGAAGTTTGTCTCCTCCGTTACTTCTCTCCTCATAAGCTAGAAAACTGGCCCAGAAAGTTTAAATTGCCCTTGGATGTCTGAGATAAGAGAGAACCGAAGGTCCTGAGGTATAACCCAGAATGGTGTCCACACACCATAACAAAAGCTGTTTTTCTGAAATATGGTGGAGAAACAAATCTACCAGTTTTTAAAAATAGCTTTATGCAAATTAAGCCAATTAGACAATTTTGGAAAATACCTTATTGAAGTAAGCTACTGAGGAAATGAGAACTTTAAATAGAGTAAGAAGAGAAGGGCTTTAAGATGATTTTTTTTCAGACTCCACAAGTGCCCAGAGCTTTATATGCTATTCTTTTGGGACTTACCTCCTAACTCCAGGAGATATGCTGCAATATGCTCACCTAATGAACAAGGGTCCCACACGCAGAGGAATTACGTAAGCTTACTTGGAATGGCACAGACAACATACGGGTGATAAGTTTGGGTACTTTTTTGTGCCTGAGTAACTATATTTGCCTGGATCAGGGTGCACTTATGGTGGGCCACTTGGCATCATTTGAAACCCATGTGCAGGGGCCTGGAAGCAGTGCTGGAGGGAGGGGTAGGGTATTACCAGGCTGGGAAGCGGTGGATCCGCTCCTCACTGAGAACCACGCAGCACCACATCTGTACTCAGAACACCACCATATGGGTGCCTGCGTGGCTCGGCTGGTTGGATTTCGGCTCAGGTCATGATCTTGGGGTCATGAGATTGACCTCATGTAGGAGTCTGTGCTCAGGGGGAGTCTGCTTGAGATCCTTTCCCTCTGCCTCTTCTCTCTCTCCCAATCTCTCTCTCTCTCTCTCTCTCTCTAAAATAAACAAATCTTAAAACAACAACAACAACAACAACAAAAACAATAAACAAAACACCACCATAGCCTCTGCACGTTGGGACATGCAGCCCATCTCCTAAGGATCTGGATGTGTCCACATTTTCCTCTTTGTAATAAGCTTTCATTAATTTAAATTCACACATAGCTTTATAATCAGCTTTCACTCTTAGGCTCATCCCTTCTGTAAAGGGGTCTTCCTTCCCAAAGTTAGCCCTTCCCACCCCACCCCACACCTCTTTGTCCATGTCCAGCCCTATAACACATACGCTGTGCCTGGGTTAGTTAGGGACCTTCCCTTTTTGGGCTGAGAGCTGTCTCTGACCTAGGAATGGTTTTCTTGTTCCTTTCTCCATCCTCACAGAGAAAGCAGAGCTCAGGGGTCCACCAGAATTCCAGCAAAACAAATTCTCAAATATTTTATAAATTCTTATGGTATTTTAAAATAAATATTGCTATCTTGCTGTCTAAAGAAATTCAGATCAACAGATTGATGCAAAATTCAAGTGATTTTGACCCATAGGGTGGAGACTGTATGTATTTTTACACTTTAGCATTATACATATAATATAAACAATAAAAATCTAAAATTAATCATTCAGAACAATTTTTCACACTCTTGAACACTCTGAGTAATTGGACTTTGCAATTAGAGAAGTAGTTTCAAGAATAGAGAATTGATTGGGGGAAAAGATAATGCAATCTAGATAAACATTCCAAATATCTATAGGGAGAAGAAAAGAATTATTCACAAGCAACACTCTCATATAATTGAGATAAAAGATAATGCAAATAAGGATGTGTTTATACTTTGTAGAAATAAATGTTTTGTTAACTACATTTTTCAGACTTTAATATATGCATTGAATAAGGATTTAATTGCATTTGCCTTGGCTCCCATCAACACAAAATATGACATCAAGCTATTTCCTGATATGAAAATATATACCTATATATAATACATTTTTCAACTCAGAATTTTTAATAAACAGAATCTATTATTTGTTAATGAAATAATTACGTTGTTTATATGTAGTGGGAATGCAATAAATGAGAATTTGCTTACATCTCTGTCCTCCTAAGAAAATTTATGGGTGATGTGGATAATGCTTAATGTTCTTCGAGTTATAACATTGATTCATTAAACTACTTGTATATATACATTGTCCTAGGCACAGGGATGTTAATAAATACCAGAGAGAAACAAATATAGTAAGTTATAGATTCACCTTAAAAATAGCTTATGATCTAATTGATGAGATTGGATGAGATTGGAATTGCAGACAATTCTAACACGAGGGACACGCACTGCCAAAATAAGGGAATGATGACAGAGGCCATGGGATTTTGAGGAAGGTGAGCTTTCTTCCTCAGTCAAGGAAGACTTCATAAAGTCGAGGGTGCTAAAGTTTTGCTAGAATTTGAATGTGGAAGAAATAGGGTTGGCATTTCAGGAGCAGGGATCATAAGCAAAGAAATGGTCATGTAAAAACATGTATGTGAGAGAAAGCAGCAGTTACATTGAATTTGTGTTACACAATGCAGTGTTATCAACGATAGTCATCCTAGTAGTAGAACTTGGATGCTGTCACTAGCAATAATGATAATAACAATGGTCAGTATGTGAGGCAATAGATTTGTCAACTGTACCTCAACAAAGTAAAAAAATTAAGGAGAGATGGGAAAAAGAGTATAGGCAAGTATTGAGTGCACGGGAGGAATACTGAGAAATGACTAGAAAGGTAGGCTGGAGAAGTCACTGAGGAGACCAGTGGCCATGAGAAGTTAGTGAATCTATTGAAGCAAGGAAGGTAGGCGGCCATAAGATAATTTGTCTGTTTTAATGAATTAATTTATTGTAGTGTGTAAGGTGCATTGGGATGGTGAGTGGTCGAAGGTGGCAAGACTGTTAGGGAGTTGGTGGCCCTCGATGTTAGAGGTGAAGGGTGGCAAGGTGCACAAAGTCATGGGTAGGAGAGCAGAAGGAGCTGGTGATCCTTAATGAGTTTTGACTTTGAAGGACAAGTGACTTTTCATGGAGCACAGAGGGTAGGAGGAATCAGCGACGACCTTCAAGTTTTGAAGCTCAGTGACCAAGAGGTAGTGATGCCATTGGAAATAGTGACAGAGTCCAAGAGAGGTTCAGTCTGGCTGAGGTTGAATGTGAGGGGCTGAGGTTGTCCTGGTGGAGCTTGGGGAATGGGCTGAAGGTCAGCGAGTGTGGTGGTAGGAACAAAACTGGCCCTAGAAAACAGACCACGATGAACAGACAGAGGGTAAGAAGAAAGTATGACTTGGGGTTGCAAGGGAACCAGGGACAGGTAATGAGTGAGCCAGCGGGGGGGTGGGGGTGGGGGTGGGGGTGGGGGTGGCACTGTGTGTTAGCTGTAAATGTGAAATACATGCAGAGTCTAGAACCGGTGAGAACACAACTGAAATGTGTTATGGGATTGTCAAGATAATAGACCTTATAATGTCATAATCTAGTGAGAGTGACTCGGTACTTTAAATTATTTTGTTTTTCATGTTTAAGCTTTCTTAGATATACACTGAAGTCTTTGGTTTTGAGGATCATGATTCTTAATGCTCTCAAATTTTCCTATTCATTGGATGATACCAGAACTGGTTCATCAACATTGGGGGAAGGCAGGTTGAAACTTAACACTCAATCTACATTTCTCCTTTAGGTTTCCTATTTCTTTAAAATTCTTCTACATGGCATGATTATTAAAATAATCATAATTTAAATAAAATTCTTTTTTAACCTGTCCTGGTTTCATAACATTAGTTCTCAAAAACTTCTTTTTTCCTATCAAGGTTCTAAGAGATCATCTTTAGTCTAGAAACATAAAACATGCAATTTCACCTTTATTATTGTAGAGCACATTACACATACAGAAAATAAGTTGTAAAATCTCTGCCTATCTCCTAGCACAGCTAGTAGCTTTGAGTTTCAAAAAGTTGAACTGTTGTAGCAGTCCATCATAAATGTAACATGAGTCAAATAATTACTGTTAGCTGGAGGTCTGGACAGTGTGGTAAGAGGTATAATCAAATTGGAAAGTGAATTTATTTAAAAATTAGATGAAATCTGTTCAGCCAACTTGCTATTTTTACACGTGTTACAGAGAACACAACCTGATTTTGTAGAAGGTAAGCGGCTTTGCTTATTAAGTTAAAGAAGGCGTGGGCTTGCATTTTGCCTTGTAAGAGGTCTCGTGCTTGTGCCATGGGGTAGCCGTGGATGGCTCATTACATCCTCCTTCTTCGTGGTTTACTGCGCTTTCCACCAGCCTGCCCGTGGGCCACTAACTGCCGGTGAGGCCGGGAGGAGACTCCTGAAACCGTTCTGTTTACCAGACAGGCTGGTGGAGGTTGAATTCAATCTCAATATCAGTCTCATAATTTGCTCTTATGTGATCAGAAAGCTTCATGAATCCTCCTACAGCCTCCAGACTGTTCCATTGATATGCGTAGCCTTTAGAAATCCTTTCAATACAGACGTTTCTGCAAATAATCTTTTAGTTGTTAATGCAAGGAAGAAAGTAGAACTATAATTACTTGGCAGACACAAAATCATATTTTTCTAGGTGAAAAATGAAGATATTCATTCATATCAAGGATCTGGGGTTTTCAAACAATTGTGTAAATGTTACAGCTTTGAGAGTCAATTTCACAAACAGAATGGATATCACGACGGCTCTCCTTGATATATAGTAATTGACGGACAGGTCCATGATTTTATCTGAAATGTAATAACAGGACTCCCTATTCAATCCTCACACTTGCTTCACAAAGTTAAGGCCAAGGCTAGGATTTTCACACTTTGCTGCGTGTTTCTTTTTCCAGCGACAAAAAGGCTTTCACTTACCTAACAAGCATTTATAGGAATTATTACTGTTCCAAGCACAATTGGGAATTTACAAAATGATTACAATAAGATATTACTTGGAAAATGGAGAAATAATTTTGGACTAGAGTAAGATACTCAGGAAAAAGAAAGCAAAAAACAAATGGAGAAGAGTATGGTGAACAGGGAATCCGTGCGAAGGTATCCCTGCCACAGAAGGCACGTGGCTGCTGCGGGCGCAGTGTGGATCACGGGGGCAAATGACAAGGAGCCCCCAGGGTGCCGTTGGCCGTATGTGGCGGGGCATCAGGACAAGTTGACAAGGATCCTGGTGTCTATTGATCGTGCCCAAACAGAGAAAAACTGTGAAAATATTTGTGAAGAGAGGAGATGACTCACGATGGTAACAGTTATAGGGCATGTGGTCAAGAAGCAAACATACAGAAAAGAAGCTATAAACCGTGGTTTCTCATAGATTAATGAATTTGGCTCTGACTTACCTTCCCTAGGCTCTTACTTTCAAATGCTTCTGTATCTTGCTCATCTTCTAGTGTTTTTATCACAGAAGTTGTCCTAAGTATTCTCAAATTTCTTCACACTTGGAATATTGCCACCTCAGCCCCCGAGTTTAAACGAATTTGAAAGTAAAGGAAATGGGTAGTAGCCGATTGTAGAGGCCGGAGTAAATTAAGAGACAGGAAGGCTACATAGGATACCTAAGTGGAGGTAAAGAAGGTGAGCAAGTTCGGTTGCCCTGGATGCCCAGTTCATCTGCTGGAAATGAGAATGGGGTGATGGTGTCCACGACTTGAAGAAAGTTCAGAAGATTTGGGAGAAATCTGGGAGTATTTTCAGAGAAGTGAAATAAGCAAGAGAAAAATGTATTTACCAGGGGAAGTTTTTGTTTCCAGTTCGTCTTTCCTGCCATCTTGAAAGAGAAAATAGAGCAAGCAAAAGAAGCTGCCATTGAATGAAAAGACACAGCTATTTTTTAGGAAAAACCCGTTACCAGTGAAACATAATTTCCATATGCAGTGGAAGAAAAAAGAGTTGATAATTTAGCCCATTGGACATAATTACTCATTGTGTTTAAAACGAAAGAATACTTAGCTTGTTAAACCTATATATTTTTCCTTTTAATTTGTGAGTTACTCAAATATTTCCACAGGGAACCATATACCACAGAATTTGAATTCTTTAGCCTTGGTTTAAAAAATGATTTTTTAAACGTCTCAATAGGAATGAAAGTTAGCTTACAAACTGTTTAAAAACGGATAACTTATTTATTAATTTTAAAGCTGTTATATCATATTCTCATTTTGAAACTAAAAAAAGAGACAATATGAGGAAATTCAATAGCAATCAGGATAAGCTTTTTATGATCCATCATAAATATTATAGCGATGTTGTCCCTGGAATGACTGCAGATATAAACGACATTTATTAGGTTGATTTATCTAAAGTTTTCATGGTGCCTTGTTCGATCTAATAATTAATTCTAACAAACAGAACACGTAATGAAGTTTTCAGTTCCACAGCCCTCGCAGGAGTTTGAGAATCACACCAACAACTTATTTAAATTATTCTTTGGGGCATGATTAGTCATTTCTCATTTGCTTCATTTGTTTCTTCCTTTCACTTTTGATACCCTACATTAACTCCAAATTCTGAATTATTTTGAAATATGCACTGTGCTGTCACATTCTAATTTATTCTTACATGGAATATTGCATTTTATTTTATGAAGATCATTGATCCTTACCTTTTAATCATTTTTCAGACATTTTTTCTTGAGTTTATCAATGGTATTTAACAAAAGCAGTGTTATTTCTACAAGTTGTTGTTAAAAAATACTTGTGCATCTCCCATCTATAATCTAAGGGTTTCTTAAATGTCTATAATGAAATGGTCATTTCCTATATGATGTTGACGTGCAGCCCCACATTTTAAGCTCAGGAGGAAATTGCAATTATCCTCAGTTGTTTGTTGAATTGATTTTATGTTATATGATATTATTTTATTTGAAAAGTATATACATTAATTATGAAAAACTGAGAGTACAAAAAAGTAAAAAAAAAAAAAAAAAAAGAGTCAGTTACTGGTCCATAATCCATTGATAACCTTGGAGTGTTTGGGGATATTTCTACATTTTTTTAAAATACAAATACTTAAGTTAATATTGTTTTATAGTTATAATCTATAGTTATCTTGTTTTATGTTATAATTACATTTTCTATACATTTACAAATATAAAACAAATTCTCCCTCTTGAATTCTTAGTATTGATTAGTCTCTTAGTTCTATGGGTTATATCATCCAGAAGTTTTATGTAGGTTTTTTTTTTTCTTTAATTATGACATTTTTCCCCCCTTAGCCTTGGATAATAGGAATGCCTTTATTTTTACAAGTGAAATATGACCTTGGCTAGTTCTGAAATTCTTTCAGAAAAACTTTTTCCTTAAAAACATACATGTGATACTACTACCTTAATCTGTGTTTAGTACTGCAGAGGACAACAATACTGAGTCTTTTCCCTCCCACAGTGTCAGGTGTGAGCTTAACACCTGAGACTGCGTACTTTGCATCAAACTATCTTTAGATGCAAATCTCCCTAGTGATGTTAAATGAATGTGGACAGTGTAATGTAGAGAATTCTTCTTGGTTTGGATACTGAGATCTTTTTATCAGTACAGTAAAGAAAATATTTTTAATAATGTATTGTTCTACTTTCTACCTTAAATTTTATCATGATTCTGTTTGCTATCCATTCTATTTATCCTGTTCTTTCCTCGTTTTTCTTACAATTTATAACTCTGTCTTAAGTTTTCTGTCTAATCAAAGATTTTATTCACTTTCTCCACTGAGGTGGCAGAGGTTGTCCAAATTCCAGCCACCTCCATTCCATATCTGCTTGACTTGATAGGCCTGCTTCTGTTCTCCCCAGGGACCTGCTCCTAACATCCTGTGCTCAGTGCTTCCACTCTCATCCTTACAGAAACATCTTCCCCGACCTTGAATGGGTCTCTGTAGCTACTGAATGATATTCAGGCAGAAATGTCTTCTTTTGATTTGATTCTTTCAATGATGTGATGAAGAAAATAAAATAATATGATTGGCTTTTCACAGCCACTCCAAGAAGGTATTTGACTCATTCAGCCAAAAGTGACTTGACTAGTTGGAAAACTAGTCTCAAATCCAAGGCTTCTGACACACACCTCTGCTTTTTCTCCATTATATTAGACTTTCTCCATTGTACTAGACTGTCTTGTAACTTTGAGAAAAACTATCCATCTGATGTGTTGACATTCTTCAAATTATTTATAATACCAGTGCCTGGCATTTAGCTAGAACTCAATAAATAGAACTGTGAATAAGTCTTCCACTTTGCAAATGTTGCAGAATGTTCCTTTTCAGAAAAGATATCTTTAAATTTGGAGGCAGTATTAGTGGTTAAGAACATGGGCTTGAACTCAAAATATCTAGATTCAAAGTTTTGCTTGCCAGAAGACCTTTTTTCAAGTAAATGGACTCTTTATATTGTAGTTTATTCATGTGTCAAGTGGAAGATTCTAATAGGATTTTCTCTACAGGGTTGTTGAGAAGATTGAATACAGGACTGATTTTAAACATGTGAAACGGTGACTGGCATCCTGTAGGCACTACTCAATTGTTTGCTATTGTTTATTATTATATTTTTATTCCTCCTTCACAACCAAACACTTATCCTTTCAAAGTGTGCCTTGAGATGTTAATCTTCCCCACAATTACCCTTCTCTTGTGTCCCTGCCCACAATACATCACTCCAGTTCCTAGGGTGAGGAAGGACATTAGCATATGTTTAAATCAGGAGTTAAGTGAACTGGGGTGGAGGGAGGCATAAACAGGAATTAGTGAGTATCAGATAAAATTCTCATTTTCTCACAGATACTTGGTTACTAACTTGTTCCACGTTAGTCCCTCATCCCCAGCAGTATGCAAAGTCCAAGCACCACAGGCGTACATTAGATTGAGAGCGTTCTAAATATGATAAACTGGCCATGGAAGACCAGAATCTTGCTTTTTTCTCTCCCTCTTGACATATTGTGCCTTGGTTTCTCTTTTTAAATGATAGTTCTGAGCAAAGAATAATTGTGTATATTCTTCTCAAAGTTTCTATCTAGGGAGAACAGGTGATGTTCTAAACTCCTACAGGATCACAAAAGTCATAAATTTAGTCTTCTTGAATATTACTCAGCGGTGACCTGCAGCTGCTTTGGTGTATTGAACAGAGTGCCAGCATCCTTTCACGTATCACTGTTTGTACCACTTATTCCAGAAAAATCCAGATACAGTACTTTCATTTATATTAAAGACACACATGATTGTCAAATGAAATTAAATGGCAAGTGTGCCAACTCTTTAAAATTGAATTTAAAATCTTTAAAATTGAGATTTTCCCAACTCTCCTAGATTTTTGATTCTTATTCAAAAGGAAAGTAACATTGATGACACTGACTTAAAAATGTGTAAAACCCTTAATTTATTGACCATACTGCCATTTTGAAAAGTAGATATTGAATATAATTTTTATATTAGAAATATAAGTCCTATCTATCATCTATCTATCATCTATCTATCTATCTATCTATCTATCTATCTATCTATCTATCTATGATTTTATTTATTCATGAGAGACACAGAAAGGCAGAGACACAGGCAGAGGGAAAAGCAGACTCCATGCAGGGATCCCAATGTGGGACTTGATCCCAGGACTCCTGAGAGTCCAGGTTTATCAACTGCTGAGATCTGTTCACCAGTGAAAATATCCAAGAAAACTCTAACAGAGAAGGAACTGGGTTTCTCCAAGTGTTAGAACCTTACCACTGAGCTAACTCTGTGATAGGTTGATGCAAATCTGATCCTGTGGTATTACCAATTTCATTATTTTTGCAATAAAAAGAGTTACAAACAGGAAGATATTAGCTGTGACATAATTAAGATGGAATCATGATGGAATTTTACTTGAATTTAGCTACACTTAGGCAAAAATTCTCTTCATGACATTCTATGCTATGATAATGCCACAAATGCTGGAAGATTTCTTGAGTTGATTCATTCCTGTCTTTAGGTTCTATTTGGTCACAATAAAGTATTTTTTCACATGATTGTAAAATGTGTTGCCACGTAACTTCAAATTACATGGCTGAATTTGCTATGCACAGTAAACAGCTCTGGGTGATGACAGTCTTGATATTTTTGGCACCAGAGCACAGTAATATGTCATAATAGTTGGAACCAATCACCTTTTCTCTTCCTTGTCAATTAGGTGACCATAATAAAAATCTTTAAATGCTTGAATTTCCAATATGGGTTAATGAAACCACTGGTTCAGTATGTGTTCCTTCAAAGTCATTTTTATATGTTGCCTAAACATTATAGGATGATGCCCAAGATATAATGAGAAGCCCCTTGAAGTGCTGTCTTCAACCTCCTCCTGGTTGATGATGGTTGGTTCATCAATAAGGATTATTCAGTAGTGATTATATGCAAGCTGATAATTCAATGCTCGATGGGTACAATATCTTCACAGATTTGCAAGACATCCTAGACCCCCTAGAGAGACCATCAGCTGGTGTGTGGTATATGAAGAGTCACAATAACATGAGAGCAATCAGACATCTGACAAAAAAATATCTATTAGCAGCAATGTCCTGAGAATGTCTTTACAATGCACCATTTTATAACAGCTTGCTAAGAAAAGGAAAAAGAATCTGAGACTGCCATTCTTGCTTGCCGTCCTTGAAACAAGAGAATAGCCTCAAGAAGGAGCTGAGGCAATGTAGATGGGCCTTGAGTCCTGAAAGAGAAGAGGATTGAGTGATTATCTACAGGAACCACATAGTGGGCACTATCCAGAAAGCATGTGTTCTGCCTTAAGAAAATGACTTTTCTGTGCTCTAAAGGAAGGCCTAAGTTAGAACCTATTGCCTCGTCCACTTATTAATATTATTACTCTTACTCCTCATTATCTCTTCTTTTTTTTCCCCCTGGCTTGCATTTATTCTGTAGTTATAACCTTTGTGCATTTTTCCATCTGTTTATGTCCTAGGATTTTGCTTCCAAGTCTGTGATGCTTTTCTCTTATAGTTTATTCCTATAACTGAAATGATATACCCTCTAGACTTCATGTTCTTAGTGAAACTGTGTTCTCCAGTTGATGTGTTAGAGAACCAATACATGAACTGTGTAGGCAGGTGACCTTGGTACCCCAGCATCCATATTTTGTGGGCATAGAGACACAGTGTCTGGTAGGCTGTCTTAGATGATGAGAGCTGAGCAGTGCATTTTAACATATGTTCTCTAGGACGCTGGATATGGTCACAGAGATCACTGTGCATTCGGGGCCAGCTAGGCAGTCACATAGTAAGACTAGCCCTGTTTCCTGTAATAGCATCAGAAGTGCCCCAACGTATTCACAAATCCATGACTAGATGTAAGGATTAAAAGGAAGTGTGATTGACTAAGACAATTGACCTCTCACCAACAACCCATTCCCACTCCTGAGCAAATACCACTAACATGTTATTTGATTAACACATGGAGTGCTTAATGCTAAGGCTGGATTGTCAAGTCTCCTCAACAACAATAAGAGACCTTTCCCTGATTCAGCTTTCCAATGCCAAAACAAGATTCTGCCCCCATCAATTTTATTACTGAAACACCAAAGAAGGAGATATCTCAAATGTCCTCATCCATTTGACTAAAATTAAATGTAACGGGTCATTCATATTCATGGAATTCATGTTTTTTTTGTTGTTGTTGGAAAGTCAAACTTTGAAAAAAAAAAGTTTGTATTGTATATTTGGTATTTTATTTGATATTTTCCCCACATGCAGTTTTGAGAGACATCATGATTGAGTCTGAGTATTTTACATTTATTCGTGTCATGTCTCCTGAGCATTCCATGACTTGATTGCTGCCCATTTACAGCTCTATAAAGTTAGTCTTGTGTTTATGGCTACAAATCACAATGGTGCTACGAACTGTGGTTATTTATCGTCTAGCCTCATCTGTTGCTGCTCCACACGTCCACTGTAGAACTTCTTAGTGTCTCATCCCATGCTAATGTGTCTGTCCACATCACCACAAGTTGATTGTCTGCATACAAGACCAGGTGGCTTGGTCATCTTCAGGGGCTGAGCCAAAGCCTTCCTGAGAAAGCAGCCCCCATCCCTCCAGAATGCTCCGGATGGTCCCACTCTGCTCTCCTGCAGGTCCTAGCCCATCTCTGTTGACAGAATGTCATCAGTACTGCTCTATCCCCAGCTATAGACGAGTGTGTGGAATTCTACTTGTGTATCTGTTTTCTCAAGCAAAATGCTGGTAATGCCTGAAGACACTAAGTGTGCACTGAAGGAATGAATGAATGTGATGCACCCAGGGGTGGGAAATGTAAAGGAGGGATGTTTTCTTTGATCCTCTTAAGGTTCCTGGTCAGTTCTGCAAACTAAACTGACAAGACAGGTTCCAGGAGAAAAGGAGAAATGTGCAGAAATTTTATGTGTGCGTAAGATTGCCTTCATGACAAAATAAAGACCCAGAGAAGTGGCCAGAGCAGAAAGCCTTATATCTTCTAGACAAAATAAATAAATGTGTAAAGAACTGATAAAACGGAGGGATTTGTGCTGAGTGATAAGTGATGCAGAAATAATTGGGAAAATTTGCAGAGTTTAATAAGGTTGGCTGTACAGCTTTCTTGTCTCCCAAACCTCCTGTCCCTGGTCTCTGTTGATCACAATGCTTTCCTTCCTCCCAGTCTGAGGAAAGCACCTCTCACAGGAGAGGTTCATGATCATTTCAGGGATAAGGAATGATCAGGGCAGGACAGAGTGACCATGATGCTTCTGCCATTTTTAAACTTCCTTCGGCATAGGATACTGAACATTCCATGGCGGCATGATTTGAGGTACCACACGTGATCCTGGTCATAATAAAATGTCATGAGAAATGAATCCTCATCTCTAGAAACTTACAGTTCTTAGGGAAGCAGGACACAAACCCATGGACCAGCTGCATAATAGTAGAGGGCCACAGATATTGGATGTGATTCAGGAGCTCTCCCTACTGAGCATTAGCATGTCTTAAATGATCATTCAAAAATAATATTTGAAATTTCATATTTTTAAACCTTTAACATAGGTAAGCTTGATTGTAGCAGTGGAGATTCTAATAATGGAGAGCTGTTTTCATCATCATGGCCCATCCTTTGAGTGAATACACAGGAGAGGTAGATAGATGATATAGCAGAATAGATAGCTAGACAGATGGATAGATGATAGATAGACAGACAGGTAGATATAATGTCTCTTTATAGCTTCAGTTGGAATTTGTAGATTTTACTCAGGGAAACTTTAGGGGAAATATCAATTCTGTGGCTTTAATTTAATAAATCCCCCTTTTTTTTCCTGTTTGGAAATTGAGTTATTTATTTATTATTTTGTATTGCAAGAGACTATTTTCTGAGTCAGGAAATCCCTGGTTAAGCCCTGGCTTTTTCACTTGCCTATTGATTTTGAGCAGCCCACCACTTATTGTCTCTCTGTGGATAGGTAATAGGGGATCCCAAAACTCTCCGATGCCAGTCACAAAATGTTTTATCCTGTCTCAGTATCTCAGGCAATCTCAAATATGAAGTCTTTTTTTTTCTGTGCTATTCTTCTTCCAGAGGGTCACTGGCACTTCTTGAGGCATTGTTTTGTATTGGGTAAGTGCTAAGCATCTGGTAATGTTATTCCACTTAATCTTTTCAAAGACCCTCTAAGAAAATGATTTATGGTTGAGGGCATTCGGGTTAATAACTGGCCCCATATCACACCAAATAAGGAATAGAGTCTAGATTCAAAATATTAGTTTGACTTTAAAAAATGAGGTGCCTGGGTGTCTCGGTTGAGCTTCCAACTCTTGATTTTGGCTCAGGTCATGATCTCAGGGTCATAAGAGATGCATAGGGGCTCTGAGCTCAGGAGGGGGTCAGCTTGAGATTCCCTCCCTCCCTCTCCTGCTGCCTCTCCCCCTGCTACTCACAACTCTCATGCTCTCTCTAAATAGATCTTGGAAAAAAAAAAAAAGTCTGACTTTAAGGACAAATTTTTGTTTTGCTGTCCTAATCTCTCCCTGACTCTAATTTATGTCTCCTTTTTGTGATTGGGGAATGGGAAGGGAGGAAAGGAAGGGTGAGGACCCAAGGCTTTAGGTAGAGGATGGAGAACATAGAAGGCAGTGACCAGCCTGTGCTCTACTTGAATTCCTTAGTTACAACCCAACCAGCAGAGGACACACTACTTGCCTCAGTCTTCAGAAAAACAAATACATGGATAAGTGTTCTCCGTCGACCAGGCTTCAGGTGGGAAAATGAAATCTCTTCTAATTAATTTTCTTAATCCTCACCAGTATTTACATAATTTAGAAGGGAAATAGATACATAACTTGTATAGGTTAATTAGAAGGATGTATTTGTACTTCCTTTTCACACTAAAAGGAAGGTTTATATGTCGGAGAGTGTGGAATGCCATGTGGGTTAAGCTTTGCACTTAGCACTTCATGAGGGATCCACCTCTCTGTTGCTGTGGCTACAGACTTGGGTATGACCTGATGATTGCATTCCTGAGCAGGCACCCTTGCATATGACTGGGAATGCTGACACACCTGTGACCATCCAAGAAGTGAGATAGCCAGTAGACCCAGTGGTTTTTTATTTTGTATATTTTTTTAAGTTGGAGTTCGATTTGCCAATATATACTATAACACTGAGTGCTCATCCCATCAAGTGTCCCCCTCAGTGCCGGACACCCAGTCACCCTATCCCACTGCCCACCTCCCCTTCCACCACCCCGTGTTAATTTCCAATAGTTAAGTATCTCTCATGGTCTGTCACCCTCTCTGATATTTCCCACTCATTTTCTCTCCTTTCCCCTATAATCCCTTTCACTATTTCTTATATTCCCCGAATGAATGAGACCATATAATGTTTGTCCTCCGACTGATTGACTTCACTCAGCATCATACCCTCCAGTTTCATCCATGTCAAAGCAAGTGGTGGATATTTGTCGTTTCTAATGGCTGAGGAATATCCCATTGTATACATAGACCACATCTTCTTTATCCATCATCTGTCGATGGACACCGAGGCTCCTCTCACAATTTGGCTATTGTGGACACTGCTGCTGTGAACATCGGGGTGCAGGTGTCCTGGCGTTTCACTGCATCTGTATATCTTTGGGGTAAATCTCCAGCAGTGAAATTGCTGGGTCGTAGGGCAGGTCTATTTTCAGCTTCTTGCGGAACCTCCACACAGTTTTCCAGAGGAGCTGCACCAGTTAACATTCCAACCAACAGTGCAAGGGGCTTCTCTTTCCCCACATCCTCTACACATGTGTTGTTTCCTGTCTTGTTAATTCTCACCCTTTTCACTGGGGTGAGGTGGGATCTCATTGTGGTTTTGATTTGTATTTCCCTGATGGCCAGTGATGTGGAGCATTTCCTCATGTGCGTGTTGGCCATATCTATATCTTCCTCTGTGAGATTTCTGTTCATGTCTTTTGCCCATTTCATTATTGGATTGTTTGTTTCTTTGCTGTTGAGTTTAATAAGTTCTTTATAGATCTTGGAAACTAGCCCTTTATCTGATACGTCATTTGCAAATATCTTCTCCCATTCTGCAGGTTGTCTTTTAGTTTTGTTGACTGTATCCTTTGCTGTGCAAAAGCTTCTTATCTTGATGAAGTCCCAAGAGTTCATTTTTGCTCTTGTTTCTCTTGCCTTCATGGATGTATCTTGCAAGAAGTTACTGTGGCCAAGTTAAAAAAGGGTGTTGCCTGTGTTCTCCTCTAGGATTTTGATGGAATCTTGTTTCACATTTAGATCTTTCAAACATAGACTCTTGATATTGATTCAGGTCATGATCTTAGGGCCATGGGATTGAGGCTGGAGAACTGCTCTCAGCTCCATGGGGTCTACTTGAGATTCTCTCTCTCCCTCTCCCCCTGCCCCTCCTCCCACTCCCCCTCTAAACCAGTCAATAAAACGTTAAAAAAAAAAAAAAACAAAAACAGAACTGGGTGAAAATCTAGAGGCAGACTTAGTATAACAGTCCAATATATTTACTCTACATGTAAGGAAAATGAGATGAGAAATAGTTCAGTTACTTGCCCATGACCAATGTCTCAGGAAGCCAGCACCTCCAGGATGTTTTTCTGAGAATATTTTCCCAAATTTCCTCCATCATTGATGGATGACTGTTCTTATCATAATATTGACTTGGGTAACGAAAATTAATCATAGATAGTAAAACACTATAGTTGAAGCATAGTTTGGTGAAAGCCTTAAAAACTAATTTGCAGTCATTGAACATGTTCTAATCTCCTTTAATCTCTACTTGTTTCTAGAAATAAACTCAGATTTATTTTTTCTCACCAAATTTTTCAGTTTACCTTGACAATCACTTTTACTTGGTGTAGGAATTTCTAAGTTTATTTACTGAACACTTACATGAAATTCCTATGAGAACATTATTAGGCAAGAATCATTTTTATCTCCTTTTAAAGATGCTATGTAAGGTAAAAAGAGGTGAAAGGGTAAGTTGCTCAAGGACAAGTGGCTAGTAAGAGTCAGTTGGGATGTGCACCCAGGTGTCTTGCTCAAGTCTGAGCTCCTAAGTGCTATGGATAAGAGAAGTTTAAGTTATGAAGAATCTATTTTTTTCTTCAACAAGTGCCCGTGGATTGTTGTTCTATAATAGTAGTATCTGGTCTAATATGTCTTGGGCTCACACAACAGGATAGTAAAACTGATTATGTTTGCTTTCTATGGTGGTCCAAGTGTTGGTGGGAACAATCTGTAGAGTTTTACAGAATTATCTTCTCTGTTTGGCTTCGATAGAATACTGATTTTATTCAGTTGTAATGTTAGTGGAAAATATTTATAATGCATAAAACTTGCACATAAAAAATTTAAAAAATAAAATAAAACTTGCACAGAATCTTCCATAAGCAATAAGCTGGAAATATAGTAAAACCTACTGAATGAAATTAATAAGAGTAAAACTTCTCTCAAACATCACACACTATCTCTGTGCCCTAATTCATTGAGCAGAGTTTCTTCATATCTAGTGCTAAGTTTACCATTACTTTTTAAAAGATGTTCTAAGTAATGAAATGAAATTTCCGTTTCACTTCCAAGAAAAAATAGATTTTATTGGTTTTTCAATTTTTCTAAGATATTTCAAATGGATTTCATGATACTTCATAATTGAATTTGTCTCTAAGCCACTTTAATCATCATTTTCAACCATGTAAATTCTGTTTTTTAATTTCTGTGATTTCTCATGATAATAATAATGATTATTATTTATGAAACTTTAATCACATACCAAGCTCTATGTCAGGCACTTGGCATATCCCAGGTTTTTGTTCAGTCTTTATAGTATTCTAAGATGAAAGTATCTGTTATTAACCCCATATTATAGGTAAACAGAATTACCTAAATTAGTTAAATGAAAATTTATACACACCTAGTAAATGGTAATGCCAAAACTGAAATTCAAATTGGAATGAAGTAATTTCATTATTTTTATGTTTATTTTAATTTTATATTTGTTATAAATAAAATATGATATTTAAAAGTCATAAAAATAAACAAATGTGTAAAAGTAAGTAAATGACTGCCAAAACATCAATATAGTTGAATTTCCTTGTATTCTCCTCTATAGTCACGGTCTCCCTCTTCTGACCCTCAAAGTATCACTGATTTGAAATTTTTTTGTTCCAAGATCTTATTGCATACATCGATTTCCCTAAGCAATAGATTAGGATGGTTTGGGATGTTATGTATAAAATCTTCTGAGAATTGGGCAATGATAGATATAAGTGGCAGATAGATATTTTGATGCTTTCAGTAAGTAGAAGTCAGGTCTAAGGAAATGTTGGAATGAAAGAAAACAGAGCAAAATGACAAAGAGGGTCATAAGGGTAAAGAAAGAGTCATGTAAAGGAGCAGTGTTTTGAGTTACAGCAACCGAGGTCCACAGTGTCCACGAATGTTAATACCAGCAGTCCCCTGTCACAGGGCTGCCATGTGCGCCCTCACCAACATGGTGGTGGGCACCTTGGTTGAATGGCATTGAGCAGGTCAGCATTGGGTGTTGGCTTCATGTTGGACAGCCCCCCCATGCTCCCCCAGTGCCAGCAACACTGATAACATGTTCTAATCTATTGCCACGTTCACGCGTAGTCACCACCAAACACATTCCTCCTGAAGCTCTACCTCGACCCTCCTTCCTTCATCCTCCTTCCCTCCCCCCCTTTGCCTTCCTCTTTCCCCTCTCTTGCTCCCTCCACCTGTCTCTCTTCATTCCGTTTCTTCCTGCCCACACAGCCCAGTCTCTGAGTCCTCGGCCCCTCTACTGCAAGACTTAGCCCCTTCCCACTTGCCTTCCATTGTCATGGCTATGGAGCTGCACACCTGAAAGGAAGAGCACCAACCAGAGCAGGTGCACACACTCGGGGACCACTTTCTGGTGGTTATGATTGTTACTGTTACCAGCACTATTATTTACTGGCATTTTGGATTTCTCTTGAATCACAATCATGACTTTCTTGAATCATCACGTATTGTTGGCCCAGCATCCTGGTTAAAGTCTTCCTTCTTGATGTCATCCACCTGCAACTCTTTTTTTTTTTTCTTCATCTTTAAATATCCAACACCTGCTGGGTACTTATCCAGAAAAGGCCCAACTGTGTAGGCACATAAGTCACTTTAAGTGCTCATATTTACGATCTTCAGTGACATAGACAGTCACAACTATGAACCTTCTATCCCTGATGCATTTGATTAATTTTTTTTTCTTTACATGGAACATTTGTTTTGGAGCAAAAGCCTGGCTGATAGAGGCTCTAGAGCCAAGGTGGCCTGAGAGTGTGGAGCACACACACTGCATAGTCAATCCAGACCTTGCTCCGGGCCAGATCAGGCAGGTTTTAAGTCAGTTTAGGACAGTTTTCCCAAATTTAATTATGTCAAAGAATGACAGAGGAAGCAGTTAAAATGCACTTTCTCTGGGCTCCATCCACCGGGAATTCAGGTGCACTAGCGTCTTGACATTGTCTAAGAATCTGTATTTTTAATAATCACACGTAGAAAATACTGATGCAGATGGTCTATGTACTCTGCTTCAAGAAATACATGGGAGGGAACTTAAACTTTATGTAGACAATAGTGAGATAGTGCAGATTTTCAAGAAAGAGTGGTGTGATAGAACTTACTTTAAAGAAGAAAGCCTGATAATTAAAGATATGTGCAATAATAAGAAAGTGAAAGAGGACTGGACAATAAGTAAGCTGTTGCCACCGCCTGATCCCAGGCACATGTTTCAATTAGCATAATTGGCATTTATAGAATGTTTACCGTGCGCCCTGCACTGTTTTAAGTGCTTTATGCACATTCATTCTTTATTCCTGATAATAATCCTGTGAGATAAGTAGTGCCATTACGCCTATGGTACCCGTGAGATAAGATTAAACATATGGAATTGAATTTATTTCTGCAGATCATACAGCCAGTCAATTGCAAAGCCAGTATTTAAAGCTGGACAAGGTGCAGAGCCTCCAAGTGGCCTCAGTAAGTGCTTGCAGCTCCAAAAACATCATTTGCAATACATAGAATACATTTTTTGACATAATCCCAATATTATTATCATTTGTATATTACCACAGAAATAAATGTTATTGTTCTAAATCAGTATCATCTTGTACATGTAGCTGTAGGACAAACAATGATAAACACGGTTCAAAACATTTTTTTCAAAAAATATGTATACATCCAGGATGTGTGAGTAGGTATGAAATGTACTTATTCTCTGCAGATTTGATCACCCCTGCATATTATTGCCCCAGTTTTCCTATGTAGTAACAGAAAGAATCCTTTGGTATCACACTAAAAGAAATCTTCATTCTGCTAATTTAAGGAAGTGAAATAACAAGAATTATTCTTTTGTAGTTTTTTTTTTTTTTCCAATGAGACTGGAAAGTTGAGCTATTGATGAAATCTTATCAGTATGATGAACTAATTAATAATATCTGAGTAAATATTTTACTATTTAGCAATTCTTCTCTTATATGGAGTAGGTTAGGTTAGGTATGGCCATAAAGTAATCTACTCTTATCCTTAATGAATGGTAATTCCATAAGTCAAAGAAAAAGAAAAAAAAAACACTCTAAGATGCCAAGGAGGAAGGCTACATGATATTTATGAGTGTGATCTTTATCCCTTATTACGAAGTGCATCCATCTGACTTTGCTTCACAGAGCTTTACTGCTGTTCTGGTTTATACTGATGTAAAGTCTTCAACTTTGGGGTTTAAGAGTCTACAGATACATAACAGTCCTAGATTCTTTAGACTAAATGGTAGTACAAGAGGTAGGTGTATTGATTCAACAGATATTTATGGAACACTTAACACATGCTATATACCATGCTGGACTCAGTAGTGAACAGGGGAAAACAGAACAACTCCTATTTTCATAGATTTTACAGTCTAATGGGAAAGGCAGAGAGTAGATAGACAGATAGATAGATAGATGATAGGTAGGTAGGTAGGTAGATGGATAGATGGATAGATAGATGATAGATCGATCTCAGATTTTGGGGGTGGGGAATAAAAGTAGGTCACAAACATGACCCTCAGAAGATAGAGTAAGGGCAGTGATCAAAGGGAGGTCAACAAAGACTCCATGAGAGAAGCTTACTCAAGTTGGGGGAGCCAGCCGCGCCCAGGGACATGGCAAAGAACTCTCTAGAAAAAGGAAAAGTATGTATAGTACTGGAGCTAAAACATGAATGATTAGACACAAAAATCACAGCGGAGGGGAATTTTTTGTCTTTCTTTTCCATCAAGGCAGATATATAGGGTCAAATAATATATTATTCCTCAAGTCTTAGTTTGAAGCTTAAACTAATATCCATCCCTGGCTATTTCTGCTTGCTCTGCCTTTTCTCTTGATAGAAATCTGGATGTTTGTAGAGAGGTCTTGCCGAAAAGAGAAATATTTATAGACACAAGTGAAGATGCAAGGAAGATGAGTGAATGAATGGAACATGTTAATACATGAGACAATGGATAAATACATACAGAATTAAGAGCACCTGCCTCACCACTGCTTGGTAGGGCTTGATCTGAAGCAGGACTGTAGGCAGGTACATGGTAACTGAAGGTGGGGGCATCGGCATTTTCCTATTTCTACCTCCCCATTCTGCACAGGTTGGCCCCCCCCCCGTCTGCTTTACACTTCGTAGAACCCAAGACATCGCAAGCTTCCTGTTGCCTTCAGGAGACCGGGGTGGGCAGCAGTGGGAATTGAACATGTTGAGACGGCCGGGGAAGCGTCTGCTGCTAGCACCAGGGTAGATAGAGAACTGGGATGGCAGCGTCTCCCTGGCTGCTGGGCCCGGGATGGGCGGCTGTAGAAGTAGAGTCCCAGCTGCCCTACTGCCACTCCTGCCTCGACTCCTCTGGGACAGGCCACCTCCGTGGGAGGACACATCTGGGCCATAGGGCTCAACCACAGGAGCAGATGGGGTTTGCTTGTCTTCTCCTGTCTATTATTTATTTATATATGTCTTAAAAGATTTTACTTATTTATTCATGAGACACACAGAGAGAGGCAGAGACCCAGGCAGAGGGAGAAGCAGGCTTCCTGCAGGGAGCCCGACGTGGGACTCAATCCCAGGACCCCGGGGTCACGCCCTGAGCTGCCACTGAACCACCCAAGTGTCCGTCTTGTCTGTTATTTAATATGCAAAAATAAATATATGTGCCTTTATTTTTATCAACTCACCCCTTTCCTTTCTAGCTTTGGAACTTCCTTTACATCATCATTATTCTATGTAGGCAGAATATCCTTCAGCTCACTCCTTAAAATCAATCTTGTTGTTGGAAGTGTCTTTCCGCCAGGATGGAGGTCAAGAGTGTGTCAATAAAATACCTGAGACATTTACAAATCTGTAGAAGATTTTTCTCTTCCTTCTCACATAAAATAACGTCTTCACTAAACAAACATGCTAAAAAGCACAGGCTTTTTTTCTTTTTTTATCTGGGACTTGCAATCTTGTTGATCCATCATTGTTAGGGTTTAATTGTGTGTCGGAAATAAAACAAAGCTACTTTCATTTGCATTTCTTCAAATATGAGCCATTCATTTTTCTGGGTTTGTGTGTGGGATTCTTTTGGTTATCTCAGAGTTAAACAGGAGATGCATGCCTTAGTTTTTTCTTGTTGCTTTCTTTTGTGTAAGTGGGGCCGCAACACACTGTTTTTAGACTCCATTCTCAGTGCTTTTATCAGCTGCAAAAAATGTGCCTTCTATTATTTTTTTTTTAATTATTGACTGGCACCCTTTGTTCCAGACACTTCTTGGCAAACTTAATATCTTCTGCTTTTATCTATAGATCTATAATTTTCTCTTGCAATTCTTTCATCTTTTAGACCTTCAAAGTTCCAGCTCATTTACTGCACGTACCTTCGGTTGATAGATTTCAGTGTTCTGTAAATGTTAATTCTGCATTTCATCACATCTAATCATGCCCTGATTTTTTTTTCTATCGTGGTTATTGTATTGTATTCTTAAATTCCCACTTCTCTCTGTTTTTTAATAAACCGCTGTCTTCTTTCCTGCATCTGAGAATATATGTCAGTCATTTTCTAAATAATACTCTGTGATTTTTGCTTGCTTCATTTCAGGGACTAGTAGAACTCTTTTGGGGCTCTTGTTGGTTTGTTCTCTCGTTTTACACCATAAACCACTTTTAATGTTCCTCCATCCACTGCTTTGAGTTTGCTTCCTTCCCCTGGCAAGCTGGTTGGTCTTTGTCATTGTACGACGAGGACTCTGTATTTGGGCAGTTTTATTGGCATTTTGATGATTTCTGCTTGAGGGATTTCATTTGTAATGTTCACCTCGGTCATGTTCACACACCCCCAGATGTGCTGCTTTCTGGAAATTTTGCAGATGTCTCTTTACTCCTTATGAGTCCCCAGTACCCACACCTCAGTGTGGCCAAGACACTTCTCAAGAGCGGCACAATGCTATGCCATAAGGAGGGAGGTGTGTAGACAGAAGATCCCCTGGGTTGGGAGCTGGGGATTGTTGTGCCAAAGCGGATGCAGTTCTGTTTGGTTGTACAGACTCCTGAGGCTGGGATAGCAGGACCCCTCAGCTCGGGGCAGCATGCGGCCTGGCCCGGCAGGCATGAGGAGGTTTACGGGGGGGGGGGGGGGACAGGAGCAGGTTACCTTTGAAATAGCACTAGGAACCCCCTTTCACTAGCAACGCGTAGAGTTGTAGTTTTTAAAGGATTTTAGTATGTATTTACTTAAAGATTTTATTTATCCATTCATGAGAGACAGAGAGAGAGAGAGAGAGGCAGAGGGAGAAGCAGGCTCCAGGCAGGGAGCCCGACGTGGGACTCGATCCCGGGACCCCGCAGTCACGCCCTGGGCTGAAGGCGGACGCTCAACCGCTGAGCCCCCCGGGCTTCCCAGGATTTTAGTATTTATATGAGGGGCGGGATATAAAGTAAGGATGTCTCAGAAATAAATTTCTCCTAAGTTATTTCTTTTAAGGTTCTTTTTCTCAGTTGGAACCCAATCCTGAATGCTATTTGCAGATACAAAGCTTATTTGTACTTTTTTTGTGGGAAATTTAGATGTGTGTTCATCCGGTCTTGATGGTACGTACATTTGGACAAGATGTCTCTCTGTAACTAATTGTGTTTTTTCAGTTGTTTCACGATTGTTCCTCAGAACCTCAGGCTAAAATGCTTAAAACTTATTTTAAAAATTTGATAATTTTTGTCTCATAAGAAAGTGTGAACTTTCCTTTATGATGTGTAATAAATTGCTTTGACAGTCATGTTAATAATTTCCAGATATAGATGTGTTACCATGTTCTCCAGGAAATTCACAGTTTGAAAAACTTTCTTCTAATAAATAATTTATAGTTGGTGAATCAGATATAGCTTCTTTTTGTTGGAGTTCCTATCTTTGTGCTCTAAGTTCTCATTCCCTATCCTGTTGACTTCAAATCAACAGTAATTAAGGCATTTGCATATTATCTTCTTCCAAAATGTAAGGTTTTTTACTTATTTATTCTGTGCTCTGAGTTTTGCATCTTGGAAAATTTTAAAAACGTTTTTTTCTGTTGCCTATCTATTCCTATCATTGCAATTTCTGGCACAAACAAGAGTTTCAGGGAAAACAAATATATTTTGAACATCAAAACAACAAAGGGCAAATAAAAAGTAAGGCGTTTGTATTCACTCAGGAAACACAATGTACGTGTGTGTGTGCTGTGGGTGTGTATATGTGGTATGTGTGTGTACATGGTGTGTGTGAACTAGCCATATAGGAAATAATTGCTGAATCTGTATTGTATTAAATCATTTGAGATTGTGATCAGAAAAATAAGACAGAATGACAGTAGGCCAAAATTTTTGATGAGATACTTTAAAATGAGTATGTTGAAAGAAAGGTGAAAAAATGTTTTTGAAAATGGAATTGGATTTTATAATCTCTACTCTTAAACCTTCCTCATTTATATATGAATGTGGAAACAAAGAACTAAAAAATACTAAGTCAAGGCTCAGGAGTTCCCAGTGTGAGTTCTACGTCTTCCACTAATAATTGCAAAATAAGTCCTTCGTCTTCCCTTGCTTTTGTTTTCCACTTCTGAAAACAGAGGTTGTTTTATATTAATATTTTAAGTCTTTTTATATTCTATATTCAACGTTCGATTACACTCTACTGCTGACCTCACCTCATCCTCTATTGAAAACTTATGAGCCAAGGTCCCTGAACACCATGATCTTCCCACCACCAGATCACCCCACCTATGTTCATACTCAATGTGGTTTTCCTTTACATTGTGGGGATTAGTGTGTATCCCAGTAAAGTCAAAGACATATTCATATTTCCATTCAAGGAGCAACAATTTCTTCTCTCCTGAGAAATCATTTATATCTCAGGTCACTGAATCATCACTGTGCAGTGCATTCCGGGGTTTTCCATCTTTTTTTTTTTGGGGGGGGGGGTTTCCATCTTAAAAACAAAATCTGCGCGTGGAGACACATCCTCATCCTGCTCACCCTTGTTAGGGAAGTACTCCGAGATCTCCATAGTCCTATTCTTCTCTTCTCTCTCTCTCAGTCTCCCAACTGCGTACTCCAGCACATCTCCCATCCCTGCCATGGTGAGATTTTTTTCCTGTCGTCATCACTCATGTTCTCCATCTAGCCAAACTATGGGTCTCATCTGTGTCCTTCTCTATTTAAGTTTTCAGGAATATTCAACCCATTTGATCACTGCCTCCTTCTCAAGAATTTCAGTTTTATGGTGCTTCCACAGCAAAACTGGTCTTAGGTCCCTCCTACTGCAGGATCTTCTAAAGCATCCTTCCTCAATGTCATGACTCCACACATCGGGCAGCCCAGGGCTCCATCCTCTACTGCCCTACTCTTGGCTACTCCACTTCCATCATTTTCTGTGGTTAATGGTTACCCAGTTTGCTTCTAGTCCCCAGTCTCTCCATAGTTCTCAACTGTTATGTCTAAATGGGCACTTGGCATCTTGATTTTACTTAATATCTAGGAATGTCCAAAAATCATGTAAAGCCTATCACATTGAAAAGAAAACTCTTATTTTTCTACCCAAATGTTATCCCCTCCATGCACAATTATACAACCTCCTTGCCTAAGAAAAAAACAAATAATAGTTATCTTTGATCACTGTGTTTTAGTAATTCCTATCAGCTACGCCATCATCATACTCTATGGACAACTCACATATATCAAAGACTTGCCCCCTCCCCCACGTCCCCAGCACCAGCTCAGGCCCAGACACCATTATTCCTGATCGAGCTCATTTACCCATGGCTGAACCCAACCTGCAGAACCCCTAGTTGGTGTGTTCAGTGAATGAGGGAGAAAGGAATTTTTGGAAAATTAAGAAAAGTGTGATTTATTATATATAATGCCTTCATATGCTTCTGGTAATAATTTGTCTTTCCACATTAGTAACATAAGCAGGATGAGGTCAATAAAAATACCTATTTACTATGCATTTCCTATCATAATACTTTGATGGAAAATGGTAGGTGGATAATTTGGGCTTTGCATTTTTTTACTTAAAATATTTTGTGAGATTGTAATCATTCAGTTTGTTGAATAAGTCAGTGCATTTTGCGGACACCTGGGTGGCTTAATGGTTGACTGTCTGCCTTCAGTTCAGGTCATGACCCTGGGGTTCCTAGGATCAAGTCCTGCATCAGGCTCCTCACATGGTGCCTGCTTCTCCCTCTGCCTGTGCCTCTGCCTCTCTCTCTGTGTCCCTTATGAATAAATAAATGCAATCTTTTTAAAAAAGAATTTTTATACTGCATTAGTGCATAACAACTTTTGATATCCATTATTTATGGATATAAGCATATTTTTAACCTATATAAATATATTAAAGTTCTTGTCACTTAGCAAATAATATGTATATCCCCATGGAGTTACCATTAGATGTAAATTATTAATATTATAGATTGGAAAGAACATAAAATGTAATTATAGGTTTATGTGAATATGATGACTTCTTAATTCACCATAAATCATGGTAAAATTAATAATAATAATTAGGGACAAGCTATTAGATCAAAAGCATGAACATACGTAGGAGAAAAATTAATTCCATTGGCCTTCTGGTACAGATATGGATACCCAGCATTTTGTAACTATTTAGGGATATCAAGAAATCTCTTTTTATTTGAATAATGTTTGTGACAAATACTTCCTAAAACATAAATGACAAACTCTAACTTAATGGTGAGATGAAATAGTATGTAACTCATCTATTTTATCACAAAGCCTGTATCCACAGAAAGAAAGTATAGGAGTTCTGTTTCTGGCCTCTTTGAAAATACCTGGAGTTTCAGTTTTTCCACACAGCCACCAAGGTTGTGTGACATTCTTTGACCCTTGGCACGTCTTTTGAAACTACCCTGTCAGCCGAGCTTCTGAGAATAAATATGTGATTTGTCATATCTTAGCATGAAAAGAGCAGATCCTGCTGTGCTAATACAAAAATTATGATATGCTGGGGTTTGACGACTCCTGATGTCCTTGGTAGAGCACCTTTGGCTCTATTTACTTCAGAAAGCAGTGTGCACGTGTGTTTGTGTGTTTACACATTTGTGTTTTCTTCTTTTTTTTAATTACCTTTTTTTTAAAGATTTTATTTATTTATTCATTAGATTCACACACACACACACAGAGGCAGAGACACAGGCAGAGGGAGCAGCAGGCTCCCTGCAGGGAGCCCGACGGGGACTCAGTCTCAGGTCCCCAGGATCAGGCCCTGGGCTGAAGGCAGCGCTAAACCACTGAGCCACCCGGGCTGCTCCATTTGTGTTTTCCACGCAAAAAGGGCTTGAGGAAGTTGATTTTTGGAGTGCAATTGAGGTCTCAGTCTTAAACAAATAAATACTTTAAAAGGCAGATGTGTACCACAGACCAGCGTGGGATGATCCCTCGTGGCAATCATCCAACCAGAGAATTTTCTGGAGAGACTTAGAGCAAATAGGATATGGAGAAGGAGGAGTTATTTCTTGCCCAGGAGATGTAAACTTCTAGAAAGGGTAAGGGAAGACCTGCCTTGAGGAACCAGTTGCCCTTCTTTCTGCTTTGCCAGGGCAGCGAGCTGCAGGGTGGGACATGGAGCCCCCAGGAACACCCATTCGTGCTCATGAGTGTGTCACCTTCGGCTCCTGCTTCCAGCAGCAGGCAGATCCCATCCGTTGGCAGTAACATGCGAGCTCGTAAAGGGGCCGAGCTGCGGAGAAGAAGTTCTGAGCCCCACTGAAGAGAGCCAGCGTAGCCGAAACATTCGGGACAGTGCAGTTTTGAAAGAGCGTTGCTGAACATTTTAGCTTTAATCCTTGCTGCTAGCTCCGCTGCACGTTTGGACTGCCCGGTCCGAGCGTGCTAACCCTGGCTGCACGATGGTGCTGCAGAGATGGGAACCATTTGGGAATAGACTTTGCTTACTTTACAGCTACCATAGGGACGGAGTCCAGTCCAGCCTGTTTCCATGTAGTCAGATATGCCGGAGTTACAGATGAACTCGCAGCATCACAGTGCGGGTCATAGGCCATGGTATTAGCAGAACTAAAAAAACCAACCAACCAACCAAACAAACAAACAAACAAAATCCCTTTTGTTTGTTATTTTGTTTTCTATTTAAATTTCTACTTGTTTTCTTATTAAGAATGCTGAAGCATAATTAGGTAGAAAAACGGTGTGCACCCCCCTAGCAGAATTAAGGCAAGTGACTTGTATGGGAAATATTACATATAGGTTCTTTGGATTTGGAGATTTTTTTTTTAAGTAGAGTTCATTTTGATTTAGTTGTATAAAATAAATTATCCAGACTCTGATGCCAAAATAATGTTCCCATCAGACAAAAAAAAAAAAAAAAATTACTTTTTATAAGAAACAAGGATTCTATTCTTTTCTTTCTTTAAAAGGAAACAAACTTGTATGTTTTAAAGACTTTTTTAAGCAGTCTTAGGTTCACAGCAGAATCAAGATGAAGGTTCAGATTTCTCATATACCCCGTAGTGCACGCATGTAGCCTCCCGCTCTGTCAGACTTCCCACCAAACGGTACATTTGTCACAACTGGTGGACCCACAGTGACCCATCACCATCACCCAGATTCCGTTTTTTACATTACGGTTCACTCCTGGTGCTGGACATTCTATGAGTTTGAAAAAATAAACACGTACTCACCATGATAGTATCATACAGGGTCTTTCAGAGATCCCACAAATCCTTTGTGCTCTACCCAGAAACTTGTATTTGTTGGCATCTCCAGTCTGTCATATTTCACGTAAAACAATGCATAACCATATTACACTCGGTTTATGTCAGTTTGGCAATTCTTTCCTTCCAAGTCTTATTATTAATTAAAACATAAGACAGAGATAGTACATACAGATTTACTTAACACTAACAATAAATCACTTTTTATGCTTTAATTTACTCAACATTCTTTCACGTGAAACGACGTCATTCATTTCTGCAATCCAGGTGAATAAGTCCATAGACACATGCACAGACGTGCGTATAGAAGGGGTTGCTCAGGGTTCCCTTCACCGTCTCCGTCTGGGCGTCAGGGCCATCTCTGTCCAGCCTGGGGTCAGAAGAGGGACCCTGAATCAGGAAAGGGAAAGGGGCTATCTCCCCAGCCCTCCCCTCACTATTTTAATGCTAATTTAAATTACAACAGCACCTGCTGCCCGATTTAAATGGTTCTGCTTCGTCTTGAAATGTGTTTTTGTACTGATAAAACTTAGCATTAGGGACAATTGATTAAGTACCTTGCTCTTTGAAGAAGACCCTTTGTTGATAAGCACACCGCTAGCCTGAGTGGTGGGAACAGTGTGTTTAAAATGTACTTATACAAATGAAAAGATTTGCACAAAGCCTGTTCATGATAGAGGGCTGGGACGTTAATTTGCCTTGAATATATGAATAAACGAGGAATTAATGAACAAATGGAAGCACAGACAAGGGGAGATATGGAAGAGTCATGTAGGGAATTAATATTTAAATATGTTTTTAATTGTTCCCAGAAGATAAACATATTGGAATAAGCTCACCCCAGGATGTATTTTATAGATATTGTTTTACATTTCTTTTACAAAGGTTGAGAAACAAGTCTTCTCTATATTTTTAGAAGCACTATTTTTAGAAGATTTAGAAGTGTTTAAACAGAGGGTAGTGTTTTATAGGGGTTTTGATGCACTTTACAATACAAAAGGAAGCTCATGAGGAGGACTTACTCAGATCAACTGTTTTACAGCAGTGAGATGCTGAAAATTGGTAAAAAATATATATATTTTTATATACATTTTTATATTACATATATATGTAATTATATATGTAATATATATTATATATATAATATGTAATATATATATTACAAAATGCCAAGAATATATTTTTAAAATTGCACGGAAGTCCACACTGAGCAGCATCTCTTTCTCATGGCCTGAGAGTCTGTTTGGAGGTTGAAGAAGTAAATAATTTCATCTCTTGTCATTAAGAAATCTTTACTTGTAAATGTTAAATTCTATAATTATTCTGCATTTCTCAGGTTATCTCCCATGGGTTTTAAATTTTTTTAAATCCAGAACTGTGTCCTTTTTTTTTTTCCTTTTTCCTTCCTATTTTGTCTACTAAGGAATCTATATCTGTAACAGTTAGGTTTTGAAATTACTCCGTTTATCCGAATACCCCCTTGTAGACATCAATATGCTTTTTTGAAGCCAGAACTTTGTCCATCTCCTCTTTGTTTCACTTCCTCGCACTGTGGCCTGGACAGAGTAGGCATTCGGTGAATCCCAGGAGACTGAGCCGCTTGTTGCCCTCTACCCCGCCCCTCTGCTTGTACTCTCTATCTCTTGCTTTCTCTCTCAAATAAATAAAATCTTAAAACACACACACACACACTTTGGCTACTGACTTCTGAGCCACTTTGGTCCCTGAATCACTCACAATCCCAAATATATGTCAGAATCATTCATTCTCCCAGTAGCCAAGATATGAAAACAGCCTGTGCCCATCCACAGATGAATGGATAAAGCAAATGTGTATTTGTGCGTATAAACGCATGCACACAGGAGCATTATTCAGCCTTAAAGCCGCACATCCTTCCATTCCTAACAGTCCTCCACAAACCGGGAAGACGTTGTGCTCAGTGAGATAGATACGTAAAGAAAACAGCGCTTTATCTCATTTTCCTGTGGAATCTAAAGAAGTCAGACGTGGTAGCCGTGAGCGGAGCAGTGGAGACCAGGGGCCAGGGAGCGGGGGTCGGGGGGATGTGGGCCGAGGGGTACGGAGTCGTGGTTCTGTAGGTGAGGGAGTGGAGAGCCCGACCAGTGGGCAGCAGGGCGCGTGCAGTCAATACCGTCGTGTTGAGAGAGGGAAGTCGCTGACAGTAGAGCTTCCCAGCACACTCCGACAACTATTTGCAGAGATCAGCTAGCTCGACGGCTGTAATCATTTCACTATGTATACGTGAACCATCATGACGTGCACCTTACCTGTATCTCATTTTAATTAAAAATGCATTTATTTGGGGCGCCTGGGTGGCCCAGTCAGTTAAGCGTCTGCCTTTGGCGCAGGTCATGATCCTCAGGGTCCTGGGATCGAGCCTCACGCTCCCCGCTCAGTGGGGCCTCTGCTCCTCCCCCTGCTTCTGCTGCTCCGTCTGCTGCACTTGTTCTCTCCCTCCCTCTCTCTGTGTTCACTCTCAAATAAGTAAAATCTTTTTAAAGATGCATAAACTCAGCATTATTTTTCACTTGCATCTCTGTCCATCCCTGATTGAAAAATGATGACAAGCTTCATTACAAATGTGTGTTTTTGTTTTAATACCAAGTAGGATATTTCCAGAATGCCATGCTGACACCCTACAGGTCGTCTGCCCAAGACTGGGTGTGCATTTTCCCTTTTTTACGGAACATTAATAGCATGGCATACACATCATCCTGTGACAACAGGCTCTGGCTGATTGTTGAGCCTAAAATGGACAAAAGCCTCTCTCATACCCTTTGCCTTGGCTTGGAAGAATCACAAAATGGCCATTTTTACGCCCCTAATGAAAGCACAGTTATGGAGGGAGCCCCCCGTGTGTGCCTCATTACGGTTGTCCAGCCCCGGTCCTCAGCCAGGAGTGGGTCATGACGGCGGTGCTGCAGGGTGCTCCACAGATGGGGCCCCGTACCGGCATCAGGAGGGGATGGGGGTGAACCCGCCGCTCTCGATGACAATCCTTCAGCTCTTTTATTCTCTTCTTGTTGGACCACAGTCATTTATAAATAGACCCATGAGAAAGAAAAAGGGGGGAAAAAAAAGGAAACACAATAAACCCATGCTCAGGTCCCAAGCATCACATGCAATATTGATCCTGGTTTGCAACAGCCACCAACCTCTACACCTGTTTCGAAGCGGATTGCTAAAATAATGTATTCACACAAACACCGCAATTTGAAAGAGTAGACTTGTAAAATAAATTATAATAACTTACACTAATTTTAGTAGGAATTTCAAATAGAAAAATTAATGTATTCCGTATTAGCATTGCTCGGAAGAACACCTGGTTAGGCCCGCTCGGGACAGCACGCATTACAGTGGGCGTTGGTCTGACGCCCGCCTTCCTCCTGGTGCCAAGTACCCTTTCCTCTCAGTCTAACAAATGGGCATTTGATACTTTTTTCCAAGATTCCGGAGTCTCAGATCTACTCTGAAATAGATCCCATCAAAATGTATTTCCCGTGTTATGGTTTCTGTTCTTCCTGCCTGTCTTCTGCCTCTGATTCGGCCTCTCATGTTTCTATCTTTTCTATCTTCTTGTCTATCCATCTACCTACCTGTGATTTATGTTTATGCATTGATTATCTATCTCACTTTCTTCTATTATCTCAGTCATCTCTCACCTATCTCCTTATCTTTCTATTGGTTGATCAATCGATTGATCTATCTCTGTATCTCTCCTCAAACTTTTATCTGCATCTGTCTCTTATCTGTCTCTCTACCTATTACTTCTACATATCTATCATCTATCAATGACCTTCATCCCTTGTCTCTGTCTATCAACTGTCTAACTCCCCATTCCTTATTCTCTTTGCTGCTCAGGATTCTAGCCTAATTTCATGACGTCTCTTCCTCCTTGATCACAATATTGGTCAGAGAAGAAAGCATTTCTTCTAGATACATCTATATGGATGTATCAGACATCAGCTGGTCCTATCTGCTTGGTGTGGTGTCAATCACCACAACAAGGTTCTCTATAAAAATAAAGCTTCAAGGCTTTGCAAAGTTAAATGGAGAGGAAAACTTTCTAGCCTAGGGAGCTCTTCTTAATATGTTAATATGGCTAATTAAATAAAATCTGCATATGACACTCTAAAAATACTTATTTCAGAGTGTTTGGGTGTCCTCAAAATATATTAAAATAAATATTAAAAGAATTAACATATGAGATATACTAAAAAAAAGAATTAATGGACAATTCTTTTGCTTATATTAAGTTATCTCTGGGTCCTTCTAACCACTATAGAAGTTAAAATAAAAATTTATAGACATTTGACTTAACGCATTATATGAGTTAATTTCACTTTTACAGCTGATAATCAGTATCTTTAGAGTGATAGCCATTTTGAATTCTTTAAAATTCTGTAACTGAGGGTTCTCAAACATATACGATTATCCATACACTTACTTTTATTTATTTTTTTTACACTTACTTTTAAAAGCAGCTTGAGGTTGTTTGAAATATAATGGAATTAAAGAGCAAAACTTTATAATACAGCTGGATATTTGCATATTTAAAGTCATAGAAAGTTCCTGTGAATCTAAATAAAGATCTTTGCTTTATTTAGGTCATCAAGCTTGCGTTTGAGGAGTTTGAACTGGAACGAGGCTATGACACCCTTACGGTGGGCGATGCTGGCAAAGTGGGCGACACCAGGACGGTCTTGTACGTGTAAGTATGGAGCGAGTGTCTCTTCTCGAGTGTGTGCGCCCGCTGTGCCAGTGTGCACGGATACTCACTAAGCTAGGGGCGTCCAAGTCTGATTTCACAGGACAACTAATTGAGGATTGCATTTCGTCTGTTTTAGTCCCCCCCCCCCCGAATCATGAAAAAATATGGCAAAAGTTAGACTGTACGGAAGAGTAGAACGTAGAAACGGTCGTTTCTCGAGCAACCCCTCCTTCTTAGCCCTCTCTTTCTACTTCCCCGTGGCATTACAGTATCAGTGTTTTTGCAATGTATTTTGCGATGTATTTCCACGATATATTTTCTATAATAGTTCTGTAGGTCTTGCAGAAGCCCCTGCAGCCTGCAGGACGGCGCGCTGAAGCTTACAGAGGCCTTGGGTAATAGCACTGGGGTAGCTGGCTGCGTATCCGTGGCAGTCGGTGGCCGGAGTCCTGAAAAAGATGCAATCACGGCCTTGATGATCAAAGTCAGCCCAAGAATCCCTGCTCTGCCACTTGCAAGAGGAGGCACCGTGTGGCCTCCGACCTGTGCCCCGGATGCCTTTACCTGCTCCCTGATGTCGGGCGTGGAGGGCACGTCTGTCCCCTTGTGAGGCCCCTGTTGTCCAAATTGAAAACATGATCTGAGAAAATCATTCCCCATCCAGGTTTCAGCGAGGAGGGACATGTCTCAGCAGCAGCTTTTCCACCAGCTTGAGCTCCTGGCCTCACTGGCTCCCGTTCGTGGAGTGGCTCCCACGACTACTTTTTGTTTGTTTTTTAGTTTACTAATACAGTGCTCAGGTTTGCTTTTTATTTGTGGGGGATCTCGCCCCTGTTACTGTTGCAGGGTGACAGGCTTCTTGGCTCCCAAAGTCGAGGAATGAATCGCATGGACACAAAAGGGTGAAGGGGAAGGAACGGTTATCAAGTGGAAGTGAGAACAGAAGGGAAGACAGGAAGCTCTCGAGGCCATGGGGTCCGAGTGGCAGCCACTGAGGGCTTCATGATGGGTCTTTAATAGGAAACTGACTAGGGAACTTCCTAAACGTCTCATCTGTAGCATTTAGGACGGACAAGGTGGATTTGTAGCTGTCATGTAAACGTCTCGTCCGGAGTTCGGACAAACAAGGTGACTGTTAGGTTCCCTCCTCTCTGGGGAATATCTCGTCGAGAACATCTCTCCGGCCGGGACTTTTGTGAGCCTGGCCCCATAGCCCTCGGTGTGAGGCTCCTCTGGGGAATCAGGCCCCTATCTCTCCCTGCCTGTACCTTAACCCCTTCCTTACTAGGTACCTTCAACATCCTACTCTGCTAGAGGGAAACGGCACTGGCTGTTATACTCACTTGCTGTGTATCTACCAGTTGCTTAGGAGGTGATCCACAGTTAGGAAAAGAGCTGCAGAGGAACCTGCGGTCGGTGCCTTTAAGAAATGAGTGGGACCGTATTCTGACTACATCGTGACGATACTCTTGTCCTGTATTATATATGGGACGTCTTTCCCTACCAGTACGTGTCTCGATCTCGTCTTCCTATGGATCAGTTACTACTGCTGCTGATGATTATAATATTGCTGGCCCACGATTTATGATAATGATTATAATAAAAGCATTAGTAATAGCATACTAATGTTCATTGAGTATCTCATACATCGTGTGCTGTGCTAAATGCCTAATAGGTATTATCTCATTTGGTCCTTACCTCGATCCTGTACGTTAGGCACCTTATATATGAAACAACTAGGACGTAAGGAGATGAACAGATTTACTCCAACCTGCAAAGCTCGTGTACATTGATGTGTATATACTGGCACACACTGGATATACGTAGGTATTTAAATCCAGTCATTCTTCTCCAGTGTCTGCTTCTTATTATTACATATGGATATGGCACGTGTTTCAAGGGATGCCCATTGATTGTCTTATGCCTTCCCCTGCCTACCTCACCCTTTCCATTTGTAAAGAGTGATGCGGTGAACGACTTGGTACAAACACCTCACCACACTTGTGTTGTATGTCTTTGGGAAAATTTGCAACAGGTGAATTTCAGGGGTCAGGGGTGACTTCATTTACATTGCTACCTTTTTCTAACAATCCCCCTAAAAGTTTGTATCCAGTCCATTCTGTCGCAATATATGGAGGTCCCTGCTCCCCCAGCCTCACCACATATTCTTTTTTTTTTTTTTTTGCCAAATTATTAGATGAAAATCCCATCTGTTTATAAGAATACAGATGTCCGCAGGGTGGGGCCCAGACACCTGAATAGTTCGTAAGCTGGCCCTGGGATTGCATGCCCACAGCCCGGCTTCGGTCCGCAGTGGGGTTCGAAGCACTGGCGAGTGCTCGGGGACGGGGCCAGAAAGCCAGAGATGGAGTTTCTGGCTCTCGCTCTGCTATTAACTACCTCTGCGACCCTGAGGGAAGTCACTTTACCTCTCTGTACCTCTGTTTTCATGCCTATAAAATACGTATAATAAACTTTCCCTGCCCGTGGCAAGGAGCAAAATGAAAGAATGCACGTAAAAGTGTTGCAGAGCTAAGAAATGTAGCCCACAAGTGAAGTAGCTTTATTATTTCCGTAACAGCTAATTTAAGAAGGGGTGTCACTAGAGCAAATGAGAGAAAATTTTAAATAAATGCAAAGCACAAAATATAAACCAAGCCAAGTCATGCCATGTAAAATCCCTTAGGCCATTATTAAAGATCTAAAGTCAGGCACCCATTTTTTAATGCAATTTGTTGTTAAGAGAGCAACAGCAAACTATGTATTACGTTGACATAAGTGTTATTAGAACTTCCTCTCGATAGCTCAAATCTATAAATGAAAAACCAAATAGCCAACTGAATCAAACTGAGATGCCCTTTGGGAGACATAATGTAGCAAAGATCAGCTGGGCATTTAATCAGCGGCAGAGAGAAAAGGGAAGCCACTGATCTATTTCCTTAGTATATAAAATTACAGGAAAAGAAAGAAAATAGAGGGATCCCTGGGTGGCGCAGCGGTTTGGCGCCTGCCTTTGGCCCAGGGCGCGATCCTGGAGACCCGGGATCGAATCCCACGTCGGGCTCCCGGTGCATGGAGCCTGCTTCTCCCTCTGCCTGTGTCTCTGCCTCTCTCTCTCTCTCTCTGTGACTATCATAAATAAATAAAAATTGAAAAAAAAATATTTAAAAAAAAAATAAAAAAAGAAAGAAAATAGAATCACAGCTGGTGTCTTCAAAGAATCAGGTACTTTTGGAGAAAAACGTCAACACATATTTTTGTGGATGTATATGCTAGACTTTATTCTCAGCACGGAGGTAAAAATCTAATTGGAGAGATGGCAGGTACACGGGGTAGTTTTGTACCAGACAGGGTATAAAATCATTGGATCTCATGATGCAAATTTCAAATAAAATACGAGCCAAGAAACGTCTTTATGCAAGACTGGTATTTACAACCTCAGACTCACTATGTTATTACAGGTTTTTTGTTTTGTTTTGTTTTGTTTTTTGTTTTTTGTTTTGTTTTGTTTTGTTTTGTTGTTTTGTTTTTGGCGGGGGGTGGGGAGAACGGGAGTAATTCTAGTCTTGGATTTTCAGGAAAAGTGTGGAGAGTGAGCTAGCCTAACCAGCTCATCCTAAATGCGGTTTTCAATTTTCCAATTCTTGTTAATGGCCTTTCAGTTTCTTAACATTCTCGACACAAAAAGAGAGCACCTGAATTTAGGAGACCCCTTTAATAGTCTAATCTTCCCAAGAGATGAATGGATTTACTCGGGTTATTTTTACAGAGGGACGGGCTTAAAATTAAGTAACTTGCTTAACGAATCTCTGTTGAGATCTCTCTAAGAATATATATTGATAACTGTCTTGAATTTAATTTGCAGAAGAATTGCATCCGGAGTTCCCTCTGGCCTTTTCGGTTATTAGCAATCAGTGGCCAGGAGATTGGTTTAATTTCAGGTTATAGGTTTTAAATGTCTGTGCCTCTGCGGGGTTGCATAGCCCACCTCGGGGAAGTCCGCGAGCAGGTCGCCCGCCTCCGCCCAGCCACACTTGTGGATTGAGTCCAAGGGGACTCCTTGTGACTTAGGGTCAGTTAATCTATTTATTTCTGAAGCTGCCCGAGCCCTTGTAGGAGTGTGGCCACATCCCCCTGCTGTTGCTGGCAAGTCCTGAGCTGAAGGGCGTCATTCTCTTTTCATTACAAGCCCGTGGAACAGCCACACAGAAGCAAACACTAAAAACATGTTTCCGTGTTTATGTGTCTTTGACTTTATCAGAGGAGCCCATCCACATACCTCGCAGCGCTTTGGAGAAAAGCTTGAGCACTTTATGTTAGGGACCCGTACATACAGATAGCCACTTAAGGCTTTCCTGATAAAAACCCATGTTTTCATGATCAGCAATCAAGTCCACTCCGGAGGCTCTTGGAAGTCTGGCATCACGTGATCACGACCCTTTTCCTTCGAATCCTCGTTCTCCCGAGGGCATTGCCTCTGCGCGGGGTGCATCTGAGAGCGCAGATCAGACCCCACTACAACACCTCCTTCGCTAGGGCTTTATCCATCTTGGCCTTCCCGTCTCCACCCATCGATCTAGGAGCTTTCTTACTTGATTCTTTGAGAGAATATTTATTGCAATTCAGACGTTTTAGTAGGATTCAGGGAGGGCTTCGGGGGAATGGTCAGTAAGTCTATGCAGCCTTCATTATGATCCCTGGAGAGGGTGAGCAGAGCAGGACTCTGTCTCCATTCCCTACAGTGTCCAGATTCTCTATCCTAATAATCCCATCAGAGGGGAAATAGAGAGACTGCTGAACATCATTGTTTTAAGTTTGGGATACCAGCTGTTTCCGAGGTGTCCGGGAAGGCAGGCCGACCCAGGACCTTGGGGACCCCCGGCAAAGCTGTCTTTGGATGCAGTCTTTCTCTAGAGGACGAGCCATAGGTCCCAAGGGAAACATAGCTCACCTGCAGCACCTGCTGGAGGTCGAGTGGGGTGAATTCCAGCCAGGTTGGGGCCCCAACAACCTGAACCATTTTCCAAATGTGCTGCTCATTATTATATCAGCAGTATTGACTCACTGTGGCTGCTTTCTCTAAGAAGCCAAAAATGCATGTCTCCCTTACACACTATTAACCCGAAGAGCTAAGGGTCTCTTTTCTGTGAATCATCAGTCAAAAGCATTTCACGTTTATATTGTGGGTTTTTGACATTAAATTAACTCAGAAGCGAAGTTATTCTCTTCTGGGGGTATAGGGCACTTAAAACAATACAGGACATCCATTTACAGTGCAAGAAGCCTGGCTCCCCGTCTTACACCTTTCAGCCTCAAAGGATTGCTGGAAGTGTGAAATGGAATAGTTAATAATAATTTTAAAAAATGGTTTAAAAGCATTAGAAGTATAATGCAACTAGAAGACAGTATTATGCTACTATGGCTATTATTTCTGCTTTAATGTCATGAACCATGCAGGGCTAGAGAGGGTTCTGAGTCATCTTTGGAAATGGAATGTACTAGAAAGGAGGAAGGAAGGAGGCAGGGGGGTTGAACTGTCTTTTACTGGACCTATTTGTACCTGCCTTGTCTCTTGGCGATCTTGTGATGAAGATCTTCTTCCCATTTGCTACATGAAAACAAGCAGAGCTCTAACTTAGGGTCCTGAAGGCAGGAGACTGCTCAATGGATAGCCGAACCTAAGATGGTAACACAAAGTGAGAACTGTTCCCTTTTTTGATCTATGACCAAACATCACAACCAGGATATTGACCCTGATACCAACTCATCCATCTTAGACTATCCCGGCCTTGCTTCTATTTGTGTGTGTGTGTGTGTGTGTGTGTGTGTGTGTGTGTTAAACTCTGCGTTCAGTTCCTGTATCCACCACCGGTCAGGACACAAGCAGTCCCCATCTCACAAATCTCACTCATTTGCCTTTTGTCATCACATCTGTCTCCCTCTCCCCCCCCAGTCCTCCCTGACCCTTAAAGCCACTCTGAAGTCCATCTTGAAAATTGCATCATTGCAAGAGTAGTGTTTACGTGGAATCACGGTGTATGACTTTTGTGATGGTCTTTTTTTCTCTTGGCCACATTCCCTGGGTAGGGAAAAATAATCGAGGGATATTTCTGTCCTTTTCTTGACTGACTCAAATTCCAGGAAATGGAGGTGCCACTGTGTGTTTAACCTCTACCACTGCAGGGCATCTTCCATTGCTTCCAAATTGACTATAATTTCCGCACAAGTTTTAGTGTGAGCGCGTTTCCATCTGTCCCAGATAGATCCCCAGCACTGGTATCACGGGTTGTGTGTTAGTTCCATGTTTTGTTTTATAAGAAACTTCCAAATGATGCTGAGCGTTTTTCTTTTTCTTTTTCTTTTTTTTTTTTCCATCTGTACATCCTGTTTGGTAAACGGTCGTTACGTCTTTCTTATTTTCTGATTGGATTATTTAACATTATTTTTAAAGAATTATTTGTAAATTCTTGGGGTGCTCATTGAGTGGCTCAGGCACTCAGTTAAGTGTCTGACTTTTGGTTTTGGCTCAGGTCATGACCTGTGAGCTCTGCACTCAGACTCTGAGCTCAGTAGGATCAATCCCAAAAACATACTTGGGATTGTCTTTCTCCATCTGCACCTCCCCTCCCCACTCACACTCTTGCTCTTTCTCTCTCTATCTCTGTCTCTCTCTCAAAAAAGTTATTTGTATATTCTAGATAATAGTCCTTTATATAATATGTGTTTTGCAAATATTTCCCCTCAGTCTGTTACTTGTATTTTTACCTTGTTCATATAAATCTTCATAGGTCAGAAATTTGTAATTTTGGTGAGGTCTAATTTATGAACTTTCCATAACTTGTGTTTTTAGTATCACATTTAAGGAGTATGCTTTTCTTAGGTAGTTAGCTATTTTCGCTGTTTTAGTGCCTATGCTATTCTATATAAATTTTAGAATAACTTTGTATATATCTATAAGTTCTTGGTTGGATTATAAGAGGAATTACATCTGTTAAAGAATTGGGAGAGAATTGAGTCTTCCAGTTCATGAATATAATTATTCTTGCCATTTATCAAATACTTTTTTATGTGTCAATTGATGTGAAGATAAAATTGTCCTTTGTTAGCTAGTTCATATCGTGGATTACATTAGTTGACTTCTGAATATTGAACCAGCCTTGCATGCCTGGAATTAATTCCACTTTGTAGTGGAGAATAATTCTTGTTGCACGTTATTGGGTTAAATTTTCCAGCATTTTATTGAGGATTTGTGTATCTAGGTTGATGAGACATATTGGTCTGTAGCTTCTTCCTTCCTTCTTTCACTTCCCTTTCCCCTCCCTTCTTTCCTTCTTTCCATTGTCTTTCTCTGATTTTAACATCAGATGAACATTGGTCTCATTTAATGAGTTGAAAAATATTCTCTCTTCTGTTATTTTCCAGAAGAGGTTATAAAAACTGTATGCTAATTCTTCTATAAAAGATTGGTAGAATTCTCTAGTGGAACTGTTTGGGTCTGAAAATTTCTTTTTGGGGAGCTTCCTAATAGCAGCATCAATTTCTGTAATGGTCATAGGACTATTTGGATTATCTATTTCATCTTGGTTGAATTTGATAGTTTGTAGTTTTCAAAGAATTGGTTCAATTTAATAACTCGTCAAATTTCTGAGTCTAAAGTTGTTCATGATATTTTCTTATGCTCTTTTTAGTGACTGGTGAATCTGTAATAACATCTATTTTATTCCTAATATTAGTAATGTCCCTTCTCTTCTCTTCTCTTCTCTTCTCTTCTCTTCTCTTCTCTTCTCTTCTCTTCTCTTCTCTTCTCTTCTTCTCTTCTCTCTCTTCTCTCCTCTCCTCTCCTCTCCTCTCCTCTCCTCTCCTCTTCTCTTCTCTTCTCTTCTCTTCTCTTCTCTTCTCTTCTCTTCTCCCCTCCCTCCGTCTTTTTAGAAACTTATCAATTACATTGATTTTTAAAGATATAGCTTTTGTTTTCTTTTTTCCTTTTTTTTTTTTTTTACAATTTTATTGACTTCTGATGTTTATCATACTCTTTTCCAGTTCCTCTGGGTTTATTTTGCTTTACTTCTTGTAGTTTCTTGAGGTTGGAACTTAGATAATTATTTAATTCCTTTTTCCCCCATGTAGTGTAGTTATTTTAGTACTATAAATTGTCTTGTTTGCACTGTTTTAGCTGTATCCTGCATATTTTAAAATATATTTTGTTCTCCCTTTGAGTCCATTTATTCTTCGTCTGTTTCACTTGAGACTTTCTCTTTGGATTGTGGATATGAGTTGTTTAATTTTCATGTGTTTACAATTTTTTCTGTTGCCTTTTTGTTAAGAAATTCTATTTCAATTATATTGTGGTCAGAGAATACATTCAGTACTATTTCAATTTCTTTAAATGTGTTGTGGTCCATCGTCTAGGAACATCTGGGTGGCTCAGTGATTGAGCGTCTGCCTTTGACTCAGGGCGTGATCCTCGGGTCCTGGGATTGAGTCCCACATCAGGCTCCCTATAGGCAGCCTGTTTCTCCCTCTGCCTGTGTCTCTGCCTCTCTGTTTCTCTGTGTCTCATGAATAAATAAATAAAATCTTTTAAAAAAATGAAAGTGTTGTGGTCCATTGTCTGACCCAGAAAATGGCCTACCTTGGTGAATGCTCCATAGGACCTTATGAAGCAAGTGTGTTCTGCTGCTGCTGGGTGCAGTGTCCTGCATACCAGTTAGAATCTGTTGATTAATTGTACTTTTCAGATCTTATATAACCCTGCTTATTTTCTGTCTAGTTGCTAAACCAATGCTGTTAAAGTGCTCAACTATCCTGTGGATTTATTTCTTCTCTCAGCTTTATCAGTTTCGTTTCATGGATTTTGATGTTTTGATCTTTGTCATGTGCCCATTTATAATTTGTGTATCTTCTTGGTGGATCAATCATTTCATCATTGTATAATATCCCTCTTTGTAGATTTTTTTGGTTTATTTTTATTTTATCTCATTTCATTTTACTTTGTATTTTTTAGAGCACAAGAATGCACACAACCTGGAGGCAGACTTTTAAGCAGCCTCCACACTAATCACAGAGCCCAACACGGGGCTTGATCAATCATGACCTGAGCCAAAATCAAGAGTCAGACTCATAACTGACTGAGCCACCAGGCACCCTAAATTTTGTTTGTTGTTGTTCTCAAGTATAACTTTATCAGATGTTAATGTTGCTGCTCTTACTTCTTTGTTATTAATATTTGCATGGTATATCTCTTCCACTTCTACTTTCAAATTACCTATGTCCTTGACTTTGAAGTGTGTTTTTTTTTTTTTTTTTGAACAGCATGTATTAGGGTCATGATTTTATCCACTCAGCCTTTGTCTTTTGATGTATTAGACCATTTACATTTATTATTTCTGATATGTTATTGTTTGCATATGACATTTTATTATTTGTTTTCTACTAATTTCCTCTGGTTCTGGTTCTTCTGTTTCTTTCATTCTCTCTCTTTCTCTCTCTCTCTCTCTCTCTCCCTCCCTCCTTATCCTTTATCTTAACTTCCTGTGGGTTACTTTAACTTTTTTTTTTTTTTTTTTTAGGGATTCCATGGTTTTCAAAATGATTGCTCTAGGTATTAGGTATTATAATATACATTTGTGATGTGTAACAGTCTACAGATATATGAGTTTCCTATACTGCTGTAGCAGATGGTGACAGACGTGGTGAGCTAAAACAAAAATGTATATTCTTATGGTTCTGGAGGCCATAAGTCCGAAATCAGTTTCACTCAACCAAAATCAAGGTGCCAGCAGGACCACACTCCCTCCAGAGGCTCTGGGAGAAAATATTTTCCTAGGTTCTTCCAGTTTTTGATGACTGCTAGCATTTCTTAGCCTGTGGCCCTATCACTTCCCTCTCTGCCTCCAAGTTCACACAACTTTCTTCTCTGTCTGAAACCTCCCCCTGAATCCCTCTTATAAGGACACTTGGGATGGCACATAGAGCTCACCTTGGTAATCCAGGATCCCTCCACCTTGAGATGCCTACCTTAAGCACATTTGTGGAAGTCATTGCCGTATAAAATTCCATACACAGGTGCTATGGATTACGATGTGCATTAGTATGGTATCGTTCATCCTATTGCAATGATATCAATGTTTGCCACTTGGCCATATAACCTCAATTCTGTTTAGATGCCTTTAGCTTTCCAACATTTAAATGTTATCTGGAGTATCAGGAACTGTTACAATTTTTCTATCATTAAATATGATTTATAGAACTCAGTATGAAAGAATAGTATACTTTATATTCCTGTATTTTCTTACTTGTCCTGTGTTCCTCCTCTCTTCTTGATGTTTCAGGATCTTCCTGTTACCATTTATTTTCTTTTTGAAGAACTTCAAGTAACCATTCATTAAGGTTGGTTCTACTAACAGCAAATTCTTTGTCTGACATTTTTTTAATCCATTTATTTCTGAAGAATACATTCACTGGATATAGAATTTATGGTTGGTAATTCTTCTTTTTCAAAACTTAAAAAATGTTGTGACACTTTCTTGTGATCTCCAGTGTCAGAAGATTCACTGACATTCAAATGGGCAATTTTGAGTAAATAATGATTCCTCTCTCTCTGGCCGTCTTCCAGATTTTGTTCTTTGTCTCCAGTTTTCAAACATTGAGTTAGATGTGTCTTGTCATACTTCTGTTTGGATTTATCCTGTTTGAGGGTCACTGAGTTTCTCAGAACTCTAAGTTTATGTGTCTCAAATACCCTTCACTCCATGGTCTTGCTCTACTTCTGGGACACTGATGGTACAAAGGTTGGCCCTTTTCTTTCTGTGTCCCAGGTCCTGGAGGCTTTGTTCACTTTTGTTCAGTGTAGGAGAATTCTATTCATGTGCTCTCAAATTCATTGATATTATTACACATCTCTGCCATCTGTCTTCTAGCGATTTTTATTTTAATTTATGTTGTATTTTTTAGTCCTATAATTTCCATCTGGTTCTTTCTTTATAATTTCCATTTTTTCCCTGATACATTTTTTTTCATCTGCTTGCAGAGAATTTGTAAATGACTGTTGTGAAGCATTTAATGATGGCTGTTTTAAAACCCTTGTCAGATGATTGCAACACCTGCTTCATTTCAGGTGTTGTCAGTTGGTTGTCTTTTCTCATTCAAATTTTGATTTCTTATCTCTTAGTAGGATGATTGTATGCCATTGTATGCTGGATATTTTGTCTATCATGTTAGAATACACTGATACCATATAAATCCCTCATTATAGCAGCCAGTGTCCCTGAGTAGGCTCAGCAGATAGGTCTTTGCCAACTGTGTGGGCCTGGGTTTCAATGACAGTTAATTACCAGAGACTTTAAGGTGTTGTCTTGGTCAGCTTGGTTGATCTGGTGCCACTGGCTCTTGTCCTCATCCTTACATGGATCAGGATGTTTCTGGGTGGGGTGAGGGGGGAGAGGTTGGTGGAATTCCCCCTACCAGTGCCTCTGTCCCCATCGTACCTGGTGTACCCCATGTGCAGAGACCAAACTCTTCCTCGATCAGGTCACTGGTGTGGCTGGGTCTTCCTTGCAGGTTCTATGCATCTTGGTAACTTTCCTCAGAAAAGGGAACCCGTGATCCATGGGGAAGGGAAGGCTTTCCTGGGACACTTAGCATTGTTAGGGCCCTTTGTCCTAATAGCTACCTCACTGCTTACCATCTACCTTGCTTCCTGATGTTCTTAGAGGGATATCATTTGCATTCCAGAGAACGATGAGCTTATTTGGAACCCCTTGTTGCCTGGTCAGGGCTTGGAAAACATCAGTCTGGTTGGTCTTCTCTTTGAGGGAGCAAGACACCTGGTGGTACACTGTTTCTCTGGTCCTGAGTCCCAAACCAGCTTTCCTTCCTCTCCTTCCCTTTAGACCCACCTTCTGGTTATCTCTGGTGCTGCTCCCAGGGTTTATGCCTGTGCCTAGCAGGGAATAAAGTAGAAAAAAGTGTCTCCAAGTCTGAATTGGTAGTTGATATAGCTTTAAATTGTCTGGGCTGCCCTCAAAAGTGGAAACCTATAAAATAAATTTAGTCTGGGCCTTAATAAATGTTTTGATGTTCAATATCAAAATTTGGATTAATATTTTATCTATAGTTCCATGTAGAAAGATTTTATGGTTTAGACTCTGCTTCTGGAATTTGAAGTGTAAGTTGCAGATGACTTAGGTAATGCACATCATCTTCTGCGCTGCCTGGCTGGAGTGACTTCCTGCATGGCGAACAAAGTTGGCCACAGCACAGTGAAACCTGTGCATGAGTCAGTCTCATGTAGATGCCAACTGGGGAAATCATGATGGCCTTAGCATAAGCGCAGATTACATCCAGGTTTAACATAGTACATTATAATGTGGTGATCATTCTATAAAGCCACAGCCCTGACTTGTTTCTCAGAGTCAGCTTGATTTGGAAGTCAGAGTCCTGTTTCTCTCCGCTTGTCCCGGCTCTCTGTGCTGGTGTATATCATGTAAGTAGACATGGTACCTGGTGCGTTTCAATTGCCCAATTTACAATTAAAATGAATACATTAAAGGTTTAGCACACCGTTTTCCTTTTAGACACCTACCAGATGAAAATAGGAATAACTTACTTCAGGGCTTCTGTTATATTAATTTCATATTTTGACAGCTCTGTGGCATGCTCACTGTTGGGTTATATATATATATATCTCCAGGTTTGAACAAATAATTTTTTAAATCAAAATACAGTAAAATAGAAGCTGTTGATGTACAGATCTACAAGAATCAGCACATGAACAGATGTGTTTAACCACCACCAGAATCAGGGTACAGAGTGATTCCCTTATCCCCAAAACTGCCAGCCCTTTGTAGCCACACCTCCTCCCACCCTGAACCCTGGACAGCTGATGTGTTCTCCATTACCACAGTTTTGTCTTTTTGAGAATGTCACAAATAGTAGTTTCTGATAACACAAAGGGGAATGTAATGTGGTACATCCACCCTGGGAAACAGGCAGGCAGCTCCCTGTGAACTTAGCATACATTTATCATAAGATCCAGCAATCCCACTCCTAGCTGTTTATCTTAGGGAAATAAAATGTACCCTACGCTAATGTGTACACGAACTCTATTCCTAACTGCAAAAGACCTATAAACCACGTGGATGCCCATCGAAGGAGAATAGACAAATATACTGTGGCATACTCACACAGGGGAGTTATACTCAGCAGAACAAGGGCAAACTATCCACATATGTGACAACATGGGGATTAACAGAAGCATTACATTGAGTGGACGTTATCATGGTTGGTTCAGCCATCCTTTCTAGCAGACATATTTCATGTATTTAGGGACAGAACTGTTGAATCTTTTAACAAGGGCCAAAGAGAAGATCTGTTCAGAAATGAGAGCACTCTTCTATAGACTATAATATTATTAGCTACCAAAAAATCATAGAGTCACTGTGTCATATGGGTGCAATTATGGTTTTAAGAACCTTAATCCCCCGAAAAAAGAAAGAAAGAAAAAAAAAAGATGAAACAAAGAGAAAGAGGTAGGATGGAAGGAAGGAAAGAAGGAAGGAAGGAAGGAAGGACGGACCCTAACCTATTTTCATGTGAAAGAATTGACATTTTTATCAATGCAATGTGTCTTGTTTGTAGGAAAGGAACAAATACATAATCAAAAGTCATTTACTTCACGTTGGCAAAATCATTTAATATAATCGGAAATTATTGTCATAAATACTGGTTATGTCTATTCAACATGGATACTGACTGCAACAGATACATCAAACCACTGAATGTGAATCAGCCAAACCCTCTCTGAAATTTATCAAAAAGTCACAGAATTTTTCGATGTCAACAATTACTTTAATATACAATATAAATATTTGATATATGAAGTTGACATAGAGATAAAATAATTTAGCTTAAATTAGGGGTGAATTAATGACAGAACTATAACAGGACCCCAAGTGCCAAGTCCTTGGCATGGAAAGGTACAATAAAGATTTAAATCATCATTTGGAAATATTCCTATAAAATTTTAACTTGTAGGGGCACCTGGGTGGCTCAGTGGTTGAGTGTCTGCCTTTGGCTCAGGTCGTGACCACAGGGTCCTGGGATGGAGTCCCACATTGGTCTCCCCGCAGGGAGCCTGCTTCTCTACCTGTCTGTCTGTGTCCCTCATGAATAAATAAATCAAATCCTTAAAAAAAATTAACATGTGGGTATTTAATAAATTTTAATGAGGGTTAATTTATTTTTTCATTTATGTATTTATTCCAAAAATTCTGGATGTTATATGCCAGAGTCTGGGGTCAAAAGACCACGATGTAAGCTTACACTCAAGGAAGTTCAGAATTCAATAGCTGACAGATGTTGAAGTAGGTGTTTTAATGTGTTTGTCTTAAATGAGGTATATGCAGAATTCTATAGTGGCCTAGAGAGAAAAAAAAAAAAGAAATTCTTACATTGTCTAGGAGTTAAGAAATGGCTAGTGAGAACCCTCAGATCTATCAGAATTCTGATTTGCCATCCAAGAAGAATGGGCATCCTAGGGAGTGACTTCAGTGTTTGCCAAAAGCTTGGAGGTTGAGGAATGTCAGTATTTTTGGAGAATGGTTACAAAGGTCAATATAGCTCAACATCTTATGTATGGAACAAGTTGGAAATTCCAATGGAGAGATGGAAGGCAAGAGAAAGCCCAGGGTCTCCAATATGATTTTTTTTTCCAAAAGAATATTTTGTAGTTTTCTAACAAGTAAATCAAATTACCTAGTGTTTAATTAGAATAATTTTGTTTTTAAGTTTAAACCAAGACATTATATACTCTAAAGAAAATTTAGGAAAAAATAAAGGTGTCTTAAAGAAAATGATTAAAATGTAGTGTTAGGATGACTGCTAAAGTATTTTATCAAAACAAACATCTATCTTATTTTTAAGGTACTGATAATTTTTTTTAAATTCTGTTTTAAACAGATAAGCAGTTGCAAAGGATAGCAATAACATTTGCTCTTTGTTTCCAAAAACTCATTTGTCAGTGCCAGAAAAAAAAATTGCCCCCGAAACATGAAAAAAAGATAAGAAGGGAACTATTTTCCTTTATTTTAAATAATAGTACAATAATTTTAAGATTACAAATCCAACACAAAAATACTTATAAATTTTTTCAAGTAATTTTTTAAAAATTAAAGAATCTTAAAATATTAAAAAATAATTGTGAATGCCATCTTGCAATTCTGTTCATATATAAACCAGTTTAAAAAGTAGCAGGCTTAAATTCTTTTTTTATTATTTATTATTGGATTTCAATTTTCCAACATATAGCATAACACCCAGTGCTCATCCCGCCAAATACCCCCCTCAGTGCCCTTCACCCAGTCACCCCAACCCCCCTACCACCTCCGCTACCACTACCCCTTGTTCAGTTCCCAGAGTTAGGGGTCTCTCATGTTTTGTCACCCTCACTGAAGCAGGCTTAAATTCTAAAGAGAAATACAGACCATCCTAATCTGACTTTTGATTGAATGAACTTTGTGGGAAGTGTAGCAGTACACCTGCTTATTCAATTTTATGTGAATCAACAGACTGACATAGAAATACAATAACAGCTAGTACAGAACTACAAGAAATTCAAACATATGCGCCAGAGGTATTTCTAAAGTACTGAATATGGCCACATAGATCTTTTCAAGGTGTGAACACTTTCTACATGATAGTTCAGCTTTTGACAATTTAAAATTAAATCCAGTGCCTAGAAGGGAAGAGATTCTAGACCCAGGAGGCTGTTAGGAGGCTGCTCCTGTGTTGCTGGCCGGGGACAATCAGCACTCAAACAACGGAAGTGGAGACAGAGAGAAGGAAGTGGTGTGATTAGTAGGACTTGCTGATGAATGGGATGGCAAGGGAGGGAAGGCAAGAGGAGGCACTACCTGTCTCTACTTCTAGTGACGAGGTGGTGGGTGGGATCAGGAGGGGCAGGCAGTTCATACTTGATTGCCTAAATGTTCTTCCTCCTATATTTACAAATAAAGTTATCTGCAGAGAAAAGGGAAATGGGATTGGGAAGGTGCTTGAGAAACATGATGATAGTCTGGGACAACAGCTAGTGGAATGGGAAGGGGAAATACGCGGAGTGTGGCCTGAGGAAAGAGCCTATGTCGCGTGGCTGGTAGGGATCTGGAGAATGTAGGTCTATATGGGTGTAAGTCAACATTATTCATCAACTTCCAGGAAGATGGGTTGATCCTAAGCGGGTTTTGTCAGGTTGTGGAGCAGATGCTAAGGATATCAAGAGCGCTGTGGGGGAATGGCTGAGGGAGTGTCACAGAGTATCAGCCACATTGTCCAGAGCATGTCAAATATCCAGGGCATGCAAAATATGATGAAAGCAATAATAGAGGCCCCAGGTATTTGAAGTGTGGGTTTCAGTGGACTGCAAGCACATGACAGTTTAAAGACACTGGTGGTCAGACAGAGTGGTTAGAGCCTAGGATTTTTATTATAGAGTAGTGAAGTATAAGATATGACCAGCATCTCACAGCTTAAATGGAGGGTCTGGTCAGGTCACTGGAGTTGAAAGGATCAAGGAACTGTGACTCGTTTGCTAGAATTATCCATGTGGACACTCTTAACACCCACAGGTAAAGATGTCAATCAGCCAGTGGGCTGCAGAAGGAGATGACAGTGATGAGCAGTGGGGTGGCGTTGGCTAATGTCGTGAATCTCAATATCAAGGCAGTAGAGCACGTGTGTAGAGAGTGGACATGGGGAATGTAGATCAGAAGGATGCTGACTCCACCTCTGTGCAGTGTTGCTAATTGCCAAAAAGATGGGGTGTGTATGCAGACACACACACACACACTCACACATTCCTCAGCCATTAATAAAGCATGTAATTTTGCCATTGGCAACACCATGGCCGGAATGCATGGACATAAAGTATATTATACTAAGTGAAATAAGTCAGAGAAAGATAAATACCATATGATTTCAGTTATATGTGGAATCTAAATATAATAATAATAAAATAACAAACACAAAACCAGAAACAGTCTCATAAATCCAGAGAACAAATTGGGGGTGCCACCCCAGATGACTAGGGGTGGATGAAATACAAGAAGAGGATTAAGAGGCAGAAACCTCCAGTTGTAAAATAAATAAGACATGGAAACAATAATGGCATAGAGGGTATATAGTCAACACAATTGTAATAGTGCTGCATGGCGACAGACGGTGACACCATGGTAAGCACTGCATAGTAGGCAGAATTGTTGAGTCACAATGTTGTACACCTGAGACTAACACTGCATGTCAAACATACTTCAATAAAAAAGAAGAAATTAAAAGGGAGGAAAAGAGCACTGTCTTCCACTTATCCTACATGTAACTCAAAAGCTAATATATATTAGTGTGTAAGAAAAATCAGTGGTTATAATACTTTCTTTTTTTGTTTATATAAACTTTTTTTAAAGTTTTTATTTATTTATTCATGAGACGCAGAGAGAGAGGCAGAGACACAGGCAGAGGGAGAAGCAGGCTCCCTGTGGGGAGCCCGACGTGGGACTCGGTCCCAGGACCCCGGGATCATGACCTGAGCTGAAGGCAGATGCTCAACAGCTGAGCCACCCAGGTGTCCCACATTTATATAAACTTAATGACAAAATGATACTTGTCCTTTTCTCTTCATTTTCTTACCCAAACAGTGCCATTTTAAAGGATTTTATTTTTAAGTAATCTCTATACCTAATATGAGGCTCAAACTCACAACCCTGAAATCAAGAGTAGTATCCAACTGAGCCAGCCAGGTGCCAACTCAAAACAATGAATTTAACCAAAGATGCAACAGGTAGCTGTTTATAATGCCTATGAATAAGACCAGGCGTCCCTTTGTATATTCACATAGTCTAGAGAACATTATCTGAGAGAAATAAGAAAGGAAAATAAAGAAACCAGAGGGAAAATGAGCAACTGGAATCTCTCCTTCCTCAAAAAATATCAGACATACCCTCTAACTGAGAATAGTTATGGGATGCCTGGGTGGCTCAGCGGTTGAGTGTCTGCCTTTGACTTTGGGTGTGACCCTGGGGTCCGGGATCCAGTCCCGCATCGGGCCCCTGCAGGGAGCCTGATTCCCCCTCTGCCTGTGTCTCTGCCTCTTTCTTTTTCTGTCTCTCATGAATAAATAAATAAAATATTTTTTTTTAAAAAAAGAGAATAGTTATGAAAGCAGAGTATAATAAATAATAGGCAGATCTTTCAAGGCGTAGGAGAGTGATATAAGGTGGACGGGGTTTTAGAAGATAGAAATCAAAGAAGAGCAGCTAAACATTTTGATGAATCTCACATTTCCTAAATCATTTCCCCCGGGGGGGCATTTTCTGATTCTCAATTTAAGGCATCCTGGCAAACAGATATCTGTGACTCCGAGAATATAGTTTTGGGAGACACGGGATGTGGGACCCCCGAATTGGGCTATCAAAGCACTGAAGACGTGAAGTGCCAAGATATCAAGGAAATGGGAATTACAAGGGTGCAAGCATGGCATTTGCTTGGCTTTGGTTCTTGATGTATTTGCCTACGCCTAACTTTCTGGGATTAGAAGAAAAGAACCAAAGCAAAACTTTGTTGCTATAGGTCTACAAAGCTCAGCAGAACTTTTGGGATTTTCAGGGCTAAGAAGAAAAAGGTAGGTGTCCAGGACCTATTTTTTTCAAGGAGGAGATCTAGTAAATATCGTATTCTCTGCATTGCGATATAAGAAGGGATAAGCACTGGGGAGACCACGTACCTGGAATGCAGCTGTGGATCATTCCAATGACTGAATGGGTCAAGGTGGTCACCCTACTGTCAGAAAAAAAATTAAATAATCTCAAAGCAAGGTAATAGCATACAGAACTTCTAGATGGCTCATACACAATGTCTGGCATTCAGTCAAAAATTACCTGAAATGTCCAGAAACAGTACTCAATGACTTCAACCCAAGAGAGAGAGAACACAAAAAGAACAAGATACCCAGACATTGCACTTATCACTCAGGAACTCTAATAATTAACTACCATTCCTACGTTTAAGAAAATAAATGAAATAATCAAGAAATTTACCAGAAAACTGTAATCTATAAAGACAAATCAAATGGAGGTTTAAGAACTTAAAAATACAATATCTGGTATAATTAACTCAACTGATGTGGCTTGAACTGGAAGATAGTTCAGTGAAAACTATTCTAACTGCTTCAGGGAAAAAAATGCACAGAAATTATTTGTATCCTTGGAGTTCAGGAGAAAGAGTCCAAGAAAATAGGATATCCTTGGAGTTCAGGAGAAAGAGTCCAAGAAAATAGGATATCAACCAATATTTGAAAACATTATCATGAAGAACTTTCGAGTATTGACCATAGACATGAAGGAAGAGTTTCTTTTTTTAATATATTTTTAAAAGATTTGTATTTATTTATTTGAGAGAGAGAGTGCACACTAGCAGGGAGAGTGTCGGGCAGAGGGAGAGGGAGAAGCAGGCTCTGAGTAGGGAGCCTGACATGGGGCTCCATCCCAGGACTCTGGGATCACGACCTGAGCAGAAGAGACAGTCAACCGACTGAGCCTCCCAGGTGTCCCACAGGAAGAATTTCATGAAATCTCATAAGCCAGTCAGGATAATACAAAGAAAACCTCACATGGCACATTACAATGAATCTGCTGCCAAAAAAGGACAAGGAAATAGCTTAAAATCACCATAAGCAGAAAAATATTTTCATAAGAGCAAATGTAAGACTGATAGAGTGTTTCTTAATATAAACAAAAGAAAAAAGCAGAATAACATATTTGAAATGTTGGGGGAAGAAAAGCTATGAAGAGGGTTAAGTGAAAGATAACTAACCAATGAAAAAAGGAAAACCAGGGGAAATGAACTCTAATTCATCATGAAAGTATATTCTAAATAAAAGCTGACATTCTCTGGTTAGATAAAATAGTATAAATAAAATAAGTGAAAATAATACAAATCGATTATATGGTGCTTACAAGAGACAAACATGCAAGGCATGCACACAGAGTAACTTGAAAGTAAAAGGTCAAGAGAAGATACTCCTGGTAAGGATGAAGGAAAAGAAGAAAAATGTTGTGGCTTTATAGACACGAGTCAAAGTAAACAGACATCTATGCTAGACATTTATGCTCTGTGCACTTTTTGATATGTCACATTTCAGTAAGAGGGATGCATAAGGAAGAGAAAAAAGTCTCTTCAAACCAAACAAGCAAATAAAACACCACATGTAAAAGAATAATCTCTCTAACAAAGAACAATTTTCAAAAAAATATATTTTTAGTGACTGCACATTATTCACTGAAATTCTGGGTTTTCTTTCTTTCTTTCTTTTTTTTTTTTTTTTCCTGACTGGTGCATAACATTGCATGAGTTACTTCCCATGTAATGAGGATTGTCCATCTTCCTTTGAAGAAGCAGGTTTTCTGTACCGCCCAAGGTGAGAGCGTTGGATTGATAGATAAATGATAAGATTGATGGGACGAATCATGTGTTCATATTCCCCAAAGTACTTCGCTGAAAGCAAAGCTTCCTATTTGATTAGAGACATTTATTTTGGTTGAATTGATTCTTTTTTCTTACCCTTTTTTCTATTTCAACATGCTTTTTTTGTCAGCATGTTGAGTTCAGTCAATGGATTTAGTGTTTCTTTGCACCGGCTGACAGCAGCCACTATGTGACTGTTTTATTAACACGCAATGAATGCTTCATTGAAACTTCCATTTGGTGTGACCTGGACATTGATATGCAGAGGGAAAGTTCAGGAAACTTGCCAAATGTGTTTCAGCTGTGCGTGCGGTTCTTGTCGATACTCTCCAATGTATGGCTGCTTTGGGTTTTGTGTGTGTGTGTGTGTGTTTCTGTGTGTGTATGAACTACTTTAGTTTCATAGCACAATTAAGAAGAAGGCACAGATATGTTTCATGTACCCCCTGTCCCATTACACACAGCTTTTCCCACTATGGACATTCCCCACCAGTGGGTACATTTGCTACAATTAATGTAGCCACATTGGCCCACCACTGTCACCCCAAATTCATGGTTTATATTGGGATTCACTTATACTGCTTTGCACTGTGTGGGTTTGGACAAACACACAAAGACACGTGTTGACCATTATAGTAACATATAGGGTAGTCCCACTGCCCTAATACTCCCCTGTATGCCACCACTTCCTCCCTCTTCCTACCCTGGGCAACCTCGATCTTTTTGCTGACTCCATAGTTTTGCCTTTTCCAGAAAGTCATAGAGTTGTAATCACACAGTGTGTAGCTTTTTATTTTTTATTTATTTATTTTTATTCTCTAAATATTTTATTTATTTATCCATGAGAGACACACAGGGAGAGAGAGAGAGAGAGGCAGAGACACAGGCAGAGGGAGAAGCAGGCTCCTCACAGGGAGCCTGATGTGGGACTCGATCCCAGGACCCCGGGGTCATGCCCTGGGCTGAAGGCAGACGTTCAACCACTGAGCCACCCGGGTGTCCCAATGTGTAGCTTTTTAAGTTTCTTTTCAAGGCTTGAACAAATCAGCTCATTTCCTTTTAGTGCTGAAGAATATTCCATCCTATCATGTATTTCTAGAAGAGATACGGTGGCAAAGGTACATGATAATTTCAAACTAGAAAATCTAAGCATTTTGTGAATGAACCAGAACATTTCTCAGCGTAGAGGTATTGATAGTGTGATGTTATTCATGTTGATGGTGTGATGTGTACAACCAGACAGCCCTAAGATCTGTCTCTCCTCCACACGGGGGTTACCAGCTGTTCTGGATTCAGTATTAAGGGTATGGGGAAGCCCTTCAGTTCCAGACAAATAGGATGGTTGGTCACCCGAAGTCAGTTTTAAAAATCAAAGATAGACATTTTCAACCATAGGAGAGAATAATTACTGTAAAATGCCTGTAATAGTGAGACTTAAATATAAACCAAAAATGGCTATTGATTCTTTGAGGGAGGATCTTCAGGTACACACCTATACTTGTTTGTTGAAGCTGCAAGAATTCAAGGTAAAAGTAGCGATATTTGGCGCTTCCATAATGGTTTTAATGCTTCTCTTCTGTGCAGACTCACTGGGTCCAGCGTCCCTGACCTGATTGTGAGCATGAGCAACCAGATGTGGCTTCATCTGCAGTCTGATGACAGCATTGCTTCCCCCGGATTTAAAGCTGTCTACCAAGGTAAGGCCGGAACCCACCCACCAGCACACTTTCAGAGGGAAAGCGCCATTCTCCGGGGGTTAGATATAAATAAAATTGACGTGTCAGAATAGTGTTTAAAAGTAGGGAATGATTATTTGCAACTATCCGTACAGTCCTACTTACAGTTCTTTTTTTTTGTTGTTGTGAAGAATTTTTAACTTGTTGAAATCTTGGCTTGCCATGACGTGTGCTGTCATTAGGTCAAAACAAGGAGTAAGACCGTGTATGAATGCAAGCCATGAAAGGTGTGCACAGGTGTGGGTCTTGGCATTTTATCTCTTCCCGAGAGGCAGCCGCTATGCTTATAACTAGCGGAAAGATTTTGAACAGTGAATCAAATTAAGCTGCATTATGTCCATATTCATGTACAAGTGTGTGTGTCTGTGTGTGTGTGTGTGTGTGTGTGTTTAAATGGAAAACAGAGAAATATATATATGAAGTTGGAGGAAAATACTATCAAATTTTCATGTAGGAGAAAACTAAATATTGTTTAGAGTTGACTTATAATTCTCCAGAGATGTTGGCCTCACCTCTGAATTTATGTCCAGGAGTCATTATATCATCAGGGAGTGGTTTGCCATTGTGCGGGGCGGCTGTGTGGTCCCATAAACCAGGGCCCTCTGTTTAGTGTGATGCATCTTTAAAAATAACCTCACTGTATTGTTCTATATCTGGAAGGATCTCATAGGTTGGAGGTAACTTTTAATCTTAACATACTGATGGGTGTTTTTTAAAAGAAAAACGTGGGATCCCTGGGTGGCACAGCGGTTTGGCGCCTGCCTTTGGCCCAGGGCGCGATCCTGGAGACCCGAGATCGAATCCCACATCGGGCATCCCGGTGCATGGAGCCTGCTTATCCCTCTGCTTATGTCTCTGCCTCTCTCTCTCTCTCTCTATCATAAATAAATGAAAATTGAAAAAAAAATAAAAAAACGTTTTTTTTTTAATTGAAGAAAATTTCATAATGGGAACTGAAGTAGAGAGAACAATGTAAGAAACCTGAGATGACCTGTATTTGTAAACTTTTGTGAGCCTCCCAGATATTTTGCTGTTGGCTCAAGAATTGGCTTGAGACCTGGCTACCTGACCCACGTGCTCTTCTAGACTATCAGCCTCAGCTCAATCCTGCCTCTGCTCAAGGAACCTGGAGCATCCATTGGGAAATCGATCACATTTCCTACTGTTAGACATCCCCCCCCCAATGCTAGACACATACACAAATCATTCAATAATTACCTCTTTAAGAAGTAGATTTTTTCCTTGCCCCCAAAAGAGAAAACAAGAACTCTTCCCCGCCCTACCCCTCGAATCACAGGTCAACCAGCCGGCCCATCATTCCGGGTCTGCCGAGATGTAGTTCACGCAGCGCCACCTGCCCATGTGTGCTCTCAGGGTGACCGGCAACAGCCAGCTACCAGCGGGTGTCACGTCAGTTTCCCTGAGCACACCACCACCTTTCGCTTGATTTCTCCCAAGTTCCAGAGATGGCAAAGAACGGAGAGTGAAATACAGAAAGGGGATCTTTGCCTGGGATGCAAAGAACAAAAATGAGCTTCATAACATCCTGACCTCAGGGCCCCTGGAAGACCTATATATAGGCACCTCTGTCTTAACTGGCAGCACGCGCGCACACACACACACACACACACACACAAACAATCTTCCTTTAGCTACACACTTCGGGGTTCTCCAGGTCAGTAATCAAACAGCCGGACCCAATAAATATGAAAGAGGGTTGGGAGCATGTTAATGTTTTGATTTTGGATTATACAGGAGATGGGTGTGCAGCCTCTGTCTTCAGTTCAGATCCTGTATGTATCTGGCAAAGAAAAAAAAGATCATTCTCTTGTGCTCAGAGACTAAGTATGTGTCCCCAGATACAATAAGATGATCTCATATTAAAATGTTTTATAAATTATTTTATAAAACTAGTTATTTATTACACTTTAAAGGATATATTTAAGTGGTCATTTGGATATGATCCCATATTTTCAATGAGTCACAAGCTGATTTGGAGTCATTTTCAGCAAGATCGAAAAGAACCTATTACCATCTTGAATGCAAGTCAAGAGAATTCTTTTCGGGGTCAACTTTATACTATCACACAAATGCCTGTGAACTAATCATCACTTTATCAAAATAACCAGGAAATTGCATTCATACATTTTTGTTAATGGAAAGAATTGATTATTAAAAAGAAACTATTTAAACTAGAATCTAAGAAAATGTACAGTGACCATTCAGAATAAGACAGAAATCTGTGTTTTATGTAACTATGTGCATTTTCAAAATGTAGATACTTTCATTAAGTAAGGTATCAAAATTTTAGAGAACTAACAAATTACAGAGTACAGTAATACACCGAAAATGGTGATGATTTTACTTGGATTATTTTACTAGAAAGAAATTATTTAAAGGAAATAATTAATTTGTAAGTGTTATTGTCAGGAACACATTTGAAGTTGCCCTGGGCAAAAAAAAAAAAAAAATGCTAGTTATCCTCTCAATGTCTAGCACACTCTTTGTGCTTAAAGGATGGGGTAGCGGTCTGTGCCTTTCATTGTCCTTGAGCAAGGTTACTACTCAGAAAGTGGTAGAAACCTGATAGCAGAGGAGGTGATCCCTGACCACAGAAACACGGGGAAATTTGTATGGAAGAGACACCATCCATGATGGCCCAGTGGCGACAGATGACTTTGGCATCTCTGATCAAATTCATGTCAGCGTCGCTAATTGTGTCTCTGTGCATGTTCTTTGAAGTCTCCTTTGAAATAGTTTTTCCCAATATCTTACAGGTTCCTTCATCAGGTGCTGAGTTTATTGCAACCTTTCACATGATATGTGTGTGTGTGTATTGATGAAAGTTAGACAAACGCATCTGCAGAGTAGGGATTTTATTTTCTTCAATTTTACTTTGTGAATTTGAATAAAGGGATAGCATGCCTTGATTTCTAAAGGTGTACTGTAGAGTATTTAGGAGCTGAAAATATGTAATGAGAAGTTATTACATATCCAGCCTATGAGGTAGAGCATTAAAAAGCATCTTCCAACCCCAAACAATAAGCAGGGGGACAGTGACAGCGTCCTGAGCTCGAGTGAACACATCCTGGCACAGCTGCACTCACCTTTTGAGCTGAAGTAGTGAAGACACTAAAAGGTTCTATGGTGGGGAGGGCCCAGCATCAGCGCCCTTAACTATAAACAGTGAAAGATATCTCCTTGCTGGAAAAATGGGGTGAGATGGGGGATTGATGGCTCTTCTCAAATAACAAACGCTTCAGCCGAAATGATAATACATCCCATTCAGTGGCTGGGACTCAAACGCACAGGTAATTGCTGACTACTTCCTGACATTTGGATATTTAGACCTGACCTTTAGTTGAACGTCTACATGACTGTACAGCTATTGAAGAACGCGTGGTAGAGGTGCGATCCTTTCCACATGACCTATACTGGCCACCGCCTTTGGTGAAATCTAAAAGCATCCGTGAAATCCCAAACACTTCCCAACAGGACAAATTGCAGTAAATTAACTCCAGCAGCATGAAGACACACATCATAAGGTTTATAGTACGAAGACTAGAGGGACTAGCATCGTTGCCAAATTGTGGATCCTTGACTATTAAGAGATAAAAAGTGTTCTCAATTAAAATATAAATATTCTTCCAAGTGTCATATTTCAGTTTGAATGGCCATACAGCACTAATTATAATTACGTTTAGCTGTAATTAGGACTGTGTTTACCGGCTCACTAGTCTATTAATAGTTATGGCTCGAGATGTCATGGAAACGAGGATGGCCATCAATCCTTCAGAGATTGCCAATTCAAGGCCACGTATTATCTTTTGACAAAATCACATTCTAAAGTCAAAAAGATAATTAAAACAAAGAGCTGTTGCAATATTTGAAGATTTAAAAAAAAAATCTAGAGAATGCCGTATATCAGAAGAAAGCACTGTAGAAGCATTGTTTCTGGAGTGCTCTATTAAGCTGACAGATACAATAAAAACCACTTGTAAAGGCTATTGTCAAAAATAGAAATAATTGCATTATTTAAACTACAGTTGTTTGTGAATTATGTTGTCGGAAAAATCTATATAGTTGATAGTTACACAGGATTTAACTTTCTAGATGTTTTTTAAAATATATTTTATTTCTTTATTTAGAGAAAGAGAGAGAGAGAGAGAAAGTAATTGTGGGGAGGGTCAGAGGGCAAGAGACAACACAGAGCCCAACGTGGGTGGGGCTCGATCCCAGGACCCCGAGATCATGACCTGAGCCAAAGTCGAGACTCAAATGCTTAAGTTATGGAGCCCCTGAGGCACCTTAATTCTCCAGGTTTAGAGATTGCCTGGCTTTAACTCGCATATAGGGTGGTGGCTGAGAACTCGGGCTGTGTAGCTCTGCCACCTATTAGCTGTCCAGCTTAGGACTCGTTTAAACTCTGCACAGCAGATTCCTCGCTTAGAGAAAAGGGAGAGTATATATAGTACAGACATTTGCTTCCTCAGTCTGCTATTCTAGAATCCGAACGACTTAGAACAAGGAAACCCCATATCACATAGAATAAGAAATGCTGCCTATCATCTGCATACATTTTCCTTGTTACTTTTGAGATGTTTCTATAAGTACGGTTTTTCATTACATGAATATTAGAGCTCATGATAAAATATGTAAAAAATAGAAAGTGGCCCTTTGCTTTGCCTTCTGACTTGGCCAGGTAGCTCTCTCGAAGGCCATGTCCCTCAGCTTCTTCCTTGTGTGTCCTTCCAGAATTTTCAGTGCATATAACATCAGATCTAAAATCTCATTTGTCTGTTCGTCTACAAACTCCGAGGGAACTTTGATTTGCAAGAAATGGCACATCCTATTATTTTAAAACAAACTTGAGTTTCTTCCAGAGACTCTCTCCTAACAGCATGTTGGGGGGGGGCACATTACCTTACCCCTTCTCTGCTTATCACCCCCATCTCACCAAAGGTTGAGAATTCATCAAGTGTTGTTAGGGATGCAAAAGTTGTGGGGTGCCCTTAAATCCTTGGATCACACCTGTTACCCTGAAATGTTCATGGTCTCTGCTACTTTGGGCACCGGGCCCGGTGGACGCTCTGCTGGCAACACCTCCTCCCCCGGCACACACGGTGATGCTCAAGTGCTTCCGTGTGGGAGAGCCCATCTCCACACCACCATCACACCAGGATCCTAGTCCGGAGTGCATCCCTGTTCTCTGTATTTGCTCCTGTCCCTGAGCCTTCAGAGACAATCAATGATAGCTTCCCCCAAGATGCCTACTGCATACACTTGATTAACTTAGTCTTTTTAGACTTTTTAAAATGATCATTTATTTTAGAGCAAGAGAGAGAATTCTAGTACGGGGAGAGGCCGAGGGAGTGGGAGAAGTGGGCTTGCTACTGAGCAGGGAGCACGAAGCGGGACTCGACCCCGGGACCTGAGCTGAAGGCAGACGTGTACCCCACTGAGCCACCCGGGGGCCCCTGACTTAGTCTTTAAAAGAAGAGTTTGTGTTACAGTCCCCAGGAGAAGAAGCACTGAGCACAGCCTGGATAATCACTGTTTCAAGGGAAACTCAGAGACTAAAACACCAACATGAGCACTGCCAATGATCAAAGAGCAGCGGAAGGAAATTTCAACAATATAAGATCGAGAATACGCTAGGCGATAATTTGCCATAAGAGAATTATTGAAGAAAATATTATGCAAAGTTGAAAAAAAATGACAATATTTTCAGGAGGTTTGTTAGACGTCTAGGAAAGTGATGGAGGGGAGGTAAGATACTTTGTTCAAAGGTTTGTTTAAAACCTTTGTATACATGAAAAATATTTAATGCAAAATAATCTATTCAAAATCCAAAAGGTAAAAAAAAATGATGTAAATAATCATAGCTGTCTAAAGCAATGCTAATCTATTAAACATCAGTATGACTTAATATGTATATTATATATTTTATATGATATTATAGATATATATGACAGAAATTTATAAACATGTAAACAATATGTGTGACATGTAAGTTACATATGTGTAAGCTATATTTACATCACAATTTACACATATGTAACTTACATGTAAAAATTATATGTAATTAATTATGTAATTATGTATATAATTTACACATATGTGACTTATACGTATAGGGAAATCTATCGAAACAATATATAGGGAAAGCCAACACAGGTTTCATGCATGGTTTTCCACCGTATATTTTAAATTTATTTATTTTTTTCTCTCTATAAGTTACAAAAGTTAACTACCGAGGATCAAGAAATGTTTTGCAAACCAATCTTACATTTAATAACTCGATGGAATTCTTTTTAAAATATATAAGAATATCACAGCCCGTGCAGTCGCGTGCATCTACAGCATGACCTCTGTGACTCCCGCGTGAGGAAGGGTGACGAGAGGCGAGCTCAGTGCCTGGATGTCTGCCCCGCGTGTCTGTGGCCTCACAGTCTTCTCCTTTGGTCGCAGAAATATTGTTCGGTTGGCGCTCATCACACATGTTGATGAACTGCTTTTCCACAAATCATGTTTTATGTAATTTGCCATAGCTATTTAAATTTTTAGCAGGGGGTAAATTAAAGGAAATGTTCCCTGTGATGTGCTGCTGTGTGGTAAAAACAAGATCTATTTTAGGCTCACGCTAAGAATTATTTCAGTGAAATAATTTGAGTTCAGCATTACTGTTTTGTACCAAAAACACGACTGTCTTCCTGTGTCTCGTGGACAGGCTGGAAATGGGAGTCGGGGGAAGATGCATTTGGGTCTCTTCCTCTGTACCCAGGGCTCTCTGCATTCGTGGGGAGTGGGGAGGGGCACCGGGTACGGGGGAGTCCAGTCCGTCTCTGCCCTCCTTGGAAGGCAGCACTGCACGCTCGCTGTTGATGTACGACCTTTGAGATACTTGTGATGGTTTATGTGTCACCCCAATGGGACCACGGGGTGCTGAACACCCAATCAAACATCATTCTGGGTGTGTTTTCAAGGCTTTTTCTGGACAAGGTTAAAGTGTGCATTAGTTAAACTGAGTAAAGTTGATTTCCCTCCCCAGTGTGGGTGGGCCTCATCTGATGAGGTGAAGGGTCAACTACAGTCATACCTTGGAGGTGTGGTGGGTTCACTGCAGGAAAACAAATATCCCAGCAAAGAAAGACCAATGAGTTCTTCTGGCTTCCCGGTGCATATAAAAGTTCTGTTTACACTGCACCATGGTCCGCCGGGTGCCTAATGGCATTACGTCTAAAAATCAATGTATGTACCTTAATTTAAAAGTGCTTTATTGTTAAACCGTAAAGCGTAGCTGTCACTTCAGCTTGCAGCAAGCCATAATCACCGATTACAGATCATATGACAAACATGAGAATGAAAAAAATTTGAAATATTGCAAGAACCACCAAAATGGGACACCGTTCTCCGAGGAGCTTGCCTTTTAGGATCAGGACAGAAGGTAACTTTAGGTGATGGTAGCAAGTGGAGAAAACAGAAAAAAAAGGGTACGAAAAGGATACAGAGTAAAATATACTCCCTATCTAGCTAAATGTATCCATGCAGTGTTTTTTGTTTTTTTTTTTTAATTTTTATTTATTTATTCATGACGGGGTTGGGGAGGGAGAAGCAGGCTCCATGCAAGGAGCCTGACATGGGACTCGATCCCGGGTCTCCAGGATCAGGCCCCGAGCCGAAGGAGGCACTAAACTGCTGGGCTGCCAGGGCTGCCGGCATGTGGTGTTAAATACGTTGATCTTACACCTCCGCCAATGAGTTGAAGCCGCACAGTAGCTTTTAGCTTTATACGTCCGTCTGCCTTCTAGCTTTATGTTTTTTTTGTTTTTGTTTTTGTTTTTGTTTTTTCTTCATAAATCTTTTCCTATCATGAATATGCCTGTAGCATTTTAAATTTTTGGTTGTCTTATTCTTGCTGGGTTATTTTTCATTTATTTGTTTTCGTATTTGCTACCGTAAAAGGATTCAAGTCTATGTGTGTGTGAAATGGTTAGTTTTTGACCATTTATTGTGCCATGCTTATATATGTGCGTGCATATGTTTCTATATGTTAATAGACATATATGCCATGTTTATATCTATATCTATTCATTTATTTATATAATATCTGAAAATGTTGAGACTAAAGCATTCTCTGCTAGGAATCATTTTTAAATAATAATTTATAGAATTTTTTTCTAGTGGTTTTATTTTTCCCTGAGAATATAAGATTTAGAGCAAGATTGGGCTAATGTTGAGGGTATATATGAACTTCTTGATTATAAGTCTCCTTAGATGGTGGGTATTTAGCAATTTGACACTGAAGTCAGAAGTCAGGGTGCTTAGCACTAACCCAATTAGGAGCAGCGAAGTTTCTATTAGTCATAATTTCGTTCTATGCAGCATTTTTCTGCGTGTGTATAAAATAGGAGTTAGAGGAGACACTCTTATGGTTCGTAGAAACTAGTTTACGATTGCTTCTAAAAATACCAGTAGCCTCCTTTGGGTTGCTAATTCCATAGTTTAAGAATTCCACCAAAAAAAAAAAAAACAAAAAACAACCCGAAACTCATTTTAACACATCATTGTGTAGATAGTGAGAGCCATATACAGATCTGAGAACGAAGTGAGCTTAAAGAGCGACAATAAAACTGCTTGTATTGCAGCTTTACCACCGCAAAGCTCTTTGAGAGAATATGTATGACCTCGTAGACAAGGAACAAAGTAATGTGTGTAATGGCATATTAGCTAAAAGATGTGTTATTTCAACCAACCTTATTGGAAACTTCATCAGATTGCTTTTAGATTTTACCAAGCCTACTAGTGTAGGTAGACATAAAAAATTAAATCTGTAAAATAGCTCCTGGGATGAATTTTTTCAGACTTTTATTTAAAGAAATAAAAAAAATGTATAAATAAGCTGTATTATAATGTAGGAGTTATGTTTAGAAAGCAGACATTTCTGATAACTTGGTTAGATACTTTCATTTAAACGATAGACAAATATATTAATAGCTGAGTGCTAGAGGCTAATGCTGTTTGGTTTTAGGTGTTTGTTGTTGCCCTTGTTTTCTGCTGGTGAATTGCACACCCACCCAGTGGGTTTTTTTTTTTTTTTTTTTTTAAGATTTTATTTATTCATGAGAGACACAGAGAGAGAGAGGCAGAGACACAGGCAGAGGGAGAAGCAGGCTCCATGGAGGGAGCCCGACGTGGGACTCGATCCCGGGACTCCAGGATCACACCCTGGGCTGAAGGCCGCGCTAAACTGCTGAGCCCCCCGAGGCTGCCCAACCCAGTTGGTGTTTGCTTGTCCTACCTACAGACCAAATTGGACTACCATATACTATTATTAAAACAAAATAAAATTACACACGATAATAACAACAAAACTCCACACGTAGTATAACAGTATGGAGTTTAAGTTCATTATCCATCCCCTTGTTGTTGTTGAGCGGGTCGAAGAATTTGCGTGAAGGTTCTCTAACATTCAGAACGGGCCTGGCTTGACCAGACTTGCGTATCAGGAGCACCGCCAAGATTCTCTTTTTTCCTGGATCACACTTTATGAATGAATCACAAACACCGGCTCCTCTTAGTGATGTGAGAAAAGCCGTTATTAAACCTTTTAACTATATCAGTGAGCCAGGAGAGCAGGGGGTGTCCTGGGAGAGGACGTGAAGTGGTGATGGGAACACGTGACATTTAAATTCTAGGTTGAGTGGCCCATCAGCCCGGGCGGCGTCCGTCTCTCCCATCTTAACCTTATCTTCATAGACTAAGGTTCAGTCTCCACGTGCCCTGGAGGGGAAATGAGGGCGAGAAGATGAGGGCAGAGTGGTTCGGGAACCACGCCACCATCAGCGTGGCTGGGAATGAAAGGGTGAACGGTGATGAACGACACGAGATTGCAGAAAAACTTGAAGCTAGCAACGTGTCTTTTTTTTAATAAACTTATTTTTTATTGGTGTTCAATTTGCCAACATATAGCATAACACCCAGTGCTCATCCTGTCAAGTGCCCCCATCAGTGCCCATCACCCAGTATCCCCCACCCCCCGCCCACCTCCCCTTCCACCACCCCTAGTTCGTGTCTTTCTAAGTTACATGTTAGCTCTAGAAGTGAAATCAGGTTTTCTTTTCTTTTCTTTTCTTTTCTTTTCTTTTCTTTTCTTTCTTTTCTTTTCTTTTCTTTTTTTCTTTTTTTCTTTTCTTTTCTTCTTTTCTTTTCTTTTTTCTTTTCTTTTCTTTTTTCTTTCCTTTTCTTTCTTTTCTTTTTTCTTTTCTTTTTTCTTTTTTTTCCCTTTCTTTTCTTTTCCTTTCCTTTCCTTTCCTTTCCTTTCCTTTCCTTTCCTTTCCTTTCCTTTCCTTTCCTTTCCTTTCCTTTCCTTTCCTTCTTTCCTTTCCTTTCTTCTTTTCTTTTTTTTTTTTAATTTATCGGCCACATTTGCTGTCTTCCTACCTTTTCACATACTGGGTTTGAATGTAAAGCTTCGTCTGACATCGTCACCACCTGGCTTCTGGAATCCGACACGCTGACATTCAATTTGCTGAAAGGATCCCCCCCTTTTGGTCTTCAGTGTCCTCCCCCAAAACCTGTTTGTGTTTTTCTTCCACGTTCCTGCTTCCTTCAGTATTTTTAGTGACTGCAACCAAGTAGAATTGTTAAGAGGATTACTAAAATCTGTTGATTTAAAAATGGGAAACATGGCATGTTACTGATCTCAGTGTTATAAGTGGAACTAACTGTTTTTTTCTCTACATATGACCTGTATTTGAACCCTCATGCATCCGCTCAGGCCTCTAGGCCAGGAGTGTCCTTCCGTCACATTTGGTTCTTTGCGGTTCAGCCCAGATGCATTTTCTCTTAGATGTATCTTTTTAATCTATCGGCATATGTAGCCCTATTTATTTTTGACTCTTTTATAGGGAATTCGGAGTGACCAGAAGGAGGTGGGTGCACTGTGAGGCTAAAGAAAGAAAAAAACTACCTAGGGAAGGAAAGCAGGCTGCCCCATATGTCAGTCGAAAATTTCCAGAAGGGTAGCAGGTCCCAGAATGGGAGATTGCAGAGGACAGAGCTGCGGCCCAGAGATCTGAGCGTGAGCTGCAGTTTTGCTTCCATTTGCCCCGAGGTCTCTGGCCTCCAAGATCCGCAACTCTGGGGAGAGGAGGGATCAGGTCACCTGCAGCCTCTTCTCCCATTGCTGGAAAAAATACAAATCGACGGTTCCATGACTGTGCCAAGGCGGGGGCGCGAGGGCGGGGATGGGCTGCGAGTCCCCCGCCTCCCCCAGAGACCGGGAGGGGGTGACTGTTGGCCGCCAGGTGCACAGGGCGGTCCTGCTCGGGCCGAGTCAGGGGGTGGTGGGGGGCAGGCGGGGAGGCGGTGCGGGCGTCCCGGGCCTATGGAGGGGGCAGCGGGCCGGGCCGGGCCGGGCGGGGGTTAGGCGCTGAGGCCCCACGACCGCCTCTGCCGCTGGAGCCCACGCGCGGCCCATGGCCAGAGAGGAAGAGTGCAGCCCGGCCCGGGCCGCGGGGAAGGAGGGCGCCGCCTCCCAGCTGCGCCGCGGGGCCCTTCCCTCCGCTCTCAGGGACCTCGCCTGTCCTCTCCCTGCTGCAGGCCGCGGTAGGACAGCGGAGGCGACAGGCCCGGCCTGGCCCCGCAGGTCCTTGGGCACCGGGCCTGGGGTACGAGGCCGCGGGCGGTGCGCACGGCTGGGCTGCTCCCGACGCCTCCGGGTTTAGAAGCAAAGAAACCGAATCCAGCTTGTCAATTTATTTTTTCAAATTAAATCTCTCTGTTTTCGACTCCCCTCGAAGATGCTTGAGACCATGCCAGGGGAGCGCAACTAATCCAGCCCGATCGTGTCCGCTACTTCTTGAAGCAATAGCAAGGGCTGCCTGCATCGGGCGGGCCTCCCACACCCCACACCGCCGTCTGCGTCCCACGTCCCACCGGCTGCTGGGGCCCGGGGCAGGTGCAGCCGTGACCCGCCCCCCCCCCCCCCCCCGTGTCCTGGCAGGTGGGCCAGTTGCCCAGCACCCGGCGGTGCGTCTCTGATCTCTGCTCATTGCAACAGGTCACATCCAGCGTGAATCATCCTCCTGGGGTTTCCTGCATTCTGTTTGCCCTGGAGAAGGCAGGTCATGAACCTAGGTAGGGGTCATGGGGTCCTCTGCAGAGTCAGCGCTCAGAGCACCGGCCCCTGGCCACTGGGCCCCATGAGGCTATGGCCTGCGGCCCATGTGGGGTCCCCCCCAGGTCGTCTGCTGCCCCCGACCGTCCCGGGGCTTGGCAGGCATCTGTCCCATAGAAGGGACACACATAGGACAACTGCCGCCCCCCGCCTTTGCTTCACCCCTGCACCCGCTGAGTCTACAGCAAGGCCCCCCATTCCAGGGGCACAAGAGACTCATGGTTCGTTTCTCCGTCACGGCCCGACCCCCTCCCTCTGGCCTCCCTGCCCCAGGGCAGCCTGGTGACCGGGCTCCGGGCCTGTTGGGTGCTGGTGCCGCCAGGGGACATGTGAGGCTCCTGCCCGCTTGGGCCACTCAGCAGGCGCAGGCCGGCTCCGACCCCCGGCTGGTGCTTCCCCCAACCTCCCCTCTAATGCCCCCCCCACTTTCAAAACAAGAGCCGTCCGTCGGCCGCACTGGGGCGGCAGCGTCTGTCACCAGCTCTGGAGGCTCGAGGGCCGCATCCGGGCCCCATCCTCTCGCGGTCCCACCTCTGCTTCCTTCTCCCGGGCCTTCATTCTCAGGGGGCGCTTCTGTTTGTGGCAGAAAATCCAGGTGACTCTGGGCTTCCCTGAGCTTCCATGGTTCCTCTAGTCCACGGCCCAGAGAGCAAGGGGACGGGGCGGGGGGGACGGGGCCTTGTCTGGCATCGGCCTTAACCCTCGATCCAGTGGTGCCTCCTGGTGAGGCCCGGCCGCCGCCCCCGTTCCCTGCCACCGCTCAGGAGCGGCAGGTGAGGCTCCCCCCCACCCCGACCCCCCAAATCCCTGGACTGGGCATGGGGCGGTTTGCAAAGGAGAACCTGAGCAGCAAGGGACAAGTTTTTAACAAAGACCAAAAGGTCAGATGTCCGCTCCGTGACCCCAGCCCCTGACCTTTCCTCCGTCCTCTGAAACCAAGGCTCCCACATGGCCCGGGTGCTGCAGGCAAAGTGCTTCCCTCGTCTCCAGGCCCTTTGTCACTGGAGCCCCCATTCCCCTAAATATTCTGCTTTCCTCTTCATCCTCCAATGCTATGACCTGATGTAGTTTTATCTTGGGGAAAAAAAAAAAAAAAGCATGAGCCATTGCCTTTCTTTCTTCTCTTTTGTTCATTCCATTGCCTTTTGCCTTTTTTTGGGGGGGGGGGGGGACTGGACTGTTCGTCCTCACTGCTAAAATTAGCATTTTTTATTTCATTAAAATATGGAATCCTATTGAAATTGTGTCATGAGAAAGAAAAAAAAAAAGCACCGCTGTTTTTTCACTAATTTGGGTTTGATCGGCCCGGAGGTGCTTGGTGCGCGGGTTCCCGCTTCCACGGGGCGGCTTCCCCCTTTTCCATCGGTGCGGCCATCCTTGGACCACGTCTATGGCTCCTGGAGGTTTCCCAGGTCCTCTCAGTGACGAGGTAGGAGAGTGTCGCAGCGGCTGTCGGGCAGCCTCCTCATTTTCCACAGAGCGGCCCACGTTCCTGAAGAGCAACTCCCATCCCACCGACCGTTTGGTGCCAAGGCCCCTGCGCAGCGGGTGGCGGGCAAATGGTTCCCTCTCGCTCCAGCTCGGTCGGTGCCGTGACGCTGCCACGTGCCCTGGAGACGCTCTGCTGAGCTCCCGGCGCTGCTGAGCGGCACCCGCAAGGCCGGGCCAGCTCATCCCGGGCGCTCGTGGGCAGCCCACGTCGGATCCGGGGAAGGGACGGCGTGTTTTCCAGTTTCTTTGCTCCGCTCCTGCTGCTGCTTCTTCCTCTTTACTCTTTACAAGAACTTGGTTTCTACCTGCGCTCCTAACCCGCTCCCCTCTCGTCTACGCAGCCTGGAGCCTTCATGGGAGCAGTCGGCTTCTTCCTGGGGTTTAGCGAGGGCGGCGGCATTTTAACGCAGATTTTGGCCTGAGGTGTGAGGAGGACCAGTGACCTGACGAGGACGGTCACCAGGGCCCTCATCCGTGAAGCGGGGTGCTACACCTGGGTGCTGTCACGGAAGGTGGGGGGCCTGCGGGCAGCTGGGCACCCTGGGTGTCTCCAAGGGCTGAGGGTGCTCAGGGCCCTGAGGGGGGCCGTGCAGCAGGGAGAAGGGGCCTGTGGGCAGCATGGGCACCTTGGGCGTCTGCAGGGGCTGAGGGTGCAGGGGCCCTGAGGGGGCCGTGCAGCAGGAAGAGGGGGCCTGCGGGCAGCATGGGCACCCTGGGCGTCTGCAGGGGCTGAGGGTGCAGGGGCCCTGAGGGGGGCCGTGCAGCAGGGAGAGGGGGCCTGCGGGCAGCATGGGCACCCTGGGCGTCTGCAGGGGTTGAGGGTGCAGGGGCCCTGAGGGGGGCCGTGCAGCAGGGAGAGGGGACCTGCATGCAGGGTGGGCATCCTGGGTGTCTGCAGGGGCTGAGGGTACAGGGGCCCTGAGGGGGGCCGTGCAGCAGGGAGAGGGGGCCTGGGCCAGGGTGGGCACCCTGGGCGTCTGCAGGGGCTGAGGGTGCAGGGGCCCTGAGGGGGGCCGTGCAGCAGGGAGAGGGGACCTGCATGCAGGGTGGGCATCCTGGGTGTCTGCAGGGGCTGAGGGTACAGGGGCCCTGAGGGGGGCCGTGCAGCAGGGAGAGGGGGCCTGGGCCAGGGTGGGCACCCTGGGCGTCTGCAGGGGCTGAGGGTGCAGGGGCCCTGAGGGGGGCCGTGCAGCAGGGAGAGGGGACCTGCATGCAGGGTGGGCACCCTGGGCGTCTGCAGGGGCTGAGGGTGCAGGGGCCCTGAAGGGGGCCGTGCAGCAGGGAGAGGGGACCTGCATGCAGGGTGGGCATCCTGGGTGTCTGCAGGGGCTGAGGGTACAGGGGCCTGAGGGGGGCCATGCAGCAGGGAGAGGGGGCCTGGGCCAGGGTGGGCACCCTGGGCGTCTGCAGGGGCTGAGGATGTGCAGCCTGGCGGGTGCCCTTGGAGGTCATGGCCAGGGTCGCGCCCCCCAGGGTGTCCAGCCCGGGCCAGCTCCACTGTTACCCGCCCAACTGTTGGTGGCGGTGCTCTTGTCATACATGTAATTCCGCGTCTGGGTCTGCAATGTTGCATCCTGTCTGGGTCCCGGAGAGGCCACGGCCTGCTCCCCACCTGCCAGGCACCCCCTCCACCCGCGCAGCGGCTCTGCGGGCAGGGCGCACCCCAGGGTAGGCCGGCCGTGTCCCAGGCCCGGGCTGCGGTCGTCGGTGCGGGTGTCCTTGGCGCCTCCCCCGGCGTGGGCTCCCGCCTCCTCCCCGCCTCCTCACGCCGCTGGCCTCGGCTTCCGCAGGGTCACTAAACCAAGTCAGCCACCCTCCCGTGGCCCCCACCCCCGCTCGCCAGGTGCCTCCACCTGGACTAGGCACCTGCCTCCCAGACCACCCCCCTCCGGCTGGGCTCCCCCTTGTAGGGCCTGGGAGCTCGGATCCGTCGTCCTCACTGTCACCACTTCTCTGCCCTGAAAGCGGACCGTGTCCCAGAGGCTGTGAGCCTGGTGCACCGGGGCTGGGCTGGGGTTTTGAGTGTGTGTCACGTAGGGTCCGTCGCCCTCCCTAGAACCAGCCTGGAGACAGCACGGTCACACCTGCCTGGCACGGCTCCTGGGAAGGTTCCAGGGGTGCTGACGCACGCGGGCACGACGGACTCGCTGCAGTGTCACGGGTTCCCAACACGGACCGGCACCCTTACCTGAGGCCATTAAAAAATCATATTTCCATCCACCAGTGGCCAGTGAGACCCAGGAAATGGGACGGGACCATGTGCCACCACGAGTTTCCTCCCCTGCTCTCCGGGGCGCTCTGCGTCCTCAGAGATTTATTAAACGGACATTGGTGTCGATCGTAATCGGTGGAGGCCTCTTGCAAGTATCTCAATTTATACTTTTACCCTCTTTTTTTTTTTCTTCCAATTTATCTGTGGGGAACGAGGGTCGGTCGTCCCGGGGAGATGGCCAGGTCCGCATCTGGCTCATGACCCGTCCTTGGTGGTTAGGAAAGCTGCTGTGACGTGGCGCCTGGATGCAGAGGCTCGGGGGGCCCAGGTGTTACCTCAGCTAGAGCAGCTCAGACCCCCTGGCGCGCTCCCCGGGGACGTCCCCCTGCCCGGCAGCGACTGGGCCCCGCGTTGAACGAGGCCTGCGACGCCGACATTCCCGGCCGGCGCTCCTCTCCCACCGCTGAGCACAGGAGCCCCTCTGAGCCGCGGGCCACGAGGAGAGATGCCCGCCCGCCCCGTAATCCCCGTCCTGACCCCGGCGACCTTGACCCTGCGGGGCCCGTTGTGTGCGGGGTCATCCCGGCGCCTGCCTGCCCGCCCGCAGCAGCAGCGACCGTCCCCAGCCGTTGCCAGGTCCCCGGGCCGCGGAGGACGGAGGCCAAACCTCCCCTACTTGGAAACTACTGCTCAAATGTCAGTAATTGGATTTTATTTTATGAGTAAGAACTCGTGGATTTAAACATATCGGATGATTTTCTTTTTTTTTTTTTTTTTTTTTTTTGATGATTTTCAATCTACAGGACTTCCTGTGCGTCCTGTGCTAAGCGGTAGTCCCCTTGCGGTCTGCTAGCAGGTGCTCCGGGCCTGTCGTATGTGTGTCCTCCTCAGGCCCGAAGTTACTCCCTCATCCATTTCTTCGGTGGAAAATGATACTTTAAGACTATAATCTGAGCATTTTGTCATGGTTTTTGCATTTTGAATTTCTTATTTCCGGGTTCTCTCACAAGAAAGGGAGTGTGTGCATGTGTGTGCAAGTGCACACGTGTATACGTTTGTATGTGTGTAAAAATGCCTGTGCTTGCGTGTATTTCTCTGTGTGTGAATGTATGTGCATGTTTGTGTGTTTGTGAGTATGAAGATGTGTGTGTGCATGAGGCCGTGAGTGTGTATGTGTGCATGACTGTGTGTGTGAATGCATGTGTGTTCGTGTGTGATTGTGGACACGTGCATGTTGATGCGTGTATGTCTATGAATATGTGGGTGTATGTGTGCATGTGTAGTTGTGCATTCACGCACTTGTAGGAATGCGTACATATGTATTCCCATTTGTGCATGCGTGTGTACACACGTGTATGTGTGGATGTATGAGTGTGTGTGCTTGAGCGGATGTGACTACTTGGTATATGCGTGTATTTGCATGCATGTTTGCGTGTGTGATATGTGTGTACTCGTGTGTGTTTGTATGTTCACTTGCGTGTGGATGCATGTGTGAGTGTGTTCAAATGTGTGCCTGTGCGCTTGAGTGTGTATGAGGGTATGCGCGTGCATGTGCACGTGTGCAGACTAGACACAGGAGCGTTGGTGCTGGCACACCCAGCTCAGAGCGAGCACGAGGACCTTGCACTTCCTGCCCCGGGTCGCACCTCTACTGCCGGTCACACGGAGTCTCTACCCTCAAGGACTCCAGTCAGTGTAGAATCACGGAATCAAAGACTCTGCAACTGCTGTGGTCCCCAGCGTAGACACAAGGAGACACAGGCTGGAAAACCACCCCGCGGGACCTCACACGGTACTTACGGAGGCCCGAGTGCAACATCTCCAGGCGCGGTTCCCGCCCCCCGGGGGTGCTGCCCTCAAGGCCCTGCGGGGTTCACAGCTGGAGCCACAGCTAGATTCATGCGTCTCGCTTTTTATGCTTTATGCTTGTTTCTAAAAGTAATCCTGATGTATGATTATAAGAAATTTTGCATATTTACGTGACTCTACGGCCAAATCTGCCAAATTACGTTCATCTGTAAAGTCTCTCTCCTCCATTCCCATCTCTTCCACACTTATTACTCCCTTTCTCTTTGGCAAAAATGCCTGTGATTTATTCTTCTGTATTTTGAGAATATAGACACATGAGTATATGTTATCACTAATATTATCATACGATAGAATTACACGATTATATAATATTATATATAAATGCACATATATATTTGTATCATCCCCCTCCCAACTTTTTTTTTCCCTCCCAACTTAAATAGCAATAATTTTAGGCTTTCTACCTTTTTTTCTCTATTTAATGTATTTCAGAGATCATTCCATAGCGTTTTTCTCCCTTTATCCCTTTCTTTCTTTCTTTCTTTCTTTCTTTCTTTCTTTCTTTCTTTCTTTCTTTCTTTCTTTCTTTCTTTTCTTTCTTTCTTTCTCTTTCTTTCTTCTTTCTTTCTTCTTTTTCTTTCTTTCTCTCCACCCAATCTTTCATTCCCTCATTCAGTTTCTCTCTCTCTCTCTCTCTTTCTCTCCCTGTCCCTCTTCCAACCATTCAAAGGTTCTTTCCAGTCTTTTGTGTTAAGAAAAGTCTGGCATAAATAGCCTTATAAATTTATCTTTTCACCCACTTTATTTATTTTTCAACCAAGATGTTGCAACATGGCATGCAGAAAATAGTGAACATCCAAACGGGGCTGTATCTCACGTATCCCAGAGAAAAGAGGACTTGTTCACACAATAACATAACACCATGAACAGGAGTGTCCTGGCAGGTTTCTTCATAATAGTGGGGGCCTGGAGACTGCCAGATGCCCGTAAACATGCACACGATTGAGCAGAGCGTGAGTATTCCCAACCACGGGATACTATTCAGCAGGAAGAGGGAAGGAACCACCGAGACACGGGACACGGGTGGGTCTCCAGAGAGCTGAGCTGCTCTTCCCGAAGGGGGAATGCCGTAAGATGCCGTCTCTAGAGCATTCTGAAAAGACAGTGCCGTGGACTCGGAGAGCAGACTGGTAGCTGTCGGGGGTAACAAGGGGTCCGAGCTGGAAAGAAGTGAGTGTGGCCGTAAAGCCCAACAGTAGGGACCGTTGCGCTGATGGGGATGGTCTAGCCTTGCCTGCCGTACTGTCAATACCAGACAACAGTTGGTCAGGACGTTCCCTTGGGGGACATCGGATGATGGTGCCATGGAATCTCTACTACTTCTTTTTTTTTTTTCCCTATTTTTTTTCTACTACTTCTTACAGCTGCATGTGAACCTGCAATCATCCCCCAATAAAGCTCCGTTAAAAACATTAATAAAACCCCGTAGTAATTCTTCACCAAATCACAAATGAAAACGAGATATTCGCATGTTTCCAAATTCCATCTCTGTGACTTTACTATTTGGTGAGTTCTACTGATCCTTAATCCTTCTGCATATGGAAACCTTGCTGGGGTTTGGAAATAACCATCAATTAGCTGCATCTAATTGCAAGTAGTGGCGTCTCTGGCGAGATAATCTGTTTGTTTGTTTTCCTTTTTAACAGTTATTAGAAGGGAAACACTAAGGCTATCAATACAATTTCATTACTATAATATTATACATAAAGAACATAATCTGTTCTTCCGTCGAGTATCCGCGGCTACAACCCAGCTCTCTGTTGGGCGTATCCCCTGTTAACGGCGTATCTCTGAAGCTGCTGGGGCCGCTCTTATTTCCCATTGTCCCATTGGAATAAATGTTTGTTGACCTTGTTTACAAATTATACAGCCCTGGGGGCGGGGGGGGGGAGTCAGAACCGTGTAAATTGTCAAGGAGTATATTTTATATGAAAGCAAACTCTGCCTCATAGATGAAATTTCCTGAGTTGAAACCAATAATAATGGGATGGGGTTGACACATGGAGAGCTGTTCCATCATTCGGGATGCTTATCTTGTCTTCTGTAAATGATGGTATTAGACAAGGATACATCAAATCAAGTGAGCAACAGAGAGGATTTTTATGAGTTTTCCCCTTGAACAATATTATGATAAATTCATACAATAGCATTTGATTTTTTTTCCCCCTCTCTACCAGGAGGATCAAGCAAAGAAAATGAGGTTGCCCTTCAGTCTTTGAAGCTTTTTGATGCATGACAACCATAGTCTAGTGATAAGAATTAAGCTCCACACCTTAAATGAGCAATAAGTCAGTTTTTCAAGCTGTCTCGTTCAGTGATCCTGTCTGCATCTTTTTTCTTCTTTTTTTTTTTTAGCCACGTTATTATTTAATATTATTTTCTTTCACATTGATTTTGGAGAAGCAATGCATAACGTGGGTAATAAAATAACGATTGGCATAACCTTAGATTTCCCATCTATAATCGTCCCTTAATCATATTAACCTATTGGAAAAGTTTTATAGCCACTGACCACATTCCCTTTGAGAAGGAAACATCTTGTAGACTTCTCCTGAAAATGCTAGCGCTGTACTGAAGAAAGGATCTTTTGCTCAGAAACCACTTGTGAGGTGTCGTGTGGGTGGCGGTATGGGAAGCATGACACTTGGGTTGCTTTGGGAGATGTCTGGCCATCGTGTTGCTGCAGTGGTCATTTTCCCTAATAAAACACATAGAAGATGCAGAGACGTGAGGAAGGGACGGGAGACGGCACAGAGCTCCCCGCGCTCAGCAGCAGATTGAATCCAAATCACTGATTTCACTAATATGCTCAAAGAATCTGTTTCGTGGGGCGCATGGTTGTGGGAGCTACAGGCTTAGGAGATAAAACCGTAAAGGACCAGGACTCCCGGGTTCCGCGTGTTCACGGGCCTCAGGTGGCCGCGCGCTCCCGTCGGAAGGCAGGGCCCCCGCAGCTCGGGCCGGGCCCAGGCTTCGAGCCCGACGCACGACCGGGTTGCTCTCTGTGCCCCGCTAGTAGCGATGCACGGCGTACGCGGCTGCTTTTAGGACGTGAGCTTTTCTCACGTTCCCATTTTGACATCTGGTGTGAGATATGCCTTCCAGTCATGAATAGGACCTGGTGCTTCCGATTCACGTTCTCCTTGTGGCCTGAGCTCATCATGCGTTGGTACCCGAGGGCGTCTGAGCCTCGTTCCTCCAGGCGGGGAGAAGCTCACGGAGAAAAACATGGGGGTGGAGGGACAGTCACGGGAGCTGTGTCTCCTGGGGACAGGGGCGGCTGTCCTAGAGCATCCCTGCAGGCAGCAGCAGCCGGGCTGCACCCCAAGGCAGGGTCTCCCACGGGCTGGGTCTGCTGGGTGGTGAGGACCCGTGTGGTGAGGACCCCGAGACTTGCTGGGGGGAGAGTTCAGAGGCCAAGCGCTTTTCCCGTAGGGAGGAGCGGGGTCGGGGGGATCTGCACATGGAGACGCATCCCAGCAGTAGGGAGGGAAGATCTGGGCACGGGGATCCAGCCCCGGGCTGTGCACCTGCCGGGGCCCCGACACCTGCTTTCCTTCCATCCCTGAGCTCCATGCTCCGAGGGCGGGTGCAGCAAAGGCCGATGCCCTCCAGCCCGGAGCAGCCCGTCACCCCTGCCCGGCATGCATGGCTGGCGCTGTGGCCTGCGCTGTGTCATCCTCCCGTCGTGCTCAGACCCCAACGTCCCTGCCAACGCAAACCCCTTGGCCACCTCCAGGGGCCCCTCCTCCCGGGACTGTGGTGGGAGGCACAAGCCAGAGGGTCAGGGCGCCCGGTCCCCACGTCCGAAGGCGGGCGTCCTGTGGGCAGAGCTGGGGCAGCAGCAAGGGAGGCCCCGGGGGTAGGGAGCCGGCAGCCAGTCCCGCTGCACCTGCGTCCTTCCCTTCAGGGTCCAGGCGCTACGCCCCTCGGGAGGCCCCGTGGTCCTTCCCATGGAAACGAGAGAAGGTTTGAAGTCCCTGTGCAGCGGCGTGATGCACACGCGTGTGCACTGCCGGGGACTAGGAGTTTCCGGAATAATGAGCGAGGAATGAGCCCTATTGAGGCAGTTGATGTCTTTATCGTCGGCTTGCAGGAGTTAAACAGAAAAATCGTAAAACCAGCTTGGTATTCCCTTCTGCCGTTAAGTATCTGAACATCAGCTTCTAATTAGATAAATGTTGCATCCGGGATTGTATTGGCCGGAGAGCGAAATGTCGTCCTTACAAAACCGGCTTGTGACCACGTCCCGCAGCTGGGCTGGGGGCAGCAGCACGGCCGCCATGCGGGGAACCCGTGGCCACTTGCTCCCCCTCACCCCCGGGGGCAGGTGCAGGAGAGCTCAGGGTGCCCTCCCACCCCCGGGCCACAGCCCGGCCTCCCCGGGCACCTGACACCCTGCACCCATGCAGGGCCGGATGGGTCCCCCTGGGTGTTGGGAGGGTCACCGAGCCGGGTGGCCCCAGGGGCAGAGGTGGGGGCGTGGCCGCCCAGGGCTGCTGGGGCGGGTGCAGGAGAGCTCAGGGTGCACTCCCACCCCCAGGGCCGCAGCCCAGCCTCCCCAGGTTCACCACACCCTGCACCCATGCAGGGCCCGATGGGTCCCCATGTGCACTGGGAGGGTCACCGGGCCGGGTGGCCCCAGGGGCAGAGGTGGGGGGGTGGCTGCCCGGGGCTGCTGGGGTGGGTGCAGGAGAGCTCAGGGTGCCCTCTCCCCCCCACCAGGCCTCAGCCCAGCCTCCCCGGGCACATGACACCCTGCACCCATGCAAGGCCCTATGGGTCCCCGTGGGCTCTGGGAGGGTCACCAGGCCAGGCGGCCCCAGGGGTGGGGGGGGGCGGTGGCCGCCCAGGGCCGCCTGAGCCACAGCTCCAAACTGGCCGGAGCAGCGCTGGGGTCGCTCCTGTCTGCTTTCCGCAGGCACGTGGAGCGCATTGGGAACTGAACCGCCATCTGGCTTCAGACCAGAAACCAAACAACGCCCCCACCCAAAAAAAAAAAAAAAAAAAAACAAAACAGAAAGGAAGGAGGCAGCCGTCGTGTGTTTTGCTGCAGGGGAGCGCCGTGGCCGCTGGCCGCCCTGTGGTCACAGAGGCAGGGGCTAGAAGGAAGCCAGAGCGCGCGGCCGCACCACTCGCCGCTGCCAGCAGCGAGGGGATGTCAACTTGGGGACAAAGGGGAAATTAAGAAAGCGCAGTGTTTACCTAATTCCCCTCTTGAAAAGCAGAAGGGATTGTGGTGGGAAAGACTCTCAGGGAGAGGGAAGGCCCGGGCGGGGAGGGCGGTGGGCTCCAGGTGCCGCGGTGGGTGCTTGATGCCCGGGGCGGGGAGGGCGGTGCCGTGGTGGGTGCTTGATGCCCGGAGCAGAATCAGGCAGGCGGGGGATTGTTTAGGGATTGACAAGTGTCTACGTGTTTCCGTCATGAGCTGGAGACCCGCAGGGGTCATCCAACAGAGTTGCTTGCTTTCTTCGTCTCTTTAAAACTGCTTTTAAAAGTTTTATCGCAATGTGACCTTCCAACCTCCTGAACGACGGATAAAATGTATTTCTTAGATTATCATCTAAAAAAACAGCAAAAATAAGAAACCTAGGTTACTAGTATAGCATTTTTGAGTGAACTTACTCTTTTTTCAGTGATTTCATCCCCACATCTTAGGACAAATGTCAGGTACCGTGTACTTTTGGAAAAGGCTGGCCGTTGGTAATGTATGTTCCCCGTTGATTAAGTGGTCCCGCTTGGTGTGCCCGCGTGTGTTTAGTCAACGAAAAAATATTTCCAATACATCAAAGCAGATCCAGTGCAGGCAAACAGTGTAGAATGGAAATCAGTTCCCTTTTGTAAATTACTATTAACCTTCATTAATAAATAATGCGTATATTTCTATATTTGTGCCAGAGGACTTGGCCGTAATTCTCTACAGAAACTACGTATAAATTCATTTGTTTGTCAATACAGAAGGAAAATCACTTTATGTGGGTTTTTCCCCCTTGACCTTCCACATTCTGTTTGCATCGTTCTCCATCCCAGATATTTTATTTAAAAATGTATCTCTTTGAGCAGAATTCCATTATTTTGCCATCACACTCAACTCCCTCTCTGTGTCTCTTCACGGCCATAATATCTATAATAAAAAGGGATGAAGGCATCGCCACACAACCTATTAAATCAGGATTCCGGTGATTTGTTGATTGATAACTGCCAGCTGGGTGCTCAAACTCCTTCTTCTGCATCATTGTGTTATGATTTTTAGAATAAGCAACTGCAAGAATTGAACAGATGGAATGGAATTCACCTGAAGAGCTTTGATAGGGACACCTGGGTGCCTGGCGGTTGAGCGTCTTGCCTTTGGCTCAAGCCATGGTCCAGGGGTCCCGGGATCGAGTCCCACATCGGGCTCCTTGCATGGAGCCTGCTTCTCCCTCTGCCTGGGTCTCTGCCCCTCTCTCCGTGTCTTCCATGAATAAATAAATAAACAAAGCTTGTTTTTTTTAAAAAAAGAGCTTTGATAAAATCATATTAGAGTCTTCGATACCGCTAACCATCTATTTACATAGGAAAAACGATTGCGTAGCACTGTGTCATTGCAGTAAATGACGGATCGCTCCAACGACAGCCGCTCTTTCATCGTGCACCGTAGGGGTGCTCCTAACTAGGCTGATAGAAAACGCCAGTTCTGTGCTCTGAGAAATTATTCTTTTCCTGCAGGGTGAAAAGGAAGAAACACCGAAAAATCATAGAACAGGGATCCTTGGGTGGCGCAGCGGTTTGGCGCCTGCCTTTGGCCCAGGGCTCGATCCTGGAGACCCGGGATCGAATCCCACGTCGGGCTCCCGGTGCATGGAGCCTGCTTCTCCCTCTGCCTGTGTCTCTGCCTCTCTCTCTCTCTCTCTCTGTGTGACTATCACAAATAAATAAAAATTAAAAAAAAAATCATAGAGCGAATTATCACGGCGAACCTAAGATGATTACCGTGAGAGGTGAAATGGGTTTTATCTTAATTTTGGCAAGACTTCGGGTCATCCTCTACCTGAATATTCAACCCAAATACAAAGTTTGGTTAGTTGCTCTTTGGGAAGAAATAAGTAAGTCAATACAATGGGAGAAAGTTGATGTAACTTCTTTTGGTGCCAGCGCTGGGACAGGGGCACGTGCCCTACTGCAAAGAGGCGTGGGGTCGAGTGGGGCAGACAGGAGGCCGGAGGGGTGGAAATAGGGTTATAAGGTTGTTAACAACCCCACGTGATAGCCTGACTTCCAGAGAGAGACGGACGTGACGTGCTGATCAGATCAGTATGTCCACGGGCGGGAAGATCGCAGCGGCGAAGTCAGGCGGGGAGCACTTCTGAGCATCGGGCCGGCTGCACTGCTGGACGGTGAAGGAAGGGAATCGGGAGCCAGCCGGTTGGCGGCTGTAAATAGATATGGAAATTGAGGGACCCTGACTTTTTGCTGTTATAAAAACGTGTGTCCCGGAGGGATCATGAGACACGTAGAGCCTCTGCGGTCCGGCGGCTCGGCGGGCGCCTTGTCGGCAGCCCTGCACCCCGATAAGCTCTCTGCTGTATGCTGAGGCCTGGGTGTCTGCGAGGCCTGGCTCCCAGGATCCCTTACCAGCAGGATTCCTGTTCCCGCTAAACAACTGAAAACAAGCAAGGGAGCGTGGAGAGTCCTGATAATAGAGTCAGAAAATCCTGGATTTAGACCTTGTTATCTTCACTGTTTATGACCTGAGCGTCTGTTCAGTGTCTGGAATATCACATCCGTTCCAGTGCCTTTTCCGTAAAACACGGTGAATGTCGGAACCCATCTCATGTGCTTGCAAGTGCGTTGTGAAGAGCTAGCGGGGAGCAAGAAAGAAACTGCGCGAACAGCGTCCGTTTGATAAGTATTAACGCGGTGCTTACCGTGGCCAGGACTGTGCTCGGCGGCGGGCACCCACGAGGGCCCCGGGGCGCTCAGGCAGTGAAGCCTCTGAGTCTGGATTTCAGCTCAGGTCCTGGTCTCAGGGTTGTGAGGTCGAGACCCACGGAGGCTCCACAGTGGGGGCGGAGTCTGCTTGCGCTTCTCGCTCTCCCTCTCCCTCTTCCCTTTCTCTGTTTTCCTCTTAAAAACAAAAAACAAAAAACCAAAAAAAAAAAAAAAAGGAAAGAAAACAAAGCAGATGCAGCCCTGTCCTCCTGGTGCTTATAAACCTGTTTAAAGTCTATATAGCCTCTCATGAATAAATAAATAAATAAAATCTTTTTAAAAAAATAAAAAAATCAAAAAGTCTATATAGCATAGAGTAAGTGCTTCACATGTTTCTTAGCACACAGTAAGGGGTTACCAAATGTCATGTTATTATTAACATGGGCAGTAGCAGTATATAATAGCACGTTCCTTTATTTCTTATTTATTTATTTATTTATTTATTTATTTATTTATTTATTTATTTATTTATTTATTTATTTATTTTAGCATGTTCCTTTATAGCAGACTTCCCTCAATGTCCACAGGAGATACATCCCAAAGGAAAATGTGAACTACGTGCATGTGCATCCGTGGGTTTTGTATACAGGCCACGGCGGCTCCGCTAAACGTCCTGCCCTTGACCTCAGCTCGGGTCATGCACTCAGAGTCGTGACACTGAGCCACACGCCGGGCTCCACGCTGAGCACGGAGCCTGCTTGACAGTCTCGCTCTCTTTCTCCCCTGCCCCGCACCACGCTCCTATGTGCTTTGTCTCTTTCCCTCAAAATAAAAAAAAATGTCTATGTGTACGTGTTTCTGTGTCTACATGCGTCTATTTGCGGGCACCTGTATAGATGTGTGTATATGCTCACCACGTGTGTTTCAGTTGAGGTGTCCCCTCTAGAATCCCCCCACGGGGACGCCTGAGGGCTCAGCAGGCCCTGCGTTTGGCTCAGGGCGTGACCCTGGGGTCCCAGGATCGAGTCCCGCATCAGACCCCCCACCCCTGCGTGGAACCTGCTTCCCCCTCTGCCTGGGTCTCTGCCTCTCTGTCTCTCTCTGTCTCTCTCTTTCTCTGTGTCTCATGAATAAATAAATAAAATCTTAAACCCCCCCCAAAAGAAAAATAATCCCCCTCCATACACAGATACCAATTGTCGATGATAAAACAGAGAGACAGACAAATAAGAAACAGGCAGTGGGACCGGCGCCCCTGAAGCGGTGCAGTGCACAGCCTGTGTGACCAGCCTCGGGGGTCTGGCTGTGGGGGGGTGTATTTTGGGCGGTGAGAGTGGGAGCTAGCAGCAATGCACGTAGGTAACAGCAAGATTAGACTTTTTTTAAATTTTATTTATTTATTCTTGAGAGACACAGACAGAGAGGTAGAGACCCAGGCAGAGGGAGAAGCAGGCTCCCTGCAGGGAGCCCGACGTGGGACTCGATCCCAGGACCCCGGGGTCACGCCCTGGGCTGACGGCCGTGCTAGACTGCAGAGCCCCTCCGGGCTGCCCAACATTATACATTATAGAGAATCAAACAAGCAACACCCAGCATACACTACTTCACAGTGAATTTTGTACTAAAAAATCTATCGTGACAACTTTTGGAGGTGTGTTTTATGGCAGCAAACTGCACATATTTAAGACCTGTAATTGAGGAGATTTGACGGATGCGTACTCTTGTTTTGTCACCGTTAGGTAAAGACAACCCCGATCGCTCCCATCGCCCCACACAGTTTCTTGCGCCTCTGCCCCACCTGAGGTTCTTAAGAATACAATTCCCGTCACCATTTGTGCACCAGTTGTTGTGCGTGCGCTCCCGTATCTCCTGGGTCCCCACCTAGGTGTGCAGTGCTGGCGTCCGGAGTGTGTGCTTTCCTTTGTAAGAAGCTCCCCCACTGCCGCCCAGCGTGGTGGTAGCCTTTCACAGGGCCCCGAGCCGCTTATGGCAGCCTCGGTGTCTCTAAATTTTGGCTGATATTTGGCTTGTGCTCGGTCTTTTTTTTTTTTGTGCTCAGTCTTTTAAACGTTAGCCTTCCTGGGAGGTATGAATGAAAATCGTGTTTCTTCCCCCATCATTTAAATGTGAATACTTTCTTGGGGAGCAGGGCCTCAATATGCAGGGTTAGGAGGATGGCGAAGATGCTCTGGGACTTGCATCTTCGAAGGAAGATGCCTTCGAGGAAGGCCGGTCTGGGCACTTGCAGAAGTGCCGGGAGCCGTGCGCGTCTGGAAGGCTGTGACCCCCGGAGGCTGCGGCGGGGAGCTCTTGCGGCTGCGGAGCCGTCTATGTCCTTGTTGGCCTTGCATGTTAATCACACGTTCGTTGTACACAGTTTGAGCATTATTTTTAGGTCCACAGGCAGTCTAGTAGGAACTCTTTGGGGCTTTTAAAATATACATGATTTTTTTTTTTTTTAAATCCACTTAACATCAAATTCCAGGCCCTGGGATAATACCTATTTTCTTGCAAAATTCGGGGAGAAGAAAGGGTAGTGCTGTCAGCAAATAATGCAATTTGATGAAATCACTAGGTTCTTGACTGAATTAAGGCTTAATTTCACTTCACTCCTTTACCTTATTACACCGGGGCTCCCTAAGGCGCTTGCCAGCCACGTGATTTACCAGCTCAACCCATCAACAGATGCGAACATCACACTCCGACAGCAATTGATTCGATGTGCAAACTCCTCTGTCTGAGGCGGTTGGTCCTCCGGAGAGGGTTTTGAAATGAGCTCTTGTTTCGTTTCTGAATTTGATTAAAATAACTTATTAGTAGCCAGAGTACATTAAATACTATCTTTACATTTTTCCATGGAATTTGGAGAAAACCTTGTAAAAGAAATCTTGGGAAGATCAGTATTTTCTGGGACCGTGTTATGGATCTGACATCTGCAGAGGATGAATGACATAAGAGGTCGTTTCCTATCTGAGAGATCTAAAATATGAATTTTTGAGAAAAAAAAATAAAAAATAAAATAAAATAAAATATGAATTTTTTTCTCATAAATAGTATTAATGGCAAAAGGTTCCCACGGAGTATAAAACAATCTCCATATTCAAGAGTCAATGAGTACTACGTAGTTTCTGTCTCTTTCATCTTTATTGAACACTTTCACCGTTTGACTACAGAAGTCTTCATTTTCCGTCTTTCAGAATTATATCTGTAGGAATTGTCGAATAGTTAAATGTTATTAGCATGCTTGATTTTTTATTACTTCTGGTTATTCTAAAGAGGGGACTGAATCATCTACTTATACGAACTTTGACTTTTAAAGAATAGGGACAATTTCAGCCTTCATTTTCCAGACTTCAACAGGTGCTTCCAATTGTATTTGTGGCATTTTGTGGTTTGGCGTAAAGTCGGTGGCATTAGTATTTGAAGGCACCATAAAACCTGAGCATTTTGTGTTAGGCTTACCCAGTGTTTGAAAAGGCAACGTAACCAGGCACCGCATGTTAACGGTGTCTTAGCAGCGATTACCTGATGCCCGGCCCCTATTTATGGAGACTCCAAGCTTGCTGGAGACATTGGGGGTAGCGGTTTCTAATGGTAAAAGTAATGCAGGTTGACAAGTTTTTAAAAAGTTGACTATGGTGTCTCGCTTTGCAACTGACAGACGAGGAATGGGAGCAGGGTGTTATGGCCGCGTGTCAGGATCTGGCCGGTCGCTTTGGAGGAAGGGCTGCTTCAGGACGTTGGGGACGAGGTGGTGATTTCCTGGAAGAGCCAATATGGATGGACTCCCTACAGCTTCCATTCCATGCATTGATTTGGAGCAGGATAGTCACAAAACCAAACAGAGCTAAACAAGTCAAACTATGGGATGTTCTCAATATCTGCGAATCTGCTGCGAACCACATGACATTTGCTCTAAGAACAGAGCCCACTGCTGCTGTTGAGCAAGAAGCCGCCAAATGCATGGACCTTGTGGGATGGGATTCTTGGGAGCAGCATGAACCTCCCAGAGAATAAAGCCCAAGTCTAGTGGAGGCATCAGGTTTCTCAGAAGCAGCAAACACCAGTCCTTATATTTGCCATTATTTATTTTTTAAAAAGATTTTATTTATTTATTCATGAGAGACACAGAAAGAGAGAGAGGCAGAGACACAGGCAGAGGGAGAAGCAAGCTCCATGCCGGGAGCCCGACGTGGGACTCGATCCCGGGTCTCCAGGATCACGCCCTGGGCTGAAGGTGGGCACCAAACCACTGAGCCACCCAGGGATCCCTATTTGCCATTATTTCAAGGAACATATGAGAGATAGGGAAATGCAAATTTGGAAAATGTTATAGAATATTCATTTCATGCAATAACCTGCTTTTCTTTCTTTTTCTTTTTTTTTTTTTTAACTTTCACAAATTATTGAAGATATTTTCAGAGCAGTGTGGGCTCTGCTTTGCGGTTCCTTATCCTACCCAGAGCTGTGTCTTGTTGCAGAGTGACACGAGATAAAATTCCTGCTGTCCTAGCGGTGAGCACCGTGCACATTACGTTCCTCAGCCGTGTTTGCCTCTGCTTGGCCCTCGGCGGGTTCACGGCAGCCTGCACCTCCTTGATGCTACTGTTACCTGAATGGCAGGGGGCATTTTTAAAAATCTGTATATTTTCTGAGTAATATGAACCATTCCATCCTGATAGGAGTGGCAAAGGGAGTAATACTGTTTTATAGCACAGGAACCCACATTTTTTTAAAGATTTTATTTATTTATCCATGAGAGACACAGAGATTGAGAGAGAGAGAGAGGCAGGGACACAGGCAGAGGGAGAAGCAGGCTCCATGTTTTGTGACTGCTGAGCCACCCGGGCTGCCCTTTTATTATGTTTAAATTGTGAATAAGAAAATCTTGCAACCAAATTATGATATTCAGGTGATATCTTAAGAGTCATCTTTATTGCTTTATAGGTATCATTATATAAACCACACCAACAACTAAAGAATCTTTTTTTGGGGGGGGAGGGCAGTTATAGCACCTGATTTATTATTAAAATAACATGGTATGATTTTTGTCTTTTTTTATAAATTTATTTTTTATTGGTGTTCAATTTGCCAACATATAGAATAACCCTACAATCTGCATGCGGTCATTAGACTGCACGTATACAGATACCGGCGTTGAGTGTAAACACAAACTACGTGTGTAACTTTGTGATATGTTTTGCTTGATATACTCTGGGTGAAGGCAGTAATAGGGCAATGTAGCTGTCTATTCAATCATTTCCTAAATTTGTAATCACAGAAAATTGGATTTTTCATACATACACTACACTTGGTGAATTCTGGCTTTATCAAACAAATACAGTAAACTTTATTTAAATCATGATGCATTTACATTTTGCCCTCACATGCAAATTAGTGTCCTATGCTGATAAATGCACTTCCTATTGGTAGTTGAAGAATGAGTACACAAAACAATCTATATTAAAAAGAGGTAAATTCTAAAAAAAAAAAAAAAAAAAAAATTGCTCCAAAAGATGATGGAGAGTCTGCTTTTTCACCAAGTAGAATTGGTAGTGCGAAATAATTATCCTGATTTGGTACATATCAAAAGTAGTTAAATAATGTAGGTGTCTGTTTCTTTGCATGCCTGGATTAGTTGGCTTAAACAGAAGGGCTGGTGGGGGCCCCTGGGTGGCTCAGTGGTCGAGCGTCTTCCTTCAGCCCAGGGCGTGACCCCAGGGTCCTGGGATCGAGTCCCACATCGGGCTCCCTGCATGGAGCCTGCTTCTCCCTCTGCCTGTGTCTCTACCTCTCTCTCTGTGTCTTTCATGAATAAAGAAAATTTTTAAAAATAATAAAAAGTAAAAAAAAAAAATAAACAAAAGGGTTGGTGCCATGGGACAAGTGGAGACGATGCCCATTATCCAAGTGGTGAGGAGAAACCAGAAGTATGGGCAGAGCATGTGCATCTTACGTGACGCAGGCATTTCACTCCTGAGAGATGTCAAATGAAAACACATGTCCACATGGTATCTCGTGCTTGCATGTTCCTAATGCTTTATTCGTAATAAATGAAAAGAACCCAAACTTAGAACAACCCAAATGTCCATCAGCTGGTAATCAGGTAACTAAGCTGATATATCCCAGACCGTGGAGGGCCACTGAGCTATAAAAAGGATACACAAGACTTTGGATGCATCCCAAGATCGTTATCTGAAGCAAAGGAAGCCAGACCCAAAAATGTAGGTTCTGTATGATTCCCTTTCTAAGAATTTCTAAGAAATTCTCTAACGGGGAAAACCACGAGGAAAGAAATTGCACTACTGGTTTCCAAGAGCCAGGGAACCAGGAGGATACGGGTGAGGACAGAACATGAGGGAATTCGGGGAGGGAAGGACGGTTCTACAACGTGACACATCAGTGGGCACAGCTACGTTCTTCCATCGAATTCATCAAGTTAAATAAAAACACACCAAACTGCTCATTTAAATGTGGTGACTTTTATGTACGTAATCTATTCCTTAAGCTGATTTAAAGAACAATCAATTGCCGGAGCAGGATGCCTACTAATGAATGACCAGAAAGCCATCTCTTCTGTTTAATCTTTTCCATAGTCCTGTCCAACTGGCAGAAATGAGAATATATCAAAACGTGAGAATCAAAGAAAGGGAGCAAACATAGATTTGAAAGATTTAATTATTTTCCAACTAGATCCCCAAAGGGCAAGTCTTGACCTACCCTCTTTGTCATGTGCTCTTTTACAAAATTTACCATTATTTCTTGTGTCTTCTGGATTTTTTTTCCAATTGGCTTTCTTGGACTTAAGATAGCCTCATACGGACTCAGCCATAAGAACTACAGAGCTGCACATGGCATCCTTTTGAAAAGATGCTTGTCAGTGAGCGTTTTCTGAACAAACGATTTCTGGGAAGATTTCCCCACACCCAAAACTTTGGGTTCTCCTTTCTATTCAACCCATTTAAAGCACCGGTTTCTGTTCCATCAACAAACCCAAGATGATTTATTGAACGTTTGCCAGATCCCCGGAATTACGGTGTGAAATACACTGCAGGGCTAAGGCGCGAGCCCAGCTCTGCAGGAAGTCGCAGTCTCTTCAAGGGGAACAGGGAACAATTCTTAAATGAAACCAAACTTAAGAGAAAATAAACGTGGATGAGGACCAGAGTGGGCAGCCGAGCGACTCTTCATTGATCTGATACTCATGGGAAGACTCAACTGGATACAGAGGACAGAAGCCGTTCTACGGAACTTTAGAATCTATAATTTAGAAATTTGGGACCACTTGTCTCGGGGATTTAGGGTATGATCAATAGAGCAAAGTAGTTCTTCTGAATGCACCGATATTTAATGGAGTGCACAAAGCTGTTATTGTCCTCCATTCATTGTTTCATATAAATGAAAATATACAGGCGTGTCCGGTGGGATGGAGGACAAGTTTTGCTTTGTTCTTTTACTCTACTTGATAATAACTAGGGATTTTTTCTGTTAACTCTATCTAGCTTTTGAATTATCCCTGTAAACTGTACATGTGGGATCCTCAGGCGCTGTGGGCTCGGGAGAGCCCGTCCTGACATACATGACCCTCCTGCCCCTGGGAGTTCCCCATCTGTCACTGGATCCAGTCTCCAGACCAGCCTTTGCACTTTTCACGATGATGCTTTTTTTTTTCTCGAATTACCTTTCAAATATCTTACATCATCGGTGTAATGGGGGAAAAAAAAAGTTGCCTAATAATTCCACAAAAACTTGAAAACAAAAAAAATAAAAATAAAAAAAATAAACCCTTGAAAACATAATTTTCATTTTTTTTCTGTTCTGAAAATGAGCGTGGTACCAGCTGAATGCAGTTTTGTTTTCAATTATTGTAGTAAAATGACTCCCACCACCACGGTAAAACTTCACACGATGTTTAGTGACTTTGTTATAAGATATAGCACAAAAGAAGACTATACATATGTAGTATTAGCCTTTTTATTTTATTTTATTTTATTTTATTTTTAGATTTTATTTATTTATCCATGAGAGACTCAGAGAGAAGCAGAGACACAGGCATCGGGCTCCCCCTTCGGGAGCCTGATGCGAGACTCGATCCCAGGACCCTGGGGTCACGACCTGAGCTGAAGGGAGACGCTCAACCACTGAGCCCCCCAGGAGCCCCAGTATTAGCTTTATTAATGTAACATAAAACCTGATTATTAAAATACTGACAGAAAGAAACAGATTATCAGTGATTTTTCTCAGTCACAGAAAGAATTTCACTTGTCAATTTGTTTTTATTTTGGTGTATAAAGCTGTGACGCGTTTAGGATTTTTTTTTTTTTTTTTTACAGAGTCGTGAGCTCTTTGATATCAAATAAAAATGTGCTTTTTCTTAGAAACTTGCAGGTGAATAAAGAAATCACTTATAGATCAATAAAGAAATCAATAAAGAAATGATTCATAATTTCTCTACTTCCAGTAATTTCTATTTTTCCTGCTATTGACTAGATGGGTCATGGTTGTGCTGATCTCCCATCAGTAGCTTGTGAACCTAACAGGCCCGGGATGTGCGTGTGTGCACGCGGGGTCCCTTGCTCTCTGGGCCTCAAGGTGAGGTTCCTGCTGGGGTGAGCGATCCTGGGACAGCCCGGCTCGGGTTCCTGTGAAGTCCCAGCCTACCTGTGTGGTTCATCATTCCAGGGCTGCCTGTGGCCTTCAGATTCAAAACTTACAACCCCTCCCTGCAAAAGCAAATTAAAAAAAAACATTAATTATTTGTACGCATTGAATTTAATATAAATCACGGTAAAAAATCATACTAAAATTAACGATTAATTAATTAGTGATTAATTACTAATTATTATTAGATATTAATGATTAATTAATTAGTGATTAATTACTCACTAATTCTGGAGACTGAGATGGCATTGGACACCTTTCATTCGTTCTGAGGTGCTTCCCGTTACTCACGGCTCTTGTCGCTGTGTTCCATGATTTTTGTCCGTGCATTGAGGACATTCTCTACTACGGGGAGAGACGACACTACGCAGGTGGAAAGGTGTCGTGTTTCCTTTCCTTCCAGTTTCCCAAGGTCCTGAGATGTGCGTGTGGTTACAGGCCCCCGATCCCCGGCTTGGGTGCTCCCAGCCCGGGCGGCCCCGGTGATGTGGTGATGCTGGTGACGCTGGTGACATGGTGACACCGGGATGCTGGGGACTGGCACAGCGTCTCCACCGGCACACAGTGGCCTCGGGCGGAGGCTGCAGCTCGGATGGGTCCTTCTAACTGCCAGGTCCCTACTAGTCAGAGGGCGATTGGGGTCTGGGGCCAGTCGGCGCGGCCCCCCCGGCTGCCGATGGGTATGTGGGGGACATCGGGTGGTCGCCGGTCTGCCGCCCGCAACCCAGCGCCTCGCTGCCCAGCCAGCACCCCCATGTCCCCCGCAGCTCGTGTGGCAGTCGGCTTGGAGCCCAAGCGGAGCTCGGAGGCTGGAGCCCCCCGGCCTTAGCACAGCCCCGGACCAGAGCGGGGCCTCCCGGATTCCTGGGGCCAGAAGTCCCCCAGGGGCCACGAGGGAGCGAGAAGCTGACCCCGAGCTGCGGACAGCACCAGGACGGTGTGGTGTGCTGCCTCTAGGCCCACAGAGCGCGGGGTGCGGAAGCCAATCCGGGCTCCCACGCGCACACCCCATTCCCACGTCCTTAGGCCCCGGCCATGTGCTAGCAGCCTGCCACGTCCCGGGGCCGTGTCACTGGCGGTGGTAGGAGGAATAGGTGAGGGTCCTGCAGTCCTTCCAGCCCCACCGGTGTCCCGCGTTGCCGGGGGCACCCTAGAGCCACCCCGTGGGAGAGCTCGGACGTGGTGGGCAGGGGGCGGCGCAGCTGCTGCCACCCTTGTTTCCGAAGGGAAGACCCGCAGAGCAGGTGCGCTGTGGCCGGTGTCGGAGACACCCTTGCTCTCACTACCTGTGGCTTGTCCGGGGCGGGAGCATCACCCGGCCAACACGTTGTCGCCTGATGACCACAGAAGCGGGAGTGGCCCGGGTGCCACCGACCACCTCTTATCTACGCTACTCGAGGTTCTGGTTCTGCGGTCGTTACCCCTAAATTCAGGGTAGAGGTGACAATCAAGTAGCAGATGAGAAAAGGTGCAGACACACAGGCTGGGGGTGGGGAGAGCATAGGAGCGGGAGAGCGTAGGCGACCGTGTTGATGCCTCAGTCTGTAAATAATTTGGTCTGATGTTATCGGAGAGAAAAGCTTTAGTTTCCCCAAGTCCAAATGTTCCTAACGCCTGTGAGGAAAGGCTACGGGGCAGCTGGAGCCGAGTGACTGCAGAAGCAGTTAACGAATTGTGATCCGTGAGAAACCGCAGGGAATTGAACGGGGCTTTTCATCCACGGTAACCCTTGGGAGCATAGAACCTGCATGGCATTTGTCCAGCTTTATTGAGGTAAAAGCCGCAGGGACTGTTGCAGCACCGCGTGACAGGGACACGGGTGTGTGGGAGGTGACCCCGAAGTACCGGCACCCCACCCTGCACCCTCACCGGTCGCCCCCCGCCCCCGGCAGCCGTCCATCCCGGCCTCGGTCACCCCGCGGACCGCACGCTCCCTCTCAGCCAGGAGTCTGTCCCCTCTGACCACCGGCCGCCCTCCCAGGCCGTCACCCCGCAGTTTCTCTGGGCTCCCTTTCCCGGATCCCACTTGCAGGTGAAATCACGCAGGACTGTCTCTGTTCGACTCACTGCACTTAGCCTGATGCCCTGAAGGTCCGTCCGGGGCGTGACAAACAGCCGGATTTCTCCCCTTCTCATCACTGAGTGGCAGCTCCTGTACATGTCCCGCCCCACGTCTTGAGTCATTCATTCCGCGCAGATGGTCAGCGTTTCTGTGGCTCGGATCCTGGAAGAAACGCTGCGGGGAACGTGGGCTCGGATCCCTCGCAGACCGTGGTTTCGTTTCCCTCGCGTAGCTCCCCCGAAGCGGGACTCCTGGGCCCACCGTCATCCTACCTCTACTCTTCGGAGGAACCTCCCCAGGGCCTCCGTCCGCGCTGCCCCAGTTCGCCTCCCCGCCAGCAGCACGACGCCCCCTTTCCGCCTGTCCTCACCAGCGCCTCCGTGCCCCGTCTTTCTGAGGATGCTGCTCCGTCCCGGGCGGGGTCATGTCTCCTCGTCGCTCTGATTTGCATTTTCTTGATAATGAGTCGTGGTGAGCACCTGCTGACGTGCCTCTTGGCCATCTGCAATGTCTTTGAATAAATGTCTATTCAGGTGATTTGGCCATTTTTCAATGGCATTATTTACTCATATCTTTTTACTGTATTATTGCTGTTTGGCTCTGAGGCTATATCAGTTCCTTATGTAGTCTGGGTCTTAACCTCTTACCAGATCTATGATTTATAGATACTTTCTCTTTCCTTAGGCTGTGTGTTGATGTAGTTGATCATTTCTTGTGCCGGGTAGAGGAAGTCCCGCTTCACTTTTGCTTTTGTTGCTTAGGCTTTTGGTGTTTTTTGGTGTCTTATCCAAAAAGTCATTGCCAAGACCAATGTCAAGGAGCTTTTTCCCTGTGTTTTCTTGTAGGCATTTCATGGTTTCCGGTCTTATATTTAAGAGTCTTGTCCATTTTGAGTTAGTTTTTGTATGTGTTGTAAGGGGAAGAGTCTTGTTTCACTCTCGTGCATGTAGAAGAGGCGTCCTTTCATCACTGAGTATTCCTGGCTCCTTATAAAATGTCAGATGACCATAGATATGTGGGTTGACGTCTGGGCTGGACCGTGGACCTACCTGTCGGCTTCTATGCCGGTACCATGCTGCTTTGATTACTATAACTTTGTGGCATACGTTTAACTCAGGAAATGCGATGCCTCCAACATTGTTCTTTCTCAAGATTGCTTTGACTATTTGGAATCTTTTCTGGTAACGTACACATCTTAGGTTTTGTTTTTTTTTTTTTTCTATTTTTGTCAAAATCAAAATGCAGTTCTCCTTGGTTTGGGGGTGGGCCAGGAAGTGTGTCTGCCCCAGATCTGTGTTCAGGGATTTCCCCAATAGTGTCTTGCTGTGGACAGTTGGTAGTGGGTCTTCTCCTGAAAGGGACTGAGGTCAGAAATGACCTGTGTCCCCATCTTGATCCTATCACTCCTAATCAACTAATAAGCTTAAAAATAAAAATAAATACTCCTATAGTGGCTGAGACCTCAGGATAGCAACCTAGTGTATTCCTCACGTCAAACAGAAACTGTATGACCTTGTCACGGGGAGATTTAGGGAGATAATGTCCACCAGTGGGAGCAGGGCATGTGCACTGTTCAAGTTTACTCTGAGGAAGCGTTCTCACTAAGAGGCAGGGATATTGGCTTATATAATCCACAAATTATCTACTGAAATGTTAAGAAATTGCCATCTGGATGTATGACCATGGGTGAACATGATCTTAGGATTTAGCTGTATTTGTTGAGCATTTTCATATAAAGGACTTCCCTAAGTGCTTTCAGAATAGAAGGGGAAGAACCTGGTAGAGCTGAGGACGGCCTCCTCATCTGCTGTGGAGACAGTGTCCAGAAATCAAAGAACAGCCAGTGACCTGTGTTCTGCGTTGCTCTCCGCCTCTTGCGGGATCCCCTTGCTCAAGCCTGCCGGGAACAGTGGCAATGGCGTCATCAGAGAAGAGCGGCCGCAGATTTTGAAGACATGGGCAATTTCTCTGGGCATATTCTAGTATATCCCTGAGACAATCCACGGCGGCGAGGGGGTGGGGGCAGTGGCTTATAAAACAGACCGAGCACACATGCTAACTACGTTTCTGTTTCAGCCGGTTATGAAGTTCAGCTGTACGACAGCCGCATCCATGCGTGGGTGTTCAGAAAACTATCGCAGTGCCCCACGGTGCGGCTTATACCTCCAGAGTGGCTTTCTCGTTCTTGCCCTGTTCATAGATTATCTTCTGTTAGTTATATGTGTAAAATATTTAAAAGGTGCTGATTGGGGACCCCTGGGTGGCGCAGCGGTTTGGCGCCTGCCTTCGGCCCAGGGCGTGATCCTGGAGACCCGGGATCGAATCCCCCGTCGGGCTCCCTGCATGGAGCCTGCTTCTCCCTCTGCCTGTGTCTCTGCTTCTCTCTCTCTCTCTCTCTCTCTCATAAATAAATAAATAAATAAATAAATAAATAAATAAATCTTTAGAAAAATAAATAAATAAAAGGTGCTGATGGTCTAAAGTACATCTGAAGAGCACTTATTTTTCAAATGAGTTCATAAGTATAAAAAGCCCTTGATGCTAGTGGCCAACCATTTTCACTGTCAAGAATTAAGTATTATATTCAACCCAAATTCCCACTTGGCAGTAAATCATTTTATCTCAGCAATTATCATGAAAACATGGGGGTATGTTCCCAAATAAAATACATGCATTTTATAAGTAAAGAAAACAATATTTTTATTTTCCATCTATCACTTGTGTAGTTTTTCATTTGCTCTCAAATCTGGGACAAAGGCTAAAAGTGATTACATTTCATAAAAGGCCCAAGGGGATAATAAAACTCTTCTTATGAACACAACTTTTACTTATTCATGAAATACTTCAGTCTTGTTTTTATTGCAAAATTATTTTGTCTTTTCACATCATAAAAGATGATGCTTTTTTCCTAAGCTCTCCCACCGCATCCTGGATCCCAGGTCAGTTAAAGAGTTGGAAAATGTTTCACGAGTAAGTGCATTTGAAACCTGGTGAGTAGCAAATATAGATCATAAAATCATGTGTAAATATAAACTTCTATGTCATTCATTAAAAACAATTTTGAAGAGGGTCACCTGGCTGGCTGAGCGGGTAGAGCATGTGACTCTTGATCCCGGGGTTGGGTGTAGAGATCACTTAAAATTTAAATCTTAAAAAATATATTTAAAAATAAAATTAAATAAATAAAATAATTTGAAAAGCATCTCCTGTGCATTGGTCATTTGGGTAGCTATTGGAGATCTAGCGGTCAATACAAAAGACCCTCCGGGAGCTTACAATAAAGCATAAAAAAAATCAGTGAAATGCGCAGTGACAAGTGTTAGGACACAGAAGAGAGATGCAGGCAGAGCACGGGGTTCAGGCTCTCCCCGCACAAGAACGACTGAAACGAGACTCTCGACACTGAATTGAACGGGAGACGGGAGAGGCAGGTGGATGTGATGTTGCCGTGGGCCTGGAGGGCTGAGAGCGGAAGAAACATCAGTTCCTGAAAGAACCTGCGGCCTGGATGGCAGATTGCAAAGAAGGGCGTGAGGAAAGGTGACCCGGAGCAGTTGGCAGTGTCCACGTCATGCCAGGCTTTCTTCATAGACAAAAATGGAGATTGCCGCAGGGACTTCAGGCGAGTTAGGGCCATCGCCGGGTCTGGGGTTTAGAAACATTATTATGGCTGCAGCTTGGAAAGTGGAATGAGGAGCCACGATGGGGAGAGGTGAGACCCTTCAAAGGCAGCAGTGAGAGCAGCCTTGAGCAGTCGTGGGTGAGGATGCGCGGAGTGACGGGGAGCGCGGCTCACACCCCAGATGCGTCTTTCCGTGGAGTCTTTGGGGTCTGGGAGGTTGGCTGGCAGCGTCTGTAAATGGACTGCGTACATTCTTTGAGATGGCCCTAAAACAACATTCTTAGTAAAATTTATTAATCATGGGAAAGCCAAGACCCTATGGTCCATATTTTTTGCTAAGTTCTAAGCCTAATATTTCAGAATGCCATAAAAAATATAAAACCAGAAGGAACATAAATAATTATCCAATCCCATCACCTTTGTTTCTCATTAAGATTAAATAATTGGGGCACCTGGGTGACTCAGGTTAAGCATCTGATTCTTGATTTAGACTCAGGCCGTGATCTCAGGATTGGGAGATGGAGCCCTGCAGCTGGCTCCCTGCTCAGCCAGGAGTCGGCTTCCCCTCTCTTCCCTCCCCCCCCCCAACCCCCGGCTTGTGCACTGTCTCTCTCTCAGATACATAAATAAAATAAAAAATAAAAAAAGCTTAAATAACGTACTTAGGTTTTTAAAGCTAGTTTCTGCTATAACAGAAATAAAAAGAGCCTTCCCAATGAAGGTACGTATTTAAATGTGGTTGTAGTATTTCCCTTTATTTCAAAAATAAAGAAATCTCGCAGATACGGTAAATTACTCTGCTGTGTCTTTGAGAACTGTAAAGTACTACGGAAACATGAACGGAAACTTGCCCATTGCATCAGAAATAGTTGTAATAAATAAGTTGGCTGTTTGGAATGCCTTATTTTAAGTGTCTTCAGCGTGTGCTGCTCTTATTCACAACAATAACAGAATTATAAGAATGCAGGTTTTACTGGAATCTCTTACACTCCGAAGTGAATTCTTCCCAATGCATGAAAAGAAGAGGGCACGGTTCTAATTACCGACACAGATTCGTATTTCTCTGCTCACTGTTCCTCTGTGACCCAGGCCAAACCATAAGCTGAAGAAATGGGAAGGAGAGGTCGGAGTATCCATGTTCGATGGACGAGGGAACAGCAGTCTCTGGAGGAAGAGACACACTGAGGCTGGGAACAGTCAGTGAGTGGGGAGACCAGGGCGGGGACCACCCAGGGACGTGAGGGTCTCTGCCTGTCTCTGCAAAGGAGGCTGCACACACAAAGTGCATGGACGACCACCATCCGGAGCAGATAGGTCAGGGCGTGGGGTGGACCACAGAAGCCTCCCTCAGTGACCAGACAGGATAAGGAACCAGGAAACTCAGAGAAAGAAAACATGCACGTGTGTCATCCTCGTAAGCAAGATGCTTTCTGATGCTGCCAACCATAAGCAAGTGTGGCAGCCCCGTGTGCAAGTCATAGACCCGCCCCCCCCCCCCCGCCCCGGCAGGCTTCTCGGGGACACAGAGCGCAGCATCGCTGCTACTCAGGATGCAGCTGACCCTGTTGAGCAATAACGAGGTGAATCATCCACTTCAGCTTTCCCAGGACGAATGGTCCTTGACCCTTGGACTGAACCCTTGGTCCTGACCCTTGGGTTGGTGAGTTGTAGACAACGGACCAAAACACAGGCTCCTCTCATCCGGTCTATCAGCAGGGCCTCTTCCCATTTCCCACGCTCTCCTGCAGCAAATTGCTGGTCCAGGAAACCTTCGCTGTCTTAAAAGATGGGGACACGAAGGACCGAGTTTGGGCCCTGCACAAAGCAGCAAGGAACAATAGATCCAACTACTTGGCTGACGACGAGCAACTTGACCACTCACTCCCGTGGTCCCTGAAGCACTTGTCATCCCCAGAAGTTTCCAGAAGCTCCATTCTCATCTCCTGGTGCGCTCACAACTCCAACAACCCCCACCCCAGGAAGTCCCCCAGGCTTCTACCCTTCCATCAGCAAGGCGCTTCTCGTTCTCACATAGTCAGAAGGTCGTTGGAACTAAAACACACCAGCATCCCAAGAATTGTATACTAGTAAAATCAGGGGACGATTTTCCTTTTGGGTTTCGTGAAGGTGATTTTCCACTAAAATGTAGACAATACTCTCGGGAATATTTTTAGGAAATACTTATTAATAGGAAACAGCAGTAGCTCCTTCCTTTTGATGATTCTCAATATCTGCCGGTGGCATAATTTCGAAGCCAAAGCCAGTTAGAAAAATTTTGCCAGAGAACATAAAGGCAACTCGATGGCCTAATGAAAGACTCATGTATTTTGCAAAAAAAAAAAAAAAAAAAAAATGACATTGCGGGCAAAACAAATTTATAAATATCATCTCTTTTGTTCGTGCTCTTATAGTAGTTTGCCTGGGCTGACATGAGACAGTGCCACACATCAGGGGGCTTGGATTTAGTCCCTCAGAGCTCTGGAGGCTTCAAGTCCAAGACCAAAGTGCTGGCAGGTGTGACTTTTCCTGAGGCCTCCTTCCTCGGCTTGCAGGTGGCTGTGTCCTCCCTGTGCCTGCACATGGCTTTCTTTCTGTGCATGCCTGTCCCTAGGGTCGCTTCCCCTTCTTAAGGACACCAGTCTGACTGAATTAAAGCCCTCCCCTCACAACCTCATTGCACCTTGGTTACCTCCCTGAAGACCCCACCTCCAAATGTAGTCACATTGAAGGTTAGGGCTTCGACATCAATTGGAGCGTGGTCATCATTCATTGCATAACAACTCTGAATAATTGCCGATTAGCCATTAATTCAGTATCATGTTCCCAGATAACCACTTGCTATGCAGACGTCCTGTGTTGCCAACTCAGGACAGAGCCATATGCTTGGATAAAATGACATTATCGTATAAGATGAAATGTCTAACAAGAACACATGCCTGAGTAGATGATGCGCCAACTCTGAAGAGGTGACCTAATGAAGTACCCGTGGGCAGTGCCAAGATTCTTCTCCAGAAGCAATTTTGGGTTTGCTCTAATGCACAGATAATTGGATAATCAAGTGCCCAAATGTTGTGCCTAATTGTAGAGCAAAGTTGAAAAAAAAAAAAAAAACTGGCCTAGAAAATGTTTAAATTATTCATAGCTAAATGCCCATTTCAATCACAAAATAATCTTTGTAAGCGAGGCACGAGTTATTTATCTTAGTGGATGCAATAATAAACATGGGGTGTTTATCTTTGTGTTATATGGTAAGTAATATTCTGCAACGCTTACTGGAGGAAGTCAACGTCCCATATGTATCTTAGTAAAGCAGATACAGGGCATTTATCTCTAACAACTGTGACTTCCTATCTCTGAGAAAAAATGGCTACGAAACACACTTGGAAGAATTAGTGAGTTTATATTCCAGGGCTGCTACCTCGAAGCGCGTGGAAAGCCATGAAACACGGTGCCTTTCATGTCGGTACAGCTAATCTCCTTAGGAAAAAAAAAAAAAAAAGTTGATAACAGGGCAAGTAATTTATTAAACCTATTCCCTGGTTTCCAAAATTAAAATCGCCTTTTTTTTTCCCCCTTGAATATGCACCTCTTTCTCTTCTTTATGGCCAGCCATCCAAATGTGGTTTCGAGCCCATGAAATTTCAAATCAATTGGAAGTTAGCCAGTTAGAGCGTAGCTGTACGTTGCCACCTGCTCCGACAAAAGAAGCCTTGGGTCTCCTTGGATTTTATGGCGGAATAAAGAACGAATAAAGAAGTCCCCAAATAGGTTTGATTCATAATGGCCTGAAGCATTCTCTTTTTTTTTCTTTTTTTTTTACCTAATTTGTCGTTTTTCTACCTACGTGAAAACCATTTTAGTCGTACTCACATCTTGTCTCAAAGACATCTACTTTTATCAGATGCCTTAATTATGTAACTCCCAATGTGTTCCCAAAATAGTTTTTAAAAACGTATTTCTATTTTTTTTCCCCTGCAAATTAAACACAAGGTAACAAAATATTTAAAAATTGTACCGGTGAAAAGCGCCAAACATATTAAAAGTAGTTTGATGTTTGAGAAGTGATTTTTTTCCCCCATTGAAACGATATTTTTGCTAAGAATTAATTTCAATTCTTAATTTTGCTAACATTTCGTGGCAGATATTGTGGACTATCTATGCAAGTACCATTTATTTAAAAAGCAACAACACTGTTTTCCCTGGTTTTTCTTCACGGAGGAGTCTAGTACGACATTTCTTGGATCTTTCAGAGGAACGGCCAGGTGACTGCAAGAGACCGGGAAGGGTGGGCAGAAATCGCTAGATGGGGCCTCTCGCAAAGGTGTTGGTCAGTTTTTGGTCTTGTTTTTTGGGTTTTCCTTGTTTTGTTTTTGTTTTTTTTTAAAAAGAGAAAACCCAGCTTGCTGCCCTTGTGGGAAATCTTGACTCTCCACTTCCTCCTGCCCTGAGACCCAGCGGCCACTTTGCACCGAGGTGCAACCCTTAAAATGCCAGCCCGCAGGTCCAGGGGTGGCAAGTAGCAGCGGAGCGTCTGGGTTCCTGCCGACCCGGCCCATCTGCCTCTCTGCACGTCCAAACTCTGGGTACATGAGGAAAATAAAATACTCCTTCATTTAAACCACTGTTCATTGAACCGTTTGTTCCTAGCAGCCAAAGGCAATCCTAATAAAACAAAATTCACAATATTTAGTGACACTTATACTCTGACCCGTGAAAAAGAGGATATTTTAGCTTGCGACATGACCTAGCTGGTTTTGTGCGGGAATAATTTATGGGTAGATTTGTTGCACGCATCGGATCATTTCCATGCGATTATTTTTAAATAGACAAATACAGTAAATCCACGTTGGTGCTTCTCTTGATGCATAAATCTTTGCTTTAGTCCAATTAAGGACCATTACTGGGAAGTAGTCCAGTTGCCCCGCTGATAGCACATGAGCTGTGTAAGACCTAGGGGTAGTGGAAGGGGAGGAGGGCAGGGGGTGGGGGTGACTGGGTGACGGGCACTGAGGGGGGGACTTGACGGGATGAGCACTGGGTGTTATTCTGTATGTTGGCAAATTGAGCACCAATAAAAAATAAATTTATTATTAAAAAAATAAATTTGAGGATGTTCAAGATAAAAAAAATGTATCAGCAGAGGTTCGTCTAAATTGATTTTTTTTTTTTTTTGACTTTTGATCCCTGCATCCTGGTGCTGACACCTGCTAGGTAGGAAAAGGCACATTGCTCGAGGGGTGGGTGGTGAGATTGTGCATGCTCACTGTTCACACCCTTGCCGTCCCTCGGGGAGTGTCCCCCGCCAGGCGCCGCATCTAAGTGGAATCCTGTGTTGCGTCCTCTTGAAAACCGCAGCCTCCCATCCTCCTCCCCCGAGTAGGGAATCCCTCCCGTCCTGCTGGGCAGCTGGGGCTCCTTCTTTCCTAGGGGGGCACCTTCACTGGGAACCCCTAGACCTTGTGACTGGGCAGGCGGGCGGAGCTCCCTATGCGATGCAAAGTGTAGGCAGGTTTGGGAGACGGATTTCAGGCACTGAGAATGCAGCCACAGCAAAAGAGAGGTCTGTTCAAAGCTTTGCCAGAATTAAGAACGCCTCATTCTCTAAAAATACCATAGCTACTGTGTCAATCTCGAAGCTGCTAGTTAACAGGGGAAAAAAAATAGTTTTACAGAGGCGTTGTTAAAATTCCCAGTGTTCTCTGTGATGATAATATATCGCTGAACGGTGGTGGCAGGAGCGGCCTTACCTGAAGTTCTAAAGGTGAAGGGCTTTTTCCTTTTTTTTTTTTTTTTTTTTTTTTTGACTTGTTTCATCTTGAAAGTGGGGAGCCAGTGATGCTGGGTGTTAAGATGATGGAACCTGAAAAAAAAAAAAAAAAAAAAAAAGGAACCTAATGCTGCAGAGTACAACATATTCCGAGGAGCGTGTCACTAGGGCCCCGGGAGGGTGCCAGCCACTGGGTCTGGATGCTCCTTCCTCCCCTGTCCCTGCCTCTGGGCAGTTCCCCTGGTGGCTGCTCTTGGCCGAGGTGCTCTGTACCCAGCCCCGGCCACAGCGTGAGCATCACTGCAGAGGCTCCGATGCACGAGACCTGCAAGGGAACACTCAGGGCTGAACACAGAATAAGCAAAAGCTCCAAGTATAGTTTCCTTTTGGCTGCTTGTTGTTATTTTAAAGACCTTCGGTCCATAGTACTGACGGCGGCCAGTGTCTCACCAAGAGTGAACATCGTAGTTCATGCATCAGTCTGCTCAAATTACTGGACTATGGACTTCTTGAGGATAACTGATTATCCTCGGTCCTGGGACCTTGGCACGTAGGATGTGCTCCACGAATCACTTTGGAAGAGCATCAACGACAACAGTAGATCTAAGTTTCCATGAACGTGGAATAAAAGACATGTGACTTGAACCTAGATTCTCTGCGCGGAATCTTCCCTGTGACGCACGTTGCCCACCAAGTGCACACAAACAGGGGGATAGAAGTGGAAGTCTTCGTGATAATTTAGGACTGGGGTTCTTGGCAGTTTCACAATGAATTAGGAAACAAGGGCTCATCCATCTCCCGTGGCTTCTGTAGCTCCTGCAGCATGATTACAATAAAGCACAATGAAAGAATAACATCCCGTGAAGGCCTAGGAGTCCTGCGTTGCCGGGTCCTGGACCCGCTCCTTGTTTTTATGTTTTGTTTGTCTCCCCCCCTTTTTTTTTATCACCAGACTATAACCACGCTTGCTTTCTGGCTGTTTGTCAGCCCGTCCAGATGGACTCCTCACTCAGCCCTAGTGTTTAGTTCCGCTCGCTCTGCATGCGATATTCCTCCTCTTACGCTCACGGATGTGTGCTTCCTCCACGTCTCTGCTCAACTGTCAGCCTTTCAGAGACCATCCCTGGATGTCCCCCCAGAACCAAACCCTCGCCGCTCTGCATTCCCTCTCGCTCTGCTTTCTCTTCCTGCAGTGCATTTATCACTGTCTGACCTATTTGATTTTACTCGTTTGTTTTCTGCTGACTGCCCTAAGCTACAAACTTTGCAAGATCGGTGATTTGGTCTGTTCATTTTTTTTTCCCCTTCACTTAGAGCTGGAGCATTCAATATGCTGTGCTCAGAAATATTAGTCACATACTAAAGAATTGGGCAAAGGCTAGTAACTCTTTGTAGGGGAAAAAAAATCAGCAGCCTGTGTCATAGCTGGAAACTGTGTACATAAGCCTGGCCAGACATCTCAGAAGTCCCTTTAAGGAACAAAACAATACCAACCATCCACTTTGTTTCAGGCACTATTTTCAGTGCTAGGAAATACAGAGAAAGCTACGGGTTAGTCACCATTCTGGAAAAATTCACAGTGCGATGGGGGAGAAAGGCAGGCTCACAACTAAACTCGGTCCTGACTGGGTTAGTGCTGAAACCTCTACAGAAAACCTACCTGTCGATTCTAGAACAGGGAGCGAACTCTGGGCTGTGGGCATCGCTTCACCCAAGGGGGAGGCCATGAAAGGAGGAGAGTTGGTGTCTTCGTTGGCGGGGACCAGAATGGAAGAAAGCACGGGAGCCTGCGCCATCCTGGACTGTTGAGCGTGCCTCTGGCTTGAAGGCAAGAGCCCTTCAGGGAGTGGGAGAAACTTAAGTTGAAGACGCACGAGGTGCTTGGAAAATGCACACTGCTTGGCCTCTTTACGACGTGCAGGCACCTGACAGGTGGGTCTACCCACAGGTGTGCTCCTGTGGGCTGGCTGAGGAGGACAGGACATGCCCTAGAGTGTTAAGGAGAAGATAGAGAAGCGAGAGTCAAAAACATCGAGGTCCCAATATGTCAAAAAAATTGTACGGGTAGAGTTTGCTAAGGGACACAAAGCCAAGATACTCAGCTATGTAAAGGAGCCCCAGGGAACTTAGGCCGAAGGAAGTTCGTTCACCTGTGCTGCTTCTGCCTTGCGGTGGGGTCGTGACAGGTACAAAGATGTGCAGGAAGCTGCATAATCAGCCGCGTCTCCGCAGGCCGGTGTCGGGCAGCAGCCGTGGTGTCGTGGATCAAGAGGCTTGCGTTGAATTGAAGGAAATCACCTTTTGTGGATCAAAAATTGTCAAATGACTGACAAGCTCATATGGTTCGTTTTACTCTCTCTCATGACCTGCCTCAGAAATTTACCTCTATTTTTTTTCTATGCTACTCTGTTTACCCCCCTTTGTTTTCCGGTATCGTATAAGTACCGCGCGCTAACCGATTGCGCCACTGGAGCTCCTGTTTTCCAGTATCTAGTCCAGAGTGAAATCCTGTTTATGCAAACATTTTATTGTCTCCAGAAAGACCACATGAGCGTGCCAGAAACAGAAAGCGCCCTAGCTGCCCTGCCTGCCCTGCCAGGGCTCACTGGTCCAATCCTGCTGTTTGATTTCTGTGTCGTCTCATACAGATATGCCACTAAAAATAAAAACACTCAGATGCATTAAAGAGCAAATAGTGAATCCAATTATTCATTTATTATATAGACATTTGCATGCATAATATAGCTAATAAAAATAAAATGCTTTAGAGATGAACTTGTAAATACGCAGTGACAATGTACTATAAGTGTTTTAGGTCAATTATTTAACAAATTGATTCAAAAGGAAACACTTCATAAAATTCAGAAAAAAATAATTAATATGAAAAAACTGAAAATGAAATATATTACTTAGTACTTTTAAAGGTCAAAGAACAAGAAAAGCATATCAACAGGACATGGAGGTCCAGCTGACTGTTAGATGAATCTTCCCAGCTGCTGCAGGAACCGTATCAGCAAGGCAATTAGGATATAATCACAACCTAATATTTTCTTTAGGCCCTAATATCAAATCCCATTCCTAGATTGATAATTTGGACGAGATATTTTGCCTTTTTTTTTTTTTTTTTTGTCTCTTGGGGCTTCCGTCTTTCAATCACTAGCAAACTCTAGTCATTTCCCAAAAAAGAATGTCAAGGTCATCTTGGAGTCATCTTACATTTCATTACATATGGAAAGAGGTTTGATGCAGTTCCTGTATCAATGTCCACACTGATTCTCCATCTCCCATTTGTTCTACTTGTTAAAAAAATATTTAAAGTATTTAAAATATTTATTTTAAAAATAAAATAATAAATATAATAAAAAATAAATATAATATAACAAATAAAAATACTATAAATAAAAAATAAATATAACATAATACATACTATTTATTTTAAAAATATTTAAAATATTTAAAGAAGCAGATTCTCAAGTGACTTCCAAGGGAAAGTTCAAAATCTGTGTGGATTTTGTCATGCTTCTTTGCAGGGAAGAGTGGACACCGTGTGTAGGGTCAGGAGTATAGAATGTCCCCCCAGAAACTCCCCCAAATGGAGTTTCGCAGGTCTGCTCATGGGCCACGTTTGTATTTCTTGTATGGCCGAAGAGTGAGACCCACTTGGCCGCACACCCCTCCCGATACCAGACCGTGACGCCTTGGGGCTGGTCACTAGTCTATGCAGAGCACCCAGTAGCGGACATGACGTGCAGGACAGCAGGTTCTGTTCCGGGCCAGCACCGCCCTTGCATCTGGACCCATGAACATCATCCTTGGTGGGAATAAGTGACCACGGCACGCTCCTGACCCTCAGCGCGGGGGCAGACGATCTCCATCCCGTCCGCACCGCGGGCCAAGCTACAGCAGGTCTGTGTGCGAGCCCTCTGCCGTCAGGGGAAGGTAGTGGTATCCCACACGCCGTCGTGTGTTTCCTTGTAGAAAGAAACGCTGACTTTTAGCATCACGGAAGCAGAACCAACTTCTAGAAGTCGAAGGTTTGCTAATGGTCATAGTAATGGCTAATGGTTGGAGCCCTGTTTGCCGGGGACTTCGTGTGGATCACGTAGCTTAGGGGGCTCAGCCGTCCTCCGACGTACGGGGGGGAGCTGAGGATGTGTGCACAGGGGTGGGGAGACTCCCTTGCTCCAGGGACCACGCAGAGCCCGCTGGCATCCCGGCTGCTGACCTCAGGGCTGTGTCCTCTGCCGGGGGGTGGGGCACGCAGCCCCCTACCCAACTGGGAGGCCACACCAAAGGCAAGGCCTTTTCCGTTATCAACCATTCCAATGAACAGTCTTGAACTGAAGAAACGTGCTTCAAGGCATCCCGAGAATTAAATTCAGGTAAATCCACTCCTCGCTCTGGTCAAGTCATGCCAAGAGCTTGAACTCCGAGGTCTATCCTTAAGGAAACCCATTCTCTGGGGCTTTCTTCAGCCGGGGTTGCACGCAGGGACACTTTGGCTCTTCTGTGACCGTCAGCATAAGGGCCAACTTCCTCATTTGGTGGCTTGGAAGGTTGGAGCGCAGTGAACCTGCTACTCAACGCCCGCCTGCGTTTCTATCGCCGTTCTGCTTGTAGAGACCGAAGCGAGCACACCGTATCCACCAAAAGTCCTGGTGCCTTCATGATCTTGCGGGCTGGTTTCACCTCTTTGGTGCTCCTAGACACTCAGGGAAGACCAGTTTCTCCTCCCACGTAGACTGAGCCGTCCCGGATCAGCCCCTGGGCCTGCGTCCACTCCCCACACGGCAGACCGTCCAGAAACTCTGTCCTGAGACATTCTCCAAACATCCCCCAAATGGTTAATTCGACGGGAAAGTGGTTAGATCGCTAACGAAACCTGAATTTGAATTTGTGCTTGGTCACCGCGAGGTAACGGAGGAAGCCCCTGAAAAATCTGAGCAGCAGGACCAATAGATGCATCTGAATTCAATTACTAACGCATCCTGTATTACCAGTCTCAGAGGCAGAGGTCAGTGATTCACCCGTCTTGTCATCCCCTCGGGTGCCCTCCTAGTGCCCGTCACCCAGTTACCTCATCTCCCCACCCCCTCCTCTCCAGCAGCCCTGTCCATTCCTATGATTAAGCAGCTCTCACGGGTCGTCTCTTTCTCTGATTTTGTCTTGTTTTATTTTTTTTTCTCTCTTCCTTTATGATCCTCTGTTTCGTTTCTTAAATTCCACATATGAGTGAAATCCTACGGTAATCGTCTTTCTCTGATTGACTTATTTTGCTCAACATAATACCCTCGAGCTCCATCCTCATGGTTGCAAATGTCAAGATTTAAATTTTTTGATGACTGAGTAATATTCCATTGTGGGTATGGACCACATCAACTTCAACCTTTCATCTGCTTAGGGACACGGAGGCTCCTTCCACAGTGTGGGATCGTGGACATCGGGGGGCAGGTGTCCCATCATTTCACTACGTCAGTATCTTTGGGGTGAATCCCCCGTAGTGCAATGGCTGGGTCCTAGGGTAGCTCCATTTTCAACTTTCTGAGGAAGCTCTGTCGTGTTTCCCACCAGCAGCGTCCGAGGGTTCCCGTTTCTCCACATCCTCGCCAACAGTAGATGCATCTTGATGCGCATGAAGACCGTCCTGTATTTGTTGACACTCACTTTTCTCCCTCTCACCACTCACCATTCGTGCAATCATCTTCTAAAGTTGCATTCAGCTCACATCACGTCTCATCCTAAAACCCTGTGACGCCTTCTTCCCACCCGACTCTGCACAACAGCCGGACGGGCCGCTCTAGGGGGACGGAGGCCCCTTCCTTCCTTCCCAGCTGCTGGCACCCGTCACACCGGGCAGGTGTCTGTTTCGTAGAAGGGCTGACCTCGACTTCCCTCAGGGCTGATTTATACCCATTTCCTCCGGCATCTGTTACTCTGTAATCCCTTGAACTTCTTCATTTTGCTGCCAACCACTTGTCATGATCGGAAATCCTATACATTTTAAAAAATGTTATCCTTTCTCCCCATACATGGTGAGCCCCAAGAGTGCGAGAATCCCGACTTGTTTGTTCAGTCCTTACCTACTACGGCCATTACCTAGAAAAGGGCCTGACGCATAATTGGCCCTTAAAAAAAATATATTTTTTGTCTGAATAAATAAGTCACATATATTTTTTCGATACATTCTGTATAATTAACATTTAACACAGAGCCAACGTTGAAACACATACGTAGTGTTGGTGCATTTGAACGCATTGTGTTTTAACGAGAAGGGGCTCGATTCTGTGTCGTTCTCTTTTCGTCGGAAGATCATCAGTGTATTAATTTTGTTTCATAAGTGACTTTTAAGATTAAGGGAATGAATATTCAAGCGGATTTAATGATTTAAATACAACAGAATGAGGATGAAAGATATTGTATTTACATTTTTTACAAAAATCGTATTTTGTAATTGTATCATTGTGTTATTGTGTAATTGTATTATTGGGTTTACATTTTTACAAAAGATAGATTAAAACAATTGGTATTTACCTTTAAGTGACAGCAGGTAGGAGGTGAGTGGGCTGGGAGGAGGCGTCAGCACGTCTGTGGGGCCGCTCGGCTCCCTTATAAGACGATACACTAAGTACCTGCCCTTCAAGTTGAATGACACCTTTTTTTCAGGCTTTTCTAATTGTTAGAGGAAATGAGCATCCTTTTGAAACTTTTAACAAAGACTATATGCTTCCACCGGCACAAAGGAACCCCTGGTTCATTTTCTGAGTTGTTAAAAAAAAAAAAAAAAAAGTTTACTGGGTATTTTTGTTAATGGTTCATTTTTGTTTCCCATTTTCAGAAATTGAAAAAGGAGGATGCGGGGACCCTGGGGTCCCTGCCTACGGGAAGCGGGCAGGCAGCAGCTTCCTGCACGGGGACACGCTCACGTTCGAATGCCAGGCAGCCTTCGAGCTGGTGGGGGAGCGGGTGATCACGTGCCAGCAGAACAACCAGTGGTCGGGCAACAAGCCCAGCTGTGTATGTGAGTACTGGGCCCGGGCGAGGCGGAGTTGGGGGGGCAGGGAGGTCATGGGGGGGCGAGGCCGGGCAACAGAGGCCGCTGGTGGGGGAGTGTCGGGCGGTGATGCCCTTCCCGACCCTGATAGTGTCGCACACGCACCCCGGGCGGTGAGCGTGTGCAGCAGCGGCTCGGGGGCCCCTGCAGAGCCGGGGGCCGCCCCCCAGCAGAGGGTCCCACCAACCAGCAAACTAGCAGCGACGCACCTCGAGGCGAGGTAGAAGCAAACATTTGCTGTCAGTAAACATAGCCTGGCCTGGAACACGGCGGCAGCCTGGGGAGGAGCCCGCAGGGTCCCCAGGCGGGGGTGGCTGAGCCGAGTGAGGCACACCTGCCCGAAGGCCGCGTCCAGGGTGCTTCCCTCATGCACCCGACATCGGTGTGACTTTTCCTTCCTTACTAGTCATTACCCTATGGATATTAAAAAAATAAACGACTCAAAATTGCTCCTGTGACACCGAGGCGCCGCTCACATCAGTGTTTGCTCGTGGGCCACAGCGGTCAGCAGGTCCCCAGCGGCTGCCCCGGGTGCAGGGTGGTCGCAGGCCATCGCCGACCAGGCCGCCCTGGACCGCCCATAGGCTCCCTGTGGGCTCCCCGTGGGCTGCCCGTGGGCCCCAGACATGGTGTGCACTGGGCAGTCCTCCCTGGGGAGGGTCGGGCTTGCGGGACGGACCCCGGTCACCCCGGTCACCCGGCGGCCGGGCTCTGCGGCTGTGGCTCGCCCTCGGGCCCAGTGTGGCCTTCGTGGGCCCCGTGTGGCACATGTGCAAAGCCGCCTGAAAGCGCGTGTGTCTCCTCGCAGTTTCGTGTTTCTTCAACTTCACGGCCTCATCGGGGATTATCCTGTCCCCCAACTACCCCGAGGAGTACGGCAACAACATGAACTGTGTGTGGCTCATCATCTCCGAGCCGGGCAGCAGGATCCACCTCATCTTCAACGACTTCGACGTGGAGCCGCAGTTCGACTTCCTCGCCGTCAAGGACGATGGCGCCTCCGACGTCGCGGTCCTGGGCACCTTCTCGGGCCACGAGGTGCCCTCCCAGCTGGCCAGCAGTGGCCACGTCGTGCGCCTGGAGTTCCAGTCCGACCACTCCACCACCGGCCGCGGCTTCAACATCACCTATACCAGTAAGCGGCCGCCGGGCTCGGGCCCCCACCCGCAGCAGCTCCGCGCCCCTCACCCGGGCTGCTGGCCTGCCCTGACGGGGCAGCCCGGGGCCTCCCTGCTCCCGCTTTCCCTTTCCCCTTCCTTCCCCCTCCGTCTCTCCCTCCCTCCCACGTCCCCCCTACAACAAAGCAGTGCAGTAAAAAGCACGAGGCCCGAGAGGCCTGGAGCCACGGCTTAGCACGTGGGCACTTGCAGGCACTTACTGAGTTTTGGGAAGAGGCCTGTCTTCCCTTGGTCTCCGGGTCCTCCTTTGCAAACCAGAGTGTATTTCAGAATATCTACTTAAATGCTTCGTTAAGGGAATGAAATAAGGCGAGGATGTTAAGCGAGTTATAGTTCCTGGTTTAGGGGCCGCCTCCTCCGCTTAGACGCGGTGCTCAGCAGTTGCCAGTAATTGTCTCATTTAACGTCATAGTGACGCTGGGATACGGGCTCGACTTGCTCATCTGTAGCTCAGGGTATCTAATCAGGCCATCAGAGAGTCTAACCCAGATGTGTCGGAACCAAAATCCTTTCCAGCACCTTCCATACTTTTCAACGTTCGTAGTGTGAAGGTGCTTTCAAACCGTGAAATGTAGTATAGATTATACTTATCCATATTCATCCATCTGTTCTTTGTCTTACGAGACCCCAATATCGTATTCCTTTAATGCATTTATTCATCGATCTGTAAATGTATAACTGAGACTTAGAACAATAAATCGCTTTGTTAGTAGGTCTTTGTTCCTTTCTTTTCAAACACGCACACTTACTATTTAAGTATTTTCATTCTTTTTTTTTTTTTTTCTCTTTTAGCATTTGGTCAGAATGAATGCCATGACCCTGGCATTCCCATCAACGGACGGCGTTTTGGTGACAGATTTCTGCTTGGGAGTTCCGTTTCTTTCCACTGTGATGATGGCTTTGTCAAAACCCAGGGGTCGGAGTCCATCACGTGCATCCTGCAGGACGGAAATGTCGTCTGGAGCTCCACCGTCCCTCGCTGCGAAGGTGCGGCTCTGCTCTCCTTTGCCGGTTATTTTCCTTTCAAATACTTGGTCGACCTTAACCAAACCTAACAAAAACCCCGTTGGCTTCCTAGGGCTCCTAGCACAAAGTGCCGCAGACCCGGGGGCTCCACGGCAAACAGGTAGCGTCTCCGGTCCTGGAGGCCGGGAGCCCCCGAGCAGGTGTCAGCAGGGCCGGGCCCGGGCCTCCTTCGGCCGCCGGCAGCTCCGGCTCAGCTTTCTCCACCGGCGAGCACCTCGGTTTCCGGATTCCTCCTCTTTCTAATGACACCAGTCACATTAGATTAGAGCCTTGCTAATAATTCATCTTCGCTAATTCCACCTCCAAGGATCCTCTTTCCAAATAAGAGCACATCCTCAGGGGCTGGGATTAAAAATCCAAAATATGAATTTTGGGGGCACGTACTTCAACCTAGAGCAACAGCGTGGTTTTTAGCAGCTGTGCCGTCCTATGGCCCTTAATGTGGCCAATATAAATGCTGCCTAATTTTCTTCTCGACATTTCTACTCTGGTTAACTATGGGAGAAAGCCGAGGGGGAGGTGGGTGCAGCAGAAGGACCATGTTACCCCTGATGTCTACTCACATGAAAAATGCTCACGATTATATTCACAGCCTGTCAAAATGTCCCATGCCAACCGAGCTACAAGAAGTTTTTGTGAAAGACGTATCTAAAAAAAAAATAAATTAATTTTAAAAAAAAGACGTATCTTCAGTACAAGAAATACGTTTTTAAACTTTTTTTAAAGAGTAATTTTTAGGTTCATAGCAAAACCGAACCAGAGATGCAGAGATTTCCCCCATGCCCGCTGCCGCCACACAGGCATAGCCTCCCCACTACCCACGTCCCCCCTCAGATGGTCCATTTGTGCTGAGAACCCACAGTGACACACCATTATCACCCCGGACCCACAGTCACACCATAGGCCACTCTTGGCTCTGTCCATTCTGTGGGTTTGCGCACGTGTGATGCCACGTATCCATCCTTGTGGTGTCGCGGCGCGGTCTCCCTGCTAGGCCCCCCCTGTGCTCCCCCGTCCCCCGCTCCCTCAGCACCCAGCCCCTGGCAACCACTGATCTCTCCACTATCTCTACAGCTTGGCCTCTCCAGAATGTCACACAATTACCGTCACCTAGTATGCAGCCTTTTCAGATAGGCCCAAAATCACAAATTTCAATGCAAAGCTAAAGTGCCATCTTCATCTATCAGATGGGCAAAGATTTGGAACATTAATAAGATGTATTTATTGTTGGCAAGGTTGAGGAATCCCTGAGATTTTCTGGCCTTGCTGCTGAGGGTATAAACCTATGGCATCATCGTGTAAATTCACATTAAGGCTCTTAAAATTATTCTCACTTTTTGAGCCATCAGTTGTATTTCCAGTTGTAAGGACATATGCAAGCAACTCTGAAAAGATGCCTTTTTTTTTTTTTCCAAAAATGCTTTTTGCAGTGTTAACTATAACAACCAAAGGCACAGACAATTCAAATTTAAACAACAGAGAATCCATTAGATACATCGTCACACATCCATACCCGGGGTGCATGCGTCGTCAGCAACGATTATAACATCGCATATGGTCGTCATAGACCGTCTCGTGAAAGACCAGATACCATGACCTCCTTGTTGTAATAGGTCACTTTTGAAAATGTATAAATATTTAAATATCTCATGATACTAATGGTTTTAAGAGCCTGAAAAAGAGAATATGCACCAAAATGTTAATCACAGTTATGGGTGATTTTTTTGTTGTTGTTATTATTATTCATGAAAGACACAGAGAGAGGCAGAGAAACAGGCAGAGGGAGAAGCAGGCTCTGTGCAGGGACTCGATCCCAGGACCCCGGAGTCACACCCTGAGCAGAAGGCAGAGGCTCAACCGCCGAGCCACCCGGGCGTCCCTATGGGTGATTTTTCCCCCCATTGTTTACTTTTTGTTTTCTCAGTTGTCTTCAGTCAATAAGGGTTTAGTTTACAATAAGTGAATTTGAAAGAAATACTGTGTCAGGCGCAAGCTAGAGTTGACTCTCCTGTCAAGTAGACTCTCCTGTCTGGAATGATAGACCTAGTGTCAGCACGCAGGCAGTCCGAGCAGAACCGGATCTAACCGTGGAAGAACTAGCTCCCCAGCTAGGCAGCCGGCAGCGAGGAGGAGTGGGCTCCCGCCTCACGACCCCTCCCTCCGCCCCGCTGCCGGAGTCGGCATCGTTACCCTGAGGATCAGGATTCTGGTAAAGCTCCAGAAAGGCGTCCTGGCTTCCACCCTTCCATCAGGCGCTCCGTGTGGCGGACGATGAGCACCACTCGGGGGTAGAAAATTGATAAATTAAAGGACAAGGATATGATAGAAGGATTTCCATCCTTATCTGTTTTTAATCACAGTTTAAATGTACAGCTTTTATTTTATTATTTTTTTAAAGATTTTATTTATTTATTCATGAGAGACACAGAGAGAGGCAGAGACACAGGCAGAGGGAGAAGCAGGCTTCAGTCCCCGATGTGGGACTCGATCCCAGGACCCCAGGGTCATGCCCTGGGCCGAAGGCGGCACTAACCGCTGAGCCACCGGGCTGCCCTAACGCACAGCTTTTAAATACTCTATTGTATCTAGTGCTAAGAAGTAAGTAGGTAATTCCCTTTTCTAAATAAGCAAGCATACACTCATGGGTGCTCCGACGGTGCTAGTACCAGTGCTTGTGTGAACGTGTTTGCTGGTCCTGCTCCACTCAAGCAGGTCACCATTGGCTGTGAAGCAGGAATAATTTAATAGGAAAGAAGCAAAAAAAAAAAAAAAAAAAAGACAAGACAGTGCTTCCTATGGTCTGCTCTCTCCTGGCCATGATTCTCCCTGCCGTGGGCATGCTTCGCTGTAAAAGGCCATATACAGGCCTGCTGCAAGCTGTAGGGCAAGAATGCTCCTCGGCAGCCAGGGGAGAAGGACGGGGCTCTCCTCGGGCAGTGATGTTCCGGATAAAGTCAGATGGAAAGAGAAAGAGTCCTGCTAAATGTGAGCGGACCATTCTCTCGTTATTGGGATGAGACTTTCAGAGAAGTTCAATCAGAACTCAGCCGCGGGCTGTTCACACACAGGACTAGTTAATGGTGAGAGAGATTTAATTTTTAATTTACACATAGTGAGAAACCCCGTCGTTGGGTCCCGGTGAATCTCAGAGAGCGAACGCAGGTACCCTGATGATACAACTAAGCTGATACCCCAATCAGCGTCCCTGCTGAAGAGAAGTAGAAATGCGACTTTCAGAATCGAGTGGATCTAGTTGGTAAAAAAAAAAAAAAAAAAAAAAATCAGATGGGAAATGAAAGATTCAGTAGCACAGACTCATTTAGTTGAAAGACACGGAAGGAACCTCAAGTTCCTTAGAGAATATGCTCATTTATTGTTCTTCTCAAGTATCACTTGTCATCATCAGTTCTATAATTGATCATGAGGTCTAGGCCACACAAGCTGCTCATACGCTGGTTACACTGGAAACGTGTGATACCGATAAAACCGCAAATACTCGAAGGAAACTGTGTGGGAAAGCCTCAGGCCGCACGGCATATGCTGCCCAGAAACCGTGTCAATGGGAAACCTTCCTATTTTGATAACGTGAGACAAGGAGCCTGGGCTAGGAGACAGAGGCCCCGGTATTGCACAAAAAAGACAAAAAAGCAAAGGAACTTATTTTTTATCTTAACACGTTAGAAAAAAATTGGAATGGACATTCATAAAAATCAAATATTTGAAAGAATGTAAGTGTGGATTCTTTTTTTTTAATTTTTTTTTTGTAAGTGTGGATTCTTTGCTTTTATCAAAAAAAATAGACAAAGCTTCTACGAGTCTGATCAGAGAATTAGGAGACAAGACAATTTTAGGAATTTAGCAAAATAGAAGAAAACATGACTACAAAAATAATAATTCAACATAATAATAAAATAATAAGTCATTCTTACTAATAATAACTTCACATAAAGAGCAAAAGGCTAAAAAAAAAAAGAGCGAAAGGCTCACAATAAAGCAATTTCCTAAAAAAATCATGTTTATTTATTGTAGCAGAATTTACTGGATGCAGCACATCGTGGGTATAAATTGGCCTCGGGGTGAGAGATTTATGTCTGTTTATTTGTTCTGCCTCTGGCCTGCCCATGGGTCTCAGTACGGCTCATCGTCACTAAAAACACAAGTTAACTTTGGGGGAAAAAAGGGGCAGCAGAATACATCGTCGAGCCTAGGGCAGCCAATGTTCACGTTCCATGAAATTGGTGGATTCCTAATAAAACAAATTACTCAAAATGACTCAAGTAAAAAGTGCAAAATGTCAATAAACAAAATACCTAAAGAGAGATTTGAAAAAAAAAAAAAAAAAACTGTTTGAAGATTGAACACTGAAAGAGCCCCAAGCCGCAGAGAGGTGACGGGGACGCTCCCGGCAGGTGCAGGGACGGGCTGACCCCACTCACCCCACACAGCCGGAGGTGGCATGGCATCCCCCCGGGTCCCGGCTGCAGACACAGCTGTGGGGCAGCTCGGCCGTGAGTCCCCCGTGGGCCAGGGGGGGCCCCGACGGGCAGGAATCGGCTCCAGACACGGCTGCTTTCTGTCCCCCAGGGCTTGGTGAAGTTGGGGTCGGGGTCAGGGTCGGGGTCGGGCCAGCTCAGAGCAAGTGGAGCTGACGCTTCCCGCAGGTGATGCTCCTTCTTCCTACGGTTCCCCTGTACATCAGCCACCGGGGGCGCCTTACAGGTCCCTCCTCTGATGTTTTACTCCAGCCTCAAAACCTGGGTTGAGATGGAGCACAGTTTTTCAACATTTTAATTCATCGGCAATTTTCCATAAAAGCCATATTTTTCCAAATATTATATATTGTTCTTCTCAAGTATCACTTGTCATCATCAGTTCTATAATTGATCATGAGGTCTAGGCCACACAAGCTGCTCATACGCTGGTTACAGTGAATGTTTTTTTAACTAAGGACATTTTTACATTTTTGGATATTTGTTGATTTACAAATTTGATGGCAAAGACGGCAAAGGACTTTGCAAAGAAAAATGTGAAAAAAAAATATGGGGCTGGACAGAAACATGTTCAATATATGTTATTATTTTAAGACTCCATAGGTCATACAGACGTGCAAAACCCGTTTTTCCTGAGCGGCACGCGCATACCTCCCCGGAAACCCCCCTTTACGATCCTGGGGCATTGGTGAGGGCGGATGCCGGTTAACCCCGTGTCTATCCAGTCTAAAAACTTTGCTTTGTTCCATAATGTTCACCAATGAGCTAGTATGATGTTGGGGCAAGTCATTTTAGTAAAACAAATGTAACGTAAACGGAATAAGCTCAAGACACGTCATAAAAATATCGCATCTGTGTCTCACACACACGGTGTTTCTGTTTTGCTTGCAAAGTGGTTTTGTCTGCTGGCCCGGAGATACTCGAGGAGTTACAAGGACGTATAAAACAGGGGTCTCAATCGGAGGTTCCTCCTGAATTTGTCGCGACGACTGCGTGTGACGGTCCGCGGAAGCCGTTTCTGGCCCGCTCGTGCGTGAGGCTTTCAGACCACGGGCACCGGGCCGCGGGCGGCTGCCAACTGCCCGGCTGCGGGGTGGACGTGCTCCGCTTCCGTGGGTGCAGTTGACGTGGGGTTCGCCCGGCGGGAACCCTGGAGGCAGGTGGCCCGTGGTGGCCGAGCTGTCCCCACGGGGCCGGGGCCCGCTGACCGCCGCGCTCTCTTTCAGCCCCGTGCGGTGGACACCTGACAGCCTCCAGTGGACTCATCCTGCCCCCCGGGTGGCCCGGGTATTACAAAGATTCTTTAAATTGTGAATGGATCATCGAAGCAAAACCGGGACACTCCATCAAAATAACTTTCGACAGGTAAGAAAAAACCCTTGTCTTCCTGAACGTGGGCCGTGTGTGTCCGGGGGTGTCACCGAAACGGATCCTGAATCTTAGAAACGCGACCGCTCGGGTTGGTTCTGCCAGAGGAGCTCACGGAGCAGAATAGGCGTCTGCGTGGTGGCTTTTGTCCTCGAGCTTCGCCGTCCGAGGCCACAGCCGGCGCCAGGGCACGACGGTCCCAGACCATCATTCCTCAGCTCCCGCGACTCTGGGCTCTGTGTCCAGCTCTGGGGTTTGGAGCTGGGCCTAACCTACCCTCTGCTTCTAGTGTCCAGAAACCGTCTACGCCGCTTAAAAAGGCACAGAAAAAAAAAATTTCCCCAGAAAAGTATTTAAAGTCTCCCCATGTATTTTGAATTACTGTCTTGCTTTGAGCGACCGCTCCTCTCCGTGTGCGCATCTCAAGGCGTCCACAGCCGTGGGCAACCGCGGCTCTCGGAGCGGTTGGACGAGCGTCATAATTGTCCACTAATCAGTGTTTCTTAATTGAGCTCTTTTCTTTCTTTCTTTTCCTTCCCGCCTTCCTTCTATCTTTTCTTCATGTCTCCAACACTCATCTAGCTCACGATTTTTTTTATCACTATTATTTGGAGCTAAGGACTGCCACGTTTCGGCCCCGGGGGTGTTACACGGCTGAGCCCTCAGCGTGCTGGAGGGCGCAGGGTGTACTGTGTCTCCTAGAAAACTGCTCCGGGCTTCCACGTCCTACGTGCCCAGTTTCGTGATGTTTCTTAAGTCTGTGTGGGTCCAAATCCCTGATTCCCGGCACTACCCGTGGGGGTGGGGGGCAGCGGATGAGCGGAAGCAGGGGGGAGGCCGGGCTGTTGGCGCCACTGAGCCTTTCTGACCAGGCCGGGCCTCCGCAGGTTTCAGACCGAGGTCAACTACGACACCCTGGAGGTCCGCGACGGCCCGGCCAGCTCGTCGCCGCTCATCGGGGAGTACCACGGCACACAGGCGCCCCAGTTCCTCATCAGCACGGGCCACTTCATGTACCTGCTGTTCACCACCGACAACAGCCGCTCCAGCGTCGGCTTCCTCATCCACTACGAGAGTAAGTCGCCTGGCCCGCGGCCCCAGCCCGTGCCCTCGCGCCACACGGTGTCCTCTCCACCCCATGGGCCCTGGTGGGGGCTTACTTAACACTCCCAAACGTACCTCTTCGTTTATTGTAGAATTTAATGATTCAACAGTAGGTTCCTTCTCTACACGATGTGACGACAAATTTCTACTGTTAGAAATACAGCTCCTGGCCACGAGGCCATCGCCGGGTGCTGGCTCCTGAATGGTGGCCACGGGGAAAGATCCGTCGCCTTTTCTTTTCTTTCTTTCTTTTTAAAAGATTTTATTTATTTATTTATTTATTTATTTATTTATTTATTCATGAGAGACACAGAGAGAGAGAGGCAGAGACCCAGGCAGAGGGAGAAGCAGGCTCCATGCAGGAGCCCTATGTGGGACTCGATCCCGGGACCTCAGGATCACGCCCTGAGCCAGGGGCAAGTGCTCGACCGCTGAGCCACCCGGGCGTCCCTATCCATCTATTTCTTGCTGGAGAAATATGGTTAGGGCCATCGCGGTGCTTGTCTGCTGGTCCAGTGAGCACGTGTCCCCAGGGAGAGGACATGGGACCCAGACCAGAAGGAGTCAAGGCGCAGCTGCACCTCACCGAATGACAGGCAGCCACGTCCCTTAACGAGTGCGAAGGAGAGTGCAAGTGACAGCTGGAAACTCGGGAACAATAGCTGAGCTCCCGCCGTGCAGGGAATCTGGCCCTCGGGTCACAGGGGTCCCCGTTCTGTCTCCATAAATACAAACTTCAGTCTTGGCCTAAGCCTCTGAAAGCAGGAGATCAGGTCGCTACGGTACTTCACGGTTATACATCTGCAGCCATCCTTCTGCAGTACAGGTGACGGGGCCGCCCTGGGACGGCGTTGTGACACCCGCCACCCAGACGTTATTTCCTCTGTTTCAAAACGCTTCACTTTCAGAGTAAAATAAGAGGATGGATGGATCCAGGGTCACACCAGGTCTCAGGGAATAAAACCCTATTTTTCAAGATTTTTATGGTTGTTCTTCACAGTCTTACCCCAAAACAAACAAAATGAAGTTTTAATATTATTAGTATTAGTATACTATTAGTACTAAATACTAATACTAAATATTAATATTAATATTTAATATTATTTAAACACACACACATATATACACATTTTTAATTTATATCTATTTATTTACCTATACCCACAATACAATTTTACAGAGCCTCAAGAATGGGGTCAGACCTAATATGCTGGATGTTTAATCATCTTTTTTTTTCTTTTTCTCTCCTTCCAGTCCAAACATCGCCCCTGGCTACTCTTGTCCACCGTGGTGCAAACCCCACTCAGCCACTCAGATTAATAACCTGTTAACAGATATTTCTGTTTCACCTGCTCATGTGTGGGCTTACATGCAAACAGGCACGTGCATACATGCGCGTGCAAGGCTACGTGTGCGTCTTGAAAAAAAAACAGGTCATGTTACACTTGTTTTCATAGCAAGGGGACTGACTACTCATGATTCACGAAGTTCAAATTGAATTTGGTTAGTTTCACTTTGTAGACGTGCGACATTTATTTCAAAGGAACGTATTTTTTAAACTCAAGATAGAATTAGAGAACCAGGAAGTTTCCTATTTCATTCCTTTTTAACGTCCCTTCAAGTCCTTACTTTTCTTTGGACTAAAGAGACGAGCACATGATAACCATCCGGATTTGCAAATCTAAGCAGGACGCCCAAAGCGCTGTAGTGTCTGTAGTGTCTCACCCCCGTCTCTTGAGTCTGGAACTGCTGGGCCTTTGAACACACAGTCGGACGCAGCTTAAGAGAACCCATATTGTCCGACCCTAAAAATATGAGAAGTTTGACATGCTTTCCTTTCCTGTCTCTCATCTGTATAGTGTACAGTGTTTTCAGTGTTTTGCCTATTTTTATCTTTTTTTTTTTTTTTTTTTTTTTTAGTGTCCTTTAAAGAAATGTGTCCTAAAGCCTAAATGCAGGTCCTAGAGACTGATTGCATTTACTCACCTAGCTCGTTTAAAGAAATGGGTCATTCTTCCTCATTCCCTGTGGAATTCAAAGAATCATAGAAAGTCAGGTCACAGGTTCCCATTTGCCTTGTCATCCTTACTAACAGGACGTCGTATGCACAGAGTTATAACAGGAGTTTTGTGATCTTCAAAGCACGACCACGCGGTCTGAGGATTGTTTCCGTGTCCCTGTGTTTGACAGTAGGCCTGAGCCTCAGGGGCGCGTGCGCGTGGCCTGCCGTGACCTCGCAGGCAGCCACGCTCTTTGCCTCCTTCTGTTGAGGGATCAGTAGGAGAAGATGAAAGTAATCACCCAGATGGCCCCATTAGCAGGGCAGTGGTAACTGTGGGTGTCTGACGCTTGTGATCCCTTGGGGTCTAGGATCCTCCCCCTTCCTGCTTGAAAAGGGGAACACGCTGCGAGCTCTGGAGTCACGGGACAGGAGGGCCCTGGCTGCTGGTTAAGGTGGGTCAGGTCCCCACGGCATCCCGCTGCCAAGGCGCTTAGAGGGGACACGGGGCAGGTGCCAGCGGGGCTTCAGCCCAGGGTGTGACCCCGGGGTCCTGGAATCGGGCCTGCTGCTCCCTCTGCCTGGGTCTCTGTCTCTCTCTGTGTCTCTCACATAAAATCTTAAAGAAAAAAGAAGGGGCAGGGAGCTAAACCCCATGCCGTCTTCTGCCCGGGGAACCCCGAGTGGTCCTTTGAGGAGCCCCCAGCATGCTTGTGAAGGCCTCTGAAGGGAAGGGCGGAAAGTATATTAGGAAAGTATTCCCCGGTAGCACATTGACTGAAGCTTGACTGGTTATTGTCACAATTATTAATCAGTTACTCTGCTTTGGGGGAGAAACAAGGACATGTGCAAAACCACATGAGACGGGGGACACGGCTTAGGTATCAGGAGGTGAGACGGGAAGGTCCTGGGGCTGCGACCCAAGTCTGCGGGCCGGCCCGAGCATGCCTGCCACCTGCCACTGTGCACCGGGTGTTGCTGCTGCTGCTCCTGTGGCTGCAGGGAGCCCGAGGACCCTCAGGATTTCTGGAGCAAAGCCAGACGGGGATCCCTGGTGGGAAACCATCCTGAAGGGGCAGAGGCTCTCACATCACCAGCATTGGTGCTCCCCCGGGGCCCGACGGGAGTGGAGGCCCAGGAGGGCAGCTCAGAGCTGGGGACACCTGGGGTCTGCAGGGGGGTGGCTGGAGGGGACAGGGGGGCTGGACTCAGCTCGGTTGGCCAGAGGGAGAGGAGGTCCCAGATGGGGAGGAGGACGGCAGGGCCCACAGAGGGAGGAGGACGGCTGGGAGCACAGAAGGAGGAGGATGGCAGGGTCCACATGAGAGGGCCAGGTAGAGGCACATCCTCCAGGCAGGTGGGCAGGGAGGTGGGCCGGGGGCACCTGCATATGGAAGAACGAAGAGCAGTTAGTGCTCCAGAGTGAACAGCAGGAGGAGAAACCAGAGGCAGACACATTTCCCACCCCATGAAGTCCTGACCCTCCAGTAGGCTTTGCAGAGATGTGTTCAGAAGCCAGGATGGATGTGGGGAGAACAATCGCAGTTGCACAAAATTGGGTCCCTGTGACCCAGATGATTTATATCAAATTATTTATGCCTTTTATAATGAATAATATGTCTCATCCCCCTTTCTTATTTTGTCATAAATGTTTCGACACCATAAACCTTCCCTGGTAACTTTTAAAAACCTTCCTTGGCAACTTAAAAAAAAAAAAAAAAAACTTAAAAAAAAAGTTATTCGCGATCCCACTTGATGCCCTAACATACAGCTTTGCAGAAACAGCCGCACTCTATTCAAGGCTGACGTAGGTGTGCAGAGCTGCCGTAAGGTACTGGGAGCTACCGTAAACAGCACTAATTTCCACTCTTTTTTGAGTCGTAAGGCAGGACTGACGTCGTTTCTTCAAGGTTTTCCTAAGAGCTTACCTAGAGGTGTGGTTGGGCTGGGTGCTCAGTCTCAGCAATCACAGACCTTATAAGTACAGTGTCCAACTCCAGTCTGTCCTTTTATTACTTCATGAGGAATGCGATGCAGCCCTTCTCCATCATAGTCACTGTAGCAGCCCCCACAGAATAATCGCATCCTCGCTGTGTCTGTTTGTAGGGCTTTGAGCCACCCCTTTAAGAAGCATGATGTTATAGAAAACTGGAAAATTAATGGATGTCTCAGGTAATGGGTGCTTTCCATTTAATTTTAGGGCATTTTTTGCAAATACTTTCAGAAGAATGTTTTAAAAAATATTTCAAGCAACAAGCAGACCTCGCCTCGTGTCTACATAATTTATACATCGTGCAATTTCTTAAAATTGTGAAAGGCAAAAAAGTATGTTTTCCAGGGTGTATGTGTGTGTGTGTGTGTGTGCAGATTAGTTTCTGAAATTTAATGACTTTTCTTAATATCAGAATGAAAAACTGAGCGGGATGTAATGGATATAGGTGCCATGCAGATGGAAAATTGGACACATTGTGGTCACGGGTGTACAGACACAGAAGACCAGGGAGAGGGGCACTGGGTAGCCAAGTCGGTTGAGCGTCTGCCTTCAGCTCAGGTCATGATCTCAGGGTCCTGGGACCCAGTCCCTCGTCCCTGCTCAGCTTCTCCGTGTCCCTCTGCCCCTCTCCTGCCTCATGCACACACTCTCTCTCAGACAAATGAATAAAATCCTAAATAAGAAGGAGAGGGAGAAAGCAGACTAAGGCTTAGATGTGGATCTGTGAATAATTTACCATGGCCAGTTGAGTTAATTTCTTGGCTTATTTCCTCCTCTGTAAAATGGGATTGTCACTGTTATTTCAAACCCACCTTTGGGGGATACTCAGAATATCCATCCCCTTCTTGGTCTAGAACTTGTATAAAAACAGAGAGGTAAGCAGAATTTTACTTCTATCAACGTATGTCAATACAATCTGCATATGGGTAGCTTCAAAGTCATCAACTTCTTTGATTCATGGACAGATTTGTTCCATCACTCATGTGACAGGCCAGGGGACAAGGAGCGTATTTATGTCACCCGTGTCAAAACGTGCATCGTCGCCTTAAGTTTCAAGGAGGAAACAGTTGGGACAGGATCAACTAGTATTCAGAGTCTCAACAAAATCTACCGATGCCAGTTTGTATTATGAGAGCTGGCTGCAGAAAACGCTCGAAACCGTGCTCTAGAACATTCCTCCTTCAAAGTACAGTGGCTTCCTGTCCTCACAGAGTCGCTTGTCCTTGGAAGGGTCTCGTCCTATGGGGCCACACGGCCTACGTTGTGCTGTGTTCTCCCTGCATGTGGTGTGTTTCAGGTGAACTGGCCATCAACTCACTTCTAATCCTACCACTCAACAGTCATCCTGCCTGTATATCCATTCAGATGCATTTTAATGCAAAGGGCAATGACTGCACACTTCACAACCTCGTGCTTTTGTCCATTATTTTGTAAAAATAAATGAACAAACGGATGGATGAATGAATAAATAATGGAGTAATTTTATGGCTTCAACAACGTATTTACCTTTTAGTTCACTTTTACATGTAAGAAATTCCACATTTGTGTTATCTTTTTCTTTCTTTCTTTCTTTCTTTCTTTCTTTCTTTCTTTCTTTCTTTCTTTCTTTCTTTCTTTCTTCTTTCTTTCTTTCTTTTTATTTATTCTTATTTTTATTTTTATTTATTTACTTATTTATTTATTGTTTATTTATTTTTGCGCATTTGTGTTTTCTATGCTTTGGTTTCCTCTGATTTTTTTTTCCTTCCCTACAAATTTTTTGCGGGGAAACGTTTACAATTTACAAATTTTGTTATGAATGTTATTCATTGATATACTATTCTCTCATCGCCTAAAATGATAATTCTTATCATTTTTGTCTGCTGCAGTAAGTAGATTGCTGTTTAGTGACCATTGGAAACCATTTGACAAAGTAGAACAAAATACTTAACTGGTTTGTCAGGCACCTGGGGACCACCCCATTTCTTAGGCAAAGCTTCCTTGGAGGGCATTCTTGTGTTACTCTTGTCACTACAAAATCTATCAGCCAGCAGCATGTACCCATTATGTGCAGGGCGTGCACTATACATGATCTCTAAAGTGTCATGGGAGAGGTTGCAAACATTGCCTTAGGGTACGAATGTGTGTGGAGGAAGAAACAGCTGCAGAGGAGTGATGGGTTTGGGGACTAGTGATGCCCACCTTCCTTGTGGCAGATCCGACCTCGTGCGGGAATGGAAAGCGTGCCTGTATTTGCCTCCACGCTTGGCAAGAAGTCATGACAGTTACATCCTGGTCTCTAGGCAGTAGGCACTTTTTTTTTTTTTTTTTTTTTTTTTTTTTTAAGGAAATTAGCTAAAGTGTTTAAGAAAAATTTCTTGGGAAAAAATGGTGATATATATATATTTTTTTCACATTGCTTTTTATCTTCATTGTTTTATTTATTTTTTTCCTTTGGAAACCTTCACTGTGGTAGAGTCTTCCATTTTTTACCCAGTATAGCCAGACTTTGAAGATAAGCGCACAGATTTGCAAAGGGCAACATCTGCTTATTTTGAAAACAATGAAACCAACTGCCGGTTCAGGGTGTTTCCCCAAATGACCTCAGTTCCAATAATTGGATAGAAGGACTTAGCACTTACTGAAAGTTCACGGTCGCATTCATTATGGGACAGGACCCAAATGAGACCAGCGAGGGGAAGAGACACAAAGGCGGAATCTGGAGAAGAGCTTCCTGCCTGCAGATTCTGGTTGTGAAGGAGTCGTGAATGGTGTCACCTCCTCCTAGCCACGACGTGTGACAGCATGCACAGTCCTGATAACCCGGGAAGCTCATGGAGTATTCGTGTCCAGAGACTTGATTGGTGTTTCACGACAGAGGCATCACTAATGGAGTCGTTGACCACGTGGTTGAGCTCGGTCTCCAGCAGACCCTTCCTTGTAGGGTAACCTGAAGTCCCGTTAGCCCAGGGTCACACCGTGAACAACAAAGACACTCTGAGCACTCAAGAAACCCAGTAGGTTTACGTGTGACCTCTTAGGAGCTGGACTTCTCTGGGAAAGCGCATTCTTCACTACCTTTTTTTTTTTTTTTTTTTCCAGTAGTGGCTTAGCTGTCCTGCCTATGGAATCTCTTTTGTTATAATAATGAAGAAATATTGTCACTTAGTGTTTATTTTAAAAAGTCACCCCTTAGTTGTATATCCTGCATTTGACTTAATGGGAGAGGGTATGAGGTAAGGTACATCACTCAAACTTTGGTGAAATCTATGCAATGATCAAAAGTGTTATCCCAGAGATCTAACTAAGATCTTTGGGGACTAAGCAGTCTGAATATTGGTAATGATTTCAGATTTTTGACTAATAGCCCAAGTCATAATTGGTTGTTCTGAGCCTTATTGAGAGAGTTGTGTATAGCTATGGCTAAGTCTTTTTTATATTTCTTTGTTTTTTTTAATTTATTTTTTATTGGTGTCTTATTTGCCAACATATAGCATAACATCCAGTGCTCATCCCATCAAGTGCCCCCCTCAGGGCCCGTTACCCAGTCACCCCCACCACCCGCCCACCTCCCCTTCCACCACCCCTCGTTCGTTTCCCAGACTTAGGAGTCTCTCATGTTCTGTTTCCCTCCCTGATATTTCCCACTCATTTTTCCTCCTTTCCCCTATAATTGCTTTCACTATTTCTTATATTCCCAAAGGAATGAGACCATATAATGTTTGTCCTTCTCCGATTGACTTATTTCACTCAGCATCATACCCTCCAGGTCCATCCACGTATTTCTTTGAATACATAAACATCACCATGACATCTTCTTCTCCTATTCCGACTTTCCTTATCTCTCCAAATGTATATTCTAAAAATAAAGAGAAATCTCAGAGACAGAGAAAAGAAACTCTTATAATGACATGATCATAATTACTTGACTTTTTATAGCACTATACTTTTTAGCATCTTTTAGCATAGGCTAATTGTAGCCATCCCGAAAGTGGCTGACTTAAGAGCAAATTCGAAAAAAAAAAAAAATGCATGGATGTATAGAATGCAATTTTAGAAAATCAAATCCAGCGCAGTTTTAACTTGCATTATATGTGTACAGACTTGGGCGCATGTGTGCATGTCTATGAAAGTTGAAGTGTGAGTGCCAAAATCCATCTGGAACATAAAATGTAATGAGAAGGGAGAGTGGAGGGCTAGAGATAAAAAGCAGGAAAATACAGGCTTCATTTAATACAGTTCATTGGTTTTCAGACTCTTAAGAGAAGTAAAATTCACATATCAAGGCATTATTCAAGTTTGTACTGATTACATGTCATCTGGTAAATAGTTAACAATGTACATCTCTCTACAGAAAAACAGATACGTGAAAACGTATTGGGTTTTGTTTTGTTTTACATTAAAGGATTGTTGGATTCACTTGAATAAATTCCCAGGTCGGATAATATCTCAGAATATTTTATATGTATATGGGACAAATAATTTTTCTATAAACCGGAAGAGTTCCCTATGTAATGTACTTTTTTCTGCGCATGCAGGTGTGACTCTAGAGTCGGATTCCTGCCTTGACCCAGGAATCCCTGTGAATGGCCATCGACATGGCAGCAATTTCGGCATCAGGTCTACGGTGACTTTCAGCTGTGACCCAGGCTACACACTCAGTGATGATGAGCCCCTTATCTGTGAGAGGAACCACCAGTGGAACCATGCATTGCCCAGCTGTGATGGTAGGTGGAGGTCCACGAAGCAGGAAATCATAAGGAAATGTAGAGATGTGGAAATAGACAAACTCTCTGGGTGGTATATGTTGTATTTTACAGGGCAGTAGGATATGAAAAGTTGTACACCTTAAAAATATGTCCATCTAATGCTTGAAGTTTACCTAGCACATTTTTCTATGAGGTGGAGCCTCTGTTTAGAATGCAACATGAATAAACTACGGGCCAGCCTTCAACTTTGTCCCCAGACACGGAAACTTCCAGAGCTTAGTTATGCACACGCTCTTCCACTTGGCATTCGTTGAAAATAGCACGTGAAGCAGGGTAGTGAGTATGCGTGTTCTACGTCGTCAGACCTGGCTTTCCTCCGAACCAGGTCCCAGCATCCAGCAACTGCCTGGAGGTCTGAGCTCCCACCTCTGGTGGACCGCTCTCCCTGGAGGACGGGGAAATACTTTCTCAGGAGATCCCCGAGTGGCTTCTTGGTTCTATCAGCCACTGCCCCTGCCCCGTCCAGATTGGCCTTGGAGGTCTCAAAGCAAACACCATTCTTGATGATCACGTGACTCTACCTCTCAACCTGACACTATGCAGCGTATAGTCACTATGACCAGAGACACATATATGTTGCTCGTGTCCATTTGCAAACTAAGTGAGGGATTTGTCCTTTGGCCATGAATATAACCATACTATAAAATTGTTTCCATGAAAAAAATAACATTTTCCCAATAATATTTTTTCAACAATGTTATAATGTGGTTGTTATTTATGGCTTACAGAGAACCCCAAGATTAATTTATCTATAGAAAACGTCACATTTAATAGCAAACTGCTATAAAAATCCCATGAAAGTCAAGAACAGAACAACTTTCTCAGTATCAAAAAATATTACTTTATGTTATGCAGAAGGTCGTTTTTTAAATATTTTATTTAAACTCAACTTGCCATAAATAAATAAATAAATAAATAAATAAATAAATAAATTCAATTTGCCAACATAGAGTATAACACCCAGTGCTCATCTCATCATGTTATGTGGAAGATGCTGACTCATGCAATAATTTAAGAAAATGATATAAATTATAAATATTATAAAGAGAGGACAGTCGGTTTTGGGCAGTGCTAGTAGAGCCTACATTCAGGATAAACCTAAATCAGTGGATTTCCACAAAGGATACGGCATATTAGAAGTATAATATCTATATACACAAAAACTTTCAGGAATACATCTAATAGGAGATAATGCAGGCTTATCTTTTTTTTCTGTTTGAGGCTTATCTTAAAAGAATTTCAAAGTTCATGATAGAATATAAAATAATATCCTAATAAATGGGAATACTTAGTACATTTCTAGATGGAGGGAATGAAATTTAAATATACAAATTTTCTACAAATAGAGTTTTAATTTCAATAGTCTAAAAATAATTTATATTTTGAATATCAAGTCATAAACATGTTAAAAATTGATCTGGAAGACGAGGGCCTCTGAATAGAAATAAATATTTTTAAGAATGATAAGAAACAAATCTATATGGGATCAAAGCATCCCCAAAATTACCTTTAATTAAAATAACATGAAGTCGGTGCAAAAACTCTCAGATTGAAAAAAAAAAAAAAAAAAAACAACTCTCAGATTGGTGATGTCACGTAGGGATTCCAGTAACAAACCAGCGCCTGTGCAGGAGCCTAATTTGTCAAAGTTATTCCAGATCCGTGGGGAGGGATGACTTGATTCATAAATGATGTTGGTCCACTTGGATATTTGGACACAATCAATGGAAAACAGTGACAGATGTCACTAGATGCAGATTAAAAGTTCTATGATTTAAGAAGCCAGAGGTAAAGTGTCCGCCTGCAGAAGATAATTGCTCAGCCTAAATGACACGATAAATGACTCTAAATCATATTATCGTACAGATGGATAGAGGGGAACAGCGACACACACGAGACACCGGATCCATGGGGAGGACACACGCGGGCTAGTCCAGAGGGAGACGAGGTCCGTCGGCACTTTGGGGTGTGTCCCCTCGGACGCGGACCCGGGAAAGGCACATAAAACAGAGGAATTCCTCTCTCCTGCTGGGTTTACCAAAAAGTAGGAAGGTCTGTGGGATCACAAAGCTGCCTGTCTGTTCTGCGCTGTGGCTGCACCTTGAGAGGATGCACTCGTTTTGGAGGAAAGAGATAGCGAGTCACAGGACAATGCGGGGTCATGTGCGAGCATTTGCGTGTATGTAGCGATAGGCACGTTCCCAGTATTTTGTAAAACATGACTGAGAACCGTCTTTCTACCACGGAGACCCCAATACTCTCCCGTGCGGAGACTGGCAGGCCGTAGGGAGGGGAAACGGAGACTTTCCATTTTTATCTCTACATTTTTCTGGCCTTAGGTGAATTTTTATCGTCATGTTTTATTTTCATAATTGGAACTCTGATAATGAGAAAAATATGTAAAACTTACCCACCTGGTTAAATAAACAGTGTCAGAAGGATACTAGCTTCTGGACTCATTAAGATTTTGTAAAATCTGAGAATATCCTAAATAGTATGCAAAAATACTTAACTTTATTTGTAGAGTTCTTTATTGGCAATAATTGTAACGGGGACACTGAGTGTGATAAGGGTCCATCCCTCCAAGTCCTTAGCTGTTATTCATGCATAACTGAACATCAATCAAAAATATTGATGAAATCACTTAATCCAAAATTTGCAGCAGGTTAATCATAGAAGTGATTTTATTGGGAGAGTTACCTGACAAGCAAACACATGACTTTACTGGGCGCCGCTGTGCAAGTTTAATATCGTGTTTTTATTTGGGGGCTAAAGCTGAGAATGGAGTTCGGAAGTGGAGCCTAGAGAAGCTGCTCCCTGGTTTCCATCCTCGTGTGGGGTGGCTCGGGCGAGCGGCTGCTACCGCAGGGCCTCTCACGTTCTGCTGACTTTTCCGGCGGAGCTGGGAAGACTGAAAGGCTGCGGGCTCTGATGGTGATCTGAACTCGGTGATCAAGCGCCTGTTCATTATAGGAAAGTACACGACAGCCGTCCAGTTAACCGGGCTGGATCTGGCAAAGAAAACTGACGTAGGCGAGCGAGACCTGCCCTGACCCGGCTGAGACCTGGGGTTCCCACTGGAAACGGAGCCTTCTCCAGAGACAGCAGGGTCCTGGCCTGTACCCCTGATTCAGTGGTGCTCGGACGACTCCCGCCACTTCGCTCATGGGATGGTCCCGTATCTGACCCAGGCCGACAGCCGGGGCCGCCTCCTCCGTCCACGTCTTGCCCTCCTCGTCCCGAGGCAAAGCCAGGCAGGACTTGGCCCCTGAGTGTCCCTGCGCCCTGCACTGCCCTGCGCCCCTGCCCCAGGACCCGGAGACGCTGCACCTGGAATCACGCCAGGCCACTAGCATTATTGACCTTTTAAACACCCGTTTCTCCGGGTACGTGGGTCAGTCGCGGTCAGTCGCGGGCGGCTCCCCACAGCCCTCTGCAGTCTGCCGCAGCCCGTGGGGCTGCCGTGACCCGGTGCCAGCGCTAGGCGTACTTCTCACCGTTCCGGATGATGGCCGTTGAGGTTGGAGGGACCTCATGATGACTTGTCGTGAGACCCGTCCTAGGCTGCAGACGACGTGTCGTCTCACGGTGGAAGGGCCAAGGGCGCTGCGCGGGCCCCGTTTAGAAGAGCAGGAATCAGCCCTGAGGAGCTGCTCGCGGCACAGAGGCCCACCTCCCGGCACCATCGCGGGGGGCATCAGGGATGCAGCATGAGTTTTGGGGGGACCCCAACTTTCCAGTCGTGGCCTATGCCTCAACATCCACCTCATCATTCAATACAGTCTCCTCAGATGCATTTGAAGGTCATGGGGACAGGAGTTGAAGGACTCACGTCAAATAGAGCCCTCGAGCTGGGAGTCCCGCGATGAGTAGAATAACCCAAAGCGGCCAACCTGCGAAGAGGCGCCTGGGGAGCGGGAAGGAGCCCACAGGCATGACGGCACGTTCCGCACATTCCCGCGGGTCGGTGAAGTAGGGTGAGTGGAAAATGAGCACCATGCTCAGGAGGAAATGATCTGGAGAAAGGACGTGGGGTTAGATGGAGAAGGGCCTCCGGTTCTCTGCAAGGAACTGACACAGGAACGACAGCATGTGTCTGACATTTTCTGTAGAAAATAAAGCACATTAGATTCATTCATTTTGCCTCTTTTATCTTGTCCCAACTTAAAATTCACACACGTTTGAAATTTAACACTTGTAGGGGAATTTGTGACATAAGCTGTTTGCTTTGCTTTGGCTTCGCTGTTTCAGATAATAATGAATTTACGATAAAAGGCTATTAATAAATGTGCAAACATAGGGAGATGTTAGAGTTTGATAGAAGAGTTGTTTTTGCTGCATTTTCAAATCTTAAGCAATCCCTCTCTCTTTTTTTTAAATTAATTAATTTATTTTTTTCTTAAGCAATTTCTTAAACCCCCTGGGTTTTTATTGTGACAAATGAACATCAGTAGGATATTTAAACCTTTAAAAATGCATAGCTAAAAAAAATTTTAAAAAAATAAATAAATAAATAAAAATAAAATTGCATAGCTATGGGAATGGAAGAAGAAATACAAATTAATTATAATATTTTATATCACCATGACAAAAAAAAAAAACAAATTTTATCAGTATCTCTCCCAGCTCCGTAGCATCGCTTTATTTTTAGTATTCATGCCTTAGCAAATTCAAGTTTTAAAGAAATCATGTGAACATTCAAGTAAACTGTCGCCTTTATATTTGGTGAAAGACGAGTACGAGGAAAAAAATCCTTGTAAATATTTCATTCAATAAATATCTCGTTGTTGACCCTTTCCACAAGCATACTTTGGAAGACGACTATATTTGCAGCCACACAGTGGAGGAGTTTATCCTCTAGCAGCCTAGAGACCCGAAAGACCGATTTTTACTTATTTTTCAAATCAGCCGGTGAAATAGTGTCTTATTAGGCACAGGAAGAGCGCTTGAGAACGGAGAGGGGGCAAAGATCGTAGTTACAGTTTGGAAACTTGGAAGTCTCGGGAGGCAGATTTCGAGATGCGCCTTGAAGGACGGGGTCGAGAGGAAGGACGAGTCCAGGAGGGTGAGAGGAAGGCCCGGGACTGGGGGCAGGAAGTCAGTCGCTGCGGATGGACGCAAGGTCCCGGCTCGTGCACAGGCCTGTGTGCTAGTCCTGCGGCACGGACCCGATTCCACCGGCGGGATTCAACCCGGGGGCACCACGGCCCACGGGGCCCGGAGCTTCCTGTGACGAAAAGCCGAGGACCAGGGCAGGGCTTGGAATGCAGGCTGCGCTCACGGAGCAGCTCTCAGCCATCCTCCCCTCTATTGGTAGGGATTTTTTTCCATGTAAAATGTATTTAGGGGAACAAAAGTATCAGTAAATACGGATGCATGAACGAGGGAAGGGATAAAATCAGCGACTCTGTAGGACGTGGAGCGTCCATGGATAAACGGAAATAGGATGTGACCCCGTTAGGTTTTTGCGTTAAGCAGGACTTTAGTAGTGCCTTAAAGCAAACTAGGAAAATGGAGAAAAAGAAAAGACAAACGCCTCAGGCAGGATGCTGCGGGCTCCCACCGTTAACCTGCTCGTGGGAGAGGCAGGAGGACGGGGCCGGAGCGTAAGTCGGGGTGGAGACCTGCAGCTCCGGGACGGAGGCACCTGAGGGCCGGGAGGGCCTCGATGAAGACAGGGCCACCCAGCAGGCCGCGTCCGGCAGGGGCGGGGGGGCAGCGTGACTCACCTGTGCCTTTGAGGTCCGTCAGCGTCAGCGTCATCGTGGGAGCTGGCGCCCTGGGAACCCCAGAAGGCCTCCAGGAGAGCGCGGCCTCCTGGCCCCGACGCCCCCAGCGCTGTCACCCCCGGAACAATACCCACTTCTCCTGCACGCGGGGCTACACGAGTGGCCAACGTGGGAGCCAGGCCTTGGGGCTGCGGAGCCGCCGCCTGCACCTGGAGCATCGCAGGCCCGTGGCCGGGGTCCGGCAGGAGAGGCCGAGGACGGGTGCCAGGGGGACATCGCCTGCGGGGCCTGTGGGCTCAGGCTGCGGCGCGCCCCTGTCCCTGTATGTGTCCTGGGGGCCCATGTCCTGGGGGCCCACGTCCTGGGGGCCCATGTCCTGGGGGCCGGGCGAGTGGCCATTGGGCACCCCAGCAGCCGCCCGGACCCCCCTCACCTGCACCACCTGCAAGTTCTGAGAACGGGCCACAACTCCCAGCCCAGGACGGGTCGTGCTCAGGAGCCTCACAGATCACGTGCCTCTCCCCAGCCCATAAACTGGGGACAGGGGCCGTGGTCGGGCAGCTCAGCGTTGGGGCCCCGGGAACCGGAGGCCTGGCAGGGCTGCAGCAGGTGCCGCAGGAGGCAGACAAGGATGGGGCCCGGATGAGTGGGCGGCCCGAGCAGGGGCCCCGGGACCGCGGCCCTGCACCTGCCCGTCCTCTGCCCAGACGCCTCCCGGTGGTGTCTCTGGCCCTCGGCGCGGAGTAATTCGAGGAGCCGTGACCCTAAGGACAGCAGACCTAAGAGTTTGCCGTGGTTTTGGTAGCCACCCAGATGGGACCCCACGGGTAGGACACCGACGATTGTCGCTCACATCACACGCAGGCGTGTCCGCGGTTCCTCAGAGGGGCTCGCTCGTGTCTGTGTGGACGTGGTCAGTGACCCCGGGGGCAGGAAAAGCGAAGTCAGGCCTCCTCCCTTACTGTCTGCCCTCTTCCAGCTCGGGCCAGGGCCCCGGGCCGTGCTTCGCGCGCATCAAACTCCTTTCCCTAAAAATAGGAGAAAAAGCAGCACGCTGTGCGGGTGACGCTGCTCCTCGGGCCGTGAGCCTTGGGGACCTGGCCGAGGTCGCTACTGGCGGGAGGCCCTGCTCTGGGCAGGTCCCTGCGGGCATCCGGCGCCCCTCCCGGCCGCAAGCGCCCGTCCCAGGTGCTCCCCAACCCCACGCAGCTCGGAGGCATCCTATTCTTTCCTTGTTTCTTGGCCTCAGCGGCGTGCCTCGCCCTCCAGCATCACGTGCAGTCTGCTCTTCTCACGACTGGGGGCACGTGGCCTCTTCAGCCGGAACGGCGACTCCGCGAGGACGAGGAGCTTGGTCTGTCCGCGCGTCATGTCTAGCGCCGAGGGCAGCGTCCGTCGGATAAGTGAATTCCCGATGTTACAGCAATAGCACCACCCTCATAATGAGACGTAGAGTCCGGGTAATTTGAAGATGTGAAAAATCTTAACGTTGTTAAAATATCCTGGAACTCACTGTTTTGCTGATTTTTTTTTTTTGGTATGACTCTTCCCGTTCGGTCGGCACAAAGAGATCATCCGTTCCCTAAAACCCCAGATGACTGAGCACGAGGGGAAGTATCTCATCTTTCAACCGAATTAGCCGAGTGTTCTGCAAATATTCCTCACGGAACCGGCTTTCGTGACGGTTCGGGACGTGCGTATTAGTAAGAAAGGTTATTCAGGTGTGAGCCGCCGAGGGATGCGCTCACCTCGGCCAAGGGGGAAGCGGGGATGCGCGTGTGCACACAGGCCGTGCTTCACAGACGACGCAGCCCGTGTGACCTGCGCCCCCCGACGTCTCCACTTCCCGCTCGAGATCCTCTGTGACTTTTCCTCCTACTTCACAGCTGAGTCTGCAAGACACACCGAGCGGGCCAGGCTGCGTTGATGAGGATTGAATCCCTCTGAGGAGCTGCCCGGATCAGCAGCTGCAAAACATGCAAACCTGCCCCGCTTCTGACGCCACAACCGTGTTAAGTCAGTGTCGTCTACACCAACAGCTCCAGCAGGACGTGTGTGGGTGGGTGTGCGGAGGGACGGGGCACAGGTTTGTTATATGGAGTTGCCCGGCCTCGTGCTGGAGGCTCTAAGCCCCAGGACCTGCGCTGCACAAGCTGGGAGAGGGGAGCCGACCGGGTAAGATCGAGTCTGAGGGCTGAGGGCCTGGGCCCAGAAAGAGCCCGTGTTTCAGCTCAAGGGTCGTCAGGCAAGGAGAGCTCCAGCTCCTTTGGGGACCGTTCAGCCTTTTTTGTTCGAGTCAAGCCTTCAACTGATTGGGCAAGGCCCACCCACCCCGGGGAGAGCCGAGCGCTCGCACAACCTCGTGCAGGGGCGGCCTCACAGAAATGCCTGGGAACCCACGGACCCGTTACGTCGCCACCGACCCCCCTGCCCCAGCTTACCTGGCGTTCCTACCTGACTCGGGGTTATTCCTCTAGGTCTTCTACTGTTTACAACACCTTCCGAGGGCATTGAAATCACAAGTAAAATAAAGTTTCAGCTTCGTTTTAGTCTCATAGACGTGGTTTTTGGTACTCTTTCCGTCCTTGTGCAAAGTTAATGCCCCTTTAAAGGTATTTTATAGTTGTAATGATTATGGAGATCTGATACTAGAGTAATCATTTTCCTTATTATTTTGTTTTTTATTTTTTTTCCTTATTATTTTAAGCCCTTTGTGGAGGTTACATCCACGGGAAGAGCGGGACAGTCCTTTCTCCTGGGTTTCCGGATTTTTACCCCAACTCTCTAAACTGTACGTGGACCATCGAGGTGTCTCATGGAAAAGGTAAGATACGACATGGACTTTACACGTGCAGGAAAACTAACGAGGTGCAGACACGAGAACAGAGCAAATAAGTATCCACACGTGAACAAATGGATAACTAATTTCTTCACATTTATCTGGATTTTGATGTCTTATATTACCTTAGAAGAAAAATGACCCAGAGTGATTGATGCTACTGTAAAAGTAGATTCCGTTTTACTTTCTATCAGGTAACTTGTATTCGTGCAGGTGAACGTATGCTTGGAAAGTAGGTGTGACGGTAAAGAAAAGAGGCACAGGAAATAAAACACAAATACCAGTTAAATCAAAGGGAGTAAGAAATTATCTAGACTTCTTTTTCTATGATGATAAATCTAGGATAATTTTATTAATTTGTTTATTTATTTTTAAATATTTATTTATTCATAGACAGAGACAGAGAGAGGCAGAGACACAGGCAGAGGGAGAAGCAGGCTCCATGCAGGGAGCCTAATGCGGGACTCGATCCCGGGACCCCAGGGTCACGCCCTGGGCTGACGGCAGGTGCTAAACGGCTGAGCCACCCGGGCTGCCCTGATAACATTCTTTAAATATTCTATTTATTTATTTGAGAGCAAGAGAGTGTGAGCATAAGCAGGGGGAGGGAGAGGGAGAAGCAGGCTCCCCGCTGAGCAGGGACCCCGATGCGGGACTCTCCCCCAGGACCGGGATCATGACCTGAGCCCAAGGCAGACGCTCAACCCACTGAGCCACCCGGGTGCCCCCGGGGTAACATCCTGTCCTTGTGCTGTGTTCTAACTCTACTCAGTATTATTGTACATAATAAATCATTGATCTTCATAAAATCCACTGATGACTGGCGGAGATTTCATTATCTTCATTTTACAGATAAATATACTGAAGGCCAGGAAAATTTGTGATTTGTGTACAAAATGTAGTTATAAATCCTGAATTTAGGACTGTACCCCGGTCTCCCTTGTAGGACCAATCTTGTCATTTTTAAGGAGATTGTATGAAATATTAATCGCACAGATACCAGGGAGACATTGTCTTCACACTTTAAATTTGAATACAACTTGGTATTAAATTGACATATTTGATTTTATAGCCTGTATTACGTCATGCTGACATGTATTTTGATTGCATGTTAAGAATTTCCTTGGGGGAAAAAAAAGAGGCGCCCGGGTGGCTCAGTGTTTGAGCGTCTGCCTGAAGCCCAGGGCGTGACCCCGGGATCCCGGGATCGAGTCCCGCGTCGGGCTCCCTGCATGGAGCCTGCTTCTCCCTCTGCCTGGGTCTCTCTGCCTCTCTCTCTGTATCTCTCATGAATAAATAAATAAAATCTTTAAAAAAATTTAAAAAAAAAAGAATTTCCTTGGGGTGCCTGGGTGGCTCAGTCAGTTAAGCATCTCACTCTTGATTCTGGGTCAGGTCAGGATCTCAGGGTGTTGGGATCGAGCCCCACGTCAGGCTCCGTGCTGGGTGTGGAGTCTGTTGAAAACTCTCTCTCTCCTCTTAAAAAAATTAAAAAAAAAAAAAAAAAAAAAAGAATTTCCTTGAAGGAAATTGAGAATAAGCAAGAAACAAATTGTGAGTGACCAAGAAATTGTCATCATAAAAACTAGTATTTTTATGTAAAAGGAGCTGTCTGTAGGCATTTTACTGCTTTTGCTCTGGGATCCAGGAATCCATTAGTAGTCGGTGTGGTTTATGTGTAAGGGGAACGTAAAACCAGGATTTCCAAGAATTCTTCCCTCGGCTGTACACGTTTATATGCCAGAGCTCCAAAGTAAGGTTTCGTCCAGGACACGCGTCAAATGGAAATGCAAACCTCACGCAGCCCTTTATTCCTCTCGGGCGAATGCCTTCCCAGCGACCTTCCCGGGACGCGTCCTCGCCCGTCCGTGTCTGATGCGGTTCCCCACGCGGTTCCCGCACCCCCGTGTCTAGCCTCCGCCTGCACCCGCACGCTCGTGCACTTTGACCCCTCTGACTACTCCTATTTCTTTCCACTACTTATACCCTTTCCTTTCTAGATACGCTCTTTCTATTCATTCTCTGCATCTTCCTTTGAAACTTCAAAGTGAAGTTTGCAGATAACGATCACATTTTGATTCAAGAGTCCGGGGTCTCTAAGCCCGGGAGACACCCTCCCCCCCATCCACCCGCCCCCGCCGTTGCCTGACGTCTGCCCACCCTCGTGCCCCCCAGGAGTTCAGATGACCTTTCACACCTTCCACCTCGAGAGCTCCCACGACTACCTGCTGATCACGGAGGACGGCAGCTTCACGGAGCCCGTGGCCAGGCTCACCGGCTCGGTCCTGCCGCACACCATCAAGGCGGGCTTGTTCGGGAACTTCACGGCCCAGCTTCGGTTCATATCGGACTTTTCCATCTCCTACGAGGGCTTCAACATCACCTTTTCAGGTACGTCGCGCCCTCCTGTCACTGGTCTCCGGGGGCAGGGGTGGGACCGTGTGCGTGAGCGTGGGGGCGGGCGTGTGCGCGTGTGCACGTGTGTGGTTACAGGTGAGCGCCCGAGCCGGGCAGGCCCTGGCCAACCTGGAAGAAGGACGCGAGGACATCGTCGATAACGTATCACCACGTTCTCCCGAAAAGCCCTTTGCGCTCGCTTCTCATCAAGCCCTTCAAAACCTCCGGGCGAAGGGGCCTCCCCAGGAGACGGGGCCAGGATAAGCCGCCATCTGAGCGTCCGGGCCCTGCCCTCCAGCCGAGGCCGGCTCGCCTCGAGGACCACATGCTCAGTGAGCAAGACTAGAGGACGGTGGGCACGCGCCTGAGGGTGAGCGTCTGTTTGCTTTATTTAATGCTTCGCACACAGGCGAAGCCGCCCCGCAAGCCCTGTCACGTGTTTGCTGATGATCTGCACCCAGTCCTCGCCCAGGGTCCCTGCTGCCTCACGCAGACGGCGTCCTAGGGATGGGGCCGTGTCCTGAGAGACAAGCGGGGTCCCATGCGCTGAACAACAGGGCAAGCCCGCCATCGGCTTGATGGCATGAGCCGCGGTCGGCGAGGAGCTGCTGGGCGGGCCGGAGCCAACGCACATGCGGCCCCGCGCCCCAGAGGGCCTCCTGTCTGCGGCTCCGGCTGCGGCTCCGCGGCTGCAAGCAGCTGCATCAGTGCACCTTCGTGCTTAGGAAGCCTGGGGACGGCGACTGTCCTTCCTCCTCCTCTAAGCCCGGAGCTGATGCTGCTCCCTAAGGTCGTCCCGAGCCCCACTGTCGCCCGTGATGTCTCCTACTTCGAAGCTCCTGTCAATTCCCTAAGAACTTTTGATGCCACTTCCAAGATGCTTCGTCACCATGCAGGACTCTTTGTCTCGTGTCGTGACGCTAAAACCCAAGGCCAAAGGGCTTCTCTGCCTCCCACCCTTACGTCAGCGGCAGGTGTGTTCCCGTGTCGTTACGTAGTAGGGGACGGTGAGCTGATCACTCCTCACTATGGCAGGACCGTTCCCAACGTGGGCACCGAAATGCGGTCTTATAGGGAAAGATTTCCCGGGGATTTTAAGACGCTCCGACCTATTTCACACTCCCCGTAATTAGGCCCGATCGCCGTTTATCTGTATCCGACTTTGTTGATCTTTCCTGGCATTTCACTGCATTAGCGGAGCTCTTGGGACGAGCCCAGACAGCTCGATTTCTTGGAAATCTGCCATAATCAGGCGTAATCGTGAACCGTGCGGCGGAGACCTGAATGCTCCTGACACTCAGGTCCAGCTCCCCAGGTTCTTCCCTGGCGGGTCTGGGCTGCAGCCACCCTGAGGCAGTCGCCCCCTCTGTTCCCACTTTGGTCAAGATCCACGATGCACGTGCGCGGCCCCTTCCCCGGACACCTCTCGGGACCCGGCGGCGCTGCCACCAGCGTCCAATGCTCCGGCTCGGAGCTGACGAGGAGCCCGCGCACCACCCGGGGTCAGAAAGCCGCGCTAGGGCCGACGCCTCCTCCTCGCACAAACTCCCTAAACAAGCAAGCGAGCGGAACAGCAGCAGGAAACACAGAAGCCGCCTCTCCGGGGCTTTGCAGCCCCTTGGATCCGTCACTACATGTTTTAAAACCTCGGGGCTCCGGGGTGAAGCGTCCCAGTCTCCACCTCAGCTCCAGGCTCCGTCTGAGGGTCCGGAGCTCAAGGGCCGTGTTGGGCTCCTCGCTGGATGTGCAGCCGACCTGCACAAATCACAGCGACAAAAACCCTTTAAACGTCAAAAGGCAATGAGGTGCCCGGGTTTGAACGTGTGGGACAATTCGTTCGCACACAGCAGGTGGAGGAGGATCTGTAAGGCCGCTGAGGAGCCACGTGGCCTAGCTGCCGTCCACGCGGGCGTCCCCAGCCCCGGGATTGCAGAGCCAGGACCTCAGTAAACGTGCTCCTGAGATGTGCTGAGCAAGAGTTTCATTTGCAAGGATTTTGCCTTGAAACCCGGCTGCCAACAATCGCCAGCGGCCCCCCCTCCCCATACAAGGGAGTTTATTCTTTTAAGTGTCCAAATAAGTGGCGAATTTATTATGCAGATGAAGCTGACTCCCTCCTGGGGACTCCTGGGATGTGAGCACCGACTCCGAGGGCTTTCACCTCGGCCTCTTCTCCTGGCCTGGCTTACCTCCGTCGCTTCCACTAGGGTCTGGTGAAGCGGCATTTGCCACCGTGTGTCCCAGTGGCACCTCTGCCGATGCTCAGGGGGCCTTGGGGGCCGTGTGGGGAGGAGCCGCAGGTGCACCCCGGGTGCACGTGGGGCCCCGCTCCGCCCCAGGGACCAGCTGCCAGGGCCTCGTGGTGCACACTCGGTTCGCCCAGGGCCCCCTTCCTTTACCTTTAGCAGCAAAACAGTTCCACACTGTTGGAGTTAGAGCCGTGAAACGCGTCATCTTATTTTAAGGTCGTGCATCTTATTATATATATAATATATATTAATATTATTAATATCATTAATGATATAATATTATATATTGATTTATTTAACATAATTATATGTATTTATTATTATTTATTATATTGTATTATTTAATTATATTAAACTATAATTACAAATTATGCTACAAAATAATAGAATCCCTGCCATTCATCATGAGACAGCTTATAATACAAGGAAAAACGATCCACAGAACGGTTATGGAGGAGTTTGAAATATATATGTGTATTTTTTTTTCTAATAACTGCCATTTTTTTTTTAAATTCTTGTGAAATAGTATTTGAGTATTTACCCACTCCCGCCAATTTACTCTGTCTCTCCGTGTCTCAGAGTACGACCTGGAGCCCTGTGATGACCCTGGCGTCCCTGCCTTCAGCCGCAGAATCGGTTTCCACTTCGGAGTCGGGGACTCTCTGACTTTCTCCTGCTTCCCGGGGTATCGCTTAGAAGGTGCAAGCAAGCTTACGTGCCTGGGTGGGGGCCGTCGTGTGTGGAGTGCACCTCTGCCAAGGTGTGTGGGTAGGTGGTCACACGCTTTCATTTCATTCATCCAGCGGGGAGAGGGGTGGCGCGGCCAGTGCGAGGGCGGCGGGCACCCGGCCTGGGAGTGGGTCCCCAGCCCTTGAGCGCGGCGCCTCCTCCGGCCTCGAGCCCCGGCGGGGCCGCCCTGCAGCATGCGCCCGGCGTGTTTGGGAAGGACACATACATACACATAAAACGGCAGCTCGCCTGGGACGGAGGGAACGTGAAAGCCGGGAGCGGGCTGCTAACGTTAGCACAAGCGCGGGCCGTTGCGTGGCTGAGAAGCAGTGAGCGTGCCCCGGTGCGACAAGGGGGGGCCCTGTCGGCCGTCACTCAGGTCGGGGACCCGGTGGCTGCGGCCCGTGGGGAGGCCGGTGCTCGGCGGGGAATCCCAGGGGTTGTCACCCTGGGGACAACCAGGAATCCCCAGTGGGGACCGAGCGGCAGGTGGGCCGAGGGCGAAGGCACCTGTGCAGCCCGGGGTCAACGCCCCGACACCTGCACCTGCCGCTCGTCCACGCTGCTTAGCAGGTGAACCGGCGGCAGAAGGTGCCTGACTGGCCCGGACTGCTGGGGGCCGGGGGGGCTCCCATGGCATCCGCAGGTGCCGCGCCAGGTCGTGCAAATGGTCCTAGGACCCGGACAACGGCCGCGTGGCTCCCTGAGGAAAACCCCGTCATCCCCCCATGCACCTCTTCTCCCGTGAGCACGGCCAGGCGGGCAGAGGGTCCGCTGCACGTGTCCCCCCGTGTTCCAGCCGGAGTCCCCCACCCGCGCCTTCTTTGAAAAACAGAATGAGGGATCCCTGGGTGGCGCAGCGGTTTGGCGCCTGCCTTTGGCCCGGGGCGTGATCCTGGAGACCCGGGATCGAATCCCACGTCGGGCTCCCGGTGCATGGAGCCTGCTTCTCCCTCTGCCTGTGTCTCTGCCTCATTCTCTCTCTCTCTCTCTGTGACTATCACAAATAAATAAAAAAAAATAAAAAAAATATTAAAAAAAAAAAAGAAAGTAAAACAGAATGACACGGCCCAAAGCAGATCCGATCAGCTTCGCCTCTCACCGGGGCGCAGGCCTGGTGGCGTCTGCCGTCTGGCTTTCCCCTGAACCCGTGCCTCTCACTTGGGGGGTGATTAGGATGGGGACCCCCTTGGTGCAGGCTCACTGCAGAGAAAGAGGAGCCGTGTGTGCTGCGCGGGCCTGGAGCCCGCGGTCCCCAAGTCAGCGATGACCCCGAGGCACTTTAAGGGCTGGGAGGAGGTCCCGAGCCAGGGAAGCCAACGCTTTGTGGCCCACGGACTGCAACGCTACACCCCTGCGAGCCTGCGGAACAGGGGTGCGCTGTCCTCACCCCGTTCCTCGGTGACCCGAGCTCTTACACCGCCGCCCAGGATACGGAAGAAGAACCCACGTTAGTGTCCGCGGAGCCCTGCGCCGCCCTGAGCCCGCAGGTGCCGACTCCACTGATTCCCAGGAACCAATGAGCTGAGCGGCGTCGCCGTCACATGCGCCGTGCAGACGAGGACACCTGCAGACGTCACCGTGACAGGTGCAGGTCCTGCGAGGGCGCCGGGCCGAGCCCTTCCACGTGCGGCCTCTGTTCTCAGCCCCGAGTTTCCCGCATTTCCTTCCAGCCCGTCTGACCGCAAAGAGCCCTGCGCGGAGGTGCTAGTCACGGTGGCATTTCCCCCGCGGGCGCCACCTGTGGTCCTTTCCTCGCGGGCTCCGTGGGGGATGGGCTGTGGGTGTGGAGATGCTGGGATCCTGCCGGGTCCTGGGGTCCGGATCCCCCACCCACGACGTGCACCCAGCCCGGGAGCTCCTGGGTCCTACACGGAGCCCAGAGGGATCGGGGCCCCACAGGCCCCACAACGGCCCCTCCTAGGGGACCCCCAGGTGCCCCGTAACATGCGGCAGGGCCTGAGCCCCATTACCTTGGGGGACCCTATGGATCCCTGCACGACCCTCCGGTCCTGAGGCACGGACCAGGAAGCCTGTGCCCAAGGTCACCATCGGGCCCACCCTCGGGTGTCTGCCCATCCTGCTCCCTCACCTGCCACAGGTCAGGCTCTCAGGTCAGGCTGTCTCTGCCCTGTGACCTCTCACCTGAGAGCTGTCCCTTCCCCGTCACCCTCTCACCTGTCAGCTGACCCCACCCCGTCACCCTCTCACCTGGGATCTGTCCCTTCCCCATCACCCTCTCACCTGGGAGCTGTCCCCTCCCTGTCACCCTCTCACCTGTCAGCTGTCCCTTCCCTGTCACCCTCTCACCTGGGAGCTGTCCCTTCCCCGTCACCCTCTCACCTGTCAGCCCCCACCCCATCACCCTCTCACCTGGGAGCTGTCTCCCCCCATCACCCACCAGACCCTCCGTCGTGACAGCTCTACTCCATTAATGTTCCTCCATGTTCTGGGCTCCCATGAGGCTGACCCTGTTTGCACTGGGGCCACCTGAGCCCCGAAATCTAGCTCTTTGCTTATCCGATAGGTGCTGGTCAAACAAAGATTACTTCCCTCTGAAGCTTCTCCCTCGATCTTAACACTTTGATTCTGTGCCTGCATTTCTTCTTTTAAAATGACAAAATTAAGAGTGACCGATCCACAGCCTAAAAGTTGCAAATCCATTCCAGAGATCACAGGTGACTTTGGAAGAATTTCAGCTGAATTACGAGCATGTGGTTTTGGTTTTCCCTAATAAACGTCTCATCTGAAATACAATTTCTAGTGAACACTGAAATTAAGAGCTACTTTTCTCTTCGTCAATTCACTCGAAAATTAAAGAGAAATGATCTTCCTGTTTGTATGTATTATTTTTAGGGCTATTTCCAATTATTTACTTTGGGTCCTGGAAATAATATCATCATGCACTCTGTAGTGTGTAACGGGATGTGCACGCCTTCAGTGCCACATTTTGCATTACATTATATGTGTATCATTCAATTTATTAATTTTTTTTACAAGTTAAAAAGATACCCAACTGGTTTATGTAAAAATGGAGGTTTGTAGGCGATTCGAGTAAACATAAACCGGGACAGACTCAGGTGAGGTTTGATCAAGGACTTGACTTTGTAACCGAGGCCCTGTCATCTGTCAGCCCGGGTGCTGCCTTTATCCGCAGGCTCCGTGTCCTTGGGTCGCCCTGGGCAGCTCCCTGCTCTCCCAGGAGGCGTCCTCGGGGCAGGCTCTCATGGCAGCAGACAGTCCTGCAACGCCAGCATCTTGCAGCCCAGAGAAACGGCTTTCCCAGGAGCGTCTGTGCAATACCTGGTTGCCTCTGATCGTCCCACACGCGTCACCTGCCTATTCCCGTCCAATCCCTAGCAAGGACGTTTCTCGTTGTCTTAGGATATTTAGGGGCCCATCTACATAGGTGTCGAATAATGAGGAAAATTATGTATTTTATGATTTTTGAGATATTTTGTGACATCTTGTTGGGGAAAAAAAAAACGGGCAGGGGAAAGGAGACATGAGTCAAATGAGTAGCCACTAGAATTATCTAATCTAATATTGCATCGATGAGCACAGATTTTTGAACAGAAAACTCGCCCAGGCACAGTGTGCTAAGCCTCTAGTTGTACATCAGATTAATTACCAGATAGTATCTGCTGAGAGAATTTTTAAAAAATCAAAGAAAGCAAGAGTTATCTTGTTGTTGAATTTTTGCATTAATTCTATTTGTTGGACAAAATATAGTGTCCTTGGACAGAATACAATGAGGGAAAAGTCAACGGGGACACCTGGGGGGCTCAGCAGTTGAGCACCTGCCTTTGACTCAGGTCATGACCCCGGGGTCCCTGATCGAGTCCCACATCAGGTTCCCCGCAGGGAGCCTGCTTCCCCCTCTGCCTGAGTCTCTGCCTCTCCCTCTGTGTCTCTTGTGAAAAAAATAAATAAAATATTTTTTTTAAAGTCAACAGTATTAGCCACAATTGAAAAATGGATCAAAAATATTTCAGAGAGGCATAGTACCACATTATAGCTTCTTGTATTTTGATGAACTTAACTTTCAATCTTTTGACCAATCCTATCTGAACATTGTTTTCCTAGGCCAAGCCGTCCATTGATTCTATTTATTTCTATAAGTCTTGGCTTAAAATTTTAAAGCGAAGTTAAAAACTGAATCTAGTCTTAAAAGTTTGCTCAATAATAGCATTAAATTAAGGAAATAGAGGTTCGTAGGATAATAGACTAAAAAGAGGATCAGCACTTTATGCAATTCTGATATATTCTTTGTGAGTAAAAATAAGACGACGCATTTTAAATAATATAGGCTCTCTCTATACACATATAGAACAGAGTCCGCACATCTACAGGCTGCACAAACTGTGCGGACTGCATACACAGGGTCGTACACACGCGGATGTATACTGAGGCCATTTTCTGATTTGCTTTTGTTTTAGGAACCGAAATATTCTTGGTTTGCTGTAGAAAGGAAGTCGGTTTTCTGTCTCCCTTTTGTAGTCGAGCTACTTCCGATATCCGTGGTCCTCAAAGCAAATACGCATGCGCTCATTAACGTGACATAATCAACGCAGGGTTTCAGATGTTCTCAAGGCCCCACTGCAATTTCCACAGCTCTTGAGTACCCCCCAGCAAGCACCTTCACATGCCGCCCCTTGGTTAGGAGGCCCCGTAGCCTGAGCCACCGTGCGCCCTCAGTCCGCCTTAGAGGACACCTGTCACCAAGGGAACCCGAGTCCAGCCTAGGATGCGTACCTGCCCTCGGGGTGCAGCCCCCTGAGCCACTGGGGGCACAGTACCTGCCAGCCCCCCGTTTGGGGAATTGGGTAGGGTAGCCTGAGCCGCATAGGGTTGGCTTCCCAGGTACATCCTTTTGACAGAAGAATTTATGGTGGATCAATTGTCTCCTTTCTTATGCTAATTTAATTTTAATTAGTTCATTTCCATGACGATACCCTAAATGACAATCCGATTTTAATTACATTTTCAGAAGGTTCTTCACAAAAAGAATAAATGATTCATCTTAAGGAAAATTATATCCATTCATCTTAAAGTAATTTTAAATGGATTATTGAAAGAACTTAAACCCGATACATTTAATTGCTCTGGTAATGGAGATTTATCACAGATATTTTCAGTCAAGTTCAAAGAAGTTTTTGGAATTCCGACGACTTAAATTTCGTAGTTTTTGAATGCTGGCTTTTACTGTTCGTGTCTGATTTTCTTTAATTAATTCCCATGGGATGATGTCTTGGCGGGGGGTGGGTGCGGTTTAGTGGCAAGAGTGTCACTACGTTTTAGTTGCTCTGCCATTACTTACTTGGAATTTCCAGGAATTCTAGAACTTGCTGTACAAATCCACCTTCACGCTATTGCACCCTGTTTTCTTTTAGAATCTCCAAGATTCAAAAATAAATAAATAAAAAGAATCATTGCTTTCTCTTAGGCCATTTCCTCTTCTGCAAACACCCTTTGTCAGGACACCTGCGTGCTCCAGACCCTTAGGGACCTCACACCTTGGCCCAGTGAAGCCCCCACCTTCCCCGCCTTTGGCCAAGTCTGTTCGCAGCCCAATTCCCCGCAGTGCTCTCCGCTGACCCCGTAACAGCCTGTGGGCCCCACACCCAGAGTGTCCGCGTCCCCTAACCGTGTCTCTCACCAGACCTTGCTGTTGCCAACGCAGCTACGGCACCGAGCCTAGTGGCGGACCCAGGCTCTCCAGATAGAGCAGCACATCACGTCCCACCTTCCTGATGTCATATTTTCGTGTTGGTCTTGACACAAAGTCAGAAAACAACAGCAAGAACGACACGTGTTCCCTGCAGTAGTGTCAGCCCAAACGTACAGGACCGTTTAAACTTGAGGAAAGATGTGAAAGTCATGATTTGAAGAGGAAAAGAAAATAATTTCGTGATAATCAGCTTCAAAGTCTTTGAAGACTATAAAGTAACACAAATCCATAGAAAATAGTGCATAGTAGGCAAACATACAAGGTAAAACATTGTATTGAAGTAGATTTCTTAAAAATATTGATACCAATTTTGTAAACTTTACTGGCAATTCCATACTTTTGGAGAAAACTTCATATGCAAGGCCGTCTTTAAGTGCTGCACCAAACTACTCCGGAAAAACGAAAGCCTGTCCTTGCACATGTGACGAATCGGCCGTGTTTCTTTAGACTGAGTGTTAGGGATATATTAAATAAATAAATTTTTGTTGGATATTTAGTTAGGGGTTTTACTTGCGTCTCGGGATGGGAAGCGGTTGTTCTGACACGAGTGCGATTTTATTTGGAAGGGGTGTGGATGAAGTGACATGCAGGAGTGAGGTGGTCGGTCGCATCCGTGTCATCTTGCTGGAAGCTGAAGCAATGAACTTGCTTGTCTACAAAGCGTTACCGGTTACAAAAGGCCAAGCAATTGCTCGCATTTATTATTTCCAAACAGTGCACTTCACGAGCACCACTTACATATCTGCCTTAAAGCAAAATCCCAAGATCCAGATCCTGATAAAAAGATGTGTAACAGGGCACCTGAGTGGCTCAGTTGGTTGAGTGTCTGACTCTTGATCTCAGGGTCCTGAGTTTGAGCCCCACCCTGGGCTCCATGCTGGGGTGGAGCTTCTTAAAGATTGGTAAAATTGCATCTTTAGGTTTAAGAATATTTTTTTTTTCCTTCTCGTGTATCCAAACATCCAAATCTTCATTCTAGTCCTCCCTTTTTGTTGTATTATGAGAAATAAGTATATGGTTAATGTCTTACATGCTAATATGAAAACAAATATCTCCACATAATTGATGACCCCGTTCCAAGTAAAAGTCCTTACAAGTATTTTTCCATCTATAAGCGCAAACCCATACTATCTTGGGTTCATCGTTGTTCATAATTAATAATACTACGGATTATTAACCACGATATGTTTTCATCAGTAGTGAGGATGAGCAAAGGGCACAGGTCCACTCCTGAGTATGGAGGGCTCAGATCAGATCAGTAATTGCTCTGTATTAGCTGCGTGACCGTGGCGGAAGCACGTGGTTTCCAGACTATTCTGTTTCAGTTTCCTCGCCTGTAAAACGCGGCCGATGAACCTATTCGACAAGGTTACTGTGAGGATTGCATGAGGCCCCGTGTGTGAAGAGCTCACCACAGCGTATGGGACATGATACGATGGCCACAGTTCAGGCATCAGCCTTGTCAGGATAGATTGTCACCTTCGAGCGATGATGCCTGTAACCGAGTCTGGATGATTCTGTGTGTGGCAAATCCGTGGAGGGGAAGAAAAGAGTAGAAACGTAGTGATGTGAAGACCAAAGAGAGGAATTCCAACCTCCGTGAGGACAAGAGAAGGCGAGCCGCTCCCCACAGGTGCAGAGCCCCACACAGAGGGTGCCCGGGGATGCCGGAGCATCCCTGCCCTTGGGAAGGGGGAGGTGAAAGCCAGCGGAGCTCATCCCCGTGGCCTGGCTCTCCTCGTGGAGCCCCCCGGACGCACCCTGCAGCTTCTCCGGCGTCTCTCCATGGATTCCTGACAATGCCAAAGCTTTTACTACACGCGTTGGGTTCAAGGCTCACCACTGTGTTCAATTAATTGCCCTTATGCCTTCCAACCCTCCCTCCGTCCTCCTGACCTCATTCAGTCAGGAAGGAAGACCACGGCCTCTCCTGATGACCAGATGGTGACCAGACGGGGGCCGGGACCCTCATTAACCCCTTCACCTCCAGCCCACCTCTCGGGAGGTTTGACTCAGGACCGCCTGCATTTACGGTGGACGTGCAAGGCACATAGTCACCTAACGGACGTGATATATTCGGATGTAGGATAAACCCAAATACACACAACCACTCATCATAGCCATATAAATAATTCCTCAAATGTTTTCTTAGGCTAAACATAATCTATTTGCCACTATCTCAGTATTTTTTACATCTTCCACTGCAAGGCTTTTTTTTTTTTTTTCAAACTTAAAAAGTAATGGATAAAAGGACTTAAATTTGATTTTTGCATGGTTCATTTTATTGATCACTGTCAAATTCAATTTTAAGTTAAAATTCCTGATATTTGTGACTAGGTTTTATATTCCAATTATTATCATAATTCACTTGAGCTTCTTTTTTAAATTGGTTTTAAGTCTGAAATCTTGAACCAGTTTGAACTCCACCCCCCCCATCCCATCCACACAATAACCAAGGGGGGAGGATCCTCTACTTTGCTGTTTTGATGTTCCTTCCGCTTATTTTGTTTTTTCTGTTAGAAAAAAAATCCTATTCCTTTAAGAAAGAAATAAAAAAGGCAAAAAATATACAAGGCCCATGGATTATTACCATTTCCCAAGGGGATCGCTTACCTAAAACGCTTGTTGAGTTTAGCATGTAAAGTCATGCGTCCTCAGGGCGCCTGGGTGGCTCAGTAGGTAAAGCGTTTCACTCTTGATCTTGGCTCTGGTCTTGATCTCACGGTTGTGAGCTCAAGCCCCGTATTGCTCTCCACACCGGGCATGGAGCCTGCTTACAGAACACGAAACACAAAAAAACAAGACTGTCTGCTGTTCAAAGACCACCCAGACATCCAGCATGGGAGATCCATCCCTTGCCTTTCTCCCCATAATTTATTCTTCTCTTAAAAAATGTTTTAAAAGACTATGGTAATCAAACACGTATATCATCACATATATAAATATAAATAATATAAATATGTCTATAGTTCAAAAAAAATATGAAAGCCCATTGGCATTTTGTCGGGTCACCCGCTCGCTGCGCATGTTTCTCGGCACTTCCTCCCCACTGCCCAGCAAGCCTGACTTCCCGTGAGCCCAGATCCTCCCGTGTCTTCCTCCCTGATTTCCTCCCAGCCCTTCTATGTGGGGACCATCGTGACATCCAAGTGCACAAACCAGCACGACCTGATCTTAAAACTCTCTAGCACTTTCCTTCCGGCGAGTAGGCAAGGGAATCACGGCTGGAGGTGCAGCTGATTTTATTCATTGTTGGAGGAGAATGGACACGTCAGAGAAAATCAGTCATGAAAATGCACGTGTGCAGATGCCTGCCACGGTACAGAACACCCACAAAATTAACGTGAGCCCCTCTCGCTCCCCTCCTCACCCCCCTACGTGTGTGCACCTCACGGACTCCACTTCCCAGCGTGCCCATACTCATACTCATTTTGTTGAATTTCTATAAATCATGCACTTGGCACATAATGTGGCCAATAAATTATTTGGTGCAGAGTCCCATGGAGTTCTTCTGCCTCACGCACATGCACACGCACATGCACACACACATGCACACGGTGTCTCTAGCCTTTGATGACCACTTGGGACTGATTGGATTTCAAGGCTGGGGTCTTTCAGCTGAAGCGTTCACCTTGCAGGTGAGCTGGGAGGTTGAGTGACTTGCTCTGAGTTGACAATGTAGACAGCAGTATTTTTATTTTTTACCATGATTAAAGGTGTTTTCATGCAAATTCAGATCCAGCCATGAATGACCGGCTGCTTTCCTGGGGGAAGGTGGGAAGGAGCCGACACTCCCCTCCACCGAGTGCTCCTTGGCCCTGAGACCTAATGCAGGCAGGCCCAGGGCCCTGAGGCAGGACGGCTGCAGAGGGCAGCTCCCTTTATGTCCCCTTTCCACACGTCGGGTTGATGCCACAAAGTAGGAGTTGAAGGAAATTCCTTCATCACCCTGGAGTTGGTGGGGATGTTTCACAAGGTAGAAATGAGGTGAGGGGAGGGAAGCGCGTAACTGCCAACGAGCTCCGGGGCGCAGCGGTTTTATTCAAGATCTCTGTGGGACAGCACGCTGCTTCCATGGAGTAAGAGGTGTTCTATGAAAATAAACAAGAAATCTTGAAAACGGGTGAGTGGAGGATATGTCCCGATCAGTTGGTAAACAGTAAAAAAGAAAAAAAAAATTTAAAAAAATTAAACAAAAGAATCACGAATCTATAAAAGCAATATATTAATTACAAACATACATTGAGGGAGGAAAGGGGTGTCACGATTATAGGGGTTTTATGTATTAAGATCAGTAATTCCATTTTTGAATTCTCTCTTTTTTAATGTCCTGTTTATTTTAGCTGAATGTGGAGCAAGTGTCAAAGGAAATGAAGGAACGTTGCTGTCTCCAAATTTCCCATCAAATTATGACAATAACCATGAGTGTATCTATAAAATAGAAACGGAAGCTGGCAAGGGGATCCACCTCAGGGCGCAAAGCTTCCAGCTGTTTGAAGGAGACGTCCTAAAGGTAAAAAATATTCTTGAATGTGACGCCATCTCTTCTTCTCAAGGAACCCATTAAACACCTGCCCAGCTATACACACAGAGACGTGTATGCATGTTCATGCATCTTTGGACAGACCGAGTTTCTCCAGTTTGTCCAGTTGGTGTGTGAAGGTGCTGAGTGTCACCGGTGTGGTCTTGATCTGTCCGAGTCTGCAATCCCGGGTCTGATGTTTGCTCGTTGTGTATCTTCGACACATCATTTAATATTTGAGCTTTCTCTTCCTTATTCGTAAAAACCTGTGATGATGCCTATCTTTGGAGGATGTTCTGAGGTTTAGATTATACACCTTCTGTTGACAGACGTGTCTAGGATCGTGCCTAGCACAGAGTCGTCATTACTAGCACTGGCGGGGCCCCCGAATCGACACTTTCTATAGTCAGCTCCCTTTGGTCCCCTTTCCACGTGTCGGGTTGAAAATGGATGAGAGGAGGATATGTCACAATATCCTCATGTGGTCGCAATATCCACGGCTACAAGGATTTTGATGTGACAGTGGAAGGGAGCTCAGCCCCTATCCCCAGACCGCAAGGCAGGGTTCATATGGAGAAGTCACACCAGGGTGAGACATATTTTTAGTGGATGAGTCTACACCATGTTCACAGGACTCAGGGATGTGCTTGGAATGGGACCAGAAGCAAGAGCTCTGTGCATTATATGATACAAGTTACCAGAGCCTCAGGGAAGTGCTCTGCGGAGGAGGACCCGGCAAACCCCCCACATTATAGATGGACCCCAGGAAAAAGGGCAGGAGGACTGGATGCAGGGACATTGAGGTCTTGATCTATAAATTCCAGCTCTACCTGGAAACGCCCCCATAGCTCCTAAAGCTTCTGGTATAGTTCCCACCTCTCCGATAACTCTTTGAGAAAACCAGCGCCCTTGTAGGGTCAGGAGGCAGCGAGGGCACATTTGCAGAGCGAGGACATGCATGGAGGGCACCGGACTGACGCCGCCCTGCTCGGCCCAGTGAGGAGGGAGCTCCTGGTCCAGGTCGCACAGCCAGTTTGTGGCAGAAGAGAGGCACGTCTCTCTTCTCGTTCCTTTGTGAAGGTCTAGGGTTTCCCAGTCATGTTCACCCCTGCATGGACCCACATGCCGACACATCTCAGATTTGGTTGAGTCCACCCACGGTAAGCGGCGAGCATAGGAAAAGATGCAAAGAACCAGCCGAAAGGGAAACACCAGTACCCTCCGTTTGTCACCCATTTGCACGGTGGTTAAAGAGGGGTCCCTCCAGGACCCTCGTTAGCCGCACGCGGACGCTCAAGAGGTGCTGGAAACCTAGAGGGCCTTACTCCCCTCTACGTCCCTGCTCGGCTATGTCAATGTCATTGTTGAGTAGCTTTATTCTAGTCATTCTTTTATCGTAATTGTCTTTCCAAAGCTCATGCTGACATCACGAAGCTCTGTAATTAAGAAGTGATTTTCAGGCAGAAAACTAGTATATTCTCACTTGTCTAAAAAAAAAAAAAAAAAATTAAACTCGCCTTGTAAGTAAGCATTTTCCAAGCTCTTTGAAAACCTCAAATTTAGAAGTCAGTAAGCCTTTGGAGAAAACTTTGAGGTAACAATTAGGTCTCCTTGGTGCAGGTGAGCGATTAGAGACACCGCAGCAACGTACGCGGGTAAATATCATTGCCGTGGAAGGAAGCGAATGACGTTCATCCATGATTACTGCAGTTTAAAGATGTTGATTATAACAAAAAGCAGAAACAAAAAACCTTGCTTACTCCATTTAATTGCAGGGAAGCTGCCAATCATCTGAAATGCCTACGTGTTTTGCAAGGTCACTAATAAATATCTCAGTGTTCAAAACATTTCAGGGGGGGTTACCTTATATTTTAGCTCTACATGCTATTCCCATTGCTCCTTCGCACATAGTATGATCCAGTAAGAAAGACCAAAGTTTTATAGACATATTTTCATGCCCAAAAACACGTGTCTTCTTCTTCATATGGGGAAAAAAAAAATCACGTAAGAGAAGGATAGCTTGAATGAAAATGTCATGAAAGGAATATGCAATGGAAAGAGCAGTTGATTTTGAATATTTGGGGTGTAGATTCTTTCAAACGGTGAAGGACTCCCCCAGGACCTGCAGCTGCCTCACCCCAGGACTCCGCGTGAGGTCCCCTGATGTGTGGTCATCTGCTAAGGAGGCTCTTCCAGCCTGAGCCTGTAGCACTGATTAAATGCCAAACCCTGAGCAGCGTTTGTGATGTAAACACTTAGAGCGTCCTATTAACCTGGGACTCAAGGAGCATTTTTCTCCCACCTAAATGGAACACTGATTCCAGCAGCACGTAGATGCGGGCACCTAGGTGCCAGGGGCTGTGCTGAGCTAGCGTGGCTTGTTCCTGATGTAACTGCAATTAAAAATCAAGTCTTCTGGACGTGCAGTACCATTGGGTTGTCACTGGTGATCCCTGCAAAACTGGAAGCCACATTTTCAACTTGAGGGAGCTGACAAAAGGGTGCTCCCTGTGGCAGGTGACTTCTCCATCGCCGCGCTCATTGCTGGTGATGCAGACGGACACGGCTGAGTTACTGGCCGGGAGAAGCCTGGAATTCGGTAGAGCAAGGACGCATTTTCAGCGGTTGTGGCCTGGAGGGTACCGGGAGCTGGATGCTGTCCCGATGATCCTTCTAATCTGTGGGAATCTCCCAGTCCAGGCCCGGGGAGGTGAGGACGGACACTTCTGCAGAACTCCAAGGACTGAGCTCACATGAGTGCTTACTTGCTTGCATGCTCCTCCAGTCCTTGGGTTTCTGTGACTTACTGAGAATCGCGTGGTATACGGAGTGAAACAAGACCTTTCTGGGAGGGCCTGGAGATTTCCCTTTTTGAGCCAGATTCCTCTGGGTTTATAATTCATCACAGTCTGGGTGTCACGGACCTCACCACGTCTGACGAATCCACGTATTAAGCCAAGTGATGATTTTTTCCAGCAGTCCCCAGTTGCTGGAGGAATTGCAGATCGTTTGATTCCACTCTGCCAGCAGAGGCTCTGATTGGAGATAAATAAAATAATGATCTGTGAAATTGATATTTCTAAATATGTTTTCATCTTTTAGGATTGTATATGTGTGCGTGTGTGTGTGTGTGTGTGTGTGTGTGAAAGTCTGTTGAACCAGGTATATGGTCTATACATTTATTAGAAGAGAGGCGAGAGAAGAAAAGTAAGAATCAATCCACATGAGAAGGAAAATAGTGGGGAAATAAGCAGACATGGGAGGAGCCTACTGAGGACTTAGGTGCCCTTTATTTAGTTAAGATCTTTTTTTTTTTTTTTAATCAAGAACATCTGGATGTTTTCCAATATAATGCATGTTCACCCTGCCCTGTCGTCCACGAATCTCTTACAGACCCATGTGGTCCCTCCATGAGCCATTGCAGTAGTTCAAAGAGGCAAATGGATTAGCCACCCCCCTGCGCATCCTGTCCTTGATGAGTGTCCAGCAGCCCCGGCACTGAATCCTCCCTGAAGGCAAACACGGTCTCTCCGGGCGGAAGCAAGAAAGCATCCCGCGTGCCATCCCACACGCCCATGCGCTGACCTGGGCCACAGTCCCCACTGAGGAAGTGGGATTGGCACTCACCCAGGCCGGGGTGGTCTGCCTCGGTGAAACCCGGGGACACAGCCCCGAATGCCCCCCTTACCCCTTGTGCCTGCACAAAAGCAGCCTGCCTGCCTGCCTGCCTGCCTTCCAAATATTTGTTATAGACCCCCGTGCTCTACAGCCACCTAGGCAGGTAAAGTCAAGCGCAGCGTGTTTTAGAGCAAGACAATGCATGCCCCCGACATTATTACGTGATGGGACTCTCTTATTACGACCAACTCAAGACTAAAGTCACCTCAGGCCCAAAGAGCTGCAAAATGCGACAAGATATTTCCACATCCTGTCTTGTCTTGTGACACAGTCAGAAGAGGGAGCGGGGGGAGGGATGGGATGTCCGCTTACTTGCACCATAGTTTGCAGACGACGTCCCGGCCAAGGCAGGACGCGTCCCTTCAACTCCGGCAAGTGGATTCTGAGCGAGGGAGACAAAGGTGAATACTGAAACTCAGAAATGCAAATACATATTTGTTTAAGTCTAAGTGACCACGGGAAGGACGCTCGACGCGCTGAGCGTAGGGCGACCCGACCGCAGAGGAGATCTCTAGTCTCGAACCTGGACGGTGGAGGGAGCACCTGCTCAGCCACGCCGTGCATTCAGCCCTCACGGGGCGGCACACGCTTTCCAAGTAGGCCGCACGGTCACATCTTTGAGGGTTTGAATTCCTTGTGAAAATTGCTCACAGAATACAAATGGAATTAAGTAGCAGGGGGACTGACGCTTGACTTGTCCTCAGGTGTACGATGGAAGGGACAGCTCTTCGCGTCCGTTGGGGGCCTTCACCAAGAATGAGCTGATGGGTCTGGTCCTAAACAGCACCTCCAATCACCTGTGGCTCGAGTTCAACACCAACGGGTCTGACACCGACCAGGGCTTCCAGCTCACCTACACTAGTAAGTAGCACACGCTGTGACGTTTCATTTTTTAAATTTTCTCGGGATGCGTCTATTAGTTCTTTTCTTCTTCTTCTTCTTCTTCTTCTTCTTCTTCTTCTTCTTCTTCTTCTTCTTCTTCTTCTTCTCCTTCTTCTTCTTCTCCTTCTTCTTCTTCTTCTTTTCCACGTAGCTGATGAATTTTAAATATTGATTTTTTTCCCCTTTCTGATCTCTCTCCTGTGTTTTGGATTGCTGTTACATTCTTAATTTAGTCGTGTTGCCAGAAGTGATAGTTTGAAATTTATTTTCCTGGAGGAAGTATTAATATTTTCATAAGATAATGGCTGTACCTGAAAAGAAAAGATCATGGCATTTAAGGGCTTCTGGGCGTAAAAAATACCGATGATGATTTGGTGCACGTTGACAGAGACTCGAATATGTGTATATGAAAGACTTAAAATGAATGTGATGTAATAAGAGGAATAGTCTTTGAATGCCTACCCTGCATCAATACCTTACTATTATATCTATAGATACAGATATTTTAGAATCTGTATATCATAGAACATGAATTGCATGTGTAGAATAGTCACATATACCTATTATGTCATAATATCAAACACCCCGTGTAGTAGGCTCCTTCTTAGCACCAGGGATGTCCTAAACACAAATAATTCCATACCTGCTAAAGGTAGCAGGTGTGTGAGCTGCTGGAGCCAGGCTGTGATCACAGACCCACAGTTTTTTAATTTTAATTTTTATTTATTTATTTTTTTTTTACAGACCCACAGTTATAAGCAGGGTCCTATAGCCCCCCCCCCAGTAATATAAATCAATGTAGAAAATATATTTTTTTAAGAGATGAATGTGAAGAAGACAAAGAAAGATACAAAATAAGGGGAGAAAGAGACTGTGCTTTGAAAAAGAGAAACGTGGGATATGATCAGTGCCATTTCCAACATTTTTTTAGTTCCAGACAGGTAAAGAAAAACATGCAGCTACCTGGTACAGTAACTAATTAAAATGAGGAAATCAATGAACTAAAATGCATAAAGTTGTACAAGACTGTCCAATCCTGTACTATCTAATGTTTAAAAATATCTATAACACCAGATGCCATGACAAAACACATAAAATTCTGGAATTTTTTTTTTCTAGCATGAAAGCATATTAGTGATCCTCAAGATTGATTTCTTTATTTGAGAGATAAGCAAATGAAAGCCTGGAAATGATCATAATTATCCCAGACACTGAGTGAATCCAGGTGCATCAAAGGAAGATTAATTGCCTCAAATCCTCCTTGGTGGGCCAAATTACAGGTGAAAGACTCTAAGACCTTGGGCAAAAATAGAAGTACAGTAGCTGACATCATGCGAAAACCTATTTTGGGGACACCTGGGGGGCTCTGTGGTTGAGCAATTGCCTTCGGCCCAGGGTGTGAACTCGGGTCCAGGGATCGAGTCCCACATCAGGCTCCCTGCATGAGCCTGCTTCTCCCTCTGCCTGGGTCTCTCTCTGGGTTTCTCATGAATAAATAAGTAAAAAAAAAAAAAAAAAGGAAACCTATTTTTCATTTTCACGAAAATAATTTACAGGATTCAGTACACAGCGAATGTATTAGTTCTGTTATAACTAATTGTAACTAATGCAAAACACATTAGTAGCAGCGGCATCGTAAAATCAATTCGTAAATTATAATTTTTCGTTACTAGAATTCCAGTTTTCAGTATTTCACTCTGAAAAGAGCCTCAACGAATTCTTAGGTTCTCTCCGCTTTCAGATAAGATGTACACGGTCGCGCCCTCCTTTCCTCTAGGTGACTTCTCCCTCCGTGTGTCCTAGTTTGCTTTTATCCCTTGGACGCTTTCATCCCTGCTTCCTACCTACGCTACTCACCTTAGAGCTGAGGACCATGAACACTTGAGAAAACTCTTTACAATAAGCTCTCTTAAGTTTATTATAACTAAAGGGACGTTCCAGGCCCTCCTGGCGTGTCCCTCTGATCCTGTTGTTGCTGTGGCGTCTCTGACAAACTGGGCTGCTTATTAGGGTTTGGGGCCAAGAGAAGAAAGCACTGAGCTGTGTGTTTCCCCATCCCTCCGGGTGTGTGTCCACACCCCAGGCCCAGCCCCATCCCTCCGTGTGTCTGTCCACACCCAGGCCCAGCCCCATCCCCATCTCTCCGTGTGTCTGTCCACACCCAGCCTCATCCCAGCCCATCCCTCTGTGCACCTGTCTACACCCCAGCCCCGACACCACCCAAAGCCTGGAGGTAATTAAGCTCGATGTGACCCTTCTACGGCTGCTTCATAGAAAACATGCCAGAGGGGATCCCTGGGTGGTGCAGCGGTTTGGCGCCTGCCTTTGGCCCAGGGTGCAATCCTGGAGACCCGGGATCGAGTCCCACGTTGGGCTCTCGGTGCATGGAGCCTGCTTCTCCCTCTGCCTGTGTCTCTGCCTCTCTCTCTCTCTCTCTCTCTCTCACTCTCTCTCTCTGTCATAAAAAAAAAAAAATCTTTAAAAGAAAACATGCCAGGCTGAGCTTCCACTTTCCATCCGATGTCACCCTTGTCTCCGCTTCCTGTTTGCACACGGACTATTTCCAACTGGAGTAATTCCTGACCGATGAGCTCCTCTACCCCTGGTTGTGCCAGAGTTAGCCAGGAGCACGTGCTCGCCTTTGGAACGTCAGGTGGCCGGATTCCTCGTCAGGAGGGGCGTTCCTCTACTGTTTCCGGAACTCTCACTTCCCCTGTATTGTCCCAAGGGGCAGTTGAGAGAGTCCAGTGTCCTACTGACACGTTGGGGGCCCCTCTGGTATGCCGTGCCCCCTCCCCACCCCTCACCTGCTCCCCGGGGCTCCCCGCGGCCGTCGTCCCGAGTGCGTCCACGGTGCCCGGTGTGGCTCAAGGCCTCTGGCTCCCTCTGTTTCTGTGGAAATGTGAGACACCCTCAGTCTGTGGTCTGGGGATCCATTATTGGGACTTTCTCATTATGGGGACTTTTTGATTATTTTTATAAATCGTTTTATTTTATATATATATATATTTTTGCATAGCAGCACAAACTTTCTGAGTCTCTGAGAAGACGAAACACTGGCAGTGACTGATACTTAGCTCGGGGTCTAACCGATTGGACACGCGTGCTTCTCTTTTCTGCCCCTTTTCCCTCTTCGCCTCCCCTGACGACACAGATGCTCCCGCGTGCAGTTTGTGCTGCGAGGCTGTCCTGGAGCTGAGCACCCTGCCCCATGGAGAAATACTCCGGGATATAGGACTGTCGGTGCTGACGGCTCTGAAACCAGGACAGTGTTAACTTCACGTTACATTCTTGGGTTTAAACACTAAGTCATTAAGTTTAAAAGATCCCGAGCTCCCACAATGTGATCGAATACCTGAATCAAGCATCCATCCCTAAAAGATAGCTCGGAGATCATAAACGGCCAAGCGGTGTTTCGAGCAAATTAGTAAAGCCTCAGACGACGGACGGGAGGACCGTTTCCGCTAACTTCCGAGGACTTTCGTAATCGGCCCTTGCTAGTTAGCTGCGTTACTGAAGGAAACGCTCATATTTAAATGTTTCGGTCCGTGACTCATGTACACACAGGAGTGGACCGGAAAATGTCAACAGGAAGCAAATGTGTGGCTCAGGGAGCGTCCCGTGTGTCTGAAGTGGGTGCGCGTGGGCTCGTGCTCCTCTAGTGCCCCAGCCTCCCCGCGCGTCCCTACGTCCGGGTAGCTCGGGGCCCTGGGAAGGGCCTCCTCTCACCTTTGAGCGCCACTTAGCAGCGGAGCCTCCAAGGCCTCGGTCTGCCGGACGCCCACATCTGCCAGAGGTACCGGCAGGCCCCGAACCCAGGTCCTCGGACCGGAGCCCGGAGCCGTTGCTGAGCCGGGTTTCCCGTATGTCAGCGACCAACCCCTCCCTGCAGAGTAACACGGCCGGGAAGAGGGTGCGGGCGCCCTGGGTGCACCGGGCTGACAGCTCCCCAAGGCCGCCGCTGGGTTCTGCGCAGGCACTTAAGGCGACGTGCACGCGACACGATGCACCTGCGGCCCCAAGCACTCCCTTTTATTACAGATTTATTTTCATAACAGACCATAGTGTCCTGGTGCAATGATCGTGTCGCCGGGAACGTGACCCATGAGCTCTTCGCGATCCGGGCCCCCGGGCGCCCCCATTTCATCATCGCCTCCACCTTGCAGAGACGCTTGATCTGAAACACAAAAGCGGCCACTGTGTCGCTGTGACAGAAGCTGGGGCCACGCGAACGTCCCTGGGCTGCCCGGGAGGTCCGCTCCCCACTTAGCCCGAGGAGGCCCGTCGGCCTCTGAACTGGCCGCTTCGTGCTTCCCGGAGGCCCAGCAGGTGCACGCGGGCCCCGGCTGCCAGCGGGGCCTCGGAGGCTCCCGGGTAGGACTTAGGGGCCCCGCTCACTGGGAAGGGCACTGAGTGGCCCGAGGCTCGGCTCTGCAGCGCACGTGTCGGCCTCGGTGCAGGACTCCGTCCACGGCCCTGCTCCCACCGGATCCTCGCTGGGATGTCGTATCTGCTCCTTAGTACGGTTCACCTTCATATAAACTTGCTCTTTTCCCCCAAATAAACTATGGTAATTTGTTTATAGTCATGACATGTGATTTTTTATATTTTAAGACACACAGAATTTTCCAGAAAAATTAAAGATCTTTCAAAGCCGGGATAACAGAAGCCTCCAGAATTTTCTTCCCTGACGTGAAGGCCAGATGCCCTTTCTTCTTTCTTGAAGATGTAGTATAAATGCTGCTTCCTGCCGTCCAGCTTCCCAGAGCAAAACCGCTTGGTCTTTCTCTCACGTCCCCAAAGCCTCTTACACTTTGTACATCTTTTGCTTTCACACCAGTCACATGTGAGGACCCTGAGCTCCACTGACCCCCCGTCACCTCTACAGCCGCTTAGGAAGTGGTGACCCCTGGGCTGACCCGGGTTGGTGAAGGACAGGGTGACGTCAGCAGGTGGACATGACCTTGGTGCCCATGACAGTGAACATGAGGGTCTGAACAGCTGGGAGGGCACGTGACACGGAGCCCAGTAGGAGCACGGTTGGCTGCGGGAATCTCCTTATGGAAGGTCTTAAAAACCAGGCAGAAAAAAAAATAATAATAATTTAAAAAAATGAAAAACTAGGCAGAGGTATCAGGCACCATCAAGGCAGAGCCATTAATAGTATTTGAGGGATGGGAGTGTGCGTGGGGCCCGGGTGGAAGAGCGGGGCCTGAGCGAGGCCTGGAGGCCAGGGTGTGGAGGGGCGCAGGGCTCCGCAGGGGGCGTGGGTGCAGTGGTCGTGGGTCGACCTCCACCCGGAAGCGCTGAGTGACCAGGGTGCGCGTGGCCAAGGAGCCTGGGCAGGTGCTGTGGTCCCTCCCACGAGGAGGTGACGCTGTCCCGGCAGCTCTGGGGCCAGTCCCTGCTTGCCAGGCAGCATTCCTGTGGCCACTGGGAGTCCGTGCGGCTCCCAGAGACAGGGCGTCCTCGGCTCGTGTCGACACCGGGATTCGGGGCGTGGGCTGAGTGCACTCGTTATTTGAAAGTAGGGTGTCCGCACCCCGGCCTTGCAATGACATCTGGCGTCCTTGCAACGGGATGAACACGTTTGGGGGTCGCCGACGGAAGCAGCGCCTGGTGCTGGACTCCTCCCTCCGAGAGGCAGCGGGCCGTGGTCCGGGGCTGCCCACCCGCAAGCCGCACCCCAGATGAGCCCAGTAGAGGCCAGAGTGGGGACCCCACGTTCAAAGACCTAAAGTGCTGATGAGAAGGTAGCGTGCGGGGAAGGGTCGGTGTCGTGTCGGGGAGGACAGGTGGTGCAAGAGCCACTCCAGACAGAAGGTGACATGGGAAATGCAGCGCGAGGCCCTGCATGGAGCTACGAGTCCACGTGACCCTGTTGGGCCAACTATTAAAAAAGAAAAAAAAATACCCGACGTCCTTCCTGGAAGGTCAGTGTCCTCGGAGCATGTGTCCCACCTGCCAGGCAGCCTGAGAGCGGCAGGCCCCACGGCCCAGACCCTAGGGACAGGCTCGGCCCCCACGTCCCCGTAGCTAGTGGGTGACCGGTGCCCCTGGGAGGCAGGTGTGGGAGCATTTGGACCCACGACCTAACCTGGACCAGCTGATCCCCATCTTTCCCTCTCCTGTTATCACTCCCTGCCCTGACCCCGAATCACGTGAAGACACGGGGACAGAGGCCTCAAAGTCCGTGCACATGCGTCACGTGAGGCACAGGATGGGCCCAAAGCCGGCTGTCGTGTCTACGGACGGGGATCCTCGGGCAGGACACTGGGCCCCACCGTGTGCTCCACGGATGAGAACCTCGGGGCCAGGGGCTGACGCCGCTGTCACCCGGGACGGGCATGCGGATACACGCAAAGTGACACGACATCACACGCGCGGCCACCAGCGGGAGCACGGCTCGGGGTGCACATGGATAGTCCAGGCCAGCAGGGAGCCTCGTCCCCTCTGAGCCCCAGGACGAGTCACAGATCCCATTAGCGTGAAGCACACGGGGACCCCGGGAGCAACCGGTCGGTGAAGCGGCTTCACCGGGACGGACGGTGTGGGTCATTAGCCCCGCCTCAGCCTCGGGCCCCAGTGGGCGCGACCACCCGTCTCTGCGCGGCCCGGGTCACCTGCACCTGCAGAGGAGACGGCCTTTGGGCATCATCTTCCCCCCACGTCCACCCCGCTATCCCGGGGCCCCCCCAGCTTTACTGGGATATGACAGGCAGCGTCTGTAAGCGGAGGGTAACGGTGCCCCATGACGGTGCCACACGCACGGTGTCCTGATGTGTCAGCACCAGAGGAACACGACCTGCCCCGGATGGGATTCTTTGCGTGTCTGCTGAGATCGGCCTCTTCCTTCTTTCCACCTCATTTCTAATAGAGGTTCTTCGGGTCCCTTTCCCTCCACGACTGGATGAGACTCGTGTGCACAGTTCGTGTCACAACCGGGCCCTTTCCTTACGACTGGATTTTGGAAGCTCAGTATACGCTGCCTGGCAGTTCTCAGGTGCCACGTCTCGCATCTGATTTTATGACTAATAAAGACATTGACGGATTCCCCAAACATCGCGGGCTGCCGTGTGGGAGTGTCGCCGTGTTGGAGCACAGTCAGCCGTATGGCTTGAAGGGTAGTATTTATCGTGTCCTTGGTTTTCACGCCGCGGCCTGGAGAATCGTGCCCAAGCGAGGTTCAGTTCGAGGAGAAGTTGGTAAAAGTGTCCGTAATCAGGCCGCAAACAAGGGCGAGCGTGGGAGGGGCCAAGAAAATGACCAGCTCGTGCACTGACCCACACGGACGCTGGCGGGTTTTTGCTTTACTTTGACGGAGATTAAAACTGTGACAAACGCGTGGTGCTGCTTTGGTGCCTCCTCGTGTGATCCTGGAGGAAGGACGTGCCGTTTGTAAATACGGGTTCACGGAGCATGACCTTGTTCTGAAATAGCCATTAATTCAGCTGATAAAACCGTTGGGAAAATGTAATCAGTGCAATTGGTTTACCCCGCAGTTAACGAAGAGATAGTCTTATAAAGGTGTGTCGAAGTAGGAGGCATTTACTTTGCAGACTAGTTTTCCGTGGCTTTGCAACGAATTACCACAACCTCAGGGACGTAAAACATCTTTATTACTCATGGTTCCTGGGGGTGGGGTTGGGGCCTGGCTCGTTGGTGTCCTTGGGGCCATTGGGGTCCTCATGAGCTGTCGGGGTCCTCACGGGTGACCGGAGCCTTTGTGGGCAGCCGGGGTCCTTGTGGGGTAGCCAGGGTCCTCCCAGGGTGGCCAAGATCCTTGTGGGTGGCTGGGGTCCTCGTGGGTGGCCGGGATCCTTGGGGGCTGTCGGGGTCCTCGCAGGGTTGCCAGGGTCTTCCCAGGCCATCGGGGTCCTCCCAGGGTGGCTGAGGTTCTCATGGGCGTCCAGGGTCCTCACAGGCAGTCGTTCAGCTGTGACCAGGTTGCCTGGGGCCTGGGTCTCACCCCGTCCCCCCTCGGCCCTGTGGCTGTTGGCAGGACCCGAGTCCTTGGGGTGGCAGTGATGTGAAAATGTTGGGGTTCACACTGATGGGTCAAGAGAGAATTCTTGGGGCGTCCTCGGGGAAAGAGGGTGGTTTTATTAGAGCGGGGAGAGGAGCGGTGGGCAGACAGCTGCCCTGGGGTGGTGACAGGTGGCTGATTATAAACCTCCAAGTAGGGGCTTAGGGACAGTGGAATCAAGGTTTCCGAGCCCGGGGGGCAGCTGTCGCTGGGGAGGTCACTTACTACCGGCTAAGGGAACCTGCGGCCTCGACCCCTCGGATGCCTACATGCTCGTCCCACGTGCTCGGGGACGATTACCGGCCTGTGTCATGGGGGGACAGGCTGCCAAGGGGTTTGTAGCCCCAGAGCAGACTCACAGGACCCCGGGGGCTCCGACCGCCTCCTGCCCTCAGCCAGAGTCAGCAGGGGGGACGCCCGAGTCCCCGAGGGCCCTCTGCCCGGCCCAGGGGCCTGTGGGCTATAAGCCACAAGAAAATGCTCTTTATTTTTCCCTTGTCTTTGTTCCTCACATCAGCAGGACTGAAGCCACGGCTCCTGGGGTCCCAGGGCAGCCCCCTCCCATATGGCTCCTGGGGACTCAAGGCAGGTCCCACCCCCTCGCGGCTCCTGGGGTCCCGAGGCAGGTCCCCCCCACACACAGCTCCTGGGGTCCCGAGGCAGGTCCCCCCCACACACAGCTCCTGGGGTTGGGAGGCTGGTCCTCCCCTGGCAGCTCCTGGGGTCCCGAGGCAAGTCCCCCCACCCGCAGCTCCTGGGGTCCCAAGGCTGGTCTCCCCTGCGGCTCCTGGGGCCCCAAGGCAGGTCCCCCCTTGCGGCTCCTGGGGACCCGAGGCAGGTCCCCCCACCTGCAGCTCCTGGGGTCCCGAGGCTGGTCCCCCTGCGGCTCCTGGGGTCCCAAGGCTGGTCCCCCCTGTGGCTCCTGGGATCCAAGGCAGGTCCCCCCCTGCAGCTCCTGGGGACCCGAGGCAGGTCCCCCCACCCGCAACTCCTGGGGTCCCAAGGCTGGTACCCCTGTGGCTCCTGGGGTCCCAAGGCTGGTCCCCCCCGTGGCTCCTGTGGTCCCGAGGCAGGTCCTACCCTGCAGCTCCTGGGGACCCGAGGCAGATCCCCCCACCTGCAGCTCCTGGGGTCCCGAGGCAGGTCCTGCCCTGCAGCTCCTGGGGTCCCGAGGCAGGTCCCCCACTGCAGCTCCTGTGGGAAATATCAGAAAGGGAGACAGAACATGAAGACTCCTAACTCTGGGAAACGAACTAGGGGTGGTGGAAGGGGAGGAGGGCGGGGGCTGGGGGTGACTGGGTGACGGGCACTGAGGGGCCACTTGACAGGATGAGCACTGGGTGTTATTCTGTATGTTGGCAAATTGAACACCAATAAAAAATAAATTTATTATTAAAAAAAAAAAAAGAAGAGAGCCTGCAGAGCACCGTGTACGTGGTCCGTTCTCCAAAACAGAGTGGCCTTCATGAGGCGCCGGGACACGGCACACAGGCCCTGCGGAGAACCGGCCCGGCCCGGGGCAGGATGCAGGGCTCCTAGGAGGAGGCACCGCAGGCAATGCCCTGGGGAGACCCCCCCGCCCCGACCGCAGCCTCCAAGCCAAGCACATACGTCTGGCTTTGCGTCAGAAAGGTCTATTCTTACGTGTACGCTCCCGATAAAAATCAAGATAAATGTGTCGTTACTGCAAGACACCATCAAGGAAAACATTGAGGCCCAGCGCGATGGCGTTTGTAGGAGAAGAAGCTTGGGGACGAGTGGCGGCCGAAGTGTGTTCTGACCCGGGGCCGCCCCCCCGGCTGCGGCGCTTGGGGTGACACGGCCCAGACTGCGCGTGACTGTCCCGCGTGTCTGGGGCAGGCAGGGGCGAGGTCCCACTCTGACCACGGGGGCAAAGCAAGCGGCGCCAAGTGACGCTTTCCGGACTGACCAGGGTCACGCAGCAACGAGGGGCAGACACGCCCGTGAAAGCCACGTGCTTGCCTTCCAAGGGCCCGCGCGTCCTCTTGCCACCTAACGTGGGTGGCCCCACAGACACGAGGACACAGGCACCTCCGGGGTTTGGCGACTCCCGCTGAAGCCATGACATGCTTCACTTCTGTGTGGCAACATGAGAATTGCCTACTTGGGAGCAGAGCCCACCCGCATCGTGCTCCCCGAGCTCCCGGGGACGCCACCGAGGGCACGTTGGCCACTTAAAGCTCGTTTCCACACGATGTTACGTGATTTCCCCAGAGGTTTCGTTTTGTGAATTATTATTATTTTTTGTTTTATAATTAAAGATGCCTTATACTTTGTTGACAATTTGTTAGTCGACACACGTTGCTATTTTCATCTTTTGGAATGGGGGGCGTACTGCTGGCCGCCGGCACCTTGAGAAAGACAAAGGGAGCTTGAGAAGGGTGACATGAATAACTTAATTATTAAAAAAATAAAAATAAAAAAATAAAAAAATAACTTAATTATGAAGATTAAACTAAAAGCGTGTGACTTGAGAGTGCGATACATGGAGGCTGACGGATGATACCACCGGATGCTATAAAATCTAACATTTTATGGGAAGAGTGATGATGGAATTCTTTTTCTCATTCTTCTTTAAGGGAAATAAACAGTAATAATCGTTGTATTAGTCAAAGGCATAGATACATTGTTTTCACAAAAGGTCATTCATGGGGAGATAATCGCGGAGACTTCTGTGCCTTGTCACGAGGGCAATGTCGGGTGATGAATCACAGGTCAGTTTATTTCTGGATTTTGATTTTTCTTGCACATATGATGGCATTTGTAATAATGCCATAAAAAGAAAAGAGAAAAGCTTGAAACCTGCTTAGACTCACAATTTTTATTTTTCTTCACTGTATGAATGTTTACATAAGGACATCCGGAGGTTGTTTGGGTCTTTGCAAGATCATCATTCTTTTAACTAAGTCAACCTTTCAGAACCCAGTGATATGAGGATAATCCCGTCTGTTAAATTCCAACACAAGCTCTTGGATGAAGATGTGGAAAAAAAAAAAAAAAAAAAACCTTGAAATTTCAGCTCAAGATTGACAAAGACCCTGGGGTGACCCACCGAACAGCACGGCAGGTAGGACACACGTAGTCCAGGGTTTTAATAGTGAAATTGGAGCTGAAGGGATGCACCTGCCTGCGTCTCTGGCGACGGGGAGTGAGGCTCTTCCCCGCATCACCTGTCGGCCGTGGGAACTCTCCTATCTCAGCACGTACATCATTTCTTCTGTAAATAAGTCATGGTTGTTGGACGCCCTTAGTTCCAAAATCCTATGACGCTGGAAACCATCAAAATATATTTTTACTAAAAAAAAAAAAAAAAAAAAAAAAAAAGATATTTTTACTGTTGAAAGGGATATAGAATTTTTTCTTGTGATAATTTTGACAAAGTTTACCCTTTAACTCCCTAAAATAGCGGGGTAAGTGAGGGCTTGCGTGTGGGGTATGGGAAAAGAGAAGCTGACCCCAGTGTCGGTGGGCTCGGGATCTGTTACCTACGGACCTGGGGAGACAGGGCGGTAGATTTCTAAGGGAAGAGACGCAGATGTCATTTTTGTGTAGTGGGGTCTTGAACACCCCTCGGTGCTTGGTAGTAGGTTTTTAGTCTTACTTTGCTACGTAGCACAGATGAGAGGTGAACGGAGGCAGACTTTGCCCATTGGATGTTGCATCCTCTAATTCTGAGGTGATGCCGATAAGAACGGGTGATGGGGTAAAGGTGGAAACAACAGATTTTTAAGAATCTCCTCGTTTACGGGACTCCGGTGAGTTGGATTGTAAATGAGATGAAAGGAAAGGACGGCGGCTGGCGGCTGAGTTCTGGCGGGTGGTGCCGGCCCCGACAGTGCTAAGCTCCGCAATGAAACAGGGCGCTTGCTTGGGGATCCCAGGATTTCTGAAGACAAGGTTTTACCGTTAGGTTAATCAGAAACTGATCTCCTTTACCAAACAGCAAGGAGATTGAGCAGGAACACTGCCCCCAGGAGAGAATGTGGGGTTCGGGGTTAGGTGTTGGTGGGGTTAGTCTGCAGCCGGTGGGTCGATCACCCGGCCCCGTGGCCCGTGGGCTCCAGCCGTGAGGTCTGGCTGTGCGGCAGCCACGCCTGGAGTCAGATGTCCAGACGGTTCTCTACAGTTTCGGGTGATTTACTGAAATCTGATATATTCTCCATCTCGGTCAATGGAACATCAGTCGAGGAGCCAGATTATACAATTCCAGAGGTGGCTTATGTTCAGGCGGCATGGCGCTCTCTTCTGGAAACTTCTAGAGGTAGGTAATGCCGGCCAGCATGAGATAAGGCCTGTAGGAAATGGGACTCTGGGGAGAGGTTACCTATCTGTCCTCCTGCACGATAATGAATATGAAAGCTGAGAAGTTGATCATTCCTATTTATTATTTCTTTATTAATTTGAATGTATAATCATGTAACCGTTTTTTTTTTTTTAAATCATAAAAGACAGATGCCCAGACCTCAAAGGAATAGATTGGCTCTGATAAAAAAAAAAATACAAATGAACAAATCGTTCATCAGGAAATGTAGGAAAATATTCTGCTTCTACTCGGGATCCGCGAGGCAGTTTTCAGGCTCTCAAAGACACCTGGAATTTCTGTTGTCGGTCAATGGATCATCATCAAAGCAAACTCACTGAGACCAAAATAATACCATTTTATGTACCTAATTCTAAGGAATTCTGTAGTGAATCTCACATAGTAATAATCTCATGGAAAGGAATCTACAAAACATACATTTCATTAAATAAATATGTTATCACACATACACACATGTGTTATCACGTAGATACACAAACACGAGAGCAGGTAATGAGAGCTGATGCGATTCCCTCTTTGGGAAATTAATTCGTGGCCAAATATGAAACCAGGTAACTTCCATTCAAAGTTGGTTAAATACACTATTGTGACCATCCCGAAGCATCGTTAACTGGATGTTTCTGACTAAATGCTATTTTTAAGTCTTCCCAAACTTTGCAAACATTAAAATGTATGAAAATCTAAAAGACATGCATTTAGCATCATGATTTTAATGACACTTAGAAATCTTTTCTCTTTTTTAAGATTTTATTTATTTATGAGAGACACAGAGAGAGGCAGGCAGAGACACAGGCAGAGGGAGAAGCAGGGTCCATGCAGGGAGCCCGACGCGGGACTCGATCCCGGGACCCCAGGATCACGCCCTGGGATGAAGGCGACGCTAAACCGCTGAGCCACTGGGGCTGCCCCACTTAGAAATCTTTAGAAGCTTAATAGTTTATTTGAATTAAAAGCTCTTACTAACAAGTGAGCATTCATAGAAGCACCAGTGAAACACAGTAACGTGGGTACATTTCCGTGCTCCCATTTTAATTGCCCAAGTCCTCGGATGATAAAATAGAGTGTTCACGATCCTACCTCTGTCTTCAAAGAGGTGAGTTTTTAGATGGAGTAATAAAGTCCATGTGCAGGAAAACATTGGAGGATAAGAAACACGTGGCCCAGCAACTGTCACTCATTTTGCGACGGGACTGTTAAGAAATTCAGGAAGCATAGGGCACGCAGGAGGAATAGCTAGGGAAGCCTGGACGGGGGACGGCGAGGGCGGCCTGGACAGAAACGGGCTGCACTGGGGCTTCAAGGGCGAGTGATGCGGAGGCCCGGTCAGGCCTCCAGCCTGGGGACCGGGCGCAGGAGAGGGTGACAGGACTGTGACAGGGCTGTGGGAAGGTGTCACCCGGCGTCGAGGCCGATCCAGCCAGGACATCCCCTCCTGCACCTGGCGGCCTTCTGGGGGCACCTGAGGGAGGCGGAGACCAAAGCACAAAGTCAGGAAGGAAGGGTGGGCCCGCTGAGAGCACGGGCCTTCAGAGATGGCTTCATAGGAGCGACAGAAAGAAGGGCGTCGTGCGTCCAGAGGTGCTGGCAGTGTGGGTGTCCGTGAGAGCAGGACAGGGCACCCGCTGGGGACGGCATGAATCCTCAGGTTCGGGTCAGCTCACGGAATTGCTTGCCGACCTGTCTCCCTTTGTTTTGCTTTTGGGTTTTGCACCCAAACTCTCAGCGAGGGAGACTTGGCGGCCACGGGTTAGAGCCCCCCAGGAGCAAGTGGCCCTCTCGGTGCGCAGGCTGAGGCTGCACACTGCGGTCCCTTGCGCGTGGGGCGGGCTGGCCTCGCAGGTTCCTAGAGTGGAGGGGGGGGTGCTGGCCTCACACGGGAATCCTCGGAGAGAGCCGGACATGGGACACGGGGATCCAAGGTGCTGCTTGGGGCATCCAGCCAGCCAGTCCCTCGCGGTGGTCTGTCGTGGAAGGGGTCCCAGCTGGCATGTCGTGGGTGGAAGGGGTCCCAGCCGGCCTGTCGTGGTGGATGGCGTTCCAGCTGGTCTGTCGTGGTGGAAGGGGTCCCAGCTGGTCTGTCGTGGTGGAAGGCGTCCCAGCTGGTCTGTCGTGGGTGGAAGGGGTCCCAGCCGGCCTGTCGTGGTGGATGGTGTCCCAGCTGGCCTGTCGTGGATGGATGGCATCCCAGCTGGTCTGTCATGAGTAGATGGCATCCCAGCTGGTCTGTCGTGGGTGGACGGGGTCCCAGCTGGTCTGTCATGGGTGGACGGGGTCCCAGCTGGCGTGTCGTGGGTGGATGGGGTCCCAGCCAGTCTGTCTGTCGTAGGTGGATGGGGTCCTCAGCCGGTCTCGTGGGTGGAGAGGCTCCCAGCGCAGGGGCCCCGGGGGAATGCGGGGCTGCTGTCCATCCTGTATATTTACGTCACGTCTCCCCAGGGGAGCTCCGAGTGTTCTCATAGATGTTTCCTTTCAGGGATCGGATCAGATGGGAGTCCCTGCACCCCAGGGGCAGGAGTGTGTAAGGGAGGGATATTGCGCTGGCGGGAAGGGGCGCGGCCGGGGCTCAGGAGGGAGTCCAGGGCTGGACCTGGTGGGGGCCACTTCCCAGGGCTCAGCCATTCCCGCCTCCCTCCTGGGGGAGCAGCCCTGCCCATTCTCAGGCTCTTGGGGCTCAGAGAGCACGGGCCCTGGGCCCCTGGGCTGTGCGTATGGATGCGCCTCTGGTCCCCATGGGGAGCCTCGCTGGGAGAGAAGGTGGCTCAGTCATTAGGAGCAGAGCAGGACTAGAGTCCCGTGGACTCCCCCACAATGATTCTCATTCATTACCTATGAGATTTTGGGGCTGGATCCGGTGAATCCCCCACAGCCGAGAGGCGACCGCGAGGCCCCCTGTGGTCTGTGGGCATCTGTCTGGGTGAGTCCACATCCCGTCCCTGCAGGAAGGTCTGGAGCCCCCGGCAGGCCCTCCCAGCATGAGCCGAGGGGCAGGGCCTCCACAGTCAGAAGCATCCCCCACCCCTGCCTGTGTGGAAGTGCGGGGCTTGTGCTCCCACGGGGCCTGACCCCAGGGCGCCCCTGGGTTTCCACGGTGGCCAAGCTCCTCGCTCTGTCACTCAGGACCTTGTAACTCACCGTCGTGTAGGATGATTTTCCAGGTTATAAGAGAGGCATAGACGGAACTGTGGAGCGCGCAGCAGCACCGCAGGTTCTGCAAACACCCCTGATAGCACCCCTGCGTGTTGACAGCCGTCTTCTCGGAAAGACTCCCCTGGAGTCAGTGCCTCATTGTCTCATTTGGTTCCTAAGTGCAAAGAAGACCCTGAGGTTCCTGAGTGGAAACAATACATTAGCCACAGTTTGTAGATCTCTGCTAAAGCATTACTGAAAAATTAAATGTTATAGACATTGGGTTTTAGACAATGGGAGTTAAGATGATGTGCTGAAAAATCCATACTACTAATAAATGATGGTCTTCAAAATAACTCAGTGATGTGTTCCTAATGTCCCTTTTCCCAGTTTTCACACCATTTTTCATTTCATGGATCAAAATTTTCCATAAGGAGCATGGCAAAAAGTTATGAAAAATTTTGGCCACTAAAAATAATTATATTGTTCAATTTCGTAGGAATGCTCAAGTTTCTTAAAGAAAATGTTGCTGAAAGTATATCTTGGTGTTTAAAAATGTGTAATTATATAACAGTGTGATCCAACTGTATGTTAACTGTAGTATTTGTGATGAGTATATTAGTAGATGTCTTTGACTTGCCACTATATTGATGTTTATTTTCACAAGGTAGCAAGATCTGTGTTTAATCTGGCTTTACTTTCTTCCCTGTTTTGATATCAAATTAGTTAAGTATAAATTGCTAGAGTTTTCAGTTCTTCTGAACTTCATATATGGACGTGCAGATTCTTCAGGATTGCAAACTCCTATAGCTAAATTTTAAATAAATCAACAATACTTAAATTCTTGAAAGAGTTGAGGTGTTTTAAGCAATTAGCAAGTGTCAGAGTTAAAATGAAAACATGCCGAGTTTTTTTTTAGACGTATTATTCCTGAGGTCCCCGCTCCATCCCCGAAAACAGTCTTTTTCAAAGAGAAAGTTACTTCTTAAAAAAAAAATTATTTGTTTATTCATGAGAGACAGAGAGAGAGAGAGGCAGAGACACAGACAGAGGGAGAAGCAGGCTCCATGCAGGGAGCCTGAGGTGGGACTCGATCCCGGGTCCCCAGGATCACGCCCTGGGCCAAAGCCAAAGGCAGATGCTCAACCACTGAGCCACCCGGGCATGACAGGAAGTTACTTCTTAAACTATTGTGCATATAAGAAATAGAGTAGCTACCACTCTGTCTGGAAATAGATTCTGAAAATAATCAAATCACATTTCATGTAGTTAAATGTGCTATATTGTTGGCTGACCTCATCTGGCTGTATTTCTGGATATCCCTCTGTATACATGTGTATATGTGTATGTTTTTATCTGTAAAGCTGACAGAAGCATCCACAATCAAGCATGGCGTGCTGCTTGCGGTCACCTGTGCACCCCTTGGAAAGTACAGGTGGCTCATTTAGAAGCAGCCATATTTCATACTGTGTGGCTGCCTATAAATGGGTTGCCCTGTACTCGCATCCTGTTTTCACTGAAATCCTGATGAAGGACCTCAGACTCCAGCTTGGTGAAGTCTTCCAGTTGCCACGTAAAATGTGTATCCATCCTGTTCTGCGTAAGCACGTGTTGATGTGGTAGTAGGACTTCCAATCAAAAAGCCCTAAAGGGTGAGGCTATGCCTCTATGTTGAAATAGGATATGATATATGAAGTGCTTAATAAGTGTGTATTGAATTAACGAAGGGATGTCCTATTAATTTGTCAGATGTTATCTGTTGTATATTATTTGTCTTCCTGTAGAGATTGTGAGCTCCTGGTGAGCCAGGACTGAGATCAATTGATTTTATATTATCAGCACCTAGCAAAGTATCTGAAATACAGTAGGCACTTTACAAATACATGTTATTTAAGTGATTTCATAGATGAATTAATGTTGTAGGTTAGAGAATAAGATTTTCCAGATATGTGTTCTCTATAAGATTATCTAAGTGATCTAATTCTTTCACTACAATGCCCATTAATATTGGGTCAAAAACAGAAAAAAATATTAGATGATTATACTCCTATATTTTTATCAATTAAATGAAATATTACTAGACTACACTACTATATGTAAAGTATTAGCCTTATCATCAGGTAGAAATCATAATAAAAATTACATTTTATAAAAATAATAATGATAGCTTACCTTTACAATTAAAGTAGCCATTTATCACATCAACATTTTTGCTTAAAACTAAATATGTAAAAGACGTGGATAATCTGAACAACTGTGAGCTTAATTCTATGGTAGAAAGAGCCATATTTATAAAAATTTATAGAAGTTCCTATTTTTTTTAAGTATTTTGTGCTCCTCCAACAATTTATCTCTAATATAAAAATAAGTGATACAACAAACCATGGAAATAATTGGAAAAATAGAAAAACAACAGAAAAGAGGGATAGGGCAGTGCTGACAGCACAAACATGCAGTAGATTGTGTCCACGTGGATCCATGGTTTCCAGACCATCTCCCTATTGCTCAGATGCTCGTTATAGTCTGTCGCTATTCATTATCGTGTGTGATTACAGTACTGGACAGTAAGTTCCATGAGGCCTGGCATTGTCTTGTACCGTGCCCCCCAAATGTTCACAGCATGTTTAATTATTTCTAGAAGAAGTTGTTGATGAAGGAGTTTCTGGTTTTCCTGGATCTTGCACTGGTTCATCATGAGATGGCACCACTATTAGGCCTTGTGATGTTTCTCATCTCCCTTGTGCCCTTTGTGAGCTCTGTGCCTTCTCTAGTGTCCCCGCCCCATTACCGCCATCCCTTAGCTGCCACCACTCCTCTCAGGCTCCACTTGTATGATGGCATGTTTGCATGCTTCGTACACACGTGACTTTACTTCACACACTACCCTGTATCCCACTGCTGCAGCCTACCCTCGGTGCTAGGTAAACATCACTTAATTTTTCCTGCTTTCCCCCCTCACTCCAATCCATAGTCCATAGTACCACTGATTCTCTCTTTGCAATGCTACCAGTAACTGCCAGGAGCTTTCTTGTGCAGAAACCTGTTTCCCTACCCCACCCCTCTGCATACTCCCTCTCTCTACGTGCCCCAGGGCTGAGGGTGGCCCTTTCCTGATGCCTACTGAAAATTGTTCTGCATCCCAGGATGTGCCACATTCTTCCAAATGCTCACATGACTGTGAAGACATTCTCTGGAGACTTCTCTGATTCTATAACCACCCCAATGCCTACCATCCTTCTAGATGAGATCTATTATGTCTCCTCTGTAAAGCTGAACTCAACCTCCCTGTGTCCTTCTGCACCTCTCTCAATCTTCCCATGAACCTTTGCCATAACAAGTATCATATTGCTTTTAAAATATTTATTTTCAGGGCATCTGGGTGGCTCAGTTGGTTAAACATCTCCCTTTGGCTCAGGTCATGACCCTGGGGTCCTGGGATTGAGCCCCAAGTCAGGCTCCCCTCTGGGCAGGGAGCCAGCTTCCCCGTCTCCCTCTGCTGCTCCCCCTGCTTGTGAGTTCACTCACTCTTGCTCTGTCTCTCTCTCTCTGATAAATAAATAAATAAATAAATAAATAATCAATCAATCTTTTCTCCAATCTATTTTCTTACCTTTGTAGGTAAGTAGACCATGGAAAAAAGGGCCCTGCTCCATGCAATTCTACTCATTGTACCTAACAAGTTCCCTGACTCTTAAGTCACAGTCAATCTGTTTTAAAAAGTTATATAATGTGCTGATTGTAAGTTCTTACCACAGCGTATGAGTTAGAACAGTGTTCATCAGTTGGCTGCATTTAAAAACTAATTTGGTGTGTTAAACATTAGTGAAGACTAAACACAAATTCTTTCTTGGAGCCTTCCCAGAGTGTCAGTAACACCTTGGGCCACTGCACAGCTCTGTGCAAGATCACATTGAAGACTCACTTTGCATGTATACAATATATTTAGAATTATAAAATATTTCAAGTTTGACTCCTGGAATACTTAGATGAGATTACCTTGCTTGATGATGATTGTGACATAGTTCATGAAAACCGAGGTGGTCCCGGCAAAGGAGGCGATTGCTTATTTTGGTTATCTGATTTCCATTCTGGTTGTCAACAGGCTTTTTGATATTTCACACTGGAACTTAGGAAGTCGCTTTTCTGTTGAGACGTTTTCACCATCCTGTTGGAGAATGCTATTTTGGAGAAATTCAGAGTATCTTCCCACGGAATCATGAAATAACAGCAATAGTAAAACAATATTTGGGAAAAATAAATAAATGAGGAAAAAGTGGCTGATAAAAAATCAATTTGAAAGCAGTACCAGCTACAGCTAAAACACTACATCGATGTATAATTTCATAAATAACAATTTAAAACTCAAAGGCAAGCACGCATACCTCACCTAGAATTTCATTCCATGGGATCCCTGGGTGGCGCAGCAGTTTAGCACCTGCCTTTGGCCCAGGGCGCGATCCTGGAGACCCGGGATCGAATCCCACGTTGGGCTCCCGGTGCATGGAGCCTGCTTCTCCCTCTGCCTGTGTCTCTGCCTCTCTCTCTCTCTCTGTGACTATTATAAATAAATAAAAATTAAAAAAAAAAGAATTTCATTCCTAAGTAATGAGAGTTGTGTTAAAACAAGAAAAAAAAAAAAAAACAGGAATCAAACATTTCAGGAAATTCACTGTTCGTGAACTTTCCGTCTCTAGTGAACCACCAAACTAGCCTGAAGCAGGGCTCTGATGTCAAACCACACTTGTCTCCAGATGACGGCTGATCAAGAAGGGAATAAAAATATATGTAATTCAATATACTTCTTTCTACTGAACTCAAGTGTGAAAGTGTTTCCTTTGTGTGTGTGGTGTATGTTTTGCTTTCTTGCTTTTGGTTTTTTGTTTTGTTTTGTACATGACAGCCTTCCTCATATTACCACGGAGATTCCCACCGGAAAGCATGTTATTTAAATCGAAACAAGTATCGGGCATAATTATATGATGACAGACTTCTATAAACATTTGAAACTTTTTCAGTTGCTCATAGAAGATACCAGAGGTTCGTAAACAGCAAGCACTGAGGCCTGCTGAGCTGCGTTCTCAGGGCTCGCCTACACACGGAGGCACCTTCCCAGGAGCTGTTTAGACAGAGGCTGGAGGAGTCCCCGGGGCTGCGGGGCTGAGCGCTCAGCCCCAGGGTGTAGAATGGATTAGGTCTAGAGCAGGTTCTCATCTCACACGAGTGCTGTGCTGGGAAGATAAGAACTGGACCAAACGCTTGAGAACTAAGTGGAAGTGTCTCATGACGCTAATATTTTGTTAGATGTTCAAGATATATAGAATTGAATCCTTCAAAAATACGGAGACTGGGTAAATCCTGCACAAGATACGGAGTCGTCATCTTCATCAGCCTGATGTGTACAGCCTGTTCGCACCAGAACCTTTAGTTGAAAGCATCTTGGCGATTTATAGGACTTCAGAAGAAGTCACAGACAAATAGAAATAAATGGAATTGCTAAATAAATTCAGCACAATTGCAACTCTTAGTAGATAATGTTTTGAAATAAATGACTTCATCTTTTGTAAAGGTTCAGTGGTATAAAGAAAACACAGAATCGGTATTTGCTGCACTGATCTGCAGGCTGGTGGCTTCGAGTAGGAAAGACCTTCTCTCTATTAGCAGCTATTATGACTGATCATTTTAAGTGTTTTAGATTCTGATTAAAATGGAAATGTCTCTTGATTACAGGAATATCTTTGTCGATCTAAAGACAAATCTTAAAAAAAATGTTTTTGAGATATTTTTGGTAAATGACAGGAAAATCCTTTCCTGAAATGGACATAGACTTAACATCGGAGAGTTTTACTTTGCTGCTTCGGACCGCTGCGTTATCCACCAATGCAACTTTCCCAATGCTTAGAAGCAGTATTGAAATATTTGGGACACAATGATACCACGACTCCCTGACCCCAGAGCGAGCAAAACTCAGTCGAAATGAATTTTATTTGATGTGCTGAGAGAAGCAACGGAGCAGGGCCATGTCTCTGGTGCTGGTTGACAGACTGAACCCAACACTCAAACTGGAGAGGAAATTTTGAGTTCCTGAAGATCTTTCTCTAGTCCTTTGCAGACACTGATCAGTCGCTCTCTCGGGGCTTCCTCCGGGAGTAACCGTCTATGATTCCGGCCAGAACTAGGGATTAATTATTGAATCACGTAGCAGTTTTGCAGGAACAAAGCTTTTTTTGTGGGACTGAAGATGGGAATTGGACTATCCAAATACCCTTCAACTTTCTGATAGGGAAGAGGAATGTGGTACATACAATGATGTGGGGTAGGCCTGGAGGCCTTGGGCACTGAGGAATCGAGTGTAGAACTTTTTCTAAATAATTAATTTCATGATGCCATTGAGGACTTACGTGAACTTTGGAAAAAATAATAGAAGGCATCGTAAGAAAGAAGGGAACACACCTACTGGGGAGAGTAACTATCCTTCCAGAAATAAGTGGCTCCAATTCTCTGTGTAACAGAATGTGGCCTTAAAAAAAAAAAAAAAATCAAGATTAAATGATAGAAAAAGCTATGAAACAGGATATTTCTCTCATAACTTCAACCCAAATAAAATTTGATAGACATTTTTATTGGTACATCTTTAATTGTTTTCCATTTATTTATTTATTTATTTGCCACCTCCAGAAAGGTTCTAAATTTTTTTTTAATTTTTTATTTATTTATGATAGTCACAGAGAGAGAGAGAGAGAGAGGCAGAGACACAGGCAGAGGGAGAAGCAGGCTCCATGCTCCGGGAGCCCGATGTGGGATTCGATCCCGGGCCTCCAGGATCGCGCCCTGGGCCAAAGGCAGGTGCCAAACCGCTGCGCCACCCAGGGATCTCTTTTTTTTTTTTTAATTTTTTTTTTTAAATTTTTTAGAAAGGTTCTAATGTAAGTTTTAGTGCAGAGCTTTGCCTGCAGAGCTCACGACCAGAAGGTAACGAGAACGTGCGGAAGTCATACGGGAAAGCCAGGGTCATCCCTTCACCGACAGAGGCACACATCTATCTCCATCAGGGATAATCTTGTATGACGAAACACTTCTGTGTAACCCGCGAACGACTGGTTGTGAGATGGAAGGTCTTGGGCACGCCTGGCAGTTCCTTCGTCCAGGGCTGCATCCCCCCCCCCGCCCCAAGACGCATGCGTTTCAAAGCTTAGTTTAGAAGCATGAGGTGGAATTTGCCCACTTTCTGCCATTCTGAGTCTCGTGAAAGCCTTCACCAAGAGTTGATAAAATCATCTAGCTCTTTGTGGTGCTCGCATCTGATCTTAACGATCGGATTCAGGATTTTAAACATCTCCACTTTCAGAATATTTATTCATTCGACAATCGTTACTATAAACGTTTTTTAAAAAAATCCAGATTCCTGGTGCTTCTTGAAAAATCAGAAGCTTGTGTCACAGGAGGTGCGAATTTTCCTGGGACAGCAGGTCATCACTGCCTCCAAGGGTCTGCTATCACGCACGGACCTTGCTGTTCAGGGGTGAGGCCTGCACGACCCATGAGAATTCAAGGCTGTCGTTGCTCGGACAGATTCCGTAGTTTACCCAGCGTCCTGTCACAAGGTGTGAACAGCTGGGGTAGGCACCTGGCTCGTCTTTATAATTTGCACACCTGGGTTATGTCTACTGAACATGTTCGACGTGATGTTCCACCGGCATCTGATACTCAGATACTTCATCTGTCTTTGAGATAGTGAAGCATTTGAGATGTTGCCTCTCATGACCGATGGGGCCCTCCTCCCGCGTGGCCAAGGGAAGCCCTCACCGCCTTGCTGGGTTTTCTCCTCCAGGCCGGGGGTGGGCTTCTCAGTTCCTCACACCCACGCCACACGGTTTGAAAGAACTCAGATGTCCTCGCCGCCAACCAGGAACTACACGAAACAACAGGAGAGACTCTCCTTAGGCTTCTTCTTTCCATCTGTAGAGAGAGAGGCTCAGGCGAATCCATCGGGAGGCCTTTGTAATGCTCGCATCCCACGGTCGCCTGCCGACGCCGATTCCCAGCTTACCCTCTCCCTTTCCCCTCGGTGCGTTGGCACTTTGTGATCAGACCAGAGCGGCCGGTATCCGCACGGGCCCCGACCCCCCCTTCCTGCCTGCCTCCCCTCCCTGCTGATTTAAAACACCCTTTGGTTTTGCATAGAATCGATGATATGCCCCCATGTTCTTTCCTTCTGGGCATCCGAACTAAAATCACTTGCATGTCTTAAATAGATCAGAGTCCGGGTAAAGGTACGCTTGGTGGAGACTAACACTGCAGGGGGACACTTCCGCAAAGACTTGTCTTAGCAACTGCGCGTCAGTGACCACATGTCATTTTCCCTCCCGTATCCAAAGTTACAGACCTGAATCCTGACTATGCAGAGATCAGCGGGGTGCGGGTATGTGGTGAATCGGCGTCCTCCATGGAAGCCACCTAAGAGTGCAAGCTGGCAGGCAGACAGCGAGGATCACTAGTTCCTTTCCTCTTTTTTCTTTTCTTTTCTTTTCTTTTCTTTTTTCTTTTCTTTCTTTCTTTCTTTTCTTTTTTTCTTTTCTTTCTTTTCTTTTCTTTTTTTTCTTTCTTTTCTTTTCTTTTTTCTTTTCTTTCTTTTCTTTTCTTTTCTTTTCTTTCTTTCTCTCTTTCTTTTCTTTTCTTTTTTTTCTTTTCTTTCTTTTCTTGTCTTTCTTTTTTCTTTCTTTCTTTTCTTTTCTTCTTTCTTTTCTTTTCTTTTCTTTCTTTCTCTCTTTCTTTTCTTTTCTTTTTTTTCTTTTCTTTCTTTTCTTGTCTTTCTTTTTTTCTTTCTTTCTTTTCTTTTCTTCTTTCTTTTCTTTTCTTTTCTTTCTTTTCTTTTCTTTCTTTCTTTCTTTCTTTCTTTCTTTCTTTCTTTCTTTCTTTCCTTCCTTCCTTCCTTCCTTCCTTCCTTCCTTCCTTCCTTCCTTCCTTCTATTTCTTTCTTTGGAAAGGAAGAAACCAAAGTTAGGTGGAGGTAAATGTCAACACACCATGTGGTGCATGAAGTTTCCGGCTCTACTCTTGAGAATGATCAAAATTTGCATCGGGAAATGAGGAGAGAAGCCTTAGTATAAGACTGTCTCCACAGATGCCCTTAAAACACTGCCTCATGGGCAGCCCTGGGGTCTCAGTGGTTTAGCCCCGCCTTCAGCCCAGGGTGTGATCCTGGAGACCCGGGGGTCGAGTCCCACATCGGACTCCCTGCGTGGAGCCTGCTTCTCCCTCTGCCTGGGTCTCTGCCTCTCTCTTTCTCTCTGGTCTTTCATGAATAAATAAATAAAATCTTAAAAAAAATACTGCCCCACATGAAGCCCACATAGAGCTCTAAGTTCTGCAGAAGTTAAATCTTCATTTCAGTCATCTATCCCTTTGAGTTGGAGAGCTAAGTTGGGGGAAGCCATTATAGTGATTTGCTTCTGGGGATCGCACCGTGCGTGGCGTTAGCTGCCTGTTGCCCCCGTCACGTGTGCCACAGGCGTGTGGCAGGTGGAAAGTCACAAGCCCGTCTTCTGTGAGTAGGAACAACTTCCAGGTTCCCCCTGAAGCTTAAGATCTTGGAGCTTCGGAGGAGGTCGGTGTGAGCGTGGGTGGCTCTTGACCATGGGCGAGAGTGAGTGATGGCAGTAGGACTGTGGAGAGTGTCCCAGGGGCAGGCTCGGGCCTCACAGGGAAAGGATGTGGAGGCAGGAAGGGCTTGCAGCTCAGTGACAGAAGGCTTTGAGGCTTTTTTGGAAAGGGTTGGGAGGGCCTTTTATTTTTTCCTTTGATATAAAGAAGTGATGTTTTTAAATGAAGAAATGTGTGGATATTTAGGTGTGCTGCTCCCTCTTGTCTTGAAGCAGTTTGAGTAAAGGAAGACTTGCTATAAACGCTTCCCTCCGGGGCCCTTGCTTTGAGACGCAGCTTAGGCTTCCTCCTCTGGCTGCTGCTGCTTTCTGGTGTCCTGGCACTTCATGGGCTTGGCTTGGTTGGAGAGGAAAAGGGTGTGCAGGGAGAGGAGGAGGCTGTTTCCACAAACTGCCATGATAGGAGAGAGATTTTTTTGCCCCGAGAAAATGTGCACCCAGTGACTTTGGGCTGGGGTTGTCTCCAGGGAAAACTGAGACTATAGTATGAGAGTCCCACATAATTCCAGCATGCCTGCAAGGCAATGCGGACTAGTAGGTGGCATTTGGAAGTCTTTGGAAAGAAGATTCTCCTAGTAAGGAGACATAGAGAGGACCGTAGACATAGATTCTCCTGTAGACATAGATGAGAACAAGTAAAATGATCAAACCTCGTGTAACAGTAAACAGTCACCAAATAAATGAAATCGAACGGAGACCCACATCTGCCTTTTCCTTTCTAAATTCACAATCTTCTTTTTCTGTCCACGTCGCCCGGGGCACGCGATGACTTGCCCTGCTTTGTCTTTATTGGCTGTTTGTGCACCTGCTACCGTGCCTTCCGCTCAGTCTTTCCCCTCCTTTCTCACAGGTTTCGACCTGGTGAAGTGCGAGGATCCAGGCACCCCCAACTATGGCTATAGGATCCGAGACGAAGGCCACTTTACTGACACTGTGGTTCTGTACAGCTGCAACCCGGGCTACGCCATGCATGGCAGCGACACGCTCACTTGCCTCAGCGGCGACCGCAGGGTGTGGGACAAACCGCTGCCTTCCTGCGTGGGTGAGTTGGGCAGACCCCCTCCCTCCGTCCCCCCACAGAAGCAAAGCTCAGGGCCCAGCCGCAGGTGCTGGGGAGAGGCCGGGGCCTCTGCTGTGCTCAGCGCTCACTCCCCGCGTTCGCCCAAGACACCGTGTTTCTGTGGCGTGGGTTTTGCATAAGAAAGATCTCCCGGTGCTGTTTTACAGAGACCGTAAGCACAGAGTTACTATGAGAATCATAACGTGAGTGTTTCATCGCTTTATATTCTCGACCTGAATTACGTCCTGGGTAATGTCTTCCCATCAGGCTAATGCCAGGGAACAAGGAGAGGAAAGAAATGATGGAGACAGACGACTGTACATTTTTCTCTCTGGGGCTAGGTATACAGTGTGGATGTGATGGTTTGGGGTTTTGTTTTTAAAATAGCTAAACCAACCCCTGTGGGTCCCGGAGTGAATCCCCTCAAGTGTCGGTGTCTCTTGCAGCCGAGTGTGGCGGTGAGATCCACGCAGCCACGTCAGGGCGCATCCTGTCTCCCGGCTACCCTGCTCCCTACGACAACAACCTCCACTGCACCTGGATCATAGACGCAGACCCGGGAAAGACCATCAGGTACCTGTTTTATGTTGGTTTCAGGGGATTTTAGAATAGAGGAGCATCTTCAATTTCTGCAGTGGGGATAATAGCACATTTATCGTTTCTGAGTCAAAGAAAAACACATAAAGGGGCACATAAATTTTTTGTTAGCTCATAGGCTTACTTTGGAGTGCCTTTGAGAACTTGAGGTAAGCCATCTGTAAAAAAGAGAAAAATAAATGTATGTTAGCTTTTGCTGCGTAACAAACAGGCCCCCAAATCTAGTTGTGTAAAACAAGTGTTTATCTGCCCACGACTGTGTGTTGCCTGGGCAGCTCTGCCCCGGGGCAAGCTTGACAGGGTGATGGCCCAGGATGGCATCACTTGGATATGCAGACTCAGCTGGACACTGAGGAAGGCTGGGGCCTCTTCACATCACATTACTGTTCCTTCAGGAAAATAATTATGGTTGGAAGGTTTTTGACAACAAGAGACAACACACTTTTCAGATATGGGATTGCATTCATTTGCTAATGTGCCATTTGCCAAAACAAAACACATCCATGAGATAAGATTCCAGGGAATATACTCCACCCCTCACTGGAGAGAAAAGCAGAGTCATACTGCAACAGGGCGTGCTACAGGGATGAGGAGAGTACGTGGCTGTTTATCACATACCAAAGTAAGTTTGAGGTAGGCCCAGAAAGCATTTCAGTCTAAAGTTACACACAAGAAAGAAAATCTTATTAAAAAAAAAAATCCCAGAAAACTGTGTTAACATTTCAAAAGGAAGTACTCTGTTTCAACTGATGGTTCTCAGTTATTATGGTAAATTTTTATGCCAATAAGTAAACCAGCAAAAAGCAATCCTTTTAAAGTAACTTTTCCATGTTCCAGTCAGGAGGCTGTTGTCAAAAACCATGGCACATAAATCAAAAAGTAATTTCAGAATAAGTTGTTTCTTGATTATAGTTCTTGACGGACAAGAAGAGAGCCTACCGTCCTTTGCAGAGCCTCATAAAAGTTTCCCTACTTTCATTAGTTCATCCCTTTCATTGCAGTTGTTCTGAAATCTATGTACAGAGATAATGTTTAGAAACTCTTCCCTACTCCCCAAAGCCCTACCCCCAGCTCTCTGTTCTGTTCTCTGCACCTGTGCGCCATTTTGCCCACGAGAGACTAAATGGCCAGTGCAGCCCCCTCTTCAAATACATGAAGTTGAATTCAGCAGGAGGTGAAACCCAGAAAACCTCTTTCTGGGGCAAGTGAATGGATAGACGCATCCACAAACCACTGATTTTTTTGTCCTTATTCACAAAAGGAAGCCGGGCAAACCTAGTGGTGTATTTTAAACAGACGTGGGGCCACCATACTGTGGCTTCATAACTTGATGACAGTAATGGAATGAAGGCCAAGGGGAGATGCATGTTCTATCCCATGACACTCTGTTCCCTTCTTTTGATATCTGTCCCCTGAACCCCACCTGCTCTCTTTGAAGTCATGACATGAGCATCTTACCAAACGAACATGGCACAAACTATTACCATTTTCAGACCACATTACTTAAGAGGAGGAACTTTAATCCTGTATATAACGCGACAGCTTATTTTATAATAACTATGTTAAAAATAAATGTGAGTCCTTGAGGCATCTGGGTAGCTCAGTCGGTTAAGCATCTTACTCTTGATGTCAGCTCAGGTCGTGATCTCAGGGTTGTGAGATGGAGCACTGGGTTGGCTCGATGCTCAGGATGGAGTCTGCTTATCTCTCTCCCCCTCCCCCCCACCACTCTCTCTCCCTCTCAAAAATAAATAAATAACATCTTTTAAAAAATAAATAGTTTTGGGTCCTTAATTAAGATAAATGATTAAGTAGATAGTTATTGATCTTTTGAGACAAAAATAAGGTGTATTTGAGGAGTGACAATTTAAGAATCTGTATTCTTTATGGAAATCAATGCAGTCATTTTTCCATTGAACTAAATAAAACTAAATATTAGTTCTTAACCTTGAATTCCTGAGAGCTTGGTCTGAGTATCAGAAAAACTGTTACACTAGTTTTTATTTTGAAAAATTGTAGGGGTTCTTTAAGACTGATGAAATAGCTTTATATAAACAGGATCTATTTTAGGAGGATTCCAACTTTTGGCATTTTTTTTTATAAGTTCCTTTGCAATTTGTTTCCTGAGAATTAAAATGAGCAGGTGAATCTAATACTTCATTAACATTTTAATAAGAAAAGAGAAAAGAAAGTAATAAAGAATGATTTGAAGTAATAAAAAATGTACACCTTTTATATCATGTGCTGAGTTTGATATTTAACTATTAGGATTCTAGGGGGGAAAAGATGCCAGTTTTTTGTTCTGGGAATGTCTAATGTCTCTTCCATATTTTTCACACGTGGGAGCTTATCAATTTATATATAGTTCTTTCTGATTTAAGCCATAAAGCCCTTTCTGATAAGGAAATTAAAAAGAAATATCAATATTTATAATTAATTTCTTCAACTGTATCTAAAAAGGTTTCGAGTGATTTCATTAAGAAAATATATATAATGGTTAGTGTGGTACTTTGGGGAAAAAACATACTAAAAAGTACAGGATGTACAATTTTAGGCTTAGAATGGTGCTAAAACTCAGAAAAATAGGGCCTGGTCTTAGCTTTGATATTTGTTGGTGAGTTACCAAGTCTTCGTTTTCCTGCTGGTAACTTATCCAACATTAACTACACTGTTTACTTGATAATGAAGAATGCATCAGTTATATAAACATGAGTTTATATAAACGGAATTCATCATTACACTTTCAGACTATGATTTCTTTAACGTACATGGTTTTCCCTCTCAAAAAATGAATAAGCCACAGGCCCCCAGAAATTATAAAAGGGATGGTTTCAACACACTTCAGAGCCAATTATTCCTGGGCCTATTTTTCACTGAAGCCCAGAGCAATTTCTGATTGCATATTGCTATAACTTTTTGTTCAAGGTAATAGAAGACCCTAAATAGTTACTGTTATATGGCACTTGGGTCTGCAAGAGGTTTGTAATTTTAACATATATTCTATAAAGCAGTTACCTGAGCCGAATTTAATTAAAAGTCTAATCACAAGACATTGTAGTAAATTTAGCCACATTTAGCATTCTATGTAAACATTTCTCCAAGAGACTCCGTGTATTTCATTGCTGAGCACAGCTATAACTTATATAATAAAGGTAAGAGCGCTATAAACATCTTCGGCAAGCAGCATTAGAGGCCACATTTTACATCATCGCATGCGTACATTGTTCCCTGGTTTTAATTGCTTTTCTGCAAGTGTAATTGTCTGGAAAACTCACTTTGAAAGTATGTCTGTTCCTAATCGTTCACAGGAAATTGCATTTCGAGGTATGGTTGAGGGGAATTATTTTAGAAAAGCTCATGGATTATGAGAAACATCAGAAGCACATCAAACATTTACCAAGATTGTCCAAACTGTCCCTATGTCGACTTTTACAGAAAGTGAAATGTGAGCTGGTGGTCCTCGTCCCACCCTGATGTGTCCGGGAAATGTTTCCTGGACACACCGGCTGGTGAAAAGAGTATAGTGAGACGTGGCTTGAAACTCTAGGGATATTTTAATTCATTTTTCACCAGACTTCAAGATCCTCCTAAGAAATAGAGTCAAGAGGAAAATAGTGAGGGTGCCTGGGTGGGTCAGTCTGTTGGGCATCTGCCTTCACCTCAGGTTATGATTCTGGAGTCTTGGGATCGAGCCCTCTCTCAAGCTCCCTGCCCAGTGAGGACTCTGCTTCTCCCTCTGGGCCTGCTCCCTGCTCTCTCTCTCTCTCTCACTCTATCTCAAATAAATAAATTAAGTCTTTTTTTTTTTTTTTTTGAAGATGAGGGATCCCTGGGTGGCGCGGCAGTTTGACACCTGCCTTTGGCCCAGGGTGCGATCCTGGAGACCCGGGATTGAATCCCACGTCGGGCTCCCGGTGCATGGAGCCTGCTTCTCCCTCTGCCTATGTCTCTGCCTCTCTCTCTCTCTCTGTGTGTGTGACTATCATAAATAAATAAAAATTAAAAAAAAAGATGAAAATGGCAAGCGAGTCACCACCATTCATTAGACACTTCTGTCCAATCTCAGTGATGAGCCTTAGCAAATATCCTGGTAGCCTAAGTCGGAAGCCTTTGGGTGACATAGGAGGGGGCCAGAAACAGACCACCCAAGGTGTCTCCTTTCCTAGCAAGAACACAAGTCATGCCCATCTTTTGTAAATAATGTGAAGAACTTACTAGCCGAGAGAATTTCAGTCCACAAGAGGGAAGAGACCAGCAGCGCTATCAAGTCTGCTATGTCTTGGGCTGGCTTCAGTCCTTAGTGTGGGGCCATGGGGATGGCCTCCGGGTTTAGTGTACCTCCCCAGCCACTTAGGAGACGGTGGGTGAGACCAGAGCTCTGCAAGTGCTCCTCACGTTGTGGGATCCCGACACGTGTGATTTCAGTTATGACTGTCTAATTAACACCCACCCTCCAACAACACAGTTGAAATTCCAGTAGAAATCTGTAGACTGGGAAGAACCACATCACGGACAGAATTCTCTTTCAGCTCTTCCCATATCACTACACAAATGACGGAGGCACGTCACCACCCCCGGCTGACCGCGCCTTCTCTCACAGTCCCTGGATAGTTGAGCACGGAGCATCTGCTCTTCAGTTCATGCACAGACAGCAAAGCATGTTGTGTTGCCGCCTTGTCTCCTGCAATAAACCCACTGGGCATTTTACAGCATGAGAAAGGGCATTGGCCAAAAAAAAAATGGAAGTATGGAAATAAAAAGAGCAGTAACAGGGGAGGTGAAATTCAGGTGGAAGGGAGACAGAGTTATGGGAGAAGTTGGCATTAGCCATGTTTCAGACACACGGAGCACCCCACAGACGCCCTCCAGGCACCTAAGCTCCACTACTACAGGTATCACCCCCTGCTCCAGTTTCTGCTTTTGTTCTCCCTGTGTCTGCAACGCGCACCTGCCTCCAAGTCTCTGGGGATTCCAGTTTCCAGGATTACCTTCTGTTCTTCATTATTTCTCCTCCTCAGTCTCCAGTGTTGCCCCCAACCCCCCAAAAGGAAGGCTGTTAGCATTTGTCTCACAGCATTCCTCTGGTAATTGCATTAAATTTCTTCCTTGTAAGCACTGAGACCAAATTAGCTTCCTATGAGCCAGAGCCTTGCCAGCGCTCCATTTGTTTATCTTCTGTTCTTGTTATCTGCTGCTTCCAGTTCCGTACTTAACGTGCTCATTACCTTCCTTATTTTAATCCTGTCCCAGCTGACCTTTCCAAATCCATGCTTTACCCTCCCCAATCTCTCAAACACTCCCATCGCCAGTCAGCAAGCATAAGCTCCTTAACCAGAGCTGTAATACCCCCTTTCATCTGGCTGACTGTGCCTTTACACGTTTATCTCTAACTACTCACATACATACTGGTCCCTAATCCCAGCCGGCTCTACCGGCCCTGTCTCTTGACCTCTGCTCTCCCCAATTATTCCTTGTTGCCTCATCTCCAGACTCTTCCCATCTCTTAGGACCCAGTTAAACTGTCAACTCCTCAACAAAACTTCCATTCTTACTATCCCATCTAAAAATAACCTATTATCATCTCTGAACTCAGTATTTCTGCCCTACAGCTATGTTCCTTCTGAACATATTATCTGTGTTAACGTCGTAGCCATGTATCAAAGGATTGAAGGCAAAACTCTTCATATCACAAGCTTCTCCTGAGCCCACACTCCTGCTATCTTCCTGTCTCATTACTCCCATGACTGAAGCTCCCAGATAGCTCTTGCTCACCCACCACTGCTCCAACTCTCCCTCTTCCAGACTAGGAACACATGGGGTCTGTCAACGGACTGCAAGGCTTTTTCCACTCCCCTGTTCTCACTCAGGGAACGCGCTTTATTTTGTTTATTAAAAATATTAATTTAAGGGCTGAAGAATAAAGGCATATAAAGACATTTTGAAAGTTATTTTAAAAAGACTCCCGTTATCCCTCTTTCAGATGTGATTGTTAACATGCTGACATGTCTTGCATGTACATATGCATATTTTATAGTGCGTGTGTAGTTGAATATTGTCTCTTGTTAGTTATTTGTGTTTTTCTTCATTTTTGATATTATACATAATTGTATACCAAATGGTATTGCAAGTAAACCTTTGCTTTTATTTGTAATTAATACATTGGAAAAAACAACCACAGAATTTTTGCTGGGTGAAATGGTGGAAACATTTCTTCCAGGTCTTACTATATATCTTTCTATAAAACAAAACAGATCGTCTCACTTGCCCACTTCAAAAAATGTTTATTCTGTCTGCTTATTATGTGCAGGATAAATTGAAGCCCATTGGCATGCTATTCAAAGTATCTATTTCTTCCCTTATTTTAAAAATATTAGAATAGTGCTAGAGAAAAATGAAAAGCCTGCAAAGTAGTTTACTGTCTTCCTAGATGCAAAAGATAAGTACAGCTGAAAATCTGGTATATATTTCCATAATTTCTCTATGAGAGCCTGAACATATACAATTTTATTTATTCATTTATCTTTTTATTGAATTATTTTTACAAAAACAGTATCATGCCATATGTTATTCTGAACATTTTTTCAGTTTAATAAAGATAGTCAATGTTTTAGGTTCTTATTAGTAATCCTACCTCATTCCCTCTAGTTACTGCATAATATTCCATTGCCTGAATGCACCATCATTTGTTTAAACCATACCTTGTTGGGGTGATCGAGTTGTTTTCAATTTTTTTCCCTGTTACCAGCCATGTTGTATATTCACATTTAAATTTTTATAGCCATTACAAAATTGCTTCTAAAAAGAGTAGATACCACCTCCAACAATGTATGAAAAGGAAGATTCTTCATGTTTTCACCAAAACCCAAAAAAGTCTTTTAATCTTTGTCAGTTTTGTAGTAAAAAAAAAAAAGTCTCTCCAACATTTTATTTGTTATATTTATTTTAGCTTTTATTTTTTAACATTTTTGTCATATTTATGTACTTACTTGTTTACTCATTTCTGTCTCTCTTCTTTTACTTGAATTCCTTTCTTTATTTCTCTCTGCCTGACAAGACCTGTCCTAGACATCTTGAGGCAGAATTGGACACGTGCCCTTCTATGCTGACCTACAGCCTTATTCATACCTGTTTGGAGCTTGAGATGCTGTGCCTTGCAGTGGATTTGGGTTTTTGTTTTCTCACACGCCTTTGCCTGAAATGAATAGGAGTTCTTTAAGGATGATATTATATTTTATTTGATTTTTAAATGTTCCCTCCCTAGTGGTATGCTGTCTGCCATATTGACTTTCAGTATTTCTTTAATTCTGAATGGCTCTTACTTTATTTGTACTTAATTTTTGTTATATCATATTTTTTGTTGGAATCATGAGACATTTTCCAAATTGGCAAATTTCATGGCACCAAGGAGCAGGGGTTGGTTGTCTGTGAAAGCCTCTCATTGGCATATAACAGACATACCTGAAGCTGCACAAAGTATCGGTGTATGGCTTGTTCACAAAACAACACCCATGTAACCGGCAACCAGAGAAAGAAATAGAGCATCATCAAGACACAGCATGTGTCCTTTCGGCTTCATTTGAATCATTCATTCTCAAGGATAATAATTATAAAAAAAAAATAAAAAAAGGATAATAATTATAACCTTCAGATCAGTCTTGCCTAATCTGAACATTATATAAAATGGAATTATGCAGTGTTACATCATCATTTCTTCAACCTTCATTCCCACTGATAGAGCTAGATTATTGCATTGCATGAATACACCACAATTTATTTATTTATTCTGGATGTTGAGGGACATGTGCATTCCTTTTCTGGTTTGGGTTGCCATGTTGAATATGCTTTCATGTATTATTTGGTGAACGCATGCATGTTTTTCTCTTGGATGCATACCCAGGGTTAGAATGTCTGAGTAGTGGTGAGTCCTAGACTCAGCTACAGCAGATTCTATCAAAGGATCTTCTAAAGTGGCCGTACCTATCCTTACTCCCATCACCATGTAGGTAAGACTTTGAGGGTTTCCACCTTCCAACTACACTTGGCATTGACTGTCTTTTTCATTTTAGCCATTCTAATGGATACGTAGTTGTTTTAATTTGCATGTCTCTGAGTAAAGACACCACTTTTTTGTATGTTTATTTGCCTTTCGAAAATCATTTTTTTGTGAATTGCCAGTTGAAATCTTTAGGCCCTTTTGTTTTCTGTACCAGAATGCCTATTTATCACTTGTTGATGTGTATATAGTTTTTATATACCCCGAATGCAAATATTTGCTAATTATATGTTTAACACTTACCTTATACTCTATGGTCAGTCTTTTGGTATCATGATGTCTTTGTTAAACACAGGTCCTTAACTTCAATGAGTAAAATTTATTTTTACTCATTTTTGTTTCATAGATAGTGGGCTTCTTACCTGTGTTTGAATTGTGTTATGTCAAATGTTTTTTGGAGTTGTTTGTATTTTGGGGTCCAGATTAAGAAATTCTGCCTCTCAAAAGTTATAAAAATCTTATCTTAGGTTTTCTTGCAGATTTATTTTACCCTACATTTATGTCTCTATTTCATCTGGAGTTGAGTTTTGTGTATGTATGAAGAACATTCAGGTATTTTGTTGTTGTTGCTGTTATCATTAGTGAAATTCAATTGGCCATTTGTTGAAAAGTCAGTCTTTCTTCATGGTATGTTACAATGTGATTTTTATTATAGATAGATCTATAGATATATCTGTTTCTGAACTTTATTCCATCCCATTGATCTATTTGTCTAACCAACTTAATGTTTTTCTATCTCAATTACTTATTTTATAATAGAGGATTAACAAACCCACACTGTTTTTTGAAAAGGTATCATCGAGTAGGCCAATAACTGCAGTGATTTACTAAGATAACATATAGGAGGCCCAGATAATTAATATTAGGAATGGAAATTAAAATACACCCACATGGTAGAGATGAGATTTTAGAAAACTTAAGAAAATAATAGATACATTACATCAATGTATTAGAAAAATCTTCCAGTCAAAAGAAAAAAAAAAAAGAAGACAACAGTCTTATTTATTTAATGAGGCTAAGATGACTATGTCAGACGGCAAGTCAAGTACAATAAATTTTTAAAAATAAAAAATAAAAAAGTACAATAAATAAAAATTAAGAGCTGAACTTTGTAATCCATCTATTAAATAGTAACTCTGTGATCTTATAAATAGGTGTAGGAAAAAATAATTTAATCGAATTTAATACTTTTTTAATGATCAACTACATACCAAGGTAAAAGGGAAACCCTCCTGCCACATTATGCAGCAGCGGATTTTTCTTAAAATGAAAAGGGCTGTACTGAAACCTTTCAGCAAAAAGAATAATGATGTAATATGTTATAGTAGAAAATACCATAATAGCAATGACAGAAGAGAGGGCATGTCACAAACGTGGGGCACCCTGCAGGTGGTTGGGAGCCCACGGCCTGTGACGAGGCCTCGCGCCCTGCGGGGTGGCACCCATTCTGTGTCCCACCCCGACTTGTCCTGGAAACTCCCGGGTCGTGGGAGCAGCTGTCCCTCGACCTCGAGAGCCGACCTGCGCCCTCCCGTCTTCCCCGTCCCGCAGGCCTTTCCCACCCTGCAGCGCCTGGCGCTGCTCACCCCAGGACTGCGGCCGATGTGAGACCACAAAGCTTTGTGCGCACCATCGTGACACTAGGTGCCTGCCGGCCCTGGGCGGAGCCTGAAACAGCCCAGTGCACCCCCAGGGGGGCTCCGCAGGACGCAGTGACTCCTTGAGTCACCGTGTTGTGCCCCCGAGACTCACCTGCCACTGTGTGCCCATTATACTTCAAGAAAAATACCCGCCCCCTACAAAACCCACAAAAAAGAAAATGCAGAACAGGACAAGGACTAAAAAAACAAAAACAAAAACAAAAACACGTTTACTTACGCTTTTAAAGTGAAATAACAAAATCTACATTTTTCGGGATAGAGGGCTTGCAAGTAATGTGAAATTACGCCGAATGTAAAAAAGCAACTTGAAAGTGGTAGGAGCACATACACGCCAAAATGACATCTCTTATGCAATTAGTGTTAACTATACAAATTAGGACTATATATTGCCTGGGGATATATATACATATATGCACGCAACGACGGTGACAATTATGGAAATGCGAGATGGGGGCGTGTAAATGGGAACATTTTGGAACGGGGAGTGAGAGGAAGAGCTGACAAGTAAGGGGAAAGCAGAGCAGTACGGCTCCATGTGTGAGATTTTAGTTTAGTTTAGTGTTTAAAGATTTTATTTATTTATTCATGCGCAACACACAGAGAGAGACACCGGCAGAGGGAGAAGCAGGCTCCCCGCGGGGACCCCGATGCAGGACTGGAAGGCCGGGGTCGCCACCTGAGCCAAATGCAGACGCTCAACCGCTGAGCCCCCCGGGCGTCCCTAAGATTTTATTTTTAAAGAAAGGCTGAAGCCGGCAGGGCAGCGTGTTACATGGGTGGCGGAGGCCGCAGAGCACCTGCCCCATGCTGTGCTTTGCTCTCTCCTGGAAACATTTCGCAGGAAATGTCCTAGAACTATGCGGCCCGGGTCACACCCCCTGCACGGTGAGATCGGGCTCTCTTTGGATACGTAATATCCCCAAAAGATATTATTGGGATTCCTGTGCTGTTTTCCTTACGTCATTTATTACGATGTTTATCCCCCTGACAATTTTGTGCAATAGGTGGCGGAGGGGAAAGCAGCGGCCAAGGCAGGCGGGAGACCCTGGTTCGGAGGGGCGGGGGGTGGGTAGCCGAGCCCTGGGCCTGCCTGCAGCCCTGCCTCTGCCGCTAAAGGACAGCCTGGAAAGGTCCATAACCCTGGCCGAGGCATACTAAGACCTTCTCGGGGCAGGAGTTTGTGTCACACACCTGCGTCTGTGTGTTGGTACTCAACGCATTTTCAGAAAATAAAATTTAGAGAAACAAACACAACGCAGGGCCAGATGGTCCCGGGCCGAGAGCGTGTCCTGGCGCCGGGGCATCACCTGGGAGCCTGTTTCTCCGGCCCGCGGCACGCTCGCTCCCACCCAGTGGGCATCGCAGATCCACAGCGACACCACTTTGGTTAGCTTAGAGCAAAGCGGTGTCAAACTCACCTCCGGTGTGGGAGCCCGGGAAAGCTTTGAGCCTTAGAAACCAGCTGACACGCTGGAAAGGAAGAGTTTGGTGCTCAGCTCCGTGGTGGGCCCGAGGTCAGGGGCGCTTGCATCATGCTCCCCGCCACCACCCCCACCCCCGGCGGGGCCAGGCCCCGGCAGGCGACCCGCAGGCGAGGGCGGAGGGGGCCACTCGCAGTAAGCCACGACTGTGCTCTCTCCGCAGCCTGCACTTCATCGTGTTCGACACGGAGACGGCCCACGACATCCTGAAGGTCTGGGACGGCCCGGTGGACAGCGACATCCTGCTCAAGGAGTGGAGCGGCTCCCTGCTGCCCGAGGACATCCACAGCACCTTCAGCTCACTCACCCTGCAGTTCGACAGCGACTTCTTCATCAGCAAGTCGGGCTTCTCCATCCAGTTCTCAAGTAGGTGGCGGCCGCGTGTCCCTGGCCGGAGGGTGGCCCTGGCCGTGTCCCGGGTCCTGCCCATGCAGCCTGAGGCAGGCTTCCCAAGTGGGGGCTCAGGAGAAGTGGGCCGGGGCCTAGGACGCACCGCGCCGGAGGGAGGGGCCGAGGCGGCGGTGGGCCTCTACCTGGTGCCCTGCACACCTGCACCAGGGTCCCCGGGGCCCCCAGTGTGCGGGACATCTCTGCAGCGGGGCTGCCCAATGGCCGTGATGAGTGTCAGCCCCAACCACCCGGCGGAGGGGCCCTGTGCTGTCCCCCTTCGGGGCCACTCCGGGAGGTTCCCATGGCGCAGTGCCCCTCGCGGGATGGCCCATGGGACCCTGTGTTTGCACACCCGACCTCCTCCCCCCGGGGAGCATCTCCGCCCAGGCCACCCGGCCCATGAGCGGCTCCCTGAGAAGGAGGGAGTGCAGAGACCTTGGGGAAGGTGCCCGTGCAGGCCCTTCAGAGGGCGGCTCGCGGGGCTGTCGCACAACCCGGTGCTGCACGGGGTCAGCCGCGCTCGTAGAACAAGTGGAATTTGCACACCAGCACATTCCGACTCAACTACCTCTTGGCAGGTCGCTGGTGGGCCATGTTTAGGATTTACGTAAGAAAATGGGCTTAGCCCAGTTTAATGCTTTCAAAGGTCGCTAATAAAAATGAGATTATTGTCCGCACAATGTTTTCTCTCTGGTTTCACTGTGCTTCCAGCGCAGGAATTTGCAAACATGGGCTAATTTTACTTGCTGGTCTCCAGTTAAAAAAAAAAAAAAAAAAAAGGTGAGTTTGTTCCAGCTAACCTGGCTTGGGAGGAAATTCCTTTATTGCAAGACTTTTGCTCTTATCTTTAGAAACGGTGCTGAGTAGATGGTAGACGTGTGATTTACCGTCCTGATTTGGCAAAACAAAAACGCGGGCAACGCTGTGAGGTTGCGTTTGCTTCTCTCTCCTACTCATTCCATACTTTTCTGGCCTCTTTTTCATTTAATGCGTTTTTTTTTTAACAGCAGGTTTAGGTTCATAGCAAAATTGAAAGGAAGGCACAGAGGTTTCCACGTGCCCCCCAGCCCCCATCAGCACCCCTACCGGGCGGTGCACCTGCTGTGATGGATGGTGGGAGATCACCGTCACCGAGAGCCCCTAGTTCATGCTGGGGCCCCCCTGGAGGCTGACATTTGTGGGGTTAGAGAGCGTTTAACGACGGGCGTCCCCACGGTCGTTTCACCGCCTGCACATCCTCTGTGTTCCGACGGCGGGTCCCTCCCTTGTGCCCTCAACCCCTGGCCACTAGAGATCCACTGACCGTCCCCACGGCTTTCCCGGAGTCTCATGGGATCAAACTCATAGTGTGTAGCTTGTCCAGACTGGCCTCTTTTACCCGGTGACACGCATTCAAGTTTCCTCCATGTCTTTTCTCCCCTTTTTAGTGACGGGAAATACTTTGTTTTCTGGGTGGACCCCAGTTTACGTATGCGCTCACCTACGGAAGGGCTCCTTAGCTACTTACAAGGTTTGGCGATTGTGAACAAACCTGCTGTGAATGTTCTTGTGCAGGTCTTTGTGCGGATCTAAGTTTTCAGGTCATTTGGGTAAATACCGGGCAGTGTGATTGCTGGATTGTAGAGTAATAGGATGTTTAGTTTTGTCCCTGGCCTTTTAATTTTTTTTTCCCTTTTTAAAATTCTTGCAGAACCCAGAAACCACTATTTTTCTCTGTTCCTTCATGATTTCCCTCTCTTCAAAAAAACATCTACCCAGTCTGGGTTATTTATTTTTTTTAAGAGGCTCTTTATTAGAGTTATTTAAAAATCATAGACATTTTGATTCTCCTCATATAATTAATAAATTGGTCTTTAGGAAGTGATCAATATGAACATATCCATCCATTAAAGTTCCTACAGAAATGAAACTTGCTTTTTTTTTTTTTTTTTTTGGATTCAGTGTTTCAAGTGTTTTGGTTCGAACCATGAGAAATTGTCATTTTTATACATAAAAATGTTTGACAACTGGCAATTTCATATGGTTTGACAAGACCTTTCATGTGAACTTTCCCTCCCCCATTTCCAGCGAATAAGTCTGTGCGTCGGGTTTGCTTTGGGAAATTCCACGTTAGGGGAGAAGTATGCTGTTGACTCTGAGGCTCTTTTATGAGTTGGTTTCTGCAAGGTTGTCTTTAAAACTCTATAAAAAAAGCAAACCAACAAGATATAAAGACTTTTTTTGACAAAATTTAGAAAAAATTTGTCCTGGACTCTGACTTAGGAAACGTGGATTTCTCGCTTGACCTCTAAAGATTGTGACTGACCTTCTATCTCTGTCCTTATTGCTTCGTTTGTGGATTGAGGATATGACACCAATTTCCAAGGGGAAATTCCTTTTTCGAATATCTTCTACCATTTATCGAGCTACTCTCTGACCCTAGAAGGGAATGTGTGTGGACTAGGTCTGCTGTCTGGCTTGGATTCATCCAATGGGGGGCTCGGGCAGAGAGACCCAGGGACCAGAACACCCTGGTTCCCCCGCTGGTGACCCTGGGGTTGACTGTATCCCTCAGTCAAAGCTCACTGCTTTTCTCAAGCCATGTCCACCCATGGTCTTTTCCGGGTTTTTTAGCCAGTTTCCAGGAACCACACTTCCACCTGGGATTGGCCTTCTGAAGAAACGCCCTCAAATAATCCTATTGGGAGTGCACCGTATATTTTGTGTTGGACCCTAAATAACACGATTCTAGAAGTAACACGGACAAGTCTACGAAATAGTCAAGAGTGTGTCCCACTCTCTCAGTTGATAAGTCGAATCCTAAACCTCATTCATCCACGTGACATCATATCCAGCTCAGCCTCAGCACGTTCGGGTGGATGAGGAGCCCGGGGTCAGTCGACCTTGCGGGGCCCCTGCCGGGTTTGGAGCCGGAGCGTATTCTGGGTGGTGAGTGGGAGGGACCGGGCCCTCTCTGCTCCCGGTCGTCACCGGCTCGGTGGGGGTGCCACAGCCACGTGGCCCCATCTCACATGGGCTCCCGTGGGGGCCGTGGGCCGTCTCGCCGACTGGGCATCCAGGCTGCCCCGTGAACCCCGCGGCACAACCCACCACCCTGACACCAGTGGGAGCGGGACCCTGGGGCATGAGCCCCCGTGTCTCCAAGAACTGCATGGAAAGCTGACTCCTACATCTGGAGTGACTGCCTTGTCAGCTTGTCCGGGTCTCGCCCAACTTCAGTGCAGAAGGCTCCGGAAGCCCTCCAGTCGGATGATAAACCCGACGCTGCCGTGGGCCAGGACCCCGTCGGCAGCGCGGGCTGGGACAGCTGGTTACCCCACCACAGCCCACGGCTAATGTGTCCCCCCCCTACCGCCACCGCAGGGCCTTCCCTTCCTCACTGCGGGGCTCCCCCGAGAAAACGGGTTTAAGCTGCAGCCTTTCTAGAGCAAAGGGATGACGAGCCCCCTCACCATCTGCAGAAGAGCCTGTCCCTCCAGACCCACAGGACTTGCTCCTCGTCTGTGAGTGGGAGAAAGGAGAAGTCCATGTATTTGTGTCTGCGATCTGGAGATAGAAAAGAAAAAATAAATAAAATTTAAAAAATTAAAAAAAAAAACAAAAATAGAAGAGAAAGAAAAAAGGAAAAAAGGAAAGAAAAAGAAAAAAAATTGATACCTTGTGTATGTTGCATTGTTTTACCATTCATCAGCCAAGTTAATGTTAAAATTTGAAGTGATAGCGCTGCACTATGATTTCAAAATAAAACCTAAAACAATGGAACTGAAAGGAATATCCCCCTCATGTGACGGGTACCTCAAGTAGGACCGCCGCTGCCAGGCAAGGGGGCCGTTTATTCGATAGTATTAAATTAGTTTTCTTGGTAAACCGTTTTACCTTGATGGTACGCCTGTGATACGCGGATTACGGATTATAAGTACCACTGAATTATTGGAGGGGAAACATTCATTTGGACACTGGTTTTCCTGGAGACATTTGGATCATCAGATTTTTTTTAATTTTTTTTTATTTTTTATTTATTTATGACAGAGAGAGAAAGGGAGAGAGGCAGAGACACAGGCAGAGGGAGAGGCAGGCTCCATGCACCAGGAGCCTGACGTGGGATTCGATCCCGGGTCTCCAGGATCCCGCCCTGGGCCAAAGGCAGGCGCCAAAACGCTGCGCCACCCAGGGATCCCGGATCATCAGATTTTAAATGACTTTGAAGCATAAGAATCGGACATCGCTGCTGCTGGGCCTCAGGCACGTAACCCCATACTGAGTTGGAGCTGCTTGATTTTCGACTTGATTTTGTTTTGTCCCTGAAACAGCTTCGTCAACTACTTCAAGCTTCGCTTTCCTTCCGAGTCGCCCCCCGCCCGCGTGCAGTGGCCTCTCTACTGCAGCCTCCTCTGCTGCTTGTCCTCTCCCAGGGTGACATCACGTGCTTCTCCTCCACGAGCATTCACCCCTCAGGTGTTGCGAGCCGTCCTCCCAACGCCTCTCCCCTGAGCGTCCGCGGCCTACCCAGCTCCCTCTGGGCTTCGATGTGGAGATAGGGAGCGGGCAAGCTGGCACGGACACTCACCCACGCTTCTAACCCCGTCTGTTCTCCAGCCCGGCGTCCTCGAAGGCTTTCCCGTCACCGCAGACGTCGGCTCCATTCTGCTAGCTGCTCAGGGCAAAGCCTTTGATGTCATTTTTTACCAGCCCCTTTGTCTCACACCCACATATCATCCAACAACAAATTCAGTAGGGTCCATAGACAAAACCCCAATTCCCACCAATTCCCTCAACCTGTCCTCTAATACCTTGGTGGGCATCATCCGGGATGGGGCCGGGTTATCGTGTCTTATGGAACGGCTTCCTATCTCCTGCCCTTGCCCGTGTACTGACTCACCTGAGCACGGGAAGCGGGATGAGTCAGTCTTGGGGCACCTCAGGGGACAATTCGCTCCTGGTCAGAACCCTCCACTGTCTTCCCATCTCAGACTCTTCCTATTGCCGAAGTAAAGGCTCTCAAGTCTTCTATGCAAACTCGCCCTAATCCCCATTTTCAACGTCACCCACAGTCACTGCCCCCTCCCGTCAAGCCCGTTGTAACTTGCCCTTCAGCGGGACACGACCCCTCCATCTGCCCCACACGTACGGCGTGTGCTTATTTTACAGACCTACATGCACGTCCTTCCCTCCCCGCTGCTTACTAAGGCCCAGTATTGCCACGTCACCTTTTAAGGTCCCTTCAGCGGGAAGAACCATTTGTCATTTAACCGTCCATCGGTGACAGCGCCTGTCCCGTGGCGTGTGAGCGCTCTATTTGCAGCTACCAGGCTAAGTTCTTTTTTTTTTTTTTTTTTTTAGGCTAAGTTCTTGGAGGGCAGACTGTATTTGTGTTTCTGCAACATGATATATAATTGGTGGCTAAAAAGTATTTGCTGATTGAATATGCTTGGAAATACTAGGATGGTTCTGATCGCATGGCGAGCACCGCGGGCCGTCTACGGAAAATGATGCCTCTGGCATTAACGCTAGCTTCATTCAGAACCTCTAATAGAAGATTTTAGTAGTAAATATTTAAATGCCAATTTTAATACCAAGATTCTTTCACCTCTGCGTGTGTTTTTATCCAACGTTGACAGATGAGATAAGTTACCTGTATATGATGTCTACCGTCAGTTTAGTGGCCCTTATGGGTTGTGTTTTGACTGGTCAAGAACACATTATACAGATTCAGTACGAGTCACGCGTCTCTGTTGACCATTTATGTCTTATAATTATTTATACATTCATTTAGCCCCGATTATTTAATATCTTGATACCGTTTGGAAACCACACAGGGCATTTTTGTTTTATAAAGCTCAATATCCATTTTTTAAAAATGAACAGCGTTTAATCTGTCATTTGATGAATTTGGTTATTTCATTAAAACGCGATCATTTGTTTTTTCTCCCCTGCTCTAAAATAATCTTGGACCGGGAGCCGCTGTTTGCCGGAAATTACACATACGTTCCATCCTGTATGGAAACAGTAATTGCTCGTTCTCCGCTCCGCAGGCCTGCGTGTGTTTAATGGCTACTGACGGAGTAGGGGAGGTAGCCCACGCTTCCCGACGTGTGTGTTGACTTCGCTTTACCGTAAGACCAGCTTTTCTGCGCTAGGAAATGAGCTGTCGATGCTCACAAGATATCCAAACCCCATTAAAGCCCCATTGTCCTGCCAGCTCGGCACAGCATGTAAAACATGCGAACGCGCACTGACTAGTGCAATTATGCTAATTGTAATCAGCCCAACACTTTTCATTAAGACTTAATTACCATTTAATCATGCATAAAATGCAAGAAAATGGAGTTCAGCACACAAAACTGACCTTTTACTCCGGGGGTTAAATCAACTTCCGCTGAGCCTGCAGTGGCCCCGACTCTCGGCTCTTCCTTCTTAGGGAAAACAGCTCTACAGCGACCTCGCATCTCAGATTTTGTGACATTGATTTCTTGGTGAATCTCAGCTGTAATTTAGTGGCTACACAACATCTCTTCCTAATTTGCTTTATCGAAAGATAATTTAATAGGTACAGTTTTATGCTTAGGAAAAAAAAAAAACATTTGTTGTTTATGGTGGGACAGGCCATTGGAGCTGCCAGGTGCCGACCAGACTGGGCGCGTTTTAGGGGACAGACCAGCCGCAAACGCTGGGTTCAGGAGGCAGGCTTCTGTGGGGGCAGGTGGTGAGAACCACTGATCCCTCTGCTCGCCCGGGACTTTCCCCCGGGACTGATGGGGCCCTGCCCACCGGTTCCTACGTTGGCTGCACACACGCGTGGCCTGGGAACAGCTCCGGCCCAAAGGGCTTTATTGAGCTTCGATTGCCGGCACCCAGCTCGTGGCCGAGGCACGAAGCATAGGTCCTGAATCGATTGAGCGTAAAATGCCACTTTAGCCGAGACTCTAAAATCCTGCATTTTGTGGAAAGCTGAGATTTAAGCCATGATTAGTTTTGTCTGACACCTACGTGTGTGAGACACCTAGAAGGAGAGAAACAGGACACGTAGATGACACATTTCCTGTTTGTGAGAATATATCTTTTTTTTTCCTCCAGTTTTATTGAAATATAATATAGTCGTGTATAAGTTTAGGGTATAGAACTGGCGATTTGATGATGTTCATATTTTGCAAGGCGATCGACGTCTTCGCTCTCGGTAACACCCACATCACATCACATAATCACCATTTCTATACAGTGGTGAGAACACGTGCGACCTACTCTGAGCACCTTTCAGGCGTGCGATATGGTAGTTCGCACTATGATCCCGTGCACTAGGTTCCTGGAATCCGTTTGTTTCGTAACTGGAAGTAGGTACAACTCGACCAACATCTCCCCGTTTCCCGCAATCTCCAGCGGTGGAAACTGCCTTCCTACTCTCTGATTCTGTTGATTTGTATTTCTTAGAGTCCATATCTCACCTATTCCTTAGAATTTAAGGAAAGGGAAGGGAAGTTTTAAGGAAAGGGAAATGCTCCCAAATTTAATAGACTGAATTATCACAATCTATTCCTTGGATGAGATATGCATTTTTTGTCTTTGTCTAACGTATCTTCCTTAACACAATGCCCTCAAGGCCATCTATGTTGTCACAAATGGCAGAATCTTCTTCTTTTTTGAGACGGAATAATATCCCGTTGTATCCATATAGATACAGACAGATGTAGAGATCGATGCATACCATGGGCTTGCATCCTCTTTATCCATCCGTCCATTGCTGGGCACGCAGGCTGTTTCCATACCCTGGCTACTGTGAGCAACACTGCGATGGACATGGGGGTGAAGATATTTATTCAGGATCCTGTTTTAATTTTCTTTGGATTAATAGTCTGTAGTGAGATTGCCGGGTCATATCATAACTCTACTTTTTAATTTTTTTTGAGGAACTTCCTTACTGTTCCCCACAGTGGCTGCACCAATTTATATTCCCACCCACAGTGCACAATGGTTCCATTTTCTTGAGGATGTCTCTTTGATGCTTGATAAAAAAAAAGAGGATATCAACGTTTTTCTATAGAACTACCAGCTGGAATACCACCTATAACTGCCTTTCTGCTAATATAAATCCTGCCCGTGCCCGAAGCTCATTGATCAGGCCTCAGGCAGCAGTCACAGCATGCCAGCCCTTCCCTAAGACTTTTCAACATAAAATTGTCCACGGATCTCAAACTCTGATTCAACACATGCTATATTAGGCGGACTTGTGCAACCTTGTTTTAAGGAAAGGGAAATGCTCCCAAATTTAATAGACTGAATCATCACAATGTCTTTAAAAACATGTCATTCAAAAATAAGTGGAGTCAGTAATAATAGCACCGAAAATGCAAATCGCCGGGACAATAAACACGGAGTTTAACCGTCTACGTGCGCTCTGCCCAGGGCGAGGGCTACCCTTGGCCTCATGATGTGTGTGACACCACAACTGCAGTAACGTGGCGGTAAGGAATTTAACTACTTACTTATTCACTCATGGATGTGTGGCATTTATTCACCAACAAATATCTGACCCCTGCCTGGTACGTCTCTGCTGCCGTGCCGGTACTGAAGACCCAGCGCGGCGAAGGCAGAGATCACCGCAGTCACCGAGAGCGACGGGGGAAAGGCATCAGACAGCCAACGTCCACAGAGTGTCCGCTTACAGCAGCGCTGGAACCACGCATGCCCTTCAACGGCGATGCCCTGTGTCTGTCTGGGCCTGCGGATCCTAACCGCGCCCTTCCTCTCCCAAGGATGAGCGTTCCAGCCCTGGGACTCCCAGGCCCGTCTTCAACCCTTTGGTCTTCTCCACTTCACCCCCCGAACCCCTCCCGAGATGTGCACTGTCCATGCTTCCCCTAAAACGCTTGAAAAGTTAAGTTCGAACATGTCTGTCTTCCACTCGCTGGTCTTTCCCATCCCCTGCGTCGCACTCCCCCGCCGCCCCGTTCACCTCATTTCTTCGCCTTTACTGGGGCCTGGAGGCTGTTGCTTTCTCCACCTTAGGCCTTCCTCTTACCTCACGACTCCTCTTCTCTATCCCAGCAATGCCTTCCGTAGAACCGCGCCCCTTACGCTACGCTGCACCCCCTTCTCTTATGGGCTTCCTGCCATTGTCACCTGCCCCGGGTGTCACCTGCCTCATTCTCATGCTGGCTGGGAGGGCCCCTGACAAGAGCCACAGAAGCCACCGGCGTCGTCCACTGTGAACATTGGCCACCCCCTCCCCAGGGCTCAATTTACTTGTGTGGTGAGCTCTTATCCCCACTCGCCTTATCATTTTCCACTCATCACCACTTTCCCCAAGTCATCAAAGCTGTCATAGCCTCTGTCACTTAGCAGGTGACCTCCGGTCACACCTCAGCAAGACCAAGGATGGTCTTCCACTTCCGTCCAACCACATCCAGATCAGTGGGGATGGGTGTCTCCTCCCTCCTGTTCCCCAGACGAGCGGCCCCTTCCCCAGAGCCGGGCTCCTCCTAACCTCGCAGCTGCTGCAGGGACTGTGCTCCGCGTGCGGGCCTTTCTCTTTCCTTGTTTTCATGCTTCGCTCTCCCTACGCCTTACCCTGAGTCTGTAGATACTCAAATCTCATAGTACACACCTAGGACTGCCGTCTTCCACTTTTGGGGTTCGCCTTGTGTCTCTCCCCCCACTAGACCCCTGGTCCATCACCACAGCCAGTCTCGGGGGATCAGCATGGGGCCCTCATCACAGAGGCCGCCCAGCAGCCAGGTCTCCTCTGGCACCAGATTCTGGTCCAAGGGGCCATCCGGAGCAGGCGATTGTGCTGAACTTGTATTTGAGAAGAGTCGCCTGGGCAGAGAGCAGATCTGGTCAAGCTGAGCACCTGCTTGAAGCTGCTCTAGTTTCTTGCTCCCGTGGGAGTATGAGCCGAGCTGTGGCGTATGACCTTGGGGCTGCCATCCAGCCACCATCCAGCCTCTGTCCAGCCTCCATCTAGTCGCCATCCAGCCTCCGTCCAGCCTCCGTCCAGCCTCCGTCCAGCCTCCGTCCAACCACCGTCCAGCCTCCGTCCAACCACCATCCAGCCTCCATCCAACCTCCATCCAGTCGCCATCCAGCCTCCGTCCAGCCTCCGTCCCCCTCTCCATGCTCGCTCACTGCGTCCTCACCTGCGCTCCTCCACAGGCTTTCCTCTTGTGTTGACACCTTCACCCGGCCCCCCCGGCTGAGACTGCACCCCCGCCCCCGCCCCCGCCGTCCTCCCTTTACAAGTTGCAGCGAACACCAACCCCTTGTAGGAGATTCTCTGAATCCGAAGAATAAATAAGAACCCATTTTATATGATTTTTATACTTCTCCATCGTAATACTCACCGTAAATTACTTTTATAACCTTATTACGTATTTACATATAAATTACATATGTATGACGTAAGCTTAATAAGACTGATTCAGACCGTGACAAACTGCATGGTCTCAAATGTACGCACACACGCGGCACACATACACACCACGTGAACGCACACGCACGCACACACATTTGCCTGATTTTTAGAATAAGCGACGCAGAGGCGGGGTTTTCCGTGCACGAGGACGTGCGACCAGGGGCTTGGCCACATCCTTAGTGATGTGAACGTGAGCATGTAACTCAAGCTCCTTAGCAATAATTTCCATGGTAATTAGGCTAAATTGGGACATAATCCCGTGCCTACCACGGCACAGTTTTGATGCAGACAATACCCAACGGTACAGAAAATGAAAGCACTTTGACTTATCAGTTTTCTCCAAACATAAAGAATTGCCATTATGTATTCTCAGTTCTAGAAATAGACTCAGGGGAAGCGTTACGTGATCAATGGTGTAGTCTGCAGCTCTCAAATTAGGTTTTCCCCTCCCTTTGGCCTCCTGCTTCACACCACTCGATCCAGACTGACGGTAGGAAGATTCTCCTGACTCGTGCTTGGCAAGAAAGCATTCAGATACTGGAGTTTTGACCTCAAAACAGGAAAAGAGTTTAAAGAAATAAATATCGCTTTATCAAGCTAATGATAAGATGCCAGTTCTTCGCAGTGTTGCCACCAGCAGAGGGTTCTATAACGTATTCAGATTATTAACCATGCCTTTGAAATCAATGCATAATAGGCAAATTTGCAAAAATTTGATGAAAAACTTGATGGTAATGGTTTCCTCTCCTCCGATCTGTTCTTTGTCAATACACAGATTTAATTGTATTTTATTTTATTGTTTTATTAGAGAGCAGATGATCAGTTCAATCATCATTACTTGTGTGGGAAGATGTTTAGAAAAGGCTCCCTGAAGGGTGAGGGTTGACTTTTTTATTTTGATTTTGACTTCAGATACAAAGAAATTAAAGTTGCTGTGGTTCACGGAGTGAGGGATCCTTCGGAGTCATGAGGATGCAAAACGCAGCCAGGATTTTTTGGGACATTCAAAATTAAACTACTAGTGTTACTATCAGACGTAAGGTGTTTTCAAAACGACTTTAACTGGATTAGTATTTTTTAAACCTCAAAGGATAATTGTACTTGCTGTCATAAGTTTCTGTATTTTACGTGATGGAAGAAAAAGTGCTAATTAGTGTAATTGTCTCAGACACTGCACAGTCCCTGACTCAAGAAGTTTGCTTGCTTCACCCTGCAGTCCTGGGAACATGATTAGGACAAGGGAGTCAAGTATTATTGTGAACACTATTAATCTTTTATATTTTTAGGGTTTTTTTAGATTATTTATTCATGAGAGACACACAGAGAGAGGCAGAGACACAGGCAGAGGGAGAGGCAGCCTCCATTCAGGGAGCCCGATGGGGACTCGATCCCGGGACCTGGGGTCACGCCCTGAGCCAAAGGCAGACGCTCAACCACTGAGCCACCCAGTGGTCCCTTAACCAAGTTAGTATAAAACAAATACCCAATATTATAAAATACCAATAGGAGAATCAGAATCCAAATGTAAGACCGGACTAAGCAGGGGGGAAAAAAGCAAGGGAGTGACACCTGAATTAAAAAATGGAAATCTGTGGGGTGGGGGATCCATTGTGTCATTTAATAGTTGCCGTATCAATACCATTTCTTAAACTATTATATTTTCATTTAACCAGCATGAAACATTTTTATGGGGTTCAGACGGGGTTTGGCTGTAATGAAATACACATTCCTCTGTGCGAAAGCAAAGCTGTCGACTCATCTCTGTAGCATATTAGGTTCTTTTAATCGTAGGATCCCTGTGTACTCGTGTTCAGTGGGTAGAGCTGTGACATATTTTCATAGCTATTTAGCACGTTTGAAGCATAAAGATCATAAAGCAAAGTTTCCACTTTGGAAATATTGTGACACGGGACACTCGAGCGGCAGATCCAGGGGTATTTAGTGTTTCCTTACAATGTCACTCGCTCTGTCGACACATCTGTTTCGGCACCTGTGCTTCCACCGGCAGCCTGCAGTCTACACGCTTTCGGAGGCTTTAACGGGTCTGTCCAAGGAGCCCTCGCCCTTTGATCCGTTCTTCTTGGCTCCTGGCTCATAGTGAGAGCGCTCGTGGAGCCTCCTGGGGGAGTAGTAACTGTGTTCAGTTATATAGTATATATATTTTTTTTTCCAAAAGAAAATATATATATATATATTTTTTTTTTTCCAAAAGAAATTGTCATTGTCCCCAGGAAAGGGCAAAGATGACACAGGGTCCATCTTCGCATTGGCCGATATTTACCCTCCGAATTTACCATCGGGAAACCCAGACTGTCTCTGTCATGAAGAAACATTCAGAAATACTTGATTTTTGTGACTGGATAAAAATTTTAATCCCTTTCACTATGAAATGAAATGTGCATATACACATAATTTATATAATACAAATATTTTTATACGTGAAGGGGCTTATATGCACTGTATGCGATTCAAATGAATGCTAAAATTTATAAATATGTATATGTATAACTTTTATATTTTTTACATTAGAATTTTTCTTTAGAAGTCATTAAAAATCCACATGCACCTATAAGAATTAAAACAGAGAGATCCCATGGGGCCCTCACAGAGTTTCCCTCAATAGCAACAGCTTGCAAAGCAAGAGTGCGTGTCACGGCCGGGGCATTGGCATCGACACGGTCAACATACGGACCCTTCATCACCAAAGGCACCAAATACCCACACCCACGGCCCTCCTGCACCCACACCTTCCTAAACCCCACAACCATTAACCCATTCTTTATTGCCATTAGCTTTGTAATTTCAAGAATGTTCTATGCAAGGGGTCACGGAGTAGGTCGTCCCTTGAGATGGGCTCCTCACTCAGCCTAGCCACGGGAGACTCGACCTGCTTGCTGCCTGTATCCACCGTGTATTCCTTTATACTGCTGAATAGTACTCCGCGGAAGGGCTGTACTGGCGTGCTCCATCACCACCCCCCCCCGTTGAAGGATGGCTGGGTTATTTCTGGTTTGGGACTATCACGAGTGCAGCTGCTATAAACATCCGTGTACACGTTTTGGTGTGAACATAACTTCTCACTTCTTGGGGATAAATGCCCAGAACTCTAATTTCTGGGTCGAATGGCAATCGAACATTTAGATTTTAGCGGCCAGATCATTTTCCAGAGTAGCTGAACCATTTTGTTTCCACCAACGATGCATAAATGATTCGGCTTCTCTGCGTCCTCACTCACCAGCGTTTATGTCGTGCGTGTGTATACGCGTGAGCATAGTGATGTATCCTATAGCTGGCTGCCCTCGTAGGGGTCGTGCGGTTTCCCGAGGGCTAGTGATTGTGAACGTCTTCCTACGTGCCTATCTACCATCTGTGTATTCTCTTCAGTGAAATGTTTATGCCTTTTGCCCTTTTTAGTTGGGTTATTTCTTTTTTCCATCTTGTGCATCCTTTATGCATTTTACATACTAGTCCTTTGTCTGATATATGGCTTTCAGACTTTTCCTCCCAGTGCATAGCTTGTCTTTTCAGCCTCTTAACAAAATCTTTCATAGAGAAGAGGGTTTAATACGAAGATGTCTAATTCATCAAAATGTGCTTGTATGGGTCAGACTTTTGTTTTCATGTCTAACTAAGGACTCCTTGCCCTGCCCTAACTCCTGAACATTTTTCTAAAAGTTTTAGAATTTGGGGGATCCCTGGGTGGCGCAGCGGTTTGGCGCCTGCCTTTGGCCCAGGGCGCGATCCTGGAGACCCGGGATCGAATCCCACATCGGGCTCCCGGTGCATGGAGCCTGCTTCTCCCTCTGCCTGTGTCTCTGCCTCTCTCTCTCTCTCTCTCTGTGACTATCATAAATAAATAAAAATAAAAAAAAATTAAAAAAAAGTTTTAGAATTTTGCTTTTTGTATGGAAAGCTGTGATCGGTTGTAAAATAATTTTCATATCGGGTGTGAGACTTAGGTCGAGATCGTCCCCCCCCTTTTTTTTCCACTCTTGTGTATTGCTCCAGCATCACATGCCGCTTTTGAAATCCAGAGAAAGATAGATTCCTTTCTTCCCCTATGTGCTTGAGTGATCATCAGCTCTCGGAAGACTTGGTGTCTCCAATTATTGAAGGACTTGGACATTTTCAGAAATGAAAGGAAGTATGTTGAGACTTAATCAGGTGGCGCTTTGTGGAATTCAGACCCACTTTCTTTAATTTAGAGCCCAGGCTTGAGTGGACGCACCCCGATGGATGGATGAGTCAAGGTTTCTCCTTCTGTGTATTTTCTAAGCTTTTTTCAGCCACTTAGGCACTACTGCACATGGAACAGAATTCTGACTGCTGGTTAGTGTTTATCCTATGAAACAGAGTCTGTGACCCTTAAGAAGACGTCCTTACTCATGACTAGGATCTAACCTAGAAGGGAAATTTTCAGAAAAATGACGACCTTATCCTGTGCATAAAGAATTCGATTCATAAAGAATTTAAATCAGTTTTCTTAACTCAAGAACATGAGGATTAAAGAGATAAAGCTTCTTAAACTTTAAATTATCAATATAAGGGTAAGGAAAAGGCCATATGAGTGGGCAGAGTTAACACACGACTGTTGTCTGTACCAGGGGCCAGCAAACATTCTCTGGAAAGAGGGAGATGGCAAGTGTCTCAGACTCTGCAGGTCACAGCTAGTCGAAGCTGCAGTAATCCCAGCCCCGCGGTTGTGATGCGGAGGGAGCCATAGACGGTGCATAATGGGGCGGTCATGGCTGTGTTCCCATAAAATCATATTCACGGACACTTGAATTTCATGAACGCAATTTGAATTTCGCGTATCACGAAATAGTATCTTTCTTTTGATATTTTTCAACCATTTAAAGGGGGTAAAAACCGCCCTTAGCTTGCCAGCCCTACCGGAACAGGTGTTGGGCCAGATTTGGACCTCGGGCCGTCATTTATCAACTCTGGTGGGGGGGCCGTTAAAAGCAAGCTCGATCAGTCAATTAATATTTGCATCAGGCTCACCAGTTCCATAGATTGGGGGGCGAGCTAGGAACACCAGCCTCTCATCTAGTACACATTAAAGTTGCAAGTAGGATGTTACGACGTCCAAGGAAGACATCATAACAAAAAAAGACAAGTTTAGTTTGATTGATCGCTGTGATTGGTTTGTAAACTCATCGAAAAGTAAATAACCTCTTGCAGACAAAGCGAATCTAATACTATAATCCTGAGAAGTCTAATCCTAAATTCATCCAAAGTATATATAATGTTGTTTATTAATTCATTAGCTCAACCAACCAACGGGGCGGCGTCACTGAGTGTAACATGCCAGGAACTGTTCTAACAGTTGAGGGTGACGAAGAGGATGAAACCAGCGCCCGTTGTTTGGCAGCCGCCCCGTATTCCTCCTCTCAGAGACGCCGGTTTCCTTGAGCATCCCCTGTCCCTGGGCGCAGCCGTCAGTGATTTGTACGTGACTTTCGAGCGGGGGTGCGAGGGCTGCTGGGGACACCCTGGCGTCTGCCTGCCGCCCTCCTCCTCGCCCCTGTCCTGCGTGCATCCACCCCGACCCCTCCGGGGGCCTGTCTCTAAGCCCCGTCGGGAGTCAGACGCCCCCCGCGCCCCTCGTGCCTCCTGACTGGCCTCCCTGGGCGCCCGCCCTCCGCCCTCTGTCCTGGGCGCAGCACCCACACTTACACAGTCAGCTGCGTGTCCCACTGCTGTGCTCAGAGCCCTGCAGGGACGCAAATCAGGCCCCGCGGGCCTGACCTGCCAGAGTTCTCTCCCCCCACATTGCTTCTGGCCCCTTCCTGCCTCGGCCCCATCCCACCCCCATCCCCATGCTACCCTGGGAAGGTGCTCAGCCCACTTGGCTTCAGGGTCTTTGGAGGCCTTAGGTGCCTGCGTGAACAACCCCCTCACCATGGCTCCGATGGCAGCGTCTCGGGACCTTCCGACCTCCCTAGCTGGCAGCAGGGAGCCCCCCTCCCTCCCCTGCTCTTCACCTGCCCCCCCTTGTCCTGGTGACCCAGCAGATTGCAATGGCTTCTCTTCCTGTCGCCTCCCCGCACCAGGGCCTGAGCTCACACGGGGAAGGGTCCCAACCAGCCTCCCGACTGATGTGGCCCAAGTGTCCAGAACGTTACCTGACACCCAGCAGGCGCTGGGTAAGGACGCTGAACGCGGGCACACACGACCGGGTGCAAACACACCCCCACCTCAATCGCTGTGTTTTGTTCTGTTTTCTCTTTGCAATTTACTGAGTAGGAACAAATGCAAACATGTTCTTACTTTAACCTGCTATTTTTAGGTTAAGTGAGAACCTAAAGTAAGAAATTCACTTGTGAATCCTTTGGCTGAGATCTGAACAATCTTTACCATAACCGAACATTCTTGCATGGGAAAAAAACAACAAAAAAATAAAAATCCCGTCCATGTGGACGTCACCACATGAAAAGATGCCTTCGACTAAATACCACCGAAGGCTGTCCTTTCTCCAAGGGCGCGTCTCATGGCACAGACGCGGACGCGCTGCTCGGGGGGCGCATGGTCGAGCTCCTCGGGTGTTCACGTTCAGGGCACCAAGTCTGGGGATGAGGGTCACCCTGGAGAGCGCGACCCCGCGGTGTCCCCGGCTCCTCGGGTGTAGGCCTGAGTGAAAAGGGCAAGATTAAAGCTCTATTCAGTAGATGAGTGAAGGGTCAAAACCGAAGTCCTCTTACCCACGAAGGTGGCAGGCTAATCTGGAATCATCGTCAAGAGGTAGAAAATGAGCGACTGTCGCCCAGGAGGGCTACAGATCTAACACGCGGGGCAGTGTTGGCACAGTGCTATCATTGCCCCCAATTAATTGTTTTTTACGTAAAAACTTGTGCTTTGCCATCTGTAGTTTTTTGCAATGTGATAAGGTTTTTCTCAATGTGGCAGCTTGTAGAGTCAACTGTGTTTTTGTATGTATTCTTTGGTTAGTTTTTAATGTGGCTCATAAAAAATAATAATTTTGCGCTTTGTATTTATCACACGTTTCTCACTCAGCTCTACACAAGGATTTTTGCCGCCTTTGTAAACATTTCATGGAAACCCAGCTCCATTAGCCATTTCTAAAAATTAATGTCATGAAATGGAAAACTAAATTTCTGATTATGAGGTCCAGATCAGGAAATAATTTAGGTTTTATAAATATGAAAATAAACCCCCATCTCCTCCTTTTTGGGGGGTTTCCATCATAAATGACTATTATTTTTATTTTTAAAAAAGATTTTATTTTTTTTCATTATTTATTTATTTATTCATTTATTCATTCATTTTATTCATTTATTATTATATATAGAGAGAGAGGCAGAGACACGGGCAGAGGGAGAAGCAGGCTCCATGCAGGGAGCCCAACGTGGGATTCAATCCCAAACCCTGGGATCAGGCCCTGGGTCAAAAGCAGATGCTCAACTGCTGAGCCACCCTGGTGCCCCATGACTCTAATTTTTAATTATTATTATTTTTTTAAGATTTTATTTATTTATTCATGACAGACACAGAGAGAGAGAGGCAGAGACACAGGCAGAGGGAGAAGCAGGCTCCATGCAGGGAGCCTGACGTAGGACTCGATCCCGGGACTCTAAGATCACGCCCTGGGCCAAAGGCAGGCGCTAAACTGCTGAGCCACCCAGGGATCCCCTATTATTTTTAATTAAATCCAACTTTACACTACATATTTCAATCCAGGTTTACGTTCTATGTAACATATGTGTAAAACTGTTAGCTTATTGTTGGAGAATTGATTATTTAACTTCCTATTCTGTTTATCTCACAGATAATTCACCTTTATTCTGAAACATAACCTTATGTCATATCACGTTCATGCTTGTAATAGTCACAGTTTATCAAATACACAGTAGGGGCCAGGCCTCAGGCCAGTGCTGTCGATACTTCCTTCAGCCAGGACCTACGAGTGCCTACTGTGTGTAGGGCAGTGTGCTGAGTGCTTGACCTACCAAGGAGCAAGACCAATAGGGCTCTTGTCTCATGAAATGCGCCATCCGGTGAAGGTAAAATCAGACCAATAATGGGTGACCACGAGACAGGTCCCTCCTCTGCCTGGACGGCCGGGAGCATTTGCTCGGAAGGGCTTCTACTCTACAGCTGAAGGAATCAAGGAAAGATTTCTGGAAAAATGATATTTAAGCTAAGATTGGGGAGCACCTGGGTGGCTCAGTGGTTGAGCCAGGCTCACGGGTGGCCACGCGGCCACAGCCTTGGTGGCCACGCCGTCGGCCCCGGGCAGCCCGCTTGGTGCAGAGGCGGGGAGTCGTCAGGGTGGCCGGCCTTGCAGAGGGAGAAGTGGGCACCTGCTGGGCCCCGGCCCCGGCTGCCGCGAGCCAGGCGGCGGGGAGGCCTGTCCCCGTGGGGCGCGGTCCGGCCCCTGGTGGCCTCTGCCTTGAAGTCTATGCTGGCGACCGGGCCAGAGATGGAGCAGGTGCCTCCTTGGCCGGTTCCCAAGAGCATTCTCTGAGAACAGGGAGGGCGGGCCTCTGTGCGCCGCAGGGCAGCCGAGCTGAGGGATGCAGGGGGCGCGGGGGGCGCAGGCCCAGGACCACGGGCAGATCACTGCTCCTCCAAACTGCTGCGGCCCTGCAGCCAGGGGGGTCCCCAGGAGGAATCGGCCTGGGGGGAGGGAGGAGGGGGAGAGGGTAACTGCGTCCTGCGTCCTGTCCAAAGTGGGAGCCTCTGTGCTGGGCCTTCCCGTGGGCCCCGGTCTCACACGTGCACATTTCTTTTGATTTCTCTTACAAAAAGGGAGCTTCGGCTCCGATTTCAGGACTTGTCTTGTGTCGGCTCTTTCTCAAAACAGTCAGCTCCAAACACACCTGAGCCCACGAGGGATACTGTCGGTGGCTGGTTCCCTGCCCCGCGCTGCCAGTCACGGAGATGGAGCAGGGGAAACGCATCAGTGATTGATTAATCAGGGGATTAGCTCATCAACCCCACGGGGGCCGTGGCCCCTGCCCCCCCCCCCGCCCCATGACTCCAGAGGCCCCTTCCTGCCCTTCATCAGCGTGAAGCCCAGCGTCTCCCCGGAATAGCCAGGAACCGAAGCCTTGGCTTACACACTGGGAAGAGGGGCTTTCCTGGGTCTGAACCCCTGGGGGCGCTCAGGGTCTGTCCCGGGGACCCGGGGCTCCAGGTCGCCTGCTGGGCTCCGGGGCTGCGGCGCTCCGAGGGGCCCCCGGCTTGCGGGGCACCTCTTCTCATTACTATCTGGACCCAACCTCTGTTCCTCAAACAACGGCCACTCATCCGTCTCTCCTCGGGCTCCCAAACGGCCCAGGGCCCAGCCAGTGTGGACGCTGCATCAGCTGTCCCCAGGAAAGCCAGCCCTGGCTGGCCTGCACCCCAGATCTGCCCCTGGGGGCGGAGCCCGAGCAGCAAAGTCCGAGCCACTGGGCATCTCTCCCCGGAACGGGGCCTCCTGCCCCCGGCCGAGAGTTCATCCCTACCGCGAAGATGCGGGGTCCCCTCACCTGGGTGACCGACAGGCTAGGCAGGGCTCCTGCCACGAAAATGAAAACTGGCTTTGCCCCCAGAGAAGGAGGGGGGCCTCTCCCCATTTACACGGCTAAGGGGACCACGCAGGAGACCATCCCTGGTTCCAAACTTAGTTCAGCCGATGCCTGCAAAGTGATAGAAGGTGCTTCTCAAGCCGCCCCCTCCAGAACAAGCCTCACGAGGCAGCCCATGGAGTCCCTGCCTGACCGGGAGCCTGTCACACCGTAAAGGTCGCCTTAGTGGAATGGCCCCCCTTGATAAGCTGAAGGACATGGGTTATGCTGCGTGTGCATGCCGCGTGGTGTTACGGGCGTCGGCCTCTCCGCGTGGACTAGGTGGTGCTGCTGTGTGCGTTTTCCTGTACACGTGGAAGCACTGTCTACCGGGCGATGGTTTAAAAAGACGTGTGTACGGTAAGCAAACGTTTACTTCTAGGCACTAATACCTCGGCCAGTAAACATTTTTAAGTGATGCTTAGGAAACATGCAAGGACAGGGCTCCTGGGTGGCTCAGTTGGTTAAGCATCTGCCTTTGGCTCTGGTCATGACTCCGGGGTCCTGGGTTGGGCTCCCAGCTCGGCGGGCCTCTCTGCACTCTCTACCCTCGCTGTTCTTGCTCTTTCTCTCTCTCTCGAAATAAATAAATAAATAATAAATAAATAATCTTAAAAAAAGAAACCTTTGCAAGATGGACTTTATGCATTTAATAGGATGTGGACCAAGTTCTTAATTCTTATTTTATTAGAATTAAAAAAAAACATAACTTTGTACATGATGTGAGATATATGTATATATGCAAAATGTATGTATATACGCGCACACACATATACAGACACACATATATATGTTCTATGAATTCCTCAGTGTCAAGAATCACTTTATCCAATTAGCAGGAAATTTGGGTCCCTTGCAGGTTCTTAGTATAAAATGGTTCTTCTCTGTCTATAAGAAACAAAAAGGCCCATTACTTTTCCATTAAGTGGAGCCCAAGTTTTGAATCACTCAAGCTGACTGGAATGGGCCTGGTGCCAGTGGACAAGGAGTGGAGACATCCCTTAGATTCTATGGGGGCTTTGGAAAATGTCTTTATGACCTGAAGTATTCCAGAGAACCCCTTGGGAAATTGAAAGCCTCAATATTCATCGCCCCAGAAACAATACCTTCTTTCTCTAAGGTGATACAGGGATAAGGCTGATGTCACTAAAAGCAGCGTTTCCTTTTTTTTTTTTTTTTTTTTATGGTGAGAAACGAGAAAGATTCAAAGACACCAAAATCCCATTTGCAGAGAAAATATTTAAGACAAAAATGAGTAAAAGGTATGTTGCGGCACATAAAAGAATACAATCGTGAAAAAGAAATGAGGGCAAGCGTCATCAATAACTTTGTATGACCCTGCAGGTGGAGAAGCAATTTCTGACCCCATCACATTGTCTTTGGTTAGGGGCTTTCCTATTAGTTTCTGGATGAGCTTTATTGCCTTTACCAGGAAACATCTTTCCGCAATTGATAACTAGAAGAAAATAAAGTGGCATTTATTTCAAAGACTCAACCCATGTAATTCCCCCTACATTGCTTGAAATTATTCTCTTTGTTTCACCTCAGGCGTTCTCATTGCTTTTTTAATCCAATCTAGATAACCCTGGCAACGTTTTATTTTTATTTCATAATTCTAGAAGGAAAGGGTAAAGGTTTGGGGTTCATTTCAATTCGACTAAGACGACATGGTTGATTTCCTGGTAATTTCAAACTGTCTTTGAAGATACACAAGCAAATACATGCATCCTTTCTAAGACCACAGGGAGAACCATCGTAGGACAACTCACATCGTCATACACTTAGCTAATTCTGTGGATGTGATATTTCTACTCAGTAGAAAACATGAATTCACGAGAATATAACCTGTTAATGGTGAGTCCTAATATCATTCTCGACATTCCAAGTGAAAATCTGGTTTGGAATTAGAAAATGTACTCATAAAACCGAATTGGACATCAAAGCATTGAAGGACATATAATCATTAGTGCAAGCCGGTCTTTCATATCCTCGAATTCTGTTGATCTTTACTTGGAAGAATTGGAAGAGTTTGTTGAGCAAAATGTGCTCTATTATTTCATAAATTTAGGAAACACTGGATTAAATAAACACTTTCAAAAAAATAATTATAAAATTATTATAAATTGTAAAAAATAAATATGAATTATAAAAATATAAATATATAAATATAAAAAATTGTTATAAAACAACTTCATAAAAAATAGGTTTGTTTCCTGTAGGACTTGTCTGAACCTTTAATCCGTGATGGGCACCGTGAATCTATGGGAGGGAACTGGAGTATACAGCATTTGCCGATGTTGTTTGACCAAATACCTGTTAATAATCTACAGAAGAGTATTCTATGGGCCACTCATTTTTGCGAGGTTGATATATCTGTTGAAATTCTTATTCATGCACAAATTTTGCGCACCTTTGCATAAAGCTTCATTATTGGGCAATATGTGTTTTTGCTTTGAATAAAAACTGAATGCAAATTTGGAAAGAGAAGTAATTAAAATATATCTTCATTGTAAAAATTACAATGAGGCTCATCCATGACCTCCTTGGCTATTCTTTTAAACTCTCATTTTAAATCACTTTCATACTGTGCAAACCGTGCTAGAAATTATCACTCAGAATTGCACATGTAATCGTACATATGACCATTTGCTTGCGGAGAAGATGAAGTTTCTTTTGAGGATGTGCAGTTCAGTACAAAAGAGAAGTTTGTAAATATGCACAGAATCACTTATGTTTTGTTTGTTTGTTTGTTTTCTGAAGCCTAGCAAAATCTCAGCCAAGGTAAAGGACAAGTCGGTCTTAGGTTCTTTAGGAACATTGTTCGAATAATAAACTCAAGGTTGCTTGTAAAACACTAGTTCAATGCAAGTACGACCTGGGTTATAATTCTGGTGTTTGAATTCTGTAATTTCTATTCTATATTATGCAAATTTGTTGGTTTATGGGTGCGACACTCCTGACTTTCTAACTAAAAACCTTGCCTCCTGAAGTCTGTCCTGCCTTCCAGTGCTTTACCAGTCTTCTGTCGGGGTGATGTGCTGGCTCTCTGCTCTACCTTCTAAACAAAACTAGAGGTTTTATTATTCAAAATTCCAGATGTCAAGATATGCTACAAAGCTGTAGTCATTAAAACAGTATGATACTGACACAAAAATAGGCATAGACCAATATAGATAGAAAGCCCATAAATAAATCCCCGGGAATGGCCAAATAATCTTTGACAAAGGGGTCAAGAATATACAATGAGGGAAAGGACAGCCTCTTCACTAAATGGTGCTGGGGAAACTGAACAGCTACATGCAAAATAATAAAACTGGAACACTTTCTGACATCATACACAAAAATAAACTCAAACCGGTTTAGAAACCTTAATGTGAGACCTGAGACCATAAAACCCCTAAAAAAGAAAACCAAACAGTTATCCCTTGGACATCAGCCTTAGCAACATTTTTCTAGATACAGGGATCCCTGGGTGGCTCAGCGGTTTGGCGCCTGCCTTTGGCCCAGGGCATGATCCTGGAGTCCCAGGATCGAGTCCCACATCGGGCTCCTGGTGCATGGAGCTTGCTTCTCCCTCTGCCTGTGTCTCTGCCTCTCTCTCTCTCTCTCTCTCTCTCTGTGTGTGACTATCATAAATAAATAAAAATTAAAAAAAAAACATTTTTCTAGATACAGCTCCTCAGACAAGGGAAATGAAAGTAAAAATAAACTATTCAGACTACACCAAAACAAAAAGCTTTGGCACAGCGAGGGAAACCAACAACAAAATGAGAAGGCAACCTAACCTGCCAAACGAGGGGAGATATTTGCAAGTGATATATCCTATAAGGGGTTAACATTCAAACTACACGAGGAACTTCTACAACTCCACACCAGAGAAAACAACCCAATTAAAACTGTGCAGAGGAACTGAATAGACAGTTTTCCAAAGGAGACTTCCAGATGGCCAACAGACACGCGAAAAGACGTTCAATATCACTAACTGTCAGGGAAATGCAAATCAGAACCACAACGAGATATGACCTTACACCTATCAGAATGGCTAGAATCAGAAAGACAAGACATAACAAGTGTTGGCAAGCATGTGGAGCAAAGGTCCCTTTGTGTATCGTTGGCGGGATGGTAAGTGGCGCAGCCATTGTGGAAAAAGTTTGGAGGTTCCTCAAAAAATTAAAAACGGAACTACCATATAATCCGGTAATTCCGTTAGTGGGTATTGGCTCAAGGAAAACAAAAACACTAATTTGAAAATATACATGCACCTCTATGTTTATGGCAGCATTATTTACAATATCCAGGATATGGACGCAACCCAAGCGTTCCCTGATGAATGGACAAAGAATACATATATACATATATATATGTATTCTTTGAAATATATGTTCTTTGAATATATATTATTTGAAATATATATTATTTGAAATATATATTCTTTGAAGAATATATATACTATATATATGGTAATATATATAGTATATAATACTACCCTATATAGTAATACTATATTATTTATAATAATAGTATAATAGTATAATATAGTACTTATAATAATAGTATAATAGTATATATATAATATCAATATTATAATAATAGTATAGTATTATAGGGTATAATATAATACCCTATATAGTAATACTTACCCTATAGTATTACTCAGCCATAAAGAAGAATGAGATCCTGCCAAATGTGACCACATGGATGGATCTGGAGGGCATTATGCTGAGTGAAATAAGTCAGAAATACAATGACAGGTACCGTATGATTTCAGTTATATGTAGACTCTGAAACACAGAACATAAACACAACGATCAGAGAACCAAAACAGAGAAGAAATCAGAGAAGAAATTGGTAGTTTCCAGAAGGCAGGGGATGGGAGGACTCGGGCAAAGAGGGTGAAGGGGAGCGGGATGTAGAGTCTCCCAGTTAGGGAGTGCGTAAGTCATGGGGATCGGCACGGGGTGGATTGGGAACAGTGTCGCCTGCTGACAGATGGTAGGCACGCGTGTGGCGGGCACGCTACAGCGCATGGAGTTGTCAGATCACTATGTGAAAACAAATAGATAAAAATAAAAGAGTAAAACTACGGGTGAGAGCGAACTGCATGAGAGGAACAGCCACTGGGATCTGAGAACAAGCGATGACTAGTCGAAAAGCTGCATGAAGGGAAGCTTAAAACTCACTGTCAGGTTAAGATCGTCAATTTGATGCCGACAAAGAGCAGCAGACGATGAAAGGAAGATACTCAGGGATCCTGGGTGGCACAGGGGTTTAGCGTCGCCTTCGGCCCAGGGTGTGATCCTGGGAACGTGGGATCGAGTCCCGCGTCGGGGTCCCTGCAGGGAGCCTCCTTCTCCCTCTGCCTGTGTCTCGGCCTCTCTCTCTCTCTTGCTGTCTCTCATGAGTAAACAGATAAAATCGTACAGAAGCACCACACTAGGATAACCATATAATTCATTGTCCTCATTGGAAGTTCCTTGAGAGTGAAATGGGGTTATTAATGATTCTGCCAAGAAGAGCGCGCCCCGTGAGCCTAGCGATACCCTGGCTCAAACTGCGCCTTCTCTAGCCAGTTCCCATCCCAGCGTCAGTTTGGTCGCCGTAGCTGGTTGTCCCCTGGAAGGCACAGCCCCTGAAGACATGTACCCAACTCCGTTGTGCTCTCGGTCCTCTGGGAGTGGCGTACTTGACTGGAGCATTGTAAGTGTCGTTAACATGAAAACCGGAGGGGGATATGCGCGCAGGTGGGCATTCGGGGTCGCGCGGTGCAGGTCCTCCACGTGGCCCGTCACTGGTTGCGTTTTCAGCAAGTGCCGCTTGCATTTGCTCGAAGGAAGCGGAGTCAAGATGCTCGTTATTGACTGTAGCCCTGGGGACCAGAGCTCTGAGCATTCGTTCACGGGCAAGAGGCCTTGGGCCCCCGGGAGCGTTTACCCGGACGTAAGCGCAGGGACCCCCCAACCCCGTCATTTACCAGGTACTGTCTTTGCTTTGCAGCATCGATCGCATCCACCTGCAATGACCCCGGGATGCCTCAGAACGGCACCCGCTACGGGGACAGCCGAGAGCCGGGCGACACCGTCACCTTCCAGTGTGACCCTGGGTACCAGCTCCAAGGACAAGCTAAGATCACGTGTGTGCAGCTGAATAACCGATTCTTCTGGCAACCGGACCCTCCTACGTGCATAGGTATCGGGCAGCTGAAGTTTTGTATTTCCAAGTGAATGCATGTGACCGTTCAAATTGCTCCATAAACGGGTTACTTCTCCAGAAGTATTTCTCCAGAGTTTCTCACGCGCCCTCCAGTTCAGAGACTATATGGAAATTTTATTGTAAACCTTTTAAGCCTTATTTTATTAGGCGAAGTAAAGAAAGTGGTTTACTTATTGTACAGTAATTGACATTTATCTAACATTTCCTACCCTTAACAAATCTTGTAAAAATATGGGTCAATCAAATTACTGTACTTTAAAATCCTGGGCGGGGGGAAATTCATAACCCTGCCATCGCTGTTCTCATGTTTAATATAGAAACATGCCCTTCAGCGAAACCTACTCAATAAAAAGTATTTTCTTTTTTTAGATGGCACTTCTATGATATCGGTACATTTTAATAGGATCCTGAAAACCAGAAATTATATTGCTTTCGTCAAAATGAAGATAAAAGGAGAAGCATGCTTCTGAAATTCACTAGAATTGGAGAGTTTGACCTTATTGAAAGGGCATCAGTTGGTTTTGCAGACTTCAGTTTGAATAACTATCCAAGAGAGTCTGTCCAGAGCGTGGCTTTAGGGCAATACATGTGTTTATATAAAATCGTATTTAAATGTAAACTGTCCCTTCATCCAGTTAACTATTTCCCCGTAAATACCTATCTCATCTTACGTGTGAGAGAAACTTTATTATTTTAATGAACTGTCGTGGTTTAACCTGTACTTCTTTGCAATCTGTTTGAAAAATGTAAAATTTCATTAATCGGGGAGGAGAGGAAGTGACCGTGAAATGACACGCACCTAGTGAGAAGGGGCATCTTGCAGAGGGCGACCTCGAGGGGACTGTGTGATAGAGGAGGCTGCGCATCGTCCCACCCGGCGCAGGGAGGGCCCCGGGGGCCCCGGGAGCTCGCGGCTCCTGCCCACGCTGCCCGCGCCCCGCTCTGCACCGACCGCCGGGTGCCGCCTGCCTTGCGGTGCAAGCCCGGGCTCCTGGGGACTTGCAGGACCTGCGCGTGTTTCTTTTTTGAGGTGGACTGATCGCCTCTAAATGCAGCAACCATTTCAACCACTGCCCTGTTTTTAAATCGGGGCAGACGCTCCCCTCCCTCATTCTGCACGGGCTCGATAATGCAGCTCTCCGGTACACTCTTAAAGGTTGTTTCTCAGTCGATACTAATCTAGATCCTTGTAAAATTCTACCACCTTCCCGAGGAATCTCTATCATCTTTCGTTAGTGTAGGTCTTAGTTATATCGTTTTGGCCAATCACTAGATATTTTATCAGGTGAATAATCCAGTTCTCAGCGTTTCCTCTGCCTTGAGCACCTGCCCCAGGGACAGGCCTACACACGTAGATATTAGGCAACAGAAAATTAGAAAATGCATATTTAGGAATGAATTAATGTTATCTTTTCATTACATTCTAAACATTTCTTTTCCCCCAGAAATGAGGCTTATGTCCTCTGTAAGCAACTCACCCATCGGATGATCATGTCTTAGCACCCAGGCACCTTCGGTTCTGCAGACTTAAGACAATTTTTAATTTTATTTTTTAAGCTTTTTCCTTATTAAAAAATAAAACATGTTCAGTTTACAAGAAAAAAAAAGAGGACAATAAGCTGTCATCTTTCTACCTGGGGGCAAATACTATTAACATAAACGTGCATTAGTAAGCTTCATAATTATTTTATGTATGTCTAATCTATTTTTAAAATGTTTTCAACGACAGCATCCTGCTTGTTTTGTAAATCGCACTTTGACTTACAGAGCGAGTATCTTTTGCGCTATTACGTATTCTCTGCCGGTTTTAACGGCTGCACAGCCCCCACGTGGACCTGCCAGCGGGCGCACACTGAGCCCTTCGCACCGTGCCTCGGGTTGCTTCCGCCGCCCCTGTGCTGCAGAGGTCGCCGACGGGAGCCCTCCTGTCCTAAAATGCATCCACGATTACTTATAAATGATGCATTTCCATGAACTTAAGCATTTCCACAGCTTTGGAAACATTTTTCAGAACTCTTCCAGAAAGACTGCCATCTGCATTACCAACAGAGCCACGAGGGAGTGTTTATTTTCCCCAAAGGAAGGGAAATAAAAACACTGTACATATTTCTTAATCTCGTAATTTGACATGAGCAGGAAGTGATGATTCTTTGATGTTTTAACAGGCATTTTAAATCAATAGGTTGAATTTTTTTTTTGTATTACTTTTGACCTTTTGAATTTGTTCTTTCCCGATGGGCCTACTAATTTCTTTTCCCTCATTTATTATTATTAGTGTTTTCCCTCCTGTTTCTGGTCCTTTCTCTCTTTTCTAAACTCTCTTAGCCTCTCACCTGTCGGTATATTATTCATATTTCCATAACCTCGTCATCCGCTGCTGGTTTTTCTTCAGGATTGTTTGGATGGCTCCCTTTCTTCATCCAAAAGAGCCCAACAGTGGAGGCCCCTCTTTCTGGTGTTTTCAGCTGAGTCCAAAGGACTCGCCCCCAGACCAGAGGACACTCACCACTTTCTGGTGCTGAGTGACCGATCCCCCGAAAGTCTCTGTAATCCCCGTTTTCTTATATAGCTTTCGATCCCTTTCCTCCAAGTAGTAAAGAGTTCTGAAAAGTAAGAATTTAGCCTAAGATCACAAAAATGCATTCTGTGTCCACACCTTGCCCTGATCTCCAGGGTGGCTATTTCGAGACCAGTTATGTTGTTTAATGGTGTGAGCACTGAAATGTTTTGATGCAGAAGTGCGGATGTGTCTCATTAACGCGTCCTGCTTCACACCGTGATGGATTCAGGTGTGACCCTAGACCCTATATCACATATAAAGGAGAGGATCCTACGGATTTCGAGTAAGGCAATGCGGATTGATGGGAATCTGTGGTTTTCTTCTCCTGTGTCCAATCCCTCCGGAGAATTTCCTGGAGCGGCTGAGTCACATTTTGTACTGAATCCTAATGCTATCCAAAATATTTTGCAAGCTTTCGAATTAAAACCTAACGGAGCTGAGATGAGGAATGCCTGACCCAAAGGGAGAACAAGCACCGCAAGGCAGTGCCTCCAAATTCCACTGGAAGCTTTCAGATAACCTCACTCAGAAATGCCTCCTCAGATCTGTCAGGAAGGGCAGGAATGCCCCCTTTGTTTCACCTAAATCAGTACCTTGTGTCCTCCCCACATTCATGCTGCTGGCAGCACCCTGGTAGCCAGTGGCCTGAATCTGTCCGTCTTCATCTTGCAAACCCTGCATGGTGTGGAAGCTCCTCGGACCCTCCGGTACCTGCGTGCCCCAGCTCAGCGCCCGCCACCTGCCCGCTTTCTGCCGTCAGCATCCCCTTGACTCCCGAGAGGCAGTGTCCTGGGAGAGCCGATTAGACAGTGGTCTCAGCAGAGTTTATTAAAATCAAACTGTTTGCTGGAGGAAATGAGGGTTTTATCATTTTGGGGAAAATGATTTCGTATTACTCGAGTGTATATCTGAATTTGTCATAAATATTTGCTATGCCACTATTTAGAGTTTGCCATTAATGAGACTGAAATTTTAGCAGAAACTATTAGAATCTGCTATATTTCTTTTAATGGAAAACATAGTTCAACAAATATTTAAACACACGGCCATTATAGACAATTGGAACACACATACCTTCATACGATTTCCCATAAAAGTCATTTGCATATGTGTGTGTGTGTGCGTGTGTGCATGTAAAAATGATTGCCAATTAGGACATTTCTTTTTCTACTTACTTTTTTCCCCCTAAATGCACATATGGTCAGTGTGTGAAATAAGATATCTAGTGTTGATGGAACATTGTAATTTAACTGGGCTGACTTCTTAAAACAACGTGGTGACAAACCACAGCATTTGATAGGAAGAAGCATTAACCCAGCACACTCCTGCATGCATCGGAAATGTATACACTTGTGAATTTTGCAGTGTTTTCACACCTTTCACCTAACGGAAGATTTGACAGAAATCCTATGTAATACGTGAAACCATCCTAAACATTTTGAGGTTTAAGAATAAAAACTGGCTGACCTGTTAATGCCACTGAACTTCATGATTATCATCTTCCTAATAGAATATATCCAAGTAATTAAAAAGGAATAGGTTAAAAAAAAGATTTATAAGCATCATCTAAAGTGCTTCTCCTGCTAGTAGCATACTGAGCATTGTGATCGCATCATGTTTTTAGGATTGACGTCCTAGCTCAATCCCTTACTAGTTCCATATTCCCAGGTGCCCAGGTGTCACTCAAACTTTGTTAGTTCTGTCATTTTTTAATTGTGTCGCAAGCCAGCTCCGTATATATCAGAGGATGGTGAGAGATAATGTGGAATAACGTGCATTCATTTACTCAACCAATATTTCCTGAATAGTTGATTAAAAACTGTGCCAGGCGATAGTGAGACACAAGTGAACCGGAAACATGCCTCCTAGACTACGTCAGCGATGACTTTGTAAACCACGAGAAAGGACAGAAGAATTAGCAGGACCATAGAATGACGTCCATGGGGATTGTTTCCCTCTCCCAAGTGTTTTTCTGTGTGTTGTGTGAGTCCCGGGAGTATGGAGAGTACAGTAATCTGTCCACTTTAAGGGGGCCAAGCTTAAAATTATAGCAAAGTTTATTTGTCAGGAGTTAAAAATCCCCCCTGAAAGCAGGGTGGGACATGATATAAAACTCATGAACGAGTCCACGAAAAATGTACAGACTTCCCGGGTCCCAGGTGTTCACCTGGACAGTTCAGTTGTTTCGTGACCGCACACGTAGTGAGTGTCGCTGATGCACTCTGCGATGTCTCATTCCACGTTGACCAGCGTTGTTCCTCTTCCGTGACAGCCGCGTGTGGAGGGAACCTGACGGGCCCGGCGGGGGTGATTCTGTCCCCTAACTACCCACAGCCCTATCCTCCCGGGAAAGAATGCGACTGGAGGATAAAAGTGAATCCGGACTTCGTCATTGCCCTGATATTCAAAAGGTACCGTGTCTTGCAGAATGTCTGTGTAGTTGAATTTTATTGAAGTGTCGCGCCCAAGAATTGCTTCACGTGACCCCTCACGGCGAGCCCAGTCTCACCTTGAAGGAAGCCCCAGATCTTGTCCCATCACGTCCTACATCAGGCCGCAAAATGACATAAGTGGAGATCTATTATTTTGCTGCCGAGCCCTCTCCTTGCATTAGGACACGTGACATAGCAAGAACTACCCTTAAATACTACCCTGCATGCGATATGTTCCACATGAGAAGGTTTAATGTACAGAATATTCAAGAAAAGTAATAAAAACGCAATAGCGATGTACTTACTGTAATTCCTCATCAGCGTCCCCTATCCCTCCACGTGAGTGTAGCTAAGCCATTCCCATCACACGTCTTGTCTGACGTTCCCAGATGTAGCCCTGCTATTATCATTGAGGTATCGTGACTTGATAGACTTTTTGGAAATGGAAGTTCCCCCAAATTTGGTTGCTGTGAAATCTGAATTAATAGACATTCCTCTTTTAAAAACTGTTGCTAACTTACTCCTGCTATGGGAGATGATGAAGTTTCAAGCACTGTGATCATCTTATAAATTCTATGGGGCTATCGTATTACTGGTATCTTGTTTATGACAATTGGATTTTTTTTCCAAATTCCAAGATCTCCCAAGACCTTTGAATTTTGATTTTTGAACTAAGCGAAGGGATATTTTAAAAGATAAGTGGTTCTATAGGCTGTCCTATCGACCTCTTCCCTCTCCAGGGTGAAGTGGCCCAATTATATTTATTTGTCGCTTGAGGACGTCTCTTTTTCTGATGGTTACGTCACCATTCCAGGCCTGGTTGTGATTATCTTCTTGCACTTTCTCCTCCTGATGGGATCTGAATCAGTGTAATTTTAAACGCCCGTGATTCTAAATGTTAAGTAGTCTGATAAGCCATCATGTCTTGAATTTACTCAAGCTGCTATAAATTTACCCAATGATGAATCCTTATTATGCCGCTCAGCTATTACACAAAACCACTGAGCATTTGCTGCTATATTTGTGGATATCGTTGTGGGTTCTGTGAATGCTAACTCGACCAGTGCCTTCCTCCAAGCCAGGAGACATCACTGGTACCAGGGCATTAAAAGTGAATTAACAATTAAAAGCCTTTTTTCGAGAACACAGAGCCTCATAAGTAGGAGTTTCCTGTCTTCCAATGTGTCAGGGTGACTGGCTCATTATCAAGGCTCCCAAAGTGCAATCCATGCGATAAGACAGGAGGCAGTTTTACACGATAAGTTTTTTTTTTTTTTCCCTACTTACTTTACACACTTTTCTGGAATAAAATTGATGTAGAAAATCTTCAGGATTTCTTCCACATTTTGAATTCTTAAGTCATTAGCTGACCCAGTTTCACAGAAAAATCATATACACGTGACTTCTAAGACGCGGATAACATGTGTGTGCTCAGGTGGGAATGACCCTGAGACCTTACAACCAGGTCTCCTGAGCAGACGGAGGGGGAACCAGAAGTGCTGAGAGGGGCCGAGGATCTCAACAACCCAAGCAAAGGGGGAAGCGGGCATTGCCACGTGCTTAAATGTGTGATGCACGGTTTAAAGAGCACGTGTGCTTCTCGGGGGGCCGGGGGCCGATGGGCACTGGTCTTACTAACACAAAGACCAAGCATTACATGACCTGGATCATTAGCTCCCAAGCTCCTCCAGGTGGTTGGGATGTTTAGGGAGGGATGACTTCCCATAGGCCCCCGTAGACTGAAGGGCCTGGGCTACTCGCACCCTGGGACTCATATTAAAATTGGTTTAAAAACTGGGCCAGACTCTGGTCTCCTACTGGGGCTCATGGGCCCTACAAGTAGCGTAGGTAGAATTAAGACTGGATTTTACCAATGGAATCATAGTCTTACAAATTTCACTCCAGACTCTTATGCATGGATTACAGTATTTCCAGAGAGAGAGAGAGAGAGAACAACCAGTGTTTTCCTTCTGTGCCTCATGTATTTCCTGTGTCCCAAAATAATCTATCACAATAATAACCTATGCCAATTATTGGGGGTGCAGCGTGACCAGGTTCTAAGAACATTCTTGTATTCCAAAAAACAATTATTATTCTAATTAAATTGTACTTGGTTGATAAAATTCCTGTTGGTGCCTTCTACTTGCTCCTGACTATCTACTCCGTCTTCATTTCTGATTTCAAGGAATCTGTCAAACAGACTAGGTTACCTCTTACAACTTCCTGTAATAAATATGTCCAGGGACCACCCCCAGGACACAGTGTAGCCCTGACGTAATGTGGGACGGCCCGATGCAGGGCTGGGTGCACTCTTAATGCTGGATCCTCAGTGGTACCCACCCTTGTCGCTCCCTTCGGAGTGTCATGGGCAATTTCTGGAGAGAGCTTTTATGCATGTGTCATCACATGAATCTCCAGAAAAACTGGAGCCGTGTACACAAAGCACACGTTGGTAAATATTAAGACTCCTAACTCTCCATCCCTGTCATCCAAATACACAACCAACTCAGAGGAGAGAGTAGAAGCTCCTCAGAATGAGTCCTCCTAAGGACACAGGGCTCCGAATCTGAGATGGAGAAGTGGAGGCCAGTCGGGATCCTTTACTTGAATACTTCTATCTGATTTGTTGGTTGATTCTGATCTCATCGAGATCTCACCCATCCACACGTTTAGTCTCTTGTTGAGGGTCTGTACACTTTGGAGCTCCCAGACCGTCATCAGTCTCATCAAAATGGCAGAGATCCTGCAAGCCAAATCCGACTTGAGATCTTTGGGGATGACCAGGGCAGTTAATACTAGAGAAGAAAGAGAGGCATAGGGAGGAGTGGGGACAGAAGGAGGGGGATGGGAAAGCGAAAATTGGGAAGAGTCAGTGACGGAGAAACGTGAAATGGAACAGGTGCCTACCACGCTCTCCGCCGTCACACGGATGACTAACGTTAGCTGATTTACCCAAGCAAGTAGAAGCGTTTTTAAAACTAAAAATAAACTCAGAGAAAGAATTTTAAAAACTTGAATAATACCAAGGATACATATTTTTCGAACTAAAAATATTCACATAAAAACCAAATATCAGCGGGAATTCTTCCCTTTTGAGCCCATTTCTTTCAAAGTGCACTTCATCAGCCGTTCCGTGGGTGCTGGGAAGGGATACCGTGTCCACGTTATTAGGATTCACCTTCTCATACATATCTTCAAAACCATACTGTTTTGAATACCGTGGTCATTCTGCAAAATACTAACGGTATTTATCATTGACGGTTGTTATATGCATCGCTATTTTGACATGTAAACTATCGTTACATTAAATTTGGGGGGGTCGTTCTCATTTGTCGCGAGTGTTACACGGAAGCAAAGAGCTCCCCGTGTGCCCTCAGCAACTTTGTAGTCTGGATGATGACAGGTTCGTACTGGGGCCTAACCTGATGAACGCTCTTTCCTTTAGCTTCAACATGGAGCCCAGCTACGATTTCCTGCACATCTATGAAGGAGAAGATTCCAACAGGCCTCTCCTTGGAAGTTTTCAGGGCTCGCAAGCCCCAGAGAGAATAGAGAGCAGTGGAAATAGTCTTTTCCTGGCATTTCGGAGCGACGCTTCTGTGGGCTTGTCGGGGTTCGCCATTGAATTTAAAGGTACTGTGATCACCTCAATCTGTGTGCCAAGATTCGTAGCAAGATTGTATTCATTGCAAGCATTGATTTCTGGCACCTTGCATGTCTGTTTAACGCATAAAATGCTCCCATCTGTGTCATCTGTCTGGGAAAAGACAGTTCCATCTTTCCAGGGGAGAAGAATACCCAGAGATGTATTTCTACCTTAGCTGAGCTGGAAGAAAAGAAAAAAAGAAAAGAAAAGAGAAGAGAAGGGGAGGGGAGGGGAGGGGAGGGGAGGGGAGGGGAGGGGAGGAGAGGAGAGGAGAGGAGAGGAGAGGAGAGGAGAGGAGAGGAAAGGAAAGGAAAGGAAAGGAAAGGAAAGGAAAGGAAAGGAAAGGAAAGGAAGGGAAGGGAAGGGAAGGGAAGGGAAGGGAAGGGAAGGGAAGGGAAAGGAAGGGAAGGGAAGGGAAAAGAAGGGAAAGGAAGGGAAAGGAAAGGAAGGGAAGGGAAGGGAAGGGAAGGGAAGGGAAGGGAAGGGAAGGAAAAGGAAGGGGAAAGGAAGGGAAAGGAAGGGAAAGGAAGGAGGGAGAAAAAGAGAGAAAGAAAGAGAAAGAAGAAAGAAAGAAAGAAAGAAAGAAAGAAAGAAAGAAAGAAAGAAAGAAAGAAAGAAAGAAAGAAAAAGAAAGAAAGAAAAAAACAATGAATAATTTCTTTTCCCCCAAACTTATGACCATGTAAAAAGAAATTATGATTTCTGTAATGAGGGATTTGATGCCATTTAGGAATTACTACTAAGAATTGTGTTAATATCTTTCAATTTATTTCATCAGAATGACTAAGTACATCAAAATAACATGGTTTTATCTCCATGTTTTTCAATGTGTAATATTTGTGGCCTTCCCCCAAGTCCACCACCCGTGGGCATTGGTCCCATGAGAAGCTCTAGTCTAGGTGGAGATTCCTTGTGTGGTCACCACATGGGGGTGTCCACCATCCCCGGTCACCAAATAGCCAGGAAAAAAAAAAAAAAAAACAGACAGAAACAAACTCACAATCAAAAACCACCCTACTAATCATTTACTCTGGGTCAATGAAAATACTTACATGCTTTTCAAATCCACTTTTCATGTGGACAAAGAAAATGCAAGACATATTACTAAGAATTAGAGAAAGGACTTAATGAAATATCAATTCACAGTAGTGAGTGCTTTATTAAAAATGATGAAAATATGTATTTTTTAAACTTTTGAGTTACTTATAACTAGTTATTATATTGTCAAAGAAAATATAAAACATGCTTCATCCCTGTTAACTCTTCCCTGGACTTGTATCTCTTTACGTGGTTTTAAGTAGGAAATTCGTATATTTCCCTCTAAATGCCAAAACCTACAAACTCACTGATCCTTTTTGAAATGTACAATAGGAAAAAAAATTATTAATCAATTCGGCAATTACAGGAGTTCTTGTGCTTTGGAGATGGGATCTGTTAATGCTTATGAATGAGGGAAAGCAGAACTTTCAAGCGTTTCCGGTATCATCAGGTGGTTTCTGTAGTGACGAGAACTCAGAGCAGTGCACCTCGCCACGACGATGCCCATTCCCCGGTGCATCTTCAGAAGCAGCGCCCTTCCTCTAAGTATGGAGATGTACGCATGTCACTGCCTCCTTGGACACCGTGTACTCTCCTGGGCATTCTAGGGTGAATGATGAATGCGGGGCTGAACGAGGATCGCAAGAGCGACCTGCATGTTTTGCGTGGGGTCCTGGGGGTGAGGATGCCATCCGTGTGGGGGCTGTAGCGCCTCATGCTTGCGGAGCTCTCCAGGAGAGGCTGTGAGCCAACGAACCCAGCCGTAGACATGGGGGGGGGGTGGCAGCCGCTAGGCCCGCCCTGGCAGGTGCACCCGGAGGGGCCGAGAAGCAGCCAAGCTCTCTGCGTCCTGTGCAGGAGCGTTCCAGCTGTCTCCCTGAGCCGCTGCCTCTGGCCCCTGGGCAGGGACACGCAGACGGGCCCCTGTGGGAGAAGGGACGGGGACTAGGGCAAAACCCCGCACGGCATGAAGTCATTGCGTTAGAAACGGTGACAAAACGTAAGCAGAAACGGGCTCTGTGATTTGTGGCGACACCCCCGGAGCCGACAGCTGGGTGAATGGCAGCAGGGGTTAGGACGCCGTGCATCTGGAGAAACGAAGAAAAGCCCAGCCGTCGGGCGCCTAGGGGGGTGACACCGAGCGGACAGTCGTGTCAGGGGCGTGGAAGCAAACGGTAAAGCAGACTGAAAGAGGTCGGTGCAAAATGTGATTGAAGAGGCTGGGAAGGCAACGGGCCTGGATGGCGGTCCCCTGGCTCTGGGTGCTTCCCGCGTCCCGGTCCGGGTGCCCCGGCCGCCCCCTGCCCTGGAGCAGATGCCCCGCCCCTGGGCGGCAGACTCGGGTCACCTGCAGCCTGAGCTGCGTCGCCACATCTAGGCCGCTCGCCTTACCTGCCACGTCTCCCATCGTCCCAAGAGGAGGGGTGAGGACAGGGCGAGGAGACATTCGAGGGAGGGAGCCCACAGTCACGGAACTTCTACTACAGCGTATTGCTATAACTGGCCTATCTGATGATTAGTTATCGCTGCTAATCTCTTATCCTGCCTCATTCATACATCAAACTGCCAAGGGTGTGCATATAGGACAAAACGAAGTATTTGTAGGGTGTGGTGCTATCTGCGGTTGCAGCCGTTCCTGGGGGCCTGGGGACGCGGCTGCTGTGTATGAAGAGAACAGTACGGCCTGGACCAGGGCTCGAGTCTTCCAGACGCTCAGGGCGCTGTGCTCACGGCGGGAAACCGCGAGGGGGGGGGACCCCTCAGTGCCTGCGGTATTCTGCAGTCCTTCCTTCCCTGCCTAAAATAAATGTTCTAGGCCCTATATGGGATTTACGCAGCTACAGGGAATTAACAGAACATCACCTACCCTTCAAAATATCCAAACCCGCTTTCAACAAAATGATGCGAGTAGTGGTTCCAACAATACAGAATTCTCAGGGATGGGCTCCAGTGCCAGCAGTAGAGCAGCACGCAAAGAGTTTTATATCATTTTACACAAAATAATATGTACTATCGTTTAAATTTTAATATGAATTATACACTCATATAATATACATTTATTTATATAGACATCTGCTTTCATTTACATACTTTGGTTAAAATGCAGTATTTATAAAAACATAATATGTAATGTGTAATGTAATAATATAATATATATGATAATATATTATAATGTGATAATATAGTATATATTATGATAATATGCAATATATAGTGATATATTCTGATGTATGATATAATAATATATATTATAGTATCTAATAAAATAATATATATAATATTTTAGTATATATTGCATTTTAGCCAAGGTATGTAATTAAATTAGCATAGGAGAGTCTTAAGAATCGAGAAATTTTTTTTCTTGTATGGTTTATATCCTAATTTATTTATGTATTTTCCTTTTGAGGGCATTGAAGTTATTTTTAGCTTCTGTTTGTTTGTTTTTTTTTAAGATTTAATTTATTTATTTGAGAGTGAGTGAGAGAGCACAAGCAGGAGGGAAAGGCAGAGGGAGAAGGAGGAGCAGGCTCCTTGCTGAGCAGAGAGCCTGACTTGGGGCTTGATTTCCGGGACCCCAGGGGCATGATGTCCTCCAGGAAACCTTCCTGACCAACCCTCTCTTTTTTTTTTTTAATTTTTATTTATTTATGATAGTCACAGAGAGAGAGAGAGAGAGAGAGGCAGAGGCAGAGACACAGGCAGAGGGAGAAGCAGGCTCCATGCACCGGGAGCCCGACATGGGATTCGATCCCGGGTCTCCAGGATCGCGCCCTGGGCCAAAGGCAGGCGCCAAACCGCTGCGCCACCCAGGGGTCCCGACCAACCCTCTCTTTTATCCACATCAAGATTAAGTCAACAATGGCCAAAGAGAGCTCTGTTTGGCTGATGTTGACACGTAGGTCATTATAAATATAATAGAAAATGTGGAATAAATATAGTTAACAGGCCTCCTTTTTCTTCCTGCAAAACTTCCCAACCTTTGTGCTTTTCTTCCCTCCCTCTATGTACATCCATTCCTGAGAGATTGTACAGTGCACAGTTTTCAAAGCTCATTTCAAAAAAAATTTAAAAAAAGCTCATTTCATCATTCACCTTTCATGCATATCTGCACAATCTCTCAGGATGCCCTTCCTCCAAAGATGAGTTTGTAGAATCAGTAATGAGCACCACATAGACAATCAGTAAGAAAAACCATTTAAATAGGGATCAGCATTAATCCCAGCCAAAAAAAAATTCAGTCTACCGCTTATAATTTTCAGAGATCCTGTATATGGGTGGTCAGCCCTGGATTTTGTACAATGAATGAAGGACCTGACAGGTATAAACTTTCTGCAGTGGGAAGGAGCATTGAGCCAAGAGGAAAGAGCAAAAACAGGCTCATTTTATCCACTCACGCTGTCCTTGCGCATGAACTGATGTGAACGACCCCATTCTCTCTCCCTCTCTCTCTCTCTCTCTCTCAGAAGTCAAACTGTAGTTTTATGACTTTCAGCTAAAAATTGAAGGTGACGATCTCAGGTAACTTCTCTATCGATCACGTGAAGATCTACAAAAGTTCATTTCTAGAGCCTTCCGGCATCACCAGGATCTTAGGTGATGGCGTCAAGGCTGTTGACTTGCATAAGCAGGAAGCAGTTCAGATGACGAAACGCTGGGCGATGTAATGATACATTTGCTGGAATATGTAGGAAAACGTACAGGGGTATTTTAGGAGATCTATTGAATATAAAGACATTTAAAATACTAAGGTTACCGAAAGTTGACTGGAATCAACCATATACCTACAAGTCTCAGAGGGGACAAAAAAAAAAACACAAAAAAACAAAAAACAAAACAAGACCGTTTTGTATATATATTTGGGAAAAGACAAGTTTTCAGTGAATGTTTTTGAACTTCTCTTGAGCTTCAGACTCCCAAGACTTAAGGAGGCCGGCGACCATCCTCGCCGAATGAGGAGCAGAGGTACAGCCCGCAGCGCCCGGCCCGGCGGCCGCGGTGGAAGGGCCCTGGGGTCACAGCTCCTGCAGGCGGGGTGGGCAGATGCTGGGCGTGGGCCCGTCGGTGCCTCCCCAGGAGCGTGCACTGGCCTCGGAAGCGCAGTGGGAGCCCAGGAACCCGCCCCTTCCCTTGCTTGGCCTCCCCCTGCCCACGGCCACCGGGGTCCGACAGTGTGCTTAGCACCCAGGGACCCAGCCGGCCTTCCCGAGAGGCCGACTTCTCTCCCCGCTGCCCCACGCGTGCTGTGGTTTCACGTGAATGTGACCTGAGCACACGGGTCGAAAATGACCTCGACTTTTCCAGAGTCGGTGTCCTTGGCTGAGTGCTGTAATCCAGAGTGTGTGTGTGTGTGTGTTGCGGGGGATGCATTAGAAAATAAGTCTGTATTTCTTTTTAACTTCGATGAAAGTAATTCAAAGCAATTCTTGAGTAACGTGGTTAAAAAAAATAAATGATTTTATTAAACAGGAGTTTTTCCTCTTCTTGTATGATATTTAATTACTGGCTGGCCGCTGTTGACGTGGCCATCATTTTCAGGACGTACCGCTATTAATGCCCACTTGATGATGAACTAGTCACTTGGTCATGGGTCGGCCTGGGGATACTCGTGGAGCCTTTCTCATCCCCCAGCGCCGTCCGAGGCCCTACACAGAAGGGTAAGCAGCCCGACGGAGGGATGGCCTCCTGGCCTCACGGAGCTGGCCTCTGTTCTTCCACAGAGAAGCCGCGGGAAGCCTGCTTCGACCCCGGGAACATAATGAACGGGACAAGGATTGGCGTCGACTTCAAGCTTGGCTCCACCGTCACCTACCAGTGTGACTCCGGCTACAAGATCGTCGACCCCTCGTCCATCACGTGCGTGATCGGAGCGGACGGGAAGCCCGCCTGGAGCCGCGCGCTGCCCTCCTGCAACGGTACGGGGTCGGGGCCCCCCTGGGTGAGGGCGCGGCTCGTCTCCCAACGCCGCCACCCGTCACCGCTCCGTCTGCCCTGGGGGTGAGGGTCCTCCCCATCCTGGCCTGTTGCATGGACCAGGTCCTCCCCATGCTCGACCACCTGACATGCCCGTGTAGGGGCCCCTGTGTGCGCCTCTGGAAGAAGGCCGATCCCCATCTCCGCTGGCTTGTCCAGCACCCCTGACCTCTGGGTTGGGGAGTCTAGGCCCAGCGTCCCTAAGAGCTGCTCGCCGCCGGTGTCTAGCTGCAACCCTTCTGCCTCCGACTCTGTCATGTCCCTGGGTCTCCCTGGGTCTCCCTGGGTCTCCCTGGGCCTCTCCCGCTCTGTCTCTGTCTCTCGCTCTCTATACATTTATGTGTCATTTCCCCCCCAAGTACCAATTGTCGCCACTCTGTGGATGGGCATTACGTTCTTAAGGCCGCGTAGTAACAGGCACGGAGCCGCCCTGCAGCCAGGGCAGCACAGGGACGTGGAGGCAGCCCAGGTTGTCGGGTGCTGGCCCTGCCGTGCGTGGTACTCCCGTGCGTGGGTGCATCGGGGCCTCCAGACAAAACTCCAGTGGGAGACTTGTACCCTCTACTCCTAGAATGATGCCCATTAAAAAGAAGATGCTAAAACCCCATGATTTTTAGCAGAAAAAAAATGATTTCCGAGTTATTTTGGGATGAACTCATGGAACAGTTTAGTTAGATGTGTTGCACTTAACCCCAAACTCACCCCCCACACAATATTAACATCTTATATTAACCACATTTAAAATGCAAGTGCCCTTTATAGAATATAAATAATGTGCTCACAAAATGCCCGAGAACCTCATAGATTTGGAAAGACCTGAGAAACATCATTCATCTCCAATTCTTAAAAAACACCTAAAACTTCTGTTTCGATGTTTACTGTTACTTTTTGCATTTGAAAATTTGAAAATCACTTATTACATATGTAAATTACTCTTTACGCATATATACATAAAGGGAAATACCCTATAGACATACAGTAAACATATATACAATTTATTTATAGTGTAGGTAATATATAAACATATAACCATATAATATATATTAAAATATGCTTAAATATTTAAATAAATACATTAGAAAAAGTATATTAGATTCAATAGACAAATATATTAAATGTATTTAATATATATATTAAATATATATTAAATATATATATTACATTAAATATATATTAAATATATGTTTATCGTGCACATGATATAGATACATATATATGCAAACAATAATCTGCAGATATAAAAAGCAAATTTATAAGGGGATTTTGTAGATCTTCAGCTCTAGGCAGTGTAAGTTATTTTTGTTTTTTAAATCATGATCAAAAGCCCAGTTTATGAATCTGTGCTTTCCGTAGATCCGTTATTTTTTAGATTTTGCTTATTTGTTTGGGGGAGAGCAAGAGAGTGAGAGAGAGAGAGAGAGAGAGCACTAGCAGGAGGAGCAGCAGGTGAGGGAGAAGCCGACTCCCGGCTGAGCAGGGAGCCTGACGCGGGACTCGATCCCAGGACCCTGAGATCATGACCCAAGCCGGAGGCCAACGCTCAACCACTGAGCCCCCAGGTGCCCCTCCATGGATCTATTTAATGAAAACTGCTGCACGGCTACACATTTAAATTATTGTGTGAGTCGCTTTGGGACATTTAACGACGTAAATGTTGCGAGTCCCCCTTGGTGGCGCCCACTCGCAGGAGGGAAGGCCGAGGGCCTCCAGACAGCGCAGCCGGGAGGCTAAGATGTGAGCTCGGGCCTCCACCCGGGAGGGGTCCTGTGGGCGACACCTGTCCTGCAGGAGGGCCTCCAGCTGGCTGCCGCCAGCCTCCTAGCGCCTGAAGGGCCCGGGGAGTGCACACCCATGGGCCCCGGCCCCGGGTCACGGGCTGCCCACAAGCTACCCGCCTAGGGCTTGAGGACCCTCATGCTTTGGGAACGAGGTTCCCGGGGTGGGGCTGGAGCAGAGGCCCTGGGGTCACCCATCTAGAGGCGGCCAAGTCCTGGCTTCACCAGCCAGCGCTCAGAGGGTAACACCGACCTCGCCAGTGTTGGGGGATTTAATGGGATATGCATACGGCTCTCCAGCAAAGTAGGTGCTCTGGAAATAGAGCATCTTGATTCTATACGTACGTTTTAATCTATGTGTAAAGGGCGCACACCATTGCTTTCACAAAACAAAGGGCAATGATCCAGACTCTTGATCACATCCAGTCGGCATGTGACAGTTGAGCGTGGAGTCCCCGTGTCTCCAGTGCATTCACACACGCTCACATTCCCAGCAGGCGTGCCACCCACATAATGCAGGAACATAGACATTTAAAAAGGTGTGACTTGGGATAAAAGTTCTAATTTTTTTTCTTGTGTTCCATTATATGATCTGTACCCCCCAGGTGTGTCCATATCCGTCTTCGGAGATCTCTGTAGGGAGTATACACGGGGACCCAAGGAAAAATAAGACAGAAGTTGAGACTTAGACTTCGTTAAATAATAATGCTGTGGGAACTACGTCCAAAACTTAAAAAAACATTTGAACTTACGGAGGAATGATAATAAACAGCCCAGCCATAGAACAGACATGAATAAAGTCACATGGGGACTATTTCTTTTTCCGTATTTGAAGACCTGTAAAGTCAAGCACAATTTCTACTGACCAGTCCTCGAATCGCATAAAACATAAATTTTTATTTATGCTCTTTGTTTACATTTCAGTAAAACTCAAAATTCCAAACCATTAAACCAGAAATTACCTCCCGCCTAGTTTACTCTGGATCTGTCGTGCAGAAGAGCACATTTAATGCACGAATCGGTATCTGTGGATCCCTCAGATGACCAAGTAAACCAGGGGACTTCCGCTGCATTTTTCTACGTTTCGACAGCTCGTACACTGTGGGGTGCAGGCAGTGTGTTTGGACGGGTGTGTTTTCAATGTAGGATTTGATTTTTTTTTCTTGGTGATTCATCTGTCACCTACAGTTTTTCTTCACTGAAATTTACTATAAAGTAAGAACTGAATTTGGAACAGTCTGGATCCCCTTTCGTGGGTCAGGACGTTTGCTGTTCTGTTTTTTGGTCTATATTCAACTCGGTTGCATTTTTTTGCCTTTTTTTTTTTTTTGGCCTTTTTTTGGGGGAGCCTTTTTTTTTGCCTTTTTTTTTTTTACTTTATTTTGACTTTATTTTTGCCTTTTTTCTTTTTTTTTTTTTTTTGCCTTTTGCATATGAGACCTACATGCCAGTTAACCAGGTGGATGAGTAGGTTTCTTGTCGCCATCGACAATGGTGCTGTTGCAACTCTTTATTCATTTAGGAAACGATCCATGTGATATATTAATTAGCAAAGAGTAAGCACATGATCTATTTTTTTCTTTTATCACATTAATATTAAATAATTTCTACTATGGAAAAACCCATACCCATCTATTTCTTAGGTCAACACAGTGATATAGACAGAATAATTATTGAGAATGAAATGAAAGTTCTCAACATATTTTTTATCATTTTCACAAATGTTTGGTTATGTTGGAAATACACAGTTTTGGTGCTTATCTTTAGTGTCTGAGGACAAATGTATGTAGGCATAACACTACCTATCAAGGAAGCAGTAGACCTAAAATGACAGGTCAGTTTCCTTTCATCTTTTTTTTTTTTTTAATGTCTTCTGTTATAAAATACTCCTCTTTCATCCTATCCTTGAACAAAATAAATATTTGCAGTTATTCTTTCACAAAATCATCAGACAGTGTCCTTGATAAGATTTCTGCCTGTCTGATAATTTGGGCATCCAGATGTTACCCCAGCGATGATTTACTTTTATTATTTTTTTTCTATATGTGTGCCTTAAAATTTGAACTGAATGAGTTTTCTAGATGGAAAAAATGGGGGGGGGGCATTTGCACAACTATCTGCTTGAAAAAAAGATAAATTTCTATTCTTTATTGGGACTTACTTTGTAAAACTTGAGCTTTAAGCTCTTAAGGAAAAAAAATGTCCCGGAATATTCCGATTACGCTTATATGGACGAGGTGGAAAAAAAAATTTCAGAAACTTATCTAAACTAGTAGAACGAGTCACCCAGCATTTCACACAAAGTCTGCAGCTTGGGAGTTTAACTTACATCAAGAAGTTAAAATAACATTTTTCTATCTAGAATCGTAAAAATGTCAATGGAAGTGCATCACAAGGATGAAATCATTCTGAATTAAGACATCAGCACGGAGACCCCGCTTAGTTTAGTCAAATAAAATCTCTACCTGCCGATCACAGATCAAAGCTGTCGGACGCACAAGCTCCTTTGCTCCGACGCGGAGGAGAGGCGCGCGGGTCCCCCCTGTTGTGGCTACGGCTTCGGCATCTCGCAAACCCCGAGCGGGGGGCTCGATGTTGGGGTCGGGAACTCCCAGGAGCTTTACTAATTGTGGAGAAAGCCCATCACCTGGGCCCTCACGGTGTGCTGATGGCCGCTCCTCGGCTGCACGTCCACCCCCTCCTAGGGCTGGGGAAGTCTCCCGCGGAGAAGGCCAAGTCTTAGAAATAGAGACTTTCTCTGCTGAAACGCCGGGCCCTCGGGCGGGCGGGCGGAGGTGATGGGGGGCCGGCATGCGGGCAGGTGCCCAGGGCCCTGGGGGCCCGAGGGCGTCCGGGCTAAGGTGGAGCTTCTGTGCCTGGTGATTTCTCGGCAAACGGCCCAGCGAATGCAGTGACCAGAGGGGAAACCAGGACAGGCGCAGCCCGACCCCCACCCCCTGCTTAGGGACCCAGTGGGCTCAAGCCACGCTCACAGGGAGAGACTCGGACACCCCAGTCCTTGGCGTGTTACGCTTGCCCAGACCCCACGAGGCACCAAGTCGAGCGGCCGCCAGAGGACAGCAGCAGACATTGATTTCCCCTGAGCCCTGTCGTGACGCAAAGCAGTAGAAATCGGAGACCGTCCCTGTCGCCGTCACAGGAGCAGGATGACGGCCCGGGAGGGTCGGAGCGTCGCAGCCCCGCGCGACTCCACCTGCGCTGCTCACCCGGTGGCACCTGCAGCCCTGGCGACCGCGCTCCCCACAGCGTGCAGCCGGGCCAGTTGTCCCGGCCGTGAGCGCCGCCGCCCTCCGTCCCCCCGGGCCGGGCCGCCCTGTCACCTGGCTGCCGCGCTCACAGGCCGCCTCTGCCTGCAGCTCCCTGCGGAGGCCAGTACGCGGGATCCGAGGGCGTCGTCCTGTCGCCGAACTACCCGCACAACTACACGGCCGGCCAGACGTGCGTCTACTCCATCTCCGTGCCCAAGGAGTTCGGTGAGTTGCCCTCGGGGCTCGCTCGTCGCCGCGCTTGGTCCCCCAAGTTCCGTGTCATCGGGTAACCCGGTGCTTCGGCTCCTGATGCAGCAGAATCGTGTCCAAGGGGATGGGTGGCAGCGCGGCGGCGGGCTCCTGGGGGTACGGAGCTCCCGCCGCGAGCCGCTCTCCACGGGGACACGCTCTGCTGAGGGTGGGGTCCAGAAAACTCGGAGAGCACGTTCGGCCTTGCTCTACTTTCCTGTGAACGCATCTTTCCCCAGGGAGGGTGGGCGTGCGGGGGCGAGGGCACACCCTGTGTCACCCGGCACACACATGACGGAAACCCCTGGGCCGGTGACACCCCACCCCCGAGGGATGACACTCTGAGGTGTGAGACTCCCCGGGCCTCCCGCGGCCTCCCTCCCACCCTCCGCTGCCGGGCACCACCGGCTGACCCGGGGTTACCTCCCCAGGGGGCCTGGCTCAGCGCACCTGCCGCCACAGCTGAATGCCTGCTGCCCCCGACTCACCTGCGCTGCCCCATCTCACCTGCACTGCTCTGTCTCACCTGTGCTCTTCCATCTCACCTGCGCTGCCCCGTCTCACCTGCACTGCTCCCCTTTCACCTGTGTTGCCCCATCTCACCTGCACTGCTCCGTCTCACCTGCACTGCTCTCCTCTCACCTGCACTGCCCCCATCTCACCTGCACTGACCCGTCTCACCTGCACTGCTCCATCTCACCTGCGCTCTTCCATCTCACCTGTGCTGCCCCCATCTCACCTGTGCTGACTCCATCTCACCTGCACTGCCCCCCTCTCACCTGTGCTGCCTCGTCTCACCTGCACTGCTCTGTCTCACCTGCCCTCTTCCGTCTCACCTGCGCTGCCCCATCTCACCTGCGCTGACCCCGTCTCACCTGCGCTGCCCTGTCTCACCTGCACTGCTCCCCTTTCACCTGTGTTGCTCCGTCTCACCTGCACTGCTCCGTCTCACCTGCGCTCTTCCGTCTCACCTGTGCTGCCCTATCTCACCTGTGCTGCCCCCGTCTCACCTGTGCTGACCCCATCTCACCTGCACTGCTCCCCTCTCACCTGTGCTGCCCCATCTCAACTGCACTGCTCCATCTCACCTGTGCTCTTCCATCTCACCTGCGCTGCCCCCTCTCACCTGCACTGCCCCCATCTCACCTGCACTGCTCTGTCTCATCTGTGCTCTTCCATCTCACCTGTGCTGCCCCATCTCACCTGCGCTCCTGTCTCACCTGTGCTGCCCCGTCACACCTGCACTGCCCCTGTCTCACTTGCACTGCTCCCGTCACACCTGTGCTGCCCCTGTGTCCCCTGCACTGCTCCATCTTACCTGCATTGCCCCCGTCTCCCCTGCGCTGCCCCCGTCTCCCCTGCACTGCCCCTATCTCACCTGCACTGCCCCCGTCTCACCTGCACTGCTCTGTCTCACCTGCGCTTCCCCGTCTCACCTGTGCTGCCCCGTCACACCTGCACTGCTCCCGTCACACCTGTGCTGCCCCTGTCTCCCCTGCACTGCTCCATCTTACCTGCATCGCCCCTGTCTCCCCTGCGCTGCCCCCGTCTCCCCTGCGCCACCGAAGCCACTTAGCCTTTGCGCGCTCTCCTGCAGTAAACCACGTAGAAGCTTTTTATGACTTTATAGACTAGCTTTTCCCCCCAATAGTAAAATTTTAAAGTCTACATAGTTAAGTTCTGTTTGTTGGTTTGGTTTGGTTTGGGTGGTTTTGTGTTTTGTGGTCTTCACATTCACATACCAGCCACCCACTCATAGACTAAAGCAAAGGTACAGAAATCCTAAGGTTAGCGCTTGTTGGAGGGAAACCCTGTAAGAGGCACAAGCTCCTGGCAGGGAGGCTCCGGGCGGGTCAGGAGGCGGCGCACACGGTTCGGGGGAACCCTCTGGTTTTCCTCCCGAGGCCCCTGGGAGCTCGTGGGAAGCTGCCCCCGCTGACTGCCTGAGGGGCTTCAGCCCCGGGCCCTCGTGACGTCCCTGCTGGTCCCTGACCCACGCGGTCGGTGTCTGCCCCGGGCGCTGCCGACAGCGATGGGTGCCGGGCTGGCTCGTCTCAGGAGCCGGCGACAGCCCGAGCTGTAGGGCCGGGAGGGGGCCAGCGTGCTGCAGGCGGAGGGCAGGCACCGGCAGGACGGGGCTCCCGAGGACGTCCTGTCATCATAAGCCGGCGGCACGGCCCAGAGTAGCCCCCAGCTCTCGCCTTGGTGCGGGACCCGCTCCGAAAGCAGCGTCCCTCGGTTGTCCCCGCTCCTTCCCGCCGCCCACCTGAGTGCTCCCAACATCCTCCAACTACTCTCCCCCCCGTGAACATTCCTCTTATTTTTGCTCACGGACGTGCGACAGAACGTATTTATCCCAGTGGAACGCAGCAGCCGTGTCCTGCGATCCGGGGGTGCTTCAAAACCCACTGAATTGTCACCACGCAGTTAGGATTTTTCAACAGAAAAATGCCGTCTCACCTCCATCCCAAATAGCGATCGTAGCTTCCCGGTTTGAAATGTTTAATGATATCCATTGATCACATCCAATCCAGGCAGAGAATCCTAATTTTAGATTAAAGGAGTTATACAGAGCATTTAGTGAAAATCTATACTGTCTTGTCTCACACTTTCTTCACTTTTTTTACTCTTTTCCTGGGAAATAAATTAATTCAATAATTGGTTCAACAGTTGTCGCAAGGGCCGAGAGGAATAAAACAAATCCAAGCCCGTGAAATGCCCACCCTTTAAATCCCGCGGCAGCTCCTGAGGTGCATCGCGCCGTGGGAAGGGGCATCGGGGAAAACAGGGTCTCGACGGGCAGGACGGGTCAGGAGGGTCGTGGGATACCCTGGGCATTACCTGGTCCTTACCCTGGTCCTTACCCTGGTCCTTGCCCCAGGCCTTACCTGGTCCTTACCCTAGTCCTTACCCCAGGCCTTACCCCAGGCACTACCCCAGGCCTTACCCAGTCCTTACCCCGGGCCTTACCTGGTCCTTACCCTGGTCCTTACCCAGGGCCGTACCCGGCCTTACCCCAGTCCTTACCCCAGCCTTACCCCATATTTACCCCAGTCCTTACCCCTGGCCTTACCCCTGTCCTTACCCCTGGCCTTACCCCTGTCCTTACCCTGGGCCTTACCTGGGCCTTACCCCAGTCCTTACCTGGTTCTTACCCCGGTCCTTACCCCACCCTTACCCCGGTCCTTACCCAGTCCTTACCCAGGTTCTTACCCAGATCTTACCCTGTCCTTACCCTGTCCTTACCCCATCCTTACTCCGGTCCTTACCCCGTCCTTATCCCGTCCTTACCCCGGTCCTTACCCCAGGCCTTACCCGGTCCTTACCCTGTCCTTACCCCATCCTTACACTGGTCCTTACCCCGTCCTTATCCCGTCCTTACCCCGGTCCTTACCCCAGGCCTTACCCCAGTCCTACCCAGTCCTTACCCCATCCTTACCCCGGTCCTTACCCCAGGCCTTACCCGGGCCTTACCCCGTCCTTACCCCATCCTTACCCGGTCCTTACCCGGGCCTTACCCCAGTCCTTACCCCAGGCCTTACCCCAGTCCTTATCCTAGTCCTCTCCCTATTTTCACCCAAAAGCATCACCAAAGTATCCTTCCTAAAACAAAGCTCTGATCACGGAAACACCTCGATGTGCATCCTTCCCTCCCTGTTTTGCCCAGGAGGAAACCCCACATATTTAGGTGTGTCTTCCTGGCCCTACAGCCTCGGGCTGCGGAGGCCTTGCTCCCTAATCGCTCTCCTCCCCTCCGTAGCTGAGCGCCCGCCCACACCCTTGGCCACATTCATCACGGGCAGAATCTGACCCTTCATGTTCACCTGCTGGAATAAATGGCCTGCACCCCATTCTTACACGGCAGGGTTTCGGTTCTCCTGCTCTGAGGACCAGTGATCCTGCTGTGTCCCCCGTCCGACCTGGACAGCCCCCTGGCCCCCGAGAGAGGAGCGGCTGCCCCGTGGCTCATGTCCTACAGCCCCTTCCCTGCCCCCTTCACGGTCGCCCCTCGCCACAGCGGCCACAGCAGTGAGCACCTGTCGCTCTTGGCAGCCGTCCGCTCCTCGGGGCACCCCACCTCCCCCCCGGCCCTGAACGCAGCCCAGGCAGCTGGCCCAGGAAGCCCCACGTTGACCCCTCAGTCTGCATTCGTTGCGGGAGCGCTGGGCACCTTGGTGTGTGACGGCCCCGGGGCCGGGACTCTGTCCTGCTCATCTTCAGAGTCTGGCATACAGTGGATGCCTCCTAAAAGTCTCTTAAAATCAATCAATCAATCAATCAATCAGTACAGGTTTCTTGAAATTATGTGTGCACCATTCCCTTTTGAAACATTGGAAAAAAAAAAGAAAAAAACCCAAGTGTCCTGCCTCCAACATGATGATTTATTCCGGGGAACAGTAGGGGGGGGAGGCTGTGAACAAAGGAATTGTAGGAGCCAGAACCATGTTGACATCACGAAGTTCTCTTCCTCCTTCTAATTCTTCCAATCATAAAAATCTCGAAATACGTGTATATGGCTGCGCATATATCCTATGGCATCCGTGCTGCACGCGATGCATACGACACACACACGTGAGAGGCGTGTGCACATGCGGACACACACGCTCAGGCGGCCACACCCAGACCCCCTCCGTTTTGCCAGCACCTGCATTGATCCTTCTGTTGGAATCCTGACCTGATAACGGAGATGCCCGCATCCATGTCTCACGTCGGACGATTCAGGATGAGTCTAGTTTAATCCTTCCACACACACGAGAGTGACGTGCCCCCGGCCTACGTGCTAAGTCACAAGTGTCTCTAAATGTTGTGAAGGCTCTTGTTGACTTGAGTACAAAAAAATTTGATAAATTTGAAGTAATGCACTGCACAGCCCCGTTTTACTTGGAGGAGGCGTGTTCGTGATGTTCATATCACTTTTGAGATAAATAAAACTGTGCATTGGAATAACGACGACTAATTTTTCCACTACGTTGCTGACTTGCATATAAACTGCATCACGTCCATATGAATTTGGCCTTACGATAATCGTAAGTAAAGAATCTTAAGTTTTGGCCAAATTGGCATGCTTTTAGTTTTTCTTTTTATCGTTTGGCTTGTTTTTAAAACCAACAAGTGCCTTGATCCTCGTGCCTCAAAGATGCCATTAACTGCTCTTAAATAAATGGAGCCGCTGTCTGGCTATTTTTCTCCTATCCTAACTCATTACTTTTTAAAAAAAATAGTATTCAACCTAGACAGGGAACAGTATTTTATTCCTTTTATTAAGTGTGAAGCCATCAAGAAGCAAAATGAAATTGTTTAAGCAACTGATAACTCTTAGACACCGGAGAAAACCAGTTCAGGATTTCCCAAGGATTCTTAGGATCATGACCCTTCAGAGGAATCCATCGATAGGACAACCGATCTCCGTGTCTTTCTTTTTTTGAAAAAGCTACGCTGTGCCAACCCCCCCACCCGCCCTGTTTTGCAGTGGTGTTTGGACAGTTTGCCTATTTCCAGACGGCGCTCAACGATTTGGCGGAATTATTTGACGGGACACACCCACAGGCCAGACTCCTCAGCTCGCTCTCCGGGTCCCATTCAGGTAAGCGTCCGGGGAGGCCTGTCGGGTTCACTTAGCCAGAACGACTAGGTTCAGACTCGTCGTTCGTTTTTTCTTGCTCATGAAAGAAATGCGATCATCTTTGTGCCCGCTCGTTTAGCATGACCTTATTTATTTTTTTTAAATTTTTTTAATGACCTCATTTTTTTTATGACCTCATTTTCTATGCAAAACTTCAGCTGTATCTTTATCCCACGTGTAGAACCGCAGACCTTCATCATCTTACTTACTAAGGTCGTAGAAAATACAACACCCATCTCAGTAACAAACATCAGAAAAAGAAGGGGTGACAAATGACCCTGTGTCGTCTATTTTCTCCTCTCTGTCCCATAATCTTATAGGAGATAAACGGTCAGTGCTTTGGTCTAAATCGTGGCCGGCCTTTAAGTACGGATGTACATAGAGAGCTCATCGTGCTCGTATGTGAGCACGCTGCGTGCATGGGTGTGCAGATACATGCACGGGGCCGCGAGGGGCCTTGCCAAATGTGGGGTGCTGCCTCACAGCCCAGGCTTTATGCATTATTTTTATTTAAAAAAAATTCTTTATTTGAAAAAGAGACAGAGAGCACGAGTGGGGTGAGTGGGGTGAGGGTCGGAGCGAGGAGCAGACTCTCCGCTGAGCAGGGGGCCCGACGTGGGGCTCAACCAGGGACCCCAGGGTCGCGACTTGTGCCCAAGGCAGATGCTTCACCACCAGAGCCAGCCAGGCTCCCCTGTGCTGTACTTTTATTTAAAAGCACATGTGGAGTCTTTCCCTATCAAAAAACATGGATATTCACCAAAAGGCATCAGTTTTAGTGGTGAATAGTACGCACTTGAGCAAGGCAGCAGTTTTAGTGGTGAATAGTACGCACTTGAGCAAAGCAGCAGGGATCGTACCACTGATGTCTTCTCACCACTGACCCAGTTACAGTCTACGTGTGCGTCACATACTCTTGCCGACCAAGGTTGGGATTGGATGATTTCCCATCACGAGCCAACGGTCTTGAGACCCATGTCTTGCCATTTTCTGCCAACATCCACTGATGTGATGTGTCGAAACGCATCACAAGATACAGATTTAAAATCCTGGTCCATAGGGACAGATTCACCTGGGCCGCCCGTGTGCCCCTCGGCAGCACGCACAGGGGTCGTACCTGTGGCCTGGCGCTACTGTCAAAGGTGGAAATACCGTTTCATTAGTTTTTATTTTTTTCCGGAATGCTTTAGTATTTTTGAGGATTCAGACTTGCTCAATTTCAGTAGAATCCTTGCAAGTCATCGTCAAATAAAGTTGATGCCGAGTCCGCGATGGGTCTGACTCCCCGACTTCCCACGGCGTCGGCTGACCCCTAGCAGAGCCGGCCTTGGAGGAAGGCACGAAGGCCACGGTTGTCAAAGTGACGTCGTGGCAGAACGAATAGACAAGAGCAGTTTTAAAATCTTGATGGAAGCGGTGTATCCGGGCCCTAAGCCCGAGGGGGAGTCGGTAAAAGTCCAACAGCTAAATGCGAAATTCCGGGTTCATCATCGGTTCCCAGCAATACCGTCCTCCGCGCGGCAGGTGTGGCCTGTCCCGCCCACGAGTGTCCTCTGCTTTCTCCCTTAGGTGAAACGCTGCCTTTGGCGACCTCGAACCAGATTCTCCTCCGGTTCAGCGCCAAGAGCGGCGCGTCCGCCCGCGGCTTCCACTTCGTTTACCAAGGTAAGGTGCGGCGCGCTTAGGAGCGGTAACGGGATCTGGGCTGCGGGGCTGGCTTGGGTTTTTTTCTGATATTTGGGAAGTTGAGGGTAGTCCTATATTGATGATAAAACAATTTGATAAAAATCATCACCTTTTTTGACGCTGAAATATGATATTTCTACTACAAAGGCACAGTGACAGCTCATTCGTCTGGATGAGGCATCATCAGGAAACACAAATCCCCTCTGTATAGCACTTCACCTTTTGCAAAAGGATTTCACATACGTCATAATATTTTGTGGAATTAGGCAAAGTGTGTCATAGTTGAGGTTTCAGGAACTGCTTCAATAAAATACCTTTAAACCACATTAGTCATTTCCAAATCTTCCTGTGAAAACTACTTGAAAAAGCAACTTAACAAAATCAAACAAAACCCCAAATACCATCCGAGCTCTCATCCCCCTAAATACCTATTTTAATTTGTTTGCGTTCCATTAACTCTTGGCACTTTGACTCTTTTATATTTATTTGTGAAACTGGAGCTTATTCAAAATGTTTAAGATGGCACAAAGTTTCTTAAAAAAAATTTTGAGGATTTTTCCCCCTATTTCTAGTTTACCTTTATCTTGCAATATTCATTACATGAACTTGAAAAATATATATATAAACTGTTTATACAGTTTCAGAAGCACAGAGAGGGTCTCTGGGTAAACTTGGAATTGGCTGTGGAGCTTGAAGTGTGACAGAGATTACCATCTGCAGAGACAAACTGTGTATTCCAAAAAAAGAAGAAATACTTAGTTTTTCTAGGTCTCAGTTTTGCTTGAGGCTGGAGAGATTACTCACTGCTCTTAAATATTTTCTTCAGAAGTGGAGGACGATCACTTCCTAGCAACGTTTCTGGCCTTTAATAGAGACTTCGGAAAACATGCTCGACGGCATCATTATGTTTATAAAAAATATATATTATGGAAAATAACGTGTAATTTCATTTATAACGTCTATAATACTCTCATACTGCAAATTCCAAGTCCTTGAAATATGTTTATAAAACCCATAAATTATAAAATAATTATTTAATAAAGTATAAAATATTTCACCATAAAACCTCTTCAGTGTTCGGCAATAAGATGGCCTAAAACAACGATGAGAGGGATCCCTGGGTGGCGCAGCGGTTTGGCGCCTGCCTTTGGCCCAGGGCACGATCCTGGAGACCCAGGATCGAGTCCCACGTCGGGCTCCCGGTGCATGGAGCCTGCTTCTCCCTCTGCCTATGGCTCTGCCTCTCTCTTTCTCTCTCTCTCTCTCTGTGTGACTATCATAAATAAATAAAAATTAAAAAAAAAAAAAAAAAACGATGAGAAAGGAGTAGGAAAAAATCTGACGGGCAAGCCGCAGGAGGAGAGTCTCTAACCCAGTGTAAGTGGCAATTGCTTGAATGATGTTGCTACTGAGTTAAAATTAGGTGCATTGTCCTAAATTGTGCCTTTTCTTAAAATATAGACAATAAAAGCAATATTTTTAATGGACTTCATTGGACAATGGCCAATGTAGGCAGCTTACCTCTTACCTGCTCCTACTTTTCTGTAAATAATTGTATGTTATTTCACAGAAGCCAATTTACAAACCAAGATGAATTGGGGTGACATATAAATAAACTGGACCACTTGGTTTAAGTACATATTTTATCCCAGAGAACGTCAAGTTGCTGACATTGTCTGCCTTCATAAGGGGTGTTCTTTGATTTTTTTTATAAGGATCGGAAAATAATTCAGATGATCAAATAAAATACTTGAGGCAAATGACCCCGTGTCTATCCTGTTGACAAATGTCATCGTCAGAAGTCATGATTTAAAAAATACGTTTCCTGGTTTCAAGTGACACATTACCATTACAGTGAATAAAAACAGAAAAGTGGAAAGAAAAAAATCATTTATAGAAGGAATATGTTTTCCTCGTCTTTAATATATAAGGACTCCAACCTCCTCACCATTTTACAAAGTCTCATTATACCTCCTTTACTTGCTTTGTTCCTGCAGTAATTTTAAGCAAAAAAAAAAAAAAAAAAAAAAAAATTGATGTCTTTTTATCAAAGCTAAATCCTTTGGAAGTGCAGAGCTAGAATCATGAATGCAACTTATAAGTCACTCAGGAGCCCCCGGGGAAGTCTTGGATACACACGGAAAGTTGACTTGAACGTTGCACGGAAGCCAAGAAAAAAACGTCGTGCGATCTGTTGTAGAAAAACACTTCCTGGGAAAAAAAAAAAAAAAAAAAAAACAGAAAAAAGGAAAAAAAGAAAAACACTTCCTGGAAAGTGTGTAACACTGACGGCTTCATCCCTTCATACGTTATTCAAGCTTAAAATTGCACAGGCCCCTCCTGGCGACCGTGAGGATGGGGTCTCCAGCCCCGGCGACCGAGCTTGTGTCTCCAGGAGCTGCTGGAGACCCCTGTGGCCAGTGGGCAGCGGCCGGGGGTGCGGGAGGCCAGGACCCCTGTGTCTTGCCCTGTGCCCGGCCCTCAGGGCTGCCCTGGTTCAATGGACGTAGCAAGGCTTTTTTTTAATTATTATTCATTTATTTACAGTGTCCTAATTAACATACGCCTCTGTTCCTTCTCATGTGCTTTCCACGCGACTTGGAGGTAGAGGGGCGTGTTTGGAAGAGGGTGATCAGAGCCCAGGCGCGCCCCAGAGAAGGCTGATCAGGGGACCCCCCCATAATACAGCAGTTCAAATAGCTCCTCCGCGGCGGTTGGTCAGTGAGGACTCAGCACCCGTGAGGAGCTTCGTTCTGCTGCTCAATGCTATTGAACTCGATGCCCGAGGACGTCGCGTCCTCAGGGGTGGAGCAGCCTGCTCGATGCCCAGGTCACCAGGCGTCTGAGCACAGCGTGGGCAGAGACGAGCGGGACGCCGTGTGTTGAGCGGCGAGGAGCGCCTCTTCCAGCAGGTGGCTCAGGCGTCGGTCCTTCTCGGGCAACGCCCCCCCCTTGACTCAGCAGGTGCCTGCCTGGCTCCGTGCCCGTCCGGTGGATCTAGAGGCAGCGACGCCGTGAGAACCTCCCAGGAACACTGGTCCAGGGACTCCCCCGCAGGGAGTCTGTGACGGTCCCGCACTTGGGCTCCAGGCCCGGCCTCCGCAGCCCGTGTCCTGCAGCAGCACCCGTCCATGGAGGCAGGACCACAGTCGGTAGGGGGGTCTGCACGGTGGGATGCACGTTGCCATTCCACCAACATGCATCAGCCCCGAAATCAACGGAATCTTAGATCAACGAGAAAATCAAAATTCCCGTCATCCTAGGAAGCCCGGCCCGTGGTGATGCACCTGCTGCTTCTTAGCAAACTGAGCGGCGCGTACCCTCGGGCTTCGGAGGCCCCTCCTGGCTCTGCCGAGCGGCTTTCATTGCCTTGTGGGCTCCCTGTGACCTTAGAGCAGCAGCACCGGAGCAGCAGGAGCCCAGCCGGTGCCCGGGGCAGGACCCGGTGACACCATCTCTCACGGTCTGTTCAGGCCCGGCTGCGGGGCCGTGGGGACGCCTCTTCCGTTCCCCTGTGCATTGCCCGTGGAGCCGACTCTGTTTCACGCTCCCTCGAAGTAACTCATTCCCGCCAAACTCGGTGCATCAGGCCAACTTACTGGATGCTTCAAGGGGAAAGGAGGCCACGTCTTAATACTGAACCTCTGCACCGTGCACGACTTCCCATGGCCGGTGGGCACCCAGTCCCGGCCGCCCTGTGTCAGATTGGCCGAGGGGACCCCGGGACCCGTGACGCTCACCCCCGCCCCCCTGCACAGCCTCCTGCCGCCCGGATGCACGGGCTTGGCCTTTGCTGTTCCGAAATTGTCCCAGGGCAACGCTCCCTCTCCTCAGCTTCCAAATGAACCGATTAACAACCCAGAAACGTGGAAGCGCATTTTCCGAGTTTGGGAAGGAAAAATCCACACTGAAGTCTCTTTTGCTCGAGGCCCTTCCTTGGCAGGTACCTGCGCGTCCTTGGTGGTCTTCCCCGGGCCTCGTCTCCGGTTAGAAGGCATAAAGTGTAAGGTTTTCCAGTCCTAAGAAATTCACATTTTGTATAAAGAGTCTATAAAGCGTACACTGCTTTGCACAGACGAAGAAGCACAAGGTTTTGCTCGTCGTTCGGCAACGGTGTTTGAAATCACCGACTGGTCGTGGCCTGTCATCACCAAAACCGAGTGATTTTGAGAAAGGGAAATGTCCCCTGTCACTGAGTGACACCGGAAGGACTGTCCCGCGTAGGCTTGGCGAGTGGTTGCTACGTGCATCCGGGTTTGCTATTATTATGGCTGTTGCTGTTGTTGCACCTGCTCGGATAGAGGAGCCGTGAGCGAGCCCCGTGTGCAGACCTGGGCTGCGGGCGTTGGCGGGGGGAGGGCGGCGGACCTACCACGGGTGCCCTTTCTGTGCATGCGCGGGAGGCCGGGAGGCCCGCCCCGGGCCGTCACCCCTCTGCCCACCGCCTCCTCCTCCAGGCTGTCCTCATCCCTGCCGGCTTTCCACTGCGTGGATTTCGGTTCCGCTTTGCAGCAGGTGCGACTTTGCTACGAGGTAGAGGGTGATGAGCACAGAGGATCGAACGTCCGTCCGCGGCTCCTGGAGCATCAGGGCAGGGGCAGGACCCGAGGGCGGGCGACAGCACCAGGAGCCGCACACGGTGTGACCCCCCAGACCTGGGGCGGCCGTCGGCCCGAGGGCTCTGCTCGCTTCTGGCCCCCTTTGCAGACTCACAGCTGGTGCCCTCACTTCGGAAGCCCCTTCCTCTAAAAACCGTCCTTCACGATTTCATCCAAATGCAGGTGTTTGGGGCTTATTATTATTATTTCCCTTTAAAAAGTGAAAATTTTGAAGTTCATGAAGAAAAGCTCGAAGGTGGCATGTGTCCGAATGACCCTGGTGGTGCGGTTGTCGCCGCGCACGGGCCCCTGCACCCCGGGCCCCTGCGTGCGAGCCCACCTACGTCAGTGAGGAGCCTTTGCCTTCCCTGTAAGTCAGGGCAAGTAGAAAAGTTGCCCCTGGAGGGATATTTCTTCAGTTTGGTGAAAACAATTCTTGGGAGTTGAAGCCTCCGTGGGATATTTTTCATCCATTTCCTTTTTGCTCTCACGCGGCTTGTTCAGCTGTAACGGGCATCCTCAGATTCAGAAACCCAACAAGTAGGAGTTCGAAGCGATCTTTTGTTATCATATCACAGTTATTCTGCATTCTGTTTTTAGTCATCAAAAAAAAAAAAAAAAAAAAGAGCCTTTCTGATGATGTATCCTTAACCGCTTCCCCTGCGGCTGCTGGTATGTGACGTCATGCACTTGGCCTCCCGACGGCCAACACTTGAGCGCTGGATTCGGGCGCGGTTTGGTCGGAACCATCTGCGGCCTCCGTTCCACGGGCCTGCCTGCCGGGCTGCGGTTCCCTGGTGGCGTCCGTCCCTGCTCGGCCTCGATCCCCAGCCCGACGCCGGCCCCTTAGGGAGAGCAGTGCCAACACAGAGGATCGCCGGGGAGCAGCGGAGCGTAGGAGCTCATTCTCGCAGAAGGCCGCTCGGTGCAAGGAGGCGACGCACACACCAAAGGAGAGACGGGGTCCTGGGGACGAGAGACGCGCCGACTTCCATGGCGCTTCCGGTGCCCGCCTGCTGGATCTGGTCCTCGAAGAGTGGCTTTGGCATATGGGACGTCTTTGGCGATGGAAGCATTTTTCCAACTTTGTCCCCGCCCTTTGGATAAACAGATAAATCTCCCACGGATGGTGAATTCCAATGAACAACCCAAATAGATGCATCGCCCCATCCTGGCAGGAGGCTCACCTGCCCGCGCCTTCCACCCAACGACCGGAAGGACACATCTGTAATCAGACAAGCTCGGGTCTCTACCGGCCGCCTCGCTGAGGGCCACACGCCAAGGAGACCCTGAGGCGTCTCCAAGGGAAAGTTCCGGAAGGGGCTGGTTATGGGGTTGAGGTCTGTGCTGCGTGATTTGGGACAGGACTGCAGGCGGCGTGACTTTGCTTCGGACCGGGTGCCGGCAGGGAGCCCGGGTGGGGCAGCGCGTCTTGACTATGATCGGGAGATAGAGGAACATCCGTGTCATTGAAAACAGCAGAGTTTCTTTCTTTTTTTAAGGCTAAATAATATTCCATTGCATGGATATAAAACATTTTCCCTCTCCCTTCATCCGTCGATGGGCACGCAGGTTGTTTCCATGGCTTGGGAAATCGTCCTGCAGTGAACGTGGGGCCAGAGAGAGCTCTCTCTGAGGTGCTGATTCTAATATTTGTTTGGAGGTACACCCCGAAGTGAGGTTGCCGGGTCATGCGGTAGTTCCGTTTTTAATTTTGTTATTGCATCACAATAGCCATCGTGTACTCGCTAGACTCCAGGGTCTTTGAGAATAAGTACAATCCTCAGTCACCTCATTATCATGAGCACAGTGATTTGGGGGCTTAATTAATTTTAACTGCCTGAATATCACTCAACTCTCATAAGGCACTCATGCTCCTTATGCCACGTTTTCCTCGTCTGGAATGAGACTGACTATAAGGCGGTCCTCGGGGCTGGTAAGAGGATGAAATGCAGATGAGGGGAGGGCCCCCAAATCATCCCTCTAGAAATTGCAGAAGGCGTTATTAATTCCTATATTAACGTCAACTCTCTCTGGGCTCAACTCAACTTCCAAGGAAATATTTTGCTTCCCAGTGAAGAGACAGGGGCTGTGTTGTGTGCTTTGCTTCCAGCGGTTCCTCGAACCAGCGATACCCAGTGCAGCTCCATCCCCGAGCCCAGATACGGAAGGAGAATCGGCTCCGAGTTTTCGGCGGGCTCGATCGTCCGATTCGAGTGTAACCCGGGGTACCTCCTCCAGGGCTCCACTGCCATCCGCTGCCAGTCCGTGCCCAACGCTCTAGCTCAGTGGAACGACACGATCCCGAGCTGCATAGGTAAGCGTGTGTCCAGCAGGTGTGATGACCCGCGCCAGGCTGTCCAGCCCAGCCTCGCAGCCGGCCGAAGAGCTGCTTTTCAGTGCTCCTGCCTCGTCTCCACCGCCTGGTCATCCCCCGGACCTCCTTACGGAGCAACGCATTTTATCTGAAATAATTGAGCAGCAGCTAAACCCTAAAGATTACCGTGTTTCACGAAACAACTCATTAGATTAACGAGTGTGAAACATGTTTCCTTTCCCCATACTTATTAAGTAGGCCATTAGCTCTCAACACCGTGGGTGTAGAACATAATTTCATTTTGGGGAAGAATCATTATAATGTTGATTTGCTATCTTGTGTGATGTCCTTTTAATAAATGTGGGCTGATGAAGGATTGAAAAGTAATAGGTTGACGCAGCCCGAATAACAATGCCGTTGTTAGTTGTAGTTTATTTGCTTCGTTCCGTGTAAGGCCCTGCAGTGCAACAGTCACGATTAGCTCTTGCATTCATTTGTACGTTTTCAGCGTCTCTTCTCCTCTCTGGATTTGCTCATAAATCCCACTAATATCCTTGGGAGTTGCGAGTCTGTGTATAGAAGACAATGCTCTGCAAAGCTCCCTAAATCGCACGGATAAAATTATTCTAAACAGGATTCACGTCAGAGATGCCAGTGTTAGGCACAGTCCCTCGTGGGGGAGCTTGGGGAGATTTACTCTTAGACGCCAGTTCCATAACTTGGGAGGACGGCAGGTAACGATCGGCGACGGTGCGAGTTCATAAGGGAACGGGCTACGTGCACCCGGGCTGCCAATGCCATCCCTGTCAAGGACCACACTCCCTGTAAAGCGTCTCTTAATATCTGATCACACGGCACGGAAACTCTCGGCACCGACTTAAGGCTGTCCTCTCTGTACTCTATTTTTACGAGATACGGTTTTGTCTTTCAGTCCCCTGCAGTGGCAATTTCACTCAGCGCAGAGGCACCATTTTATCCCCTGGCTACCCAGAACCATATGGTAACAACTTAAACTGTATCTGGAAAATCATAGTTACAGAAGGATCAGGAATTCAGGTAAGCCCCTCACGCCCTCAGGGCCGGAATGCACGGGGCTTGGCCAGGAAGTGCTTGCTTCCTGTGCATGGTTTCTGTTTTGCATTGGTTATTTTATTGTATTATTTTATTTATTTTATTTTATTTATTTTATTTTATTTTATTTTATTATTTTATTTTATTTTATATATTTATGAATTGGTTATTTTATTTTATCTTATTTATTTCTGCATTGGTTATTTTTTATTTCTGAATTGGTTATTTTATCTTATTTATTTCCGCATTGGTTATTTTATTTATTTCTGAATTGGTTATTTTATCTTATTTTATTTATTTTTGCATTGGTCATTTAATTTGTTGCATTGGTTTATTTTATTTTTGCATTGGTTATTTTATTTATTTCTGAATCAGTTATTTTATCTTATTTATGTCTGCATTGGTTATTTTTTTATTTCTGAATCGGTTATTTTATCTTATTTATTTCTGCATTGGTTATTTTATTTATTTCTGAATTGGTTATTTTATCTTATTTTATTTATTTTTGCATTGGTCATTTAATTTGTTGCATTGGTTTATTTTATTTTTGCATTGGTTATTTTATTTATTTCTGAATCAGTTATTTTATCTTATTTATTTCTGCATTGGTTATTTTTTTATTTCTGAATTGGTTATTTTATCTTATTTTATTTATTTTTGCATTGGTTATTTTATTTGTTGCATTGGTTTATTTTATTTGTTGCATTGGTTATTTACTTTAATCATTATGCATTGGTTATTATAAACACTTAAACCATAACCTGTTCTCTTTTCCTACTGCTTCTATAATGTGTTTCTAATCACATTTCTATATTTGGAATAGCAATAATAGAGTTTTAGGATAAAAGCTGTCAAAAGTACCATTTGCAGAAATTTTCAAATATCTTTGCATGGCTTATTCTCTTTGGTTTTACCTTTTTCTTACGGGCATATATTAAGTTTTCACAGGAAACCCCACATGATCAGGCCAATTTCTTTAAACTAAAAATACATATTAACTGAATACCATTGTTTTCTAGATCCAAGTGATCAGTTTTGCCACCGAGCAGAACTGGGACTCCCTGGAGATTTATGACGGTGGGGACATGACTGCGCCCAGGCTGGGAAGCTTCTCAGGTAAGACGACACCAGCTCCCAGCGTTTGTGAACCAGAATCATCAAACACTAACAGACAACAGCAAGGAAACATTCGACGCAGGTGTTTTCCTACAGAACGTAACCATACCCATAATAGCTTGGCGAGTGTTGAAACCCTGAGAGGTGCGCCGACAGTCAGCTTTGTTCCCACAGAGCGAGGGGGCTGCTGGAAGGAGCGGGAAGCAGAGTGTGGGCAGGCGACAGGCGGAGGCCCGGGGACAAGGGATCCAGGGGTAGTAGCGGAAGGTGGGGGTGCAGCCGCCAGTGGATCCCAGGTCCCAGGAGGAGAGGCGCCCTAGACTAGGCAATCCAGGAAAGTTGCACTCTGCATTTGGGGGCATTTAGGCTTGAACTTGGCGGTGCTTTGGTCCATCAGAGTCGCAGGTAATCTCAACCCTTTACCACAGATGCTGCCGCCCTCACGAGCTACCGGATGAGCACGGTGCCGGAGGCCATGCAGCCCTTCCTTGCTCTTTCTTGCATCTGCCACGGCCACAGAAATTGCTTCCGAACTGGCCTTGGCAGCTCCGCCCTCGCCTTTGCCAAGAGCAGCGCTATTCAGCTCCGTCCTCCCTTTCTTTATCCTGGCAGGTCACCCTGCCCTTCCACCCTGTAGAGCGTGAACAGATCAGAATTCCCAACAGATTAGCTGTCACCGTCGCCGCCATCCCCTTTACCACCGTCATCGTCACAGTCAGCACATGTCACTGAGAGGCCAGGCTGAGTCCCCCAAAGAGCACTCTGCTCGGAGCACTATTGTTGCCCTTGTGTTAAACCACTGATGAACAGACATTGACACATTTTAGTATCCTCCCGGATTCGCAGAAAAATAATAGCTTTTATAGGACTATCCCCATCCCACCAATCCCCTCCTTTTGACCCACGGCCTGAACTTTGTTGCAAGCTTCTCTGGGCTGCATCTCCAGACATCTCTAGTCTGCGGCTGCTCAGCAGGTTGGACACAGGGTGGATGGCAAACGGGCCCTTCACAACTTAATCACGCCCCTGCTTAGTCCCTCCAGAGACCCTGTGTCTGGACATCAGCAAATACAGCCATAGTTTCATGTGGTCACTTAGAGTTGGTGCAGTAAAATGCCAGTTTACTGTGTAATTTCACTCACGTCCCTCACCAGATAGTGCTTGTAACAGTCTAGCTTAGTGAGTGATTATTATAGGTACCTACTACATGTATCAAGTACCAAATTTCTTCTTAGGAATAAACAAAATCTCGGCCCCTAAAATTAGGAACAGTAACAAAAGGGTTTAAAATCTGTATGCAGGGACGCCTGAGTGGCTCAGCGGTTGAGCATCTGACTTCCACCCAGGGTGTGACCCCAGGGTCCCGGGATCAAGTCCCACATCGGGCTCCCCGCATGGAGCCAGCTTCTCCCTCTGCCTGTGTCTCTGCCTCTCTCTGTGTCTCTCATGGATGAATGAATGAATGAATGAATGAATAAATAAATAAATATAAAAATTAATTACATAAATAAAATAAAATCTGCATGCAGATGGCAAAACACAAGAGTTGAAATAAAATATATTTTAATAATATATAAAAATGATAATCATGTAAACTAAAGATATCTATAACTTTTGGCAAATATGCAGCACGACAGGTAGGTGTTGGGTGATAAAGGAGGTCAAAAGTAATATTTTTCTAGGATTTGGGAGAGTAATAACATCTTAACTGATATTATAAAATACCTAGGAAAAAGTAAAATATGTTAACAGATTAGTAAAATACAAGCAGATAAATCAAAAGGAGAAGAAATGCTCCAGGCAACAGAGCCCTGCGGTTTAGGGCCAGTGTCTTTTTATAGGTGACCCTTGAACGACATAGGTTTGAACCACATGGGTCTGTGGACTTTTTTCAGTAAGTGCAGGACAGTCCCATAAATATATTTTCTTTTATTAAGTAAAACTTGCTTACAAAGCATGTGTTTTGCCTTTTTTTCTTGAAGTTTGAATTTCATTGTTCAGATGAATTCTTGTATTTATCAATTAATGTAGCTCAGCCTGTATTAAACCTTCTCTTGAATAACTGCTCTATGTGAACCTAGCCTCAGATGTGCGATTTTATATTTCTCAGGTATTATGAGGAATAGGTTGATTTTTCAAAGAGAAGGATTTAACATGGAACTAGTTTTTCCACCTGATTTTCTCAGGCATGAGTGTGTTACTTGAACACGTTCACACACAAGCGTAGACAGTACTGACTAGACAGTACACGGGACATGGTCGCGTGATTGCTTGACCAAGGTTAGCAGAATGGCTTATTAAAAAGTGATGGAAAATAATAATAAAAGAAGTAAACACATCGCCTGCATGCCTGATAAAGAATAACAACAGCAATCTTCTCGTTCTAATTTGAGTTTTTAGAATTATCCAAGAGGAAAGATCTTTTTTTTTCTGTTACATCATGTGTGCAAATTTTAATTTAAGTCTATCAGCAGTACTGAGACGCTAGATGTCAAGATGCATCTACGTTTCTGAGACAAAACTGGGATCCGTCTTAATAGTAAGCAATGTCTCTGGCTAAATGTATAACTTTAGCTACATTTACAAGTTTTTTTAAGTTTTTATTTACTTTTCACTTAGCACACAGTGTAATGCTAGTTTCAAGTGTACAATTTAGTGCTTCGACACTTCTGCACGTCACTCGGTGCTCATCACAAATGCCCTCTAAAATCCCCACCTTTTAAAAAATATTTGACCTCAGTACCAACGCAATGCAAGTCTGACCATAATCACCAGGACTTATTGGCACACAGCTCCTGCGCTGAAGGCGCGGCTTCCCATCTCCCCTCAGATGCCAGTTCCAAGCTCAATGTCCCCAGGCCACCCACACCTTGACCAACTGGCTCAAAACTGGGGGGTTTATCTTAGTTTGCCTAAATCCCTAGTCTAACTCGCAGAACATGAGAAGCAATATGCCTGCGAATACGGCGTGTTATAAAGTGGTCAGATCAGGAGCAGCCAAACCGAGGGACTCGTAGGGCAACATCGGGCAGGGGGTCGCACGTGGGGCTTCCGTGTCCTCAGGACGTGTCACTTGCCAGACACTTGCGTATCACCGACCAAGAAGCTCTCCTGAGCTTGGCTGCCCAGCGTTTTCACGGGTTTTCATTTCGTAGGCTTGATTAATGCAATCCCTGGCCACGAGGCTGAACTCAATCTTCAGCCCGTCGCCTCCCAGAGGTTGTGAGGTCAGGCTGGTACCGTGTGACTCGAAACCCCAAGCCTCTAAGCACGTGGTTGTCCTTCCCACATACAGCACGGATGTTATCACAAACAGAATCATGATCACAGTTACCATAAACTCAGGTGTGGCTGGAGGAGCCCGTCGTGAGTAACAAGGGACATTCCTGTTACTCAGGATGGTCCAAGGGTCGAGAAATGACTGTCTAGACACCGGGAGCAAAGAGCAGACCAACCCCTTACTACGCACGACCCCATATTAATGGTGTGAGCAGAGACTACAGCACTATTTTGATTCTTTAGATTTCTGAGATGTCACATATAAGGAATAAAAAAAAACTACTTATTATATGTTGGCAAATTGAATTTAAATAAAATATTTTTAAAAATAATATTTTTTAAAGACCTACTAAGTAAAAACTTAAAATATAGGCGATGTGTAAGTTTTACAGCAGTGTTCTGTGTGTTCATAATACTTGATTTTGATCACATTATTTTATGATACAAGTTGGCTAAAGTGGTTGTTTATAATAGGTGGGATGATACTGAGGTATTTGAGCCTAAACCATCTCTATGATAGTCACAGTTTCGTGGTCTATTCTTTTCCAAAATGGAAATAAGGATTCTTCATGTTTCAAGGATTGGATTAAGAAACTCCTCTGATAAAAATAATCCTGGAATTTGCTATTTGTTGCTATCAACTTTCTTAACAAAATAGGCAAAGATGCACACTTTTAAGAAAACTGATATTAAGTTAAATAAAAACGTAAGTGAGCAAGTAATGTGATCAAGGAAGTCATTCATAAATAACATGTGAAGAAATGAATCCAATTCAAAATAACATAATTTGATCTAACAACACGGTCAATTGTTTTATATGTCCTCTAGATTGAAAGAGTGGGTCTGACAATAGGTTTTCCCACGCACTTAGGTTGAATTTCTTTGTACCTAAAATCAATGTAATTAAAGAAAGTATAATATTGTACAATACCCAAATATATTATGGAAACATGCTTTTTTTTTTCCTGAAGTTAAACAAACCGTTTACGTGTTGTAATTTAGTATTCAAAGATTTATATAGTTTTGTTTTTTGGGGTTTTTTTTGTTGCTGTTTATAGATTTTATTTATTTGAGGGGGGGGGAGAGAGAGAGAGAGAGAGAGAGAGAGAGAGAGACCCGTACCTAATTTATACGTCACACTCTGCCGTGGGTGGTCAAGGGAAACGTGTAGCATATGGAGGGTGGTGCTCTCCGTGGTTTTGGGCATTCCCTGGGGGGTCTTAGAACATATCCCTGTGGATAAAGGGGGGCTACTGTATAAGATTTTATGTAATACAGCGACCATGGAGAAAGCATTGTTTTAAATCTTGCCCCTCTGGCATAGTTTTATAGGGAAGCTGCTGGATTCTCTGTTATTTTATTTACGGTTGCCCAAGGGAAGAGCAATGGCTTTCCCAATGACAAATGCCCCTCGCTCCTGGCGTTGGGGACCTAACGAGCACCCAGTGTGGGAGCACCCATTACGGCCAATGGCACTGGCCTCGTTGGACTCCTCCCCCTGCTAACAGGCCGGTCAAGGCCGGTCTGCCCCCTTCCTTCTCTATGTTTTTGCTGAGACTGAACATCTGAGGGCTCTTCCATCTTTGCCCCTGCAAGCTTCAAGGTGAATTACCTTGGGTGATTTAAGCCAAACACTGGCTTCCCCCACCCCTCACAATTCACCCACATAGGTGTAGACGCCCAGCTCCCTTTTCTTTGGAGGGTTATGGGGCATTGGTCCAAATTGAAAAAGCAGAGCTTCATTTTACTTCTGGCCATGGGTCTTCCCTTTATTCACCACCAGACGGACTCCTGAGGCTATGAAGGATGAATGGCTTCAGACCCAGTGGACACAGCCGGGGGTTGTGTTAACTTGGGAGTTGAAGTTAATTTTGCGAGGGATGGCATGGAGTTTGAGATCTCATTGCGGCTGATGTTCTTTTCCCATGTGCTTGTTGGGCGTGTTTGGAAGAGTCCGGGTCTGAGAACAGAGCGGCTGAACGAGGCGGCAGCTGGGCAGGTTGGGTGGCTGGGCACGGACGTGGGAGTAACACGGAGGGTAATGCGAACCAGGCCTCTCCGTGTCTGGGAAAGGAGTCACAGAAATGGAAATGAGGAAAGCTAATTGGACTTGAAGGAGAGGTATCAGTGTGAACTTGTGGTTTTAATGTTTAGATGACAATAAAAATGTCGTCTGTAGGTGCGCGTGTGCAAGTTTCACACCTGTGTCTCTTGACAGATAGAGAGCAGCACCCTAGCAGCCTTGCACCCCTCCAGGACCCAGTCTGAGCTTCTAAATATCAATTCCCTACCATCGGTCCCTAGAGGAACCCATGTTCTTGGAGAAATGAAGGGTCATTTCTCAAGGCTCTGGTGGGAAGGAAAAGAAATAACCAGGAGCCGCCCTGTATCAAATAGAAATCTGTGAGTCCGCCCTGGTGCAAGTAGGTACGCACCTAAATGGAGTGAATGAGAAGGAGATTTGCCTTACAGAATGCAAACGAGTAAACCTAGGAGGAAGGTGGAATCGGAGAATCATCACTTGGCAGCTGTTAGAATAATAAATGATTGAGGCTGGTGCACGGGTGGGTGCCAACGCCGACGGGGAGGTTCTGCAGGAACAACAGGCCCTCAGGCCCGCGCGTGTCCCTCCCTGATGTGTGCTCATCGAAAGCAGGGAAGTAGTAACTTCTGGGGAGAAGCCTGGCACATGCCACCCTTGGCGCGTGTTAACGGGAAGGCCACCGGGAGCGTGCCCAGGTGCGCACTGGGGTGCCGAGGACCCCGCTGTCGAGGCAGATGACACCCCGGAGAGCTGGCCGCACTGTGGGGCTGCGACCGCAGGGGTGACCTAGCCGCCCGCACGGTGCCACCGACCCAGGCTGGGAGGCCAGGCCCGCGTCGCCCTCTGGGCTGCACGAGCCAGCGCGTCTCACCCGAGACCAGGGAGCAGCCGCGGGGATGACCCGGCAGGAGCGGATCGCCCAGAAGTGCTCAGGCTGACGACTGTCGTCGCTGAGACCGTCGGACAAACCCAAACTGAGAAATACCAGACCACACAGAAAACGTGCTTGTGTTTTCCAAGAGCGTCAGGTTGAGGAAGGCGTGAGAAAGACTAAGAGACTCTCGGGGTGGAGGAAACCGAGGGGGCCGTCGGGCGAAGGCGCCGAGGGCTCGCGGTCGGGTCCTGGAGCCGCGACCCCGCAGAGCAGAGTCTCGGGCCCCGGGAAGTCTGTGCGGCTCACACTGGGGCGTTCGCATCCGCTTTCTGGAGTCCGCAATGTTCTGTTGAAGGGAACACGTTGAATTTTTGCAAGACACGGGCCGTCATGTTTGCAACTTGCTCACAAATGGTTTTGGATAAAATAATTTTACAGATACCCACATAAATGAGTTAGAGGGAGGAACAGACTCAATTATTGTGTAATGTGGAGAGAGAGAGTGAGTATGTGGGAGCTTTTTACTATATTTGTACCTTTTTTTTTTTTTTTTACCGTAGAAAGGATTTGAAATATTTTAATAGGTTTTTATAAACTTTACACAGAAAGAATGACAAATCAGCCATAAAATCTCAATATCTTTAAAAACACCATCAGTATTTGAACTTTTTATTTCTATGGTACTTTAAAAAGCATCTATGGGGGATCCCTGGGTGGCGCAGCGGTTTGGCGCCTTCCTTTGGCCCAGGGCGCGATCCTGGAGACCCGGGATCGAGTCCCATGTCGGGCTCCCGGTGCATGGAGCCTGCTTCTCCCTCTGCCTATGTCTCTGCCTCTCTCTCTCTCTGTGACTATCATAAATAAAAAAAAAAATTAAAAAAAGAAAAAAAAAGAAAAAAAAAAGCATCTATGAAAGAATCAGTCGGACCCGTTCTACACGTCGGTGGGGGAGTGCCAGGAAACATAAGGAGTAGTTGTCAGAGGCCCGTATTTCAGGAAAAACAATCGACTGACTTCTTGGATAAATTCGTCTAAAAAAAAAAAATCTTTTTTGTTTCTGTTCAAGCAGCCACATATACGTAGGGCTTATGCTGTAAGTCGTCTAAAATTATTTTTGGAAGTAGGTTATAAATTATAAATGAATAAAGTAGATCAGGATTCCAACCAGTTTGTGGCTGACAATCAGTATTAGGGGAAGTAAATACCCGTGCTGACGCGTAGGGGCCAAAGTATCCTTTCTGGGTTTTCTTTGTCCGGTGTTGCTCTATCTGGGTCACAGGAAAACGATGTGATCACAAATATACTGCCTGGGGCAACGCCTAAAAGACCGTCTCTGGCCCGTCCATGAGGGCCCGGTGGCCGCCCGCCGCGGGCCAGGTGCTCCCCGCACGGCACCCCCGGCTCCCCGACCCACGCACCTGTGCACCTGGGCGTCACCTGAGGCCTCAAGATCCAGCAGAGCGAGTGGTGGCGTCTCGTGACAGGTACAAGCAGGACGGGGTCCGTGAGTTGCTCCATCAGCAACGACGTTCAGGAGGATCGGGACTCACAAAGCGTCGCGCACACGCTCCCGTGTCACCACGTGCCAGGCCTCAGCGTCACCGCCACTCCATGGAGCTGTTCTCAGTGCCGCGGCTCATCTGCGCCCAGTCGGGAGCCCGTGCGGGTCCTCTGACCCCACGGAACCCGGGTGGCTGACGACGAACATGCGAAAAAAGTCAAACAATGCGCAGCGGACACCTGAATTGTGGGGACCGGAGCTGGAAATAGATGTTAAAACGCGTGAGCGAGGGTCTCCTGGCCCGAAGGGAGAGCTGAACCGAGCGAGGAGCACCGCGGGGAAGTGTTGGCTGGGCGCCGTCCGTGGGGGCCTCGGCCGGGCTGTTCTCCAGGCTTTGGGGGAAGATGCACAGGCGGGAAGCCGGGGGGGCGGGGCAGCGCTGCCGACGGGTCTAGTTGGGGATCCCCGGGGGGCTCAGCAGTTGAGCACCTGCTTTCGGCCCAGGGCGTGATCCTGGGGTCCCGGGATCGAGTCCCGCATCGGGCTCCCTGCAGGGAGCCTGCTTCTCCCTCTGCCTGGGTCTCTGCCTCTCTCCTTCTCTCTGTGTCTCTTATGGATAAATAAAATATTTTTTAAAAATAAAAAAAAATAAAAGGGTTTCAGGTAATTCAACACAGCAGCGCAGTGGGGAGCGTCGCTGAGCGCCCGAGGCCCAGGGAAAGCAGGCCGGCAGGGATGCGGGTGGGGACCGGGCGCTGACGCGGCCGCGCTACTGAGACCCGCCGTCCCGCCGTCTTCTTGGGAACACGGTCTGAGGCCACGGGAGGGGCTGGCGCTGGCAGCGCACCTGCTGAAAGGCCCGCCAGGGCTGCGCGTCGCGTCTGGGACGGTGGGATCCTGTAGTCTACACCCGCGGCTAGGGTAGCTGTGTGTGCTAACTACGCTGGAGTGAAAGTCTCAAAACGTAGGACAGTGAGCGGACAACGGGTTTTGGGTCAGAGAAGTAATACGGCGTGAGAAAGGCCACCCGCAGCCCACGCGTGACCGGAGCGGTGAAGCCCGGGCTTGGTGGGCGGCCTTGTCTTGACGTGCGCGGGGCTCGGTCGGCCAGCGGGGGGCAGCGGCCTTGGTCGCACTTCCTCCTCCTCCTCCTGCCCCCGGGTCCCTTGCCGCGGCCTGGGCGTGCCCGCAGGGGGGGTCCCCGGGAAGATGACTGCCCCTTTGGGACACAGGCTGGCCTGCCCTCCTGGCAGCGTGGCCCATGACCCGCCATCGGTCCCCCAGGAGCCTGAGCGCTCGGGCCTTCGGGCCAAGCAGCGGACCGGGCCTGGGGCCCAGAAGTGGCTTCTGTGTCGGCCCGTCGGTCGCCCCGAGGCCAAACCACAGGTGGCTTGAACCTTCCAACTCCCGAGGCCCGTCGTCCCCCGCGCACCTGCGGTTCTTGGGCGGGTCCCGTGTGGGAGCCAGCCCCCCTCGACGGCAGGGAGGTGGATGGAGGCGGGCCCCGAAGCTCTCGGGAGCTGCAGCTTCCGGAACAGTCTACATGGCCGTGTGCACACACACAGTCAGCAAGCCGCGTGTGCACCGCTCCCCCGCCAGCCCAGCCCGGGCCGGGGTTGGGGGCTCGCTGGCCAACGCTGCCAGGCCGGGCTCGGTGGGCGGGGAGCTTGGAAAACCCCGAGTCCCGGGACACAGGTCCTTCAGCCCGTCTACAAAGGACATTTATGAGCAGAATCCGTGGCCGAAGACAGTGTCGGGGGCAGGACCCGGGCGGCGGGGAGGCAGGCCAGGCCCAGTCCCGATGCCCGCTGGGGGTCCAAGGGGGCGGGCGCCAGGCTGCGGGGTGCCCGGCTGTCACGGGAAGCAGCATCCGCGTCCTGGCACAGCTGGCTCTAGCACAGTGCTCGCGGGGCCACAGCCGGCTGCTGGGGCTCAGGGCGTGAGCCCGGCCTGGATCGAGCCCCGCCGGGGCCCCTGCGCAGCTGGAGTCGCTCCTCCCTCCGCCTCTCCCTCTCCCCTGCTTGTGCACATGCTTTCTCTCTCTCAAATACATAAATAAAATCTTTTAAAAATAAAAACAAAAACAGCCGACAATGCAACGTGGAAAAGCCGGTGCAAGATCCACGTAAGACCTTGTGCGTCCCCACGCTGTGTGACCGTAGCCGTCCCGTCAGCTCGAGGGGAGCAGAGACAGCGTGTGACGTCGCCGGATGGGACAGGAGCAGGCCCGGGTGCACAGGGGCGAGGCCCGGGCTCCCAGGACACGGGGGCACCCAGAGGGGCCTGCAGGCCGGGGCACATGCCCGCCGGCCTGCTCTGGGGGGAGCGCGTGCACCTGTGGTGTGACCTGTGCCTCTGTGTGTCTTGCAGGAACCACGGTCCCCGCGCTCCTGAACAGCACCTCCAACCAGCTCTACCTGCACTTCCAGTCCGACATCAGTGTGGCCGCTGCTGGCTTCCACCTGGAATACAAGAGTAAGGTCCCCTCTCCCCGCCCGGCCTCCCTGTCCCCCGCGGAGCTTCCTGGATACGAACCTGAATCCCCCACTTTTACCGAGTGAAGCATTAGGGCTCGGAACCTACTTAAAAAGTTGCATGAAAAAAAAAAAAGTTGCATGAGCGTGGGTCACACGAAATCTCTATGAAATATGAAATCGTAAAAAACAAACTCCTGAGGAGACACACACGCTAGTGTCTGGAGTAACTGGACAGATGCACGCGTATCTGGCATAACTGTCACAAAGCACAAAGCGTGACCGTCTGTTCTGTTCCTGGTTTCCCTGTGATAGCACATGCTCATATCCCCATCCCGAAACCTAGAAAATCCTAATTTCCAGACAAATGATGGTCCTCGGGCCCCTGCGCTCCTCGACGCTGAGGCTGTCGGCGCAGACCTAGCACGGAGCCCCACGCGCCGGCTGCTTCGTGTATTATTCATTTTAATTGGAAGGAGGTATCGCGAAGGAGACGCTAACCTTTTAAAAATGAATGCGCGAGTGAGCTAATAGTCTGATAAATGGGTTGGCAAAGGTCAAAGGCGCGAATCTTCTCTGGCGTTCGATGATGCAGGTAAACCTGGCAAAAATGAAGTAAGAATTTCCAATGAGAGGCAGGTTTATTTTAGGACATGTTTTCAAGCACTAAAAATGCTTAATGTTGATATTCATCTTCTTTAATAAGCAGCTGCAAATAAGCAAATACATGGATAAGCTTTAATAAGTGATCTTTTGAATTGAGATAAACAGTTTGCTGGGATGTAAATGCATGCATGTTTTTGAAAGGCCCGATTTCCAGCTGATGATAAATATTCCGAACCAGACACAAACCACAGGGCTGTTTCTCCTTTCAGTTAAATCTCCCTACTTATTACAGGCATTTGTATGCAAGTTTATTCCAATTTATTTGAATAGGACTACTTTGGTGACAGTGTGAAATGATACTGTGGATGTTATTTATGTAGGAAATGTCTGGGGAAAAAAATCTGCTACTTTGATACATTTTGTGAACATCTGTAGATAGGGAACCATCGACCGTATTTATGACGGTGTTAATAAATTCACTAATATTTTTAGCCGTGTTACAAATGATGAATGCTGCTACCTCTTTCCCTCAAACTCATCTTGTGGGTTCCGGGCTTTTCACTCATTTCTTATAAAAAGAGGTGCGAGTTAAATAATTAGGCTGCAGTTACTATTATGTACACGTAGAGCTTCAACAATATAATTATCTACTTTCCACTTTGTTCCCAACCAATACACTTCATTAGGAGAGAAAGACTAAGGTATTTCTCACTGAAATGAATCTTGTTTAAAAATCCAAATTACTCGGTATATTTACTTTTTAGTTGGCCATGCATAATGCTACGTTTTCATTTGTTAACCTTTGTTTTGAGGGATTGTTTTCCGATGCTACTACCATATCTCCCATGTCCTACATGTCCTCCCAACCTCCTGCTCGTTTCCCTGTTTTAATGCCTTGGGCCAGAGTTCAAAATACGGGTCACATCATGTGTTTGTAGAATTAATCTCATTAAGGCCAACATCAAACAGTCTAAGGACTGTTGAATTGAGCTCCCAAAAGATTGTCTAATATTTTTAACCTGTTGACATATTTTCCATCGACCTCAAAATAGGTAATGTCAATCTGCAGCCCTCGCAATTCGGATTTGTCACTAAAATTGATATCCGTGAAATAATAATTAAAAACAACGACAGCACACGCACTCTATGCCAGGTCCTGCTCTGAACGTGTGACAGCTCCCTACTCACGTGTCTGCGAAAAGCCCTAGTTTTAAGTGCGCCCGGGTCTTAAGGAGGATGAACACAGGCCGTAGTCACACTGCTAGTGACCCACGGAATGCAAGACGCTTCATGAAGGCCATTTACCGAGCCCTGGTTATCATCCCAGTGAGCTATCGGAGAGGCAGCAAGCACTGTTATGTTCTACAGATGGTGACCCCAAGGGTCAGGAGCAGGTGGGGACACACGGGAGATAGAGGAGCTCATGCGCTGGTTTGCCCGGACCCCAAAACAGAGCTGCTCTGGCTGGTCCACTCCAGGGCTGTCTGAGGACTTTCCCTTTCCTCAGTGGGAAGGAGCCCCTAGACCCTGGTAACCGTCACAGTCCCGCATTCTGCATGAGCACCAATAGGAATTTCCCAAACAGAAAACAGACATTTTTTTTTTAATTTGAAGGGATGAATTATAATATGTTAATGATTGCAAAGCGATTGTAGGAAGGTCTGATCTGACACATGTGAGCTAGGTTCTCTTGCGTGACTGGGTAGGAGCTCAAACCCTCAGCATCACTGAGAGCTTCGTGAGTTCTCCAAGCCAGCTGTCCTAACTTTTACATCATTTTTCTGGATAGGACCTTTGACATTGTTACGCATAGAAGGACACGGGTGTCGCCCTTGCTCTGGGCTCTTCTCTTCAGACAAACTCCCAAAACAGAGCAAAACTAGCAAAATATCGGGAAACCATAAAGATGTATGCAGACGGTGACGATACCGGTTTACCCTGGAAATTACAAAATCTGAGCTAAGGGAACGTAGCATGGACCTGCTGCCAAGGAACAACATGGCGGCAGCGACCCTGGGAGTCAACACGAAGAGAGCAGATGTCATATATATAAATACGTATTGTTTATTGGTACACATGATCTATCTGACATGGGTTTATTGACTTCAGTGGGATTTGGTGGGAGAAGAGGTAATAAGATTGAAGCCATGTGCCCTCTTATAGAACCTTTCTCTTTGTCTTATTTGTATTTTGTGGATTCTCCCCTCTTTTCCTGCCAGCTTTTGGTTTAACTGAATATTTTTATTGCTTCAATTTATCTCCACTATGGGCTGACTAGATAAAACTCTTAAAAATGTAATGATCTGTCTTGAGTTTAAAAGATACATCTTCAGTATTTTAGCACAGCTTAGCCTCAAATGATATTATGTCATTTAGTGTAAAAGAGCCTTACAAGCGTGTATTTCTAATATCTGCTTTCCATCCCTTACGGTATGTGTTGTCTTGCATTTTATTTTTACCTGCTATAAAGCCCACAAAACATTTTTACTACTTTTGGTTTTCATATTTCTACTACTTTACTACAATGGTGATCTTTTAGAGTAAATAGAAAATAAGAAAAGTAAATATCTTATATCCACCTTTGCTTCTGGCATCTTTGGAGCTCTTTATGTCTCTGGATTCATCCCAGTTTTTGTCTGAGGATCTTTCACCTTTCTTGCAGTGTAGTTCTGATGACAATAAATTCTCCCAGCTTTTGCTTTAAAAATAAATGTCATTGTTTCACCATCATTTTTTGAAAGATATCTTGCTGGGTACAGAAGTCTGGGTTGATAGTTTCTTCCTTTTCAGTATGGCAGGTGTCACTCCCTTGTCTTCTCACTTCCTAGTTGACGATGAGAGGTAACCTGCTATTCCTTATGTCTGTAGACACGGTCTCTTTTCTCTGGTTTACTGCGACACTTTGTCTCCACGTTTTATTTTCAGCAGGTTAATTATAATGTGTCTTGGGGCGAGTGCATGTAGATGCGCAGTCATCCTGACATTCTTGGCATCCTCCGATCTCTGCTCTGACATCATCTGTTAGTGACAAACAGATCTTGGCTGTGGCCATCCCAAATATTGACTCCTCCACATCCCCTTTGGCTTCTTTGGGGACTCCACTCACATGTAGGTTAGACTGTTGGACGTTGCTTCTCACTTCGTGGTGCTCACTTCTGTTTATTCACTCTTTTCCCCTTGCGTTCTGGTTGGTGTGATTGCTGCTATCCCTTCTTCAGATCCACTGAGGGCTTCCCCAGCCATGTCGCCTCCCCTAAGGAGCCCATTAGAAGATCTCTTCATCTCTGATATTGTGGGTCATCCTCCTACTGAATAGAATTTTCGTTTGACTTTTTCTATAACCATCTCTCTACAATCATTACTCCGTCTCTGTGCACATGCCAACTTTCTCTCTAGATTCTTTAACATATTTTTTATAGTTATTTCAATATCTCTGTCTAAAATCCCCATCCTGTGAGTATGTTCTGCATCTGGCTTTGTCACTTTATCTCTAGACAAAGGATTACTTTTTCTTTTTTTGTGTGTGTCTCAAAACGTTTTTAAACCTGGACACCAAAAAAATAATGATAATAATAAAAAATAAATAAATAAAAATAAATAAATAAACCTGGACACCTTGAGTTGAGTGGTAGAGAATGCTTTTCATGATACTAATGCCTAGATATGGGCACACCACTGCTGTTAAGGATCTGAGGCCCCTCGGCCCCCAGGTGAGCTGGCTGCAGTCCCGTTGCTATGGCTGCTTGCAGTGCACTTTGGATTTCCCTGGTGGTGAGCCAGCAGCACCATGTGCTGAGTTCCAGGGCTGCTTCTCAGTGGTGGTGCTCCACCTTGCTGCCAGTCATCCTTGGTCATGTTTCAGAAGAGGTGGTCTCCCCTCTCTCCAAACTCTCCCCCTCCCAGTAGACTGCCATTACCTGTCACTCTGTGCTGGGCTCATGCTGGCATCAGGGCTGTGCTGCTCTTCCCTTCCAGCCAAGGCCAGACCCCGAGAGTCAGCACTTAGGGGTGACACGTTCTCAGCATCCCCACTCTCCCTCCCTGTCCCCAGTGCTATGAGACCGTAATCTTGGGATCTGTAGAGGGCATTAAGCCCGTGTTGGTTTTCCTTCTGCAACCTGGATACCGATTCTCTTTTTCCATCTACCTTCTCCAAGCTATAGTATCGCTTTGCCTATATCCTGGAGGTTACAGATTTTTCTGCCTCTGCCCTAGGCGTTTAACACTTTCGTTACTTCCAAGTGAGGGGTTCAGGGAAGTATGTGATAGTCCATGCCCTTCTCTCCATGGGAACACCGTCTGGGGGCTCCCTCCAGGCTCCTGCTCTACCCCCAGCATTTCTCTACATCACCTGTGGAAGGAAGGACACACTCCCCTCTGTCTGGATCCTTGACCTATTTGAGCCCGGTGCCTGGCCTTTGCAGTGTGCCAGGATGTTAGCTGGTTTGTTTTGTTCTTTCCTAAGTGTGTGTGTTGGTCCTTTTTGTACCACATTCTGTCACAGAGATACTTTCCATGTCCTGTATGTCCTGGAACTGGCTATTCTTTGGAATTGCCATCAGCACGGTATCTGCAACCTCATCTCTGATGACTTCAAGAGAAGTTATGACGTTACAGTTTAGATTTTCTTTTTTTTTTTTTTTTTTTTAGATTTTTTTCATTGTTAAAATGAAAGCAGTGCTTTATTTTTCAAATATCTATATCCCAAGTGGAAGTGGAAATTCTTTTATGGGCATCCACTTGTTCAAAGATAAATATATGAATAACCAAATTTTTTTTAGGTTAACCATGGAGAAACTTTTCTTGAATCCTCATTTGTAAAAGAAATTATCTATCTATATCTATCATCCATGTAGCGCACACACATAATTGTAATGTAGTAACAACATAAGATTCATCATAACTATGAAAAACCTCAGAAGTATTTACAGATAAACTATAAATTAAATTTAATGTATATTTACATTAAATATATTATTAACAGAGTATAAGCCCATCTAATTTAGTACTGTTTCCCATTTAGAAATTTATTGAATAGAAACTGTTTATTCTGATTTTTACATATACCTGTGATTTTTAATAGTCATATTTTTCACGATTAAAATCTTCTCTATGGAGGGGCACTTGGGTGGCTCAGCTGGTTAAGTGTCCAACTCCTGATTTCAGCTCAGGTCATGATCTCAGAGTCCCGAGAACTAGCCCTACAGTGGGCTCCATGCTGGGCAAAGAATATGCCCTTTCCTTCTGCCCCTTACCCCACTCCCATGCATGCACATGCTCTCTATCTAGAATAAATAAATAAGTCTTTTAAAAGAAATATTCTCTATTAAATTAGACCATTAGTATGGCTCAGTTTATATTTGTTTCTGTCTTGCTAAATTGGAAGATATTTAATTTCTAATTCTGCAACGAACTATACAATACCCCATGGAATGCATCTATCCCACATTAACATGATAAACCCATGAGTGATTTGACCTCCAACGCAAGGCTGCTGCAATCATGCAAGCCTCTTTAGTTCTCATATGTGGCGTTCAGTCAAAACAGCACTGAAATAATGCATGTGTGCAAGCTTTTTTATTTCACTGCTTTTCTCAAGAGTTTGTGAGGGTTTTTTTTTTGTTTGTTTTGCTCTGGTTTTGGTTTTGTTTTGTTTTCCTACCAAGATTCACTATTGAGAAGCCTAGTTGGTTAACAAAATATTTCTGGAGTCTGTACGATATGTCATTTGTCCTCTGGGAGGCAAGTGAGACAGGGAAGCTACTCTGCTTCCTGTATAAATTTCAGGTATCTTGCAATACATAGAACTGCTATCATTCAGCGTTAAATCCAGCTTTGAATTTATGGCAATACAAGCAAAAAAGAAACAATTTACTGACATAATTTTCTTTTTAAAAAGGATGGAACATTTAAAAAGAGAGACTGCTTTCTAGAAAATGCAGAAGTGAACTTTACAGTCATGTATCCGTTTTTGATATAACGTAATATAGTTAACCGATTAATTTCCTTCATGCTCGTTTTCAGTGACTCAGTAAGTGCTATGTTTTATTTCCTTGGTGTATCCTTCTCAAAACAGGAATTGAGAAAGAACAAACTAAAGACCGAAATTCTAGAAAATGCACTGAGCATTTTGCAATCAAAAGTACTAAACATTTTTAGTTGGATACTATCACAGTTAAATACTGACAACTTCAATTAGCCCTCTGTGATGGTAATGATTATTATAAGTAGGTGGACATTGTTAGTGAATGTTTTAATGGCACTGTAATATTATATTAAGACTAATAAGGTTTTCTCAACTTGAATGATGATGGGCGTGAATAAAATTGCAGGAACTGAGAGAGTGAACAAGATAGAGCCTCAATATAACCCTGGGGGTGTTTACAGAGATTTCATTCTGTGTACAGAGATTAGAGCTCACTGCTTCCCACCAAGTGAACATGGTGTAAACCAGTACTTGTTCGATTGTACAATGAAGCGATCATCTTAATCCCTTCGTGTTAAACCCCTTTTAGTGTTTATTTCTGTATTGATCACTTGTTGACCCATAAGATTTTTTTTTTTCTAAATGTTCTTATTTCAAAGCATCTCCTGGGACCCTTGATTAACTTTTAGTTTGGCGAGCAAGGAATGCCTCCCCAAATCCAACTGCTTTGGGCCACATCAATTGATAATTTTTAAGACCTTCCTTGTTTTTATTAAACTCTAATAGTACTAAGGACCACAGAAGTATTTAAAGTACAGTTGTCCCTTGAACAATGTGGAGGTAAGGGGTGCCAACTCCTGAGTAGGTGAAAATCCGCGCGTCACTTTTGACTCCTCCAAAACGTAACTAATAGCCTCCTGTTGACCAGAAACCTTACTGATCACACAAACAGTCAATTAGCTCGTGCTTTGCATGTTATATGCATCAGGTACTACACTGTCACATTCAAGCCAGCTTAAGAACAGAAAATATTATTTAAAATATTATCAGGAAGCAAATATACACTTACAGTACTGTACTGTATTTATTTCTTTTAGAATCTGCATGGGAGTAGACCCACCCAGTTCAAACCTGTGCTGTGCAAGGGTCATCTGTATTATATTTTTATTTTATTTTATTTTATTTTATTTATGATAGTCACAGAGAGAGAGAGAGGCACAGAGACACAGGCAGAGGGAGAAGCAGGCTCCATGCACCGGGAGCCCGATGTGGGATTCGATCCCGGGTCTCCAGGATCGCGCCCTGGGCCAAAGGCAGGCGCCAAACCGCTGCGCCACCCAGGGATCCCTCATCTGTATTATAAATCCTGGCTTTCATTTTACATCACAGGGAATTCCAAAGATGCTCCTGAAAATATGCAGTCTTTCTTAGGAAATCATTTCAGGCATTCAGCATCGCCAAAACTTGCTGTGGTGACAGGAGACTCCCAGCTTTATTTGGAGCTGAGTGTAAGACACACACTAACACCCACAAAACTGGTAACGAGTGAACATTACTTCTTCCCTGGGATATTTCAGCATTTTTACAAGTATCCCATTCAAGTGAAAGGTGCGACCTAAGTGCCTTAATCTCATGCTTCTTCAGCTGACAAAGAAGGGATTGCAAGAAAGTTTCTCTGTAGTCTTTGGAATCAGACATTAAATTTGCCAAGGGGCAAGAGTGGAATGTATAGGACTGAGGACTCATCCTAAAATTACGTCCGTGGAGTGTCACCTGCTGTTCCCCCTCTTCTCTAAGAGGTGTGTCTTAGCAGAACGTGTATTCATCAGCCGGCCTCCTGCTTGCTACTTGAGAGAATCATCAATCATTAAATCAATTAAATCAATCTGCTACTCGTGCTGCTCGTGACTCAGAGAGTTGCTTGCGTGAAAAGGAGCCTGGTTTCCAATTAGCAGTCGTCATGTGGTACATCTGCCCTTGTGACTCATTTGAGACTGCTTGTGTGTTTGATGGTTCTCCCATTTGGAGTGGCTTTCGCAGAACATGCAGATTTGCCTTAATTTCATCTCTGGGTGATCATTGCTCCCCCCTTTCCTCATCCGCGTTCCTCCTAAAGTAAATGGTGGGCATCTCTGCAGTCATCAGGAATCATTTGTGCATCTCTTATATGCTCTCTTCTGTCCTCTAGGCTCCAAAGACAGAGTCGTGGGGAGACAAGCAGGTGTGGGCTCCGCTTATGGAGAATTTGCATTCTAGTGGCAGGCATAATAAATGAGAAAACCTGAAGTGTCTGTGGTGGTTACAGATTGTGCTAAGTACCTTGGAGAAAATAAACGGATTCCTGATGTGCAAAATAATGGCAGCGCTCTGGTTTAGACTGAAAATATTTCTTGAAGGAAGGATGGAAGAATGAGCGGTAGTCAGCCACAGAAAAACACTTGAGGAAAAGCATCATAGTCAAAGGAGACTATTGTCCTGGTGACCGTGAGTGGAAGCGTGCCCAGCACACTCATGAAACTGAAGAAAACAAGTCTAGAGCCAAAGGAGCAGTGTGAACAGTCAGAAGAGAGGCAGAGATAAGATCCAAGAGTGAGCAGGTGGGACGATATCTGGCACCTTGTAGCCCAGGATGTTCCTCTAAGGGTGATCAGAAGTCATTGAAGGTTCTCATCAGGGAGGTAGCGTTGTCTGACGTATTCTTCAAGCAGGTTGAGCTGTTGAGTAGAGACCAGGTGGTATGGGGTGTGAGGCAACAGTAGAGGGGCAACTGCAACAGGCAAGCAGCTCTGCAGCAGCCAGGAGGGGTGACATGGCTCTGTGGGGGAGGGGATCTGGGAGGAGACAAGGACCTGAGATGGGGATGGTACGTAGGATAGATGGCATCTTGGATGGACATAGAGCGTCAGATAAAGGGGGCATCAGAAGGTCCTAGAGTTTGGCCTCGAAAAATATATCTGATTTGAGTGTCATTTGCCAAGATGGTGGGACGTAAGCTGTGACTTCTCCGTAGAGTCGATCACACCACCCCAAACGTGTTCAGAGTTCTGGAAATACGCCTAGTTAATTTTCATGTAAACGAGCAACAGAGAAATAGAAGGAAGTTTTATTCGAGTTTAATTTTTGCAGTGACCCAGACTGTTCTGTTTGATGTTTACCAATTTTATGATTAAAACACGTAAGAAGTTGTAGGGTGAATAAAGTTTGCTGATGAAAGCCATTTGGTCTTTTCAGCTCTTCTGTTGTCTTTGTTGAGTTGTGGGTTAGTTGTCGGTGCGACTGGTTTTCTCTTTTTTTTTTTTTTTTTTTTTTTTTTGCGACTGGTTTTCTCATCCGAATGTCTGTTCACAGGCTATTACCTCGCGCTCAACCACAAGCGTTTTCTCTTTATCGTGGACTCCTGTGATGTGAGGTTACACATACATGGAGGAAAAACATGATTGAAATATGTGCTGGTTCTAGACCGCCCTGTGAATCCGCATATTTCTGAGAATGGCAAGGAACTGGCTTTTCTTTTTGCAGCCTACATTATAATTTTATAGATCGTTTAGTTTTGGAGGCTGCTCTCTTTCATTAAACCCTACACTGCTTAACTGAGGCTGTGAGTGTTATAGAAAAGCAAAATGGTTGAGCAACAGTGAATTTCTGAGTTCAACTCTAGAAAAATTACGTGAGAAATAGGCACTGGGTGTTAAACTAGCTTTATCTATACACTTATAGATCCTCTCTGCCCACATAATGGGTAAATGTAGCATTTTCGTCCTTCTAGAAATATTCCCAAAGGGACCCACATGCAAAAGTATATTGCTTTATTGACAAGTAGTGGCCACATGATAATTATTTGTTGTTTTTTTTTTTTAATTATTTAATCATTTCTTTGGTTTCAGGATCTTCTTACTGGTTTAAAACTCATGATATTATTTTATCAAATTCATCTCTTGGATGGTAAAACTTAAAAGATTTCTCTATTATCTTGCTGGTCTTGCCATTTTTCCACGGTAAGTAACTGAGGACTAGAGAGGCTAGAACTTGACTAAGTAATGAGGGGGAGGCTCTGTGATGTAGCCAACCACGGCTAATCATTCAGGAGAAGCCCAGTCCTCTCAGATTTTGGATCAAAGCTCTAGACACAAGGGAGCGGATGCGAGAAGAGTTCTGGGTGTTAGAAAGGGAAGCGGTTCTGGAAGAGGAAGTGACGCAGGGCTGGTTCCCTCGCCCCAAACCCTGGGGTTCCCTCCGCCTGTTGTTCAGAGTTGTCTCTTCCTGACGTCCCTTCAGGAAATCACAAGGAGGCACAGGGGTCCCCTCCCAGCGGGCGCTCATCACATTCCCCCGGGGCGGCATGCGCTGCTTGGTAGGGTGCTGGTCCGCAAGGAGGCCTTCTGAGCGCTTCCTCCTTACGTCACTGGTGTGTTTTTCAGTTAAAAATATGTATTTCCCTAAACCTTGACATTCTTCTCATTCTTCGCATTGAACACGGCCCTAACTTCCCACTGGCCCTTCTCTTTCTGCTCCTTTCCAGCCCAACACCGTACCCAGATTTATGCCCAAATGTCTCTTTGGTCACAATGTTCGTCCCTTCGCCTCCTTACCCTGGCGCCTCTGCCTAATGTGGCCACTGGTTTTATCACCCACCATTTTCCCTCAAGCCATTTAATTTGGTCAGTTACAATCCACCAAATACACGGTGTAAATTATCATTTTCATGCGAGGGATTTCCCTCCCCCCCCATGTCCTCTCCCCCACTTCTCTCTGCCTTTCGGAGATCCGTCTTCCCACTTCCTCCAGGAGCCACTCAGCCTCCCCGCGCTGCAGAGCCTTCCCTCACTATGTCAATCCATGTTCATTTCTTTGACTTTTATTTTTATTTAGCACTGATTATCCACATACTTCAATTACAGCACATTTTCCCTTGTATTATTGTTCTTTATGGCCTTTACACACAATTAGACTGTTAGTTCTTTGGGATCCCAGGAAATATCACCCTTCTTCCACACCTCCTTTCTTTAATCTCCATATAGAACTTAATAAATTGTATTGGCTCATTTGTTTGTTTTCACATGATTTAATTATTAGGTGATAATGTCCAGTTGTGTGGGGGGGTGGAGAAAAAACTTAAAGAGATACAAGGGATAGATCTGTGATCATATCTGGTTTTTGATAGTCCATTGGAAATGGAGATTGCATGATTCACTCTTCTGTGTGAACAATATTTATAAAGAGTTTCTCATTTTCTGCAGATGCACATGATGCATGGATTTGTTAAAAACTTATATTGAGTAAGACTCTGCTAGTTCTTGGAGGATCACAGTCACTCATTGGAAGGAGGTCTTCCCAGAGAATGAGAGGGGTGCACACAGGAAACTGAAATGCAGTGGAGCCCGTGCTGTGGTAGGGAAGGCACAAGTCAGGGGGCCTTGTTCACACGGTGTCACGTGTCTGACTCGACACCTGACATACTTGTCCCCACTCCTTATTTTTTATTGTGGTTTAAAAACACATAACTTTAAGCTGACAACCTCTTAAGTGTGTGGTTCAGGAGTGTCATATATATTCACAGTGTTGCACAACATATCTCTAGGACTTTTTCATCTTGCAGATCTGTATACGATTAAACAGTAATTCCCCTTCTCTCCTCCCTCCAGCCCTTGGCAGCCCCATTTCTACTTTCTATTTCTGTGATTTTGACTATTTTAGATACAGTAAAATCATACGCTATTTGTCCTTTGGGGCCTGGCTTATTTCACTTAGCAAAATGTCTTTGCGGGTCATCCATATTTCAGCCTGTGATGGAATTTCCTTTTAGAGTTTCAATGATCTTCCATTGTATGTAAATACTGCACTTTCTTCCGTCTGGACATTTGGAGCGTCCACCTTCCGGGTATTGTGAGTAATGCTACAAATATTGAGTAAAATTTGGTGTGCAAATATTTCTTTGAGTTTTTGCTTTGAATTCTTTTGAATATATATACCCAAAAATGAGATTACTTGATCATATAGCTTACTCTCTTGTTCTAGTTCCTTGAGGTGTAAAAGTTAAATTATTTATTCGAGATCTTCCTTCTTTTATACTGTAAACATTTAGCTAGCACTGTAATTTTCCCTAACTCCATTTAGCCTACATGGTTTCTGATAAGAAATCCACTGGCAGTCTGATAGGAGGCTCCCTGAACATTAGAGTTTTTTTTTTTTTCCCCTCTTGCTGTTTTCAAGAGAAAAAAAAAAAAGACATATTATTTTTGTGTTTTTGTCTGTGATCGTTTGATTATGATGTGTCTCAATGTAGGTTTCTTTAGATTTATCCTGGTTGAACCTCTTTGAGCTTCTTTAATTGGTTTCTCCATTTCTTTCTTAAGATTTGGATAGTTTTCAGTCATTATTTCTTCAAATAGATCCTGCTTTCTTTTCTCTTTTCTTCTTCTTTCTGGGATACCCATAATGCCCATACTGTTCTGCTGGATGGTCTTCTATAATTCCCTTTTATTCCCCTCTGACTTGATAATTTTAAATGGCCTGTCTTAGTCCAAGGTTGCTGGTTCTTTCTTCTGTTTGGTTAAGTCTAATGTTGATCTTCTCTAGTGGATTTGTCAATTCAGTTATGGCATTCTGTAGCTCAGAATTTCTGTTTGGTCCTTCTTTATGGTTTCTTTATTGATATTTTTATTTTGTTCATCTATCTTTTTCTTGAGTGGTTTATTTGCATTCTCTTATAATTCAATGAGCAGTCTAATTAGGGTTATTTTGAATTCTTTGTTTAGTAATTCATATTTCCATCTTTTAGGGTAGGTTTCTGAAGATTTAAGTTGACCTTTTGATTAATCCACTTTTCCTATTTCTTTGTATGTGGTTTTAATTTCTGTTTCAACTTTGGCATTTTAAACATCAGCCACCTCTCCCAGTCACTGCAACCTGGTTTTATAGAGGGGTATCTTTCAGCAGTTGGCCCAATGAGATATTCCAGAGAATGCTTAGGGCTTTTCTGAGGATATGTACTCTGTGGCCTTGTGCATGCATCAGGAGAGGTTTGCTGGTTGCTAATCAGGAGCTTCCCTGTAGATCTGTCTGCTGCTGGGGCCTCTCAGATTGAGCTCCCCTTCTCTGCCGTCTACAGTACTGTGGATTCCAGTGTGTTCCGTGTGTATTGCCTTTGTTCTCAGGCACCAGCCTTGCATCTGTTCCTAACAGCCCTGAGATTCAAGCAAAAGAGAGACCAGTCTCTTGGGCAGCTCTCTAAAAAGTCAGAATATTGGATCCATGGTCCACTGTTCTCTTTCCCTTCACAGGGAGAACTCGGGAGTTGGGACTTTCCTTCTAGTCATGCTCAGTGTGTCATGGAGGAGATCCCTGGCCGTGAATTTTCCAAACAACTTCAATGCAGTTGGCTTTTGCTTCTCTGGGGTTCAGGAACCTTGTAATTGGTTTCTGTATTTCTTCCAAGGGCAATTTGTCTGTATTGTTGTTAAGTTGGTATCTCCATTGGGGAAGAAGGTTCTAGGGCTTCCTATTTTGCCATCTTGAGACACTACTTCTAGACTTGATGATTTTTTTTTTTAATATAAGCTAAACAGTTGAAGGACTAGTTACTTTAATTCACATCATTCAAAGAGCAGAGAATATTTTTTAAAATATTCTTTTACTTTATTATTGTGCTACCAATTTCTTAGTCTTCTAACAAATAGTATGTTTGGCCTGAAAGTTTGTACACAGTTGTAGTTTTTTTGTTTTTTTTTGTTTTTTTTTTTTTTGTTTTTAATGATATGAGTAGAATTTTTGAAACCATGCTAGCTAAATTTTAAGTAAAATGCAACATATTATTTTTTCACATTTATCTTACTATGTATATGGTTTATTTGCATAGACTTCTGACAGTACAGATATTTTTATGTAAGAGTATTCATATTAATCTGCAATGTTTCCTTAAGTCTCTATAATAATCAATACCATAAATGTAGATTTATAATGATCAAATATCTATATGAAAGTGTTTAGTATACAACTTAAGGAGATGATTGAATACTAATAAACATGAGTCAGCAATATCTTTTTGTAAAGGGCCAGAGGAAATATATTCAACTTCAGGACTAATGAAAGGAGTCAGTACAGAAAAAAACAAACATGATCAGTTTTGGCTCAAGGGAGATTGCTTGCTAAATCATGTTATATAACACCAAGCCAAGGGAAAGATAACCAAAATAATCAGTATATTTTACTAAAAATACATTCTTCAATAAGTTCCTTGATTCGGTCAGTTAATCTTATTATTTGGCCTATTGAATATTCAGAATTTCAATTAAATTTGAATATTTTGTATTTGCTTATTTTAAAAAAAGCAAAAACATATTAATGTAAAATCATGTGTTAAATATTTGTATGTCTACATATAGTCACACGTATTAAATGTCTATATTTTATTTAATAAGTATTCCCATTAATCTATCTGATATATTAATTAAACAATCCAAGATACTTTAAGAAATTATTGTCATTGTTATCATTTTAAATATATAATTTATATAATTGACCTTTTATTCAGAAGCTCTAAAAAAGACAATAAATGTGGTTATAGTCAGATTATTTTTGTGTAATTGAGTTTAAGTTCAAGTGTAAGGTTTGACATCTAAAAATTTCAACTACTTTTAATGTTCTGATTTTCTGAACTATATGTGTGTCTAGTAAAATTTTAATTGGAAAAAAATTTCTTTAATTTGTAATAAATATCTCTATGTCAAAGAAGACTGGCACAGTTTTAGCTTAAGTGATCGCTCTCATCATGAAGAAAAGCAAAAAAAAATCATCCATACGCACATTACTAAAGACCCTACATTAGACAGGATGTTTCTCTTTTCACTGCATGTGAGAGGATGTTTAGCAATATGTCACTAGGGATGGTTAATTTTCATAGCATTTATTCTTTATTAATGGAGAGTATGAGAACATGTTATTTAGCAGCTGAAATATTTGTATCTAGTAATTATGGTCATTTTGCCATAATTTGTTAGCTTTTTATCCATTTGTCAATTCAATAATTGTATACATGCTTCTTCTAGGCCATGTGCTAGGTGCATGCTATGTACAGATTGCCTTAGTTAGCTCTGCCTGCTATAACAAAACACCACAAACTGCGTGGCTTCAACAACAGACATTTATTTCTCACTGTTCCAGAAGCTGGGAAGTCCAAGACCCAGGGGGTGGCATATTTGGTTCCTGGTGACAGTCTGCTTCCTGGCTTGTAAACAGCCACCATCTCAGTGTGTGCTCACATGGCCTGTCCTAGAGTGTGCGCGTGGAGAGAGGTCTCTTTTCCCTTCACATAAGGGCACTAACCCCTTCATGAGGTCTCACCCTCATGAATCTATCTAAACCGAATCATCTCTCAAAGACCTCCCCTCCAAAAACCACCACCTTGGGGATTAGAGCTTCAACATACACATTCTGGGGGTTGAGGGACAACCAAACATCCAGCCTATCGCACTAAAGAGGAAGAAGGAGCCAGTTTGCGTTCCCCTGGAGCCTATGGTTTAATTGGGGAAACTGAGCAAGTTGCTGCACCAGGAGCAATCTTAACTTTGATATGTAAACAGAGCTCTGCCGTGTGGTGATGGGGCACATAATTCACTGATATTCAGAAGGCAGAGTGTGTAGCCCGGTGAGGCCGTTTCCTGGCCTTGTGAACTTGCAGAAATTACTTTCCCTCTCTCCATGAATGAGGATGTTGGACAAGATCAGTGCTCCTCACAGTGTTCTGCAGGACACTGCTGTCCTGTGTTATTCATGGGGAGTCCGCAGACCAAAATGGTCCCGTAATCAAATACATTTTGGAAATCCTTCAAATAAAATTGAAGAGGATTCATCTCTGCAGGATTTCTCTGTGCCTTTAATATACTATAATACTTTCAAATCTCCAAGAGAGATAAAATATTCTATTTCCCCAAATTTATGCTCTGACTTCCCTTGACACTATACACACAATCCCTTATGCTTTAAAGAATCCTTATGATCTACTAAATGGGAAGAATAGAGAAAACCTTTATTATGTGGACTTAACATGCCCACAGTTTACAGATAAGAGAAAATATTTTTAGCTCCACGTACACGCTAAATCACTTGGACAATGATTTAAAAAGTAGTTTCTTTACTTCAGTTGCTGTTATATTAATTATGGAGTTTTCCCTATACACACTCTGTTGTCATGGAGATGTATTGACTCATAAAACAATGTAATGGAGAAGTCTGAATGTGCAGGGTGACACTTGTTATGTTTATGCCTATGTGATCATGGCATCTGACATTTATTTCATGGATTGTCAACCTCCCGTGGCATCTCCCTAAGTGAAAGTGCGATGTCTTTATTCACCTATTTTCCAATACAGTGTCTGACCTTTAATGCGAGTTTTGATTTATGGGTTTACAGGGACTATCAGTAACACTTCTGTTTTAGGATTTATCTTCCCAAGTGCACATAAAGAAAGGTTTTTTATCTACTAGTTTTGTGTGAGGGGATGGTTATTACTCATTTAGTTTCCAAAAAAAATGGGCCTATTTTTTTCTTTTCCAAGTTAAGGACTAGCCCATGTACCCCTATAGTGCTGCTGATGACCTACCTAGTACTTAATAAAGCTCACAGATCTGCAAATGTTCTTTGACCTCTTTGCCCTTGTCAGCTAATCCAGCTCTAGTGACCTTTCCATTCGGGTCTGCTTTCCTCTCGCTGTGTTTTTTTAACTTGATTATTGTTTTGAGCAGTGCAGCTCGAATAACATACTTATTTTCTTTTAAGTTGTGAACTTTGAAAATCATACATTATGCCAGTCAAAATGAGGACAATGCCAAGTTGACAAAAAAATGCTCAACGTTGTCTCAACTATGTCTACACGAGCTCACTTTTCCTGCTCCCCACATTTGACGATCATTGCATCTTTATCATGGATTTCAAAATTATTTTCATTTTCAAGATTTAGTAAAGCATTCTCCATTTTACCTAATAAATTTAGGATAATGGTTATAATGCCTTCCAGAGACTCCATGAGGCTACTTGTTATTTTCTGGTTCATAACTTCCACATTTGATGGTCACTGGTAGATAAAGCCATTAGGCTGTAGATTTGATCAAACTAGGATACTCGTCTTTTTTAATGGCTTTTTTTTGTTGTTTGTTTTAATATTCTTTGCCCTCTCAGGGTAGACACATGGGGAGATACTTTTTTGGCTGCCTTCTACATCTAATCCCAACTTTATAAATCAACGCATTTCAAAATGTCCACACATTTTTACATGTGAAAGTGTTAGAATGTACATCTGTGGCTGATATGGTACAAATGCCATGCTACATAAAATATTTCTCCCTGTGTCATTGCTTGTTTATAGCAATAGGTCTAAAGCTTTAGAACACTCAACAATTACCTTCATTACCACATGTAATCAGGATACCTCATGGTTCAGAATCAGGTGGCTCATGAACCACCTTGTAAAGAAACCTAGCTTTATAGCATTTGCTGTTTCATCATTTATGGTATAGAATGTAAATATGCCGTACATTGAAAAACTGGAAATCTTTTCTATAAAAACTTTTGCTTACAATATGGCGATATACTCTACCAGATGTCTCTCCTTTTGAAAAATTAATTTTGAATTTTCCTGCCAGATGGTTTTGTATCACAACTTCATTTTAGAGAAGTTCTGTTGTTTGTATAGCTCTTCCAACGTGTCTCGTTCTGTGTCTAAATCAGTACTTTTTAGTCGACCGGCCTTATGACTGACTGTCACGGGTGTGATGCTTACCATTACCCATGACTTACCATTAAAAATCAGTTTTGCGCCAACAACTTTCTTCTAAAACTCTTCTCTTTCTAGGTGTTGTGAAGAGTGATGATATATGCACGTATGGACTTAAACTGACCTTCCCTCCTGCTCATATTTATTTTCCTACCTTCTTCTCCTATCTTCTTTATATTTCTCGCTGATTAGCATAATGAGCACATGCAAATAATCTGACCTTTCTCTGTACTGAAAATCCTTCAGCCTACCTCCTCCTTCTGTCCCCTACTGGTCAGAAAGCCCATTGTTCTGTCCGCTAAGGGACAACTTGTTGCCTCATATTGTTAGCAGCATTTCTGGGGCTGCTTCCCCTCCTTCCCCGTTTTCCTATTTGAGCCCATAATGCACAGGGTTGCTCTTTCTCTAGACAGTTTACCCTGATGCCGGAATCACAGGAGATGGTGCGGCTCCTCTGTGTGTGAACACGGCTGCCTGGGAAGGCATTTCAAACCCAGCTGGTTTGGGGGTCTGAATCTGCCACACCTTTAACTCTCCCCTCTGCTAGAGTCTTCTTTTTTTCCTAAACCCAAAAATAAGAATCTTCCACTCATGACACAGATCCACTGTCTTCACTGCGACTTGACTCAGTGTCTTGACTTGTCTATATGTAAATATACATAGATGCTATTACTAGGAAGCGTCCCTAGAGATACCGGATATCCTAGTGCTGTTAATGTCTACTGTGTACTGGAGACCTAGGGACACTGAGAGTGAGGAAGATGTGTCCTGTCTACAGTTCAAAGATCTGGGTCTGCATAAAACTGCTTCCTGAGTCTCATCACATCAAATCCTGATTAAAAGGACTTTTGTATGTTTTAGTTTATTAAGAAAATATATTGTAATTCCTATAGGTACGGATAACTGCAAGTTATTATTTTTTTCCAGAGGATGAATGAGATTTACACGTAGAATTTAAGAAAGGAGAAACGAAAATGAATTAACATATAATAAATGCATACGAATCACAATGTATCAAACAAATACACTAGGTAAAAGCCTATTATATCATATATGTAAAGGGATGGGTGTTTCATAACTAGAATTTAATTTTGAATTACTTATTGCATTTTTTTAAATTTCAAAATATGTTATCAGCTTATTTTGAACAGTTTTGGGTTATCGATAGTCTCTGGTCTCTGAATGCTCTTGAAGTATACCAAAATGATGATGTGGCATCAGTATAAATCGGCTTTTTAGTATTTCAAATTGTAATTAAATTTATACCAAAGGTATTTTAAGTCCCAACCCCCCCACCCCCCGCAGGAGCAAATAAAAAAATAGTGCTAGGTGGTAGGTGATCTTGTTAAGCTGTGATAAGAGAAAGGGTGAATTTTAAATGAAATATATATTCTAGGGTTAAGAAAAACATAAATTAGACTTATACTAACAAAACAAGATAAAGCCCTAAGTGATTGTAGTTTTGTGTATTTAATAACGTTATCATCTATAAACATAAAGCCCAACTGTCTAGAAATTTAGTGCTGGGCCCCTGAGAGATGGGTTTACATACATACCTGTACCTGGGAACTCCACCTGTTAATCTGACTTCGCTCTGCCCTTTCCTTAATCTCAGACACAGGGGGTCAGGATCAGAGCAACATAGAGCATCCAGGATGACAATAGGCCGTCCTCAGCACGTGCGGTTTCCCCATGAGCTGCCCGTGCAGGATCTCTGATCCGGATCCAGGCCTGATGCATGAGCGGGAACCATGTAGCCTCACATTGACTCCTGCTCTCAGAAGCACTGCACTTGCTGGAGCCCCTCTGGGAGCCCTTAGAAATCTTACCTTTGCCTGTTTTTTAAGTGGAGTTTGATGGGACAGTGCGGTGTGCAGCACAGGAGCAGAGGAGATGTGCCAGCCCACAGGCGTGGACACGGCCTTGCGTGCAGGGCAAGCCACACGCACCCTCATTCTGCCCTGGGACCCACAGTTGCGCAGCTGGGGGCCCTGCAAAGACCTGTTCTTCCATTTCCTACCAGGTTTTGCCTCTGCATTGATTAAGGTGACCCCCGCTTCCCCATCTCAGCCATATCACCCGGAGTCCCCAGCCCCGGTCGGTTCACTAATCTGACCAGTTCATTCCTGTTAGTGTCATGGCCCAGAACTCAAGAGTACATCCAAGGTCACATGGAGAATTTTAAGCTGAGCTGCTCGAATGTCCTTCCCGATCCGTTACCCTGCAAAACCCATCAATCCCGGGTAACCTGGAATGAGATTGGACGTGGCACACTGATGAGAAGGATTATTTGCAATCCCCACGCCTTTAGCATCATTTCAAATGCATTTTTTTTTTATTCTATAAAACACCATAGCTGCCTATTTTGTCTGTCTGTGCTATGGGCTTTATACGGAGAGGTATCTCTGCTAACTCATTAATTTCTCTATATTTTAGGCTGAGTGCCAGTATTATGTGATACATTAAAAAAATTGTTAGTGCCCTAACTGAAGGCAATTCCATCAAGAAAAGTGCCCGATTATAGCCTTAGGATCTGTAAATATTGGCCTGTTTACTGAGAACACTGAGAATTTTGTTGTCTTTAAATGAGAGAGAGAGAAAAAAAATCTCTCTCTCTCTATATATATATATATAAATTATACATATATTTACACTATATACATTTTATATATTTTATATATATATAAAATATTTGTTCTCGTGTTATGTTTTTCTGGAAGGGTAGAGTTCCCAGATTCACACTTAAAATTTTTCATAAATATGGTCAACCCTAGGGGATCCCTGGGTGGCTCAGCAGTTTAGCAGCTGCCTTTGGCCCAGGGTATGATCCCGGGGTCCTGGGATCGAGTCCCGTGTCAGGCTCCCTGCAGGGAGCCTGCTTCTCCCTGTACCTGTGTCTCTGCCTCTCTCTGTCTCTCTATGTCCATCATGAATAAATAAATAAAATCTTAAAAAAAAAAGATGGCCAACTCTGCTTGAAGAACAGCAGGAGAGCACTGTCATGGGTCTCACATGTCCAAAGAAACGTGACCTTAAAGTCCCTTCTGAAGTGTGCATGCGTTGGCTTTGGAGTGTGTAACGGGGAACGTGGAAGTGGCCATTGTATTGTTTAAGGAGAACCTTGATGGACTCGTGCTGGGTGTGGGATGTAGTCATGGTCAGGAGGTAGCTAATAACTGACCTAAAGTCCCCTGATGTCTCGTTGGTAGGACAACGAGAGAAATAATCAAGGTCGTTGTTCACTTCGTCAGGTGGAGAGCAACAGGGGAAAGAACTGTTTTATTATTCAGAAAACCAGGAATATCGTGTATGGTACGTGCTTCCTAAGCCCGTGTCTCTGCCTTTCTGCAGCCGTGGGCCTCGCTGCGTGCCAAGAACCAGCCCTTCCCAGCAATGGCATCAAAATCGGAGACCGGTACATGGTGAATGATGTGCTCTCCTTTCAGTGTGAACCGGGGTACACCTTGCAGGTACCTTCCTTCTGCGTGTCGGGAATACAGAGGGTTGGCGCGGGAATCCTTGGGTGGCTCGGGGACGCCAGTGCCAGTGAGCTGCACCCAGAGAGCTGCTTTAGCTGCTCTCCTGCTGTTTGCAAATCCAAGTTGTCACACGGAGCCACGCGTGCTCCTGATGTTCACTCTAGCGTGGAAATAGCTCCTGATGACCAAGCTCTCTTCCGCAGTTCAGCACCCTGTTTTCATGATTACTTTATTTCCAAACGTACGTTCCCCCCGTGAGCATGCAGATGAAATTGTAAGGCACAGAGTGTTGACACGAGTCGCGTTCGTGGCGCTCCTGTGGCCTCCAGCGCGAGGTCCGCCCTGAGCCCCGAGTGTGTCCCGCGGGACGGTCGCCGTCCGCTACCTTCTCTAGCAGGTGCTGCGGTGCCCAGGTCACTCCGGGGACTATCGAGGAGTCTCCATCATTTTTTTATAATTTTGTATAAAAGTTTTTTCAGACTTTTATAGCCCAATGTGTACCAACATTCATCATTTTCTCCGTTACTGTGTTTTCCGGGCTGATCATATATAAGCGTTCTTGCGAAAGAGCGTCTCGGGGTCGTGTGGCGTGATGGCTCCGATTGCCGTTGCCAGCAACGATGTGGGTCATCTCAGGCGCAGGCTACAAGGGCCAGTAGGAATAGTCACGCCTAATTACGTGTCTCCTCTCCGTTTATTTCGGGTAATAGAGTACCTTTTTGGCTGAACGCTCATTACCACGTTGAAGCGGATCGTATTTTAAGGAGAAAGGTCTTAGTTCTGTCCTCCAACAGTTCTGTGGCAAAGTTTGAACAAACGAGTTTGGGAAAGAAAGCAGCAGGCAAGAGTCGCAGAGGACGCGGTGGCACGTGGGGACCGCGGGGAGGTCCTTCCCGGCACCGGGGCGCCGTCCTTGCTGGAGCCCGGGGCACAGGCACGGGTGGTGCAGGCCCCAGAGCCACGCTTGCCGCCCCCCGCGCCCCACCCCGGCCGGTAGGGCCTTTCCCGCACCTTCGGGCCCGGAGCACGTCGGTGGGAAGCGCCCGAAGCCTCCTGAGCTGACTGTTTAAGGCAAATCCCAGCCGTGTTCTGGTCTGGAGAATTCCAAGGCCCGGCCCAAGGGCTTCGTTTGTAGGGACCCCCCCACCGCACCAGTCTACTTGGATGTGCCGTCAGTATGTCCCCCCCCACTTTTTTTTCACTTGCTTTATACTCAAAAACACACTCCCACACGTCAATCCTTGCTTCGCTGCCGGGTGTCCGCCGCCTCCTACCCCCCCATGGTGTCGCTGAGCGGCTACCCTGAGGACCTTTTACGAATGACTCCTTTGCAGCCCTCAGAGGAGACAGAAAGGAGGGTCCCGTAGGGCCCTGGCTTACAAAGGGCTGTTGAATCAGGGCTGGCGGACGAGGCCCGGACGCACCTGCGGCACCTGCCCCTGCACCTGCACCTGCGGAGCCCTGGCCCTGCTCATTAGCTCCGGATACAAACGCAAACCAGGCTCTCCCTCCGTCCTGCTGGGGGGCGGGGGCAGCGCTGACTCCACGAGCTGCGGGCTTTGCCTTCACGGGAGCCAAACAGGGGCCCGGGTTTGTTTGTTTGTTTGTTTGTTTAAGTTGCTAAGTGTCAGCAGCACAGTTGCCAACACATCAATGTACCCGGAGGCACAGTGCCTGTGGCGACCGGCGTGCCTTGCACACTTCGCACACGACTGTGCCTGGACGTGCCCGCCCGGGGAGCCTCCTGGACCGGGGACGAGGGTGCCGGCCCCGACACTCAGACGGAACCCGGGATTCCCCTCTTCCCCAGGCCGGTTTCAGTGCTTCTTTACAAGACAAAACGATGAAAATCCTTATGTTAAACTAGTAACTACACAGAGTCCTGTCTCGTGTTGGATCCGTTGTATACATTTCAGCTGGAATCACTAATATAAATCGTTTGTGCCAAAATCCATGAGAGAGTCTGACCGAGGCTGGTAGCCGATGGCCCTCCTCTGGGCAGGCATCTATAACCGCCTTTGCAGGCCTTCGCACTTTACGTTTTCCATAATTCAGGAAGAAATCCATTAAAGATAATTTAACGGACCACAAAATGAGCGCACACCCAGCGTGAACTTTAGCAGGAGCCGCACTGCACGGAACGTCTTCTCTAAGAATAAATATAGCCTCCTTTTGCTGTAATGACTTTTTAACATATCAGATAGTATGAGAAAATGAGTTTTGCGGCAGATGAATCGAGGATGAAATGTTCCCGAGCCTGGGGAATCAGTCTGTCGTTGATAACTGCATTAGTGCAACTTCTTGTTTGATGCGTCCCCAGCGTGCCCGCGAGTATTTAGCATGAATCAAAGATTTGTTTTCAACTGTCTCTGAGCCCGTTGTGGGCGGCAGGTGGAGACTCACAGGATCAGCGCGCAGGGCGGAGAGGACCACCGAGGCCCAAGGAAGAAAAAACAATAAAAACCGATGGTCTGCACAGAGGTGCTCTTTACTGGCTTCCCTTCTAGCGTGAGAGGGATTTCGGCACAAAATGTTCAGAATTTAACCTGCTGCTGTGTGATTAAACGGATATAATAGGACGGGTCTGTTTTATTTTATTTTTTTTAAGATTGAAAGTTGAAAACTTCATATGTTTAAAGGATAAAGAGACTGTGGGCGATGAGGATTTATTTTTTTTATTTTATTTTATTTTATTTTATTTTATTTTATTTATTTTTTATTTTTTATTTTATTTTATTTTATTTTATTTTTTTATTTTATTTTATTTTATTATTTTATTTTATTTTATTTTATTTTATTTTATTTTATTTATTTTAATTTTATATTTTTGAGGATTATTTTATTGCCACCACAATCATTTGGCAGTTTGTGAGGTTGCGTGATAGTAACACGACTATCAGGCCTCCTTCTTCTCTGATGGAGGAACCGACCCAGTTCTCTGTGGGACCATAGGGGCGTGTGAGTCGTGGGTGAACGGGAAGCACGAGGGGACAGCGAAGATGCCTTTCGTGAGCAGATTACGTATCTCTGACCTTCCCCCCTCTGGACCAGCACCTAGTGTTCACAGCCTCCCAGACCGAAAGTCGTAACTTCTGATGATTAAAAAATAGAAAAAAGATGTGTTTCGCCCAAGCCATCCCATTGAGCAGGGAAAGGGGCATGTCCCAAATAGTCACCGAGAGGGACCCTGCAAGATTTGGGTTTTAGCGAGAAGAATTACAATGGTCATGGGTTTTGGTTTTTTTCTACCTTGATTCCAAGTATGTGATTCATGGACAAACATTAGTGCAATACGTTGCACGATGCCTGGTGTGTCATTTATAAAGGGAACCACAGAAAGTACGGACGTCCTCGCAGCGGAACTTTGCACGCTCTTCCTTTGGTCCTGTGAGCCTTACCTCCTTTTGTCTCACACAGGGTCGTTCCCACATCTCGTGTATGCCGGGCACCGTCCGTCGCTGGAACTACCCATCCCCCCTCTGCATTGGTAAGGATGCCCCTCCTGACCCTCCTGCCCCCCTGACCCTCCCGATGGCACGTTGCTGTGCACGTGCCCTCAGTACCCTCAGTACCCTCAGTGCCCTCAGTACCACTAGTACCATCAGTACCCTCAGTACCCTCAGTACCCTCATAAGTACCCTCAGTATCCTCAGTACCCTCATCAGTGCCCTCAGTGCCCTCATCAGTACCATCAGTACCCTCAGTACCATCGGTATCCTCGGTACCCTCAGTACCTTACCGATCACATCATCATGCAGGAGGTGTGGCAAATACTGAGCATGCATCTTGTCCCACGGATGTACTAGCTCAGCTTTTCTGTCATCTGTGGACCGACCCCCGTGGATTAGATGTCACATTGCTAGCTCAAGGCACCGAACCAAGGCAAATTACATCCGTACCAGAAGGGCCAGTGGATTAGTTATGTAAGGAACGAACACAGTGGGTCTGGAAGTCTGAGCCGTGTTCCGTGTAGGCCTTTAGGCCTCTGGAAAACCGAGTGTCCAGAAACAAAATTCAGAAATACCAATGAATGGATGGATCGGAGGGATAGTGTTTTATAGGAGAAGCAGAGAGACGGCACCCGTGGATGTACCCATTAGGATGGGCTCAGCCTGCCTCTTGAGGGAAAGGAGCTCCCAACACAGCATTGCAAGGAGAACAGCCTGGGTCCTGGGCCCACTTAACCTCTTGTGTGGAGGCTGCGGTGGGGGTCCCAGGGCCACCCTGGGCACAGCAGGCCCCATACCCACAGCTGTATGTCTGATGCAGAGTCTCTGCTTACAGCTCAGGTGACCACAGGACTGTTGAGTGCTACCCTCACCTTTGCGACTCAGTATACCCTCCCCATCTGCATACCTCCTGCCTTCCCCAAACCCGTTCCCCCTCCAGAACCCCCCTCGTAGGTGACCCCCATGATCATCACCTGTTTTGTGTGGTCTGGATATGACCTCAGCTTCCATATGGTTCCCCTGGGGGCCCACCACTTCAGGGCTCCCCAGTCGTGATTCCCAGCAGCAGTCCTCAGCGTTAGGGTCTCCCCGCCGTCTGGCGCCTCGCAGGCCCCGTCTAGGCGATGGCCATCCCTGGTCACAGGGTCCTGACCTGCGCTCCTGCTTCATCAGGGGAAGAGCTTGCTCCCCACTTGGGGCCTCGCAGCCCTTGGCCTGCTGCACAGCCGCGCCCCGGCCCGGAACAGCACGGCCCAGCTTCATGGGCGGCTGGGGATGCGGCCCGGCACCAGTCCCCTGCCCCCTGCCCGCACTTCCCACAACGCCTACTGCCCCACTGTACGCCTCCAGCGCGTGTGCCCTCCCCGTGCCCTGGGTGGCCCCCCGTCGGGCCCGAGGCAAGCGGACGCACGGCGATGCACCTGCTGCAAATATGTCCACAATATCTTGTTTCTGGGGCCCGAGGGCCGCAGCCACGAGTCTCGCAGCAGTGCCCTGTAAGCACGTAGTCGGCCCTCGGGAGCTGATTCCAGAAGAACGTCCGGGGCTGGCGGTCGGACCGCATGGCTCATCCCGACAGTGACCGGGGTGCCTCTCCTTATGGAACATCTGCCCTTTCCTTATAGGACATCCATCTTCCTGTTTATTTTTCAACGAAGAACCTTCCCGTAAACTTGAGAATTGAAATATTTTTAACTTTGAACTGAAGTCAGCCCACAACGGGTATTCAGTCAGAGTGTGTCGTTGCCGGCACTCTGTTTTGTGTGAGGACATGTTTTATTCAAATAGTTAACCCACGTCAGCCAAGTATAATTGATTTTTATCTTTTATTTAGCTTGTCTCATATATTAGCAAACGTCGAAGATTCAGCAACTCCCGTAGCTAACCTGCTCACTCCTAACTTTTCGCGAGCAGTAGAGGAAGGTTTCTCATTGGAAAACTCACAAACAACCCACGGCAAATCTCAAAGTCCGATCTGAGAGATCGAAAGGGGTCTTGTTTTTTTTTGTTGTTGTTGTTGTTTTGTTTTGTTTTTAGCTGTTAGCATCCAGGGAACGCACGCTGGGGGATTTTACGACTAGAAATCCATAGAGATAATCTCTATTTATTAGAGGTCTCAAGCCCTCATGAAGACAGTTTCTATCAAAACACTTCTCTACGGGTTGCAGAGTGTCAAGCGCCATTCTCAGAGCGTAACCAGTGCTATTAACCATTTCAAACATCACCACAAGCCCCCGAGCGGCCGGGGCGTTTGCCAGGACCCTTCCGCCCAGCTGGCATTCCCTCCACCACGGGGGGCTCTCCAGCAGGGTATGGCCTGGGCCCTGGACTCAAAGTTCCACCTTTTGTCACCAAAAACATCAGGAATCTGCACAAAAGAAGATAAATAAATCCAGTAAGACGTAAGATGCCCAGCTATTTTATGGTGTTAAACACCTCGTCCTTTGGAGACACCATGTTTGCCATGAATTCTCTACATAGGCTACTTCACTATAAGAAGGGATCTGGGGTGGAGAGTGTTTCTCCAGCAGGAGGGAGGAGGTCAGTTTACCACATGGTGATAGACAGGTAAGCCCTGGGACTTGATTGTAGGCCCAGACTTGATTGTAGGATTGAACAAATATAAAGTAAGACAAGTCCATTGGTGGAGTTTTTTTTTTTTTTTTTAATATCACAAAGAGGGAAACAATAGATCGATGCACGTCCTTCGGGAGCCCTGCTGGTACGCCCGCTGGATGGCTTTTGTGTGTTTTAGAGAAACTAAAGTGGGATTACAGTCTTTTGAGATAACTAAGTCCTTGGGGAGCTGGGTCATGATTGTTAGAGGAGGTCTGCCCAATGTCTAGGCCCTTTCACAACACCCATAGCTGGCCCGTGTGCACCAAGATGTCACCATCGGTGCTGACTTCCATCACCCAGCCACCGGGTCAGCTCCTGTGAGACTGTCCCGGTCCTCAGTTGAAGATGTGCATGGATGCTTATATTCCATGATTCCCAATCTTTTCCTCTTCTTTTTCATAAAAGTCATGTTCAAACTCAAAAGGAAGGGCCCCTTTAAAAACGTCACCTTTGCATCACATCTGTCTTCCTGTTGTTGCCACTGATTTGGCATTTTCACGTCTCTCTCCCCTGTGGTTGGACGTACATATTTACTTCCACCGCGGGATGAGAGCCATGAGGGGAGGAATATTACCGCTGACTATATTCAGGGATGCCCCCCAGACCCCCCAGCCTGCCTTCACCAGCATGGACACACCCGTGGGTGAAGTGCATCCCAGAGCCCATATTTCCACTTACCTGATAGTCCCACAAAGCAGGCCCCTGGAGAGCTCATACTCTAACAACACAGCTGACGGTCAGGGCTTTACTGGCATTATTCCCTCATCCCACAAAATTACATTTAATTTTTTTTTTTGAAACTACGTCTTTAATAACTTATACAGTGTTGAAACCCAGACTTGGATTCCCTAGCTTGGGCAATTACCATATTCACCAGACCTGATTTTTTTTAAGACTAATTTAGGTTTCTCCCCATATCAAATATATATCAGATAAAGTCTTTCTGTATTGGTGATTAAAAAGAAGAAAAAGACTCCGCTACAGGTCCTAAGTGGAGATTCAGAGATCTCTGAAAGAGGTTTCCTCCAAAACCCAGTTTGCGTAATGAGAACATTGTTAGGATAGCAATAAAGCCTTTTAATGTGACTCCCTGCGAAGAAGTTAGAGCGTTTGCATTATTATATTGAAATATAAGAAACTGACATTTTAATAGGTCACAGGTGGTCAAGGGTTAGAATTTCATCTGCTTTAACGCATATTATTTGACAAGTGTGTTATAAAACCAGCTGTTTCGTTATAGTCAAACCACAGCTACAGTAGCATAAAACGTGAGTAACCCAGATCAGGCCAGACACGGAAGCTTAGTTCTCGCCCCGTCACTACAGTGAGTGTGAGGTTGGCCGGGAGAGCGTGGTTTTGGTGAGCTGCACTCCAAAACGGAACAGAATTCCAAAGGTAATGCCTCCTTGTTAAAACATCGGTCCTGGAACCAATCAGGCTTGGCTTCCTAATCTGTAAAATGGGTAATAATAATAATAATAATAATAATACCACCTTTCTTAGGGTTTTGTGAGAATTAAGTCATGCACTGTGTTTACTCGACCTGGAGGGTGGCACGTAGTTACCAGTGAATAAATAGTAGCTGATACTATCACTCAATGCATAGCAGCCCATACCCTGAAAGTCATGGGGATGTTGACTCACATGCATTAAACTGACTGACCTTTCCTGGGTCTCCGTGGCCCGTGTCCCAGAAGCAGACAGTCTTTGAAAACCAGTCTTTGTTCTTCAGTGGTTGAGGTGGAGACGGAGAACCGGACCCGTACATAACGAGTCGTTGTATTGTGTGTGTGCTGTAATTAAGGGTAAACCCACTTCTGCAGACTTGCTTTCATGTAGCACAAACCGGGCAGCTGGGATTAAATCCCCTCGGTGGAAAGCAATGACCCCAGCACTAAGCACCCTTGTCCACTTCACAGCAACCTGCGGAGGGACGCTGAGCAGCATGGGGGGTGTGATCTTGAGCCCAGGGTTTCCGGGCGCTTACCCCAACAACCTGGACTGCACCTGGAAGATCGAGCTGCCCATTGGCTACGGTGAGTGAAAGCATTTTCATTCCTAAAAATTCAACTTTTTAATTTGTATCTTGGAAAGAATTCAGCTGAATAAAAAATGCGCCTTACTCTGTTGACGTAACTGTCTTTAATTGAAAGTGGCTTAGAAATTTAAATAAAGCTTTGGCAGAATGACTTCAAGAACAGAAAGTTATTAAAAAATCAATTCGGCCATGCAGCTCTTTTCAAGGCAAATTAAATTAGATGGATGATGATAGAGTGAGCACACGAAGTATAAAATGTAGCATCGCTAATTCAATTATCCATCTCTTTATTTATAATACCACCTTTTATGATCTATTTCTGGAATTCACTGATGGTTGTTGTTTCTTGGGAATGATTTCTAAGGCTTTTTCAGGTTATGGCACGTTTTAGGATTGTTCTATAAATTTTTTGTAATTACATATTGCACTGATGTAGGTTCATGGAAATGGCTTTTTATAATACTTAGTTTCAAACTTTCTGGTTATCCACCTTAAATAATTAATAATTTTAATTGTCGTGGACACTGAAATCTCATTATGACCTTTTCCAGAAATTCATAGTCTTCGTGAAATTTTGATTCCCTACCAGTACTTTCCTTGTCTGCATCATGATGCCTTCATATCCGATCTCATTAATTTGGGTTTTCTCCATTTGTGATTTTCTCCAAAACACACCTGGGAAGGTGCACCAAGGTAGGCCCTCACTGAGTGTCCTAGTAAATAGTGATTGAGAACTTACACATTAAGTGAAATGTTAGTTGAATGATGAACTTAAGCCTAAGTGGAAATCAGTGCCCTAGAAGATCATATTTTTTATTAGGTTTTCTAAACTTTGCCTTAAGAACCTATGCCCAGGATGGCAGCAGCAGGAGTGAAGAATGGAGAGGAAGGGTTCACCTGCTCGGCAGAAAGCAGCCAAGAGGAATCGTAGGCAGGAGGGCCTGACAGGCGTCAGTCAGGTGTGCGATTGTGGACACACTGTGGACAGACATGGAGTGTGACACCAGGGAACAGGGGAGCGTGGAAGGGCATCCCCGCTGGGGAGACCTCAGGAGAATTCATGTCCATTGGGGTTTTTAAGGGGCCAGCCAGGGGATGAGTGGAATTAGGAAGGGGAGAGATCACTAAAGGATTACAGAGGCTCTCTATCTCTTCCAGGTTTTTGTGTAGTTTTGTTTTTTGATCATCAACTCTCTGAGCATTGGGGAAGTAGTTCTGCGCTGTGTTGAACCAGCATTAACTCAGCTATTCTCAAAAGCAGGGTCTGTTTCCATTCCCTGGGGATCTGAAGGTGTGGATGTGTTTGATACGATGGTTGAGTCAGTGGTGGGGTTGGATGGGGATGGGCCATACCTGCGACCCACCCTATTCCAACACAGCCTTAAGGCCCCTGAGGGTCAGAGGCTTATTAGACAAATGACCACAGTAGTTAAAAGCAGAGAGTCAGAGAACTGCAGGCCCACTGCAGTGCTGACTCTGGTGGGGCATGGTCTACAGAATGGGAAATGTGTGTTTCTCATCTTAAAAACCAAAAGAGCCCCATAGGGTTATCGTGAGGGCTAACTAAAACAATTCATGTGTGTAGCCCAGGTCTTGGCCGTGTAAACAGAAACAACAGAAAACAAAGAAGTCAGGTGTATTTTTTTATTATTATTATTCCAAATATTTCCCACTTTCCTTTCAGATCTCATGAGAAATACATTATTCATGAATGGATATAAATATTTTATTAACTTGTTTTTCCAACTTGACCATTCTGTGATTGAAAAGGTTATAGTCTGGCATTTTTCCTTATGTTGCTCATGCATAAGCCAATATGAAAGATAATAATTCAGGGGGAAAAATGAGTCACCTTGTCTTACGGTCATGATCTATGAACTCAAACAAAATATCTATTTAAAGAAATATCAGAATGAGAAAAAAGATTTATGAAATGTTATAATTAAAATAATTTAATTCTTTAAATGTTTGATATTGCATAGTATTGGGTTTTGGAAACATCCTGAAGAAAAGGCGAAAATAGTAAATTTTAGGTCATAAATCCTAAATACATACAAAATAGTATCACCGTTCCTGGCTTTTTAGAATGGATGTAGTTATGCTTCAGAATACAGTTGAGCCATGAACAACCTGGGGCTTGGGGTGCTGACCTCTGCATAGTCAAAGTTCCAAGTATGACTTTTGATTCCACAAAAACTTAATTCCTAGTAGCCTACTGTAGACCAGAAGCCTATGAACATATATGTTGTATGTTATATTCGTATCATGTACTGTATTCCTACAATAAAGTGAGCTAGAGAAAAAGAAAAGTCATTAAGAAAATATTAAGAAAGAGAAGATGCACGTACGGTTCTGTAATGTAAAAAATCTGCATATAGACGGACCCATACAGTTCAAGCCTGGGTTGTTCAAGAATCGACTGTGATATTAAAGATTAAATGTAATGTACCAGGTCCGCTTGTGATAAAATTTATAATCTCTAAATATCCTTCTAAACATGAAGTCACGAATTTAGGGAGAAGGCATGTAAGTGGTGGTAGGTCCCTCGACATGGTGAATATTTAGGATTTTCTGTCCTTGCTACAAAAGCTTTCTGAGGTTTAAAAATTTACAGGGCATTTTGCTGATGTCGAGAAAACTCCACAGCCTCGCTTTCAACCCTTCAGGAGATTCTTGAAACTCTTTAGTAAATTAATTTTGTCTATTCCTGGTCTTCTTTTATCTCTGACTCTTCTCCATCATAATGATGTGGCTAAAAACACCATCTCCCCTCTCAAAGGCACACGTTTAAGCTCCACATTTTCAGCTTCATGTGACGTATTTTCATCTGGGGCATCCGAAGGGGTCACAGACTCCGTTCAAATGCAGATTCATCACTTTCTTCCTCTCCTTTGCTCGGTGTCTTCCATAGTGGATTCTCCTAGTTGGTTCCTCTCCATATCTCTCCATATCTCCAGCACTCCCGTTTCCCCGGGACTTCCCTCCCCCTCGACCTTAGCAGCAGGTTCTTCCCCGGGCCTCCCAAATCAGAGGTAAACATCAGATCACTCCCCTGGAATTTTGAGAAAGTAAGTTTGGGTTTGAAACCCAGGAATCTGTAAGTTTAAGTTAAACATTCCAAAGGTTTCTTATTAAGGAAAAAAAAAAAACAAAACAAAACAAGGGGCACCCGGGTGGCTCAGTGGTTGGCCATCTGCCTTCAGCTCAGGCCGTGACTCCGAAGTCTCGGGATCAAATCCCACATCAGGCTCCCCTCAGGGAGCCTGCTTCTTCCTCTGCCTGGGTCTCTGCCACTCTCTGCATCTCTCATGAATAAATACATAAAATCTTAAAAAAAAAAAAAAGCATAGCAACGATGACCATCATTGCCCTTCATGATAATTTCTTCCCTCTTTGATCTCCCATATTGTGTCCTATTAGCACCAAACTTCAGGATGATTCTGGAACCTTCCTTGCAATTACCACCCAGGACAGGGCTTCTGTGTTCTCAGTGGAACAGGGAGGTTGGAGAGATACGTTTCTATGGATGTCACAGCAATTGACCTGGGAAATCCCCGTCGTTAGGATGATCTTGGTAGGAGAGATATTTGCTCCTTCAAGGCATAACGTGATGGGTATTTAGTATGAGGTAGAGTTAACCGGCTCTTCCAAGTGAACATGCGCATCGGCGCGTCGCTATCGCAGCTCACTGCCCACGCCTGCCCTAGATCTCCTGCGTGTGTGTGTGTGTGTGTGTGTGTGTAGGGGATTCTTCTAACGCCCCTTGTTCTGTCTGAGGTTTGGGAGACCATTTCAAGCAAAGTATGTGGCAGCATCAATGAGGGAAGTTCATCAGGAAATGGGCACATAGGAAACTCACTCACATAAAACACAAAGAGGGCAGCTTCCTGCAAATACGTAGCTAAACTCGAAGCACCAAATAACGAGGAAAGTGACTGCTTAGACCAGCAGGTCTCAGATTTCACCATGTGCAGGAATCCCTGGCAGGAGTCAAGTTGTTACGATGAAATCCCGGTGGCTGGTCCCTCCGAGCTGTGTCTCCACACTGCTGGCCAGACGTGGAAGGGGGATCCAGAGTTTTCTTAAAAATAAATTCCATTTCAATAATAATAATAATAATAATAAATAATAAATAAATAAAATAAATTGCATTTCAATATTTTTAAGGTTGATTTTCTCATTTCTTCAAATGCTACCCCAAGTATCTGCACCTGCATCCCTGTGTTCCTAATTTTCAGTCGTGGTTTCTGGCTGCTTGGGGCAGTGAGGACTATCGTTCTGGTAAACACCGATGATTCCAGGCCCACCAGCTGCCTGTATAATACGCTTCTGCAGATCATGATACCGTTGCCCTTCTTGATGGTTTTCATTCATGGGGGGTTTTGTCGGGGGTTTTGAATCTGCCCGTACAGTGGGGTTGCATGGGACCGATAGAGTGTCAGATCCATTACGTAAGCAGCTACCAGCTCAGTCAGATAATTCTTGTGATTATCCCATTCCCTCCCAGGCCCATGGGTCAGTCGAGAGTTTAATTAAACAGGCTAGATAATTAGTTGCTTTGGTGCTACGTGCCAACCACCGTCGTCTCGCCTTCCTAACTACTCGTTCCAGTGACAGCTATTTCCTACATCCCACCCCAGGGAGAGAACGTGGCTCTCCCAGTGGTGGAGCGACTCTGAGCTGAGGGGCAGGTAGCAGGTGTCCTGGGCGCTCCTGTCTGGGTAGAAAACTTAGCACTATCAGTCACTGGTGCTATGACTTTGCACAACTTACCACCTGTTTTTGACCTTCATTTCCTTATCTTTAAATTAAATATCACCGGGGCACCTGGGTGGCTCAGTCGGTTAAGCATCTGCCTTCAGCTCAGGACGTGGTCTCAGGGTCCCAGGGTCCAGCCCTACATGGAGATCCCTGCTCAGTGGGGAGCCTGCCTCTCCCTGTCCCTGTCCCTCTCCCTGTCCCTCTGCCCCTGCTCCTACTGTCTCTCTCTCTCTCTCTCGTTCTCTCTCATGCATGTGCTCTCTAATAAATAATTTAAATCATTTTTTAAAAAATGATAGAATAAATAAATAAATAAATAAATAAATAAATAAATAAATAAATATCATAGAATATGACGCTCACAGGGCTGTTCTGAAATAATGCAAATGCCTGATACGGAGCAGGTGTTATTGGACTGTGAGCTGCTTTTCATTGTTACACCAAATTCTCTGGAGATTTCCACAGATCTTTTTTGTTGCTGTCTTGTGTGGCTTTGGCACAAGCGTAATCGACACACAATGCCTGTCTCTATTTTCTGGATTTTTTCCAAAGTCACAGCCGTCAGCAGAAATGCCACCATGCTTTTTGTTGGTTTTTGCTTTATCGTTGCGTTTCATACCTAAAATCCACTGCACTGACTTTGCCTGCCACGCTGTTCAAAAGGACCATGTCCTTGACCATCCAGGGCCGGCGTAGGGAAGCTATAACGAGTGCTTCGGAACATTCACACGGCTCTGAAACTCTGATCTCCTTTGCCGTGGGTTCATTATGCACAGGGGATGCTAAATAGAGCGCTTCATATTCACAAGGTCTATCGGCTAAAAAATGGGGGTTTGACTCAGGAGTCATGGTCACATTACTATTTAAAGTTTTGTCAAATCCAAAGTCAAAATGTCTTTGTGCGGACGACGTTTACTGACACTTAATTTTCTGTGTGAACAATAATCAGAGGGGCACGAAGATCATGTGCTGTGTAAATTCCACCAAATGGACGTTCAGATTGATTTTCCTGTTGTAATAACACTTTTTCTTCCTTCGGCGTTTTGTGAGATAATAAAAGGTTAGCTAAGTTACGCGTACATCAATCCCTTCATTTCGGCTTCGTGGTGTCAAACTGGACACAAGTCTCTGAAATTCAGATAGCCGAATAATCCCATTTTAAACCAGATTAGCACTGGGCTGCGTTCAGTTCCATTTCCCGATGTGTATGAGGCGGTTTGATATGTGGCTGCGTACTTTATCCTGCTTAAAATGCTAATTTTCCCCCTAAATTCATAATTGCCCTAATTCTGTTTCCATCTGAAGTTTAATTCCAAATCAGATAAGGGCCATGTTTGCTGTTTCCTTCCCTCTGAGATATTGGCCGTCTTTAACGCTTTGCCCCCTTGATCAGCTTGCTGACCTCCAGTTCTTTCTTGACTGCGTCATTCCATGAATTTCAAGCTGTACATCTGGGTAAATCCACGGAGGTCCGCGCGTGCACATCTGAAACGAGCCTCTCGTAAGCCATTTCCTTGCTACTTGATTTGATACCCACCTCGTGAACGAGTCTCGCAAGCGTCTGATCTCGCCCTAGCTCCCCGCGTGCTCGGGGCACTTCGGGGCACGGAGGGAAACAGCAGGAACTCGGCGGCTGCTGGTGGTTGTTCTCGTGGCAGCCTCTGCACCCTGCCTCGTGGGGACACGTGGGACGGGTGTCCCCGGATCTCTGTAGACCACGGGGCTCAGCGGCCCCGACCTAGTCACATACTCAAAACAAGAGTTGCCTACTACAGTTTCCTTATTAGTAACAGAACTCTTATCAGATCTGGTGGCCGTCCTACAAAGCTGGGTTTCTGATTCAACAATGGGCGTGCGGGGGCACAGCCAGCACTGACGTGTGGCCTACTACATGGGCTGGTACCTCGGCTCCCGTGGCCATGGGGGACGGTCAGAACTGGGGGACAGACAGGGCCATGAGCCCTTCCTCCCTCCTCCTCCTTCTGTCTCTCCTTGCGTCTCTCCTTCCCTCTCTCCTTCTCTCTCTGTCTCATCCTCTCTCAATCCCTCTTTCTTTTTTTTTTTTCTTCTTCCAAATTTCTTTTGACTAACATATTTGCTGAAATTTAGGGGGAAAAAAAATTCACTGATGGTTCTTCAACGAAGAGAATTATTTGACATTTTTAAATATTTACAGGAATGTTTTAAGTCAATGGCATTGCTCCCCGCTCCTGTATTGCACGTGACATTGGGGTGGCCGAGACCAAGGCTGACGGGGTCCCCCCTTCCCAATGGCTCATGAGCTGCTTATCTATAGATTCCGACTAGGTGGGGATCCCTGGGTGGCGCAGCGGTTTGGCGCCTGCCTTTGGCCCAGGGCGCGATCCTGGAGACCCGGGATCGAATCCCACATCAGGCTCCCTGCATGGAGCCTGCTTCTCCCTCTGCCTGTGTCTCTGCCTCTCTCTCTCTCTCTCTGTGACTATCATAAATAAATAAATTTTAAAAAAATAAAAAAAAAAAGATTCCGACTAGGTCACATGAATTTAGTTACTCATTGTAAGATGATTCTAAGTTCTGGTTGACTGGTTAAAGATCTTTCCCTCAGACCAGGTTTTTCTCTTGCCATTTGCTTCCTTCTCCCCTTCCTAGAGTTTCTCGTGTTCTCTTATTTTTTTTTAATTTATTTTATTCATTTATTTTTTAGCAACCTCTACAGCCAAGGTGGAGCTTGAACTCATGACTCTGAGATCAAGAGTCTCATGCCCTTCCAGCTGAGCCAGCCAGGCTCCCTCTGAGGCTCCCCACATTCCCTTCACCCCTTCCCTCCTCTTACAGTCAAGGTTGAACAGTGTTAACACAATCAGTCCTCTCCAGTAAGAACTGGAGCATTTCCAGCGTCCTGAGCGGGTTAGCTCTTGTTAAACCAGGAAAGTGAGCTCTTTGTCACCAGCCCCGGGTGTAAGCCTAGCTCTGCTGGCCCCACGCTGCCCTGGCCGTGACACCCAACATCGCTGACCTTGCTCACCTGCCAAATTATGAGGATGCTCATAAGGACTTTGCTGGTACCTGTGAGGGACGTGTCAGCTGGTAACCTGGAGCCCCTGCGCGGTGGTCGGCCTCCCACTGAGGCCAAACACAAAGGACCGTGGCTGAGTCTCCTGCGCCTCCTCGTGAAGTTTTCTCCACAATTCATAAAATTGTTTTTCTTGGCTGACTTCAAATGTCCTGAGCTCTGTGTGTCTCTTTCCTACGTCACGTGAACTGTCCTTGTTCCTTTTGCACTGAGTTCTGCTTGTGATACCCGGATTCCCGTCAATACCCAAGTAGACACGTTTGCTTTAGTTCCTCTCTGCCCTTGTACTTAAGTCAGACAGCCCAGGGACGCATCGTCTTCAGTTTTCCAAACTCACAAAGCCCGTGTTGACTACATTAGATGAAAAGTAAAGATAAAGCTCCTCTTACCAACCAAGAGCAGAGGAACAGCACATAGTCAAGCTTTTGTTATGAGTTGGGAGAATAACCGGTAATGGCTCTTGGATTTCTCAATTTAAGCTTTACAGACCTAAATTAATGGCATGAATTTGTGTAAAAATGAACACCAGACCCAGCGCTTTGTTATCACATGGGTGTTGGTCCAGCTCTGCTGGCCCCAGGCTGCACTGGACGGGACCCCTAGCCTCCGTGAGCCTTACCTCAGCCTGTCCAATCATTTTATTATTTATTTATTTATTTATTTATTTTAAAAAATGTCACAAAGTTGCAACAAGTGACTGTTAAATATCCCTCTACATTCCCCTAAATTGTCCTCCACGATGAATATAACAGCAGTGACATTGGTCATGCGGACGGTCTCGGCGTGTGACCTGAGCCAGGCTGTTGGGTGGAAGCGTGTCAGTGGCAGTGGGTCCCCGGGTTGGCTTCCTTGCCCACGTCCATGACTTGCTTTTTTATGTGCTCATGACGCAGTTGAAGCAATCACTTGCTAAAACTAACAAATCCCTTGTGCGGTGGGATCATCATCCATTTAAAAGCCACTTTGAAAGGCTGTCGCGTTTCTTTAGACCCATTTGGGTTTCTTTCTTGAGAAAGTTGTCAAGTAGCTCGCGGATGATTAGACGTAGTTACAACCTTGTGTTTTTGGCTGGAATAGTTGTACAGAGCTGGACAGCCATTGCCGAGCTTGAGCGCGGTCGCTCTCCTGCGGACTCCGCCTGTAGCGCTCTGTGATATAAGGCCGGCGATCATACGTCACAAATAGCTTGATTTTAGGGACATTGATTACATCAACAAAGGTCACACCACCAGTGGGCGGTGCAGGTGACGGGGAACCAACATGCGCTGGAACGGGAGCTGTGTGCTCCCCGCCACTACGACCGCCCGGCCTCCCAGAGAACCCTGTGCGCAGAGACTAACCCAATTTTAATCACTTCCGGTAAGCACTGATCTGCTACATTCTGCCATTGACTTTCATTCACCGTGCATATTTTTCCCTAGGTGCACACATTCAATTTCTGAATTTTTCCACGGAAGCGAATCACGACTACCTGGAAATTCAAAACGGGCCGTACCACACGAGCCCGACCATCGGGCAGTTCAGCGGCGCCGACCCCCCGTCCGCCCTGCTCAGCACGACACACGAGACGCTCATCCGCTTCTACAGCGACCATTCCCAGAACCGGCAGGGGTTTAAACTCGCTTACCAAGGTAGGAACGCGCAGGCCGCATGAACCCGCTCGCTGGTGACGGTCGCGGGCGCCAGGGCCTCTGCCTCCCGGGTGCGTGGCACAGCCGGGCCGGGCCGGCCGCGTGGACAGGGAGCCCGGGCGCCCCCCGCGCACCTTCCCTCCTGGCCCGCCCGCGTCACAGCCCTCCCCTGTCGCTGTCCTCTGAGCCGCTGGCCCACGGGGCCCTTCCCGGCTACGTCGCGGTCGCTGGACTCCCGGTGGCAGCGGGGCGGGCAGCGGCTCTCGCACCCTGGGCCTCGTCTCAACTCAAAATACGGTTAACGGTGTTGTTCGTGCCATTTCAACTTATGTCAGAAAAACACAGACCCAGTGAATGAGCTTCACGTTTTTTTTTTTTTTTAACCATCTAAACATGAGACTTTACAACAAATTTGATTCAGGCATTATCAAACCATTTCTGACACGGGAAAAAGTTCACAATTTTCATCTCATGCCACATAATTTAGCTGGCCTTTCTTGAAAATTGCCAAATCAAATGAAGCTGAAAATGTCAACAACAGAGCTCTTCTCTCTTGTGTTTTGACCGTGACTAAGTCACTTGCTTTCATTAATCTTAGAGACTGTCTTTGAAGTTAGGGGCTTTCCTATTTTCTTACTGGAAAGGGATGGTGTTTTATGTCGAAGTTTCAGACGTCGTCACTGAAGTTGTTACTTAAATATAAGACGCACGTTTAGGTTTCCGAATTCGGGGGTCTCTTAAAATACAAAATCCAGGGAGGAGGCAAAGAGAGAGGCAAGAAAGCCTGGCCAGCGAGGAAGAGGCGGGCTGGACCCCTGTGCCCGCGGCGCCCCGACTGCTCCCTCCTCCCCGATGCCCTCAGGAAGGTGTCATCTCCTGCTCGAGAGGTGCATGCACACACAGGTGCACACACAGGTGCACACACACAGGTGTACACACACAAGTGCACATGCACAGGTGTATACACAGCTATACATAGGTGCACACAGGTGTGCACACACAGTGCACACACAGATACAAATGCACAGGTGCACACATAGGAATACAGACAGGTACTCACAGGTGTACACACATATGCAGGTATCCACACCAATGTACACACACAGGTGCACACATGTGCAGGTACACATGCACAGGCATACACATACAAGTGCAAACATGCAGGTTCACACACATGTCCATACGTGCAGGTACACACACAGGTATACACACAAGTGCACATGCACACACAGGTATACACACAAGTGCACGTGCACACACAGGTATACACATAAGTGCAGGTGCATGCACAGGTGTACACATGGGTACACACACAGGTGCACACACAAGTGTACACATGTGCAGGTACATATACGGGTACACAGACAGGTGTATACATACACAGGCACACACAGGTGCATACCTGCAAGTGCACACACAGCCCTATACATGTGCAGGTGCACACACAGGTATGCACATGCACAGGTGTACACATGAGTACACACAGGGGTACACACACAGGTGTACACACATGTGCAGGTACACATACAGGTACACAGACAGGTGTATACATACACAGGCACACACAGGTGCATACATGCAGGTGCACACACATCTATTTATACATAATATCCAGTGTGCCTTTGACCCCTGTCTGCCCTCAGCTTCCACTTTCTGGGAGACAGTCTGGGGCCTTGGGTGACCCCGTTTCTCAGCTACGGGTCTCTTGCCGTTGGCTCTTTCCTAGTCTCGTTTAGCCTGTGCCACCCCTTGGCACCCATGGCGTCTTCCGCTCCCGCCCCCCCACGGGCGTGCACCAAGTTGCGTGTCCCTGGGTGTGTCCCACATGGTCCCTGCGCTGGCAGCACCCTGCTCCCCGCCCTGAGGGACAGTGCAATCTCGTGGCGACTCCACAGCCACGGGACCTCCTTACCTGTGCACCTTGCTCATGCCCAGGACTGGCCACGGCCCGTGCAGGGCTCACGGAGCCCCACGTTTCCATCATCACGTCCCCCGGGATCCTCCACACCTGGACACAGAGGCTGGGGCAGTCGGGACGGGACAGCAGTCCTGCTCATCCCGGTGCTCGAGTTCTGTGGGCCCCAGGACCGGAGTCCCTCCTGCTGCCGCCGCCCCCCACGTCACCCAGGCGCCAGGCCTCCGGGCAGCGCTCAGCATGCACCTTTATTTCCAGGTGGGCTCGGCTTGCAGGCTGCCCGCCTTCCTGCGCCACTTGTGCCCCCCGCTGCCGCCGTGCCCACCACCGTCATCCTTGGGCAGCCCCGCGGCTTCTCTGGGGTCATGTCAGGCCCCCCGCCTGCATCCCACGCCTTCTCCTCTGCGTCCTCCTCTTTCCCCCAGAGAACAGCCTTGCAAGTTGGGCCACCTTCGTTCTTCCCTGTGGGAGGCGAGGGCATCCCCAGCCCCAGTGTCCCCAGTCACATGCAGCCCCTCGGGCTGGCCAAGGACACACGTCACCTGAGACGGTGCCATACAAAGGGCAGCGCTCTGACCTGAGACCAGCACAAAGCTCCAGGGTTAAGAAGAGGGGGTTTCCTCTGTAGGGAGGACAGACACCCCTGGGGGGGGCTGGGACCCCCGGAGCACCGGCCAGGATGCCAGGGGCCGGGGCTGGCGCAGGATGACAGCAGAGTCTGGCTCCCATGCGTTTTGTCCTGACGCCCCCATGGGAACACGCCGTTGGGCTGAGGGCTTCTGGGATGAGGAGAGACTTGGGAGGATTTCTGGCTGGCGTGGTGCCAGGCAAGCGGGGGCCCCCTGCATCTTGCTGGGTTGTCGGACGGAAGGTCTTGGACCTAAGGCGCTGCTGGGAGAGCAGCACGGGCCTGCGTGGGCGTGTGCACATGTGTGTGCATGTGCACGTGCGCTGGGCTTCCTCGCCTTCCCTGGCGGAGGGTGAGACGGCGTTGGCAGGTGCCCGAGACAGGAGCGTTCCACGTCCACACGCCTCCCCGTTGTCCTGGCCTCTATCTGTCCGCGTGGCGGGACTTGAAACCTCAGTGGTATTTACTGTGAATTCCAGGCTTCTCTTTCATGTTTATGTATATCTCTTCTCTACCCTCCCCCTCTTTCTATTGAAACGTATATTCTGTTAAAGTGTGAACGTTTCATTCACGACCATCGTCATTTTAAACCGGGTTATTACGTGGTGACCTGCGCCGTTCACTCGGCGTGATCTTAGTGTATGACCCAGTAGGAAAGAGAGAACACGGTGACTCTCCTCTCCATAAGCCGCCAACTGCGTGATTGATCTCCGTTGATCCCAAGAATCCCAGAATCTCCAAAAGACTTTTCAAAAATCTTCCCCATTTTGAATATTCTCAATACTGTATTCAAAATCTGACTTTTCTTTCCTTATTGACCTCCAAAATTCAGATACCAATTCCCATGAATGGCACTATATTTTAGTATAGTTTTTGAAGCTACATTTTATCTTGCATGACTCTAACCTCCATAGTTCAAAAATATTTTTTTATTTTATTCTTCTTGATATTTTCCAGGGAAGGGTTATTAAGGCCCTGCCTGCGTAGCTCTGATGCTACCAATTACTTAAACCCAAAAAGAATGATTTGAAATAGACACACACTACACACACACAAAGTCTAAATAGGAATTATCCAGACAAGAGGTCACAAGTAGCTGCAGTTGGCTGGCAAAGGATTATTTTTTAAACTATTTTTATTTATTATTATTATTTCATATATTATATTATATATATATTATTACATGTAATATACTTATATATTGTATATTACATATACATATATAGTATATATCATTTATTATATATTTATAATATCATATATTTATAATATATTATTTATATATTATATATTTATATATATTATACATTTATTATATATTATTTGATTATTTTATTTATTAAATATTTTAAATATTTTGAATTACATTTCATGTGATTTGTGAAATATCTGTAGATCCACTTCCCTTTATCTTGCAGAATCAGAATCTGCAAACATTTGGTCAGGGTTCACAGGGAGGGACAGTCCCCTGAGGTGCCCTAGTGACGGCCCCTTTCGGAGTGGAAAGGCATCAACTTCAGAAGTTTCCTTTAGCCCCTGTGAGTTTGGATCATTGATGCTGTCTGTGCAGCCTTTAAACATTTTATTTCGTGAATTCTCATCTAGGCCAAACATCTAATTGGCTGAGCAAATGTTTTATGTACTTGATGCCTGACCCTATTTTAAGTATCCATGTTAAAAAAAAAAAAAAAAAGTCTTTTTGTTGCAACTCCAATAGAAAAAAATTTACCAAGAAAAAAATAAATAAATAAAAAATAAATAAAAATAAAAGTCAAAAAAATAAAAAGTAAAATAAAATAAAATAAATTAATTACGTAAATTTAAAAAAGGGGAAAATAGTAAATGAATAATTCCTAAGCCATGTAACTTTTTATCGTAGGCAATTATTTTCCTATAAATGAATGCTGTAAAAATAAATCAGAAAATGAGAGCCTGAATCTGTGGTGCTCCAGTTTCTGGAAGGGTACCCTATCTGACAGGGATGACAATTAGCTGACCAGTGTTTGTCACTGTATAAATTTTTTTTTTTTTGCTGTGTGAAATTTATAAATTGGCGAAATGACACAGTGCGGACCTGTGAGTCACATCAAAATCCCTAGGCCCTACCTGAGGTGTGGAAGCCACGCTTGTAATTAATGACTCGTCAGAAGATGCATAAGTCATGCAGGTGAGGGCTGTCATTGTCCCTGCTGTCTGTGCTGTGCCCCTTAGTCTCAAGCCTTGTCATTTATTTATGGCCGCATAAAGGTCGGAAATGCTACCGGTGGATGCAGCTGTCGAGAAGTCGAATGACTTCTACAGGACTTGAGGGATGGGAGGCGAGGAGCTGTGTTGAATAAAAGTGAGTCCATGGCCCTGTTTCTAAGCCAAAGGCTGGAAAGTGAAGGGCCTGCATGCACGCCACCTCTCAGATCCTTAGAGACGGAAACTGCGGTCGATACCAGGAAGCCGGCCACGCGGGTCCCTGCGGTCACATGACACCCTACACTGTAAACTCTCGACCCAGGGTGGCTGGAGGTCGATGGACGTGCGTAAAGGGTACTTGGATTTTAACAATGAGGGGGGGAAGTTTGGGGCCATTAAGAATTTTAGTGACTCTTGCTTTTGGTTTTTCCAAGTGGATATTCGGGGAAGTTGGATATTCCTGTCTCTGCCTCCCTTTCTGGCATTACAATGTAATGACGGAATATGCCCCCAAACCCCGAAAGGCGACGTTAATTACGTCCACCATAGGAAGGGAAAGTGTCTCTTTGTTCAGAGATCCACTCCTTTCCTTTTTCCTTTTGCTCCCTGTACTAAGCACCGGTATTGCTGTAGAAGGGAGGAGTTGGGTCTTCCTATTCATTTATTCAATCATAAAACTGCTGAATCTGAGCGGATGGAATCTACGAGAAACTAGGCATTGGCTCGTAGATGGGCTCCTCCCTTCAGGAGGGGAAGCAACGCAGGTGCCTTCCGGGTGGCACGTGTGGGCTCGCTGACTGCTCGTCGCAGCCCGACCACGCTTTCTGCAGGACCGTGATGTCCCCTGAGACTGTCCCTCCCCGCGAGGCCCCGAGCCGCCCCGTGCTGGCGGGAGAGCGAGGCCGGGCTCTGCTCGCCCTGTCCGGCCCGCAGGGAGGCCCGGCCCCACCCTCCAGGGTGCCCCGGGCTCCAGCGGACAGGTGCCCGCCATGTCGGGGTCCCCGCCGACCTTGTAGTGGGTCCGCCTGAGGCCGAGCTCCCAGGCTCAGCTCCTGCCGTCGGAGGCCACAGTGCTGCGCGCTGCACGTCGGTGCTGTCCTGAGCTCAGACTTGCCCCGGGTCCTGCCCAGCGTCCCCTGCCCGGCGCCCAGCGGTACCTCTGGATTCACACCCCTCTCCCTCCACGACGTGAAGGCCCGCTGAGGCCTAGCCTTGGGGCTTGGAGCCCGCCGCCCCCGAGCCCCCGGGCTGCCCCCCAGGCCAGGCGGCCTCCGCGGTCGCTGTCGCCATCCAGCAGCTCGTATGGCCCATCGCAGCATCGGGGGATAGTCCAGGCCGAGGGCGAGACCACGGTCCTGGCCTCGCCACCCAGCAGGAGGGAGCTGCCCTCGAGGCGGTGTCACAGCCAGTCTGGGAGCAGGAGCGCGTGTGTGCATTGTGCAGGGGTGGGGTGTGCACCCGAGGAGTCCTGTGCACGACTGCACGTGCCTTACCCGCTGCCGGGCTCCTGGCCTGACGCTCGCCTGATGGAAGTCAAGCACCCGAGGGAGTCTTCAAAGCCATGTTCCGGGGGCACGTGGGGACCTCCGCCCCCTCTGCTCCCCGACTCGGCGGGGTGTGCCCCGGGGTGAGTCGACGTGTGCGTGCTAAGTGCTCTTCCGCGTGACGAGCCACTAGGAGTCTCTATTAACGGGACCTTGTTTGTGACGTATTGTGGTAACTGAAGCTCGGGGTGATGCCCCAGAGGCCCTGCTGAGCCACGAGCAGAGCCCCCCGGGGAGGCGGAGGCTGCGTTGAACCCGGATTTATTAGATGCTTCTCACATGGAAACCGCCGTCCGTTTTATATATATACACACACTTAGGTTTTTATTAGCCGCTGTATGTGATATATTAGAGGACTTATTTCTCCAACAGAGTTTATTATATTTCAAGCAAAACAAGAATGAGGACAAACTGCTGATTTCATCCTGAAAGAGTGTAATAAAGAAGGAAATTGGTTGAGAGTTGAAGCACAGTATGGGAGTCTGTTCTTTTCGTGGACATGGGTCTATAAAGTAAATTCAGACTCAGATAACCAGATTGCAGGGAGGCCTGCCACGCGCTGTGGACACTTGCCAAGCCGCTGGGCCCTGGCTCTCAGGAGAAGGCTGTTCTCAGTGTGGGGGGCCCCTGGGAGGCGTGGGCAGCCTTGCAGGGTGTCCACCCGGTTGGCCCGGAAGGAGCACGGTAGGGGGATAAAGGAAAGGAATGGGGTACGCACGTGTGTGAGTGAACACGTATGGATGTGCAGCTGTGTGCATGTGTGTACACGTGTGAGTGCTTGTGTGCATGTGTAGGGTGTGCACACGTGTGTGGATTGTGTGCGTGGAGTGTGCATGTGTATGTGTGGATTGTGCAGGTATTGGGAGTGCATGTGTGTGTATGGGATGTGCACATGTGGGGTGTGCACGTGTGTGGATTGTGCAGGTGTGGGGTGTGCATGTGTGTATATAGGGTATGCACATGTGGGGTGTGTGAATGTGTGGATTGTGTAGGTGTGGGGTGTGCATGCGTGTGTATGGGATGTGCACATGTGGGGTGTGCATGTGTGTGGATCGTGCTTGTGTGGGGTGTGCATGTGTGTGGATTGTGCATGTGTGTGGGGTGTGCACGTGTGTGGATTGTGCGCATGTGGGGTGTGCACATGTGTGAATCGTACATGTGTGTGGACTGTGCACGTGGGGTGTGTGCATGTGGGGTGTGCATGCGTGGGGTGTGCACGTGTGTGGATTGTGCGCATGTGGGGTGTGCACATGTGTGAATCGTACATGTGTGTGGACTGTGCATGTGTGTGCATCGTGTGCGCATGGGGTGTGTGCATGTGGGGTGTGTGCATGTGGGGTGTGTGCATGTGGGGTGTGCATGCGTGGGGTGTGCACGTGTGTGGATCATGCGTGTGTGGGGTGTGCGCACGCGTGTCCCTTTGCGTGTCGTAGAGAGAGAGTTGTGCACGTTTGTCTTGCTTTCTGGTCCCAGGTCCCCGGGCCTCGTCCTTACTTCACAGCTTCCTGAGCCGAGGTTTGCCGCGGGTCGTGACCACAAGGACACCCGGTGACGACACGCGTGCCGTTGGTCCTTGAGACGTTTTCTTTCGAGACATATTATCTCGCACCGGATTGGGTGCTCTTCCTTCCGGGCAGCTAGAGATCTGTTCCCCTGCCGACGGCTTCTCTGCAGGCTGCCGAAGCCACGTGCTGTGCCCACGGGTGAAGGAAGCCGGGGCGCGCCTGCGCAGACCTGGCGCCTGGTGCCTCGTGCTCGATCACCCCTTGCACGACTGAGTGGCAGCACTTCCTGTCCGGCACGTGGCTTAGAGCTCGGAGCTCCATTAACAGGATCGTGAGTCGGCTGCCCACGGGGCTGGGAGAAAGCCTTCAGGGCTGATTTCTCCTCCTGCCGGTCTCAGGGATTCCGTGCTCGACGGTGGCTTCACCAGAAACTCACTACTTTGTTGGTAAAGTGTGTGACTTCACAGAAGTGAGGGTTCTGAGCTGCGGAGATGGCGGTGGGCCCAGAACCCTGCAGCCGGCCGCGTCCCCTCGGTGCCCACACGCCAGGGGTCGTTCCCTGCCATCACCACATGTGCTGCTAGTGGGACGCGGTGAATCCCTTTCTAGCACGAGGCGGGTCGGGGTCCCATCGTGCGCCAGCCTCTGGGACGTGGGCTCCGATCTTGTGAGTAGTTGGCCATCGCCCTGCGCTTCCCGGGCCCGAGGGCAGCTTCCCGCAGGGGCCGGGGGGGGGGCAGTGCCAGCAGGTGTCTCAGGATGCTCAGAGACGTCCCCGCTGGCACATCCTCTGATCTCTGCTGCTTGCTTGCGATCGCCTGTAGCTGCGTGTCTGATCCTTGTGCAGAGACACACGGGTGCAAACATAATAAGTAAAGCCAAGGGATGCTGAAATGGGAAAGGAGTGAGATTAAGGATTCCTTCATCCGCTAGCTGCAGTGAGGGTTTAACCGTGCTGTTAAAACTTGAAATCCGTCTCACAATTTTGGAACTTGCAGAGACACCGTGTGTGTCGACTGTGCAGTGGCTCCATCATATTTAAAATGCAAGCGTCATAATAGGTATTATTTATTGCACGAACTGTATTTGATTAATGATTGCACTGACAGTGATTGCTCGCACAATGCTTCTACAGGAGCTTTTTCTCAAAAAAAAAAAAAAAACAGAAAAAGGAATAGATTCTTTGTAAATTTTGTCGGGAACAATTAATTAACGGATCAAAACATAACAACAGCCGCATGCTTCCTAGTCAGTAACGCTGAGGATGGAGGGCTGGCGTGATTCTCATTTAAATTAAAAGGGAGTTAGGCCCACAATCGCCGGACATTCTTTAGAGGCAATTTTTGTTATCATTTGTCTTACTTCTTTTTTTTTTTTTAAAAAGTCACAAAAAAATAAAAATAAATATAAAAATGTCACTTCACACCATCTACTGTTTTTTCCGAGGTCAACACCATCGGATTTAGTGTCGGTGTGCGCTTTACTAAGCACGCAGGTAAGTCCTTAGTAGGCGGGAGTTGGTATAATTCTGTTACTGCTGCTGATTACGGTTTTACTCAGTTGGGACGGTAAGAGGCAACCTGGGGAAGATCTGTCTTAAAACTTGCCGAAAAGCTTCACCTTAAGAAACCGCGTGTGACCATCGCCCTCCCAATTCCAGAGTCGCTTACCTTCCTGTCTGTGCACCTGATTATGTTTCAGCCTATGAGCTGCAGAACTGCCCGGACCCGCCTCCGTTCCAGAACGGTTATATGATCAACTCGGACTACAGTGTGGGCCAATCCATCTCTTTTGAGTGTTACCCTGGGTACATTTTAATCGGCCACCCCGTCCTTACCTGTCAGCATGGGATCAACAGAAACTGGAATTTTCCGTTTCCAAGATGTGACGGTAGGTTAATCGTCCCGGGCAACAATTTGATTTTTTTGTGTATATAATAGTGCATCAATTATTGAAGGGACGTGTTAAAGAATCCGTTAACGCGGGATCCCTGGGTGGCGCAACGGTTTGGCGCCTGCCTTTGGCCCAGGGCGCGATCCTGGAGACCCGGGATCGAATCCCACATCGGGCTCCCGGTGCATGGAGCCTGCTTCTCCCTCTGCCTGTGTCTCTGCCTCTCTCTCTCTCTCTCTCTCTCTCTCTCTGTGACTATCATAAATAAATAAAAATTAAAAAAAAAATTAAAAAAAAAAGAATCCGTTAACGTATTCAGCAAATACGTATTGGGGATCAATTATGTTAAACTCACTCTACTTAGTATTTCAGGAATATTTCATATACGAGCAAATTAAAAAGACGAATAAACAGGTCTTGCCCTCACGGCAACGACAAAGAAAACAAAGTGATAAACGCAAAACCACACACGGGCAGAGGGTTTTGATGAGTCGCGTGTAGAGGGACGGCCTCTGCTTGAGAAGTGACCAGATAAATCTTTATGACGGTCGTTGTATTTATTTATTTTTATTAATTAATTTATTTTTTTTTGGTCGTCGTATTTAGAATGACAGTGCACCGGGTTACAGGATTAGTGGAGGGAAGGATGCTTATTAATTGTACCCTGGATGTTTCTTTTTATTGTTAAACTTTGACCACGATCAGATATTGCTTTTGTAGTTTAGATACACGGATTTTGTTTTTGTTGTCGTGGGCCTTGAAGCACAGATAGCGCTTCGCTGCTCAGAGGTGGAGCCTCCAGGGTAGAAAATGCGGTGTAAGCAAAGACAGGGTGTAGAAGCCGCCCTAGGAAAATAATGTAGCGGAGCGGTTCAACGGTGTGTGATGATCAGGGCTTCTCAGGAGACGCGGGAGTCGGGTGGACAGGCGGTGTTGACAGAGGGAATCCGGGTTCGTCAAATGTCCCTGGTCTGAGCAGGAATCACTTCTCTGAAGCTCCTGTAGGACTATCTGACTTGTTTGATGGTTTTGAAATCTGAAAGTAACATCAAGCCGAAGTCAATAGATCAAGTACGTTATGAGGACAGCGTATGAAACAGAAAAGTCACTACAAGCCTAATATTCAGACATGGTAAACATAGTACCTTTGAGTGAAAAAATAATGAGATTGCCAACTCTGCGGTCCTTTGAAATGCTAAACACGTATATCCCGTGTGGCAAAAGGGAAATGCAACTAGGTATGTTTGAATTTCTTCTGAAAAAGTAAAAACAAAACAAAGCAAAACACAAATACACCAATGGACTTTTTAAATTATTTTTCCATTCTATATTATTGTTTAAAAATATGAAAAAAAACCCTTCAGCTGTATTTTTTAAATTCCTTAAGAAAAAGAAATATTTCTTAAAAAATTTTAAAAAATCCTTATCTTAGTCTAATGCAAATTTTAATAATACCTAAAACAGCATTTTAAAAATTACTTTATAGGACTAAGCATAGGGCAGCCCGGGTGGCTCAGTGGTTTAGCACCTGCCTTCAGCCCAGGGTGTGATCCTGGAGTTTCGGGATCGAATCCCACGTCGGGCTCCCTGCATGGAGCCTGCTTCTCCCTCTGCCTGTGTCTCTGCCTCTCTCTCTCTCTCTGGTCTCTCATGAATAAATAAATAAAATCTTCAAAAAAAATAAGACTAAGCATAGTAGTAGCATGTATGGTGATTTTTATTAAAACACTTAAAAAACGTTTTTTTACTACTCACCATGTAAAAATTCATAGATCTGCATATATATAAAATACTTTGAATCGTCATGATTAAACCCTTTTCATTTGTATCTTCACCATAATTCTTTGAATTCATAGACACATGAGAGACTTCCTGGCTTGATATTAAAAGAGTAGAATTAAATAAATACTTAAAAAAGCTTCATCACTTTTTCAAGCTCTGGTTTCAAAAATAGAAATAACTGCTGGCTTAGAATTACCTTGTGAAAATAAGAGAATATATTGTTTGTGGTGTAGCTCAAAGGGGATGCCACCTGTGATAATTACGTCGCCATACGTCGTACTACCCAGAGTTGGCCAACCCGAAGCTAACGGCCTCCCGACATCAAGTGAAAGTATGAGAGTGGCCCCCAAGCCACACTGAGGCTGGATTCCCAAAGGGAGTCTCAGAACTCACTAAGCTGTCTTACTCTGGTTGTGTTTATAACAAGGAAAGGACACGTTAAAATCATGGGGAAAGATGCCTGGGTTAGGGCAGGGTGGAAGCATCACTCTGCAGAACTGATGGATGACCATAAGCCCAGAATGTCGCCAACCTGGGAGGCTCTTTGGGTTTTAGTGCCAGAGTTTTTAGCTGGGGCTCTGTTAGGTCATATGGTGGATGACCTGGCATGGATGCCTGGTGGTTGCTGTCGGCGTCCAGACCAACTCCCATCCTATAACCCAAAGGTCCCACCTGAAGCTCTGTGGCTGGTCTTTCTGGCATGGCCAGCTCCATCCTACAACAATTGGGTATGGCCAGCCCCCACATGAAACAAAGATGCTCCTATCAGGAATGCCCTAAATTCCCTCCCAGAATAGAGGGCTAGACCTCTCTCTAGGCAAGGTCAAATTCTTTACTACACACATCTTGTTACCGTTATATCTCTGTTTCATCTCTCTAATGTTATAGACAAAATAAAAACCCACAACATGAGATTCACATAAAATGATATCATAAAATAAATTTTCTAGGCACCATCCAATGTGTGTTTCATGGCCTCTCCATATTGGCTTAAACTCAAAAATAATATTTATTGTATAACAAAAGTTATTTTATCTGTGAAAGGCTGTATTTCCAAGAAGATATATATATATAAATATATATATATTCTTTATATATATATAATAGTTGAATTTATATATATAATAGTTGAATAGTTTCTTTTATATATATATATAAAACTATATATAATAGTTTTCTTTTATATATATCTTTATATATAATAATATATATATATAAATCTTTATGAGTAGTTCATATATATATATATATATATATATATATATATATATATATCTCCTGATAATGGTAGGCTGTTAGGATGTCTATTAGTGTCCACTTAGACTATAGTTAAGGCCCTCACAGGACATCAGCAAACTCTGCTTATTATGCAGGATGCTCACCTGAAATGTATTTTACTAATCCAGCATGGTTTTTCAGTTCAGATTTATTCCTAGTGTGTAGGACAAATGTCCTGAAAAACAATCTTCAAAGGTCCAACACTGTATACTTCAGAGGAATCTTGGAATAGATCATAGATGTTTTGGGGGGAAATGAAAGAGAACATAGATACTTTGACCAACTTCTGGCATCCTTAGTAAAAATTGAGCAATTCGGACAATTAAGATTCAAGAATTATAAATCTTGTTTTTTTAAAGTTTTTAAAAGATTTATTTATTCATGAGAAACAGAGAGGACAGAGAGAGAGAGAGAGAGAGAGAGAGAGGCAGAGACACAGGCAGAGGGAGAAGCAGGCTCCATGCAGGGAGCCTGACAACGGACTTGATCCCAGGGCCCCAGGGTCACTCCCTGGGCCGAGGGCAGGTGCTAAACCACTGAGCAACCCGGGCTACCCAAGAATTATAAATCTTAAGGCATCAGTCCTTCCAAGCATATATCAAACCAAGTTATATGTACATGCTGACAATATTAATATGTTTATTGCATAAGGGTTTATTATGTAAAATTAGTGTATTCTAAATTCCTCTGGACTAAAAGTATGGTATCAAAAGAAAAAATATGTCTCAAGGTGACTTGAGAAATTCAAGACATTATTTTCGCTAGTAACATACAGAAGTCTCAGTTAAAAAAAGGGTTATAATTGATAAAATAAATAAAATACAATTAAAAAGACATCAGTTTATGAAATATATTTTGATAATTAAATATGCATTTCTACTTACAAATACAGTTTAAAAATTTTAGACATTTTGTCGCCTTAATCTGAAAGATTTATATAGATATACTTTTAAGTTTTTGTTTTTGTTTTTGTTTTTGTTTTTTTTAAGTTAAGCGCTGTCCTAATGTTCCTTGACATAAAATGCGGCAGTAGGTATAGTGGGCAACTGTGTCACAGAGAGAATTATTAGGATAACTTAATGTGTCGCAATTAGCATTTAGATTGACAGATATTGTAACCAGAACACTATTTGATTGAATAATTGATGTGAGAAATCCAAGCAGTCAAAGACTATGTTATTATAGAAGTAATTTTTAAAATTAAGGTTTACCAAGTTGACTGATGGACACAGAAAATAATCTCTTCCTATAGTTCATAGAAAAAAAGAAATCATAAAGAATACAACTATCTCTTTTTATTGATATATTATAAATATTTGTAATATATATTATAACATGTGATATGTATATAAATATAAGGTTTGGGTTATACATTTTATTTTAAATATTTCCATTATCAAACAACTCCTAAGCTAGAGTGCACTACGTCTATCTCAAAACCATCATAAGGAAACCAAAGTAAGTGAAAGGGGAAAAAAATGTAGATCAGACATACCTGTGGTGCTGCACACATTCAGTGAGATGAGGTGTGCAGTTCCTGGCTGCAGGAATAGTCAAGAGTTTAAAACTTCATAAATATTCATGCCAGATGCAGGTATCTGCTGTTTAATGTCATGAGCTTTTTCTTCGCCCTCGTACTAGAGGTCACACAGAAGCCTTAATGGAATCCCGGAGACAACCATCTCTAAATGGCCTGTGACTGTCCTAGTGGCTGTTCAGGGTTTTTAAGATTGAATTTCTGATTGGACTCGCTTGATAAGCTCTTTCCACCCGTGCCCGTTCAGAGAAGCGCACTCTGCACTTGTTGAAGTGGAGGAAAGAGCGGTGAACATGCGTCTCAGGCCGTGGACTTCCCCGATCCTAGCCCCCAGACACAGTGCGGTGACGCTGCACCCTGCCCGGCTGCGGTCCGCCAGGCCCACCTGCTTGTCCTCCACGTCTCCCGGCTCTGGCCTCGCGGGAGCCGGGGGCTGAGATTCACCGTCCCTATCCCTGGGAGCCACCCCAAAGCCTCAGGTTCTCAAACAACAGAGAGAAGAGCCCCCGGTGCCCCTGGGCAGTGGTTCAGGGCGCAGCGGACACCCAGTGAGGACGTGGGTGGACGCTGCCTCCAGGAGGCCTTCGGGGCAGACGGGGCCTGGGACCAGGACACCCTCCGAGCTCAGCGCAGCTGCCCCGGCTCTGCACCTGATGGGGCGCGGCGTCTGGTCCTCGGCCGCGACACCCGCAGAAAGGCCTGAGCGCTTCTCCTCCATCATTCACTTCAGGCGGCGCACCCTCCTCGGGGTCACGGCAGTCGTGGTGGGACGAGCGTGTGCAGAGGCTTTGCACAACTCTCACCGCCCCCCATCCCCGCAACCGGCCACCAGGGAGCCCGCCACAGGGCCGGCCGTGGACCGTGCTGTGACTCATGTCTCCGAGGACAGCTGGTGCCCCCCAGGGGAACCTGTGGCCCCTCGGGCGTCTCAGGCACTGGCTGTAAGTGTGTGCGACCCCATTGCCTTCTGGGTGCACGTGCTGGAGCCACTCCTGGGACCCAGGGAAGCACGTGACCTCCGAGGCAGCGGTGCATGCAGAGGATGCCTGCGATCGGCGGGTGCAGGAGCATGGCAGGCAGGGGACGCCAGGCGGGTGCAGGGTCATCACCGTCCCACCCACCGTCCTCCCAGCTCCCACGTGTGCAGCAAGAGGCATCCCCTGACCCTGTCCCGTGGGGTTTTCCCAGCGTCTCCATCATGGGGCATGACGGGCCCTGCTGATGACACTGAGCTCTGATCTTCCAGCCCCTGGGAGGTTAGGGCTCGGCCGGAAATTTCCGGTCCTCCAATTACTTCCTGGGTTCCCCTGGCAACCAGCACCACCCTTGGGTGCTTTCCTATTCCCGTCGTCGGCAAGCTCGAGGAGGGTTGAGAGCGTCTTGCCAGGAGTGACAAAAGCTCGTCCTATCTTCTATCCCGGGGCCTTATCCGGAGGTCAGACGGCAAGACAGGGTGGGTACCTCTTGGTGTGAATTCCCGCGGCCCATTGCATGGCTCCCCGCCCCGGCCCAGAGGACAGCCTGACGCCCTAGCACGCCCCACTGTGAGGGGCTGTGGGGTATGCAGTGCGCCGTCCCCTGGCCAGCCGGTGGCCTCCCCATCCTGCCGTGACCGGCGACCAGGACACAGGCAGTGGAAGCCGGTAGGGGATCCAGTCCCAGGTTGCTCCCCGCAGCGGCTTCCCAGTTGATCCACACCTCAGGGTGCACTTAGCCTCACCCCCAGGAGACACTGAGCAGCCAGACCCAGGACGTGCTGAGTCACAGCACATCTGCTGTGTCCGCACTCATCCAGGCCCCCCGACCGGGAAATCTAACGGTGCCCGTGGGGCCACTGCAGTGAGGGAAAAGCCTTCCCTGGGGTGACAGGTCGGGGGCGGTGGCGAAGGGTGGTTGCACACGTTGTGCACTAATGGGGTCGTATTAGCTCGCGTGACGAGCGCTGTTCATTTGTTCCCTCATCGTGTCCACAGCAGTTGACTCCACGTAGTCCTTGCTGGGTCCCCCACCAGCGCCCCTGCACTCCGCGTCCCCAGCTGGGTGTCTTGCTCTCACCCTGCACATCCCGGGATGTGATAGACTCTCATCGAAGACTCCTTGGGTCAGTGAGTGGTGGACCTGTGACCTGGGTGTCACGCGCAGACCCCGGCTCGGATCCCTAGCTTGCCCGGGGTCCTACCGCGAGCGACACAGAGAACCTCAGAAGCCCGCGAGGCGTCCTCCCGCAGAAATCCCCGTGCGGTTTCTTTTGCTCTCGAAGAGATGGACTCAGTCCTTTTGCTTGTTCTGTTGCGTGTTGGCACTGTGGGAAGGGTGCTCCCCGGTGCACGACGGGGTCGCATGGCTACAAGCTCCAACCTGGAAAGTCAAAGTGCAGGGAGTCTGGGCGATGGCAGGTTACAAGTCGGTTCCCAGCGAACGACCTCAGGTGCGCGTAAGGCCGGCCGGCCGCCCGCTTCAGGACGCCCAGGACTAAACTATCCGGTGGCGACCGTCCTACTCATTGTCAGCTCATCGGTTATTTGCGGTTTCTACTTTAGGGTGACCTGAGCGAGGCATGGAGGACTTGTGAGAGTGGGTGTGGGTGGCCGTGCAAGGGAACGCCATCCGTGACCTGTGGCCGCCGACCGTCTAGTGCTGGAGAACAGCTGGCGGCGGCTACGGCCACACGGTGGACGGACAGACGAGCCGCCTTTAGGGCGGAGGTCGCGTCTCAGTCGGGTTTGGAAGAAATGGCTCTGCTCCCCGTGGCAGCGGGGTGGGAGGAGGAGGTCTCACAGCTCCGGGGCCGCCGGGTAGCCCACTGTGACGGCGACGGCCCGTGGGTGTCCCCGTGCTCTGCGTGGCTGGTTAACAAGCCAGGTTCGGCCGGCCCCACACCTCACTGATGGAGGCTCACCCATAGAACTTGTGGGACGTTCTCCACGGCCCCTTCTCCCAGGGGATTCATGCAAAGCTCGGGCTGGACGCAGCCTGGTTTACCCTGCATTGCCCGGTCCCTGGGCTGCCCACAGCCCGCCGTCACTCATTATTTGGCACTGAAGCGTCGGTTTCTCTTTCCGACGACGCCGCACTCTGGCCGTGTTCCCTGCACCCACACCCAACACCCCCCGGGACGCATCTTTGAAAGCCTCAGAAGACTCCGGCATCTGGCGTCCGAAACCACATCCGTCAGATTTGGGTTGATTAAAAAGCCCGGCCGCTTATGACTTTGATGTGTTGACCCGCCCTCTGAACGTGACACTGCAGCTCCGGTTGTTCTGCTAACGTAGGGTCAACTTCCTTTGTCCGTAGAGAAGACAGAGTAATCGCCATGGTAACGGGGAACACCAGGTCATTAAGTCAAATAAACCGGCGGGTTAGGGATCGTGAGTCTGCGCAGCGTTGGACGCTGGTGAGACGTGGAGGTGCTTCAGTAAAACCCCACTCACCTGGCCTGGCTCATTTCTGCAGGCAGACGCCTGCCAGGGATTGATAATATTTTTGTCTTAGGCAAGTGGACTCCAGTGGATGCCGCTCTTTTAGGCTGTTGAAATGGGTCTTGGAAATCTCGCCTAAAACAAAAACAACAAAAAAAGTTTCCATTATATACTTATGGGTAATTTCCCCGTAATCCCTCGTATCACATAGCGCAATGGATTATCAGCTCGGTCGCAGAAAATAACGGAGTGATTAAGTGAGGGCCTTTTTTTTTTTCTTAATTATATGGGAATGACTTTATCCCGAGGTGTTTGGAGAACGCATTAAGTGGAACTTAGATAGCTTAGTTTAGAAGTGTGATTCTTCTAAGAATTTAAGACGTTGGGGGTGTTACTTTGACCAAGTAGTTACCGAGAAATAATTCACAATTATTTCTTATAAGGAAGATTTTGTCCACATTAGGGTAGGAGACCAAAGCGGGAAGGGCTTTGGGGCACTGATAAAGGCCCTAAGTGTATTTTTTTTATCCTGTGTAATGTTAAATTCTTGCAACTGAATCAAAACAGTGTTAAATCATGGCAATCTCTGCACTTAGGGAATGGGTACATACGTGTATGATCACACTCTGCAAATCCCACTTTTAAAGCTGTTAATAGACTTTGCACCTTTTCTTTGACAAGGACGTGTCACATTTAAAGTTTTACATTCATCATGGCAACAGGTAGAACTGGGGAGGGGGGAATGTAATATTTTGTGGGAATTTTGATATGAAAAGAAACTAGTCGTTTATTTATACAATAGGCTTGGCTCAAAAAAAAGTGTTTTTCAGACTCGATATTCCTAATGGGGGATGTGACTATTTTATTTTTAGTAGCAAATTTGGATGTAGACTGACAGACATAGCTGAATGTCTTAATAAATCTAAATTTGAAGATTAAAAAAAACTTTTTTAGGGACTTCAGAGACTTAGAAATGTTCTATAGCCGTGTCCTTCCTAAAGCTGGCTGCTAGGGCTTCACCGCCTTTGCTTCCTTCTCAGCTCCTTGCGGATATAACGTCACGTCCCAGAACGGTACTATTTATTCGCCCGGGTTTCCAGATGAGTACCCGATCCTGAAGGACTGCGTCTGGCTTATCACGGTCCCTCCTGGCCACGGCGTCTACATCAACTTCACCTTGCTGCAGACGGAGGCGGTCAACGACTACATCGCTGTCTGGTAGGAGCGCCTCTGCCCATAGGCCCATCCGTCGTGGGGACAGGCGGTCCCCGCCGCCCCTTCCGCGGGCTCTTGTGTCACACGACATATTAAGAAATGCGCTTTTTTGGGTGGATATCGGAAATGAGATTTACCGACCGCATCCGGCGACGGAGAGCATAGATGTCCTGTAACACGGTCGATAAATTCAGGAGGACTCTGGTTATAGATTATTCCAAGATAATCTCACTTTACGTTTTTTGATGTGGTTTTTCCAAAAGGAAGGTGTGTTAGGATCCCTTGCACGATGAGAGCTCAGTGCCCGTAGGAATGTGGAGGAGGGAATCGCGCACAGCCCTCCGCCCCTCAGCCTCCGCAAACGTGGCGTGTGGGGCGCAAGCGGGCTGGGGACCTGGGTTCTGGTTCTGCTCCTGGGAGCCCCGCGGCCTTGGGCAGGTCCCCGTGTGGCCCTTGGCTACAGCTCCGCGTCGGTGGCAACAGCCCTCTCCTCTCTGCTTTGGGACGTGAGAGCTCACGGGGACCCTGGGATTGGGTGGCAGGTGCATGCAGTGCTGTGGAGGGGGCACTGGGGCTGCCCACTGGGGCTGTGCGGGTGATGAGGAGCTCGAGGCAGGCTGGGGAGCAGGATGGGCTGCACCAGACTGATGGGGCGCGGGGTGTGCGGGGCGCTGGGGGTCGTCCTGGAGGCTGGAAGACCCGGGAAGCCAGGGACCAGGGTGACCCGAGGTGTGGGTCCTGTGGGGTCAGGGAGCAGGCCCAGGAGGAGGCCGGGCTCAGTTCCAGGGGCCCCGGGCCGCCCTGAGGCTTGGGAAAGGGCCGGCTCTGTGAGAAGCGCCTTGTGGGAGGCGGGGGCCTGTCTCTTGTGCTGGACGGCACCGGAGGGTGAAGGGGACTTGAGGTACTAAAGGGACTCGGGATGCCATTTGGGAACCTGGGCGAGCTGAGTGGGGGTGGCCCGGAGCCCATGACCAAGACAACTCTCAGCCACCTTCGGTGCAAATTGGTGGCTTTACTGACGCCCAGGTGGGGCAGGGCAGGAAGGGCGGCTGCCCCGGGACTGTGGGGTCCCTCCCCACACGGGAGCCGTGGAGGCACAGCTGTGTCCACAGGGTCCCCGCGGGCCACGGGGGCTGCAGCGCCTGCAGGCCTCACCCCCCCCCCCCCGGGAAGTGGCACTTGCCCTCAAGGCGTCCCTTCCCTGGTGAGTCAGGCTACCCCGGGGAGGCTTCGTCCTGCTACCCTCTGGGACAGTTAGTGAGCTGGGGGACTCACGTCCACGGGCCTGCAACCCCTATCCCTGAGCAGCTGGTTCCCCCTCCCGAGGGCAGCAGGACAGCCCGGGAGGGGCCCCGGGTGGGGACAGTCCCTTCAGAAGCGCAGCAGGGCGAGGCCCCGGGCCTGGGGCGGCCCGACTGTGGGGCCGGCGGCTGCCGTGGGCTCTTCGCGATGAGCAGGGCCGCCTGTGGGGCGCCACGACACGGGCAGGACAGACACCGCAGCGTCCGGCCAACCTTGGCACATTAGACATTGCCACGTGTCCAGGCAGTGTCCACGCGTCACTCATACTTTGCTCACTTTGTGCAAAGCACAGCAGTCCGCTGAGTGTGTGTTCAGGCCTCCCTGGCTTTGGGGGGCTGCTGCATCCGGTAACCCGCCCGTGGCCGGGGCGCAGGGCCAGGTGCGCACCTGCTGTCCGCGTGTCCGCTCGGGCCTGGAGAAAGCCTCCTGCGGAAGAGGAGGGGCTGTGCCCTCAAAGTGCCCTGCCTTCTAGGGACGGGCCCGACCAGAATTCCCCTCAGCTGGGCGTCTTCAGCGGCAACACGGCCCTGGAGACGGCGTACAGCTCCACCAACCAGGTCCTGCTCAAGTTCCACAGCGACTTCTCCAACGGAGGCTTCTTCGTCCTCAATTTCCACGGTCAGTGCGTTTTCACCCCACGCACTAAGTGGGCGCGCTCCCTCGGGCTTCGCGGCCGGCGGTGTGGACGTGACCTCCGGCCCGGCCGAGCTTCCACGTTCCCTGGACCCCTGCTCGAGCCCCTGATTGATTTTGAAAATCAATCATTTGGAGAAAAGACCAGCAGTCCCTTCCATCTCGGGGGACCCACCCCCGTGGGTGCCCTCAGCATGAGGGGTGGGGGGCCCATCGAATGCCAGCATGGACCTGGCACCAGGCTGTGGGGGAACCGTTTCCCTTCCAGAATCTCGAAACGAGGTCAAGCCCCTTCGGCTTCATGTGTGCTTCAACGTGAGATAGTCCTGGTAGCTAGAGAACGTCCCAAAGCAGACGTAGATCCTGCAGCACACCGGGGCATTGAAACAACAGGAGAGGGGTGCTTTCTTTTCTGTTTTTTTTTGTTGTTGTTGTTATAATTTTGTTTATTCAGCAAATGTAATTGTGGTTTTTTTGTTTTTGTTTATCCCATAAACCATTTAGCATTTCAGCTCAAGAAATGCCAACCTCCCCCGGCAGTTCCACAGGCAGAAATGCTTACTGAGGATGAGGATTTTGAAATAGGTAATGAGTTCTTTGTTACAATATCACCAGCTCGCCCCATCTTTTTTCTTTTTTTTTTTTTTTAACACACCCACCCCTCACCGCAGTAGTTACTCAGATGAGTAGATGAGTATTTGTCGGAAATATCCCAGAGCATTGCTGGGGAGTCCGACGTACAGGTCATGTATCAAATAAATGTGTTTTTCTTCCCTCACCTCCTTTTGGCCATTTGAGTCTTGCTTTTGTCCTTTGGAACATGTCCCCACCTGCATTTGCTAGTTTGTATTTTTTCTTCTAAATAAAGTTTCCAGTGACAGATTTAGTTATTTGTGTTCAGTTAGAAAAGCATGTTCATGCCCTAGAAGGGCTTCATCATTTGTAGCTTAGATAACGATGATTCTAACTTTGACCTTTCATTGAAACTGGGATGTAATTGGTGAGTATATTTAATGATAATATTTAGAAATGGTGCTTCATCATCCTATATTAATGGCATATTTCATTAAATAATCATCAGGTCACATTAGGAAACCAGCCGTGGCATATGCTTGTGGTCTAATTGCTGTGACCCAGGATTTCTCTGTCTCGGCTACGAATCCAACACCCTGTTCTCACCCCATGTTTCAGACCACTGGTCAAACCACGTGATCCAATTTCTGCTCTACTCATAATGGCTCAGTTAATGGGAACATGGTGCTAATTAGGCCAAGGTCACGGGTTAGCCCTCTCTGGATGCATTAAAGCCATTCTCCTCTACATCCTTGAATCCCAAGCAACCCCAGTTCACTTTCTTTCTTTTTTTTTTTTTTTTCAATCGTAATTGCGGTGGGAAGGGGTGCAAACGTAGACACACCAGTCTTTGAAAAAGCCCTCCATGCAGCCTCTGCTGATATCAGGACAGCATTTTTATAACCGAAGAAGTGAAAATGGCACCATTTGATTGGACAGGCTAAGGAGGAATACCTCTGTTCACTGACTTGATTCGTTAAGTCGCCATCTATATGTTTAAAAGGTTCACACGCTGTGTGTGTCATGGAAACATACTAATTCCCAGGCGTGTTGGGTTTGACTCTTGCAGGGGATTTTGTGAAGTACCAGTGCCACCCCGGGTTCACATTGTCTGGGACAGACACGCTGACCTGCAAGCTCAGCGCCCAGCTGCAGTTCGAAGGCTCCCTCCCCACCTGTGAAGGTACGCGCCACCTGGTTCTGCACACGGACTCGTTCAGCAGGGGAAACCGGATGGCTCTTGTGGGTCTAGGCCTTTCTTGGATGGCTCCGGCCTCAGTCACTGTGTTATGACCTCCTTGCCACTAAAACTACCTGCGAACACAACTATCTAATTACCTTTCTCTTTTAGCTATCTCTAAAAGACGAATCAAAAGCATATCATAGAAAAGGTCTTGTTTTTTTCTTTCCCCAAGTTTGTCAGAAAATTTTCAAACATAAGGCAAAGTTGAAATAATCTAGAAATAAAAATCTGACTACCTACTACATAGGTTCCACCGTTAATGAACTATAGACATCCTTGGTCATGTGTCTGTTATCTTTCTATCCATCCATTAATTGTTACTTTTGAAGCACTTCAAGGCAAATCACAGGTATCACTATGATTCCCTCTAAATATTTTAATATGCATAAAATTATCTAGTTTACTATATTTCCTGTAAAATTCATAAACATTGAAATGCACATATGTTGCATACAAGAAGATACACACATTCCATATATTCAGTTATCTTTAAAATAAATAGAGCATTGGAATAACAGAAATCATAAAATAGCGCAAGATTTGAATCTATTGAGTCCACTGATTGGAGTATAATTAGATCACTTAAAAATATTTGAAATGCTCCACTCTCAAGTAGTATTGGTAGGAAAAAATATAAATAAGCTAAAATGGCTCTATGTAAGTCACATGTGTCATGGTTTGGCCAATCAAAAAGTCTTACAAATTAGAATAGTTTTTATTTTGTGACTTCAAAATCACAATAAACATTCAATTCATTTAAAGAATGGGACCTTTGCGCTTTCAAGGAATTTAAATATTATCATTCATTGGGGATAACGAAGCCCCTAAAAGGGCTCAAAATTTAGGCATAGAAGACCCAGTGACTCTAGATTCCCAGCAAGTGACCACAGGTAAATCATTAATCCCTTGGGCTCCGTCTGTAAGGAGGATGGTTAATTTGCCTTATTTATGGGATTTTGGTAAAGATGCAGAGACTATTAAATGAATTATCCTAATGTTTTGTAATGTTAATTATCTGCCCTAGTAAGAGGCAACTTTCTTTGTATTGCACTAGTATTGATTTTACAAGTGCTGGCACCCGGGGATTGATTCTTTTAGAATGTGCGCTTCCTTTGTGCTTGCTCATTTTGAATGAGAGGGAACCCTAGTCATCCAGGGGGAGGGAGACAATTTTCAACATCTGAAGGAAATCAGGAAAGAAGTAGTTTTAAATAACCATAATAACTCAGGCTAATTCTAAGAAAAACTGCTTTCAAATCATACCCCTGGGGAGAGCCGGTGGGTGCGGGCAAAGACGGTCCTCTCGGGAGCGCGCCCTCTTTGGCTCGCTGTCTGCTTTACCCGCTCAGGACCCACGTAGTTGCGGGGTCACGGACACTCTGCCTCACCCCTCCCTCACTTCAACTTGGGGCACCGCTCGTGGTGCTGAGTCAGGAGACTGAGTCATTACTTTCTTAGAAAAATCAGTGCGTTGGGACCATGTTACATCAGCAACACCCACCTACGGTGGATTTTTTTTTTTTTCTCAAGGTGCGAGGGGTTATGAAATGTTCATCCTTTTCCATTTTAGATACAAATTAATGGGGGTAAACCTTCACATATTTGGGGCACATTTAATTTCAACCAACAGTCTTTATGTTTCTCCGCATCGATGACTTCAAGCAAGGAGGCCTTAGCTGCTGAGTGGGGAAAGGCTTACGTATTTATTTAACATGCTACTCCAGAAAGGAGAAAAATACTTTATTATGTTGGCTATCCTAAGGTTAACCTCATTTTTATTTAAATGAAATTAATTCACGACAGTCCAGGAACAGAGTAAATCAGCACAACCTGAGCACCGTTCTCTAAATCACTCGGCCTCACACATGGTTCAAGGAAGACTCAGTTAACAAGACACATTCTCTGTCCTCAGGCCAGAGGCTCCCACGTCCTACTGTACGCGGAGCAATTACTACAAAGGATAACGCAGTTTGCTTCTCTTTCAATTCACGAGTAAATATGCTTAAAACAAACCGAGAGTTATCTTAGCTGTCATTCCCTAAATACATTATTTTAAAAAAGGAAATGGGGGCTTGGATGTCTCTTATCACATAAGCATTTAATGACAGTCTTTCTATTATTCGGTAGGGCTCAAGGGGAAGGAGTGTACAATCCCCCAATAAATTATTGGTGGGAAATTGTGTGAGTTATGAGTCCTACTAAGGTCTTCTTTGAAAATTATGACCACTCTTAGGGTGATTGATTGTTCCTTAGGAAGAGTGGGAGCAAATCGTTCCTTGAAAGTTAGCATCCTATGCAGATAAATAATACCTCGTTGGATGCTCATCTTAGAAAACACAGTGAGGGTCTGGAATATTTTCCAGCACCACCAAGTGATTCTCTCCTCCTCTCTGAACACTGGCTGAGTGCCCTATGGTCGAAATCAATTCTGACACTGTCTATGTGGACACAGTGTCCGGCCCCCACAGGTTAAGGGCTCAGTCCTAAAAGACAGCTCCCCCTTCGAGAGGCCAGTCACAAATCCAGGTTGTCACCTGTGCTCCTGACTGACCTGCTATAGATAAGAAGTCCTCACAATCGCTTCTTTGGGTTTTATCCTACGTAATAATGGCTCACATAACCTACGGGAACATTGACTTACATTTACCAGTTATATCCTTGGTGGTTAGAATTGTATTCTGTATCCTTTATTATATGAAGGGTACTAGTGAGCAGTCAGATGAAGAGGTGCAGGGTTCAGGGCCTGGAAGGGGTCTCAGCACTGGAGCTTCTGCACCCTGGAATTGGGCTATAAGAATGTTCATTGAGCTAATCTCACCCCTTGTCCCTCTTTGAACCCACTGCTTCACCAGAGGTCTGTGAGTGGAGCAGGAATTTCCATCACTGGGGCTTTCTGGTGACCAGCCCCATCCTGAGTGGGGCTACCGAGGGCCCCACTCCGAGTCACCTTATTAGCTAAACTCAGGTGTAATTCGAAGGGGCTCCTCAGGACAAAAATACTTTCAATATGCAGGAGATTCCAAATGTTTTAGAACCTCTGCCAGGAACACGGGACAGAGGCCAAGTATATTTTATGCTAGAAGAATGTCCCAGAAGTGACTTTCCTCGTGTTAAGGAAAGAGGAGCACTTCAAAAAGTAAAGAGAAGCAGTGACAAAGTTCTGTGACAAGAAAGGTCATGTGGAGTGTCCAGGAAAGACGAGACGACTCCTACCACTCTGCTCTTAGGGTGTGTTTGGGGAAGACGCATTAAGTGGATGGAAACCTAAAAAGTGGGCCAACTTTTAAAGGTCTTCAGGGGCACCTGGAAGGCTCCATTGATTAATCATCTGACTCTTGATTTCATCTCAGGTCATGATTTCAGGTCTTGGGATTGAGCCCTACGTGGGGTCTGGGCTCAGTGGCGAGTCTGCCTAAGATTCTCTCTCCCCTGCCCCTCCCCATACTCTGCTCATGCTCTCTCAAGCTCCCTCCCTCGCTCTCAAATAAATAAATACATCTTAAAAAGTAAAAAGGTCTCCAGTATCAGGTAGCTTCAGCCTGTGGACAGTGCAGATCCATCAGTGGTTTTTAAAATATTCAACCTAAAACATGGAAACATATGTTGTCAGTGAACACTGGAGACAACCAGTGCCCTTCAGATAATGAGCATTTCATGGAAAGCTCAGGCGTGACCATAATACCCACCTCAAGGGCTTCAGGTGACGGCTTTCCCACTTGTTCATAGAGTTCTCTTTCCCAATTCTCCGGGACCTATGGATGCTTATAAGAATTCATTTTAATTATTAATATGAACTAATGTTTGACTGCACTGCTTCTGCCGAAGCCCTGCAAGCTGCATTGAATAATTTTTAAGCCTCACATTTAATGTTTCTTCAAAAATAAGCTAAGGGAATAACTCATGCAGAGGTGTGGTGATTCAGAACTCAGGTGAATGTCTCAGAGAGGCCCTTTCTTTCCGAGGTGCCTGATGGGAACCTCACACAGATGCTCCCCATAGTGGGAGGTAGCCAGTGTCCCCCGCGGAGATAGGGTGTGTTTACACTGTGAGTGCTGATGGAGAAACGCGCACAGCCGGGCTGGGCCCGTGGAAAGCCCACAGTCTCTGAACGTTTCCCACTGTGGGTGGGCGTTGCTCCTGGCAACAGGTTTACAGCAAGGGACAGGAAGGAGTAGGCACCTAGGAAGGAGCAAGAGAAACAAAGGAATCAAAAACACGCTCGCTCCCAGGGAGACATACCCAAGTGCATTTTAAAACAATGCATAGGTCTGGAAAAAATATTAAGTGTTATAAGCAAAAGGAAACAAAGAATGTCACATATTTTCATTGAATCTTCTCTAAGCATCAGAAGCAGCATATTGAGGAAAATGGAGGGAATAAAAATAACTGTGCTTATGATTGTGCTTGTGATTTATCACCACTCACAGCTCTCAAACCCTGTCCGCTCTCCAGGTGGCTTCCAGCCACTTAGCAGACAGTTTCCTGTTTCTGGATGACACCGAGTTCCAGTGTTGCCTAATAACTATAGTGGTGGTGATGAAATCAGAAGGAGGCGGTTTGGGCTAAAGGCTTCCCATGTGTAATAACAGCAGGATGAACTGTGCAGGGGCAGCGACACCTTTATTCAGGAGGAGGCACGCGCGGGGTCAGACCATCCCAGGCCTTGAAACACCTTTGGCCCCTGTACTGCTTCAGCCCGAAGGAAAGCATTTACATGTGTCTATGTAATCATGACCCGACATGTAGCTTTATTGCTCTCCGGTCTCATCGGAGCAGAGGAACGCTCTGACTCTCACTGCGAAGTCAAAGCAGGTCCGTGGAGATTCTCCAACCCCAGGCCCTCACAAATGCCTCCAGATAGAAAATCTTTTTTTTTTTTTTTTATTGTGTTCTCTTAGAAAATGCCAAAATGTTCATTTCTAAAAGGGCATAGTATATTTTACAGGGTGACCTTAGCACCATCACAGAGGAAATTACTTTCTAAACTAAATTGCTTTAGTCTGACTGTCTTGAATTATTATTTTTTATATATAACTTACCTTTAATTAACATTGTAAATATTCTTAAAAATCTACCTAAAATACTTCTTTATTAAAAGGACTCTGTGAAATGATTCATCTTTGGTGATCTCATGCATAAACATTTTCTAAATTTTAAGGTACATCTGAATAAGAACACCAAGATAAATGAAAGAAAAAAAAGGCAAAATTGCCTTTTAATAAGACAGTTACTTAAATTAAAATGTATTGCATAAATTTTTCCCACCTGTTTGGGAAATTATATCAAAATATATGTAGTAAGAATATAAATTTAATTAATCAATATAAAGTTATTTAACTAGTTGCATTTAATAAATGTAAATTTAATGTAATTAGTTAAAAGGAGATAATTCAACCAATAAGACACAATTTCCTCTAACAAAAGCTCCTTTTCATGAAGGAAAAGCTGATCATTTAACTTTAAAATTTTATAAATAGTTTTGCTATATCTGTGTTTACCTTTGAATCATTATCAATATATTATATATTTTTTTCTTGATAGTTGTATAAATAAACTGTTTCTGGAAGATAAATTATCAATGAAATAAACTACTAATTAGGAGACTGGTGATTTTCCTTTGTGTGTTCATACCTATGTGGATCAGTTTTATTTTGAAAGCCTTAAGTAAAGAAAATAGGAAAGCAGGAGGGAAAAAGTATGTCAGTGTGCCCTCTGCACAGTCTTTTTTTTTTAAGATTTTATTTATGTATTTATTCATGAGAGACACAGAGAAAGGCAGAGACACAGGCAGAGGGAGAAGCAGGCTCCCTGCAGGAAGCCGGAATCCTGGGACCCCAGGGTCACGCCCTGAGCCAAAGGCAGATGCTCGACTGCTGAGCCCCCCAGGTGTGCCCCCTACTCTGTCTTAATGATTCATTCGTAATGCTAAACTGACAAAGAATTCATTATAATAAATTGATCCTTTAGAAATCACTACTCTTACTTGACCTTGTAACAACCCAGAGATCCAATATGGCTTTCAGCCCAGGTCTCTGACTCATCTCTTATCACGGTCCTGAACAATTTTTAAACATCCAGTGTTCAAAAATAACTATCCTAAATATAATTAAAAGCATAATCAAAGGCAAAAAATAAATACAGTTTATCTATTACTGTATGTAGTTGCACAATGTTTTTGTAATATTGCATTGAGAAGGTGAAGTCTTACTTGGTAGCTGAATTGGGAAAACATGAGATCCTAGGATCAAATCCGTAATGCACCTGCCCCAAGTCAAGGTGTGTGGGCAATAAAGTCATAGAAAGTTCCTACAGTGAAAGGTACATGGTAATCACTCCTCTCTCAGCACGTCCCCCCTTCACACGCAGAGGGTCATCAGCTGGTGAAGCAATTGTGTTGCTTCACCACCTTTTTCCAGATAGAGGAAACTTTCAGGTTCCACGTTTCTTTTCAATTTGGCACCTTTATCACACTTGGCTACCCCACACTTGTGTCAGTGACCTAATCTCTTTGACCCTACATTTCCTTAGAGGTAAATGGGATCTATCTATGTGTCTTTGTATCTACCTAATGACCCTTATATTGACATATGTATTATACACACACACACACACACACACACACACACGTGTGTGTATATAATTCTTGTTTAAATCATAAGATGGTATTAAAATGTTACTCGTTATTATTGACTGTTGTTCTCCTGCTCTGTTTGTGCCCTGTATTAAATTTGGCCATAGCTCATTAGGATTGGTCCCCGACCACCATCGTTGGCTTAAAAATAGGAATAGAAACAGGAATAGAAACTCTCCTATTGAAATTGGATTCATTTTGTTAAGGAAAACTTTTACCGGTATTTTCCTCATTAGCACAATGCCCTGCAAATGAAGTCCGGACAGAGTCTTCTGGAGTCATCCTCAGTCCAGGTTACCCAGGCAACTATTTTAACTCCCAGACATGCTCGTGGAGTATTAGAGTGGAACCAAACTATAACATCACCATCTTTGTGGATACATTCCAAAGTGAAAAGCAATTTGACGCACTGGAAGTATTTGATGGTAAGTTTCTTCTTCTTTTTTTATTCTTTTTTAACCTACCAATGACCTTTACCTAGTGTGATAAAAACACCATCGTGACGTTTTTGTTACACAAGGATTTTCACATACTCTTGAGTTAAATTTTATCTCCCCCAAACAGATAATGAATTATTCCTGCACTTGTGCCATCTCAAGAGTCTGTGGAACATGAACATACTTTTGTTAATGTTTCGACTTTTAAGCGATTAATATACTAGTGATGCACTCTGAAAATGTCCTGAATTTACTTGAAGCATTATTTAATTCTTTCATGTGGGGATTTACAATAGATGACCTCATCCAGCTCTTCCTTTCTCTCTAAGTATTCTATTGATTTAGAAGATATTTTAGGAAACTTAAGAGAGCTAAAGGTACTTTAAGCAATTTAAACAATTATTTTGCTAGAACTATATAAAAATAGTGGCTCCCAGAGATTTCTAAATGATAAATGCTACAGAATTCTTTAATGTCTGATTTAAAAAAAATGATTTTTTTAAAAAAAAGTACAATGCACTTACCCAATGTTAATACTGTTTTCAACTCTAGTCTTACACATTTTTACACATTTCTAATGAATTTATTAATATAACAATGACATTCTTAAAAGTAGCATGTGGTTGAATTATCAATTTGAAATGGAGATGATGGTAATATTTTTCTTTGTATAGAAGCATTATCATAGCCCAGAAAATTAGACCAAGATACAATTATGGCCGTACATAATAACTAGGCTTTTGCATGTTTTGATGGACTCATCACCGAGTTCAGTAAAATAACAATCAGCTCAGAAAAAAAATTACTGTAATTGATTCTGTGTGTGTGTCTATGCCCTCTACTTCCTTGAAGAATCCTAATAGTCAAGTTGTTCATATGGGTAGACACCGCATGAATCAGTTTATGTATTTCCTAAGATCATGAGCTAGTAAATTGGAAATAAATTCACGCTTACATATGTAGAAACAGCAGTATTTTCATTTTCAGAGTGTTTTTTTCAAGTGTATGTTAAACAAGCATGGGCTACGGAAGACCTCTTCTGTGGTCTTTAGGATGGAAAGACGTAATTTATTAGCCAAGCACAAAAATGGAATTCTTACGTCAATGAGAAACCAGATAAACTCAATTCTGAGGTCAATTAGGTGACATATAAGAATAAAGTAGGTGAGGAGCCTGCTTGTGGGAATGTGCGTGTGTGTATGCATATTCCTATCCATGCTGTATGTAATGAAATATATTTACATAATTACTTTAAATCTGTCCACGTTCCCTTGTGTGACCATAGTTGAATTGGAATTTAGCTAACAGTGTTTTCTCTGCTTCCAATTGCAGGAGCAGTCATTACCAGTATTTTTTCCTAAGTGCTTGTTTGATCCCCCAAAAATATGGGTGGGTCACACCCATTACAAACCACAAAGCAGATAACAGAGAGAAATATCAAAGCAGATGCTGTTAAAATTACCAGAGATCCATGGTTAGCTTTGTTCTAGTCTCAAAGATTTGTCTATAAAATTAAAGGGCAGAGTTTTATATGAATATTTTATCAAGTGTTAGCATTTTTCTTGCATCGAGTGTCATGTTTATCTCACCTCTCTCTGTTCCGTAAGATAGTGGTTCCAACTCAGCTAATGAGTCGGAAAAAAAAAAAAAAAAAAAAGACGCGTTGAAAATACTGATTTTAGACTTTATTATCCCAGGAGTACATTTCTGTCTGAAGCTCCAGAAGTGGATATTCCTCAATTTAAATAAATAAATAAATACATACATACATACATACATAAATACATAAAATCATAATAGAACTCAACTGAGAAAGGTGTCGACATAAAGATTGTGGCGTTCACTTGTAAAATGCTTAATAGTGTCCATGCTGGGGCAAGAGGCTCCACAGTGGCTCTGTATTGTACACGTGCTGAGCTGGATGTGTATTTTCAAAGTCCTTCGAGTCCTTGCCGAAGCTGTTTACATGTTATGCAAAGAGAACAGATGGAGAGTGATGAAGAATTAGTTGCTGGATTAAGAACACCTGAAGCTCTCCTCTTGAGTACTGTCACGAGAAGTGATACCGTAAAACTTCATAAATGCAGGTTAATTTCCGACTGGTATTTTATTTTAGAATAGATAGTATCTCTTTAGACACAACGGAAAACCAGCACACAAAACACATTAGTCTTCTTTAATCATAAAATATGGTCGTCCTTGTATGGGACATCTTCCAGGAAACTGGGAAGTAGCATCTTATCTGATCCTACTTTGCTCCGGTGAAACTCAACATTGCCTGGTTCATCCCCAATGTACTAGTTTTTTGAATTCGTTGACTAGGGTTGCCATCCCAAAGTGACAACACGGAGGGGCTGAGGCAACAGAAACGTGTTTCCTCCCAGTCCTGGAGACAGGAAGTCCAGGACGCAAGTGTGGGCAGGGCTGGTTTCTCCAAGGCCCCTCTCCCTGGCGTGTGGGTACCATCTGTCCTCATGTCCCCTCCGCCCCTTGGTGTGTGTCCGTGTCCTGATCTCTTCTCTGTGCAGGGTCTCCAGTTCTACTAGATTAGGGTTCATTCCAGGGTCCTCAGCTGACTTTAATGACCTCTTTAAAGACCTCACCTCCAGGTATAGACACACTCCTAGATACTGACCTGTAACATATGCATTTGCAGGACAACAATTCTGGCCAGAACAGGCATTTTTTCTTATTTTTAAATAATTTTAACCACTCTCATTGGGGGTTACACAAAAAGTGAAGTTGTGGTTTCCTGGTTCCTTTGCATGAATAAAAATCCTACATACAACTCTCGAAGCTAGTCTCATACCCTGATAACATCTGGCAGTGAGGACCACATTCTCCCACCCATAATGTGCTCCCTGGGACTGACCTGCATGATGTAGAAAAGCCACCCAGATGTCAGACTAGGAGGTGGCGCTGAGTTCTCCAGCAGAGGCTGTTGTAGCCGACGCCCAGGAAGTGCAAATGCAGCTTCTGTACTCAGGAAAGCAATTCCTCCCAGGAAGTGACATCGAGTCATGGAGCCAAGAGTCATGTTAGCTGACTGTATGCTGCACTTGCTTCTATTAACTATATTTTAGATTTTGACTTTGTGACTTGAATTTTAAAAAATTTCAAATGTACCAAAAGGTGAAAAAATTTAAAAATACCGATGTGGACTCATTACTTGATGTAATGAATTTTAGGGTTTTTGTCAAATTTACCATGGGCTCTGTTTTTTTTGTTTTTGTTTTTTTGTTTGTTTTGTTTTGTTTTGTTTTTTAAGAGGCAGGGAGCACAGAGAAATTCAGGGACTCCACTTATATCCTATACCATGTGCGCCTCTCCTAGAAGGAAATAGTACTGAAGGGGACAGGGTGGTGGGTCACGCTTGCACATGTTCTATGGTTCCTTCTCTACCTCTGTCCATCTGTCTGTCTATCATGTAACTGTGCATCTCCAGTTATACCATGTCCTACCTACGCACACATACACATAATTTATATATGGCACACCTTTGAATTTTTACACAATCGCTATCATATTTAACTGCAGTTAGATTTCTTCAGTCATCAATATGCTGTTTTAAGAATCGCCTATGCCAGTAAGTGTTTATCTAGCTCATTAATTTTAAATGTGCATAGAATTCCTTTTCATGGCACTTGTAATTATTTTCTAAGATGTCAAAATGCTACTTAAGATCTAGGTTTTGCTATGCTGAGACAATGCTGGAGGAAACTTTTGGCTATAAAAATAACACTAGCGCACATGTGCTGAAGTTTATAGAAATATCATGGACCCTCAGTTTTATTGGACATTACAGAATTGCTCTCCACAGTTATTTTACTAATTTATTCTTCTACCAGTATCACATGAAAGTCTGTAATTCCCCATATGCTTACAAGATTGTCCATACTAATGATGATAAATAAATCTCATTTATTTTAATAGCTCCTATTTTACAGGTAAGGTTCATGGGATCTACTTAGTGTGTGTTAACAATGAGAGATTATTTTGATTGGTTATTATTTTTTGATTGTTTTTTTTTAATTAGGGAATATATTTTTTGTTTTATTCATTTGGAACTCTGTTTCCTTTGAAGTAAGTAAGTAATGTGCATTTAGACTCCTAAACTTAATAAAAAGCTAACCGTGGTCTGCATTTCATAGGTGCTAGCTCATATTTGAACTTTTTGTTTGTTTTTCTGTTTTGTTTAGGTTCTTCTGGTCAGAGTCCTCTGCTAGTGGTCTTAAGCGGAAACCACACTGAACAATCCAATTTTACGAGCAGGAGTAATCAGTTATATCTCCGCTGGTCCACTGATCATGCAACCAGTAAAAAAGGATTCAAGATTCGATATACAGGTAAGTAAGTGGGGTTTAGATTTAGCATAAAAACATTTTTAATACAAGAGATCTGCGGTAAATAAAAAAAAATTGAGAGAGATTTATAATATAAACCTAATTTCCAAAGATGAGTAATTAACTCCCATAGAAATAACATCATGTGAAATTATTCTGAATGAGGAATCTCCAAACTGTAGCAGGTAAAAGAAATCATTTGTTGAGCAATATTCTAAAAATCATTACTAAAATCATAAAACTTTGAGTTGACATAGGGTAAACAAAACCATTTCCTCTAAAAGATTAACTAATATATACTGATTTGAAAGTAGGTTTAAATGCTAAGGAAACAAACAGGAAGAGATATTTGTATTGCTATTAGATTTGTAAGTGATAACCTCTTACTACTAATAAATAGTATGTATTTTTATTGATTATCTGAATGCCTCTATTTGTAGGCTACATATATGTATACATATATGTATAGACACATACATTTTTTTAAGATTTTATTTATTCATGAGAGACACAGGGAGAGACAAAGACACAGGCAGAGGGAGAAGCAGGCTCCCTGCAGGGAGCCCGGTGAGGGACTCGATCCCAGAACCCTGGGATCACACCCGGAGCCCTAGGCCGACTCTCAACCGCTGAGCCACCCAGGTGCCCCAACACATAGAAAATTAATATGGGTTTACATATGTATATTTCCTCTGAACATTTGTCCTCTCCCCATATATCTTAATTATTCTCTGCCAGTGTTACTTATATTAATTAAACCGGTCAATATATCTATGTACATTAGATCCTGTGTACATTTGCCAATATGACCTGACCCACACCTAAGGTTTACACTGTCCTACAGAAACAGTAGACAATTTAAATTCCTCAGATATGTTAATTAACTAAGAAAAAAATCTATGCTTTTCTCAGCATCTCACTCAGCGATTTCCCATGGTGATAACTGAGATACGTTTCCCTAAGGAAGATGCCCATTGGCTACATTTAACTGAGCAATAGCTAACAGGGGATTGCGGATTCCTATGTTGGTGTTTTATGTGGTCAGCGGTGAGGAACATTCTGAGGAGGAGCAGCAAAAAGTATAGTTTTTTTTTTAAAGATTTTATTTATTTATTCATGAGAGACACACACACACAGAGAGAGAGAGAGAGAGAGAGAGGCAGAGACACAGGCAGAGGGAGAAGCAGGCTCCATGCAGGGAGCCCGACGTGGGACTCGATCCCGGGTCTCCAGGATCACACCCTGAGCCTAAGGCAGACACTTAACCACTGAACCACCCAGGGATCCCCATAGTGGTTTTAAGAATAAGATTTCAACTCTCCGGTTGGTAGACATCATGAAATATTAAAAGGTTTCAAGGTTTTGAAAAGGCTCCTGATGTGTAGACAGTGGGCATGAAATCTGGTCATTCTTTCTTGGTAAAGTCTAATAAAATACCCAGACCTTCGTTTCTCTCCCCTTCTCTCAAAGCAGTTATTCAAAATGCTTATTAACAAAGAGCTCACGGATCAAACAGTTTCCCTTAGACTGAGCTAGGAGAGTATTAGGGCAATGATTGGCTTTGTGTTCATCACGTTCCTTGATTTGAAATAAATATTGAGACCTTTAGAATTGTTTGAATTTATGTCCAACGTGCAAAACTGGACATTGCAGGGGAAATCGCGGTGAACCTAATTCATCTCCTCCTATCTTCAGCAAATAACCTAGTAGCCTGGTGATATGATTATACCTTGAATTTTAGTTCATTATAAAACAAGAAGATTCTCTTTGTTAAACTGTGTTGGGAGAGTAGGAAATTGGAGAACTTCAGAGACGGCTATAAATGTTTGTTTTGTCAGTGGATGCATCTATCTTTTAACAGATTTTCATTTAAAATCCAGTGATTCGGTGACCTCTGCTAGGAGTTCATCACCAGTGGTTTTAGCGCAGTGATTAAATGAACACGTCTCTGTTATAAAGCAGTGTGGGCAAGGGGGCTCGAGCCTGTAATATGACCACATGTCGTATCTTACACCCCTGCTTGTCCCACGTGTATGAAATACTGGTCATCCGGACATGGGATTGATATAATTGATGAACATGATTTGAAGCTGAAAGCAAAAGACACAAAGCAAGTGCTGTCCAAAGCTGATTCTAGACGACGCAGTACAGGTGAACGCAGAGTTAGTAATGGTCCTTCGATACTAAATGAAGTGAGTGAGCTTCACTGGGACAGTGAAAGCTACAGATTGGTCAGATATACATCCAGAAATTCCAGAATCTCTGACTGGCCAGTCTTCTCCCAGAGTGGACGCCTCCCTGCTTTCCCAAGACACAACCAGCAGTTGGAGGACTGAGCGTTGGTCCTCTTATTTCTTACCATGGCCAGCAAACCTGTCTAGGTGGGGCCGCGTGCTCTAACCTTTCCCTTTTGTTCTCAGGCCTCTAGTTCACCCCCTGGCCTCCTCCATATCTCATTCTAGGTGAGTTAGGAGAGAAGAAGTGTCTTGAAACCCTGGTGGTAGAAAAAGACTAACAAATAGGAGAGAAAATGGACAGTTACCAGACTCAACAGGGTAAAACAATCCTGCACGTTATATCCCATAACAGATTAAACTATGACAAAAATCCCAGGTGGGGCAGCCCGGGTGGCTCAGTGGTTTAGCACCACCTTGACCCAGGGCATGATCCCAGGATCTAGGATCAAGTCCCACGTCGGGGTCCCTGCATGGAGCCTGCTTCTCCCTCTGCCTGTGTCTCTGCCTCTGTCTCTGTGTGTCTCTCATGAATAAATAAATAAAATATAAAAAAGAAAAAAATCCCAGGTGATGTGGAATGAATTATGTGGTCTCTCTGTGTCCCTCCGGGGCCGTTACAGGCTTAATCTTCTCTCTACCTTTAGAGCAGGATCTACAGCCTACTCCTTCCTATAAATTATCTTTTTGTTTTAACAGTTGGTAGCCAAGATGCTTGAGTATACTCATTCCTTCCCTAAAATAAATATTTTTGCTCATTCAAAACTTACAAAATTTGGTCTAGAACAAGGACATAGAAGACGGCACAGCTGATGGGGCAGTGAATTGGAAGTTTCTCGTAATGATAGTGAATTTTTTTTTAAGATTTATTTTATTTTATTTTATTTATTTATTTATTTTTTAATAAAATAATTTTTATTGGTGTTCAATTTACCAACATACAGAATAACACCCAGTGCTCATCCCATCAAGTGTCCCCCTCAGTGCCCATCACCCACTCACCCCCACCCCCCACCCTGCTCCCCTTCCACCACCCCCAGTTCGTTTCCCAGAGTTAGGAGTCTTTATGTTCTGTCTCCCTTTCTGATATTTCCCACACATTTCTTCTCCCTTCCCTTATATTCCCTTTCACTATTATTTATATTCCCCAAATGAATGAGAGCATACACTGTTTGTCCTCTGATTGACTTACTTCACTCAGCATATACCCTCCAGTTCCATCCACGTTGAAGCAAATGGTGGGTATTTGTCGTTTCTAATGGCTGAGGAATATTCCATTGTTTACATAAACCACGTCTTCTTTATCCATCATCTTTCGATGGACACCGAGGCTCCTTCCACAGTTTGGCTATTGTGGCCATTGCTGCTAGAAACATCGGGGTGCAGGTGTCCCGGCGTTTCACTGCATCTGTATCTTTGAGGTAAATCCGCAACAGTGCAATTGCTGGGTCGTAGGGCAGGTCTATTTTTAGCTCTTTGAGGAACCTCCACACAGTTTTCCAGAGTGGCTGCACCAGGTCACATTCTCAACAGTGCCGGAAGGTTCCCCTTTCTCCGCATCCTCTCCAACATTTGTGGTTTCCTGCCTTGTTAATGTTCCCCATTCTCACTGGTGTGAGGTGGGATCTCATGGTGGTTTTGATTTGTATTTCCCTGATGGCAAGTGATACGGAGCATTTTCTCATGTGCACGTTGGCCATGTCTGTGTCTTCCTCTGTGAGATTTTTCTTCATGATAGTGAATTTTAACTTAATAAAAATCAGTCCTTTAAAAAAGAATTGCAGCGGTATTTCAGAAGATCACCCAGCTGAGAATATTCTCTGAGGATGCTCCTTGCAGGAGCATGGTTGACAGCCAAGGCCACACACATAGACTTTGCTTCTGGGCAATGCTATGATATGGAACCTTCAAAACGTTTCTTCTGAACTTATTTCTAAGGAGAAGTTCAACATCAAGCATTTAGACCTGTACGTGTGCTCTTTGTATACGGACCCCCATGGGGAAGCAGCACACTTAAAACTCCTCTTCCAAAAGGAAACACACATTTCTAGTACTTCACAACTTCCTTTATTGTTTTAATTCATCTAAAAGGAGTTCGTAGGACTGTTTGCTGCAATGAGACTGTAAGAATAAAATGTGTTTCTCTAAATGTGCAAATAACATGCAGAGCCTTTAGCCATCAGAGCGTTGTGTGCTGTGTACGTAGGACTGTGTTATTTTTAACAAATGCCCATCTTCAATTTTAAAAAGTTCCTACAGAGACAATGATTAAAGCTATTGTGCGATTTTTATTGACCTGGAGTGGTGCATTTTCTTCAGATCTTATTCAAGTCCCGTATGTTGAAAAGAAGCTACACATCTTACATCACTGTGCAATTCACAGACCCACTTAGCAACAGAGGAAGGAAAAAGTTAATGGCTTTAATCACAAAATGTTATAATCTTCTATTTTCTCCATTTTAATAATACTTTCCTTTTTCAGTATTCAGAATTGTTTTGTTTCAAATAAGTCCCCAGAGCTGTACCTCCACCATTTCTTATTCTGGTGGTCGATCCGCTTATTTAGGTGGGTAAGCCTTACGGGGCTGAGTGAAGGAGTTCACTCTGACGCTTCCATGTATTCTCTTATAATATTTTAGTTGGAAAGTTGAGATCTGCTTTCACAACGAGTAACAATTGTGTGTAATTTAACCTTCAAGAGGCACCCGGGTGGCTCAGTTGGTGAAGCATCTGCCATTGACTCAGGTCATGATCCCGGGGTCCTGGGACCCAGCCCCATGTCAGCGCCCTGCTCAGCAGGGTGTCTGCTTCTCCTCTTCCCCTTCTCCTCGCCCGCCCCCCCGCTTGTGCTCTCTCTCTCTGTCAAAAAATAAAATAAAATTAAATTAAATCTTAAAAATGAATAAACTTCAAAATAAGAGATTAGACCTTGGCTCCAGAGTCTTGGGATGCTTTATGGGTTTGTTGGGTTTTGTTTTTGTTATTGTTTTTGTTTTTACTTTATTTTTTCAGAGTAGTTTTAAGTTCACAAGAAAAGTGAGGAAAAGATACAGAGATTTCTCCTGTGCCCCCTGCCTGCCCCACCCCATGCACAGCCTCCCCTACTACTAGCATCTCCACCACGTGGCGCATTTGTTATAATCGGTGAACCTACGTGGACATGCCATCATCACCCAGCACCTGTGGCTTACATCAGGGTCATTGGGGTTGTACATTCTGTGGTTTGCACAAATGTGTGATGACACGTATCCATCATTATGGTATCACGGAGCAGTGCCCCTGCCCCAAGTACCCCCTGTGCTCCACCTGCTTGTCCCCTTTGACCCTGGGCAACCACTGATATTTTTAGCATCTGTATTGTTTTGCCTTTTCCAGAATGCCATATGGTTGGAATCATACAGTCCGTAGCCTTTTCAGAACAACTACTTTCACTTAGTAACACGCATTTAAGGTTCCACCATTTCTTTTCATGGCTTGAGGGCTCATTTCTTTTTGATGCTGAAGAATATTCCACCTTCTGGGTGGACCTTTGTTTATTTCTCCTTCACCTACTGGAGGGCATCTTGATTGCTGCCACGCTGGAGCAATTATGAATGGAGCCGCTGTGCATGTGCAGGGTTTTTGTTTGTTTTTTATTTCCTCCCTTGTGGACATTTTTAAGGCCTTTGAGCAAATACCAAGGAGTGTGACTGCTGGATCGTAGGGTGGGAGCATGTTTAGTTTTATAAGAAAAGGCCACTGCCTTCCAACGTGGCTGCACCATTTTGCATTCTGACCAGCAATGAGCGAGAGTGCCCCTTGCTCCAGATCCTTGCCAGCCTTCGGTCTTTGGGGATGCTTTTTAGAACAGGTTTACATATTGGTGCTGATTTCACACAATTAAACACTGTTTAACACAATTTAAACACTGTTTATATCACTCTGACCGAGGGACCTGCGACAGTCTCTGTTTATTGATTCGTGTCTGTATGTCTTCGTACCCATAGCTCCTTACTGCAGCTTGACCCACACCCCGAAGAATGGTGGTATTTTAAATAGGACCACCGGAGCAGTCGGAAGTAAAGTGCATTACTTTTGCAAGCCTGGATATCGAATGATTGGCTCCAGCAACGCAACGTGTAGACGGAGCCCAAGCGGCATGTACCAATGGGATTCTCTTGCCCCACTCTGTCAGGGTAAGAAACGTGCTTTTTCATCCCCAAACTTGAATTAAATTTATTGTTCTTAATTTAATCACATATTGAGAATTACTGAAGCGGTGGCGATGGGTAAAAGGTAAGGAAAAATTGAATGTGGGTTTATAAAAGTACAAATTAAACTTTCCACTGGCCATGCAAACATTTCTGACATTTACACTAGGCTTGATTTAGCTTTATAGCCTGAATTCAGGGGATGGTTGGACATTCACTAGATGCCGGGTAGAGTTATGCTAATATTTCCTTGTATTGCATTTTGAAGTAAAAAATATGTTATTCGATTCAGAGTCAAAAGAATTTTTCTTGACAGTTGCATTAATTAAAAAATCAATTTACTAAAACCCCCTTTTTAAAATTTAGATTAAAAACTCATTCTTTGAGCCATCTGCTACATATTTCATGTTCTTTGGGTCATTTAAATCTAGGGCTCGTTAAAGTTGATTTCAATATTTCATACTTTTTTTGCTATTTTTATCTGTCATATGCATAAGAATCAAATTTTCAAATAAGGCATTTTAATTTTAATTGAAGGCTTTGGAGTCATGAAATTTTCATAGTTTTGTCTTATCGGGATTTATATTCGTAATAAAATATATTGGTCTTTGAAAGCTAATTATGATTTATGAATGGAGCCTCATATTGGCTTCCTTTTTTCCTCTTTTTTCATAGATATTAGGTTTTCTGGTACTGCTCTCTGAGACAATAATGGATATTTATCACACTAACTATATATTTTTAGCCATAAGAAGTTAATCAGATGCTTAGCTTGCATTATTTATGTTCTAGCTCCAGAAATTCTTCTTAAATATAAGACAAACACAAATATCCAGTAGCTTCTTTCATTAGGAATGGTGATTCTGCTCTGTAAAAGAAGAGGACTTTCTCTTTCTAAAGAAGAAGCGATTCTCATTTTCTTTCCATGTCCTGTTACTCTGTCAAGGTCATAGACTCTTTGCTCAGAGAACAGCCCTGAGGGCCGTGTGTCCCTCGCCCTGGGGACAGAGTGCCAATAGCAGTTAACCATGATGAGACCCCAAGCTGGACGGGGGACCGGGGCGGGGGCCGGGGGGCACACTGGTAGACGTTTCCAGAATCAGGACCTCTAGAACCTGAGTCACAAAGTAGGGCCCAGGTGGGAGATGCTCTCAAAACAGAGGGCACTGAGGGCACAGGGGGAGACTCTGGAGGAGCCACAACCCGCTGTCTGCCCGGGCATCTTCCGGCTCAGGGGCGAGCTCTGAGGGGAAAGGCCTTGCTCTTTCCAGGAATGGCTGAAAGGCAGAAGACAGGGTCTGCAGGGTGTTTTTCTGATCCGTGTGACTCTTTCCTGCTCCCGTCTCCTCCCTTAGCAGGACTGTCTAAGGCTGAACTAAGTGACCCAGAAACAGAGCACCAGACACCAGGTCCTCCGGGAGCATGTGAGGTTTGGTCGAGGGATCCGAGTGGCGCAGATGCTTGGGTCTCTCCTTTGAGCAAGGCCAAGGAGCAGCGACACCGCGGGCGGGCGTGTTAGAATCACACAGCACACTTGGCGGGTGGGAGGGGGGATTAGAATATCTGCCTTCAGATTTCTTCTGGGAGCTACGCGGCCTACGTGATCGCATTCTCAAATCATAAGATGCTTCCAAAATGCCATCTTCCTCGAACAAACCCACAGTTTTCAACACGTTAACTATTCTGATAACCAGGCAGGCCATAGGATTGTGTTCTTTCTTCATAAACTACAACTTATAAAGCCTGGAGGGCACTTAGGAATCATCCAGTTCAATTTACTCGTTTTCAAGTATCTGGAACTGAAGCACGTGAAAGTTAAAGTGACTTGTTGTACAAATGTTGACCTAGAATCCAGATCTTTGGCCTGCACTTCAGTGTTTGAATCAAATTGTTTTCTGCCGAAAGGAATTCTACTCGTAAAAATAACTTGGAGCCACCAATCCTGGAGGTAATCTGTATTTTCGGTATTCAAATTCATTTACTGTGGAGCAGTCTCTTATCTTTCGGTTGTAGGTATTTGTAATTTGTATAAAATAGCATTTTGGTTATAATAATTCACAAAACTTCATCATGTGTGAGACCGGAACATTTAAAAATTAAAAAAAAAAAAGGTAGAAAATCATTTAAACCATGTGGCGCAATTGCATAAGCATTTTTGTCATTTAAAAATAAAATCGGGGGGGGGGGGGGGAGGCAGCCCTGGTGGCTCAGCGGTTTAGCGCCACCTTCAGTCTGGGGTGTGATCTTGGAGACCCAGGATGGAGTCCCACATTGGGTTCCCTGCATGGAGCCTGCTTCTTTCTCTCTCTCTCTCTCTCTCTCTCTCCCTCTCTCTCTCTGCCATGAATAAATAAATAAAATCTTAAAAAAAAATAATAAATAAATAAATAAAAATAAAATCGGGGATCACTGGGGGGCTCAGCAGTTGAGCATCTGCCTTCGGTCCAGGGCCTGGTCCTGGAGACCCGGGATCAAGTCCCATGTCGGGCTCCCTGCATGGAACCTGCGTCTCCCTCTGCCTCTCTCTCTCTCTCTCTCTCTGTGTGTGTTTCTCATGAATAAATAAATAAAATCTTTAAAAAATTAAATATAAAAAAATAAAAATCAAATCTTTTAAAATAAATAGTAGAAGTGATCACACTTCTACTACATGATGGCCATTGAGAAAGGATCATGCAATTTTAAATAGAGGAAGCTATATGATATATATGGACACTTTATACCCTAATGGTCCTCTACACATGATTTAAGTGTCATTAGAGTTGATTCAGGGGAATTAATATGAGATATAAATGTGTAATTGGTACAATATTTAATGAGGGGAATTGATGCATTCAGCATGAATTATTTGCTTCTGTTTGTCGCTTACAGAACGTGAAATCTTCCCATGACATAAATACCTTACTTATAGGAAGCCATTGGCCTCCTTCGATATAATCAGGTGGAGGCTTTGTGGATTGATAGTTCCTTTCATAAATCAAATCATCTACTCTGTGTCCTATACCAGGCTAGGAGGATGCTCCTGTCAACTCATAAATGTGTTGAGTGTTTGTTTGTGCTCAGCTGTAAGGAAGCAAAATGAATGAGACCTGTTTCCTCTGTTCAAGGGAATCATTGCCTAACCATGAAAGAGATGTATAAATTATGGCAATTAGCATCACGGATATCATTAATTAAATAACACCTTCCTCCCAGTGCATTCACTCTTTGCAGGTGAATGCCTCTATAAAAACAGGAGCAGAGAAAACTTACCAAAAATTATCAGATCAAATAGATTTTTTAGGCTAAATGTGAAAATATTTAAAAATAAGGCCAGATTATCCTGTATTTATTGTGATTTCCCTTTAGTTCTAAAATACAAATATTAAGAGAAATCTATTTTCTACTTGGTTGATGGTATCTTTATAATTTAAATTTACAATGGGAGATATATTCTATTTAGAGAAATGTCCACTTTCAGTTTTAAGATAACTGAGGATACTTTTAATTTTTTTAAAAAAAAACTAGAATTGTCATCCAAAGAGAGTTAACATATAGAGATGGATTATCACCAGCCAAAGATCCCTGAATTGTTGGCAGTTCATAATTGAGGATCATGAAATTAAAGATTGGGTGAGCTCTTTCTTTAAAATGCTCTGAATTCTATAAAGGAAAACGACTTGCAGTAGTGGCTCAATACAGATAACATGACACTGTTTCCAGTCAAGCCAGCACACAAGTCTTTCAGGATTTTATTATTTTTTCCCCCAAGGTAACATATTTACATTAGATAGAAAACTGAGGAATGAGCATTTCTGTGCAGCACTTTCATCTGGATAAAGGTGCAACTTTCTACCTCCCAAACCTATAGAACTTTCAAACACCCTGTTACGAATCCATGTAGGCATAGGCTCTGTGTTTATGGAGAGCGGGTGTGCCCTACGAGTCTTGACCTGTCTTGCCCTTTGTCTTGTAGAGGCAAAGCGACAGCAATCGAGACTGTGTTTGTAGACCAGGGACATAGTTGTGGGTGTAAAACCCAATGCAGGCGTCAAGGACCATACACCTACTTTGATTTCAACCCGAACGTACCTCTGAGTCCGGCACGGCGGGTACCAAGACACACTCCCAACCCTCACGTCTCTGGAGGGCCAGTGGGGGAAGCTTAGAGGCCAGTGAGTCCAACCGAGGGTGACATTCGGCGAGAGTAGATGCACACTGAGAAGAAGCAGCAGAGAAGGTCAGGGCCACCCGGACACGCGCGCTGGAATTTGCAGGGAGAGGAAGGAGTGATGAGAAGTGGGGTGGGAGCAGCAGCCAGGAGGCCCCATGCAAGACCCTCACCGCAGGGTCACGTGGCCTCCCCGTCCTCTCGTGGTTGGTGCCAGTGTCCGGGAGAGCACGGGCTCTGATTGTGCCTTACGTGGTGGAACCGCAGCTCTTGGCCTGGCGTGACAGCTGTGGGTGCGAGGCTTGTCGGGAGTACAGGGGTACTTAGACGCATGGCAGTGTGTGCGGGAGCAGCGTAGAGTGCTTGAAAACACAGCAGACATGGGTTTGGAGAAAAGAGAAACGGAACCCATTTGGGAAATAGCATCAACAGGCCCTCGTGAAAGCATGCGCACAGGGTTTCAGAGAGAGTGGGGTCAGGGATGACTTGCATTTTGGTTTCTCTTGCAGGCCGGATGATGGTGCGGCTCTCTGGGAAGGGGTGGGGTGGGGAGGGGTGGAGTGGGTGGGGGGCAGGGACCCCCAGGGCCGCTCTGACGCCCCACTTCCAGGTTGCTGGGCCGGCTGTGTCCAGTGGACGCTGGTGCTCAGAGAAGGCAGGTCTCATGCTCAGCAGGAAGGGTGAAGGGCGCCGCCGTTGAGTCAGTTCAAGAAAACTGGGTACAAGGTCTTTGTTTCTCATGAGAGGGGATAGACTTTGTAGGCTCTGTAAGGACCAAATCAAATGAATAATGTCATGATTGGACAATGTGTGTGAAATTTATAAATTTCACGGCTAAGTAGCTCCACCATAGCACAGGGAGTGTCTGAGACATTTGACAGCAGAGCACATTCGGTCCAAAGCAGCCAATAAATCCTACCGTCTGTCCTCTCGAAGGTCTTGGGGATAATTGGGAATTTCATTACTGATGCAAGTGTTGAAATATTTTAAGACTTTGTCCAAACTCAGAGATCACTGTAGTTATTGTAATTATTTTTACTTGGAAATAGAGGATGTGACAACCGGAATAAGTGGATGAGTGAATAAATAAATAAATAAATAAATAAATAAATAAATAAATAAATAAACGAATGAACAAACAAACAAACAAACTTCTCTGGGCTGCCTGGCAGCCTAATCCTTAAAATTTATTTAATGTATATTTAATATTTCTTCATATCGTGTATGATTTCAATGATCCTTCCCGAGCTGTGATTGTAAGTTCTCTCAATGATTTGAACACGGCTCCTTTTAATCACACAGAAGAACAAATACAATTTATATCTTTTCTAACTTCTTTGGGACATTGGTTTCTTCTTTTTTTTTTTAATTGTCTATAATAATACTTTGATATTTTTTTTTAATTTTTTATGTATTTATAATAGTCACAGAGAGACAGAGAGGCAGAGACACAGGCAGAGGGAGAAGCAGGCTCCATGCACTGGGAGCCCGACGTGGGATCCAATCCCGGGTCTCCAGGATCGAGCCCTGGGCCAAAGGCAGGCGCTAAACCGCTGCGCCACCCAGGGATCCCATACTTTGATATGTTTACTAAAAATATAACACTTGCCTTTTAATAAATAAGCAAGGTCGAAGCCCGGGGTGCTGAGGTCATTTCCCTTCTAGGTCCCCGGGACACCCAGCCTGACACCCCATCCCTTATGGCATTCGGTAAATATTTTGAACGCAAAAACTCCATAAATCGAGGAATTTATAAGATAGGTATTTGAGAATGATTTATCCCCTCCTTTAAAGACGATCATCATCATTTGCCAGAATCTGTTTCATTTTCTCTTGTTTTCATTGACTTTTCGCCAGTGGCACGTGAGAAGCACAGGATTTTAAGAGAAAAGCGGTCCCTGGTGGTCCCGCATCCCTCTAGACCTGTTTCGGGCCTTGCGGAGCGGGCCTTTCGATGCCTAGTTCTCAGGATAGCGGGGGGGATTGAAGAAACAACTTACAGAAAACTTGGGCTGTTACCGTGAACCCTCGTGCTTACTGTTAGGTGCGGAGGGGGGTTCGAGAGACGTCCCCCCAACGTAGCCCGGAAGCTGCGGCTCGCGGGAGGCAGGGCCAGCGTCACAACCCCGGGCCACCGGGGCAAGGCCCCTTCCAAGATAACAGGGTGGCTCGTATCGGCGGTCAGAGAATTCAGGGCAGGACGAGACAGACAGGAGGGCTCACCTGTGAGCGGAGAGATGGAGGAGGCGAGATGTAGTCATCGGTTTCAGAGGACTTCTGGCTGTTTCCTCACTTTGCTTGACCTTTTAAATTATTTTTCTCAGAAATCTGCATTGGTTCATATCCTCCCCGATAAAGCCAGGCGTATCTTCTGTCCTTCAGGCTTCATTTCCTGCCTTAAAGCAAGAAACTCTGCCGAGCAGCTGTTCCCATTATCAATACGCTGATCTCATTCATCTTCAAGAGAAGCCTGAATTAGAACTGAAATTTTCCGTATTATCTCGCAGACCCAGGTAAACCGGTGCATCGCCCGTGCACCGCTGACCGGCTCCCCAGGTTAAACAGGAGACCGCTCCCAGAAACTATTTTTTGTTTTGATTTTTTGACATGATGATAATAAGGTAATGTTTCTAGAAATCTAATATTTCTATTTTTATTCTTATTTTGAAATTTAATATTTTTAAAATACCAAATCACATGTTACATTCTATAGGAAAATAAGTATTACCTATAAGTATGTATATATATGCATATAGAAAATATAAATTTATGCATACATAATTATGCATATAATTAACAAATATACATAATATGCATATTAATACATATGTATATACATAATAAATGTATATATATATATATTGGGTTACAGTCCTCTGCAAGCTATATTCCAGGTTCTCAGGTTATGAATCCACATAGTTCCTATAAGCCAAAATCTGCCAAACCCAGACATTTACCTCTGATCTCTTTACGGGATTTGAGTGATTGCATTTTGGTATTTCAGCCAATCTCCAAACTTAGGTGTGGACCCCACCTGTCCCCAACATTTGACCCAGGCGACGCTGAGCAGGAAATTTGGTTTAACGGAGGTTTCGCTTCCCCGTGCAGACGCGGGGACAAGAATCCTCCCCTACGGTGTCCCGTGAAGGAGTGAGTGAAAAATAGGACTCCAAAGCCTGACCACAGAGCGGGGACCAGGGCGGCGGGGGGGGGGGGGGGGGGGGCACCCGATGGAAAAGCAAGTCTTCCACGACACGAACCTGTTTCCGTCCGCGAGCGTGTTCGGTGAGCACCCGTCCACCTGCTTTCAAGCAGAGACTTTAGGAATGTCTAATTAAAGTGAGTAACATCCAAGTAACCCAGCTGGGCGGGCGATTTCCCTTATTTTTCATGATACTCAGAATGAGGCAGCAGCAAACTGTCCTGGATAAGGCCAGGTAATAAAAATAGTTCAGTCTTCGTGAGTCATTTCTAGATTCACATTTTCTCCAGTTTTACATTGTTTTACGAGCCTTTCAGTTGAGCCACTCTTAGTTGGTGAGTCGGGCGGTCCTGACCCTGGGGTCGTGGCCTGCTGACCTCTGCCCCGGGTGATGTGCCCGGAGCAGACCAGAATGCAGATTGCAATCCAGCCAGGACCAGCCAGCTTCTGGTCTGCAAGTGGTATCGCAGGCAATCCGGGGACGACGCGTGCTGTTTCCGGAGCTCGTTGATTCCCCGGACGCAGACTGCATCCTGTGCCCACGGCGGGCGCGGGCTGCGCATCACAGAGCTCCGCGCTCTCCGTGCGCGTCTGGCCGCGGCGACCATAGAGCAGTGGCGGGTGCTCTTGTGTCATAGCAGCTGTTGGACGAGCCTTTGACCTTCCTGGGCCAGGAACTCAGGAACTAAAAAATATCCCCGCGGTCGTGCGTCCTACGAGAACCCAGCGTCCTGTGCCTAAGGCACCGGGTCGAGGTCAGGCGGGTGTCTTGCAACCAGGGGACCTCCTGGGGTGCAGTTCTTGTGCTTCACACGGGGAAAACGATTGTGACCTGGAGTATCTCCAGAAACCAGCCGACGGGGCCATGTGTGTCCCCCGCCCACCGGGAGCGTCGGGGCGGGGAGTCGGGCACCGCCGGCACAGAGGGCAGCACCCCCAGAACCCAGCAGGGGACACTGCTCCTCGGTCAGTTATAGGCAAGGAGGAGCCAGGACCCCATGGTGCCCTGTGGGGTGACCTCCAAGGGCCGCCTGGTCTCCGTGAAAGAGCCGGGTGACCAGCCATCCCGCCGGATCGACGGATGCTCGGAACCCCAGAGCATGGCTCCCTGCGGCTGTGGGTGGGGGTGGCTGGGGGCCATGCTCGGGAGGACGGCGCCGGCCAGGCCCGGGGTCGGCGGGTAGTGGGGGTGGGCACAGGTCCAGGCCTGCCTCCGGGCCCCTCCTCGCTGCTGGGCCCCATGGACGCTGGGTCTCGGCACCTGCCCTCTGCTGTGTCCGGGCGTCCGGCGGCTGCTTCTCCGAGACCACTGCTTCCGACCTCCGAGGCTCCCGGGAGCCACCCGCAGCCCTTGCTAAAGAGGGAGACCCTGGGGCGCCCGGGGGCTCCGTGGTTGGGCACCTGCCTCCGGCCCGGGGCCCCAGGATTGAGTCCTGCGTCGGGCTCCCCGCAGGGAGCCTGCTTCTCCCTCGGCCTGGGCCTCCGCCTCTGTCTCTGGGTCTCTCATGAATAAATAAAGTCTTGAAAAGAAGGAGACCCCGACCCCAGGTCTCTGGTCTCCGGCTCTGGGCCGGCAGGTCCACAGAGTCTGGAACCCGCGGTTAAGGAACTTGCTGGACGACCTCGATGCAGCAATCTAGGGAACGCGTGTTAAGAATCTCCTTTCCGAAAGACAGAAATGTCTTATATGGGCATCCCCAGCATTTTGCACAGCCCCCGACCACAATTGTCATTGATATCACCTTATCAGGAAATAAGTACGGTCCCCCCACCTCATCGATTGCCTTCCTTAATAAGGTCCGTGTCACAGTTGCTGGAGAGGAACAGCTCAGAGTGAGGTCCCTGGTGGTGCAGTCTCCAGCTTTCAAATATGGGATGATTATCGGAGCAGCTTCTGCAACTGGGAGCATCCCCGGGCCTCGGACACGGTGCACGGAGCTCATAGTGCCCCGTGGCCAGGTGTGTGATGCTGGACAGTGGGACGCGGGGTCTTCTTATCGCTACGGGCTGCCATGGCCCGCGGTGTGCTCCCCACCAAAAGAAACCCCAAAAGATGCTTTGGAGCCCAGTCCCCAGCCCTTATGAGGTGACCGTATTTGGATAGAGGGTGTTTGCCGAAGCAAGCGAGTGGCGACACGGTGGTTAGAGTGGACTATGAATGCAACGTGACCACGGTCACTTAAGAAGAGGAAACTGGGACAGAGGGAAGCCCACGCGGAGAGGACACAGGCTGCCGGTGGCCCTGTACCAGGCACGGGGACGGGCCCGCGACACCTGCTTCCTCATGCTCCCCAGCAGGAGCCAGGCCTTCCAACACCTGCCCTCCAGCCAGATGGTGCGTGTCCGTTGTGGAAGGCCCCGCGTGGGGCACGCTCGCGGGGCAGCCTGAGGAGACGCTCCGGAGCCACCTCCCTCCACCACGCGTCACCCCTGCCCCTTCTTCAGCCCAGACTCCTCAGGCGGTGGTGCCTCCCACCCTCCAAGTCTCCCCAGGGACCGAATCCTGCCAAGTCCACCCTCTGCCTTCTATTTCTTTTAATAACAATTAAAAAAAAAAAAAAGGCCTAGAAAGTAACAGCTCTTCGGAAACGTGGGCCCACGCGGGTAATTCTGTGCATTGAAACTGAAGCTCCTCAGGGCTTCACCAGCGTGCGGAGAGAAGGTCAGGTTCTTGGCAGCCTTTCTCCGCCACATCTGCCTTTCTGATCCCAATCAAAACTAGGACACTGTTAGAAAGAGACCCACAGATGAAACATTTGAGGTTATTCCAATAGTTTTTCAATTTGGCCTGAAAAATTCTGGGCACACGTACGTAAGTGTCCACCCTAGGAACTGCGTTCTTCAAACGCGTTTGGCCGCGGCGAAGGTTTGCTGAGTGAACTAACTTTCTCTAGCCCACGTTAATGCATTTTTCCTTTAAAATAATGCGTTCTTGGCATATGAATTTATCCTGTGATTGATTTTTTAATGTTGAAAAGCTCATTCTTAGCCTTCCCTCCTTAGGCAGTTATAATTAACTGTCAAATCTCCTTTGTTGATTTTAGTGCGGGGTGTTTGTTTTGTGGATTAGTTCGATATATTCCCTGGTTCCATATTCCTCGTTGGGTCAGACTAATAGAGAACGTTATTAAATTGGACTCTTCCATGGAAAAGCTTAGAAGCAAACCATCTCACCTCTAATTATGACAGCTTGGGTCTGCAGGGACGGACTCCGGAAAGATCGATCTTGGTTCTGCAGACGTGGAATGGGGACGGAGTGGTCTTCGATGCCCTGGGATTTGACTCTGAAGTCCACTCGTGTTCTTGACTCTGCTGCTACGTATCACTGGTGATTTTCTTTTAAAAATAATTTATAAGAGCACTGGCTATCGAACACATCATCTTGAGAATAATTACTCTGCCAATTTCTAATGGGCTAGTAGCTCACACAATGGCATTTCGTTTGCTGGAAGTTACTTCCAAACGTCATGGGAAGGAAAACAACGGAGGTCAGATGAGAGGAAAACTGGAACCCACGATCTTGTGCATATGGTGCTCTATTTTGAGTTAGATGCTGCCTCTATAATAGAGCACATTTGACGGCCAGTTATAAATATAAGAAATAACGCATTTGCAATGAACTCCACGCGAGAGAGTTCAGATGGAGTGTCTCCACTGAGGTCGTTTTGATGTCATCTGCATCTGTGCCCGCAAAGCCATTGACAGATGGTGGTGCATGAACATTCATTTTCCAGGAAGATGTAGCTCCTCAAACAGGGAGTGGGTATTGTGGGTTTTTCTTTTTAATTTCTAAATTCGGATTTTTTGAGAGATAATGCCATCTCACGTTGAAGATTATTGTTGTGCATATGGCCTGAACTTTTATTTTGAGAAATGTGTTAGAAATATATTTTTAATGAACTTCAAACAGGAAATTGCATACACACACACATGGGTTTGTATAGACGAGCACTGTTGATCATCAGTGGGAATCACACCACGATGGTCTGTTCTGTAGCTTCCGTGATGTCAATAGTGGGGATATTCTGTTATGAATCCTACAAGTCTTGAAGAGACTGTAAAAGTCTTACGGCTCAATAAGAAGCAAACAAGCATGATGTTAGGCAGCAAAGTGAGAGATTTTTTTTTTTAAGTTAATGGCATAAAATAATGGGAAAGTGATTTTCAAACTATGAAAAGCTGGAGACATTAGTGACACAGGCCATGAGAGTTTTTTCCTGGAAAGAAATATTGGGGAAAAGGAAGTCACAAAATATTTTATGTTATTTATCACAGTGAAAAAGGCCATTGCAATGGAAGTTGAAAGAGAATAAACTTCAGTGAGACATTGGGCACTGTGGGCTGATTTGACCCCTCACTGACTGACCTTTGGGAAAATCATTATGGTTTTTGGACATCAATGTCCCCACTTAAAATGCAGATAATAATATGGCCACAAATTCTTAGTCTGAAGATTCAATGAGATGGTTTAGGTAGAGCTTATACCTATGGAATGAAAGAGGAAAGCTATAAGGAAAGGTATAAAATATGATCAAGCATTGACTTTTCATATAAGATCTTATAATTATCAAAACAGAATGTTTACTGTAGTGTTTGTTGTATGACATATTTATTGACCTAACATAATTATAATGCATTATGATGTAATACTAATTGAAGAATGTTGCTTGACATTATTACATTAATATTATCAAAGTGAGCATGTGAACTCATTCTCCTCGCTATAGTAATATTATATAATACAATCTGTAATGTAGCATTGCTATGGCATACTGTATACATATACATTACACATATAACTACAGTTATATTTATACATTTATAAATATATATTTATTTATACATATAATAGAGGATATTTGAACTAATTTTAAAGTGATAGATTGAGATTTAAATTCTGATTCTCAATTTACTCTTAAAGATTTGTGTGAACCTGTAAAAGCTTCGTGCCGTGTCTCTGGACCTCAATTTTTCATTTGGAAAATAAGGATTGCTTCAGTGACCCACACCATCTCTTTCAACCTGAAAGATCAATGAGACCAAGAAGAAGCTCTGGTGGCCTGTTATACACAACTAGGTTTGGAACAGGGGGTCATTGAAGTTAAAGATGAGGATTTGGGGGTCACAGAGGCTGAAGGAATTGGGCAGAAATTCTCTCAACTAGCAGATGAGAGAAAACCAATAATCTCTCCCTTTCTATATGTGTTCTGGGAGGGGAAATACTGCTGCTGTACACCTTGTTTGCTGAGTGACTAGTCCATGCTTGAAGAGATCTTGTAGAGAAGGACAGAGCCCATCCGTTCCTTGGATGATTTGTATTGAGCTCCTTCTGTGCCAGGCACCCGGCTTACCATTGGACACATGGTGAGCAAGAGAGCAGAGATTGAAGGAGATGGGGTAAATTAGTCAAGCTCTGAAAACCTTTGTGGATTTTTGTTGGTTTGAACCTCTCTGTTAATAACTAATGACACCCTCAAATCATCCCAAGTAGAACCTCCTCCTGAGGTTGACAACGGAAATTGAAAGTAATGATTTCACCTCAGCTGCAAGTGACTGGCTTTTCATTCCACATATTTGTGATGCCGGAGGCATTTGGGGGAACTAAATTTAAATGTGAGTTTCCAATTGGGCAGCTCATTTTCTGTTCTCTCTGGAGCCTCCATTACATGCAGTTATCAGAGTGGTAATATCGTCCTCTTTATCCTTGAAGCCGATGTCAAAGGACTCTGCTGGAATTATGATCAGATTTCAGTCCATATGCAATCTACAGAACCATTTGACAGATATCGTTGTATCCTATTTTTGAAAAACTGATGATTATTGTCTTACTAAAGCTACTATGTTCTTGGATATTTTCATTTGAACTTCTCCAGAAATTAGGACAAAAGAACAGGAGAGAACCATGATTAATCGAGGATTGGAGTGCTCCCAGAGTCTACTTTATAAATGTAGTTGATTCATTTATACCCCATCTACTTCCAGAATGACTTTGCATTGGCTGCTTAGTTTGTTCAATTCCCTATGGAAAAGTCAGCAAAAAACACATTTAAATTTTAGATTTGTCACTGATTGATTAGATCTTCCTGTGTGTCACCTCGTTCTCCCTCTGGCCAAGACTGAGCTTCAAGTGAACCACAAGACTGGATTGTCACGAAGTTGTTCATTTGATACATTCATATTCCAATTCTTAATTAATTGCTAGGTTCTAAATATTAGGAAGCTTCATTTCATTACCTGTTGTAGTAGTGCCATTAGTGAAAATGAACTTTAAGCACCAAGATTGTATAAGAGAGCTAGAACCAGAAGCCCTTAGAAAACAGGCAGTTGTCCACAACCCAATGCATCTTTGCATTGCCTATGGGCAATTTCAGTAATCAGCCTTCAAGAATACAGTTAGAAAATCTGCATAATATTATTAAAATTTAATTTAAATTGCTGAGGAGTCATTTGCCAATGTTCATATAGTTCATTTAGTGTTAGGAGAAACAATTTGGCCAGGTAGTAGGTGATAGCCTCTAAACACATAGAAACTATAATCTTTAATCATTTTCTTTCACAAAGGTCCCTCAGACTCAAATTGTATTATGTCTATTGCTTGCCTACTATTATCAAGGAATCTAGTTTCTCAGCTTTATTAATACTTGTAATTTATTGATGAGTTTTAGTTAACTCCTAATTTTCTTTTCATATTTTGATGAAACCCTTACAGGATATTTTGTAGGCTGGCTGGCTGGCTATCTACCTACTACCTACCTATGTATGTACCTATCTATCATCTTTCTCCATCTCTTTATTACTTATATCATCTATCTACCTATCTATCTATCTATCTATCTATCTATCTATCTATCTATATCTATCTATCTATATTTCTTTTTCTTTTTTTTTTCCCATGTAATGGCAGACACACTATTTGCTTGGTTTATGAACAGAATTTCTGAGTCTCTTACCTCTTTAGGGAAATTCATCTAGCCCTAACCACATTCATTTATTTTCTTTCTCACTAAATAAAAGGCTAGTGTAAGTCACTGGAGAATAAAAGCATGAGCAGACACCTATAGTAATATCTTTTAGCATGGATAGAGCAGAGTTTTGTTTTTAAGGTTTTGTTCTCATTTTTTTTTCCCTTCTACATGTTTACATCTTGGTCATAAAAGAAAAAAAAGGGGGGGAAGAAGCTTTCTGGTCCTTGATTCTGAGACAAAGACCCTAATTTGTCTTGAGTGCCCACTTTATTGATCTTTCAAGTTAGTAGTTGCTTAAATTCATGTTGGATATTTCTAAGGAATTTTAATTATGTTTTCTGAAAGAACCAATAAAACTTTTCTTACAGAAATGTGGGATGGTTTTGAATTTCTAACTGTGGGAAAGTAAGCGTGACTCTTATTCCGAGCACCCTCTTCCTGTAGCTCTGCCCTGACACTCCTAACAGCCTTCTCTATTTATATTCCATGTTTATTTCTTCTTTATTTTCTGTGTTTTTATTTTTTTTAATAAAACATAGCCAAAATTTCAGGTCAGTAGAACTTATTAGACCCATAGCATTAGTTTTGCTAGAAACACATTTAATCATGTGCCATTCACTAGGCAACTCAGTCTCTCTTTGCTGCTCCATTTCCTCTCTTGTAAAGGAAAGAAGAGGACAACTGACCAGCGTTAGTTGGTTCGTGTGCAGCCACACTTAATGTTCCCTAACTAACCTTACTCGGTGGCTACGCAACCATAGAAGAGATTTTACTAGTCTTATTGGCAGGTGGTGAATCTCAGACTGAAATAGGTAAAGTGGATTGTCCGTGATCAGAACCAGCATGTGTATCTGTGTTGATTAATGTTAAAACGTGATCTTCTCATGACTTCCTCCCACTCACCAGACTAGACAAAGATGGCCCCAAAATACTGATTCCCATGAAGACCAGCCCTAAGTAAAGTGCACCTGGGACTTGCATGAGTTCCTTGTGTGAGTTCCTTTGATGCTGGATGGATGCAATGTTTGGTAAGATCTCTTGAAATGTGAGAGACTAAGTTCTGTGACTTTGCATATAACACATTTGAGTGGCGATTTCCCTTCCTTCAGCTTTTTCTCTCTAGGTACTTGCTTTTTATTGGTACTTTGTTTTTTTTTTTTTTTTTTTTTTTTAATTTTTTTTATTTATTTATGATAGTCACAGAGAGAGAGAGAGAGAGAGGCAGAGACACAGGCAGAGGGAGAAGCAGGCTCCATGTACCGGGAGCCCGACGTGGGATTCGATCCTGGGTCTCCAGGATCGCGCCCTGGGCCAAAGGCAGGCGCCAAACCGCTGCGCCACCCAGGGATCCCTGGTACTTTGTTTTATATTCATAATAAATGATCTCCCTTTGGAGTTTTTTTATGACATTAGCACCTGTGCCTTCCTACAACTTTCTGGAAGTGGATGAGCAGAAGTCAGCTACCCCCTCTACAGCCTTGCGTAAGCTGTGGGTTTGCCCCAAGCCAGCCTTGCTTGCCAAGTCAGAGCCTTTCCTTGTAATTAGCCATTTATATGCAGACCTACTGGATCACCTTCCTTCTACAGGTTTTTTGTTTCCTTCGAATTAATGTTTTCTTTTTTTTCTTCTTCCTTGGGCCATGAGGTGCTAAATACGTTCAAGAGGTTTAGAACAGCTCAAGATACTTCTTTGCTGAATCCTGTTATCCTGCATTTTCCAGTTCAGAACTGCCTTTCTTTTTTTTTTTTTTTTTTAAACAGTGTCCATCTGTTTGCTTTTAAGGTCTGTAAACACAAGTCATTACTTCCCTCTGTCTGCCCTCATTCTCAGAAATGTGCTTCTTTGTCCCTCAAAACAAATAGAAAGATATTTTTGATGCTAGTGTATACTCTATTTTGAGTGTTGGACATGGCCCCTGTCCCCAGTGGATGGATGAAGACAGTATGACAAGTTAGGTCCATGGCCTCCCAATCATTCTGGTCCTTTACTTACTGTCTTACCATTATTGCCTAGGTCAGCCTTCAGCACAGTGTCAGTGATATATTAGGTGCTGACTAAGCATCACGTGGGTACTGCTTAGTATCCAGTCATTCTAAGAAGTACTTGGGAAATCAGAGAAGGCAAAGAGAATTAAAATAATAATAATAGTGAAGGGTCCAGAAATATTACCATCAATGCTCAATTCAATGTGGCCTTTATATTTTCAGAATTATATTTTGAAAATGTATTTGTAAGCAGTTTATGCATGTATTTATTCATTGCTGGTGGTCACACTTAGAAAATATGAATATAGTGAAATATAGCAGGTGCCACCTTGGTGACAATGGGACAGTGGCTGACAGGCACACTTTGGCATCAGCTACTCTTAGATCCTTAGCCATTTGCTTGTTATCAGAATCTGGGCAATTTGCGTAACGTGTCTAATGCTCACTTCCCTTCGTGGTTGTGGTAGTCAAGGTCCTGTGGGGGAGCAGAACTCACAGAGTACACGTAGAGAGCCTTCATGGGATTTATTGGAGCTATTAGTGTACATGATTACAGAGACCAAGAAGCCCAGGGTGTGCTGTCTGCATGCTGGAGAACCAGGAAAATCCATGGTGTGATTCATTCCAAGTCCATAGGCCCCAAACCAGGGAAAACAGTGCAGCAGGGCAGGAGGGCAATGGCGTGTAAGTCCTGGTCAGAATCCAAAGGCTGACAACCAGGAGAGCCCCTACCCGAGGGCAAGAGAAAACTGGGTCTCAGCTTTAGCACAGGAGCAAATTCACTCTTCCTCTGCCTTTTTGTTCTGTCCAGGCCTTCGGGAGTGGGTGCTGCCCGGATTATACTAATAAAGGAGATGGTGTTGTTTGAAATTAGAGACTTCCTAATGGCATCATCTGTCTCTACCACCTCACTGTGCATGTGGTCATCTGCATCCTGTGCTCAGTGCTTTCTTTTTAAGATATTTTATTTATTTGAGAGAGAGAGAGAGAGAACAGGAGCCAGGAGAAGGGCAGGGGGAGAGGGAGAAGCAGACTCTGCTGAGCAGGGAGCCCGACGCGGAACTCAATCCCAGGACCCTGAGACCCTGACCTGAGCCGAAGGAAGACGTTTCACAGAGTGAGCCCCCCAGCCGCCCCCATGCTCAGTGCTTTTAGCAGGTCTGGATCTATCCTAGTTCTCGGGAGCCTGGGGCCTTTTGGGTGACTGGGGAGGCACTGATGGCCTGACCAGGGCTAACCGTCCGTCCGCACAGTCAGCCCAGTGCCACCTAATCTCTCCAGACGGGGGCAGACCAGGCCTGAGAGAGAGGTCGATGGCCACTTGTTTCTTCGCTCCGCCTAATGAAAGGAAAACTGTCCGTCAATGCCTTTTGCGTTGTCAGTTGGCTCCACTCTAGAGTCGACGAATGCTTTCCTCTATATTAAATCTGAAGGAAGATTATTTTTTATGGCAAGATAATAAAGTTGACCATTTGCTTAAAGTCTAACATATACCAGATATTTCGCTCTGTGCGTTAGAACATCCGTTCTGCCAAGGTTATCCTGATGAGGAGACGCGATGATTCTTATTCTACAAATAAGGAATCCAAAGCTCCTACGAATCAGGTAGATTTTCTAAGTCATAAATCAACAGACTCAGGCTTCCCGTCCCTGAATCCATGTTCTTTCAAATAGTCCATCCTTTTACCTATAGATTTTTAAAGAGAAGTCAATGTGAAATCATCACACAAAGCTTTAATTCCACCTTGACATGTGCACTTGTGATAATGTGCCCACACCAATGCCCACAGTTGGTGTCAGGTGTGAAGCTCACGTGACACAGCATACCTAGATTTGCTTTGGGTTTAAAAAAATATGCCCCCCGCCCCAACCTAGCAATGCTCAGTGTGCACTGAAAGGTTTTCCTGGACTGATTGCATGAAATAAAAGTTACCAGTAGAGGGGTGCCATCCTCTCCGTATGACTGCGTTGTGTGACAGACCGAAAATGGTTGTGACATTTCATTTAGAAGATAATGACATAAGAAAAAAAGTTATTGACAATAATGGTACATACTTTTTGATGCAAGAATTTTTTAAAAGACTTTATTTATTTATTCATGAGAGACACAGGCAGAGGGAGAAGCAGGCTCCATGCAGGGAGCCCAATGCGGGACTTGATCCCAGGACCCCAGGGTCGCGCACTGAGCCGAAGGCAGGCACTCCACCGCGGAGCCACCCAGGTGTCCCTGATGCAGGAATTCTTGAACCATATTTTACTCCTTGTTAAATATTGGTTTAAATGTGAATTTATTTATTAATTTTGTGTATCACCTGTGTCACTACTCAAAATCACTGGTTATGTGGAGTTGATGGAGAAAGTTAGGATCCAATAAATCTGTTAACCAAACTCAAAATGCTGGTACACCGGCTTGCAGCATCCATGCCTGTAAGCTCATCGAGCCAAGGATGTGCTCTCCTCTCATCCATCAGCGGAGGGACGCAGGGCTCCCTGATTGAATCCCACACCGTCCCTAGCAGGTGTGAGTCACGTGGGAGGTCCTGAAGAAATTGCTGGAAATTGCTGCGGTAGTCAAGTGTTCATTACAAAGATACATTCCCGAGCAGAAATATCTACTCAAATGCCATTTTTTACTGGTGCTCCTCATCAAACCCGCCATGAAAAAGCCGTGTGTTTGTTTGAATGATTATTGGAACATCCATAATTTGAAGATCCTGGTCAATCAAGAAACTTGATTTTGCTCATGGGAAAGCTAAAGAGATGCTTGACCATTTTGAGCTAGTGGAGACCTGGACCCCATGACAAGATCACAGAACCTATTAATGGTTATGCAGACATTTGACTGTGTTTTAAATTATTTATTTAAAAAAATAATTTTGCGTTGACGTTTAAAGTAGTGGAGTGTTAGGAGTCAGAGGCCATGTTGCTGCTCTACGTCGCATGGAGCACCCCGGGCAAATCCTAACCGTGCCTGTAAGAGGGAGGCGGAGACCTGCCTGTACTCTCCTGTCCTCTATTTCATGTTGTGGCCATTTGGGAAGAGACTGTGCAACAGGGTGGCAGGAGGCGTGGATGGAATCGCAGGCTCAGTTCTCTTGATTGTGTCGAGGAAGCTTCTGGGTAGAATTATAAACAGTGGCAGTGGTGGGAACGGCCTCACTGAGGCACTGATGGGTTTGTGTACTGCCCAGCTGGAAGCCTCCCAGTGTCCTGAAGTATGTAGCATAAAATCCAGACTCTTGACCGTATCTCTCAATAACGCCTTCTCTACTTACCTCTCAGTCCTCACTTTAGATGCCCCCCTGACCTCCAACCCCCCCCCCCACTTAGCCTTCCAATCAGTGCTTTCCTGCCTCAGGTAAGGCCTCCTCCCCTCCATAAAGATGTTTCCGGGACCCCCGGCCTGAGCCCAAGTGCTTTTGTACTGAGGCTTTAACTGAGGTCCCGCCGGCCCTACTTTAAATAACATTCCTCATTTTATTCATTCTCTGAGCACCTTGTTCTATCTCTTTGTGACACTAATTACAGTTTTTACAATCCATAATTGTATGTTTGTTTCTGAGCCAATCTGTCTCATCCAGTAGTAGTAAAATCTCACTGGTAGGCCCTAAGGTTCAAGAGGAAAAGGAAAAGCTCGGTTGTATCCACTGTTTACACTGTGCTTTGTACCCGCCCTGGCACGCAGTAGATGATAAACGCTGTCAAGTGAGTGAAAGAACAGATTGTTCTTGTCCGTTGGTTGGCAGGATGTGCGAAATATATCTTAGATGTGTCCCAAATGCTCCCAGTGAACAATGCTAGATTGTTTCTGTAGCTCTATTTGCCCAGAGTCAAAATTGTCCACCCTACTAAACATTGTGTGGGGTGGGGCACCACTGCTGATCCCCAAACCCATCTCCCCAAAAAGCCTGTGCATTCATCATATATTAAGAATAATGATATTTATCTTATCTACTTCACAGAAATGCAGAAATGCTCGTTAGGTCAGGTTGAATGCTATCAAAGTGGGGAATATTTCTTCTCGGGAAGGGATCCGACGTTTGTCACTGACAAAATAATGGCCATTTGGAATAACCTGAAACTCGTCACAAAATGTGGCCAAGTTTATTCAGAACTTTAACAAATTTAAGGATCTAGAATTTTACAGATAATCTCTATGAATGTCTGAGTAACTAGATAAGTTATTAGGGGATGCATGTAAGTTTAGTTTCCTAACCTTCAGGAAAACACATAGAAACCACAGGATAATTCCTCATTCAAAAAGAACTCCTTTATAAGTATCTATATCAATGATTCTAGAGAAAATCTTAGTGAAAATAAAATTCTACACATCCTTGAAAATAACAAAAAAATGCCTATATAGAATTTCATAGGAAAAAAAATGAATTTCATAGGCAGTTACAGACCATGATTTTAAGATTTATCGTTTTCATCAACATGAGGTGGCCAGTTAAAGCATTCAGAATCGAGATAGAGTACTTGCTCATTGCAAACTCAAAGGGAGACATTTTCTTACTGTTGGTTGCTCAGATCATGAACTTAATAAATCCATATACTGAAATTCTGTGCAGCGGTAGTTTTTGAGAAACCTTGACATCATACCTTTGCTAGTATGATATTTTTCCATTTCCCATAAATAAAGTTAACACACACTTATAGAGAGCCGTGATATTCAAGGCAGTGGGTGAGAGGAAAACCTGTATGGACCTTCTGTCCTCTGAGGACTTTTATACCATGAGGAAGGTGGTCTCCGGGCACCACTGAGGTAAGAATAGAGGCAGCAGGCTGAGGCGGTCAGCTGTTCCAGGCCCCACGGCCCCCGGGCTTCTTCACGTCTCCCGCGGCCGACATCATCAGTCCATCCCCAAACCCTTTCTTTTCCGGCCTAGAACAAGATTTTTAAAAGGATGTTCCAACTTCCACTTCCAGGAAGATGAAGCAGATGTTCTTTTCTCTACTTTACCTCCTAAGTATAACTAAAATCCCTGGAAATTATATAAAAAGAGCAACTGTAAGAAAACTCTGAAAAATGGAGACAAGATGGTAGGCTGGCTTAGGCCTTGGAACAAAAGGAAGACCCAATGGTGACACTTGAGGGTTGTCTTTACTGCCTTGAATCTCCAGCAGGACGCTGGGGAAGCTCATCGCCTTGAAACACCAATGCGCACAGGCAGCAACAACAGCAACAAAATTTCAAGAGAAACCTGCTCTCTCTGCCGGAAGGAAAGGGAAGGGAAAGCCAGACCAGACAGGAAATATTTCATGTAACCATTCTCCTTCCAAACCTTACAGAGGCTGTGAGGCAGCATCAGGGAATCTTCCTGGGAAAGTGGATCCCGCCCTACCTGGGGCTGATGAGCTGCCCTCAACTGCCTGTGCTGGGTGGTATTAGAGAACACGTATTTGGGACTCAGAACTGTCACTATTCCTCCACTGTGACAAAATCATCCCTCTCCATGTCAGTGGGGGCCACATGGGAAGCAGTAAAGAAGTTCCCTCTACAATCCCAGCCAGGGAAGTATCAGTGGAGACCTGGAGGCAAGCTGGACTTCCCACCTTGCCCAGCAGGGACCTCACTCATCTGGACTCCCACCCCCACTGGAGGTAGAGATGGAACCTCTCTACCAACTAGAGGGCTGTTAGAAAAGCCTTAGAAAAACAGAAGGTTAAACAAGTGCCAGTCGTATGAATGACGTAATGCCCCAGTGTCCAGGTGTTAATGCGATATCACCCATCACACCAAGAAATGGAAAGGTATCAGACTAAATGAGAGGAGACAGTCCACAGAAGCAAAGCCAAGAGGACACAGATGCTAGGATGCTCCCCGAGTCTAAAGCAGGCATCATCGACAAGTACAGTGTAGATGAGCACTTTATTAGATCATGCCTGTGAGTCTGTATACCCAATTAAAAAATAAAAAGTCTCATCAAAGAATTAATAGATACAAAGTATAACCACATGGGATGATTAGAACTAAAAAATACAATAACTGAGATTAAAAAAAAAACAACAAAACAAAACAAAACAAACAAACAAACAAAAAACCTCAGTAGATGGACCCAACAGCAAAATAGGGAGGACAGAAGAAAGTACTTCTCTCCTCTGAATCTAAGGTAGAATGATAGAAATTACCCACTTTGAAAAACAGAGAGAAAATATTCTTAAGAAGAAATTAACAGCCTCCCAGACCGTGGACTGAGCCTCCCGGACCACAGACTAAGCCTCCTGGACCACGGACTCAGCCTCCAGGACCACGAACTGAGCTCCCAGGACCACGTACTGAGCCTCCCAGACCATGGACAAGGGACTATGGACTAAGCCTCCCAGACCAAGGACTGAGCCTCCAGGACCATGGACGAGGGACCATGGGCTGAGCCTCCAGGACCATGGACGAAGGACCATGGACTGAGCCTCCAGGACCATGGACTGAGCTTCCAGGATTATGTACTGAGCCTCCTGGATCATGGATGAGGGACCATGGACTGAGCCTCCCAGACCATGGACTGAGCCTCCAGGACCACGTACTGAGCCTCCTGGATCATGGACGAGGGACCATGGACTGAGCCTCCAGGACCATGCAGCTGTAACAAATGACCTGGCCTGTGTGTCATCAGGGTCCCAGAAGAAGAGCAGAAAGATGGAGAGGCTGACAAAGTGCTTGAAGAGGGATGACCTACAGCCTCTCAAATTTGGCAAAATATGTACACCTAACTGATCCAAACTGTTAAGTGAGCCCCAAATACCAGAAACCCAAAGAAATACACAAGAAGGCACCTCATGGTAGGGTTCTGGAGACTAAAGGCAAAGAGAAAATCTCCTGAAAGAAGCCAGGCAGACACAATGGATCGTCTATAGGGAAATAAGAATTGTAGTGACAGTTCCTCATCAGAAACTCTGGTGGGAGAAGGAAGTGGAACAGCATTTATCAAAGGCTGAAAGAAAACAATCAAACCAGAATTCTATAGTCAGCAAAAATATTGTTAAACGTCTTTTTATCTACTAGGCTTGTAGTGAATAAAAAGTGACATGATTTCCATATTATCTGCTTCCAATGCTTTTCCTATCAGACTATAACAAACTCACTGTGACTTGGCTACGACATGGTTATAAACACGAAACAAATGAAGGCACAGATACTATAGAGTAGAACCAAATTATAGGTGGTAATTTGGAATATTCTTCTATTAGAATTCTTTTTTTTAAGATTTTATTTATTTATATGAGACAGAGGGAGCACACATGAGTGGGAAGGGGCAGGGCAGAAGGAGAGGGAGAAGCAGACCCCCCAATGGAGCAGGGAGCCTGACGTGGGGCTTGATCCTGGGACCCTGTGGTCATGCCCTGAGCTGAAGGCAAACTCTTAACTCACTGAACCACCCAGACGCCCCGTTTCTATTAGAGTTCCTAATTAATTAACATTTATCTGTATCTATGAGTAGACATGCTTATACATAAATTTTAAATAATAGTGAATTCTTATATGCTCAAATTGTATACTTCTAACCCCTCAGAAATCCACTGTCTACATGTGGGACACAGGATACGTCCCTGCATTGTTCTTCATTATGGTTTAGCAGAACGTATGAGGGGTTTGCATTAGAGTCTTGCAATGCGGGTCCTCTTCTGTACCTCTTGGCACATCCTAGTTTACAGAACATTTTGGGGGCTCTTATGCTGAGCTTGTTGGTGGCCCTTCATTTTTGTTTATGCTCCTGTCATATCTGATGTTCAACTAGATTTTTTTTTTTATTATAAACTTGGTGCCTATCAGATTTCCTGGATGTCCTGTTTCAGATGTTCTTACTTGGATGTATCTCTTACCTTAGCCAGCCATAGGATACTATTTTTATTACAGGCTTTATGGTACGGGTGATTGATCTCCCCCTGGGCTTGCCTTAGCCATACAAGTGGGGTCCAGATAACGAAAAGGTAGACATTCCATTTTGAGATAATGGGTAAGTGAGCTAGGATACTGATAGAGTATGAGGCAAATGTTCAGATGAGTGGACAGCGATTGGCCACCAACCAAATCCAGGCTGTGTAAAGAAATAAGTGAATGAAAGAACCTGAACTGCCTTCCTGGAAGAAAGTTTCAGGAGAGCTACCGGGAAGGTCAGGTGGCAGCCCTAGAACTTAGGCCCATTTAGCTTGAGACGTGGGCTTTGCTCAACTGGACATTCAATAGGCAGCTGTGGCTGCAACACCAAGTGGACTGATTGGATGTCAAGGCATGAGAATCACAAGCCTAAGGCAATAGGCAAAGCCCAAGAATCACTGAGCTCTTTGAAGGGAAGAAAATGGAGGGAGGAAGGAAGGAGGAAAGGAAAGGAAATAAAGGAAAAAAAGGAAAGGAAAGGAAAGGAAAGGAAAGGAAAGGAAAGGAAAGAAAGAAAGAAAGAAAAAGAAAGAAGAAAGAAAGAAAGAAAGAAAGAAAGAAAGAAAGAAAGAAAGAAAGAAAGAAAGAAAGAAAGAAAGGGAAAGGAAAGGAAAGGAAAGGAAAGGGAAGGGAAGGGAAGGGAAGGGAAGGGAAGGGAAGGGAAGGGAAGGGAAGGGAAGGAAAGGAAAGGAAAGGAAAGGAAAGGGAAGGGAGAAGAAAGAAGGAAGAAGAAAGAAGAAAGAAGAAAGAAAAGAAAGAAAGAAAGAAAGAAAGAAAGAAAGAAAGAAAGAAAGAAAGAAAGAAAGAGAAAGAAAGAAAGAAAGAAAGAAGAAAGAAAGAAAGAAAGAAAGAAAGAAAGAAAGAAAGAAAGAAAGAAAGAAAGAAGAAAGAAAGAAAGAAGAAAGAAAAAAAAAGAGAAAGAAAAGTGAATGGTGCTGTGTTGAAACCTGATGGGCGGCAGAGAGAAATGGAGCCATTGTAGGTTACAGGGAACGATTATTTAAATAAGTGGGAAAAGTCAGAGACGTGTTTAAACCTGCAGAGACAGGAGGATTCCTGTCTGGTCTTGGATACGTAAAAAAAGAAATCCCATGTGGTGTTCATGTTATAAAAGAAGAGTAGGGAGCGGGACCATCAAGTAGCTATTCCATTTATGTATTTGAAACCAAAATGTTAAATATCCCATGAGATAAGTGATAGAAATAAGCTAATTTACTACTGATTTTTCTCTTTGCTCTCTTTAATAAATAGGTTACAAGGAGTTATTCCTTGCAACTCATATTTTTATTTGCAAAAAAATAAGTATAAATGACAATTGTGAATATAACTATGACTGCTAATAGGTTTTTTTTTTTTTAATTTATTGAGTGCCTACACTGGATGAACCCGGTGCTAGTTGTTCTGTATATATTATGTCATTTACTCCTCACATTACCTCTGAGGCGGCTGTTATTAACCTGAAAGCAGTGAGACAACATTGATTAAGTCTATTAACTGAAATCATAGAGCCGCCAAATGTCAGAGGCAAGAACTAGTACAGAAGTCTGATTTTAAAGTCCATGCTCTTCGACAGAAGGTAATTTTAAAGGATGGGTGTGTGGTCATTTGCCTAGGTCGCTGGGAAACACAATGCTTATTAGTACAATTTAAAAAAATGAAGAGGGGATCCCTGGGTGGCGCAGCGGTTTGGCGCCTGCCTTTGGCCCAGGGCGCGATCCTGGAGACCCGGGATCGAATCCCACGTCGGGCTCCCGGTGCATGGAGGCTGCTTCTCCCTCTGCCTGTGTCTCTGCCTCTCTCTCTCTCTCTCTGTGACTATCATAAATAAATAAAAAAAAAATTAAAAAAATGAAGATTTACTCCTTTTAGCTATAATAAAAGTAAGAACATTCTAGGTATTTTGAAAGTCTCATGCATTGAGCTCATTGACATTTAAAAATTGATCTGAAGAATATCTGTCACTTAGTAATCACGCACAATCTTGGGGAGGAATGAGTAGATGAACCAATTCTAGATGTTAGCAGGAGGCTCCCTCATCTTAGGAACCTAAGTCTCTAAAGATGATGCCATTTATCTCCATTGAGTCAGAAGGGTGAGAGTGCCATGGGTGATTGATTGCCAACCTTTATTTTAAGCCCGGCCAAGCAGCCTACTGTTAAGATGCTCTGTCGAGGCGAAAACCTGTAGCTCAAGGCCAAAAAAAGATTCCCAGTGGATGATCAGATGCCAGAAAGTGGGTCTCCTTAATTCCCTCGAATCAGGGTTCACATGTGAAATAAGCTTCCAGATTTAACAGAAGTAGCCAGAAAGCTTTTCTGTGCTGGCCTCCAGGACGTGAATCCCTTTAAGGTAGAGTTTCATGGGTATTTGTAGAATATCTCCTGCCAGAGAAATGCCATTTTGCTCGCACTCACCCCAAACGAGAGCTAGAAGGAAGCTGGGCACTGGGCATGCTCCAGCAGGTGGGAGAGAAATTAAGGTTTGTGAGAATGAAATTGAGATTTGAGTGAAATCTGCGAGGAATTGGTGAAGAAACAAGAGGTTGGTGATCCTGAGGGATCCAATTGCAAATGAATGCACTGCATTCAATAAGTCAAGATGAACATTTTGCTAATACTTGACACATTGCCTCAATAAAGCAATGGCTTTGGAAAGCCGGAGGTCATTAATTATTTTGAATTCTTTGTCCAAAATCGTGTCTATATGTCTAACTATTTTATTTCCGATCTACTGCAAATTTTTATTATAGAATCCTTCAAATATACCTATATTACCTGTATCTCTATCTCTATCTCTCTATCTCTGTCTCTATGTATCTAGTATTTTGGATGGTTGAAATAGCTGATTAGGAATTTAAGCCCAAGATAAATTTGAGTACTTGGGAGTTTCTAGAGCTTTGATTTTTATCTGCCACAACATTTATTTTTCTTTTTTACCTTTTTCATAATCCTCTATTGCATTTTTTCAAGAACGTACTATAGAAACAAAGAACGGAACAACAACCAAAAGACTCCGAGCGAACCAAGGTAGTTAGCCCAGTGCGCTCCTCTCTGGGGCTCTTGTAGAATAGAAAGTGGTCTCAGGTGGGAGTCACAGGTCGCTCCGATACCCTGGGCAAGTCGTCTTAATTTTCTGACTGCCAGTTTTTGTCATTTCTAAAACTATGATTTCTTATGGAGTCTTTCATCGCATCCTTCCAACTCTAACAGGCTACACGTGTCTTCTCATTGGAAGTGGTGTGGAAAAGAATTCTTAATTACCCAAGTTTAAAATCCACGAGGTAAAAAATAAATAAATAAATAAAAATAAAATAAAATAAAATCCACGAGGTGAATAACACCTTGAATATTGATTGAGCAAACGGAGGCCATCACTCTAGTTATCGGGAAAGTTTCCTTTGACAGGTGCCCCTGCATGCTCTACCTGTCATGGGGCGTTACTCTCCATCCCTTGGTCCCCTTTACCATTTTGTTCCTTTACGGTAACTTCTAGTCGTTTCACTTGAGAGGTGTCTTGTGTTTGTTTGTTTTGTCTCTTTCTGTCTCATAGTAGGTAAGTCTGGATTGGAGCTAGGAGATGCATTCACCCCGAAATCTCCCTCCATCTTCCTTGTCTTTCGGTCACGTGGGCTTCCTTCATCCCCCTCTTGCGTGGCCTCGCACGCAGGCAGATGTGCCTAGCACCCGTAGGGCTGGGCCTTCCCTTTGTCCCCCTGGGTTTTAGATCCCCCTACAGGTAATTTGTCAAATAACAGAGACTGTGATGGTGCAGGCATCCATGGCCTTGGCTGAGGGACTTGCCTTCCGTGGACCTGCGGGGGGCTTTGCGGAGGATGCTGTGGGGGGTGGGGTGGGGAGGTGCACATCGGGGGAGGCTAGACAGCTTACTTCAGTCCTGACTCCTGAGGAATCTCAGCATCAAGGCGTCCGTAGGTTCTGTGACGGTACAGATGATGGTTCCATCCTGTCTTTGCCACACTAGGTTGGGCACAAAGCACGACGCTGTGCGGTTGCGAGCACCGCGGTGTCCTTAAGCGGCACCGCACGGCCAGGCTTACCTCCGGGGATGGTGGCCACACAGACGTTCCTTTCCGAGCAGTTTTCCACAGCTTCTCACGAACGCTTATCGTTAAAACCCGAATCTTTAAAACTTGGAAAGTGGGTGCACTTGTGCCCCCCGTTAGACATAAACGTCCAGCAGATGGAACGTGCGAGCAGGACGAGGGAAGGCGGGAGAGCCTTGCAGACTAACCGCATCTGCGCCTTTTCTTCCCAGCGGTGTCCTGCGGAATCCCGGAGTCCCCAGGAAACGGTTCCTTTGCGGGCAGCGAGTTCACGCTGGACAGCAGAGTGACGTACGAATGCAGCGAGGGCTTCCAGCTGGAGGCGGGCCAGCAGGCAGCGGCCGTGTGCCGGGAGGACGGGCTATGGAACAACACGGGGAAGCCTCTGGCGTGTAAACGTGAGTGTCCACGTGCCTTTGCACGTCTTGGCCGACTTAATTAGGAGCGAGGGTCACGGGTGAGCGCTCCGGACCCCAAAGCGCAGAGACCCTCCTCCACAGCGTGTGAGGCCTCGGTCTCTTGCATCCTGGTAATGCTAGAACCAAAGTGTTTGAAGACACTAAAAATAAATAAATAAATAAAATAAGGTAAATAACATAAAAAAGTAAAACCAATCTATTCCGCAGAGAATACTCCAACCATATAAAATAAGCTCAGCATTCTTGAAAGCTGGTCAGATAGAATCATGTCGGTTCCATGAGGATCTAGACCTTGTGGTTTATACAGCAAACCATGGCGACACTGTCACTTGCAATTCGGGTAGATAAGTCCAAAGGCTGTTGAGACACATGCGGCCATGGCTCCCTACGCAAAATATTAACACGTCGTCCATCACGAGCCTCCTGTTCGCCTCCCACGTCTTTGCAAATCCCTTGAGGTTAGAGGCAGTGGCTCCCTTCCTGGTACGTCACCCACTCTGCGTAATACGCTGGTGCTTAATAAATCTACATAATACATTGGTGCTTAATAATGGGTGATGGACCTGTGAAGAGGAGGAAGTTTCCTGGGAAGCTCTTTATGGTTCATAATACTATTCCTAAAAGGGTCAGAAGTTTGGGCCCGATGTTGTCTTAAAAAATAACGATCTGGCCCGTACTGCAGAGCCAAAGAGAACAAAAGTTCACACACACACGATGTGCACCAAGATCCTCATCGTGGCTGTATTAGAACTCGCCTTGCACTGGAAATAGTCTAACTGGCTACTTCGTGAAAACGGAAAACTATATACTATTGCTACACATACAATATTTTTGCTTTTACAATCTTTGAAAAAAAAGAAAACATTTCCATGTGATCCTCGATTATAAAACTACTTTGTTGACCTCTTTTTGCCTTTGGTATTTTGGTCATATTAAAATTATTTAAAAAATAAATAAATAAATAAATAAATTAAATTAAATAAAATAAAATTATTTAAGCTCCTTCACTATGAACACGTAAATGTTTACAGGATATAATTGACTTTCCTTCATAGTTCTTGCTTTCCTTGTGATCGTTTACTTCATTTATTTATTTATTTGTTTGTTTGTTTGTTTGTTTATTTATGGTTTGCAGGTAATTGTTGCTTTTCTGGAGTGGCCGTGAGATACGATTGAGACAATAGCGACACTTCTCAGTTATCTTTTTATTGAATTAAGTACTGTTCTATTATGACTAAGAGATAGTACAGGAAGCTCGGGTAGTAACATCCGTAGGTTTTTAAATCTGATCCTTGATAAAATTATGCTCTAAGAATGAGAGCTTAAACCCAGAGACGGCAATAACTATATGTTTTGGGCTCCTCATCATGGGCACAATTTCCTAGGCGTTGAAGACACCACTCACCTAGCACACAGCCTCGGGGTTGTTATTACTGACCCTTTTTTTTTTTCGTTGTTTCATTTTGTTTTGTTTTGTTTTAATAATAAATTTATTTTTTATTGGTGTTCAATTTGCCAACATACAGAATAATACCCAGTGCTCATCCCGTCGAGTGACCCCCTCAGTGCCTGTCACCCAGTCACCCCCACCCCCCGCCCTCCTCCCCTTCCGCCACCCCTAGTTCGTTTCCCAGAGTTAGGAGTCTTCATGTTCTGTCTCCCGTCCTGATATTTCCCACACATTTCTTCTCCCTTCCCTTCTATTCCCTTTCACTATTATTTATATTCCCCAAATGAATGAGACCATATAATGTTTGTCCTTCTCCGACTGACTTACTTCACTCAGCATAATACCCTCCAGGTCCCTCCACGTTGAAGCAAATGGTGGGTATTTGTCATTTCTAATGGCTGAGGACTATCCCACTGTATACAGAGACCACAGCTTCTCTATCCATCATCTGTCGATGGACACCGAGGCTCCTTCCACAGTGTGGCTATTGTGGACATTCCTGCTATACACATCGGGGTGCAGGTGTCCCGGCATTTCCCTGCATCTGTATCTTTGGGGTAAATCCCCAACAGTGCAATTGCTGGGTCATAGGGCAGGTCTATTTTTAACTCTCTGAGGAACCTCCACACAGTTTTCCAGAGTGGCTGCACCAGGTCACATTCCCACCAACAGTGTTTTTTTTTTATTATTACTGACCCTTGTCAATGTAAAGTGTCTACTACTTGCCGTGTGTCTCCAACTGCTTATCTGTGAATCTGCTGACTGCTCTGAGCCGGGAGGACCACACACGGCCTTCCCAAGGAAGGAGAGGCTACTCGTCTGCAGAGTTAGGGTCGAATTCCATTCTCTCTGGTTCTAAACCCTGTGCCCTCTTCATCATGTATCCCTTTGGCACGCTGGTTACACATAAGTTCACGTACGGAGCGTTAGAAATCCTAATGTCTGGGTCTGATTTTCAGGGATCCTGTGGTAACCAGTCTTGGATGTAAAACAGGCATCAGGGTTTTTCATTTTGTCTTAAGTTCTCTGAGCACTATGTTTAAAATGGATGACCACTGGGTGTTATTCTATATGTTGGCAAACTGAACACCAATAAAAAATAAATTTATAAAAAAATAAAAATAAAATAAAATAAAATAATAAAATAAAATAAATAAAATAAAATAATAAAATAAAATAAAATAAATAAAATAAAATAAAATAAAAAAATAAAAAAATGTCAGGTATGTGCTAGGTTTTAAAGGCAAAGCCATTTAGAATTTGCATAGTGTCTGAGAAAGATGTGATCAATGGCAAGGTAACTACGTAAATGATGAAAATGTTTTCGTTTTTGTTTTTAGAACAACTTCAGGTTTATAGGAACAATGAGCAGGAAATGTAGAGATTTCCCCTCCCCGTGCCCCTCCCCGCCCATTGTCAACATTTCCCACCAACAGATGGAGAAGCTTGTTTGGTACAAGGGATGAACCTGTTTTGATACGTCATTATGACCCAAAGTTCATAGCAGTACATTAGGGTTCATTCTTTTTTTTTTTTAAGATTTTTTAAAATTTATTTATGCATATGAGAGAGAGAGAGGCGGAGACCCAGGCAGAGGGAGAAGCAGGCTCCATGCAGGGAGCCCGATTCGGGACTCAATCCCAGGTCTCGAGGATCACACCCTGGGCTGAAGGCGGTGCTAAAGCGCTGAGCGCCCCGGGCTGCCCCATTAGGGTTCATTCTTGGCATCATACTTTCTGTGCGTTTGGATAAATGGATAAATACGTATATCCGCCATGATAGTATCATACAGATATTTCACGGCCCTAAAAACTGTCTTGTTCTGCCTGTTGTCTCCCCTGCCCCTCAGCACCTGGAAACCCCCTGGCGATCTTCCTTTCCTGTCTCCACAGTTTTGCCTTTTCCAGAACATCATATAGTTGGAATTATACACTATGTAATCTTTTCAGAATGTTTTCTTTTTTTTTTTTTTCACTTTGTGGTATGCGTTAAGGGCTCCTCTATGTCTTTTCATGACTTAAAAGCTCATTTCTTTTTGGTTCTGCATAATATTTCATCATCTGGATGGACTGCGGTTCAACCGTTCCCCCTACTGAAGGACACAAGGGACACAGCGCCTATAAGCATTTGGGTGTAGCTGTTTTGTGGGCATAGGCTCTCAACTCCTTTGAATAAATACCCAAAAGTATGATTGTCGGGTCATATGGTAAGAGGATGTTTAGTTTGCAAAGAGACTGTCGACCTGCCCTCCAGAGTGGCTGCACGTTTTGCATTCTACGAGCACCGGGTGAGAGTCCTTGTCGCTCCACATCCTCGTCAGCATTTGGTGCAATCAGCGTTCTGGATTTTAGTCACCCTCATATGGCGGCAGGGGTATCAGCTTGTGGTTTTAGTTTGCAGCTCCTGATGACGTACGATGAGGGGCACCCATCCATGTGCTCGTCACCTGTCCGCCTTCTTTGGCGAGGTTTCTGTGTAGGGCTTTTGCCCGCTTTTCATCAAGATGTTCGCCTTACTGTTGAGTTTTAAGGGTTCTTTGCACATTTTGGCTGCCAGTCCTTCATCAGAGATGCCTTTTCCCAGCATTTCCTCCCAGCCTGTGGCTTGTCTTCTCCCTCCCTTGGTGCTGTCTTTCGCAGAACAGGAGTTTTCGATTTTAATGGAGTACAACTTACCGATTCATTCTTTCGTGGAACACGACTTTGGTGTCGTACTTAAAGAGTTATCCACCCAGTAAGGGGTCACCTAGATTTTTTCCTATGTTACCTCCTAGGAGTTTTATACTTTACATTTGGGTCTTTGATCCAATTCAAAGCAATCTTTGTGACAGGTGTAAGGTCTGCACTTCTATTCATCTTGGCATGGGGACGTCTGGTTGTTCTAATGTGATCTGTTGAGAGTCTTTGCTCCATTTGAACTGCTTTTTGCTCCTTTTCCAAAGATCAGTTTACTATGTTTTAGAGGGTCTATTTCTGGGTTTAACATTCTGCTCCATCCATCTATGTGTCTTTTTTTTTTTTTTTTTGCCAATATCACACTGACTTCTCACTTCTGTTTTTGTTTAGTTAGAATGGAATATAAAATGACACCTTCCCCCCCAAAAAAAATGTATTTAATACAAATGCAACAATTTGAAAATTTAGTTGGAAGAATATTTTCCAGTATCCTACAAAATCAATCTTGATTTTGGTTGTAAGTATTTCTAGGGATATAATTGATTTTATTGAAAATGCCCTGATGGGCACAGATAACTTTCATGATCTTTAAAGCTATAGGGAAATTTTATTTTAAAGATTTTATTTATTTATTTATTTGTTTATTTATTTATTTATTTATTCATGACAGACATAGAGAGAGGCAGAGACACAGGCAGAGGGAGAAGCAGGGTCCCTGCAGGGAGCCCGATGCAGGACTCGATCCCAGGACCCTGGGGTCACGCCCTGAGCCAAAGGCTCAACCACTGAGCCACTGAGGTGTCCTAATACAGAAAAATTTTGAGGCCATGATTTTTCCTAAAGATAATCCAGCTTATTGGAGATCACAGACATTCAGTCAAAGTGGCAGTTTTTTTTTGTTTGTTTGGCACTCCATTTTAACTTTTTTAAGGCATTCTCTTGGATTAATTAAAGGCTACCTCACATATGTGCCTGCCACTCCACAGATCGACACAGTGAGCAGGAACCCATCGTATGTCACTGTGATGTTGCATCATTTCATCGTGAACATGTGCTGGACCGGATGCCTTGTGTACAAGCGCAAACTATTTTTTTATGTACGAGCCACATTTCAGTGCTAAGGCCATACCTTACTGGGTTAAGCAATTATGCACACCCAGATTTTCAACTCTGCTTTACAGCTTGGTCTCCGGAATGCCAATGCAGGTGGTTTATATTTGGCGATAAATGGGCTGCCATCAGAAAACTCCAGCGTGAAGAGCCGGCTATGTCAGACTCCGGAGGAAAAGAGGCACAGTATAGCTTTCTAAGTCTTTAGTTGGGGGTAGAGAAAGAAGCTGAGCATTTCAAAAATAGGAAAGCAGACAAAATGCTTTGGATCCCACGGAGGAAGTGCGTGTGGTGCTCCCCTGGGCACAGGGGGCCAAAGAATTCACTGCTACGGGGAGGTGCTGTGTGCACGTGAGCTCGTCCATCCAGGGTTCGGTGATGTGTGCTCCGTGAGGACGTCTGGCTTGTGACCACTGGCATAGGATGGTCAACGAGACAAGCCTGTGCCCTTTGGAGTCTCCGCAAAGGCAGGACCTTAGACCAATGGCCTGATGCAATCATAGCAGGAAGAGGTGAGGTGTAGATGGAGTCGCCTTTCCGGAGGAGCAGGCCCTCTGCCGGATGAACGCGTGGTTTAAGGAAATAGCGGTAATGACTGGACGCTGTCGTCTGTGCTACATCGTTCAGTTATAACAACCAAACTATGGAGACAGTATTGCTTTCCTCGTCTTATTGATTTAATAAGAAGCAAATCTGCAATTTGCCACCATGTAAAGTTGATTGGTGGTTACACAAGCACCGAGGGAAGCGTCAGGGGCACGGCCCCGGCCCTGTTGGCGTCCCCTACCGCCCCGGGAGGGCTGTGTGGCGACCCTGACTGGGTAGGGACACTTGGGCCTTCTCAGAGCACAGCGATGTGCGGCGCTCCCAGGCCGGGCAGGGGCCACATCGCAGGGCAGCATGAAGCCAAGGCTCTGAGCAGCCGCAGCCTGTGCTAGACCCGCTCGGTAGGGAGCTGGCTTTCCTGCTGAGTGGGGAAGCGTGTAAGGAGTGGCGAACTGAATGTCTTCCTAGCTCCGAGACGTGCCCAGAGGTTGGGACAAAAAGGAACAGCAGAGGAAGAGTCGGAGCCGAGGAGGCCGCGGGTCCGAGCACATGCCCAGCTCCCTTCCGCCCGCAGATGGGCGTCCACACGGGCCTTCCTTCTGTCTTCCCCTCTTGCTGCCCCACGCCCACCCCCTCAGGTCCCGCAAGCCCCGCCTGGGGAACACGGTGTCCACGCCCACACGGGGCCACGGCAGTGCCACCTGCGCCCCAAGTCACCCCCCACCTGCCTAAGTCTCCTCCCACCAGCGCAGACCGAGCTCGGATATTAGGGACAATCCGACTTGCAACCTGACCAGCTCAGGTTCTGTGCACGCATGTTGGGTGTTCGTGCCGCAGAGACGAAGAGCTCTTTGAGGACCAGCCCCAGACACCCACGGTCTTCCAGGCTGTATTCCAGAACCTTCCCACAGATGACCCCGTTCACTCTACGAGGTGTGCACCTGTCATCTGGGCAGATGAGAACCTCAGAGGCCCTGGTTGGGAAGCTGGTCGGTGTCGCCAGTGGGGGTTTGGCTGCAACACACCTGGGCAGGGGCCCTGCTCCAGCTCCCAGGCCCTCTGCCCCTGGGAGCCTCGCTCACCAGTGAGCGCCGCGGTGAGCCCTGCGTGTTGTAAAGCTGCGCACGAGACAGGAAGAGGGGTGCCGCGACGGCCCAGCGGGTCCGCGTTCTGGAAAGCATTAGCTGACGGGATGTGAGGGAGCCACCTTTTGCTTGAGGATAGGTACTAGAACCAGATGATTTCAAGGATGATGTACATTCAGGTCTAAAATTTTCTAGAAAAGTCAGGAACGAGGGGCCGTTGGCGGTGTGAGGGCACGTGCTGCATCAGTTAAGAGCGCTGTTTTGTGCGGATGTGAACCGTATGTTACACACAGAAGGGGGCTGGTTTACACATGCTTTTGAATTTTTTTGTCTCAAAATGCATATTCTAGATGGACAATTGCTTTAAAGTTACAATTAAAAAAAAACAAATCACAAAATTATTTCTTAACTACAAGTGAGGATCCCAAGATAGAGAAGTTACAGTGTGTTCATTTAAATGGTTGTGAAATGGGAAGAAGCCCGTTTGCATTTTATTTATTTTATTTTATTTTATTTTATTTTATTTTATTTTATTTTATTTTATTTATTTTATTTATTTTTTTAAAGGCTTTTACTTATTCACAAGAGACACAGGCAGAGGGAAAAGCAGGCTCCATGCAGGGAGCCCGACGTGGGACTCGATCTCGGGACCCCGGGGTCACGCCCTGGGCTGAAGGCAGATGCTCAACCGCTGAGCCACCCAGGGATCCTCCATTTGCATTTTAAAACTTTTATTATACTGACTGTGATTCAGTAACACAGATGATACACATAATTTTTCTAACAAAATAGAAAATCACCCCCAAATTTTCTAAGTATCATTACAAACCTTCAAGTCTTTCTCATCTGTCTGTTGTCTGTTAGATCTTAAAAAAGGGAGAATCGGACATTTTATTTATGTCGTTTAGTATCCAAAGACTGGGAAAGCCATTTAATCTTGGGATGGGGGTTCCGTGGCAGGGGGGATGTTTTCTTCACTTAATTTAAATCCAAGGGATTGCACGGAGGAAGCATAAAGCTGTACTCTGCGCCAGGAAATGTGGTCGCCGTGGAAGTCTGAGGTGCTCGTTTCCCCAGGGCCGCGTCCTCCGTGTTTTTTGTCCACATGACACGATTTTGTTTCTTTACTGACGGCAACACGGTGTAGGTCAGAACCCCGACTCCTGGGAGAAGGGAGCACTTGCGCTTTGAGGCGTTGTGACTGTCGTGACCGGCCGCTGTGGCCGTGGGCCGGCTCACCGAAGGGAAGGCGTCCTAAAGACACCGATTCAGTCGCCCCCCATCCTGCAGACCCCCAAGGCAGGTGCCGCGGCTCCTTTCTTGTCATTTAATTATTTACGGGGACTCTGGATCACTGAGGACGCGGGCCCCGCGGGGGGCGGGACAGCTGTGGGGGGACGAGGGGGGATGAGGGGAGATGTGCGGCCTGGGCGGCTGGACCCCGGGGCCGGCAGGTAAGCCCGATGCGCCTGGAGTTGAGGACAAAGCAGAACCGCTTCGGCCACCCGCTCGTGAGAAACGAACCCCAAGTCCTTATCCTAACACGGAGGCCTTCTCTTTCAGTCGCAGGTGTTAGGACGCTAGTCAGTCATGGGCAGTTGACCGGGGACCTTCCAGGTGCAGACACCACGAGCGGGTCACGGGATCAAATGCCGTGGCTGTGGGTTTCGGGAAAGGGAACACGAGTCAGAGTCACCACATGCTTTATGCGACATAGAAAAACCAAGATTAAAAAAAATAATAATAATAGGGGATCCTTCGGTGGCTCAGCGGTTCAGCACCTGCCTTCGGCCCAGGGCGTGATCCTGGGGTCCCGGGATCGAGTCCCATATCGGACTCCCTGCATGGAGCCTGCTTCTCCCTCTGCCTGAGTCTGCTTCTCTCTCTCTCTCTGTGTCTCTCATGAGTAAATAAATAAAAATCTTTAAAAATAAAATAATAAATAAATAAATAGAATAAAATAAAATAAAATAAAATAATAAAATAAAATAAAATAATAAAATAAAATAAATAAAAAAGAAAAACCAAGATCATATGTAAATGAATTACCTGGTGACTTGGCGGCCTAGCTACGTACACATCAACGGATACAAATGTGCAGACACACATCTACATGCAACACACGCACATGTATGTACTCAACACACGTGCGTGTGTGTACATGTCTGCATCGCAGGCCCATGTTCATGTCACACACACATAAATACGTGGATACGGTGTGTCCCTATGTGTGTCCACATTTATATATGTGTGATGAACTTGTGTGCTGGTAAATATGAAAGAATATTGTACATAAAACGTTTGGGGGGATATATATTTATCCACTCAGTCCCTCAGAAAGTGGCCTAAAAATCGCTTATGCTGTTGTCTTTATGGGTTACCCCATGTGCAGGGTAGAATGCACGTCATCCTTACATTCAGCACCTTCAGGAACGTGGTTTCATCCTAAACCGTGTCCCTGAACCTCTGTGTTAGGAGATCAGCCCTATGCCTGGCATCACAGAGGTTCCACCCCACCCCCGCCCCCGCCGCCCCCGGGCCAGACACCGGCATAAGCATTTGACATGCTTTTGGGCTCTGAGTCCTTTCACGGACCTTAGAGGCACTACTCTTATCCCCATGATGCAGATGGGGACCGGGGGCCCCAAGAACTGGGAAATCCCCCCCCACTGCAGGTTGCACGGTCGGTCCGGGGCAGAGTCGGGACTGAAGCCCTGGGTCTGGCCCTGGCCCGTCCAGCGCAACTCTGCGTTGACAGGGGACCTCCATGGCGGAGTCAGCAGAGCCGAGAAAGGCAAGTCCTGTCTCACTTGATCCAAACACATAATCATCATGTGTGTACATACTTTTTAAACATGCATATTAAAGCTAAAAGAAAAAAAAAAGAGGTACGTGCAGGTCTATCCCTGCCCCCAAGTCAGTGTCGGTCCCAGATCTGGAGAGCCAGGCCAGACGGACGGTTTGGAGCCACCGCGGGCAGCAGGAGCCGGATCCACGATCTGCCCCGGATCCTCCGCAACCCCAGGGAAGGGCCGGGGTGGGTGCGAGACCCCCCGACGCCGGGTCCTGATACCTTAGGGGAGCCCATGCACAGTTGGGGAATGCCTGCTACAAGCTCGGCCGGTTTCTGCTCCTTGAGGTCGGGGTGCCCAGGTTTGCAGGACGGGTTTGTGCTCCCCGAGCCGGCGAGGCCTGGTGGCCAGCCTGTGGAAGCTCTTCCCGGTGCCGCCACACAGTGCCCAGCCCCAGCTACCGTACGAGTTCCTGGGGTGCGGTGTTTGCAGCCCCCACGCTGTGCCCAGCCCCAGTCATCTGCACTCCCGGGTGCGGTGTTTGCAGCCCGCACTCAAGGGTCAGACAAATGTTGTTCTTGAAAATGTCATTCTGGGATCTTGCTGCTCTGTTGGAGTTCAGACGTCACAGCGGATCAGACTCAGTCCTTTACTGCGGGTCACGCTGTGTTTGACCCCGTGATGTTCCTGCTTCTGTTATTTTATTTGCAGAGACTGGACGTGGCCTCGTCCGGCTTTGTGAGGTTGAACGGGAGTGACGAACGGGTCCCCCTTGGCTCCCGGATACACGTGAGAAAGAAGGCTGGCATTTAAGTGCGGGGCGGTACATCTGGGTCTGGTCTCACGTGGGTCGCTCCTAAGAATCATCGGGAGATGTTACACTCAATCGCTTCATCTCTAAGAGGCGTAACCTGTGCAGGGGCAGGTGCTTTTGTCCGTCTGGCTCATGGCTGTGTCGTAAGCTCCCGGGGAGTGAACATCAGGGTCCCTGTCAGGCAACACATAAGGGAACCATTTTTTTAATTGTTTTTTGCGAAGTTGCTGCCATGTGACCAGAATGACTCGTGAACAGGAGAGGTTTTCACCCCCTCAGGCGGGACGGTTGAGGCTTTTCCGGCCAAATGCACTTCCTGACACGCAAAGCAATCGTCCGCACTGGACTTGTGCAGGGTTTCATACGACAGATCTGAGGAACGGGCGCGTTCAACATGACGCACTAGAGATCATTCTGAATATTCCGTACAGAACTAATAATCACCCTGTCCCGTTCCATCAGATGGTGAAGTTCATTAACGTCACCAAATAGGAGTATCGACATTTTATCTTCCATATAATGATTGCAAACCCAAAGTTATGGGAAGATGGGAACATGGACACGCATTTCTATCTCTACGAGTTCTCAAAATACCTCCCCCCACAAAACGATGTGATGCTGGTTGCTTGAAATGTCACAGTTCGTGCGCTGCCCAAAAAGAACGCTTCCGCACGTGCGTCACCCACACTGAAGTCTTTCGAAGGAGAAAATAACCTGGTGCCACATATGGTGTTATGCATTGAACTGTTAAGAATTTAGAAACGATTTAGGGGTTGCTCTAAGGAGGAAGTCTGCAGGTTCTATGGTTTCCAGTTCGGCCCCTTCGCGAGCTCGGCCGTGATGCACCCACCAGGTGACCCTTTCGTGTGGGGTCCTAGCACGCGGAATGCAGCTAAGCAGAACTCGTTTATTCCGTGCTGACGTCACCATCGTGCCAACCGGAGTCAGAGGACGCAGCTGACGCTTCCGTCGACGCTGAACCTAGAGCTGTGCCTTCTCACGCACCAGCATCCAGGGCGCCTTCCTCCCCCTTCTCCAGCAACGCACAGCCGACTTTCTGGAAGCATCCATGGCTCCCCGCTCTTTTGTTGGCTCCCTTTAGATCTGTGCCAGCCTGTAGCCAAAGTATTAAGGATTGAGGCTCTGACCAATAAGGCAGGCGTCCCCACCCATTCGTACGGTGTTTCCTATTAGGCTTTACCGCAGCTGAACGGCCCCTGACGCAGATGCCAACCCAGACCGTACAGTCTACCTCCGTAATAGAGCATACGGGCTCCTGTCCTGCTCTCATGGCATTAATGATACTTTATGTGCAGTAATTTTAGGATTTGGGGTCTCGCTCATCATAACCTACAAATTACCCAGGAGGCGTTGTTAGATTCTTATTTGAAACAATGCAAGGAGGCAATTCTCAGTAGGGAAAATGGGAGAGACTACTTAACCAAGTGCATAAAACGCTTTTAAGCAAACGACGGTCTTTCCATAAAAAACTCTAAGGATGTTCCCCATGATAGGAGCTGACTAGGTGCTGGCTCCGTGCTGGATACGGGTGCCTACTGAGGCCATGAGTCTAGAAAGCGGGACTGATAAAACATACAAATAAAAGCAAGACGCGTAGCCACAACCAGAACCTCTGAGGGGTATTTAGAAGCAACTGAAAAGCCAACTTTTTAAGAGAGATCCGTCGGTGACGTCACCGCTGTGGATTCCCTTGTTGAAAGTGCAGTAAATGAAACGGCGAAGCAGCAGAATTTTGCGTTGTGCATCTGCACTTAGGTGAGCAGCGCCGCTTTCCTCGGGTCTAGGGGTCGGTTTAGACTCATTTGCTGTAATTAAAAGGGAAGCCATTTAGGTGATCAAAGGAAAGTAGCTCCACTAGGGAACTGAGATTATAGAACTACAACACAAGCCATTCTGAACAGCAGTTGCCAGGATCACTACGCGGGTGAGGTTGACTCAATATTGCTCCTGTTTTCTCACCGAGATCAGATCTCATGGCAGGTGTTTAGCTCTAAGCTATGGGCAGAGCCGGGATATTAGTTGTTGACGCAGCCACAGTTAGTCATGTAAATGCTCGAGGGTCCAAGTCTACTAAGGGATATTTATTAAAACTAACATAGCAGCAAAATCCTAAGAACACTGGGCAGAAAGATGTCTGATCTCAAGAGGCTTTACAAAAAAAGTTCATAATTGAAAGAGGCCGTAGTCACCAGAAGGAGAAGAAATGTGGCAATTTCAGGACCAGACTGTGAGAACGTTCTGAGGGTTTGGATTCCATCGGGAATCCTGGGGAGGGGGCAGGTAGGAGCTTTGAAGCGTCCGGACCTTTTTTTGTGTGTGTGATGGTGAAAAGCTGATCGCTCTCAGGTGACCCATAAATCACCTGCTAGAAAGTTTGCTTTTACAACTCTGTGGTTTCATGCTTTGCTAAATCGCTATTCTCACCCTACACAACTCACACACTAAGCATTTGGTTAAAACAAAAATCCCAAACCGGCTCATTTCCGTAAGGATCCGGTGCTCCCGCCCAGTCCCCGGGAAGGGCTTGCTCGCAGACCCTGCAAGGCGGCCTTCACCTCGCCACCCCCCCCGGGAGGCGCTTCCTCCCCAACACCTCGTGCTCCTGCTCATCCGGCCAAAGCTGCGGGTTCTTTGGCTTCTGAGGCCCCACAACGGACACCAGCTGCCCCCTCCCCTGTCCAGTGAGGACGGGTGCTCAACGGCTCGCCGAAAGCTCGCTGTAGGAAGGACACTCGCAGGCTCATCTTACTCCGATGGCATCTAATTGTGACTTTACAAAGTAATTAAATGTGCTTGAACCCAGCCTGGTAATGAGAAGCCCTGACCCGCATTGGGTAGGAGGGGGGACACCTGTGGTTAGAAGGGAGATGGCCATTGCGTCCCTGCTCGGCGGGGCTGGGTGGCCTCTCCCAGCAGATGCATGGTCAGGGCCTGTAATTTATGGGGGCGGGAGGCCAAGGGGCTTCATGTGTAGGGGAATACAGTCGCCGTCTGCGAATCCCAAGCAAAGCAACTGCTGGCCTTCCTGCTTTGCCACTGGCTGGATGCATCTGCGATGCTCTGACTCACTCGCGGCGAGCGTGAAAGCTGCTGTTTCTCGAGCAAAATGCGAAGTACTTTGTGTCGTCACTGACATGTCGGCAGGATAGAGAAAATGGGTCTGTGTGCGAGGGCGTGTGCGAGTGCGAGTGTGCTCAGGGCGGCCCCGAGTAGCTGCACTTCCCGCTGAGCCGATTTGAGAAGCATCATTTCGGGGTTCTTACGTGTCAAGCGCGTCACTTAATGCTACGAACTCTGTTAGATACCGGGACGGCCCGGGACGCCGGTTCTCTTGAATTTGTCGACATACAAGAAGCTGGTTCCATGGGAATTGTTTTCTTAACATGTGATAGAAGAGGATCTTTTTTTTTTTTTTTTTTTTTTTTAAGGAGAGAATACAGAGTAACCTGGAGGACTGTGCACTTCCTACCAAACCAGCTAAACCTACATTTTTTTTTTAATTTATCTTTTGAAAATACTTAATTTTGCTAAATTTGACCCAGCAACTTACTCACTTGTGATTGTCATAAACGCTGATTTATGACGTTTACGTAAGCGGAAGGCTTTCTTTGGCGACGTGTTTCCAGATGAAGTAACGTTTTAAGACATTTCTTTTAAAAGCATGTCATTACTGATACAACACACCCGCGTCACTTGCTTCAGTCCCTTGTTGAATAAACACAACTTTCTTGCGTTGTTTCTAGAGGTGGAGGAAACGACAGGGTCAGAGGAATAACACGCGGGACACGGGTGAGGGCTGTGGCCTGGTCAGGGTGAGCTTGTCCACAAACAGCCCCCATGGTGACCCCGGCTCCCCTCTGGCCGCGCTGCTGGGAGGACCCACAGAAGCGACACTACAACTCGTCACTTCCTAAAACCCAATAATGCATAACAAAGAAGGGCTCATCTCTGTGCATCCCGAATGGATCATGAATGTCTATTAAAACATACAGCACAGCGCACCGCCGGTGAGATGCCACTTTCTTCCTTTAAAATGATTTTTTTAAATATTTACTCTTTGATTTAATCAATATATCATTAACAAAATGACAACAAAATGTTGCTGCTGTTACATATGATAGGACTAGTTATAAAGAACGTCTACACCTAAAATCACTTTAGGACGTGTTTCTCGGGCATCGTGGGATGGAGAGTCCAAGGCAACACGGGATGAAATAAATTGGCGGGTAGCCACGGATTTTGTGAACAAGAATACTGGGAGTCGCTGCCCTTTTTATTGTCTCCGGTCAGAGGAGACGTGACTTTTTTACATACGGTATAAGCAGTTGAACCATCATTTCCTGGTCATATACTGTCAGGTTCTCAAACCTGTGAGGACGACTTTTAGGTGTTTAAGGAAAAAGCACAAGGAGAGGAACACTGACGAATTTTTAGGCCCTTTAAGGGCCGGCGATCCGAGATTTCCCGCGGAATGAAGGGCTTGCTCGTGTCGGGGGCGGGATGCGCAGGTGTGGGGGGCGGGATGCACAGGTGCGGGGGGAGGGATGCGCAGGTGCGGCGGGGGGGGGAGGGACGCGCAGGTGCGGGAGGAGGGATGCGCAGGTGCGGCGGGGGGGGGAGGGACGCGCAGGTGCGGGAGGAGGGATGCGCAGGTGCAGGGGGGGAGGGATGCGCAGGTGCGGCGGGGGGAGGGACGCGCAGGTGCGGGCAGAGGGATGCGCAGGTGCGGGGGGAGGGATGCGCAGGTGCGGGGGGGAGGGATGCGCAGGTGCGGGGGGAGGGATGCCCAGGTGCGGGGGGGGAGGGATGCGCAGGTGCGGGGGGAGGGATGCACAGGTGCGGGGGGGGAGGGACGCGCAGGTGCGAGGGGGGAGGGATGGGCAGATGCAGGGGGGGGACACAGGTGCCGGAGGAGGAGGCACGGCCTGGGCCAGTGGTCTGTCCCCATGCAGACCTCGGGTTCTGACCCAGGCAGCCGGACTGCAGGCCCCACTAAACGCCAAGAGGAGGCGGGTGGTGCTTGGGGCCTGCGGGGTGTCCTGTGTCCAGTCCAGTCCCATTTCCTCCCACGCAGCCCCCGTATCTCCTCCCCCTCCCCCCTGCATCCCCGCAACCCCCCCCATCCCAGCCACAGCATCCACGGCCCCACATCCACACCCCAGCGTCCCCGGCCCCCCACCCCCGCATCTCGGGTCTCGGGGGCCGCTGGTGGGTCTGCGGGCGCCCGGGCACCTCAGGCAGGGCCACCACCGGGCCTGGTCCCCGCCGCCGGACTGCTTGCTCTGCCTGCCTTGGCCCCGGGACACAGGGACCCCGTCAGGCCCGTGGTGGGGGCACCAAGGGCGAGAGGCACTTGCAGTCTCGCTTCTTGCGGCCTCTGCTCGCCCCGCCCTGTGCTTCCCTCGCCCCCTCTTCTTGGGGGGCCGCCTGGGCTTGTTTTGCAGCTTTGGCCGCTGCACTTTCTGGCGCGGTGGCTCCCAGCGCGCGCACCTGTGCTTGCCCTTGGCACCTGGTGGCTCCCAGCACGCGCACCTGTGCGTGCCCTCGGCACCTGCTTAGGGCGGGTGCTGTGCTGAGGAACAGCACCTGAGAGGACCGTGTGCACCCAGGGACATGTCACCCACGGGGGGACCGGATCCCAGACAGTCAACCCGGGATCAGGCCACCCCGAAGGTCACCGCGTGGCAGTTTCATGAAGAAGGAGGTGACCATCCAGAACTTGGAAACCACCTCTGCAGGTGGTGTCAGCTCCACGGAAAGGCCTGTCCCACCGAGGGGGCCCCTCGCCGGTGGAGGGGAGCGGGTCACGACCACTCCACCGAGGACAGCCGGGCACACCCCCTAGGGAAATGGAATGAAGTTTACTTGAAACGGTGGTGGGATGGAAGCCGTTACGGACGGCCCAGGTCCACAGTCCACCCGGATCCCCTGGTCCACAGTCCACCCGGATCCCCAGGTCCACAGTCCACCTGGATCCCTTGGTCCACAGTCCACCCAGATCCCTGGTCCACAGTCCACCCGCATCCCCAGGTCCACAGTCCACCTGCATCCCCAGGTCCACAGTCCACCCAGATCCCCTGGTCCACAGTCCACCCGGATCCCCAGGTCCACAGTCCACCCGGATCCCCTGGTCCACAGTCCACCCAGATCCCTGGTCCACAGTCCACCCGGGTCCCCTGGTCCAGAGTCCACCTGGATCCCTGGTCCACAGTCCACCCAGATCCCCAGGTCCACAGTCCACCCAGATCCCCAGGTCCAAGCACGGAAGCCTCTTCCGAATCGACCGTCCTGCGGGAATCTGCAGGTGCTGCAGCCCGAGAAAATGTCGACTTGGATCATGGGGTGAACCCTGGAGAATTTCCCGATACATTTTGTTACTTTTTATCCAGTTGTGATGAACATACAGGCTCTAGTAGCTTCGGGTGTGCAAGCTCATCACCCTAAGGCGCCCTTAATGCCCTTGACCCGCCCGCCTCCCTCTGCTGCCCACCCACTTGTTCTCTGTGCCCACGAACCTGTCCATCTGTTCGTCTTTTTTCTCTGTTCATCTGTTTTGTGTCTTAAAGTGCACACATGAGCGAGATCATCTGGTGTTTGACTTTCTCCGACCGCCTCATTTCGCTCCGCATCGTGCCCTCTAGCTCCATCCGTGTCATCACAAATAGCAAGATTTCATTCTTTCTGAGGGCTCGGTAATGTTCCAGTGTTAATGGGTACACGTGCGTGTGCGTGTGTGTGTGCACCCCCTGCGCCCTCTTCATTCGTCCAACGATGGATGGACACTTGGGCTGCTTCCCTGGTCTTAGCTGGAGTAAATAATTCTGCGATAAACCTAGGCGTGGATGTCTCTTTTCAAATTAGGGTTTTTGTTTTCTTTGGGTAAATGCCCACTGGTGGAATTACTGGAGCAAACGGTGATCCTATTTTAACATCTTGAGTACGCTCCGCGGTGTTTTCCACAGCGGCTGCCCCAGCTTGCACACCCACCAACAGCGTCCTCGCCAGCACTTGTTGCTTCCTGAGTTTTTGATTGTAGCCGTTCCCACAGGGCTCAGCTGGTATCTCCTTGTCGTGGTTTTGACTTGTATTCCCCTGACGACGAGCGGCGTGGAGCTGTTTTCGTGTCTGTGTTTTCCATCTGTAATCTTCTACGCAGAAGTGCCTATTCAGGTCATCTGGCCATGTTTTAATTGGGTTATTTTGTGTTGAGGTATCTAAGTTCCTTGTATATTTTGGATATTAAGGCCTTATTGGATCCGTCATTTGCAAATATCTTCTCCCATTCAGTAGGTTGCCTTTTTGTTCTGTTGATGGTTTCCGTTGCTGTGCAGAAGCTTTTTTACTTTGGTGCAGTCCCAAAAGCTTAATTTTGCTTCTGCTTCTCTTGCCAAAGGAGACACACCTAGAGAAATGTTTCCACGGCTGATGTCAAAGAAATTATTGCTTGCATTTTCTTCTAGGGTTTTTCTGGTTTTAGGTCTCACATATAGGACTTTTGAATATCTATTTTTGAATCCATATAAATTTTGGATAATCATTTTATTTAAAAATACTTAAAAGAAATAGATATCAGAATTACTCTTTTATTTTATTTTTTTATTTTTTTAAAGATTTTATTTATTTATTCATAAGAGACACAGAGAAAGAGGCAGAGACACAGGCAGAGGGAGAAGCAGTCTCCCTGTGGGGAGCCTGATGCGAGACTCGATCACAGGACCCCAGGATCATGCCCTGGGCTGAAGGCGGGCCCTTAACCACTGAGCCACCCGGGCGTCCCTCAGAATTACTTTTAAATTAGAGAATCCTTTTCACTTTTAAAACCTCATTGATATTATCATAATAATACCAAAAAGTCCTTTCCTTTCAGTTTATTTGCACATAGTGTTGGTAAATTACTGATAGAAAATTCAGAGTTTTTTTGTAACCTTTGGATATGCCTAATTCAATTAAAATAAACTTGTATAGAATTTACTTCTTAATTTACTTTTAAATAAGTAAAATTATTTATTGATATCATTTTGGAAAAGCTGTGATTTCTCTAGCTAAACTTCCAGGCTCAATAAATCAATCAATGGGGTCCATTCTGATGGTGGTTTACCGTGATGGATGTTCATACTTGAAGAAGAGGAGTTCTAACTTTGTAAAATGCATTTCAAATATTATTGTACCTTTCAGCAAATGTGTGTGTGTGTGTGTGTGTATACTCACATACATTAAATTTTGCTTCTACTTTCAGTATATTTGCAGACCCCTTGAAGCCCTCTCCAGGAGGATGACCACCACCTTCACTAACGTCATCACTGTTGTTCATTTGTAGCTACTGCTCCTTATTAGGTAGTTACTGTAATTGTAGGCCTTCTCCTAAGAGCAGGAAGAGACTATGTCCCTTGAGATCTATTAAGCACGTGTCTAAACAGTATTAATGCAGTCTGCATACAAAAGCTACGTGCCTATAAATCCAGGAACATACAGAGTATATTACATAGATGTGTTTCAAAGGGAAGAAGGGAACGAAGGCATATGATTTTCTGGTCATTTGTGTCCAAGCTGGTTTTCTATGACTCAACTCTATGTCAAGTTTCTTGAGGGCTGTTATATGTAGCATTTTTCTACGTGTTTGCTCATTTACTTGATGAAGAATTTCCATCCAAATGAACTGTGAAACTTTGTGTAGGTGATTTAGCTCTTCCCATCACAACGTCACTGCAAGATTGCCCATGGCCCTGAAGTGTGAGGCTACCAAATCCATTGTAGATGCGTGATCATCCCCCTGTGACCATGTGGGTAATAGAGGAAAGTACCTGCAATAACAGGTACTGGCTTCTGTTTTGTGCAGCAAGATCTGATTCATATAAAAAGTTATTACCATTGAAAGCCAATATAAAAAAAAAGAAAGAAAGAAAGCCAACATGATCCAATCCCTTGAGAAAAAATTTATTGACGTAAATATGTTTCTTTTCTAGCGGTTACATGTCCCAGCATTGAAGCTCAGCTCTCAGAGCATGTCACCTGGAGACTGGTTTCGGGATCGCTGAGTGAGTATGGAGCTCAGGTGGTGCTCAGCTGCAGTCCTGGTTATTACCTGGAGGGCCAGAGGCTCGTGCAGTGCCAAGCTAACGGGACTTGGAGCATCGGCGAAGAGAGGCCCAGGTGTCGAGGTGAGTGATGGGGGTCCTTCCTAGAGAACGTACCTGTGCTGAGTTATTGACATCACTGGCAACCACCTTTTAACCCGTCCCTGTAAGTGGTTGGTCCTGTGGATTAATAATATAACCAAATGGCCTTTCTTGTCATTATAATGATGAATATGGATTTTTATGCGACATGCTTAAAATATATGAGCGTACTGGATTAGATGTCAAATATTGTCTTTTCCTTACTAATGATTGCATTTTGTACATTTTAAAATATTAGAATACTCAAATATTACAAATCAGCTCAAAACCAAACCCAGGCCTATGTTTAAAAAGATAACTCTTGTTCCATGCTCTGACTATTCAAACCTTCTAATTAGGATCTTGGGAAGCAGTATTTATGCTGAAGATATTGTATGCTCAAATAATGACTGTCTTGAAAAGGGGGGTTACTATTCTCATAGGTACAAGAAGAGCAGTTAAGCCTTTGCATGGGTTTCATAATAAATATGAATAAATAGAAAAATGAAACAATATTAGTGTTCAGAGCACTATTTGATTCTGGTATATTTAACACACACCCTTTAGTGGGTTGTTCCCAGGAAATTACCATGCGCAAACACAAGTGGTTAGACCAGTGTCAAATGTATAGAGTACACAGCCTAGTGAGAATAAACCAGAAGAAAATCAGGAAAAGGACAAAAGAGTTAATGCTTTGCTGTCTTTGATATAATCATTCTAATTCAGCTGTTAGAGGAACCAATGATCCCTGAGCACATACTGAGCTCTTTGCCATGAGCACGAAGGTAGATTACGAAGAGTCCACGGACTTCAGGAGCTCGCTCACAGTCAAGGTGGAAGCACCCCGGGTCCCCAGGCCACCTTGCCCGGAGCCGGTTCTCCAGAGAAACTATCGGTGGTTCCCCTTGTCATGCTCACAGGTGTCCTGGTTTGAGTCGTTCTGTGGTCACTGGACTTTAGTGCATTTCCAGGCTGTCCCTCCCTGTCTGAGTTAGGAATCCCCTCCTTCCCACACCCACACCCACACCCACACCCACACCCATCGTCCTCAGAGGGATCTGCCCTGAAGCTCAGCCTTTGTGATTAAAGACACAGTCAGCAAGGTCGGCAAGGAGCGTGGAGGAGAAAGATTGGGGAGCCCCGGCCTGCTGCCCGTCTCACACTTCTCTGGCCAACGTCCTTTCTGTCAGTTTCCGGAATCAGAGTCTTAAAAATAGGCACACATTTACTCCTTGGCGGTGGGGAGCTCACGCAGGGCTTCTGCGGATGCAACGGCCTGGTCTGGGTTTTGCTCGTCTTGCTAGCTGTCTGGGGCACTGGGGTGGATCGTGTCGGGGATGGGGGGTATTTGCCACGCCCCACCCTTTATAATAAGGGCTCAAATCTCCATTTCGGAAGAACTGGCTCTTCTAAGGAGACTCTCATGTTTCAACCATCAGGCCTTCCTGATTGTGGAAGCAAACTCCGTAGCAGCAAGTTTCTACCTTCCTTTGGGGGAAGAAGGCAAAGCTTGGGTTCTAGCATTCATAGATTGTATTTTTGCTCCATCCTCCTGAAATTCTGGAAAGTTTGTCTCTGACTCTAATATTAGACTTCAATCTGGTGATTCCAATACTGAGTTTGGTCCAGAAACAGCCAGAAATCCACGTAGGTGGGGCGTGGCACACAGATGTATTTTGTAAATTGTCATCTGACCGTTGGTTGGCTTTGCTTAGCGTGAGTTGTTCTATCACACTCTGTTACTTGTCTCTTGAAAGTCATCATGGACATGGGACCTATTCCAGAATCAGTGGGGTCTGTGAAATCATGGCTTGCTATTTGTGTGTGTGTTTATTCTGTTTATTTATTTATTTTATTTTTTAAATCAATTTTGGCAGTTTACAACATCATGGTGTGGCCAGAGTGAGTCCCTTCTCCCTGGCTCCTTCATCTTGTCCTTTTGACATCTTTAAATCTGTCCCTGTTTTCTCATAAAGACAGGATGTTTTATGCTCACTCTGAGTTTTTTTCTTACCTAAACATGGAATCAACCATTCTCCAAGGATTACAGACCAGCATGTGTGCCCAGGGGTATGCATTATGTTGTTTGTGTTATCAATGAGCAGGGAAAGTTGATACCAAAGCTTATTATCACTTTTGTGGCCAAACTGAACATTTTTTTTGTTTTCTTCCCCAAAAAGACTTGATATTGATATTTCAATTAATTTCTATCTCTATTGATTTTTTGCAAGTTTTTCATTAACAAAAGAGCTTATCAAAGATGTTCTTCTCTTTTCAGAAACATTGACATGTCACATGAGCTAGCACAATGCCTAACATTGTGTTCAGATTGTGGTGCGATCTAAAATCTTGGGTGTCTTCATCGCCCATCCCCAGTCCTCTATTTGGTTTAAATGTTGTGGAAGTGATTTCAGAGAACAGAAGCCTAGAAAGCCCCTTGCCAATGACATTCTGTAAAACTCTATGGGACGTATACCCCAGCCTCTTTGACAGTGAAGTTCTCAAGATCTTTCATCCCAGGCACCTCATAGTGCTAAACATTGTTGAGGACCTGCCTTCATTCTCTGTTGCTGTAGAACCAGTCATTGCAAACATAATCTGAACAACACAGATTTGTTATCCAGGGGCAGATGTTTGGTACTTTTTAACTGGATCCTCTGCTACAGGCTGAGATCAAGGTGTTGGCTGGGCTGCGTCCTTATCTGGAGGCCCAAGTGGGAAGATGGGCCTCCCAGTACTGGTTTGTTGATGGAAGTTCTGTCCATGCAATTGATGTCTGAGTCCTCCATTGTGGCTGATTTTGGACTGGAAAGTGCCCAGGAGCCATGCATAGCTCTTTTCAAGGGGGTCCCACCCCTCCAGGCCCTCCTGTGATTCAAATTTCTGGCTCCAGGAAGGTCTCAGTTCCCTTAAGGGCTCCTTCGCTGGGTCAGTCCCAACAGATAATCTCACTTTGGTTTGCTTGAAGGATACATTCATGACCTCATCATGGTTCTACCAGCACCAAAGGGAGTGGATTTGACATAACAGGGGGCTAGACCCCAAAGACCTTTTCAAAATGTTTAACATAAATTCAAATCAAGAATTATTTTAATATATTTATACTAATTCGTTTAAATTTATATGGAGAAAGAACTTTATTTCTTTATTTAAAATAGCAATAAGATAATTACACCTTACATAATACCCTACTTCTATAAACAGTAATGACTAATTATTAACAAAAAATAAAGGGAAAAAATTTTAGAGCCTTAAGACATATATAATATTTTTTGGGTTCTATAAAAAAATAAAAATAAAGGTATGTTTTTGTCATTATTGTTATAATACATTTTTATTTTATTTTATATTTAAAATCTGATTAAATTGCACTTATCTTCTATTTCCCTACCTTGCCAGCATACACTCAGAAAAACCCAAAATGAATCCTAGAAGTAGAATACTTTACAATTAAATAGGTACATGATAAGCCCCACAGTGTTCAAATGTTACTTAATTTCTCACTTAAAGTTAATTTAAAATGACACACTGGTAAGCTTGATTTGCCATTCTGTGGTAGCTTTGACAACTGTGTATTTAAGGAGTTCTCTCTTTAAATTAGACCCGGATTAAATGGTGGAGTAGGCAGGTTGGTCTTTGACAACCTTCTGTTTCTGACTGGGGGTGTACCTGGATGATCAATATGTTCTCAAAATGAATTATTTGCTTTCCCTTTCCCCCTTCCATTAAAAATGTATTCATGCACACAGCACATGGGAATATTTGTCCATCACTCTGTTTTATCTGCCGTAAGAAACTGAAGAAAGAACATTCTCACCCCATCCCGTATTGGAGTGGACCTTGACCATCATTCAGAACAACGTAAAGTAGAGTTTTCTTCAGAATGTACTCACGAATAAATGCCCAGTTGGCATTAAATAACTCTAGAGAGACACTCAGGACCCCAGGGGCAGTTGATTGCATGTTTGAATATTTTCACTTTGAGCAAGGCCTTCTTTTTTACCTATATCCCGGTTTCTTGGCTTCATTCCTCTGGGCCTGAGACAGTGATTCCAGACTGTGGTCTCCAAAACAGGTCTTCACATACCTAAAAAGGATCATGTGTCCTTTGACTTTGTATCATGGTAACCATCTCGGCCCCATGCTTAGGCACATCACATCATGAGTTTGCAGCTCATGTCCACCTGCACCTTCAGTAGACCCTTTCCAGCAAAGACTGTATTTGAAAGTCCCTACTCTTGATCTTCTATTTATTTGCCACATGCACTAATAATATCCATATAATATCCAAATATATGGATCCAATAATATCCAATTCGAATAGGAACACTGGTCTTACTGGTATGAGAAATGCTATGTCACAATGCGATGTTTTTTTCCAAGTCAAGGATTTCAGCTTAAATGCACTGCTAGAAATGAAGACAAGAGGAAGGAGGCTTCCCTGGGGAGAGAGACACATGATCCCTGGTAGCAGTGAGAGCCGGGGGGCAGGCAGGGTGCCTCCAGCCGAGCATCCTCTGTGTGACAGCGCAGAGGAGACACTTGAGACCGTGTGCGTGAATATGTTTTTAATGGAAAGGAAAAGGGCAAACAATTCATTTTGAAAACTTGAAGGGAGAAAAGAGCAGGGAAATGAGGCTTTACCTTGGATGTTTGATGTTTGACAAAGTGTGTGTGCGTGTTTGTGTGCGTGAGTGTGTTGGGAGTTCTCCCTTTCAATTAGAGTAGCTTTTCCAAATTAGAGCTGCTATCCTCGTTACTGTATTGGGTTTCCTGCCAACTGAAACTCCACCATCCGAGGCCCCAGTATCCAGCTGCTGAAGAGCTAAGAGTTTGCTCTATTAGTTCTTCTTTACAGTCTAGTGAACTTCCGTGGAGGACAGACCTAAAACATTTTCACTCCCGGGATATGTTTGCAGAGGCTGAAAGAATGGGACAGAGGCAAAGCAGCCCGAGCCCTCTGCTAGTCTCCGCTGAGTAGCCTACACCCAGAATCCGGGTTCTTAATCACGGTTTTACTGCCTCTGATCAGTTTACTATTCCTAGAAGCTCCATAATTTTTAGCTACTTGCCACCTTTGCCCTGAGCCCCCTGTGCGTGATAGCGCACTTAGTGTGGCAAGAACTCCTTCACCGTCTTCTTAGAGTAGCCTTCAAACACGTAAGTCTCTGCAAAGCAGGCGGCCATGATGACTTTACGGTTTCTTCTTCCTTCTTTCTGAGATTCCATAGACTTTCTGTGCTCAAACATTTCTGGGTTTGGAGAGCGGGGAGTTGAGTGTTGCAGTAAGTAGCAATAATGAATGTGATCACTGACTATACCTCCCCAACTAGAGTCAAGTTGTGGTTGGAAGTGGACTCTGTTAATGATCATGCTGGGAAAACAGGTGTATGCAGGGGATGTGCGGTTTCCCCAGCTGCAACCACTGAAGGCCTGGATTTTCTATTTCTTTTTTTTAATTTTCAGAAAGGCTCCACATGTCCCACATAGTCAGCATTTATATGGAGCGCAGGATCCCAGGGAAGCATGTAGGTCATTGAAAGCAATGACGAACTCAGGCCTTCCATTGAAGGCATCCTCCTCAGTTTTGTGTGGCAGCTAATTGACTCGCAGAAGACCACTCCTATTCCTTAATTCCTCCTGGCCACACCCGTGTCCGGTGATGGCCATGTGATTCTCATGGTTGACGCACACAGGAGGGCGGGCAGGCAGCCCGTGCCTTTGACCAGCCTGCGTGTATGATTATGTCTACACACCACACGGTTTGGGAATCTGCTCTGTATGCTCACATTCTCAAGTGTAGGTGAAGGAAAATTAAGCTTCCTGTGTGGTTGACCTACCTAACCCTAAACAGACCCCTGCCCCTAAGGCTGCAGATTTTGTCATTTTTAAGTAAAAGAATAATCTGCACTTTTTGTTTCCTTCTAGTGATCTCATGCGGAAGCCTCTCCTTTCCCCCAAATGGTAACAAGATTGGCACACTGACGGTTTAAGAGGAATGTAACTCCATACCACCTGCGGGGGGATCGCTTGACCACGTGTGATTGCTTGGCAAACGGACTCTGGAGTGGCACGGAAACTCGATGTCTGGGACAAAACCTGTAAATTCATCTATCATCTGGCATTTTTTTCATTCATGTGAGCCCTAAAAATACAGTCCAGTTGGGCAAAGTGTAACACTTTTTGTTATAAATGCTCCTGCAGAGCTACTAAATCCTACCTCGGGTTTCAATGGTCCACTTCACACTAGGACTTCTTCCATAAATATCTGAAGGGATTATTTTTTTAATCTGACCAATAAATGAAAGTCACATACTGCCTTAAGTGACTTAAGTATTTTACAAAGTGCTGAGGCTATCACTGCACTTAAAGCCATCATGATTCTAGAACACACACACACACACACACACACACACACACAAAATGATATTCAGATATATTACAGACTTTATCTTTATCTTTTACAACTTTTTAAATTGTGTCAATAAGTGGAAGAGAATAAGATCAATCAACGTAAGTACAATGAGTTACTTCAAATGGAATCTGTGAACAGTGATTTGTTCTTCCCTTGCACCCAAGGCGTAAATTTTCTGCATGATATTTTTTAAGAATTGAATTGAAAATTTTTTTTCACTGAAAAAATCTTGTGAATAGACATGAGGAAGTTGCTGGATAGGCAGCGTAAGGTATCTTGATTCATAACGCTCCTATAGATCTCCGAGTAATTTGAAAAACATGTCAAGTGCCTTTCATGGGATCTCAATAATTTTGTAATCACTCGAAAGCTATAGACCTTTGACCTCTTTCTGGGATCTCAATAATTTTGTAATCACTCGAAAGCTATAGAAGAACCTGGAAAGTTTAAGCCTCTGACTCTCTGTCAGCTGGAAATCACTTCAGGAATGAAGCCAGGACCAGTAAATTTTTAATAGTAAAAATCTATTCTTATTACTTGAGATACTTTGAAAAAAAATACTTAGGAGAACCGGGGGGGAGGGGTGGAAACAGAGAGAGAATGAAACTAAAGTAGTAATTCTGGAGAAAATCAAAGGCCAAAAAGTGTTGCTCCCTCTTATCCATAGAATGGCACCTGCTTTCTTGAAATCACTGTCATCCGGACGTGAAAGCTGCTCACGTACTGCGTGTGTGTCTACGCGCATTCTTGGTGAGCGTGGTCAGTATGGGTTTCCATAGACTGCAGAACTTCCTCGGACTATGTGTGGGGCTTTGCGTTGAGGGTGAGACCGTCTGTGCTTTCCCAAACTTTCTTATGAGATGTCTGGTTATTGGGGACCACTCTTCTTAAGGCAGCGCTGCTTTGGGGTAGGTCTTCTCTGTTCATGTCAGTAAACACTACAGAGGGGAACCAGGTGATCTAAGAAACTTGCGTCTCTGCTATGATCGTGATGATGGAAAGCAATGACAACCTTCATTGGATTAGGTTTGTGCTGCTGAGTAGTCTCTTTAGGTAGGAGAGTTATTGTGGCCTCAGGGGGTTTGAGTGGCACGTCCAATTTCTGTAGCTACTCTATCATGGGGTCTGCTGGGGTCTTACTGATCCCAAGTAAGCCTTCACCTTTTCTGTGGTGTCTTCTGACTGAAGGTAGGACTTTGAAGTAGAAACGTTGAGCAAGGGACACCTGGGTGGCTCAGTGGTTAAGCACCTGCCTTTGTCCCAGGGCATGATCCTGGAGACCCGGGGTCAAGTCCCACATCGGGCTCCCTGTATGGAGCCTGCTTCTCCCTCTGTCTATGTCTCTGCCTCTCTCTGTGTCTCTCATTAATAAATAAATACATTCTTAAAAAAAAAGAGAGAGAGAGATAGAAACATTGAGTAACATGTTGCTTGGATGGCTGGGCCAACGTGCCCAGAAGTATGGCTTCAGAGTGATGCAGTATGTCTTAGAAGCTTTGGGGAGAGGGAGTGTTCAGAAGGAGTTTAAATTGAAAATAAAGAGGAAGAAACGTGTCTGGACAATAATGCATAAAGCATTACTATTGTAGAACCTGGATCTAAAATATAAAGAATAATAACATTGGAAGAGGCAGAGGATATGAAAGAAAAACCATTAAAAAAGAATTAGATGTGACACAGAGCCACACATGTTTATAAACCAATGAGTAAAAAATGGGTAATAAATTTAGCATAAAGATTTCAGAAGTCAGTAGATACAGTTTCACAGCGACCACTGAGACGTGAAAGTTTAATTCCTAATACAGGCGTACCTTGGGGAGATTGTGGATTTGGTTCTAAAACACAATAAAGCATAATAGTGAAAGGGAATATAAGGAAAGGGAGAAGAAATGTGTGGGAAATATCAGAAAGGGAGACAGAACATAAAGACTCCTAACTCTGGGAAACGAACTAGGGGTGGTGGAAGGGGACGAGGGAGAGGGGTGGGAGTGAATGGGTGACGGGCACTGGGGGTTATTCTGTATGTTAGTAAATTGAACACCAATAAAAAATTTAAAAAAATAAAATAAAAATAAAATAAAACACAATAAAGCAAATGTTGCCATAAAGTGAGTCCAATGACTTTTTTGGTCTCCCAGTGCATATAAAAGTCGTGTTTACACGATAATGTGGTCTATTAATGTGCAGTAGCATTGTCTGAGAGATGTGTGTGTCTTAAGTCAAAAGTAGTTCATTGCCCAAAGCTTCTAACCACCACCTGAGCTTTCAGTGGGTTGTAATCTTTTTGCTCGTGGAGGGTCTTGCTTCAGGTTTCACGGCTGCCAGCTGATCAGGGTGCTGAGTGCTTGCGTTGGGGAGGCTGTGGCAATCTCTAAAAATAAGACGACACTGACCTTTGCTGCACTGATTGACTCTTCTTCCACAGTGTCTCTGTGGTATGCAAGGCTGTTTGATGGCGTTTTACTCCCAGTAGAACTTCCAAAGTGGAGTCAATCCTCCCAAGCCCTGGGGCTGCTTTATCAACTAAGTTTATGTGATGTTGTAAATCCTTTGTTGTCATTCCAACAATCTTCGCAGCATCCTCTGCAGGAGTGGATTCCATCTCAGGAAGCCACTTGCTTCGCTCATCCCTAAGAAGCAGCTCCTCATCTATAAGTTCAAGTTTGATCGTGAGAGCACCGCAATGCAATCTCAACTTCAGGATCCACTTCTAATTCTCGTTCTCTGGCTCCTTCCACCCCATGGGCAGTGACTTCCTCCAGGAAGTCTTGGACCCTCAGAGTCCTCCATGAGGGCTGGAATCTGTTTCTTCCAAACTTCAGTTTCTGTTGATATTTAGACCCCTTTCCTATGAATCATGGGTGTTCTTAACCGCATCTAGAATGGCGAGTCCTTTCTGGAAGGTTTTCAGTTTACTTTGCCCAGATCCATGAGAGGAGTCATCATCTGTGGCAGCTGTAGCCTTATGAAATGCATTTCTTTAGTCATAAGACTTGAAAGTTGAGATGATTCCTTGATCCACGGGCTGCAGGATGGATGCTGCATTAGCGGACATGAAAACCACGTTAATGTCATTGTCCGTCTCCCTCAGAGCCCTTGGGTGACCAGGTGTACGGTCAGGGAGCAGCGGTATTTTGAAAGAAATCCTTTTCTCGGAGCATTTGATCTCCGCAGTGGGTTTCGTATTCAGTGAAGTGCGTTGTAAGCAGATGTCCCGTCACCCAGGCCGTGTTGTTCCATGTATGGGGCGCGGGCAGAGTAGATGTGGCATCATTCCGAAGGGCCCTAGGACGTTCAGAATGGTGGGTGGGCCCTGGCTCCCATCTGCAGGCCCAGCTGCGTGAGCCCCTCGCAGGAGAGTCCGCACCTGTTCTTTGCAGCTTCGAAGCCAGGCTCTGACTTCTGTCCGGCTGTGAAAGTCCCAGATGGCATCTTCTTCCAACAGAAGGCTGTGGGGTCTACACTGAAGATCTGGGCTTGAGTGTAGCCACCACCTTCCTGAACTCTTGAGTCGGGTCTTCTGGAGGACCTGCTGCAGCTTCTCCATCAGCCCCTGCTGCTTCACCTGCGCTTTCACGTGGTGGAGAAGGCTTCTTCCCTCCAACCCGCTAACCAGCCTCTGCTGCTTCAGAGGTTTCTTACAGCCTCCTGCCCTCTCCCAGCCGTCCTAGGACCGAACAGAGTTAGGGCCTTGCTCTGGGTCAGGCTTTGGCTTAAGGGAATGTTGTGGCTGATTTATTCTTCTATTCAGACTACTCAAACTTTCTCCGTATCAGCAATAATAAGGCTGTTTCACTTTATTATTATTTGTGTGCTCATTGGAGCAGCATTATTTAATTTTCTTTGAGGATTTTTCCTTCACACTCACAACTTGGCTAGCCATTTTGGCACAAGAGGCCTTGTTTTTGGCCTGTCAAGGTTTTCACCATGCCCTCCTCAGTAATCTTAGTCATTTCTAGGTTTTGATTTAAAGTGAGAGATGTGTGACTCTGTCACTTGAAACCTTAGAGCTCATTACAGGGTTATTAATACCCCGAATTCTAATATCGTTCTATCTGAGGGAGTAGGATAGCTGGAGGAGAGGAGGCGAGACAGGGGAATGGCTGGTCAGTAGAGCGTTCAGAACACATGCAACACGTATGACAGAAGCTCACGGTCTCATATGGGCCCGGCTGATGGTGCTCCAGGCCCGTTACAACAGTAACAGCGAGGATCACCGATCGCAGATCACCGTAACAATTCTAATACTAATGAAAAGTTTTTAAATATTATAATAACCAAAATGATACATAGAGACATGAAGTGAGCAAATCTGTTGGAAAAAAAAAATGGCACCAAGGTACCTGCTCAGTGCAGGGTTGTCACAACCTTCATTTTTATAAACATGCAATATCTGCAAAGCACAATAAAATGAGGCGTGTCTGTGCATGGACTATGGCAATGAAAGGCATCTCCTCTCCTGAATAATAGAGTGTGATGTGTAGATAGTAGAGAGTCACTCGTAGGACCCTATGTCCGGGGGACCCATAGAGACACAGCTAAGGTAAACACACAGGAGAACAGAGGTAAACTCAGTGCTAGAGAAAATCCTACAGTGGCCTAATGGATGAAGGGAAGAGAGGCTCCAATCCTTAATCTGGCGCAGGTACTGGATAAAGTAGATAGCTGATACCACCGTAGTCTGAATGTTACCTAGACGCCTTATTTGAATATAATAATTTGAATGATATTGTTTAGTGATAATGAAAAATATACAAGGGCATTTTTCCATTTTACTGAATCTTCATTAGAAAGTATGGGAAGCGCTTATCACTCCCATTCATCAATAAGAAATAACTTAGAACAATTTAGGAATTTGTCTAACATTGTAAAATCACTGGCATCACAAACCGAATGGAAACCCAGGCAATTTGAGCATAGAACACAGGCTTCTGAACTTTAAGGTATGTAACTAGTGTATCTGAGCAAGTTTTGTGTTATTTTGCCAATAATTATATTTCTCAAAAGCAAGATAGGATAAAAGAGGCTGTGTAAGATGCTGTTAATTCTGGCCAGTGAGATATTTAACTAGAAGTGAAATGAGCCCAGGTGCTGCACTAGACCTTACCCCAAAGCACATGCCATCAAATGGGGTTTGTGCCTTAGTAGTACACGTGGCTAACCTTGTCTTTCATTCTGTGCTGCTCCCAGACTTCTTGCTTACCAGACTTGGCAGTATTTTCCTTCCATTTCTTGTCATTTGAATTATTCCTTTGTCCATTTCCATGGTCAGGATCTCCAGAAAATCTGGATTTTTACCACACTGAATGACATTGGGTGACCTTCAGGTTCTTCTGGACACTATTAGAGTAGACTGCATGGTGCTGGAGGGAAAAAAACGACTTATAATGAGAATGGAGGCAGAGGCAGTCACTAAGAATATTTTCCAAAAAAAAAAAAAAAAAAAAAATCCAGAAAATAATTGACATAATCCCATGGCTTCAACTTTAAAAAGGAGGCATCCCCTAAGCAGAACAACCTCCCAAAACTTTAACTTTGAGAACAAATTATGCCATTGGGGAGCAAATGGGAAGCTACCCAAGAAACAGAGACAGTTAGATGAGCTGCTTTGCAAGAAACTCAATTTGCCAGCAAAGCGACTACCCTAGGATGTACTAAGCAAATGGAATACAGATGAAGGTCCGTGATGCGAAGGGCAGATCCGCCACGAGCAGGGAGCAATGAAAAGATTCAGGGCCATGAAAACGTAAGGACCATGCAGAAATTACGTTTGAAATAAGAACCAAATTCACTCATTGTGGTTGGTATCAAAATAGTGTGTGGCCTAAAGGAGACAGGCTCGGCCGCCTCTTCATTCCGTCTTCCGCGTCAAGAATTGTGGTGTGCAGAGGGCGGAGCATGCTTTTATAGTAGAAATCGGGATCCCAGGAGAGAAAAGGAGTCTGTCCGAGAGAACTTTAGGGTTTCAGTGATGTGGCTGAGGGGACCCAGGAGGAGGAGGCCAAATCACTGGCAGTGCCCCCGCGGGACGTTACTAACAGGAAGCTCTGCAGAGTTAGGTAAGTGTCTGGCGTGATTTTTTTACACAAAAAGGAAAGAAGCAAGCTGGCAGAAACTTTGGATCTAATAGTTTGATAATACAGAGCTGAAACCAACTATTAGGTGTAAGATCTTTGGTGATGCATGTTTACGAAGAGCTAATGTGAGTCTGGATCCATCTTTGCCATTGCTCTTAGGTGGGTGTTTAAAAATACTCTTTAGAAACGGTGCTTCTAAATTCTCAGCAAGATCAGAATTTTCTATGTTAAGTCCTACAGTCAAGAAAGTGTAACGTGACCTATATGTTGTCTTTTCACAACTGCTGGTGGGGCTACCGATGATGATGTAGATTATTGAGTTGACGTGATCGGAAAGAAGGTTTCTTTTCTGTTTTTTTTTTTTTTTTTAAGATTTTATTTATTCATTCATGAGAGACACAGAGAGAGAGAGAGAGAGAGAGAGAGAGAGAGAGAGGCAGAGACCCAGGCAGAGGGAGAAGCAGGTTCTATGCAGGGAGCCCGATGTGGGACTCCATCCCGGGACCCCGGGGTCACACTGTGAGCTGAAGGCAGATGCTTAACTGCTGAGCCCCCCCAGGTGCCCCAGAAAGAAAGCTTCTGGGTAAATGGTTTCCTTTCTCATTATAGACCATCCTAAGACTTCTTTTCACATCTTTGGTAGGGACATAATAATACCAGCTGAAAGAGTGAGGACATTTAACAACAGATTCATGATCTTTGCAATTTGAATGATAAACAACACTAATACAAAAATAATGGGATCAATGGAAAATTTCACCCAGAATGAAAAATAAAATACCTCCCAATGTACATGATAAGGAGAAAATTATGAAATCCTAGGGCACGTGGAAGGGCTTGGTGTTTTGGACAACAGAAGGCTCATCTGTGCACTGGCACCCTGAGCTGATGGTGCCCAGACCTCGTGAACAGGACCCACCTCTTCGTTAGTCTAGGAAGCCCACGCCCAGAACAATGGCTTCACTGCGGTGAAATAATTTAAGTGGGTGGCGATGAAGCGGCATATGCTGGGGTGAAGGATCCGGTAACCAAGATAGTTGAGGAATGTTTGGAGACTTGTGATCATCAGTATGGTGGAGACAAATGTTTGGAAGTGCCTAACAGCTATTTTCAAATATTTTAAATGTTATAAAATGAAAGATGGGATACACTAATTTTGGTGAATTGTTTTATATGCAAGTGTCAGCCGTGATTGATGGGTAGTGGTAACCATCAGAACCTGTATTGAGATCTCTGAGTTTTAACCAGGCCTCAGTGGGTAGACAGGGGAAGTAAGAAAGAAAAGAAAGAAAAGAGAAAAGAAAAGAAAAGAAAAGAAAAGAAAAGAAAAGAAAAGAAAAGAAAAGAAAAGAAAAGAAAAGAAGAAAAGAGAAGAGAAGAGAAGAGAAGAGAAGAGAAGAGAAGAGAAGAGAAGAGAAGAAAGAAAAGAAAGAAGGAAGGAAGGAAGGAAGGAAGGAAGGAAGGAAAGAAAGAAAGAAAGAAAGAAAGAAAGAAAGAAAGAAAGAGAAGGAAGGAAGGAAGGAAGGAAGGAAGGAAGGAAGGAAGGAAGGAAGGAAGGAAAGAAGGAAGGAGAAAGAAAGAAAGAAAGAAAGAAGAAAGAAAGAAAGAAAGAAAGAAAGAAAGAAAGAAAGAAAGAAAGAAAGAAAGAAAGAAAGAAAGAAAAAGAAAGAAAGAAAAAATGAATTAAATAAATGTACCAAAGGCAAGGGCCGGTGATGCTAACGACATTAGTGATGTGTCTTTCATCCGTCTGTTTGCAGACACTGTGCAGAAAAATAGTTTTCAGACTACATATAAGAAGTCCCTTCCCTTTAACCATTGTTTTCACCTGTTTGATCTGCCCCAAAAAGCAACGTGGAGTTCACACAGAGGGCAGTTGCCTACTTGGTAGGTTTTTGCATAGGATTCCTTTAGCCTTTGAGCCTCCCTGATTTCACATCCCGGATGCTTTTCATTATAAGGCAAAATACTTTGATGGTATCCTGTTGGTTTTCATGGTTGCTGGGGGAAAAAAAAAAAACGTTTGCCTGCGATGTTGCTTCTATTTCCTGTGGAATGCGGACCGTTTCCAGTGGCAGCACCGTGGTTGTTTCCAGTGATTTCCAGCAGGGAAGGCGGTGCCGACTGCTCTGACGGTCGCTGCAGCGGGCGCGGCTGGGCGCTCAGACGGAAGCACTCGGACGGTGGGAAGCTGGAGCCTGTACCTGCAGGAGAGCGTGTTGGAGGAGATGGAGGGTGGTCTCCGCCACACATTCCAGCCCCGAGCCCACACTGCGTTGGCGCCTGCGGGTGTGGATTCTGTGCCAGGACCTTTGAGGCGGGACGTCCCGGGGGGGCTGGACCACCCTGTGCGTGGGCATCACGGTAGCTCGGCCCCGGAGTACCTTTGTCATAAAGCTCGGCCCACACTCACTCAGCACTCGCGTCCTTGCCTTGCTGCTGGGGCCTCCCCGGGTCTCCCCAGGTTCTGCACATCACCGAGGACTTGTTCTCATTTACCGCGTGCGCAGTTCTACGCGTCTCCCTGGCCTGGAGAATCCAGCCCCGGGAATACCGACCCCGTATCAATTCATCAGGTACCTTCTAATCCATCAGGGACGTTGTATGATCCCCCCCGCTCTCAGTTATTCTCTTCTGTTTACCTGCTCTGTGGTAGTTCGCGCTGAAGCCAACAGAGAGCGGGCCGACCGCCGAGGTGCTGCACTGCTAACCCAGCCCTCCTGCTGGAGAAACCGACATCCGTCTTTTGATGACATTTTATCATTTAGACTTTTTCACACATAACAAGGCCTCATCTCCCCCACTTTGCCGCCCCTTTAGCGTGTAGTATTTGAGATGTCAGCGACAGATTGAGATGTCTCTCCATGCAAAGAACATGATCTTTTTTTATTAGATTGTTTTGCCAGTATTTGGAATAACTTTGCCTTTGCCGTACTATGATGACCTCCGAGGAGATGAATTCTTTTGCGCGTGTAATATCATGGTGACATTCATGTGGCTAAAATGGCTAGGTGACACGGTTCAAAATAATGCAGTTAGGCCGTATTTTTTCATAGTTCTCAGGGAATAAAATTGGAAAATATTCTTCAAACGCCTGGTATTTTATGATAGATCCATGTAAAGCATTTGAACAGCCGATCATGGCGATGCTTACATTACAGCAGAAAGACGGTATTAGAGTGAGAGATGTATGCACCCCCCCACCCCTGATCTTTGCTATACAATCTTCCGTGTAAAATGTAGGTGGTAAGATACCAGGGAAGGTAAAATATTTGGAAACAGCCCATGCTAACCTTCACATGCTCTGTATGCATCATCGGTGGCTGGGAGATAAATGTCACGATACTCTCCCCAGCCACAAGCACTTCTGTCTATATTTCTGAATATTATCTAATGATACTCATTTAATTCCTCAGGAAATATGGCATAGGATGTAAAGGTTAATAGGATGCAGGTCTACTTTTTCAGGAATTTATAATCAGAGGAATAAATAAGATAAATACCAAGTGCCTTTAATAAAAAGTCGGGATTAATGAATCACAAAAGAGAGAAAGCCGGGGCAGGAACGAGAGGCTGGTAGAGGAAGGGCTATGGGGGAAGCCACTTTGAGGAGCAGGTGCAATTTCAGCAAGCAGAAATGGCACAAATTCACCCAAGAAGCCAAGATGCAGAGCGGTGCGGGAGGTGGCCTGGATGCCACAGGATGTTAGGTTTACCTGCTGGGGAAGCACTCACATGGCAACATGCTCGTGGGAAAGGGGCCCTCTGCTCACCCAGACACCTCCTCCAGGTCGAGGACAGGCTTGATCCCGTGCCTAGGAAAGATACTGTCCTCGGAACTCACCATCTAATGATGGGTATAAACAGGTGAGGACAAGAGGTTTCTATTTGCTGAATTCACAACAGGACAAAACAGCAAAAAAAAAAAAAAATCTAGGAGTCTGGATATTATAAGTGGATGGTAGGAGAAATAGACTCTCCCATTGCAGGGAAACCCGGAGTATCAGAGATCTTTGAAGTGCACATAGATGAGCCTTGATTCCTTTAGGCTTTGTTGGCAGAGGGCAGGTTCGGGCTGAGTTAGGAGGGGCGCAAAGATGTGTCACAGGCAGACAAGTTTGGGGAGGAAATTTCAGGCATGGGGGAAGTGATAGCGTGATTCTTTGGGGAACCGCAGGAAAAGGGACAGATGAAGGCTTTCTGAAAGCCCCAGAGACTACCCAAATCCTGAAATCATGTTTATAGTAAAGATGGCTTGGGATCCCTGGGTGGCGCAGTGGTTTGGAGCCTGCCTTTGGCCCAGGGCGCGATCCTGGAGTCCCGGGATCGAATCCCACATCGGGCTCCCGGTGCATGGAGCCTGCTTCTCCCTCTGCCTGTGTCTCTGCCTCTCTCTCTCTCTCTCTCTGTGTGACTATCATAAATAAATAAAAATTAAAAAAAAAAGATGGCTTAAAATAATTGCCCTTGAATAAGATATGCCAAGAAAGACTAGATAGCAGCGTATTTTGTGGGGAGCACGGGGCCCTCCTTTGAGGGGCTGACGCAAGTGCCGCACTCACATCACGGGGAATCTTTGTGTGCTGTGTCCACGGCACCACATCCTCTCTGGCTTAGGCCAAGTGGCTGAGCCCGGCCCCTAGAAAGCCTACTTGCAGGAGACTAACGTTTCCTCTGTCGGTATTCAGACGTGTTCCTTTAATATGTGCAGATCTTATGATTTAAGTGCTTCCATCCAGTGGTATTTAATGCCAACAGGTTACTCCTGCATATAAGTGGATCTGAGCCGTGACATTTTGGGACTGTTAATACTCAAGAAGAGTCAGTAAATTGGCTTTTGGGATCCACTGGCTCTGGAAGCCAGTGCTTGTGCCCAGCATGGACAGAGCGAACCAAATTGCATGTCCGATTCTTACACAGGCACTGGCCATTTGTGATGATTATTATTTGATGTCCAGCAATATGTACCAATAGTCACCAAGCAAACACTAAGGTTGCATATTTGGTTTGTAGATTTTCTAAAAATGTATGAATGTATTCAGTGTTAATCCTCAGGTCAATATTAGAATTTATATGGATACAAACCGATGCAGTGAAAAGGTGACCTTGCAGTGGTGAGCTCTAAGGGGGGGCGAGATTCTGTGTGTGTGTGTGTGTGTGTGTGTGTGAATGTGACCTTATGGGAGGAGAAAGAGCCAATTACATAGTTCTTATTAATGGCACTGGCTCCACACCAAAGGACGCAGGGCTCCAGGTCTGTGTTGCGTAGTACACACCTATAGGGCACAGCTATGCCATGGGAGATGCTGTGTCCAACATTTATTTTTTTTCTTTTCTTTTCTTTTTTTTAGAGAGAGACAGAAAGAGAAAGAGTGGGAGGTGGGTGTGGTTGGAGGGGCAGAGGGAGCAGGAGAGAGCGAACCCCAAGCAGACTCCTTGCCCAGCGTGGAGCTGACCTGGGGATCCGTCACACAATCCTGAGATCACGACCTGAGCCAAATCAAGAGACAGATGCTTAGCTGGTTGAGCCACCCAAGTGCCCCTCGTGTCCAACATTTCTACTGGTACAGTGGGTTTTTATGGAATAAGCGGAAAAAAAATGGAACTAAGTAAAGTTGCCACATCGCAGAATTCACTTCTAAAATTGCACGAGTGTGTGTAATTGTAAAAGACTCTAACATAGCTTACCTGAGAGGACTTGAAAGTTGAAAGGGTTCGCGTTTGCACATGCTGTGATATTAAGGTAAATCTGCCAACTGACGTCTGACACCCTGGGCCGGTCACTCGGAAGTCACCAGTGTGTTCTCAGGAGGCCGTAGACCGTGTTGCTCATTCCAGATGAGCAACAAATAGTGAAACATGACAGGACGTCAAACATTGCTCACATCCTATGGGTGGGTAAGGTCCCTGCTCTAAAATCCGGCTGCATATACACATTCCAGAAAGTGTGGATAGCATGCTTACACCTACTGAAGGAATCCAGTTCACTCATGGATGAGTGTTCAGAATATCCACCCTAGCAGAAACAGGCTCAGGAAACCACCTCCGTCCTCGCAGAAGTGTGGGACCAGACCTGCTAACATGTGCAATTTAGATGGGCCTAGAAACAGCTGCTTGGGGGGGCTGGTCCTGCTGTGGCCCTGGGGTAGAGGGTAAAGCTGCATTGCTGACCTGCCTGGTCCTTGGTGCTGGCCCCCAAGACCTCAGACAGCAACCTGGGCTCCCCAGGGAGCGTGGCCACTTCTAGCCATGGACTCCTGCGCCTGGCACAGTTTGCAGGGAACTCTTGACCGAGGGGGACACCAGGAAGCCAACCCAGCCCTCTGGGTGAATGGAAATGCTTGTCCCCACCTTGTTTGCTGTGGAAGTCAACTGGGAAGCTTTCAGTTAACCTTGCTTCCAATCTCTGTTTTAGTTATTATTATTTTTTTTATTTTTGGTAGATGTTATCCCTCCTGACCCAACTTTAGAGAAAGATTATTAAAATAAATTCCCCCCTTTTTTTAAATTTTGGGGCCTTATAACCAAAATATATAACAGTTCATGAATGATGACAATAATACAGCCTTCATTACATAGAGAATAGCATAAACGACTTGTAAGTCAGCGATTTCCAAAGCTTATGATTAAATGCGATCACTTGGCAGACAAGGTGGACCTTCCAGATTCCTACGACCTGGCTCCTTCTTGTACAGGACAAGTGAAATCTCACTCCTAGTCCATTGTTCAGTTTGTCTTTTTAGGCCGATTCGAATGACATATTTTATGGTCTAGCATGTGGAATACCGAGAATCGTCTGAGCAGAACCAGGCAATGCCCAGCCTGGCGTTGAATTCTTGACTCTGCCATGGATTCGAAATCAATTTTGGGAGTTGGTGAATTTCCCATGACTGAGTCATACCTATTCTGCACGTGGAGCAGATGTAGAGTTCCAGAAACATGGGAGAAATAGAATGGCTAATTCACATTTCAAGTCCAAGGAAATTTGGCGATTCCTTTAGGATGTGCCTTTAAACCTATGTATCTGTTGAATTAAAAATCATATGGGATTGCAATTGTTTGGCATTCTGCTTAGCTCCTCAGCCCGTCGCCAGTCTGTGCTATCAGGTTCAGCTTAGTGGCAGATTACTAAACCCGTTAGCAGGATTGATACAGAAATAAAGCAGGCCCATACCGATCACTCCGAGGATTTTCTTTCCACACTTTACTGAAAGCATTCACTTCTCAAGAACTGACTTCCTGGAGTCATTATATTGGCCGCAGGGTGCCTGCAAAATGCATTTCATGACCTGTGTTTCAGCTGAAGCCAAATGTTGACAAAAAACGAAGGAACTAACAAAAACGTGGAACCTTGGGTCCTGGCATAAGGGCTTCCAGTACGATCGCATTGTTTTAATGAGTCGGTATTTTGTGTTCAAGTGTGTGGGGCTGCCCTCATCCCAATTTCTTTTTTTTATATTTTGTAGGTAGTAGATTCCCTTATCCTTTGCTATTGTTCATACTTAATGGGCCTGTAATAACTAAAACCATCCTGCCACGTGGCAGGTGAAGTAAAGCACCATACGTCCAGTTCATAAGCTGAGAAGGATGAAGGGGGATACCCTTGTAGTAAATGGACAATGTGGTCACGTAACTCCGTAGTCTTCCTACTTTAACAGAGACTATAAAACAAATAAAATTTCTCATTTCGGCACCTACAGTCTGCCTTTCTACCACCTTTACCTGGCTAGTGATTGCACAACCTTCAGGCCTTAAACGTTGCCTGCCTCAGGCTTCCCGATGCCGACTATTGGTGACGTGTCCCGCCCCGCTCCCCATCCCACGAGGGGCACACCCTCCTCAGTCCAGTCCCTTCCGTGTCCTACCTACACATCTCTTTTTCACTCTCTACCTGGTTGCACCTTAACCTCTGTGTAATCTCAAGCCCCTAGAACACTGCAGACCAGTAGGAAACCATCATGGGATTGTCGTCAAGTAGTCGAAAGTCGCCTGCCTAGCAGGCAATGGGTTTGGATACACTTTGACAGTGGAACGGACATCACCGCCAACTGCGAAGTTGCTTTATTTCCGTTCACTTGCACAAGTATTCGGTGAGTGGCAGATTTTAGCCACTGGACCGAAGTGTGAAGGGCGTGACAAAGCATTCCCTGGTAGATACGGAGACACGCTTTCTACAGCGTGTGTGGAACAGAACTGGGGCTACATTAAGGATAAAGAAATCTCACAAAGGATTTAACATAATATTATCATAAAATCGTAGAATCTTACACTTGAAAGAGACCTCAGAGTACACTGACTTCAAATTCTCACCAATGTAGTATTTTTCCCCATTAGCATTTTTACATCATGTTGACATTTCTCGATAAATATTCTGAGTGACATTTTGTGAATATTCTATATTTGTAAATAGCCTGTAATCGGTTCATGACTCTGAATGTTTTAAAAAAGAACCCGACAGGGCAGCCCGGGTGGCTCAGCAGTTTAGCACCATGTTCCGCCCAGGGCCTGATCCTGGAGAACTGGGATCAAGTCCCGCGTCGGGCTCCCTGCATGGAGCCTGCTTCTCCCTCTGTCTGTGTCTCTGCCTCTCTCTCTCTCTCTCATGAATAAATAAATAAAATCTTAAAAAAAGAACTCACAGAGGGCTGGAAAGTCATAGAAGGGAAAATCAGATTGGTCTGTCTTAGCTTCAGATGGGGAAGTCACCTGGTCTGCATTCAAATTAGGAGGTGGAAGTCACAGGTGATGCTGTTGAGTCTCCCCTTGAGGCTCTGAGCAGCAATGAAGTGCTTTGGAAAACATCTTCTCTTTTCTTTTTTGTATTTAAGGCCAGTTCCTCAGAGAACTGAAATGACCAGGTGTCAGGAAAGAGTCGCTGTTAGGAATTGCTATTTCCACACACGGCTGCCAACCCTTTGATTTTGAAAGTATACGGTTATCTCCTTGACTACTAGGAGAGGCCTTGTGCCAGGTTTTCAAAAGACAGTGCAGCCTTGGGACGCCCGGGTGGCTCAGCGGTGGAGCATCTGCCTTCAGCCCAGGGCGTGATCCTGGAGCCCCGGGATCTAGTCCTGCATGGAGCTCCCTGCATGGAGCCTGCTTCTCCCTCTGCCTGTGTCTCTGCCTCTCTCTGTGTCTCTCATGGATACATAAATAAAATCTTTAAAAATTAATAAATAAAATGCCCAAATATCCGAAAACAGAAATAAAAAAAAAAAAAAGAGAGAGAGACAGTGCAGCCTCAAACTCTACAGTCTTACCGAAAACTCAATTGAAAAGAAAATGTTTATTAAGGTTCAAAAGTGAGTCTAGCCAGGGGTGTCTGTCCAAATCCAGGATGAGACTGAGCAGATCACATAAACGATGGGGGCTTTCCACTGCGATGCACCTTCTCCAGCACCGAGCTTTCCGGGCCCCGAGCCCCCTCCTGCTGGAGTGGTGGCAGGCTCCAGAAGGAACCCCCGGAGCACTTGGCATGATCTAGGACAACAACCGGGGGTAGGTGGCCCACTCTGTCTTTGCAGATCGGGTTGTGCTGTGGTGGTGCACGTTTCTAGAAAGCAGATCTCTAAGTGGTCCTGTCACAAGTGACGGCTCCGTGAGCTCTCTGTGCCCAGCCTGTGGGCCACCTCTGGCTGTCTTACTAGTCCTTGTCACTGGGATTGGAAATTGGCTCCATCCCCCTGCCCAGCAGTGTACCGTGCCTGTGGCAGCCTCTGGGATGGGGAGGGCCGTGGAGCCCAGGCTACACGCTGTGCTAACATCCACAGCTTCGGAGGCTCCTTCTCCAGCCCACGGAGCGCATTCTTCCTCCTGTGCATCAAGGCTCGGTGTGGGGGAGGTGGCCTGGCCTCTTGCCGGCATCGACCTAATCGATCTGGCCCAAATGCAAAGAACCTGTCAAGGCAACAAAGAATCAACCGAATCCAGCATGACTTTTTTTGACCTGACCTCTTATAAACGGTGTTCAAGTAGGGATGCCTCGCCATCGATTTGGTTTTCTCCCTCTCCGCTCTGCAAAGTCACCTTGCCCATAATAAACTTAGCTCAAAACCCAGGAGAATGCAGAGCTGCTGAACACTGTCTTCGGCAGAAATATAGATTATTATTTTAAATTCTTCCAGAAAGAATGGTGAAGTGTACTCCAATTGTTGCATGGGAACAGCTTGCAACTTCCTCGACCTTGGAGGTAGCCTACTTTGCGTAAAGCGTTGACAGGTGTGTGCTCTGTTTGAGAAGTAAATGGCCAAGGGAAGTCTACAGCAAAATACTCTGCATGTGCTCCAGCCTGTGTCTCTCCTGCCCCACGGAAACGTTGAGGCTTGGGTGGGTAATTTAGGAACTGGCGGTGGATGCCTTTCTCTTCTTGTTTATCCAAAACGCGTGTGTAACATGGATGCTTGTAATGTCAGGTCCTCCTTTTTTTTTTAAATAAATTTTTATTTATTTATTCATGAGAGACACAGAGAAAGAGGCAGAGACACAGGCAGAGGGAGAAGCAGGCTCCATGCAGGGAGCCCGATGTGGGACTCGAGCCGGGGACTCCAGGATCAAGCCCTGAGCCGAAGGCAGACGCTCAACCGCTGAGCCACTCAGGCGTCCCATGTCGGGTCCTCCTAATGCTTCATGTTGTGTTGATTAGTAAGATACTCTTTCCATGAGAGAGAGAGAGATCGAGATTAGGAGAGAGGGAAGAAGGAAAGGGAGACAGGTGAGGAGGAAGGAGGATGAACAGAAGGGAAGGGAAGAATGTGGAAAGGAGAATGGAGAGACAGACAAACACCTGGCCCGCCCTGCCAAGGTTCCTCTGCTACATGGCACCTGTGCTTGTCGAGGGGGAAGCAAGTGCTCAAGGACGCTAGATAAGGATGGGAAGGCGGCCTGTACTCAGGGCCACTGCAGTGGGATTTTCCAGGGAAGGAGAGCTGCGGCTGGACTCTGGATGCTTCATGGGGAGTGGGGGTGACAGCCCAGGACAGGTGCGGTCCTGGAGGGGGGTCTCCAACGGGGAGCTTCAGGGCGGAGCGGTTTCTGGCTAACTCGGTCGAGCAGGGTCTCCCTCAAGGCAGGCCAGGTGGGCAGACCTCGCCTGGGAGATGGGTGGGAGGAGCCCCTCAGATATGGAGGGTTGGAGGGTGGGGGCTTCTTACTTCTTAGCAGAGTTTTCCTAGAACTGGATTTTCCAGGAAGGAACGTGGATGGGCCTGTGAGAAGGCTCAGGAGCCGGACTGACGTTGAGCCAAGCCGAGGATCCTCGTCCCCCTCCATCCTTCTGCTCACACAGAACTGAGCACGGCCTTGCCTCCTGCTCCACGTGGACGCTCTCTGTCATTGAAGCTCATCTGGCGCCACGTCCGCCGAGTAGTCATCTTCTCAATTCGATTGCTTCCTGTCCATGCTTTTCTCCTCCCTTCGGTGTGAACCTTTACCCGATTGCTTCGTCCTGCCTTTTCTTTTCCCGCTCTGCACACTGCTCACGTGCGAGCTCAGGGACCCCGGGCCTCAGCTAACGCCCCAAATCCTGCTTCTCCTAAGTCGCTCTGTCTTCAGGACTCCCCTCCCCTGAACGCTAGCCTCCTCTTTCAGCTCAGCATGGGCCACTTCCACCTAGATAGTCACAGCGTCAAACCTAACCAGATGCACAGGTTTGAAAGGGAGCATGTTTTCTGATATTCATCTTGCCTTTGAAACTCCACAAAGAGCTTAGTGATCTGCTGTCTCACACTGGAAATATTACCATCCTTCTCCTTACCTTCCAGGCTCAACAGGCTACGAAACCTATCTGTAGCAACTGGGAGCTCCTCTTCCCTTTTTTATGGCTTTTATTTGGAAATACCATAACAAGATAAATAACAAAATCTCAGTAAGAAAAAGAAGTCAAAGAAATGCATGGGGCAGTAATTGCATTAGCAATCATATTTGTTAGCAGTTTCATTATCTGAAATATTACTCGTTACCCACAATTCTTGAGAAAAAAAACAAACAGGTCACAAAGAAAGACACCATATCTAAGAAGAATATATATAAGTGGGGAAAATCCCCCAAAGCCAGGCACTTGACGATGTTATTCACTTGACGGCAAAGGCAAACAAAGTGTGAATGCAGTACTTTTATACAAGACAAATTCTCCAAAGTGAGCTTATTGGTTTTACTTATGTTTGTAGCTGGCCACTGCGGTTCCCCGGATCCAATCGTGAACGGTCATATCAGTGGAGACGGATTCAGTTACAGGGACACTGTGGTTTATCAGTGCAATCCCGGTTTCAGGCTGGTTGGAACTTCCGTCCGGATATGCTTGCAGGACCACAAATGGTCCGGACAGACCCCGGTCTGTGTCCGTAAGTACACTGTGGACGACCCCAGCGGGTGCTTGCTCTGGTCACACTTTCTCCTGGTGCGAAGCCTTAGCACAGACGTGGGTAGCCTCAGAGTGTTCCCAGCTGTGCCGAGAGCCCTAAGGGCACGGCCTCCCCTTCTCTCTCCCATCCACTCCCCATTCTGTTTTCCCCCAGTGCCTCCAGACTCCTGTCCACACTTCATGTGCTCCTTAACTCATCTCAAACAGGCCCCCGGACAAGTGATGTCATGCACTCATGTTCCCGGTGCCATCACAGGTTCAACAAGGTGGAAACAGAACCTAATTATAGGAGGGGAAAGATGCTGAGTCTGAGTCTGCGGGTTGGCTTTGCAGAGTCCCCGGAATAGCCTCATGCCCCGATCCTCGGTATTGTTTTGTATTTTTGTCATCGTTTCATCTGGAATAGAGTTTTGTGAGCAGTTCTTCCCCTAACAGAAGAGGTAAAACCATATATAATGATTGTCCTCAAGTGTTAAACCATCCAAGATAAATACTGACCCGTATTTCTAGAAGACCTCTCATACTCTATCGCAAAATTTTGTTTTAAACCAGTTGGCTTCTTTGCACTAGTATATTCTTTAGTTTCCCCTGAATTAAACAAAGGAAATGTGGATATAGCTCTGGGATAATGACAGGTATTATCTGGGCTGGTGCAGTGGTAAACGTGCAGAGTTCAGGGGTGAAAGCTTTGCTTAGAAGAAAGAGCTGTTGACAAGATAAATGAGGAGGAAAACACTACTTTCATGACTGTAATGTGTTTCTTTGGAAAGGGCCACCGAAGGATATCTTTGGGATTTGTATTGCTGTTATTTAGGGCATGACATTAATGGGAGTTCACTACATTTCAAAAGATTGTACAATAGGGATTGTCAAAGAAAATACTGTTTAGGCACACGTAGTTCTTGCTAATTTCATGATGTTTAAATTGATATTGGGATAATGTGTGCATACGCAATTTAAATGACCAGCCAAGTCCCTATAATGTCTCAAAACAAGGGTTTCACAAAATTGCCTGGTGTGTTCTAAGGGGAGAATAATCAAAATTCATAATTGATATAAGAATTTTAACACCCCCTTGTTTCTCACCGCTTTTTTTTATAGAGTTATTTGGTGTTCTGTTGTGATGTAAGAATAATTCTTATTCTGAAGAAAGTGCATTTGCCAGTGTTGGCCATTTTCCACAATGATAGTTAAAACTGGTGGATCACCTCACGGTTCTTTCTCCCCTTCTTCCAAATACACGTGCGACTTGTGACGTATCTGACAGCCTCGAGTCTCTCCACCCGCACGTCTGACAGGCTCATATGTCTATTGATGAGAATCCCAAGGGAGGGTGACGCCCGGGTATTTTCTGACGCTGACGAGGGCCTGTCTTCCCCCGCAGCCATCACGTGTGGCCACCCTGGGAACCCCGCCCACGGATTCACCAACGGCAGTGAGTTCAATCTGAATGACGTCGTGAACTTCACCTGCAACACGGGGTACCTGCTGCAGGGTGCCTCCCGAGCCCAGTGTCGGAGCAACGGCCAGTGGAGCAGCGCCCTGCCCACCTGCAGAGGTAGGAGAGGCCCTGGGCATGGGCCCCAGTGGTCGGGGCGGCGGGCCGATTAACACCCCAAGGTACCCGTGGGCGTGGTGCTTCATCCCAAGGCACAGGACACTGCAAACGCTTTCCCTCCTCGGGATGAGGGGGAGATAATTGTGAGAATAAAGCACAACTCCCTCCGTGGCTTTTGTTGAGTACTAGCCAGGTGTTCAAACACAACAGTCCAGGACTCCAGGTAGGTCGGCTTCTCTCCCATCTCTCTGTCTCTATCCACTCCCCGATCCACACATCTTTGGACTTGGAGCTTCTAGACCTACGGCTGCATTTAAGAAGTTTTCATTGCTTTTGAATCTCTCTCCTTGGTGTTGTTGTTTTTTCCATGCATTTCTTTAAAAATTGCCATATAGATCTAAGCTTTTCGCCTGCATTTTCAAGAAAATGCTGTTTTGGAACTTTTGTATTTCTAGATGTTAGAGCTCATGATATTTAAGGTTCTGCTTCAATTGGTTTCCATTAAAACACCTTATTCACTGAAGGTGAATCGTACTTTACAGTGTAAAGGTGAAGGGGTTTTTATGGCAGATATGGTAATGAGCTTTCTTCCCGCTTCCCGCCGACATCACCCACCTTCCCAGGAGGCCCCCAAGGAGGCTACATCCAAATGAGACAATAACAATTTTTGAAAGTTATGTGAACTCGGGCTAACAACTGTGGAGTTCTGGTACAAGTCTCTATGGGAGTGCGAGGTCTTCTAATTCCACTTCCCCTCTAAACACTAGTATTAGATTCACCCTATTTCAGTGTAGAGGAAGTCTTGTCAGCAAGAGAAGGTCTTGTTGGTCTTGTCGGTCCCCTTGTTCTCACCCTCCCCAGAAAGCAGGCTTCTGGCTGTGGCGTGGTCAGGCGTCGGGTGCGGGATGCACTTGCTCACTGAGTTTCTTGCAGAAGAGCCCAGCTGGCCTCCTGGCAGCGTGGCGGTCTGCTCAGCACCAAAACTAACAAGTTTCCCTTTTAATGTTGTTATTGCATGAGCCACGGACCAGGGTGAAGGGAAGCAGAGTTAGGGCACATCTTTGAATGCGTGTACCTGCCCAGAAAGCTGGCTTCTGCGTCTCACCTCTCAGCACTGAATATCAGGATATTTTGGGATGCCCTAAATGGTTATGGGACGCTGCGCTAAACTTAGCTGGAAGGATGACCCTCAGCTGTCACAGGAAACCATGAGGCACGCTTATCTGCAGGAAGGGGTGAGGACACACCCCTTGAGCGGCTGCGGAAAGACACAGCTATGAGCGTCTGCTACGTGTTCGTGGGGCTGCAGAGATCTAGATAAAGATCAAACTGTTTTCTCCACCCGTATGACAGGAAAAACACAGCACAGCTGAAACCACGATTAAAAATGAATGCCCATAAATTTGGATCCGATTCATCTGCACGGGGGTGGGGGGTACAGCGGAAGCGTGCGCTGATGGCTTAGGTACACCAGAGCACCCCAGGTTGCTCCCCAACGCCCTCCCGCTCTACCCAGTGTCACTGTTATTAAGCACATGCTGCATTCCGAATGCTGCACCCAGTACAGAGATCAGTAAAGTAATCCCTGCCTTTAAGGAGAGACGGTGAAGAGGAAGGGGTGGGGGAGCTAACGAGGTAGGGAGATTGTCCCCCACAGCCGCGGAGACGTTGTCCACCTGACGCAGAACACATTCTTGTTGGACGAGAGACGGAATGAACTCAAAATCGTGGGCTTTTCATTAACAAACCATTTTTGGGACCTATATCCCACGTTCCTCTAATTTATACCAAGGAAAAGGAGCAGACATTAAGTGCTATCTCTTACTAATGGTTTTCAGGGTTTAGGTGCTGTGCTAGGTCCTTTAGACGCCTCTGGCACCGCACAGTGCTGGGAAAATGCAGGCAAAAAGCTTAGACCTATATGGCAATTTTTAAAGAAATGCACGAAAAAAAAAAAAAAGAAGGAGAGAGACTCAACCTCTTCAGTAGTAATTTTTCCTTTTCTTACGTTTTTCCCATTTCTCAAAAAATATGAATCTACTTAATATTTTAGCAGACTTCGTTTTTCAGAGCATAGAAAAGCAATGTTTTAGGTTTGTGGAAGAATTGAGCAGAAGAAACAGATTTCCCACGTACCCCCTCCCCGCACACAGGCACAGCCTCCCCCACTGTCAGCATCCCCACCGGACGGCGCATTTGCTACAGCTGGTGAACCCACATGGACACATCTTCATCACTCCGGGCCCAAAGTGTACATCAGGGTCACTCTTGGTGTGGTTCATTCTATGGGTTTGGACCAGTTTTCGTAATGACATGTATGAACCCTGAGAGTATCATGCAAAATCGCCTCACTACCCTAAAAATCCCCGGTACTCCGCCTGTCTATTTCTCTATCCCCAACCAGCCCCTGGCAACTACTGATCTTTTTTACTGTCTCTATAGTTATGCCTTTTCTAGAAGGTCATATACTTGAAATTATCCTGGATGGAGCCTTTTAAGACTGGCTTCTTTCACTTAGCAATATGCCCTGGAGGCTCCACGTATCCTGATGGCTCGGTAGTTCATCTATTTCTTGTGCTGAAAGACACTCCACGGTCTGGATGGGCCACCCATTATTTATCCATCACATGCTGAAGGGCATCTTCGTTGCTTCAAGTTTTGGTAAATAGAGGTTTTTGTGTGGACGTGAGTTTCCAGCTCCTTTGGGTAAATACCAAGGAGCATGAGTGCTGGACTGTGTGGAAAGAGCGTGTCTAATTTTGTGAGAAATCACCAACCGTCTTCCAAGGTAGCTGCGCCATTTTGCACTCCCACCAGCGATGGGTGAGAGTCCCTCTTGCCCTGCATCCTTGCCAGTGCTGGGTGTTGTCAGTGTCCTGGATTTGGGCCGTTGTCGTGGGTGTGCAGTGCCTCTCCTCGTTCTCTCAATTTGCATTTCCCTGATGACATGGGACGTGGGGCACTTCCATGTGCTCACTTGCCAGCTGTGTATCCCCCCTGCTGAGGTGTCTGTTCAGGTCTGCGGTCCAGTCTGTGTTTGGGTTGCTTGCTTTCTTACTGTAGAGTTTTAAGAGTTTTTCTATATTTGGGATTAACAACCCTCTGGTAGGTACCTCCTTTGCTAATGTTTTCTCCCACTCCGTGGCTTGTCCTCTCACTCTCTGGGCCCTGCCTTTTACAGGGTAGAACCTTTAAATCTACCTCGCTCCATTGTCAAGTCTGTTGCTACCAGTACATGTGATGAAGGGGGAGATGGTTGGCAGAGGCAGTCCTGGTGGGATTGAGTGAGAAGAACGTCTCCAAGGTGTCTTTGCTCCCTGCTTCTTCTCCCTATTGCTTTGTTTTCTTCATTTATGATCTAAGAGATATGATCTAGGGCACAGGATTTGCATGTTTATTATAAAACCAGGAGAAGCATGATCTCAAAAAGGACAGGCTCATAAAGGTGGTGAAGCCTTAGGAAAAAAAAATGGCATAAAACTCAGAAAGTTGAAGGTAACAAAATTATAGCTACTTTTTAAACAAAATTGCTAGGATTCCTACTGTCTACTGCAATACAACCCGACTCCTATCTTACGTGTTCCTTGAATAATTCCACGTGAGTTTTAGGATGTTGTATCTCATGCAGGCGTGCTCTTGTGCTTGATTTCTTCTCTCAAGTTCTTGATAATATCTGATTGTCAAATGTCTGATTCAGGTAGGTCAATGAATCGTGGGATTTGGGGTAGTCCTGCAACATGTAGTTCATTCATGATGCGAAAGAGAAGCTCCACCCGGAATTTTGGAACTGAACGCCCAATAAATCTGAAGGGAGGCCAGATTACAGAGAGGCTTCTACAGTCTGTCTCCACCCTGGGCCACCTCGCTATTCTCAGACTCTGCCCTTAACAGGAAGAAGCTCTGCCGAGCCTGCGGCATCTGTGATCAATCAGAAAGCTCCCACCCGGGACACTAGCTATACAGCCTGCTAACACTGTCTTTGCAAACATGGTTAGAAAGTTAAAGAAGGTATGTTTTCTGTTAGTAGTTACATCTTTCTAGAAGAAATATATAATAGATGATGTGCTTGCAGATTTCATGAGAAGGAAGGGAAACAAGTGTCTCACATCTATTTAAAGAACCAGATTATGCACAGCGTCCTAGAGCCCCATGATTCTGTATAAAAGCTTCCTCTGACTCTTCATTTCCTTTTTTAAAAAGATTTTATTCATTTATTCATGAGAGACACAGAGAGGGAGGCAGAGACCCAGGCAGAGGGAGAAGCAAGCTCCTCGCAGGGAGCCCAATTGGGACTCGATCCCAGGACCCCGGGGTCATACCCTGAGCCAAAGGCAGACGCTCAACCACTGAGCCCCCCAGGCATCCCTCTTCATTTCCTAAGTTCCAAAACGTGTCATTAAGCTCAAAGGCTCCATCAGTCCAGTGAGAAAACCAAGTCTGACAAATTTTAGGATAATTCAGTTCATGTTTCCTTTCTTAGTGTAATGATTTCTGTATTACATACAAGCTTTAGACTTTTTTCCTTTCTTACCCGTAGTTTTGTAAGATTGGGTGTTTAAATTCAAGAGACATAAAATATATGTTCCAATGTGATTACATACACTATGATAAAATTAAGAAAATAATGGGGTTACTGACGTTTCTGTTATGGTTAGAGAGGAATAAAAAAAAAAGAGGAAACAATAAAAAAATTCCTAAAGGACCACTATGCATATGGTGGCACTTATATGTCTACAAAAGTCATACATATTATGATATTATTGTATCATATCATATTGTCTCATATTATCCAAAATTTTAAATGGTACAGTTTTCAAAGTAAGGGAAATGTAAGAACCAATTATGTGTTTGTGGCTTTACTGAACACAAGTCTTAGGTGTGTCTATGGATAAAGGGCATCCAGGACTAGCTACTGAACGCTGGGGGGAGCCCAGAATTGAATAGCAGGCTCTTGCCAAGAGCAGGGAAGAGTTGGGGCGGGCGGCTCCCAGAAGCTGCCCTTAGATCCCTACTTGAAGAGTATTTCCCAGGGGGAAGAAGGGAGTCGAGGTCTACCCTTCGGGTTTCTCAGCGTGTGGCACAGTGTTGCTCGGGGCGGGTGCCACGCTGTATGCCCGGTCTCTCCACTCACTCGTCGTGTGTAACCCAATGCGGGGTCCATGGTCAGAGCTCCTTCACGTCAGCTTCCTTACGTGCACACCCAAGGAAGCGAACCCTCCTCACATGTTCATGGAGCTCTAGACCATCCAATGCTTGTGAAATTCTTCACAAAGTGCCTGGCACACAGTCCGCAGTCCTCCCCACCACGTCTAAAGCCTCCAAAATTTATTGTTCACTCAGGAAAGTCCTGCAATCAATTACAATCCACTATAATTAATTAGTGTTTATCTTTTATCAAACCTGTATATCTGAATTGAAGCTAAAGCTTACTTCATCTTTATCAGGTATTGATAAAAATGAAAATGTAACTTTCATATATTTGGAAAACAGTCATAAATTGCTATTGTTCTTTTTTGCTTTTTTTTTTCCATCAGTAATCCCATTTTAAAAATTTTGATTCAACCAGCTAGTAAACACGTCCAAAAGTGTTCATTCTATGCAACACTCTGAATACCGCATAGTTATCGTTGTTCTCTAAATATTGTGTAATTCTGTCTGTTGAAAACATTTTATTTTTCTAAATTTATTTATTTATTTATTTATTTATTTATTTATTTATTTATTCATTCATTCATTCATTCATTCATTCATTCATTTATTTGAATGAAAGAGAGAAAGAGGGAGGGACAGAGAGGGAGAGAGGGAATCCCCAAGCAGACTCCACGTGGAGTGTGGAGCCCAACACAGAGCTGCATCCCAGGACCTTGAGATCAAGACCTGAGCTGAATCCAAGAGTCGGACGCTCAGCCTACTGAGCCACCCAGGCGCCCCTGTTGAAAACAATTTAAAAACTTGCTACATGGAACTCTAACCAATTATGAGAATGTTTTAAAAAAATGTAGTGAACTGCTTCTTATTCCTTTTTCCCAGCATCACCGAATTTAAATCGGCTATTCTTAGCTTACGAAGCATCATTTTCTTATTTTCTTGCTCGTGGTAGGTTTTTATGAGCTATAAAAGAAAATGGGAGAAGCAGGAGTAAAGACCAAAGAGATATAGAAACACAGATTTTTCAGAAAAAAAATCAAGAAAATAGGAGACAGGTCTTCCCCCCGAGGCCTCTGTCCTTTCTCCTTCTTTTCCTCCTTCCTTTGATCCTAGAGCACTGAAACCACAGGACATGACAGAGGTCAACAGGGCTACCCTGAGCATCCTTCTGCCTTCCTCAGTAGACCGAATGGAGAGTCCAGACTCATTCCGTGTGTTGCATGGACGGTGCTCATTGAGAGAAAGGGGTCTCTTACCTCCAGCCTCGATTCCTCAGTGAGCCCCTAGTGTGAAGCACAGTCAGGAGCTCCTGTGGCCACCATGCTTGTCAGTCCATTCAGAATTTTTATTAGAACAATTTTCTTTAAATCTTAGGAGCTAAACTACACTGAGGAATTTTTGTAGAAGTGAAAAGTCAGGGAAAAAATGATAAGGAATAAGGATTATATAGTTGCCAGTTTGTGTGCGATTTGGTGAGTTTAAATAATTCTTAATAAAAATGGAGAAACAGAGTCATAGTTTTACATTCCAATGTTGTGCACCAATTATACGTTCAATGCTCGGTGTACCTCCATGTTCCCGAGTGAGGCAGATGCTAGAGCTATAGGGTGATACATAGCACATGGTCCTTTTTGAAAACTGGATTAAGCTTTGAACATGTGCCCAGTCTACCCTCAGAACTAAGGCTCCCATGCTCCCCATGCCATTGCTACATAATTTGGGCGTGGTCGCTTTTGTGCGGCTTTAAAACTAAACATCATCCTGAAATAATGACTGTCCCTGACACATTTGAAGCTCAGGTCTGACTTGTTTGGGTAATTCACCGAGTCAACTGCTACCTAAAATTTACCTGTAAGGGATTGTAACTTGTAAAAACCCTCCATTTAAAAAAAGTATTTAAAAATCGCTTTTCTTTTTTTATATAAATTTATTTTTATTGGTGTTCAATTTGCCAACATATAGAATAACACCCAGTGCTCATCCCATCAAGTGCCCCCCTCAGTGCCCGTCACCCAGTCACCCCCACCCCTCACCCTCCTCCCCTTCCCCCACCCCTAGTTCATTTCCCAGAGTTAGGAGTCTCTCATGTTCTGTTTCCCTCCCTGATATTTCCCACTCATTTTTCTTCCTTTCCCCTTTATTCCCTTTCACTATTTCTTATATTCCCCAAATGAATGAGAACATATAATGTTTGTCCTTCTCCGATTGACTTACTTCACTCAGCATAATACCCTCCAGGTCCATCCACGTCGAAGCAAATGGTGGGCGGGCACGGGTGGCCGCGTCCTGGGCCAAGGAGGCTCCACACGGAGATGCCTGCGTCCATGCCCACCCACCTGCCCGCCCGCCCCCGGGTGCCTAGCAGGTGCCGTCCAGGCCTCTGCTGGACCAGGTTGTTGCTGCCCCAGCAGAGAACGTAGCAGGCTCTCCTAGCGGAGCCTCCAAATATCGAGGAAGGAATGCAGGGAGCTGCATCCGGCTCCGGCGGCTCAGGGCTGATGCGACAGGACAAGACCGGAAAGGCACTGGGTGTTATGCTATATGTTGGAAAATCAAACTCCAATAAAAAGTAAATTAAAAAAAAAAGACTGGAAAGGCGAAAAGATAACGGGCAGACTTGGGGTGCATGTCGGCGTAACTCTTCCCACATAAGGAGCAATTCCGTTTTCCCTGTTGAGGCTCATGGACTGTTCATTATTGTCACGCATTTGTACTAACTTAAGGGTGCCGGACCACGAGGGGATGGGGCCGTGCCTGGGACCCAGCGCGCCAGTGTCCTCTCCAGGTGATTCCACTCAACCCGAAACCCCAGGGCGGCTGCTGGTGATCCCAGGGCCTTCGTGTCTCCAACGCCAGGCAGGGGAGCCCCTGGAGGTCACAGCCTGGTATTTTGGAGCAGGTGGCACGGACTCAGGTGTCCCAGTCTCCTCCTCTTCCTTGGGCCGACTGCGGCCTCGCCTCCCCAGCCTGCAGACACGGGTGCAGCTGGATCTCACACCTCCTGCAGCCCTCCCTCCCGGGCCTCCCTCTTCTTTGTGTCCTCGCCCCGGCTGGATCCTTCTTCCCAGCTCCCAAGCCGAGATGGCCCTGGCCTCGTCCGCCTCCTGTCTCCCAGCCCACCCCACTGGCCGGTAGGAAGGCGAGTGGGGCCAACCCCGCGAGGACGGGAAGGAGGCCAGAGCTCGGCTGCAGTGTTGACATGGGCTGCACGGGGCACTGTGGGGCCCTGTCCTGGCAGAGGGGCTTGGGGCCTGGTCCCCCCACCCCGGCTGGCTGCCTGGGCCGCCCCTACCAATGCTGTGCCGTGGACTGAGTCCCGAGGGCACGTAGGCATACGCGGACACGCGACCCTCGGGGACTCACACTCCGAATGCAGGATGCACCTGTGCAGCTGTCTTCCGGGTCACACAGGTGGTTCGTCCACCAAGTTGTGTGACGTCCTCCAGGAGGGCGGTCCCTGCTGCTGCTCAGGGCTCGGCTGTAGTTTTACTGTGGGTGGGACGTGCCCCGAGCCTCACGGTGACCTGCCTGGGCTCCGGAAACACTTTTATTGTTGGCTCAAAAGAACTTGTGTCTGTGTCTTGCTTCTGTAAGCTCAGGGTTGCCCTGAAAAGCACAGAACAGGATTTTCCAGCACTGAAGGGATCCCGTATCCTCTGCTGCGCCCCACCCCTTCCCCGAAGTCCGAGGAGGGAGGAGGTCGTGCTCTCGGAGGGGGGCACCGAGCTGAACCAGCTGAGCAGCCCCCCGTGAGCCAGAAATATCTGGAGAGTCGCCGCTTTGCCCGCAGCTCACCATGCACCGGTGCGCGGGTGCATCAGGTCTCTTTCCTCTCCTGGCACCTGCAGAAGCACCGTGCTGCACCCCCTGCACCCCCAGAGCACCCCAAGCGCGGCCGCGTCCCTGCGGGCTGGTGCTGCCGAGGAGGCCGGCATCAGAGGCTGCCTTCAGCTACATTCCTTGTCCTATCCTTGTCCTATCAAGTGTTGATGGGACAGTTGGCATTTTTATTTGCATGGGGCGGACAGCAGACGCGGCTTCGGCCCGTCCTGGGGCCTTAATTAGTGCACGTGGGTGGGGGCGGGGACTCTGCTGTGCCACGGGGGGTGGAAATACTGCAGCCCAGTAAAAATACCCAAATGCACCCGACATTTCCACCACACAAACCTAACCAAGAAAACCGTCTTTGGACGCTGCATGGAGGTCGGTTAGTAGGAAACGAAGGAAGTTGGCGTCCGGCCGTGAGGCTCGTGCAGCGGCAGGTGCACTGCCTGGCGGTGTTGGCAGCGCGGCCACGACGCAGTTAGTGGAAGGCGTCGGGGGAGCACAGGCTCGTGGGGCCCCGCGGCCACGTCCTCATCTCACGCACTTTCCGACGGGACGTGGAGCGGGCCCTCCTGTTTGTGACTGTGTCTAAACGATGCTACGTTCTTTTCCCTCCCCTAGTGGTGAACTGCTCGGATCCAGGCTTTGTGGAAAACGCCATTCGTCACGGGCAACAGAATTTCCCCGAGAGTTTTGAATATGGGACGAGCGTCATGTATCATTGCAAGAAGGGGTTTTACTTGCTGGGATCGTCCGCCCTAACCTGCATGGCCAACGGCCTATGGGATCGCTCTCTGCCCAAGTGTTTGGGTAAGTGAGGGCTATTTCGGCCGCTTGGGGCAGAGCCCGTAACACCAGCACCAGAGCAACCACCGCAGAGTGCAAGTCCCTACAAATCGTGTAAGTTATAGGGTAGCTTTGCCGGCCAGTCAGGAATCACAAAACAGAACTCCGACCGGGTTAGGGGTCGGGAGGGGACAGGGGACACGGCTGCTCTCACGCCTGCGTTGGAGACAAACGGACCCCGTGTGCCGGGCGCGTGTGCACCCCCGTGTCTGCCTCTGCTTGGTGCTGCTGCTCACCTTCTGCCCCAACCCGGCAGCCACGTGTCCCCTGCACGCCCCAGACACGGGGCCCGGGGCCTCCACGCCCGGCATCCCCCCCTTCGCTGCGTCTGCACTCAGACTCAGAAGTACCAGCCAAGGCTGCGCTGTGGGGACCCTCTCTGATGGCCGGGCGTCTGGGGCCGGGGGTGGCATCCCCCAAGGGACCTCATGAGTAGGGACGCCTCACGAGCTGCCCTGGTCCCCAGAGTCCATAGGATACTAACGATAGTATCTCGAGAGCATCTTCCTCCCGACCCATATGGTTCTATGACACGAGGGCAGACTGGCCTGGAGAGTCGGGTCCTATTCGGGCACGACGGCTGCCCCTCAAAGCACGATCCGTATTGCAGACCACGCAGATGAGCAAAACACACGTCTCTCCAAATAGCCACGGTCTTGCCTTCTTTTAATGTGCAAAACGATACGGTCCTTTAGCTCAAAGACCTCACCCTGTTACCACAGCCTGACCCCCCAGGGAAAGGGGCGACTCTCCTCGGCCTCCTCAAAGTCACTCAGAAGCAAAACGGTCCTTAAAATCCACACGTCACCGTCTTCACTTTCCTTCCGTGTGCGTGAAGAATGTGGGAGATGACGGTGACGCTTTCAATTGAATTTACTGAAACAGAAGTGATCATCTGTCTTACGTCCTAACAATTATGGCATTTCTGTTGCATTTTCAGGATAAATTCGTCCCGGAGAATTTTTTTTTTTTTCCCTGTGATTCAGGGGCCCTCGTAACTCCTCCCAATCCAGATGGAAACGTGTCTCAAATTATAATCCTAACAATGTAATTAATTTCTGTGGAGAAAGAGTGACTTCTCTCAAAAACAAAGGCACAGCCTCATGCGCCCCCAAAGTGCATCTGTGGATGTATTAGAATCTTCATCAAATTTTATCTGCTTTCTGGTTTTCTAGGCCTTCACACATGGGGATTTTCCAGAGAAATTAGTTTTTCTCTCTTTGTCTCCCCAAACACTTCCTTCGCGGCTTCCCTGGCCGATGGGAGACTTCCATTAGCTTTGGCAATGATGCCAGCGAGCTCCAGACCCCCGGGAGCCAGGTCGTAAGAGGCTCCCGCTCTCCCAGGGGCCCGCTTCCACCACTTGTTGTCCTTAACAGTTGGAATTACCCCGCGGCTGCGAAGGCGGGTCCTCGGGGAGCCGTTGGCTGGTCCCTGCTCTCGGCAGCCAGGCTTCACCTCTGGTTTGGCTGTTAGGGTCTCACTGAGTTGGTTTTTTTTTCTCTTTCTCTCTGAGTTTCACCTGGAACTGACGATGACCAACCGTTTACTGCTCTGGCTCTAATTAGCTTCCTTTTAGGACTCTGTGTAGATAAAATCTTGCTCACTAACGAACGCATGCCAGTGGGAGACGGGATCGATATAAGGGCTGACGCGGCTCACGGGGACGCTCAGTGCCTTTCCACCTTTTAGACCTACCTCCCTGGATGAGATCGCTTTGGGGTTGCCTGAGATCTAACGGACACCCTAGGCTGTTGAATCAGTGGCCTTTGAATAATTTGTCGGTAGCCTGAGTGCAGTCAGCTCTTTGCACGTAGCCCAAGATTCGTCCGTTGTTACCTCTAATTGGAGACATTACAGAAAAGGAGGGATGAATCTTCACCAGTCTACACTAATCTGGATCCCAGAATTGTCCTTTTTGAAAGATAATTTAGGAATAATTATAGGCCCGGTTTGGCAAAATTCTAAAGAAACGAATGGGAATGCTGAGATTATTTTATAATTACTTGAGGAAAATTAACCATTAATTTATCATGACCGTTATTGTTATTATCGTTACTTAAACATATTAAACCGCCACCTGTTCAAGGAAAAATTGTTGGAAGGGTCATCGTAGATCCATGAACTGGAAGAGTAAGCAGGTATGAGAGAGTTTTGAGCCACGCGAGTATACGATTGTCATTTTAACAATAGTTTAATGAGTCTGTGTAATCTCTGACTTTTTGTTGTATACTACTTTTTTAGACTTCAGTTAAGGACAGATGGGGGAAACGTAGATAGAGTGACTTTCTCTTTGTTTCTTTTGTTTGTTCTTTCTTTCTTTCTTTCTCTCTTTCTTTCTTTCTTTCTTTCTTCTTTCTTTCTTTCTTTTTTTTTTTTTTTTTTTTTTTGACTTTCTCTTTGAAAGCCGAGCTGGGAATTTCTGTCTTAAACAGAAACACCTCAAGAGAGAACAAAACCGAGACAAACTTCACTGACAGATCAATTTCTTGTCCTCGGTACCGTATGAATATTCGAGGTGAGGGGTGTCACCTGGAAAGTGGTATCTGTTATTTGTCGGCTGCTGCGATAATCTGCCGGTGTCTTTAGCGGGTTCTCGGCAGCAGGGGTCAGGGGGTGTCCGTGTGGAGACCGACCAAGCTAAAGCATTCACAGGCCTGATGTGCCCGTTCATGCTACCTTTTCCCTCAGCCATATCGTGTGGCCACCCGGGGGTTCCTGCCAATGCCGTCCTGACGGGAGAGCTGTTTACGTACGGGGCCGTGGTTCACTACGCCTGCAAAGGGAGCCGGGACCTTGTCGGCAACAGCACTAGAGTCTGTCAAGAGGACAGTCACTGGAGTGGGACGCTGCCCCACTGCACAGGTGAGGAACCGGGCCCTGGCTGGACCCCTGGGGCGTGGGGAGTGGCACCGCCCGCCGTTCCCCGGCCTGACTCCATGTCCTGCCACGGAGGCCGGGGTTCCACGTGGTCGCCCTCGTCTTCATCAATCCCCTGGAGGCCCAGTCACTTCACATCCCCGCTGTGGGAGACGTGGGAGTTCCTCAGCGCCCTGGCCAGGGGCCTGCCTACCCTCCCTCCGTCTGTCCCCCTCCTTCTTGATTCCTCGTCTGCGCTTCCTCTCGATTCTTCTGCCTCACTCCTGTCTCTACCTGGCAATTACATTGACACCCTTCGAAAAAAATGAAAAACCTTCATTCTTTCACGGATAGTTCTTAAATAAACAAACCTCAGTGAGTCAGCAACTCTGGACACAGCTGAGAAGAATCAGACCTCTCCCTTGACTGTTTATTGCCCAGTGCACTTTGACCCCGTTTCCCTTTTATCATCCATACTGACACACCCAATGGACAAATCCCGTCTTCATTATTCCCATAGTTTTATTTCTTCTAGAGAACACCAACTTTTGTCATAGGCACATTTTGATAAGCTAGTTTGTGTTTAGTTGTAGAGAAACACTTTCTTCACCTTTGTGCTCTGATAGAGTCTTTCTCATGAGATTTCCAGAATGTGGTATGACTGGAACATATTTAAATGACTTTTCATGTCATTCCTCAGTGGCTTAGTTGGTCTAGAGGCTGACTCTTGGTTTCCCTTCAGGTCGTAATCTCGTGGGTCTTGGGGTTGAGCCCCACCAGGGGCCCCACATGGGGCTCCACATGGGGCTCTGCACTCAGTGGGGAGTCTGCTTGAGGATTCTCTCCCTCTGCACCCCCTCCCCACTCACATACTCATGCATTCTCTCTCAAATAAATAACTAAATCCTAATAAATAAATAACTTTTCATTCTCTTTAAATATAAGAGCTCTGTTATAAAGAAGTCTAACAACACTGTGTTTTGCCATCTGTGTTTGTGTTTCGTAGGAAATGATCCTGGATTTTGTGGTGATCCCGGGACCCCAGCGCATGGGTCCCGGCTTGGAGATGAACTCAAGACCAAGAGCCTTCTGCGCTTCTCCTGTGAAATGGGTTACCAGCTGAGGGGCTCTCCTGAGCGTACATGTTTGCTCAATGGCTCGTGGTCAGGATTGCAGCCAGTGTGTGAAGGTGAGTACGTTCAAGCCATAAAGTCAACCTTTACACTTGGAACCACGTATTTCATTATAAAATGACTGGTACCGTTCCACAGAAATCCTAGAGACTGAACCTTTGTATCATTAATCTCCTTTCCCCCAGAATGTATAAGAGAATCATTACAACTCATGACTGGGTACATGGAGATTTCCTGACTATTCAAAAAATTATCTAACATGGATCCTTACCTTTTGAATGTTTATAACCTAGAAGAGTTTTTGATCTTCTAATAATAATCTCTATGATTTGGTGGTGTTTTGTGGTTGCTGGTAATGAATAAATGAGAACAGGGAACAGTGCACAGAAACAATGTCAGTCACTGATGGGAACTTCTGCAGGCTTCACTTCACATGTTATTTCCAGTCTGTTGGTGGCCCTTGCCAAAAACACTGCATTACTAAAGAACCTAGGGTGATTCTCTGTATAATACTTTGGAGTGAATATATTTTATTTTAGTATTTGAGAGGCCTAAGAGGGCATGGTGGGATACCTCAGTAATAACAATAAAAAGTCATGAATAGTTTACAGTGTCATATATCGGCAGTACTTGCCTTAAGCAAAGGTGTGATGTGATATCATGAATTTGTTTAGAGTCCACAAAGTAACTGATTTAGAATTCAGACAGATAAGACTTAAATGTTAGAAATATTTAGCATATAAATTCTGAATACTTAATGTTCGAGTCCAAAATGGTCGCACAAAACAAATATCATCTCTGAAACACTTTCTATATAAGTTGATCATCTTGAATAAGCTCACACAATATCAGGACCAGAAATATAAATCAAGTTTTCTTAATCTTCACTTTCTCTACTCTACTGTGCCACCTCAACCTGTACCTGCCCACCTCTCATTTTATTGTATGTATTACATAGAACAATAGAAAATTGTGTGTAATCTAACTATATTTTATGCAAACTATATCATCTGTGATCTCATAAAATCATGTATAAATAATACAATCATATATATATGAAAATATATGTGCATATCTTATATATGTACATGTGTATATGTGTGTGTGTCTACTCTCTTCTGAATGAAAGATTATCTTGGAGATATCTGCACCTAGAAAAGAGACATACACATATATAATAATCTAAGGTAATTTTTGACTCTGAGTCACCTCCTGACAATTGAGTTAGTGTAAATCTCTAGATTAGGCCCTAAAGAAGTTGACTTAAATCAGACATGACTGAGCAGTACTGGAAGGATGCCACCTGCCACCGTGAATTGCAGAGCAATACCTTTTTATTGACTGAAGTATGTGACTCTAAATTGGTAGACTTTATCTTACTCAGACACAATTTTCTCAGTTTTCTCTCCTTTTGTAGAGTTTGAATATTAAAATTTGCATGATAGCATCTTTTTCTCACCAAAACCATAGTGTACTCTATTCTATGATACGGTACCTAAAAGTTACACATGACTTTTGTAACCTATATTTTCACCCCATCTAACTTTTTCCCCCTGTACTACACCTGGGAATTGTTGGTTCAGAATTTATTTAAATATTAAATATTATGAAAATTAAATGAGAGCTCCACTTCATTCCATGACATGTTGAATGACAGTAGGCTAGCCTCTTACTGAGGACAACTATAAAAAGACAAGATATATGAGATGATTATCCTGTTAAACAACAGAGAGTGCATGCCTATGTTCCATGGAAGGTAAAAAAATGAGGGAAGTAAGCCTATCATCCCCCGCATTGTTCTGTATATTTTTCTTACTGCGCAGTTGGAAAGTAGAACCCAGGTGGTATGATGGCTTGGAGAGGTGATGCAGTAGAAATTATTCTAGGCCACTGAAATAGAACCTCCATGATAGAGAATCTGAGAAGGACCAGCTGAGGATGGGACAGCCCCATAAGTTTGATGGGCATTCACTGGCTGAGGGCCAGGCGGACAAGCATGGGTGAGACCCAGTGATGAAATAACCTTTTGCGGCAGAGTCGAGAGTGGACTTGTGATATTAGAGTCATACCCCTACTGAGACACACTGGCCATCTGGCCAGTCAGAGCTCTCACTCTCACCGTATACTTAGGACATTTCACAGATGCCCAGAAAACTCCATGCATTATTAATTTGTACCACTCCCTAAAATAAGTTGAATATGATAGAACTAAGAGCAAAAGCATGTTAGGACTAAGTCTGAATAGGTCTCCTCTAATAGAGATTAAAACTAATGGGAGGACCCAAAAGATCTACAACTAATTTAAAAGTCCACCAGAACAAACCCCAGCACCTTTTGAAGGAATGAGAGAATCCATGCAACATTTTGTTCACAATGTCCAGCATACAATAAAAAGTTACTGCATATGCATAACTCAGAACAATATGACCCAGAATCAAACAAACAAACAAAACACACCGTAACAACAGAAATAGAATCTGATCTTGAGGTAACCCAGATGTTGAAAATAATGCACAAGGACTTGAAGCAACTATTTAAAATATCCTCACAGATTTAAAGTGAGTTAGAGTCATAAACAGGGAATCAGCAGAGAAATGAAAATAGTAAAACCACGGACACTTGGGTGACTCAGCAGTTGAGCATCTGCCTTCCGCTCAAGGCGTGACCCCGGGATCCTAGGATCGAGTCCCACGTTGGGCTCCCCGCAGGGAGCCTGCTTCTCTCTCTGCCTGTGTGTGTGTCTCTCTCTTCGTGTCTCTTGTGAATAAATAAAAATAAAATAAAATAAATTTTAAAGAATAAAAACACAATCAGATAGAGAAACTCTAGAGTTGGAAAATGTACCATCTGATATAAAAACTTTTTAAAATAAGCCTAGAAAATTAAAAATGACAGAAGCATCAGTTAACAGGAAGACAGATCAATGAAAATTATCCAATCTGAAAGCAGAAAGGAAGAAGAGAAAAGAAAAGCAGCTCAATAATTATGGGATAGTATCAAGTGGTTTACTATACATGTAATTGGAGTTCCAGAAGAAAAAAAAAAAAAAAAAACAGAGAAAGAATGGGGCAGAGAAATGGTCACAAAATTATTGGTCAAAAGTCAACCAAATTGGGGTGCCAGGGTGGCTCAGTCCATTAAGTGTCTGACTCTTGATTTCAGCTCAGATCATGATCTCAGGGTGTGAGATTGAGCCCCGCATTGGGCTCTATGCTGCGAACCTGCTTAGGATTCTCTCTCTCCCTCTCCCTCAACCCCTTCTCACCCCCCCCCAAAAAAGTTAACCAAATTTGTTGGGACACTATAGTTCCCAAAAGTAGGACAAACCTCACTTAGATGCACTCATATTCCATTTAGGATGGTCATTCACTTGGGACTGTACATTCCTTATCAGCTTATTAATATAAAAAGCACTTTGCACATTTAAAAGGTGAAAAAAATTAAAACATCTTAGAATGAGAGTGATGTTTTTCCATAGAAATCTCACTTAGGTGCTGTGATATAACACCACGAGTTCTATTTCAGCAAAACATTAATGAATTCATTTATTTGATTGGGAGAACTTAATTGGATTTCACTTCGTCATATACCTAACTCAGACTATGCAAGGGTTTTTAGAATAGCATTTGGTTTATCTAAAGTGAGAAATTCAAGTGTTTCTTATAAAATCCTTAGAAACTTGATCATTAAAATCTGTGTACAGATAGAAGTTGAAATGGTTCAATATGACAAGTATTTCTCAAATATATTATTCCCCACAAAACTGACTACTTCCAATCCTACATCATACAGAAATCATGGGAAGTTGAGTCAGTAATAGTATAATTTTTTAAAGATTTTATTTATGTACTTATTTGACAGAGAGGGAGAGACAGAGAGACAGACAGAGAGAACAAGCATGAGAGCAGCAGGTCAAGGGAGAGGGGGAAATGGCTCCCCAGTGAGCACGGAACCTGATACGGGGCTCGGTCCCAGGATCCGCGGATTGTGACTGGAGCTGAGGGCAGACGCTTCACTGCCTGAGCCACCCAGCAGTAGTACAATGTACTCACTGTAACAACAAAGGAAAGGAAGGAAAATGTGCCTAATCCTATATCCCGTAAAACACATCTTCAAAATTTTTTGGAAAATCTAGCTTTCTATTTTTTTCTCACTTGTCATCATAGGTCTGGATCTTTGGGGCACATGTTATTCTCTATAAAAAAGGGGGTTACCATGACTTTTGCATTTCCACTGATGTCAGCCATGACTATGTATTCAGTCAACCAAGAGCATCTCCCTCCTCATGAATCTCCTTTCCTGAATCTATCAAAAGCATTAGAACCTGATGGCACATTCGAATAAGTGGTAAAAAAGAAAGAAGAGTTCATAAAATAGAAAATAAAAATATTTTAACAACTCTTAAACATCAAGGAATTCATCTTTCTAATATATTTCCATGATTTCAGATCATGCTCTCTTTGTTAGCAATCTGGTCTTTTAATCATAAACCCATTGACTGCAATTTCAAATGGGTGTATCTCAGGAAATTGCAGAACCATAACTACATCATCGGTTTTAGTTGTCTGAGGCAACTCTTAGTCCTCTTCCTGTGAGATTATGGTAAAGCCTATCTTTTATCCAGATGGTAGATGTGTGATGACAGTGATTATAACGAAAATGACAATGCATGAGCTGCCATGTATACCTTCACTACTGCTAAGAAGCCAGACTGCGTTCTTGGCATCTTGCACACAGTATGTTTACTCTTACAACAACCAAGAGCAATTGCCCTTATTATACCCAGTTTGCAGTGAAGACACTACATGTCAAGAACTGGATGTGATCATTCACATTACTTAGGTCTGTGTGAGCAAAGATTCCAACCTAAAACTCTTGGACTCAGTTTAACAGCCGTGATCCTAATGCAGCATGCTACATGAACAGCGTTGGTATCTGTAGACAATAAAGTGTATGTGGCATAAGTATAATGCTCTTTTCTTATAAATCAAGTAAAGGAAAATGATCTTTTACTGAAAGGAGTCACATGAACCAAATGTACTTGAAGTATTTGAAAAGTTTTAACTTTTTACTCATAAAAAAATTGGGGGGATCCCTGGGTGGCTCAGCGGTTTAGCGCCTGCCTTTGGCCCAGGGCGTGATCCTGGAGACCTGGGATCGAGTCCCACGTCGGGCTCCCAGTGCATGGAGCCTGCTTCTCCCTCTTCCTATGTCTCTGCCTCTATCTCTCTCTCTCTCTCTCTCTCTCTCTCTCTCTCTCTGTGACTATCATAAATAAATAAAAATTTTAAAAAATTTGTTTTCCTTCTGTTATGAATGTAAGCTTCTGATATGGGCTGTCCTCCTATATCTCCTCCTATATCATGGTGGCTTTAATGTAAACACAAACATATTGAGGCTAATTTCTAGTCTTCATTTTCATGGGCATAACCGTCAGTGAAACCGTCCCTATCAGAAAGAAAAATAAAGTGAACCCTGAATTTGATTTTGTAGAATACGGTATTTGAGGGACTTTCTAAACACTAGGATGGCATGATCATGATGGGCATTCACTTACTGACAGCATATCTGTCTATAAATTCAGTTGAATATGTTCACCAATATCTCATCTCACTTTAGCATTATCCTTCACAGGTGACTTTTTGAAAATTGCTACACAGATTTTAATAGCAGTTATGATTAGAATAAAATTTAAGAATAGGGTTGTCGGGATGCCTGGGTGGCTCAGCAGTTTAGTGCCTGCCTTCGGCCCAGGGCATGATCCTGGGGTCCCCAGATTGAGTCCCACATCAGGTTCTTTGCATGGACTCTGCTTCTCTCTCTATGTCTATGCCTCTCTTTCTTCGTGGCTCTCATGAATAAATAAAGTCCTAAAAAAAAAAAAAACTTAAAAAAAAGAGCAGAGCTGTCTTGTTGGTTTACTCGACTATGAATTAGATCAACACAATTGTCTTCTCCATCAGGCTTTCAATTAGTACATCTACACAATAACTGTCATGTCCTAAATGATGAATCAGTTTGTTGAATGGAAGAGTAATGGTCTCCAAGAGTCCAATCTCTTGTTTCTTCACAGTATGATATCTTAATTGATAAGATAGCCATCACAGAGCTTTTGAGCTTTTTATAATATTAAGTATCACCTGACTCACTATTGGTCAATAGATCTCATCTCAAATGACAGCCAGAAAACTGCTGAAAGATCTGTGCAAAGAAGGGTTGTAAGTTCACACGAGCTCCATCAGGAAAAGGGGTCGTGACTGAGTGGTTACGTCTGTCCTGGGCACAGGTGGAGAAGCACCAGCACACATGCTTTGTGTGTGTCAGGCAGGGCCACGTCCAACCTGAGGGCCAGGGCATTTTTACATGCGATACAATAGGCAGTTTGCCAAGTGTCCGTAATAATGGCCCTTCTAAGCTATGCACATTTTGCAGTGTGTTTTCTTCAGTATTTTTAAGAAGAGTCTTTGTTCCCAAGGCTAGATATGGAAGTGGATGGCACATATAGTGGTCATTCTCAGCAACGGTCCCAGGACGCATCCCTGTTGTTAAAACCCAGCCAAAGGCCATATTCGGTCCCTGTCTGCCCACAGCACATGGTGTGGGAGGGCTAGCGAGAGAAATACTAACATTCTGTGGCAAATAGACTCAAGTATTAAAGGCAAGGGAAAAAAACACAGAACCTAATTCTGCATTAAAATCATCCCCTGGAAACACACCCAGCAGCTGCTCGTCGTGCTTTGCTGCCTGAGGCACGTGTGAGGGGCCGCGTGGAGTGCGGACCTGTAGCCTCGCCCGTCGGGAGCTGGCATCTCACTGCCTCTACGGGCATTGGGTTCATCCAGAGAGAAGCAGAGCAGCCACGCCAATGCCAAGTGACACCCTGCCACTAGATGCAGTGACACTGAGACCATTGTACCAGGCAGTTTGAGCATAGTCGTTCATAGTCCTCAGGCGTCCCTTGGGGTCCAAAATGAACTATCCTGGGGATGTGAAGTATGACCTGATTTGTCCAGAATTAAAAAAGACAATCAGCTGTTACATGAAGGGAGGCTCTTCTGAGTTGCTAATATAGATCCTTTAAAAAAATCATTGTTTTTGTATTATAAACATGTTGAATCTCCAAGTAACAAGGCTTTGAGTTTTCAATGTTTTAACTCATCTTTTTTTAAAGATTTTATTTATTTATTTATTAATGAGAGACACAGAGAGAGGCAGAGACACAGGCAGAGGGAGAACCAGGCTTCCTGCAGGGAGTCTGACATTGGACTCGATCCCAGGACCCCAGATGGCGTCCCAAGCCGAAGGCAGATGCTCAACCACAGAGCCACCCAGGGGTCCCGCTTTAACTCATAGTTTAACTTGTTTTGAAGTAGAGTACTTTAGGAAGAATAATATGAAAACATAGTTTTCACATTTGTTAAGTTGTCGATAAAATTACAGTATAAATCATAAAGTAAAATATGTATTAGACATCGTCCATAGTAATAGATCCTATTTGTAAAAAAAATAAATACATCATCTATTACACTGCTGACCTTTGGGCTCGTGCATTAATCATTCTGGTAGGGATGCTGGGGGCGCTCAGTGGTTGAGCATCTGCTTTCAGCTCAGGGCATGACCCCGGGGTCCCAGGATCGAGTCCTGCGTCGGGCTCCCTGCATGGAGCCTGCTTCTCCCTCTGCCTGGGTCTCTGCCTCTCTCTCTCTGGGTCTCATTAATAAATAAATGAAATCTTAAAAATGCATCATTCTGGTAGCAGCTCACTCTGCTGTGTGTCGCTGTCCCTCGTAGCTGTGTCCTGTGGGAATCCTGGCACGCCCACCAATGGCATGATTGTCAGCAGCGATGGCATCCTGTTCTCCAGCTCGGTCATCTATGCCTGTTGGGAAGGTTACAAGACGTCCGGGTTAATGACGCGTCACTGCACGGCCAACGGGACCTGGACGGGCACAGCCCCCGACTGTACAGGTCAGCAGTGGCTGTCATGTGTGCTCGAGGCCACAACCACCATATCTGCTCGAATAAGAAAAATTCCCTTGCTCTTTATTTTATTGATTTTTTTAATAATAGAGAAAAAAAGATATACATATGTTTGATATGATGACTCTTCATTAGGACTTTTAGCCCTTTCTTCACTTCCCAATATATATGGTTGAAGCTCTTTTCAATGACCAGTTTGATTAGACGTTGTAAAACTGGGTCCAAAAAAAAAAAAAGGGTCAAGGTTTGTCCTCTCTGTAGACCATTTATTTTGCAGGGAAGAAAAAGTATTTAATTTCCTGATCACCTTCCAAACACAGTCTCCGGACCGCCGGACAGGCGCGTCGCCAGAGGACAGTGCTGCTGTGACTATTTACTCCTTAACCCTGCAGATGGCAGCTTAAGGGGCGTCACTTGAACAGAAACCATGACAAACTCATTTAATGGCAATTTTGTATTTTTCTAACACTTGTCAGTTATAAGCTGTGGAGACCCAGGTACACTGGCAAACGGCATCCAGTTCGGGACGGATTTTACCTTCAATAAGACTGTGAGCTATCAGTGTGACCCCGGCTATCTGATGGAGCCCGTCACGTCATCCACCATCCGTTGCACCAAAGACAGTACGTGGAACAACAGCAAACCCGTGTGCAAAGGTTCGTGTCCGTACCTTCTTGGCCTTAATCACGTGCGCAAAAGTGCTTACTGAATTGCCATTTACTGCACTGGCGAGTGTTCAGGTCAACCTTCCGTGGGCTGGGAATTCCGGTAAACCCATTTGCAAATTACAATCATTTCATTTTCTTAAGACATTAACCTCAGTCTTATCGATGGGAAAACAAGCTCTAGAGAGAGCAAGTGGCCCAGGATAGAAATCAGGAGTGGGAGACCTCGGGATTCGGAGGCCCGGTGTGCTACATCTAAGTCTGTCAAGGCCAGTGCCTCCTCTGCCGGGACGTGTGTTAGCCCAGCTGGCGGCAGGCGGGAGGGGGTGGTGTCACCAGAGGACCTTCACGTCAGTGTGGAGAGACGAGCTGACCGTCAGGGAATGGCAGGGGACATTGGCCCCACAATGTTCAGGGTGGGGGGACAGCCTCTGAGACTGAAGCCACCACACCACGAAGGAGATGGGATGAGACATTGATGACTCATGTGGTTGGACTTTCCGGGGAGCACAGGGCAGGCTGACGCCGGTCTAGGGGCCTGAGCCAAGTTGCACCAGGGTGGGCCCTGCTGGTGAGAAAGGAGTGGGGCCGGTGGGAGTTGTCCAGGGCAAGGGCCTACGTGGTGAGGACGCCTCTGCCAGTGCCACAGGGAGCACGTGCAGGCCTGCTCATCAGCCAGCCCGAGCGGGGCAGGAAGGCCGAGGAGGCAGCCGGGGCAAGAGTGTGGCTGGCCCCGAGCATAAAGAGGTGGCGCTTGGCTGTTGTTGGGCTCAGATCACAGTCAGGGCTGGGGGAGTTGCTCCCTGGACGCTGGGAAATGATATGATGAAGGCGGTGTTGTCAGCGGGCTCTGAGAGACAGATGGGGCTGGGGTCCTGGGTTCACAGACCTTGCTGTGAGGCCTCAGGGAGAGTTTGGCGCTCCCCACAGCGCTGGCTCTCCTGTCGGACACGGGCATATTCTGGGCCTCGTTACAGCTCCCACCAGGGTGTAAGGGCCACAGTCTCCTGTTCCTGCACCTGCCGTCCTTGCTGCTGCACCTGTTGTGAAGCCGGCACTAGACGATGTGGGCTGAAGGTCACCAAGCAGTGTCAGGAGGGGCCTAGGCATCTGAGCACATTGATGACAGCGGCCAATAAGATGGTCTGGTCTCTTGGACGTCATGTGTTTTTGTCCACTTCGTTTTTTTTTGTTTTGATTTGTTTTGTTTTTACTATAAACTCTTTATTTTTTAATCATTTAAACTGATTTAGCCAACACCTAGTACACACCTAGTTTCTGATGGAGAGTTCAGTAATCCGTCAGTGCGTGTAACACCCAGCGCCCCTCCCATCCGACGCCCTCCTTAATGCCCATCACCCAGTTACCCGTTCCCCCCCTCCAGCAACCTGTTTGTTTCCTAGAGTTCAGAGTCTCTCTCATGGCTGGTCTCCCTCTGATGACCTCCTGTTCACTTTTCCCTCCCTTCCCCCATGATCCTCTGTGCTGTCCCTTAATTCTATGCATGTGTGAGGCCAGATGATAATGGTCTTTCTCTGATTGACTTATTTTACTCAGCAGCATACGCTCCAGCTCCGTCCACGTCGATGTAAATGCTAAGTATCCGTCCTGATGGCTGAGCCATATCCCATTGTGTACATAGACCACATCTTCTTTTTCTATTACCTATTGATGGGCATCGTGGCTCCTTCCACAGTTAGGCTACTGTGGACATTGCTGCTGTGGACATCGGGGTGCAGGTGTCCCTTCAGATCAATACATTGTATCTTTAGGGTAAATACCTAATAGAGCAATTGCTGGGTCATACAGTAGCTCTATTCTTAACTTCTTGAGGAACCTCCATACCATTTCCCAGATATCGACCATAACACATTGCATTCCCACCAACAGTGCAAGAGGGTTCCCCTTTCTCTGCATCCTCACCAATATTTGTCATTCCTGTCTTGTTAATTTTCACCATTCTCACCGGTGTGAGCTGGTATCTCATGGCTTTTGTATTTGATTTGTATTTCCCTGGTGGCAAGTGATGTGAAGCATTTTTTCATGTGTCTGTTGGCTATTTTGTATGACTTATTTGGAAAAGTGTCTGTTCGTGTCTTCTGTCCATTTCTTGGACTGGATTATTTGTTTTGTGTGTGTGTTGAGTTTGAGAAGTTCTTTATGGATCTTGGGTACTAGCCCTTTATCTGATAGGTCATTTGCTAATATCTTCTCCCATCTTGTAGGTTGTCTTTTAGTTTTGTTGACTGTTTCCTTGATTGTGCAGAAGCTCCTTATCTTGATGAAGTCCTGATAGTTCATTTTCCCTTTTGTTTCCTTTGCCTTTGGAGACATGTCTAGCAAGCAGTTGCTGTGGCCGAGGTCAAAGAGTTTGATGCCTGTGTCCTGTTCTAGGATTTTGGTGGATTCCTGTCTCACATTTAGGTCTTTTAGAGTTTATTTTAGTGTATGATGTAAGAGGATAGTCCAGTCTCATTCTTCTATGTGTGGCTGTCCAAATTTTCCAGCACGATTTATTGAAGAGACTGTCTTTCTTTAAGATTTTATTTATTTAATTAATTAATTAATTAATTAATTAATTATGAGAGACACACAGAGAGAGAAAGAGAGAGAAGCAGGCTCCATGCAGGGAGCCCAATGTAAGACTCCATTCTGGGACCCCAGGGTCACGACCTGAGCCAAAGTCAGATGCTCAACTATTGAGCCGCCCAGGTGTCCCAAGACTGTCTTTTTTCCAGTGGATATTCTTTTCTTTCCTGCTTTGTGGAAAATTAGTTGACCGTAGAGTTTAGGGCCCATTTCTGGGTTCTCTGTCCTGTTCCATGGATCTATGAGTCTGTCATTGTGCCAGGACCATACTGACTTGATGATCTCAGCTTTTTAATGCAGCTCAAAGTCTGGCATTGTTTTGCCACCAGCTTTGGTTTTCTTTTTCAACATTTCTCTGATTATCTGAGGTCTTTTCTGGTTCCAAACAAATTTTAGGATTATTTTTTCTAGCTCTGTGAAAAATGTTGTAGGTACTTTGATATGGGTTTCACTGAATGTATAGATCACTTTGGGTGGCTTAGACATTTTAACGATATTTATTCTTCCAATCCATGAACATGGAATGTTTCTTCATCTCTTTACCTCTTCCTCAATTTCTTTCCTGTAGTGTTTAGAGTACAGATCCTTTACCACTTTGGTTAGGTTTATTTGTAAGTATCTTATGGTTTTTGGTGCAGTTGTAAATGAGACTGATCCCTTAATTTTTCTTCTGTCACATTGTTACTGTATAGAAACGCCATTGAGTTTTGTGCATTGAGTTTCTATCCTGCCATGTTATTGAATTGCTGTATGGGTTCTCACAATCTTGGGGTGGAGGTTTTGGGGTTTTCCACATAATGTATCAATTTTTTTCTCTTTGTAATAGTCAGTGCAGTGGTAATGAACTCTGTGGACAGCCAGACCCTTCCAGAAGAGACCACTCTCTCCCTCTGAGCTTGTCTCAGACTAGACTCCTGCTCATCCCCTCCTCATCCCCTTGTTATTCCCACCTGGGGACTTTCCACTTGCTACTTTCTGTCTAGAGTACGTGTTCTCTTACCCTTCACATGTGCATTCTAAGAAGTATTGGGTGAAGAAATGCATAAGGTGAAGGGCAGTGGGAAAGCCTATTTCCAGCTGTTGAGTGTGCATGTGTGATGATGTGTGTGCCTGTGTCTCCTTCACATGAAAATGCATGAGTATGAGCACACAGAAGAAAACACTCCTGCACGCTAGTGTAATGGCCAGGCCTGAGGGGGGCCACGGCCAGCACCGAGGCTGAGCACCCATGAGAACTGTCTTCTTGCTCTGCAGCCCCATACAAAGTAAACATCACTTGCAAATATCTTCTCCCATTCCGTAGGTTGTCTTTTAGTTTGGTTGACTGTTTCTATTGCTGTGCAGAAGCTTTTTATCTTGATTGCAAATCGAACTCCAATAAAAAAATATACAAAAAAAAATGAACAAAGTAAACGTCAGCCTCGGGGATGTTATAAAACACTGACAAGGGAGTTTTTCCCAGAACCTTTCCAGCCATGCGAGTGCCTGCTTTTTAATTATTCAGCCAATGGATCAACAGTCTATGCCTTTGAGATATTACATGCTACCTTTAAATGTAAAAATGCAGATAAGTTGCCATCTGTATACACAAATCCAGAAGTTTGTACTCATGTCATATGAGCAAGCCCTGATTTGATTTGCCCTTGGGAACTGCCACAAAAAGACGTATACTGAGTACAAGTATTTCTTCATCTGTGGCCTTGTACATATTGCCAATGTCATGTTCAATCCTGCTTTCCCTTGCAGCGGGATGTGTTGTGACTTCACTTTGCTTTTATGTACTTGATTTAAACTAATGAAGAAATATTGGAGAAAATTTTTATTATTTTGATTCGCTGTCTTCCTCAATAATCCTTTTATTAAAAGAAAACAACCCTGTGGAGATGCCATTTGTAATCCAGGTGAAATTAAAATGTGGATCCTCTGAGTGTTACAGTTGTGGATCCTCTCAGTTACACAGAAGCCCCGGATGTTCAGTCTCGTTTGTTCTTTGGAAACAGCTGTCATGTGCGGTCAACCTCCTCAAGTGCTGCATGGAAAAGTGGAGGGAGCTGATTTCCATTGGGGCGCCAGCATCAGTTACAGCTGCGTGGACGGCTTCCAGCCCTCTCACTCCGCCATCCTCTCCTGCGAAGGCCATGGCGTGTGGAAAGGAGAGGTCCCCCAGTGCCTGCGTAAGTCCTCCAACAGTTCTTGCTCCTGGGGTCATGCTGCCCTGGACCTACAGGGCCTGCCCCACCCCCAGTCATTGGTGAGCCATGCTGCAGAACGCGGACGCTCGCGTTGGGGGTGCCCTGTGCATGCACACTCTGCCCCTGGTCCCTGCCTGGCCGAGTAGTGATGCCCAGAAGGTTTGCAGATACTCCTTACACAAGCTGGGGGAGTTCACCTGACACAGAGTCCCATGTCGTTAGCTGACTGCTTGTTATCCTCATCAGCTGTGTTCTGCGGAGACCCAGGCACCCCTGCGGAGGGGCGACTTAGTGGCAAAAGCTTCACCTATAAGTCAGAAGTCTTCTTCCAGTGCAAATCTCCCTTCGTGCTGGTGGGGTCGTCCAGGAGATCCTGCCAGGCGGACGGCACATGGAGTGGCACACAACCCACCTGCATCGGTAAGAACTGCAAGACAGCACGGACGGTGCTTGGGGGTGAGGACGCTCCCTCTACAACCGGGTCAGTCGTGGGGTCACACACCATTCCCCTGGGTCATCCCTTGCATAAGCCCTCATCAGCTACTCTGATTAAATCAGAGCAAATTAGGAGTTGAGGTTAGGAGGCTGTTAAAACACCTGCTACACTTTGTTCTCCCGTGTCCGTGCCCCCGCCTCAGCTGGCAGGTGCAGTTTGGGGGGGAGGATGGCGTTGTCGAAGACTCCATCCCTGCGCCACCGCACACCGGCCGTCATCAGAAACCCAGCCTGGCCGCTGCTTGCTGAGCGCCCCCGGGGGCCTACCTCTCAGCCCCGGCCTGGCCGCTGAGCCGCCTGCACAGGCCAGCGGAGCCGGGTCGTATGGGCTGCTGACCCGGGAGCATGACAGTGGGCCTTGCGAGTCAGGAGACGCTTTCCAAGTGATTGAAACCCCACATTTTTAGGCTGAGTTTCTGTCTCGTGAAAAGGATTCAGATATGAGCTGTATTTGTCAAAACTCAAATTATCAGTGGGCTGCATCCCAGAACTGCCCCTTTGCATTAAGGGCAATTTTCTTCGTAGCTCACTGCTGCAGACTCAGGTTTATGGATGGGCTCTTTTTTTTTTTTTCCACCCAGCGGTACTGAGCCAACAAGTAGATGTTCTGCATGTTTGTGGCAAATAATCAATGATCTGTATAGTCTCGGTTGTTTCCTAAGAAATGGAATGATTCCTACCTAAGAACAAACAGTTTCAGAAATAATTTCATTGAAACACTGTTTTTTAATAACAGTCACATTTACTGCTGTTTCATCTAAAATGTCATTACACATTTACTGTCTCGGTAAGAAACAGTGTTCCTCTGCCCCATAGGTTAGTGTCTTTTGAAAACAGATTTTGTTTCTAATCTAGCGATTTTGGTTTCATACTAGCAGCTAGAGAGCAGCAAATAATAAGGCCGCATGCTCCTCATTGCTCCAGTCCTGTGTTCTTTGAGGGGGAAGATGGCACTTTTGGTTTATAGGAGGCCTCAATTTTGAAGCATTAAATGTTTTTTTCTCATTTGGAAGTCTGAAAGAAAACTAATTCAAGAAATGTGCAATAGCGTGATGGATGACGAAAAGACATGGCCACTAGTAGAATCCTTAAGAACCAAGGGATCATAATAATTATTGAAGATAGTGTATCAGTAACAGTAACCAGCCAATATAGTATATTTGACCAAAAAAATGGGAAAGGATGTTCATTCTAAAACAGAAAATAATATACAGAGCACTTTAGAATCTGGTGAGGCACTGAGGAGTAATATCTAAAGAAGAAGTATGTAAAGAAGATGAAAATAGCAATTTACTTTAATTTTTAACATTCATGCAAAACATCTTACACATTTGTCAAAACATAATTTTCTCAATTTGTAGGATCTTTTGGTAAAATTGTTAGAATCCTTATAATAACTGTGTCTGGCATTCGTGTTTTTTCCTTTCTTTTTCTTTCTTTAATGTGAACTCCAGATCCTGCTCATAATACCTGCCCAGACCCCGGTACTCCACACTTTGGAATACAAAATAGCTCCAGAGGATATGAGGTATCCCCATTTTTATTTTACCGTGTTTCTCTGTAAGTATAAAGTAGAATTGACACTTGAACATACGTGCATGTTTTTATTTACGCACCTTGTCTGACTCATGGCCTATTCCCAAAATAAATTCATCCAGAGAGGATTTCTGCATGATATTTTAACTGTCAAAATTGGGATACCTGGATGTATCTTCACTCACGCAGTAGCAATTGCCATATTAATTTCTACTTGAGACCATGCACAATTTGATGCCTTTTGTCTGCTGCTCCGACACGGCAATTCTCAAATCAGAGTGACTGGTCACTGAATAGCTATACAGAAAAAGACCCTGCTTAGTGACCCGATATAACGGGCAAAGGATATTAAATGTAAGAGACAAAAACAGAAGACAGTGCATGCGGGCCCCTTAGCATAAGCTGACTTTGTGATATTTCTTTTCTGTGTGATTTCTCTATGTGACCTATTAGCACACTCAGTATCGTTTTTGACATTCATTTGACTTTTTAAATAAAAAGTGCATTAACGCTTTAGGTAATATTAGAGGAATACCCAAAAACGGAAGGTAATGAAGCTTGAAATGAAATGTTTCCACCATCTAAAGTAATCTAGTGACTTCAGAGCCGTGTGATGATGTGGCGTTGAGAGCCCAGGTTAAATATGTATGGGGCTTTCAAGGCGGGGATCCCATTAATTTAGAATAAAAGACCTTTTCTTCAGCCACTTCCACCAATCTCGCCTGACACCTAAGATATTCCCGTCTGCTTGGCTCTGACACACATTGGCTACTTCCCAATGGCACCTTATAGCCCGCAGAGGAAAGTCCCACAGGTACCTCGTGGGTTAAATCTGCTGTACTTTATATTAGGTCTTAAATACGGCCTAATCCCCACATAAATGCCTTTTGGCCTATAGGACTATAATGCCGCACATATTGGGGTAGTGGAAAGTACCCTATGCGAGTGACGCTCTTGCTCACTCTCCCCTGGCTTTATCACTCCTAAATCTGCCCTCCAAAAGCCCACGGGAAGTCAGCATTTACGGGGACTGCTTTCAGCAACACGTCCCCGGGATCTGTCTCAGGATGCCCATAGGGACGGATAAACTGCTCACGCCTCTTAGGACAAGGCACAGTTGCACTAAGGAGAGTGATGTATCGTACCCGAAAGCAAGATGTGCTAACGATCTAAAGACACGGGGGCCATCTTCTCGACAGGTGGCTCACACCATCTGAGGAATCTCCCCAAAATGTTTTATTTTTCGTTCTTTTTCATCAGGACACATTAAGTTTTGAATATAACAGGTTTTTGCTTGTTTTCTTCGGCGCTGTGAGCCACTTTAGTCCTAGGACATCCCGTGTCGTGCTGTGTTAATTATGCAGAAATGACTGCCGTCCAGCCGGCTAGGTCCCACCAATTCATAAAGGCCAGGTGAATTCACGGTGACCCGCTGGAGTAGCCAGGTGTCTTCTGCTGGCGGATGTACTGTCGAGAAGGCCCCTGTGCTACATGGCACCTTCCTGCTGCCGAAGACTGTAGCAAAGTGGCCAGGAGCTCTGTGACCAGGACCTGAGCTGACAAGGAAATGCGGTGGAGGCCGTCCCACGGGTGACAGATTAACCTTCGCCCACCCCTGAATCTCAGATTCATTATTCCTTTGCAGTTTAGGTGAATTCCATTTTTTTTTCTGCATAAATTCTGATTTTTACGTTTAGGTTCCTATGATAAAGAAGAGCTGTATTTCTCTGATATTCTTCGTCACCACTCAGCGTGGCAACTGTTACTCATAGTTGATCCTTCCCCAACCCCAGTGAGGGAGATAAGGACAGGCCCGGATGAGAAAACAAGGGTGGAGGACTGAGGGAATGGGTTTGATGCCTCAGAGCAAGGACGGGGTGGCCCCCTCACCTGGGCACTCGCGTGGTCCGTCATTCAGGCCTTAGGACAGACTTGGTCCCGCTCACCAGCACGGGGCGTGCAAAGCTGCCTTCCAGCGTAGCCCAGCTCTCCGTGAGCTCATTTCTCATCCCTTTCCTGTTCCCCCAAGCCGGTCCCATGTCCATGATGTAAGTGATTGGGGGAGATGTTCGGTTCCCTTCAACACAGGACCATAGCTCATCCTCTACAAACATGTTTACGGACCCCTGCAAACCTCCTTCAAGGCACGTCCGGTTAAATGAGGAAAGCAGATGAGAATATGGGCACTCCCAGGACATTGCAGTAAGCAGCACAGGACGCCTCCTTGGAAGGTCAGGAAGGAAGAAGTGAAATTTAGCAAAGTAGCGAGAAGTAAGGGGTGGAGGATGTTCGCTTGTGGAGGTCTAGAGGGAAGATATCGTAGGCATGCAGGTGGCGATAAATAGTTCCCCCTCTGAAGCTCCGGAGTACAGATTGGGTTTGCAGACATCGTACGGCAGGGCAGGAGTTGCCCAGTTCCCAGAGTGTTAACAGGAGTGAATCGCGGCTCCTTCTGTAATTCATAAGCGTGATGACCATGTGCTCACGCCGCTGTGAGGCCTGTGCCTCCCTCAACCTAGTTACCACCTTGACACGTGCCCTGTCTGACACGAAAGAATAAAAACCAAAAACCGAAAACAGAAAAATAAATGGCTAATAAATACCGACTACTTAGAATGGGAGTAGCAGGAAAAATGGAAAAGGGAAGCCAATCCCCAATAGAAAACAAAGAGAGGAAAAGCATAGTTTCATCACACACGTAAGCCCCTGAAACGAGCGGGGCGCACCGTGTCCCCCGAGTGCTCCCTCTCGCACCGAGCGCCCCAGACCTAACACGCATCCATGCGTCCAGCATCCCGGGGGGTCAAGCAACGGCCTGACGCTGGGGAGCATCACTGGTGTGTCCCGCCCTGGGGTGCGCTCCCCGCAGGACGGCCCGATGTGGCCAATGTCCAGTCGGCCTCTGCAGCTAATGTTGGGTTTCCTCTGTAGGTGGGAAGCACGGTGTTTTTCAGGTGCAGGAAAGGTTACCACATTCAAGGTTCTACGACCCGAACCTGCCTCGCGAATCTAACTTGGAGCGGGATACAGACCGAGTGTATACGTAAGTGCGATTTCTCCCACCACTTCCTCTCGCACCTTCTGGGAAGGGTTTACCCTCAAGGGAAATCATGGGGAGCCGCCTTATTTTTTTGTTTGTTTGGCCATCTTCGATTCCCTAAACCAGAGTCTCTCAGAGTCTGATTCCCTAGAACCAGCAGCGCTGGCACCACCTGGGAGTCTGGTAGTGATTTGGTTTCTCAAGCCACACCCCCAAACCGTCAGAATCAGAAAGCTGGGGGCCGGGGCATGGGTGGGAGCGAAGAAGAGAGGCAGTGGGATGTAGTTGACCAGGCCTTCCGGGGGACCATGGGACACACTCAGGTCTGGGAACCCGCCCGAACCAAAGACAAGAGGATGGTGTCGGTAGCGCGGAGAGAAAGCTTTCTTATGCACGTGCTGTTGTTCCTCTAGACTGTCTACATCAGGCCATTAAAGGGTAAAAGAGATCACGGAATAGGTCACAGTATTTATAGAAACATCTTAAATGTCATTATTGAAGTCTATATGACTTGATCATCCAAATCGTTACTTGGGATCAAATTTTATTTTGTGATTTAATCATAAAAATGGAAGAAATGTCACAGGAATCATTCATAAGCCAGTATTTCATTCTCTATCAGTTTAGTGAGATACAGATTCTTAGTCTTACGGTGATGAAACTAAAAAAATAGAACGTCATGAAAAATTATTTTAATAGTATATATGATGTGATTTTTTGTATATTTATCTGTATTGATGTATATTTATTTCAAAGTCATCCCTGCTAATACTCCAGTCAAATTACATATATGGATATTTTATGCACACGCAGATGTGCGGATATGTGTCTGTGTGTGTAAATATATATAAACACACGCGTGTGTCTGCGAAGCTTGGACCTTGCCAATGTCAAGCATGTGCATGTTGAAACTTTACAAAAGTACAAAATATTATGATACTTAAAACAATTGCATTTGTAATTTTAGTGTTGTCCCCTTGTTTTGTAATCATCTGACAAGTCCTTTACTTGAGACATACACGTGAGCCTTATAACGAGTAAGAAGTTACTAGAGATTTACACATTGCAACCTTATTGACTCCTAAGTTAGATTATAAGGGAAATAAGAATCTGTAATATTTAAGTTAGGTTTCTAAACACATGTTAAGTTTTTACCGTGATTAACTCTTCATTTAACTGAATAACAGGTTTGTTAGCTGCCATCAGACAAAAATCAAGGCATGTTTCTTTTATGTGCCAGTGTGTATGTGTGTAGCTTATAGGACTGGCCTTTTAAGGCAATTTAACATATTATTTACCCTAATAGTCTATCAGAGTGATCTACTTATTTCAATACTATGATTTATATTCTGAATTTCTACACATAATTAATTACACACACTTAAATGTAGAGAAGGAGCTTAGATAGATGATAGATGATAGATAGATAGATAGAGGGAGGGTTGGGTAAGAAGAACTGGTAAATACCAAGTGTTTGTTATGTTAAAAGTTGCAGAGAATATTGGGGAAATTTAAAGCTACCGTATTCAGAATTTTGAGTAGCACACCAACTTTACAACCATTTCCAAATTTTGCCATATTTCCTTATTGCTTTAGAGACATGTGCTAACTCCCATAAACAAAAAGTCAGCGTTTTCTAATGGAATACATGCCATTTCAGCCCACGCCTGCAGGCAGCCAGAAACGCCGGCCCACGCGGATGTGAGAGCGATAGACCTCCCCACCTTCGGTTACACGTTAGTGTACACCTGCCATCCCGGATTTTTCCTCGCGGCTGGGTCTGAGCACAGGACGTGTAAAGCAGATATGAAATGGACAGGAAAATCACCCGTCTGTAAAAGTAAGTCGCCGATGAGGGAGTGTGCACACATCCCTGCCGAGCAAAGAGGAGACCTGCTGCCCATCAGGCTAGCTTCCAGGTGTAAGGTCCATAAGGAAGCAGCATCATGGAAGCGATGTCGGTCACCCAGCTGAATCTGTGTTAATGTGGTGAGCTGTGTGTGTGAACGTGTGCGTAGTAAGTGTTTGGTACAATGGAGGCACAGCCTAGTAGACAGGTAGATATTATCATTTGCTGTTCACACTTTAAGCCATTTGCTTATAGGAAAGCACTGAGAGTGAAAAGGACAACAATATGCACCATCATTTTTGGAAAATGCACTTTTTTGATTAAAATGGGCCAGTATCATCAAGCATTGGTGAATATACGAAGTGAACTACCTGCTATTTTTAAGACCACAGACTGTTTGGTGGAGGAATATACACTACGTAGTCTTTACATTTGGTTCAATGTTTTTTTTTTTTTAATTACAAAAGCAATTAGCATGAGAATGCATTAATTACTCACAAATTCGTGTATTTACAAATGAGAATAATAAATTAGGGTCGGATTTGATGACAACTGACCTCTCACACGCCCCACCAAACGTAGCTTATACAGGCATCAAACACTAAACAGCGTAAGCAAAAATTATGGAGTATGATAAAATCTGCGACTTTAGTGTTAGTTCCTTGGAGCCTGTGTGTAGTTCTCAAATTAGGAATCCGTAAGACACTTGTGTTTGCCTTGCCCTTCTCTGTCAGAAATAAAAGAAAACAAACTTTAAAAAGGTAATTTGCAGTTCGACACATTATAAACGCTACAAGATTCTGAGTTAAATCCAACTTGATAGATCAAATTAAACACTCTGCAAGGGAAACAGTCTGGTGTTAATATCAACTCGTACTTTCATTGATTTGGGCGAGGACTTGGAAAATTAAGGGAGGTTATGAAATCTTAGTGATTCGGTACGCTACCTTTCCATGGCGGCCAGCAGATCCCAAGTAGGAGTCAGAACATGGATATAAACCACCCTCGTTTGCAAGGCTCTCTGTTGTAGCACACCACACGGACACGCACACGTTACAGCTGCTTTGGTTCGCATCATTAATCTCCGTTTTTCAACAAACACAAAGGACATCCTGCTGCGAATATAGGGGTTTAAAATGGATATGTATAAGACACTCAGAATTTATAGCTTCAAGAAATCTGGCGAAAGGAAAATTGCTTCAATTTGACATTTTTTCAGACTTATTCAAAAATAAATGTTTTTGAAAATGATAATTTGTCTTTTTACTTGTAGGTAAAGGAGTGAGAGAAGTTAATGAAACAGTTACTAAAACTCCAGGTTTGTATACCAGAACAGTTCTAGACTTAAATCCAATAAGTGATTTGTTCTCTACTCTGTACAGTGAAACAAATTTTAACACACAAATTTCGGATTCCATTAGTCCATAAATGACTTAATGTTTCAATTATTTAAAATACACCGAGCCTACACAGATTTCTCTTTCTTCCGTAACGATGGTTTGTTAATGCAATACCAAGACTTTACTTAAGAGGAAAACCCTTGGCATTATCACACACTGTTTCGTGAAAAGGGGCCTCAAGCATTTTGTGGGCAGAAATGGACATAAAATATTGATACTAGAATGTGATATAATGGAGAGCCTTATAAAGAGGGTTGCGATTCTTTCCTCTAAACAGGAAGCTGATGCACACGACGCATTGAGACAGCGTCCCCTGTCCCCTTGAGCGGTTCAGATGCGGAGCTCCACTGTTTTTTCCAAGTATCTCCATAATTCAGGCATCCTCTGCCTCCTAAAATGTTCATTATTGCTCTTTGTTGTAGTGGTGCCTTGCTAAACGCATGACACAGCACATCGGAAAGACGCAGTCCCGTTTTTTAAGGAAGATAGATGCTCACTACTCCAGATCACCCGGCATATTGTATCTGTGTTATAAATTCAGAGACTATTCTCGTAATACACCCCCAAATTATAACTTAAGTCAACCTTTAAAAAAAAAACAGAAATAGAAAACCTTTATAAATATATAGGGTCATTGCCCTAGTGTTTTCCTGCTTCAGGTTTCATCACTGATTTCTTAGGCAGGAAGGTCTACTCTGACATCGGCTGCAGAGACCGTATATGTCATGCCGTTGAGTCACAGCGCCGTGCTACACCCTTCAGGGTCAGGCGAGGGCAAACGTCCCAGCGTGATGAAAAGAATCCTCCCGATGTACATCCTGCAGTAGAAAGACTATTTCTGAAAATCACTGTGAAAGATTCTATTTAAATGTTAAATTCAAATCGAACGCAGAAAGCCGTCCTCGTTATCCAGGCAACATTGTCTTCAGTGGAAGGAAACACAATCTGTTGTTGTGGTGGTGTGTTTGTTCTGTTTTTGTTTGCTTATTTTTTGTTTAAGATACTGAAATACCCGCATACTTTATTTTGAAGGTGCATCCATTCTCATCAGTACACCTCTTCTCATTTCCTCGGAAGGGACTTGCTAATTGAATCTGGTTCTTTGTCGAGGCAGCACACCGCAACACCCTCGACCTATGGCTGTAGTGTCACACTGCAAACTAGCAGCAGCACGTCAGATGACATGTGGGGACCATCTTGACCACGTTGCCAACGGCCACATTGGGATACAAACAAGCCACATCTCAGACACTGGTGACACTGTGCCGTTCCCAGTCAGGCATGACCCATTCGTCTGACACACCGGCCAAGAGCCTTCCCTCAGAGATGAGATTGACCGAGTACATTAATAGCTTCCCCCGAGTGGGCACATTCTAGTTATGGGAAACAATCTTGACGCCATCCTAAAGGCTATTAATTTTGATAAAGGAAAAGATAGTGTTTTCGTATTTGCCAGTAGAGCCCGGCCCCCTGTCCTGCCACGCATGCACAGGCAAAAGTGTCCAACGTCCCTTATCGATAAGCAAATACTAGACGTCCATGCTGATATTGTAGTTTCTAAACTATTTAACTTTTCCAAGTTATTATTATTACAAGTAGAGTCTACCGAGAGCCGAGGAAGGGATGACAGTTTCCTCTTCTGGAACTCCTCCGTAGCTAGGGTAGGTTTTGTGAGCGCAGCCATTCTGGGAAGGCAGGCAGACGGCCCTGGAAGGGGATCATGAGCACAGGTCCAGTCCATGTGTGGGCTCATCACTGGTTGCTGCACGTGGATCTGCTAAAAGTCATACTTAGGAGGATACTCGTCTTTCTATACGTACATGACATTTGACTCCAGTGGCGCTGACCCTCTTAGCAATCCGGGAGTGTTTTTCACAAGAGTAGAGGAGTGTGGGTGAGCGGGTTGGGCTCTCCTTGAGAGGAGAAGACCTCTGGACCCAGAGCAGCTCTGTCTTTATGAGCTGCGGGGATGTCCTCCACTGGTGCTTTCAAGGACAAGCCTTCTGAGGGCAGGGAAGTCCTGGCAGATGGCATACGGCGGCTCTCTCTGAGACTTCTACGTCTTCCAAAGAGTCCGCCTGGACATTAACGAAATATGAGTAGTGGTTTCCTGGGCCAGGCAGCGCCTTCTCATTAAGGCACGATGGCCTGCCCGCCTGGCAGTAGTAGCAACTCACCACCCTCTGGCCTTGGCAGATCCATTCCAGCAGGGGTGCTTCGGCACCTAAAGTATTTCTCCAACACATTAACCAATGGATATGTACATGCATCGCACAACAATCTCCCTCCTCATTTCATTTCCATCACACTGTGATGGGCCTGAGATAGGTCATCTCTGTCCACACCACCGTCATGACGTGATCTCTCACTCGACACTTAGTATTGCCTCTGTGTTGTAAAAGACCTAAATTTAATTTTTCTGTGTGTTGCTAACATTCATCTGGGTTTTTCCCCCCCACAGTTCCCTCCGATGTATTTTTTATCAATTCCGTGTGGAAGGGATATTATGAATATTTAGGGAAAAGACAACCTGCAACTCTGACGGTTGACTGGTTCAATGCAACAAGCAGTAAGGTGAACGCCACCTTCCTCGAAGCCTCTCAGGTGGAGCTGAAGTTGACAGGTAGGCCCTGGGGCATTTCCTTTCACAAAATGCAGAATGTGAGCAGACGCACAGCCTTTATCCTCTCGAGGAGGAGGGAGCCAACATTTATTAAATGCTTGTTAACATTTCATTGGCTTTGCATAAGCTACGTCTCATGGGATCCTCCCCATAACCCTGGTAGGTTGGTGTTGTCATCTTTAAAGGCCACAAAACCAGTATAGAAAATCTAATTAACTTGCTCCAGATTATGCACGTGACATGCTAAGTCAAAGATGTGAGATTTATATCCAGATATGTGTGTCTCCAAACTTCATTCTTTTAGTATCCTTTCCTTCAACTTAATGTGCTCCTCAGGAGATTCTTTTGTTGTTGTTCATCCCACTGTTAATAAAATAACAATAGCTCTGATTTATATGCCAGACCCCATTTTAAGTGCTTACAGATAGCATCTGTCTCATTCTTATCTCAGTCCTATGATATGAGGATTCTCACCAGCACATTCTTTACTGACAACAGACACAGAGAGAGAGAGAGAGACAAGAAAATCAAGTGGCCTTCCTTAAGGGACATGGTAGGGGTAGAATTTGAACTCAGGAATCAGAATCTCGGGACCTGAATCTTGAGTCCACACTCTTAACCAAGGTCCAGCATCACCTCTAGGACTACACCGAGCCGCTGAGGGTGAAGCGGACCCTGCCCGGGTGAGGGCTGGGGGTCCTTCTAGCTCCGGGACCGACCCCTGGGTCCCTGCCCCCGTGCGCACGGGCTGCGGAGATGGTCCCGGGACAGGGGGACTCGCTGCCCCGGGCCGAGTCCATGGGGGTCACAGCTGCCCTCTCTGCTGGCGGCGTGGCCTGCACAGAGCACCCTGGGGTGCCGTGTGTTTGCCGTGTCCCCGGGGCTCCTGGCTGGCGGCCTGCCCTGCCTCATCGCCTCTCCCCGTGGCCACGTGCTCAAGCTGCCCCACTGCCCCCAGCCGGGGGAGGTGACATCCCAGGCCAGTGGCGCTGGCTCCGCCGGGTCCCCTGCACCCTGACCCCCGCACCCTGTGTCTTGCTTCAGAGCGTGTGATTCACCTGTAGACATCGTGCCATTTGGGCTCATGGTCACGGTCTTTTGTCCTCACAGATGAAGAAAATACGAATTGAAAATGCTACATTTTAAGACATTAACATACTTGAATGTATATTCCCTTTATTCTTTCCGTGGGATAAAGATGTTGAATTTAACGAAGAGGAAGGGTCCTGTTCGAGACGGGCATGGGCTTACACAGAAGGGCTTTCCAAGAGAACCGGAGTCTGGAATCCACAGTTTAAGAGTAAAAACAAGAATTTCTATTATTCCTGATATTGTCGTCTCTGGACCATACTTCAGAGCAAACGGGCCGAATGCCTGAGTTATTAACCTTTGTGCGTTCCCACAATGTAAGCATAACTATTTGGGTTTTTTTTCGTAGGAGTTTACAAGAAAGAAGAGGCTCACTTACTTCTGAAAGCTTTTCAAATTAAAGGGCCCGCAGATATTTTCATGAGCAAGTTTGAAAACGACAACTGGGGACTGGCTGGTTACGTGAGTACTTGCCGTGGAGGGTTGTCACGCAGCACGGGGTCGGATCACAGCAGTCCCTGCGAGGTGAAGGGGGCCCCTCGAAAACCCATCGTTCCCTCTGCTTCGCAAACAGCGCAGTCCTTTTACCCTTTTGCTTTATAAAAGGAAGAAACCTAGTTTCTGAAATGAGACATAGACGAGTGGTTACAGCTGGGACAGAGCAGGACTTAGATCCCTGTTCTGTGTGCTCAACACCACATTCCCACCCGACATCTGAACACGCCCATTGGGTAACCGCTCTGAAAGCTCTAAAAAAAGTCATTCCCAGAGTCAGAGATTTAAGATGTCTCATCGAGATCCTTCTTTGCAAGTTAACCATCCTTTGTGTTCTCATTCATTATCGGGCCTAAGAGTCTCCAGGCTCACATGAGGTTGTGTCACAAGAGAGTTTGACGTAATGTAGGTTATATAGTAATTCGTGTATCGGTCCCCTTTACAAGGGATGGTTAATCTTTGAATATGTTGTAAATTTTACAACCTGTTTCGGGGTGAAAATGACATATTGGGAATGCAGAGGTCAGTTGAAATTCACAGGTGTCTTTTCCAGTTTTTAACACTAATGTGTCACTGGAAGGAAGGCCCAAAACAAAATATTTGACCTGGGGTATCTAGCCGTGAGAAATACAGTTATATTATGATAGAAGAGAGAGTATTATTAATCCTCGCTATGCACTGTTTTCTTTCTGTTCATGCATACCAGGTGTCATCAGGACTCGAGAGAGGAGGATTTACTCTTCAAGGTGATATTCATGGAAAAGACTTTGGAAAATTCAAGCTCGAAAGGCAAGGTAAGTGCTCTTATGTTGTTGTTATTTGTTTTTTTTTAAGCAAATATCAATTTGGTCTTCAAATGATTGCACTGAAAAGTAATGGGAAGGTCCTGACTTTGGAAAGAACATAAACAGAAGTAATGGGAGGGACGAACATATTTTACAACAGAATAAAAATTAAATGCTGTGAATAGCAGAACCGACAATACAGAGCTGGAAAAATGCAATATGTATACCAGATATGGAATTCATATCCTTACTCCAGGAAGAGATACTAAAAAATATGGGTAAAATAAAGCAAAGATGAAACTCGGAGAATTAAGCTAACTACTTTGCCCTAGGAAAATTATCAGAGGAATGAGGAGTGGCCAACAACATATGAAAAAGTCTTTAACTCCAAAAAAAAAAAAAAAAGCACATTATGGTAACAAAGATTTTTCCATCCTTAATGATTAGAACATCAGATCTTTAAAGAAAGCAATTATTCTGGGGAACAGTAGGCATGGGTACCACGGTGCTCCATTTTAGAGGGAGTCCAGCCAAATAAGGATGATCTGATGACACCTTTCACCCAGTGCATTTGCCTTTGGAGATTTCAGCCAGACAAGTGTGAAAATTACTCTTCATGCATCTCACACAGCTATCATCAGAGAGTTGCTTAAGTAAATAATTTTATGCAAAGTGTTGCATTAAATAGGAAGCAACTTAATTCAGTATATTTCATTAAAGAAGTGAGGACTGTATACTGACGTGCAGAGACATTCGTGACTTCCATATGAGAAGAAAGTTCACCATGGATAGACAGACAGATAGGTCCTCTTTCCTATCTTTCTCTAAGACTTGCTTTTTATCTTAGTAATCAGAGAAATAAAATATATGGAAAAAAAAGTCACTAGAGTAGAAGCCTACCTCATCTACCAGCTAGTTTTGTAATCTAGGATGGGTTACATTCGTCTTGGGCCTCTTTCTTCGTCTGACATCTCATAGGTACATCAGTTCTGGATTGTTACTAAGATTAGGAGAAAAAAAATAAGATTAGGAGACACTGTAAAGCGTTTGCCTGGTGCATGCTGAAGCTCTTCACACGTGGAAGTCATGGCTATTGTCACTGCTGACATGGAGGAGAAAATGCCTTTTGTAATGAGATGAGCACCACATTTCTCCTGAACAGTATAGACTACATTATACTTTACTTGTTGAATACCATTAACATAATAATTTTATAGAATCCACTATGCCCATATAGGTTTTAATACCAGAGCTGCCTTTCAGAGACACGAGAGTGTAATATTTTGTGATGGTTGTCACCGATTACCCATTTCGTAAGACTTTTATCAAGATAAAAGTCTGAGGGATCCCAAAGGAAAGGTATCCCAACTTGTGTATTATTATATTTTTTTTAAAAAACACTTGATCAAAAAGAATAATTAATCATAAAATACTCTAACTCCATCTTTCCAAGTGCGGTACTTCTAAATAAAGAGCTTTAAATTATGTCATCGATGGTGGAGATGGTCCTTTAAATTGGGTTATGTTATTTTGAGGTAATAAAATAGGATAAATGCATTGGACCAACACTAATGATGAGCAAAATTTTCTCTTGCTCTAAGCCAAAAACCCTGCAGTTATCGTCCTCCTTCCTCCCTCAGCACATGCTCTAGTAATTCCGCTGAAGGATGCCCCGGTGAGCAGGACAAGGTGCCCTGTGGCTGTCTGGGCTTACTCATCCCATGAAGCCAGCCTGCACTGTCACTGTGCTTTTGCAAATCTCCTCACATTACACCATTTCTTTCTAATCTAACAAAATAGCAGCTTGCTTTAACAAGTAATCTTTATTCTCACATGAGGACGAGTTTATTGTCAGGAAAAACAGTTTGCCTCACAAATAATCTGAATCACAAGCAAGCCTCCCATTCAACTAATTAGAAAAGCTGATGCTTCAATATGCTTCACCAGCGACCATTCATCTCGGATTTGGCTAAACCCTATTTTTATGGATTAAAAATAAACAACTTCTTCATTGTCTCCTCCAGTCAGTAGATAAACTGGAGGAAAGTGATGATCATTAAGTGAATATTAACCCAAGTTGGGTGGAAAGACCACTCTAATGCAAAACCTAGTGATAGGCTGGTCTGTTAGAAACCTAGTGATAGGCTGCTTTGCCCATTTAACCTGAATTGCCCCATCTGCAACCCCACGTACACATGTAAACAGAATGGAAGGAAAGCAGTGTAAAGTAGGCATTTGATAAAGGACTTGTACCCAGAATATATAAAGGGCTCCTATGGTTCATTAATACAGAAGCCAATAACCTAACTTAAAAGTTGGCAAAGGATTTGATTAGACATCTCTTCAAAAATATGCAAATGACCAGTAGGCACCTGAAAAGATGCCCAACGTCATGAGTCATTCGAGGAACATAAATGAAACCGCACTGAGACGCCACCTCACGAACGCTGGGTGGGCACTGATCACACAGACAAGCGGTGGCCGAAGTGTGAAGAGATTGGAACCCTCATACTTGTGGAAGGCCCGTGGAAGTGGTCCCGCTGCTGGAGGAAGCAGCTACACATAAAGTTACCCTGAGGCACAGCCATTCCATTTCTACGTGTTTGGCCGACACAACAGATGTAAGAACATATGTTCACACGAAAACATGTGCACGGTGCTCCTAGAAGCATGATTCCAAAAGCCCAAACGTGGAAGCTACCTGGATGCCCATCAACTAATGAAGAGATGAACAAAATGTGGTATATCCATACAATGGAATATTATCTTGGAAAGACCTTATGAGGAAGTCTCTCCTCATAGGAACCATTCATATATGCAAAAAAAAAAAAAACCCATATATTGTATGATTTCATTTCTGTGAACTGCCCAGAACAAGCAGACCTAAAGAAACAGACAGCAGATCGGGGGTTGGCTGGAGCTGGAGGTTGGCCGTGAGCAATGACCTCCAAGGGACACGGAGTTTCCTTTAGGGGAGGCAGCAGTGTTCTATGATCAAACCATAGCGATGACTGTAATGCCATGTGAATATACTAAAGGAACTGTGGGCTGTATGTATGCATTATTCTTATTTATTATTTTTGCTTTATTATTTTTATTTGTGTTTAATTTATTATTGTGGTATAATTGATAAGCAATGTTCTGTTGGTTTCAGGGGTACAACACAGGGTTTCCAAGCCTATTCATTAGTCCGTGCTCACCACGATAAGTGTAGTCGCCATACGACATTATTACGATACTTTTCACAATATTCTCCATGTGGTGCTTTTCATCCCTGTGACTTATTTATTTTATAACTGAAAGTTTGTACCTCTTAATCTCCTGTATCTGTTTCAACCATCCCTTTACCCACCTCCCTTCTGACAACCATGAGTTTGTTCTCAGCATAAGGCCTATTTGGTTTTTGTTTGGTTTGTTTTTAGATCGCACACACAAGTGAACTCGTATGGTATTTGTCTTTCTGTCTCTGACTTATTTCACTCAGCATAACACCTTCTGGGTCCACCCACGTTGTCACAAATGGCAAGAGCTGCTGCTGCTTCTTTTTTCCCTTGGATGAGTCCTATTCCATGGCTTGTGTGTGTGTATACACATCCCACATATACAGATCCACACACATATATACGTCACATCGTCTTTGTCCATCAGTAGACTTACATATACTGTGGGTGAATTCTCTGGTACATGAATTCCTTTCAATAATGAACTTTAAAAACACTGAATGGGTTAGCTTATCACATATGAAGAGATGCTCACCTTCATTCTTAAGCAAAGAAATGTAAATGAGAAACTAAGGACATTCCACGTTTGATTTGTCAGAGCAGGAGTAGTAGTAATAGTAAGAAGAAGGGGGGCCGATGGGAGGAGAGGGAAGGCCAGGGGAAGAGGGTGGCAGCTGGATGTGATGCGGTTGCCCAGCGTTTTGGTATTAGCCCTCAGGGAACAGTGGTTGGAATGAAAGTGAAGCATCACTGTGGAGGGCAATCAGGTAAGATCGGGCAACAGTGGAAGTTAGAAATTCTGTTAGGCAGTGATTCTACGGGGTAGGATTTACCCTGTGTATTTAGACTCCTGCTGATGTCTGGTCATAGGAACAAGATTTCATCGCAGCATTAGGACAATACTGGAAATAGCCCAAATGTTCTTCAAAGGTAGATTGGCTGGAAAAATTCTGGCATAGCCAATTAGTACGATACTATACGCCTCCGAAATAAACCTGATTCATGTGTGCTGATGAAGAACTTCAAACGTATATGGTTAAGTTTAAAAAGCCAAATACAAAAAAAAAAAATAAATGTATTTAGTTTTCCCATTTTGTTTAGAAAAGCATGAGAAGAGAAACTAACATACATATCAATAGTACATGGCTGGAAGGGCATTGAAAAAACAGCCATAAAGAGGAAGCCTAGCATTAAGGGCAAAGAGTGACACTTTATTTCCATTGTCCTTTCTATTATTTATATCTTTTTTATGCCATTTTCATTAATATCATGCGCATGCTACTGCACGCCCTTTAAATTACTGAAGCAAGGGTAAATAAATAGCTGCAATTAACCAGGAGCTTCTGAAGGCATAATGTCCTCAAAATACGCTTCGCTCCATAGTTCCCACAGATCTCTTACATCGCTCTGCATTACGATGCCCAGCCTCCCGAGGCATGCCGGGTTTCCACGATTTTATTGGCAAGAAGCCTGATACCTATTATGGTGGAAAGTAGATAGTCTTGTCTGCAGGTGACAAACAGTAACTTTGGTTAATTTAAGCAGAACCCAAATTTATTAGAATGAGGCAAAGAGAGACTCACAGAACTACAGCAACCTAGAGAATGAGGCGGGGTAACTCGACGGAGGCTGGTGGGTGCTGAGGTACTGCACCCCGTTTCACTTCCACGCACACCGTGAGCAACCACTGTGTTCTAGGTTCTCTTGCAGGCACCGGGGATTCAGGAGGAGAGCTGGCCAGCCAGCTCCCCGGCATAACGGAGCTTCTGTTCTATCAACATGGGGCCCGGCGAACTTGCGCTGTTTGTGCTGTGTGCTGGGCATCGTTCTGTGGGCCAGGCAGCGGAGGTGTCCTGATATTTAAACGTCACCTCATATCAGAGGAGCTGGTGCCCCCCTGAGTGCTATGACTCAGCTCCCAGTGCAGGTGGGGTCACCGCTGGACGCACCACCGGGCACTCGGCCCGTCCTCAGGCTGTTCCTCTGCTGCAGCCACAGGCTGGGCTCCCACCATTTCGGGGTGTTCTGCGTCAGCCACTCCGATTCAGTGCCCAGGGTGGGGGCTTCCAACGGGATGCGACGTTTAGAGACAAGTGTCTGACATCTTCCCCTTCCGTGGAGGGTGGTGAAGGCATCTGAGAATGAAACATGCAATCCGATTGATACATGCTGATAAGAAAGGCTCTAAAGAAATAGGGTTAAGTTACAAAGAGCCAAGACCAATTATGAAATACATTAGAAATATGTTATAAAATATTAGACCTTACAATGGTAAGGAGTTGCAAAATCCTGAATCTGCTGAGACAATCTGATGAGACACATCACATCATTATGACGCCTTAAATGTGAAAATGATATATTTTTAAAGCTATTTAAATACATTTAATATTTGATTGCTCATTTACATTTGTGGTTTGTGGAAAAAAGTGAAATAAAACTTCTCTTTTATTTGACATTCCATAAATGCTGGAAATATACTTCTAAAACCAGGTCGGCTTCTTTGCAGCAATTCTGACAGGTTCAGACGACCCTACTCGGAATCCACTGCACACGCACACTGAGTGGGCTCATCCGATTCAGGCAAATACATTTCAAAATTCATTCTATAAGTAAACTCCTAAGAACAAACCTCCTTATTTGGCAATAATTCCTTAATAGATGTTTTCTGATTTGAATTTTCAGTGTCTGCATCCCTCGCAAGGCCACACATCTATCTGCCATTCTGTCGATATGGATCATAAATTCACGACTATGTCACCTTTGTGATGTTTGAGGCTTTTACATCTGCCTTCCCTTCTAATGGATGGAAATATGTTTTATCACTATTTTGTGTCCTTATAAACTTACCTTATGACATTGAACCACGTTCTTCTTTTGCGTATTCTTCAACTGCAACGAATTTTGCATAAGATGAGAGAGATTACACCCACATATTCCCATGTGGAGAACGAAATGCCATGTATGGAGAGACCTAGTTTCTGTTAGTTGATCATCAACATAGATTTTAAGACCTTCCAAAAAAAGTTACCAGTCTGGCTGTGGCATCGCTTCCTGTAGAGTTTGGACCCATTTATACAATTTACCGTAAATTTACGTTTGTTGGAGTATGAGTACGGTACCGCAAATTAATTATTCCTTTTATTTTCCAGATCCCTTAAAATCTGATCAAGACTCTTCAAATCATTACCACGGCACTAGTAGTGGCTCCGTCGCGGCTGCCATTCTGGTTCCATTCTTTGCTCTAATTTTGTCAGGGTTTGCATTTTACCTCTACAAACACAGGTACTGTGAAAACGCCAACGGTACGAAAACGCTGTGCTTGTAAAGCGCTGGTCTGGTGAACATGCGTCTGCTCCCTGTCACGTGCATATGTGTGTTGCACGGCTCTGCAGCATTCTCTCAGACATTAAGGATGCTCGTGGGGCAAGGTTTTGCTCTGCCGTTTGCCATACGTTTTCAGCAGGCCGAGTTTGAGGAGTGAACTTTAGGAGAATAAATAAATGGATTAAGAAATAACATGCTATAGTTCATAGTTGATCGAAAGATGCAATAAAGGACCGGTTTTCTACTTCAAGGTCCACAGTCAGGGATATTAGGGTGCTATTTCCACCTTCCAGCAGAAGATTGAACAGAATGCTTTTTTTTTTTAGATTTTATTTATTTATTCATGAGAGACAGAGAGAGAGAGAGAGAGAGAGAGAGAGACCCAGGCAGAGGGAGAAGCAGGCTCCATGCAGGGAGCCCGACGTGGGACTCGATCCCAGGCCCCCCGGGGTCACGCCCTGGGCTGAAGGAGGCACTAAACCACTGGGCTACCCGGGCTGCCCCAAAATGCTCTTTATGAACACTTTCAACTCCACAAATCTGTGATTTTTAAACTGTTGATTTATTCCTTTCTTCGGCAGATACAAACTGAGCTCTTACTACGTACTAAGAGATATTACGTGTTCCATCCCTTGAAAACGTGTTCTATCTCTTAATTTCCATACCCTCACTAGCTGAAAAATGTCAACACTTGACAAAACCAACTCAATGAAATAGATCCTTTCCTTGGAGTTTTGTGGATGCTCCTCCCTCCACACACTCCCCCCCCAAAAAAAAAGCGAAACTAAGCTGTGGAGGAATTTTAAGTCCTTATATATTTCATCTTTTTCTGGATGATGTATTTCCTGGAAGAATGTGACACTATGCTAAACTGTTCTAAAATACTATTTGGGGGGATGCCCGGGTGGCTTAGCGGTTAAGCACCTGCGTTCAGCCCAGGGTGTGATCCTGGAGACCCGGGATCAAGTCCCATGTCAGGCTCCCTGCATGGAGCCTGCTTCTCCCTCTGCCTGGGTCTCTGCTCCTCTCTCTCTCTCTGTGTCTCTATGAATAGTTAAAAATAAAATGTTTAAATATATATATAGATATAGATATAGATATAGATAGATATAGATATAGATATAGATAGATATATCTATATCTACTAGGAAATTACGGAAGGATCATCACATCCAATATCCAGGGATGTTTTCGCTGGTGTGGGTCTTTAAAGTTCTATTTTGATCACCTGGCGTATTTCTCTTATGTAATTTCTTCTGGAAAAGGGTTGGGGGGGGGCAGAGACTAGATAGATTTATGTCTTTTACATTTAAAAATTCTTCAATTTGGGCAGGAGCCTGCTTCTCCCTCTGCCTGTGTCTCTGCCTCTCTCTCTCTCTCTCTGTGTGTCTCTCATGAATAAATAAATAAAATCTTTAAAAATGGAAATAAAAATCATTCCATTCAAATAAATAAATAAATAAATAAATAAATAAATAAAAAATATAAATAAATAAAGAAAGAAAGAAGAATGAATAAATAAATAAATAAATAAATAAATAAATACCCTTCAGTTCTCTAATCATAGGTCATACTCAGGGGTTTCCTTTTACATAGTCAATGTAACCGATAGTTTGATGCAGTGCGGTGTCTCCTGCGAAACTGGTCCCCGGCCACGTTACGTCCTCAAGCACCGCCGGCAGATAGCGACGGTCACGAGGGTGGTGGATAGAGTCTGTGTTTCTGTTTCCCTCCCCCCAAGCAGTCCTGAAGGGGCGACGTGCTGACGAAGCCGTCCCGCTTTCCGGAATGACTTCCCCACGGTCATGTGAGGTGACGGGCAGGTGTCTATCCCCAAATCCCAGGGACCCCGGCACGGCGGGCCCTCCCCGGTGGCCAAGAGTATTCGCAGGAATCAGACAGTTCCTTGGTTTGGGAAGGAGCAGATCAGGGGGAGGCAGCAGGTGTGGGGGGCGAGGACGTGCGCGGGCCCTGCCACCGCCGACCTGCGGCCTCAGTCCCTGAGCCTCTGTTCTCGAACCCCGGGTGCTAATGGTCTGTCCCTTCTTTGCCCTTTAGAACGAGACCAAAAGTTCAGTACAATGGCTACGCGGGACACGAAAACAGCAACGGACAAGCTTCCTTTGAAAACCCCATGTATGACACAAACTTAAAGCCCACAGAGGCCAAGGCTGTGCGGTTTGACACGACTCTGAACACAGTGTGCACAGTGGTATAGCCCTCAGTGCCCCTTAGGACTGACTCATAGCCATACCTCCGACGGACAAGCAGTAACTCCTTTGGTGCCACAGACCCCCCTGCACTCCTGGCTTTGCGCGGTGACCGGTCGCGGGCCGCAGCCTGGCGAGGACGGGACGGCACGAGCCCCGCCACCCGGCGGCCGGGAGCCACGGCGCGCGCAGGGAAGGCTGCGAGTCAGGCCGCCGCTGCGGGCTCGACGCCTCGGACTTTCCTATTTCTGTGTGGCTGGGATGCCCTTCAATGCAATCTCCTGGGCACGTGGATACATCCTTCGGGTGCGGTGACAAAATGGTAGCACCACAACACCACAACACGCCGTTCGGTTGTTTTCTGGTTTTTGTTCTTGTTTTAACCCCCATGAATAGGAACACTCTGAAAAACAACAACAACAACAACAAAAAAGCTCTCTCTCGAAGAAGAAGAAGACACCTTTCTGGTAGACGCACACACCTGCAAACGCTTCACTCTGTCCTTCCTGAGACCTGACAAGCTTTGAGGACTCACCGGTCCGCTCAGTGTCCATTCCTAGGGCCGTCCGCAAATTCCCCCGGTCAGCTGTCCTATTGCAGAATTTTTGATGCACAATTTTTTGCACTAGTGTGTTATGAATGACTGAGTAAGATTCTGATAAAAAAAAAATAAACTATTTACACAGGGTTTATACACACGCTCCATTGTATATAAGCATCTTCCCACGCGGTCAAGCGAAACATCCACCATCCGTTCAGTTGGCGTTAGAGAGAGGAAGTGTCGCCGACGTGGCACAGGTGTAAGAGGGAAATGCGGTGTTGAAGACATTTCTTTTATTACTGCTTCCTTTAGCTACATGTGTGTGTCGAATTCATCGAAGATGTCGAAAAAGGAAAAAAAAAAAGAGGCCTTTTTATGTTTCTTCCCGCACACACGGTCCCCCGCTCGGGATCGCCCGGAGCGCCACCGCGGCCGCGCGGGATGGCGGGGGCGGGTCGCAGCGTGTCTCTCTGCCATGTACAAAATGTCAATAGTTAATTTATTTCCGATAGCTCGAGGACGTGCGGGGTCAGCCCACCGCCGTCTTCCCGTGCGCCGTGGTTGGCCCCCCGGGCGCCGCCACCCGCGGGCCACGCTGGAAAGACGGTTGCCAGGTGGCGCCTTGACCTCGGTGGGGCCGGGCCAGGATCCAGATGCCGCGTGTTCCCCTGGAGGCAAGGGGCGGTGACGCACACGCTCCCTGCCTGAGGACACGTTTCGTACTTTGCTGTGGCTTCAGTTTCCTGCGAAGCCCAGAAGCAGAGACGATTTGGCTGATTTTTTTTTCCACCTTTAAAATGTATTCTCTGTACGTTCCGAGTTATGGTCTGAAGACGGTCGGTGTGACCTCCCCTCCCGGGGTGGGTAGGGTCAAAGCGTGAAGGCCAGGACGTGGCGGGGAGACGACGGACGTAACCAGATCCAGGCGAAGATCCTGTTTGTCTTCACCGATACCGGTTTGGTCGGAGACGTTTTGAACAGATGATGCTTATTCTCCCATTGGGGTCTTGGGTTCGTTCCCAGGCCAGGGTCCACAGCGCCCGGCGGACACGGCCACACCTGGCGTGGAGGCGGACGCGTTGGTTTCTCTGTCGAGCGTCTCAAGGCAGGACTTCAAACGTGAAAAATGAAAGAAAGAAAACAAAAAACTCGCAAACACCTGTCAGGATAAGAGCTCATCCGTCCAAGTCGTGTGTGTCGGTGTGAGCGCTTTCGCGGACTTCGTGTCTTTGGTTCCCACTGTTCTGTCCGTCGTTCCGAGGGGCGAGCGCCGTTAGGAGGGCCTGGCCGACCCCTTCTGGGGGCTTCTCGGCCTTCGGAATCCCGCTCCCCGTTCCTGAGCACCATGCAGAGCTCCGTGCCCCCTTTCCGCCGGCCGGCCCGCCCGCTACGGCGCCCGGAGATGTGCTGCGTGACCCGGGGCGTCGCCCGAGCTGTCCTGGGGCCGGAGGAGGTCAGCGGGAGCCAGAACCACGCGGGGGCTGGGGGGCGGCGAGTGCAGGGGGGAGCCGGGGCGGGGGACGCCCTAGCCAGGTGTATATATCTATACATACGTGCATATATATAAATACCTTGTACATATCTGAGTTTGAGTCATTCAAACTAGGTGCAAAACGCTGACTTTGGAGTCTGGACCAATGTCGCTCTTCCCCCGTCCCTGACCCGCTTGCCGGTCAACGACGTCACCAACTCCTGGACCGACAGGACACACACACACGCACAGAAACCACATATCACGTTAGACGTTATTTTCCTTTGTGTGCAGAGTCAACCCGGCCTTTGGGTGCCAGTTTGGAGCATGTTCTCAACAAACAAACAAAAACGAGAAAGAAAAAAGAAAAACACAAACAAAAACAGCCCACCCCACTCCGTGAAATCCTCCTGCGGGGAGGCTGCGTAGCCTCGTCCCCGGGTGTGTGCGGGAGCATTCAGGTCTCCCGCCGGGTGTCGAGGGCCCCGTGGGCGGCGACAGCCTCCTGGAACTCCCGGAGCCGGGCGCGGGAAGGACCCCAGCTAACACCGTCATGTGCTTCAGAGCTGTTTAAAACTGCTGCTTGTTTCACACATCTTTTGCCTTTCTTCAGGCTAGCTGCAATAATTTTTTTCTTCTGTAAGATATTTTGTAAACAACCACACACACACACACACACACACACACACAGAAAAAGAAAAAAAAAAAGCTATTCTCAAACAGGGGGAAAGAACGCTGGTGTCACGATCAGGAAACCCACCGCATCTCCGCCCGCCCCGTGTTACCATCTCGCCACATGCTGCTGACATGAAGTAGGTGCAAACGACCTTTTTGTACAGAGATATATTTTTTATGAAGAATTTGTAAAATTATTAAATATGCTGTAATTTTTTGATTAATGTAGGTAAATTGTTAAAAAAAAAAAGATAAATGTTTTTACGATACAGAACTGTAACTTTCCCAATAATGTACAATGTACCATCTCTAGCTGATTCTCAGTTCCGATCCTATCACACATGTATTAATATTAAAGTGGCCTGTTAAAATCAACAGTATCTTTTTTTGTCAAAAAAGAAAAAAAAATTATAAAGAGAGTGTACTATAGCCTGTGCAATGCCACCTATCTTTAAAGCAAATCAGAGTTCTAATTAAATATTTAATTTTAGATTTCTATCTTCCGGTGTGAATTCATTCGCGCGGGTACATGCACGCGAGGGTGCGGCCAGGAGGGGGGCGCTGGGGGGTCGGGGAGGGCTCCCAGGACACCCATGTGGGCTCCCTGCCCCCCCACGTGAGCACCGCAGGCCCCCGACAGGTGAGCCCCCACGTGTGGCCCGGCGAGCGGCCCGGCGGCAGATCTCCCACCTCCTCACGGTTCTCCTAGACCAGGGAGGGATGCTGCTCCCGCCCCAACCAAGGGCGAGCCTGCGTCGTCATGGTTCGGGGGGAAAAATGGGAGTGAGTTCCTCCTGCAGACTTGACGCTGCCGAGCGATGACGTGGAACGTGCTGCCCAGGGGGCCGCCTGCTTATCACACCCGAAGGAGGCGCCCAGGAGTCCCCAGCAGGGCCCCTGGACTGCTCGGGCCCACCTGGCTGCGGGGCTGTGGGGACACGGGGACACGGGCCATCCCTGGGTGTCCTGAGTCCCTGGACCGCTCGGGCCCACCTGCCGCGGGGACGCAGGGACATGGGCCATCCCTGGGTGTCCTGAGCCCAGTGACCACACGCCAGAGACCACTGACAATAAAAGGAAAACCCCCAGCAGCCTCCAGAATGAGGTTTTCCTGCCCGCCTAGACCCTGGTCTCCCAGGAGCCGTGGATGGGCCGGTGGCCCCAGATGGCACCTGCTAGGCACCCCCTCCCCTCCCCGTCTCTCCCCACCTCTCTGCGCCTGCTCCCCTCCCCCTCCCGCCCCTGCCCCCACTTCCCTCCCCCTGTGGTGCGGCTGTGCAGGAGGGGCCGAGAGCCTCACACCCCAACCCCTGCCCTGCCCCCGCCCGGGCACCGACCCGGACCCCCGCAGCCCGCCCTCAGCCCCGGCTCCTGGGAACTGCGGTAGGACCGCCGTGGGTGGGGGCTGTGCCACCCGGTGCCGCACACGCTGACACCCCCGGCATCCTGCCACCGCACTCCTGGCCTGTGCAGCCCGCAGGTCTCCCCTCCGTGTGGAGCCGTCGGCGGGGGGTCGTGTGGCCCCCAGGGCCGCTCTCCTCCTGGACCCGGAGCCCAAGAGGCGTGTGTGGCCGGGGGATGCAGCCCGCAAGACCCCAGGACCTGAGTCCAACCCCGCGGCCCGAGCCCGACACCTGCGGCCCAAGCCTGACCCCTGCGGCCTGAGCCCGATCCCCATGGCCTGAGCCCGACACCCCCACAGCCTGAGCCCAACCCCCTGTGGCCCCAGGGCCCGAGCCCAACCACCTCCACAGCCCGATCCTGATCCCCACGGCTGGAGTGTGACCCCCACGACCCGAGCTCGACCTTCTGTGGCCCCAGGGCCCGAGCCTGACCCCTGTGGCCCGACCCCGACCTCCTTCGCTGCCCCAGGGCCCAAGCCTGACTCCCCACGACCTGACTCTGACTCCTGCCGTCGCACCAGCCAATCCACACCTTCCCGAGGACGCCTTTCCCTCCAGGCCCCTGAGTCCCCCCACCTCCCTGGGCTGCACAGCCGTCCCCGCCCTCGGTCTGTGTGGCCTGAGTCCCCGTGAGGGACGGCATCGGGCATGGACTGCACCGTCTGGGGCCGCCAGTCTCCGAGTGCACCTGGACCCCAAGCCCGAAGGGAAAAAGGATCACAAGGCGGCTGCAGCCGGCAGCTCCCGGAGCTCCCTCGGCCTGCCCTGCAGACCTTGTCGGTGGGCCAGAGCCTCGGGGTCCCGGCCGACGGCGGGGTCAGCAGCCGGGCTGCTCCGGGTCTGCGGGCCGGGCCCGGTCTCCGCCACGCTCCGGGAGAAAGGCTGGGGCGAGAGGGGAGCTCGCACAGCCCCACAATACTGCTTGGAAGGCAGCATTTTCATTTTTATCTTACATTTTATCCCGTGGGTGCAGTATCGGGGGCAAGATCCAAGGGCGAGGCAAGGGGTTAAAGCAGCTACGTGACGCCTGTGGAACGGGATACAGGAGAGCTGGGGAAGGAGGGCAGCTCGCGGTCTCGGGCGCAGGCCAGCCCCACCTCGCGCTCCGTGCTGGGCGTGGAGCCCTCTCTCTCCCTCTGCCTCTGCCCCTCCCCGCCTCTAAAAAAAATGATGAATGAAATAAAACATCATCCTGCCGAGCAGAGTCTCAGACGTGCTTTCCTACAGGTGAGCAAAAGGCTTCGCACACACGTGGTCTGGAAGCCTGAGAAAGGGCGCAGGGCCGCTGAGGCCTCCGGGGGTCGGGACGGGGACGGAGGCTCGCCCTGCAGCGTCTAGTAAGGTGCACAGTGTGCGTGACCGTCCCCACGGTGGGCGCGGACCCCGAGTCACGTGGAGATGGACGCGTGTGTGCTGTTGGCCAGGACGACGTCCTCCGTGCCACTCGGGCCCGTCTACACCCTGTGACGAGCTACGCTTCACGGTGGGTGATTCTGTCCAGCTGGCGCCAGGGTCCACGCGGGGCGCTCGTGGGTGGGCCGGGTGGGCCGCCGGGCGGGGGGGGCTCGGGGCGGCCAGCGCTTGTCCCCCGGTGTTCCCCACTGCGGACAGGCCTCCTGGGAGCCTCCCCCGTCGTAAGCGACTCGCATCGTCGCACCTTTTATATTAAGATCAGTCTTTCTCGGGAAGAACTTTGCCTTTGAAAACGTGAGTTTACTTCCCGCGACCGATCGTGGAGACTCCGGTTATTAGGTCTCCGGGGGCCTTTCTGCTCCCCGGGGCTGTGGGGGCCGCCGGAGGTTGTCATTCAGGAATGAGACGCCCCGGGGTTGCCTTTAGCAGGACAGTGAAGGGACCCACCTGGGCTTTGGAGCACCGGCCGGGGTCCGTGAGGGACCTACCGGCAGGAGCGCGGTCGGAGGGCTCCCGGGGGTGCCCGGGTCCGTGTGATGCTGGTGGCCTCGCAGTCGAAGAGCAGCGATGCAGGCCGAGCCCCGGGAGCGACCAGGATGCGCGGCGTGTGACACGGAGCTCGTGGCCGGGGGGAGGGCGGGGGTCCTAGGTCACTGGGCTGCCCTCAGGACTCTGGGCGGTCAGAGTCCACCGTGGGCCCCGCGAGGGCTCGGGCTGGCCAGACGCAAGGCCAAAGCGCACCGTGTGCCACGGAGGCAGCTCCCCCGTGGAACCCGGGCAGGTGGGGCAGGTGGTGGCCGCTTGGTCCCTCGCTGCTGGCGCTGTCTCCCCACAGTCCCGGGCCGGGACAAGCCCCCACGGGCCTTGGTGGCCGTGGCCACACGGGACGCCGGCAGGTCCGGCCTCACTCCAGCCCCTGCAGGGCTGCGGCCTGGGACGTCCCTGCACATCCCACACGTCCCCCCCGGCTGATGCTGGTGCAAAGAGGAGACGGGGTGTGCCTCTCGCCAGCTCTCTGCCGCCCTGGACGGCAGCGCCCTGCAAGTCGGCCCCCCGGGAGCAGAGCTCCACTCGGCATCAGGCCCTGGCGTGCTCGTGACACCTGACGACCTGTGGCTTCCCGTGGCCCTCCTGGCCCCCGAGATCTGCAGGTCCTTCATTTGTGATTTTGCCACCCGGGGCCCTGGGGAAGAGAGGCAGCCTCCCTGACGTGGCTGAGTGTCCCCTTGCAGAAAATGTCTGTGGTGTGCTGGGCCCCCCCAAGCAGGTCTGCCCGTCCCTGCCCATCCCATCCCCTCCCATCCCGTCCCTGTCTGAGGCTCTGAGATGCTCCCGGATGATCCCATTAGGGACTGGGGGGCCGTGGATTCGGTGACTGATGTGGGGCAGTCCCAGCGGGCTCCCGTGCTCACGCAGGCGTGGGATGCTCTATCTCCACCACCTTGTGGTTTTACACACAAGACCGACAGCACCTCTTCTGGGGGAGCTTTGTTTGCCTCTCGGATGGGAGCAGAAAAGCTGTGAGTCTGGATTTGACGTCTTCCTCGAGGGACTGGGCTGGTGTCGACGCTGCACTCCCGCCAGGGCCTCCGCTGGACCCCTTGGGCTCTGACTTCCTCAGCTGCACAGAGGGGATGCAGCTGCCCCGTGGTGGGAAGCCCCCGGAGGAGTCCCCCCCCCCCCCGCACGGCTCCCCGGGGAGCCACGCCGTGCACCTGCTGGCTCTGAGGCCGCAGCCCTGGGTGACGTGGGCCGCAGCTGCTCCCAGGGCCCGCCCGTGACCCACGCAGGGGGCTGTCTGCACCAGCGGCCTCTCTGCACCTGCCCAATCCACGCTGCTCTCCCTCCTTGCACCTAGTGCTTGGGATCCAAACGTCGGAGTGTTGGTAGCAGGTGACGTTAGAAAATGCACAGCTGTGGGTGCGAGGGCGGCTCCGCAGGCTGCGCGTCCACGTCGTGATTTCGGCTCAGGTTGTGATCCCAGGGGCCCGGGATCCAGCCCCAGTGGGACCCTGTGCTCAGCGTGGAGCCTGCTCGCCCCCCCCACCTCCATTCCTCCCCCTGCTCATGCCTGCGCTCTCGCTCTAAACATTACTAAATAGATCTGCTTTTAAAAATATGTAGTTGCAGCTTAAAATTAAAAATGTTTTTGCTCGGGGGACCCTGGGTGGCTCAGCAGTTGAGCATCTGCTTAGGCCCAGGGCGTGACCCCGGGGTCCAGGGATCGAGTCCCACCTCGGGCTCCCTGCATGGAGCCTGCTTCTCCCTCTGCCTGGGTCTCTGCCTCTCTCTCTGTGTCTCTCGTGAATAAATAAATAAAATCTTTTAAAAAAGGCTTTTGCCCATAAGTTAATTACTCTATGTATATATTTTACTTATAAGTGTAATTGCATCGGTGTAGCGTCCTGGGTAAAATGGCTCGCATGTGTTGCATCGCAGCCAAACCCTGAAAGGCTGCTTGCTCTTCAGTGCAGGGCAGAGGGGACACGGGATGGTGGAGCTACAGCCCCCCCCCCCCCCACACGGCGCCAACCTTCCTGCTGCGCTCTCTGAGCTGCCATAGGGCCCGCGAGGCAGGGACGTGGGGAGCCACGGGGACACTCCTCACAGTGGCGTCGAGGGGGCCAGGGCACCGCCGCGGACACAACGCCGACCTGGAGGGCCGAGCCGCCTGCAGGGGGTGGGTCACCATGCTTCAGGGCGCGAAAGTCGGCTTCGGTTTTAAGAGGCGCTATTATCGTGTGGACCATGGACGTGGCCGAGAAGTCGCCGCCGGTGACAGCGCTGTGCATCCTGGAGGGCGAGACGGACCCCAGAGTCCGGCCTCACACCCGTGACCACGTCAGTACAAAGTTCACCGTGGAATCGCTGAGACCCAGTGCTTTTCCCTTCACACCCTTTGTATCTTTTAGGTTTTATATTAGAATTTATCCTTTAGGGATCCCTGGGTGGCGCAGCGGTTTGGCGCCTGCCTTTGGCCCAGGGCGTGATCCTGGAGACCCCGGATCGAATCCCACATCAGGCTCCCAGTGCATGGAGGCTGCTTCTCCCTCTGCCTGTGTCTCTGCCTCTCTCTCTCTCTCTCTCTGTGACTATCATAAATAAATTAAAAAAAATTAAAAAAAATTAGAATTTATCCTTTAGCACCTGGGAGGCTCCGTCGCTTGGCCGTCCAACTCTTGATCTCAGCTCAGGTCTTGATCTCGGGGTCGTGAGCGCAAGCTCACAAGTTGGGCTCCCCACTGGGTATGGAGCCTACTTACAAAAAAAATAACCTCATACTTTGTGCTACTTATTTGAACGTATGTTCAGAATAATATATTACAATCTGTTGACTCTTCCTTTTTATGCTTTGGTTCCATCTAAAAGGGAAAGATTGTTCTATTTAATGAGTCAAAAGTGTGCAAGGGATGCTACCACGGGGAATCGTCGTGGGGACGAGGCCAAACCCCAGAATAATGAACCAGGGAAATGTGAAGCTGGACGCCCGGGGTGCTGAGGCTGCCGAAGAGCGCGGGAGGTTGTACCTACTCCTGCCACCGTGGCACCGGCGTGGCCTTGGGTGATCCCAGAGACAGGAAAGAAGGAGGTGTTCTCAGATGTGGTGGAGACCGTGAGCCACTTCATTGCACAGACTCTGATTCCTATGAAGAGGTTCCGTAGAGAAAGAACAAAACCACACTCATTAAAGTGACATGTGTGTGAAAATAGAAAGAAATGCTAGGAGCTCCTCTGCGTGACCATACAGAACGTGAAGTTTATTTATTAAACCTTCCGCAGGATAAATAGTGACACCCCCTTAGGCCTGGAATAGTGGTTACAATAGATAATATTTATGGAGCATTAATGATGTGTCGCCGACTATTTAAGCTGCTTACCCGTATTAACCTATGATTGAGGATGCTCATCGTGTAAATAAATCACTTCTCTGTTCATTTTCTTGCAAAGCTACACAATTCAGTGACCTAATTGAAAATAAATGAAAACTTCTAGACCTGAAATGAAAATCTGACTCACAATTCTAGCTTTGTGGCTTCAATGACATTGCGTGGAAGTCACTGCCTTCGAAATGGTATTTTGCTGTTCAAGTGGAGAGTTTCCATTATTCATCAGTTGACCTTTTTATTTCTTTGTGCACTAATTAGTTGTACCATTTAATTATGCATAAAACTCTAATTGATGATAGGAAGGGTGTCCAAATGGCTCCGTCAATCGGTAGGAACAAATTGGGATTACTGGGTGGCTTTGTTAGGTTTCACACCAAAGAGAGACGTGTAATTACCCATCCTGTGTGCCTTTTCCTCCTAAAAAATGATCAGGATCTCAGAATCATCAAAGTAGTCATGGAGTAAGATTCAGAGCTCTGCTAGTCACCCAACCTCATTAACCCCAAATTAAGCACATGTCAACCCTGTCCGTGTAGTCTGGCCGCAAGCTTCCCCGTCTTCAGACGCCCTCGCTGCATTTTAGAAAATGTGAGGTAGCCCAGTAGACTTTGTTTTGCTTCTTTTTTAAATTATTTTTTTTATTTTTGTTTGTTTGTTTTTAATTTTTGTTTTGTTTTGTTTTGCTTCTTTGATCAACATCCGCAGCCAGCGGTCCTACTGAAGCAGAAGTAGATTGGAGCTTGAGGAAATACAGGAGCTCCTTATTGCCCTCAGGTTATAATCACATTCCTTTCTTATTGTTTTACTTTTAATTCAGCTTTTAGTTTTAGTAGAATTATACTTGCGCATAAGTTAGAGATAACATGCTGCGTGAGATGCAGCCACCTCCCTGTACTTCTCCATCCCCGCCCCCTCGCGACGACCACATCCAATTCTTTTCCTTACTTTTTTGTGTGTTTGCCTCTATACTTGTGAGTATTAATTGCTAATTACTGGGCTTTATTCTGTGACAGTATTTATTGCAGTTTGCTATGGAGGATAGTGATTTGCCCAGCTTCACTCCCGCCTTCCCCAGGACACCGTCCATTTGTCCTTCCTCCCATGTTTCCCGTGGTGATCTGCCCAACCCCGACCCCTTCATCGTTAGAACCCCAGAGGCCACGCACGGCCAGGCCGACTACCTCAATGCCTCTCCCTCTCCCAGAGCAACTCCATCCCTGTCAGTTCCTGCTCTCAGGCCCTCTCTGCCTCCTGCACGCTTAGCGTTCTACTGAGGCGACGTCACGGAATGTCTTTCTGTTGGGCATTCTGTCCATTTCCTTCCATACGATGAGCATATCCTGGAGATTTCTGACCTGGTCCAGTCTGGGCTGATGCCTCCCCAGACTGCCCTGGCTCTCCCCTCTGTCCTGCTGAGGGCTACCTCTTCTCCTTCCCTCTCTTGGGTTCGGACGCCCCTCAATCCAGGCCATCTTTCTTTTTAGCCTATTCACCTCTTCCAGTCGTGTGTCCCTCCCATATTACCTCAAGTATGAGCATTTAAGAGTTACATTTCTGAGAATTTGTTTGCCCCAAATTGCCTTTACGGTTCCATTATTCTTCATTGATAGGTTTGTGATCAGTTCCAATTTCAATGTACATTTTTCTTTAACCCGTGAAGGTGTTATTTGATTTCCATCTACCTCCCAGGGATGCTATTTAGAATCTAATGCTCTATACTGATTAAAGGCTCCACACGTCAAGAAGATAGAACAATTTTAAACATATACACACCAATCAAAGATCCTCAAAGTGCATGAGGTAGGTAAAACTGACAGAAATAGAGGGATAGACACTTGCACCCTATTGGTGGGCAACCTCTGTGCCCCCACTTTCACTGCTGGGCAGACTGATGGAACAGAACTCCAGTAACCACTGGAAGAAGAGTCCTGTACCACGGACCTGAAACACACGTACCGAGACAGTGCATGTAAGAACAGCTGCACACATATATTTTTTTTTCTGAGTGCACATAGAATATTCATCAGGTAAACTATATGGCCCCCCAAACAAGTCTCAATAAACTTAAAAATATTGAAGTCATCCAAAGTATCTTCTCCAACCTCAATAGAATAAACTAGAAGTTAACATATGACGTCCGTGTCTGTTTCTTCTAATGATGTTTGACTTAAAGTCTATTTTATGTGATATTAGTGGAGATAGCCCTGCTCTACTTTTGGTTATTATTTCCGTGGCATATGTTTCTCACTCATTTTACATTCAATCTATTTGTGTTATTCGACATAAAGTGAATTCTTACAAAAAAAAAGTATACAATTGAGCCACTTTTAAAATACATTCTACCGGGATCCCTGGGTGGCGCAGCGGTTTAGCGCCTGCCTTTGGCCCAGGGCGCGATCCTGGAGACCCGGGATCGAATCCCACATCAGGCTCTGGGTGCATGGAGCCTGCTTCTCCCTCTGCCTGTGTCTCTGCCTCTCTCTCTCTCTCTCTGTGACTATCATAAAAAAATAAATAAATAAATAAATAAATAAATAAATAAATAAATAAATAAATAAAAAATAAATAAAATACATTCTACCAAACTCTGACTTATTTGGAACATTTATTCCATGTGAAAGATAATCTTATGAGTTGATTTAGCTAGGCGATGGGACCCAGTGTTTGGTCAAACACTAATCTAGATGTTGCTATGACAGTATTTTGTAAGTGTGCCAAGGTACGATTAATTTTTTTTTTTTATTTTATTTACCGAGACACCTGGGTGGCTCAGTCAGTTAGGCATCAAACTCTTGATCTCAGCTCAGGTCTTGATCTCAGGGTCCTGAATTCAAGCCTCACGTTGGACTCCATGCTGGAGTGGAACCTACTTTAAAGGTTGAGTCTGTAGTCTTGTATCTTTCATCACTTTTAGAAAATTTTCAGAGATTTTCTTTTCTTTCTTTCTCTTGCTCTGTTCCTTTTTATCTTTTAAAATGTATTGACTACCCTTCATTTTTGCATCTTATAATTTGATCTCACTGTTTGCTGAATAACTTCTTGGTCTTTTTCTATTGCATATTTTTTCTCTTTAAAATTCTTTATTTTAAAAATAAACTTTATATCAATTTTACATATTTTTTATATATTTCATTTATTTATTCATGAGAGACACACACACAGAGAGAGAGAGAGAGAGGCAGAGACACAAGCAGAGGGAGAAGCAGGTTCCATGCAGGGAGCCTGATGTGGGACTCAATCCTGGGACCCCAGCATCATGCCCTAAGCCAAAGGCAGGCGTTAAACTGCTGAGCCACCCAGAGATCCCTCAATTTTATATTTGCAAAAAAGACTGAACTCATAGTATACAGTTTTCATAAATCTTTCTATCCACTTCCTCCTAGTATTAGCATCTTACATTACTATGGTAGAGTTGTTATAGTGAATGAACCAATATTGATAATTAATAACTAAAGTCCATAGTTCATTGAAATTTTGTTAGGTTGACTTTATGTCCTTCCTCTGCTCTCAGATCCCACATGACGTTGCATTGAGTTGCCGTGTTTCTTCTGCTTCCCCTTGGCCTGAAAAACTTTCAGGATTTCCCTCTTTGCAATGTCTTTGGTGGCTTTGATGAAATCCAGTCTTTGAAATCTTTGTTGAGATTATAAGGTGCCCTTTTATTGGAATTTGATATTTTTCACATGATGTTTTCCTCATGGGTTTTCTCACTGGGATTATGGGTTGGGGGAGGGAGATCTCAGAGGTGAAGTGCCACTTCTATCATGTCATACAAAGGCCACATAGTAGCAGCACAGCAGCATGACTGCTGATGTTAAACCCAATCCCCTGGTGATGTGGTGTTTCCTGGGATCCTCCACTGCCATGTCACTCTCTCCCCACCTCTTTGCGTGTTGCACCATTTGGAGGAAGCCCCTGTGTGTGGCCCTCACATACACAGTGAGGGGTCATGTCCTTCCTCCTTGGATACGGGATATCTACATAAATAATTTGGGATTCTTCTCATGGGAGACATGCCTCCTCCCTCCCATGGATTCACTGTATCAGCATTGACTCGTGGATATTCATTTGGTGCTTGGTGCTATCATGTAATACACTTTATTTTGTTCTGAAAGTGTTCCAGTTTGAGCCAGTGGAAGTCCTTTTAATTTCCATTTGGGTCTGTATTTCCTTAAGTTCTAGTACTATGGTTGTTTCCGACTGGGTTATGTTCTGTCCCTGTGGTAAAATAAGTCATTTCTTCAAAGAGCCTGGCTCTTTTTATTGGAGAATGATATAGGAGGTCACAGACTGGGCTCTGAGTGTCCTAACTGCTGTGAGGACATCGTTCTTGAAGTCGTCTCAGCTGACAGAGCAGAGAAACAGATGTGCCAACTTGTGTACAAGCACATATCCATACATATTTTATCTCCATCTATATCTATATTAAGCTAAGTAAAAAGCCACTCTGACATCTGCAAGTCTAATTCATTACCAAGTGGATCATTCTAGAGTGTCCTCCCTTGCTTATCTACAAATTCCCACTTCCATGGTGAAAAATCTGTTTATGGCCAGCTGCCCTCCACTTACTTAATTGTTCAGTTCCAGTACATCATATGCCCGTATCAGAACTGCTGATCCCTTAGTTAACAAGCTTTTCAGCCCATGTGCAGTGGATATGCAGTTGTGTGTGCCTTAATCTCACAGACATCACTCCCTCCAGAGCTCCTGGGTCAACACCTTTCCCCAACCTCCTTTCATGAGGTTGACTCATATATTTGAAATACAGTTACATTCTCTTATCAAAGCCTCCATTCCTTCCAGTCATTCTCCAACTTTTAAAATGAGTTTCTTTGAAGTTCCATGTGTGAAGTATCCCTCCTTGAGCTGTAAATTTCTGTGGGTTTTGAGAAATGCATAATGTTCTGTATCCACCTTCTCAGAACCATATGGAATAAGCTACTGCCTTTAAAATCTCCTGTCCTTCAACTGTTCATTCCTCCAACCTGTTCACCCAATCCCCAGACAACCACTGATAGTCTTATTGCCTTTACACTCTTGCCATTTCTCGAAAACCATCTAGTTGGGTCTCTACAGTATGGAGACTTTTCAGACTGGATTCTTTCACTTCACAATAAGCATTTAAGGTTCCTCCATGTCTCTTAGTGGTTTGATAGCTTGTTTCTTTTTATTGATGAGAAGATCCCGTTGAAAGGTAATACCATTTACCTTTCATCCGTTGAGGAACACGTTTGTTGCTAACAGCTTGGTGAGGATGAGTGAAGCCGATATAAATGTTCATGTGTAGCAATGTGTGTGCACATAAGTTCCCAACTCAGACAAACACCTAAGGGCATGATTACTGGATCACAAAGGAATATTATATTTATCTTCTTCTAGGGTGGCTGCTCCATTTTGTATCCTCACCAGCAATGAGTGAACATTCTTGTGCTTCACATCCTTGCCAGTATTATGCTATTGTCAACTTTTCAGATTCTAGCCATTGGAATAGGTGTGTAGTGGTATCTCATGAACTTAATTTTCAGTTTCTTGATAAAAAAAATATCTACTTGTGTTTCCCCATCATACTTACTTGCCATTTATATATCTGTTTTTGATAAGGTATGAAACCTTCTGCCCCTTTTTGAACTGGACTGATTGTTAGGGGTGAATCTTAAAACTTCTTTGTGTATTTTGGATAGAAGTCTCTTGTCAGATAAGTAGTTTGGAAACACACTCTTCCAGCAAATGACCTGACTTTTGATTCCTTTAAACATATCTTTCACAGAACTTGAGTTTTCGATTTTAATAAATCCTTGTTTGTCATTTATTAAGCATTCAATAGATATTATTGCTCTAGCTTTTTGGTTATATTATGATGATGGTCTTTATGGTGATAAATATAATGAAGACATACGTAGTGATTTCCTGAAAGTGAAATAAGGTATTGTGGAATCGGATCCCCAAACCATACCTTCCTACTTCATTATTCAGGTCTGGCTGAGTTCTCATTGATAAAGTACAACACTGATAAAAATCTAGCATCTGTATTGTCAGAGAGTAAAGTAACCAAAGAAAAAATCCTTTGGAAAACACACAATTAAAGAAACGTAGATTAGAAATTTTTAGGGAGCTAGTTCCCTTTATTCCCCTATATTACAAACCTGACAGGCTTATTCTACTTTGATTTGATAGCTATTTCTTGGCTTGATTTTTGAAATGTATGTGCACAAAGCCACAAACACACCAACGTTGACTTTGCAAGCTTGAGTTACATAAAGCGAAAAAAGGGGAATGCCTGTGTGTTTCACATTATGTCCCAAAATATGATACACCAGCTACATTACATCTTTCTTTTATTTGTTTTTGTTAGTATGTGTGCTTTTGACTGAGCTTGTATAACCTCTGTGCACAGAAATGTCCCATGAAAGTAATCCTCCATTCCGAACAGCCGATGCCTCTCTGCCTCCCCATCCGACCCCAGCTCGTCGCGGGAATGCTGCTTCAGGTGTAAGCAACTCAAAGCCAGGTGTCCTTGATTAAGGACAAGGACCTTCACTTCGGACCTTGCTCCCAGCTCTCCTAACTTGGTTCCTGCTGGGTCGCTAAGATCACGGTCCTCCCTTGTACACATTTTCAGAACAGCTGAGTCCCACTCCGTTTCCTCCTGCTGGGGCCCCTACACTTACCGGTGCGGGAGGCTGGGTTATACTTTACAGGAGAGACTAAAGAATTGTGGCTGGAGGAGCAGGTGTTGCTAAGCTCTGCGGTCCTCCCCATCACTCCTCCCCATCACTCCTCCCCATCTCTCCTCCCTGCAGGCCTTGGTTCCATATTTCTTACTTTACTTGTCCACCCAAATTTGCACCTTGTTACCTGACCTTCGTCATGTCCCCTCTGCCTGCCCCTCTGCCTGGGTCCTCTAAACTCATACCCATATTTCATTCCTTACTCAAGACTCTTCCATCTACTGCTCTCTACATCACTTCCTCATTTCCTAAAACAGTTGGGGGGAAAATAGTTAAAGAATCTCCAGCATTATATTCAGAAAGTTATTATTTTTACTTGATTGTGTGTTGATTGATTGCTGGTAGTGACAGAGGTCACATTAGAATAACAGCAATGTGCACGTGAAACATCTTAACAGACTCACATATAACAGCATATTATTGTCAAAACCTCTCCCATGTTCGGAGGCTGTGACATTACAAAGCAGGTTCTAAATGTGTGAATTCAATATCTTCACTCTGTATAAGCTACTGAGACTATAAATATGATAGTGACATAAATCCTAATGTTGATATTTCTTTTTGGTAAAGTGACTTACTCAACGACCTGTTTATTAGAAATTAACTAAATTTCAGATTCCGTTCTTTGATTTTGCTGTTCAGATACTTCCAAGCTAGTTTTATGTCTAGTCATCTATTGACGACTGAGGGAGGTGCTTACTCCTCAACTAGAACCGTGATTTTGCCCATTTCTCCTTTTATCTCTACCAGTTTTACTTTACATATTCTGAGGCTGTGCCACATGTGCAGTGTGCACATTTGGGGTTGCTATGTCTTCCTTGTAGATTGATCCTTTACCATTCTGGACAGTCCCTTTGTGTCTGGAGTAATTTTCTCCTCTCTCCTCCAGATAAAGTCAAGTGTATCTGATACTAATATAGCCACTTCTCTTTTAAAATTATGTTAGCATGTATGTATTTTCTCATCACCTTTTACTTTCAACTTACCAATGGCATAAAATTTGAAGTGAGTCTCTTATAAACAGCATGTAGCTGGATTCTGGTTTTATGCACTTGCCAATCTCTGCTTTTCAACTGGTGTATTTAGGCCATTTGCCTTTAAGCAAATCACTTACATGTCAGACCTTAAATCTTCCATTTTATTATTTGTTTTATGTTTATTTCCTCTGTATCTTGTTTCTTTGCATAACTTGCCTTGCCTTGCTGTGTGTTACCTGAAAAACTTTTAGTATTCCATTCTGACTTAGGTTTTGTGCTCTTGAGTGGATCTCATTGTATTGTTTTTATGGTGGTTGCTCAGGGTATCACTACAAGCTATTCCTTATTATAGTCTACTGATATTGGTATTTTGCTACGTTTGAATAAAGTGTGGAAGCTTTTTTCTTTTCTATTTAGATGTCTTTATCTTAACTGCTTTTAAATACCATTGTCTTCTCTCTTAGATGGTGTTATATATGATTTGTTCTGATCATCAGATGTGAACGTGAGACGCATTAGGAAAACATGATCTACTTTGTGTATTCACGTGTCTGGTCTTTCTGTTCATTCTCCCTTCTAGATGCTTCAAGATTCCTTCTGCTGTCATTTCCCTTCTGTTTGAAGAATTTTTATTCGTCTTTCTCTATGGATATTTCTGTTAACATATATTTTTTTACTTTCCCTTTGTCTGACAATGTCTTCATTTCCTAAAGGTAGTTTTGCAAGATACAGAATTATAGCTGAAGCTTTTTGTATCAAGAACCTCTTGGTGACTTCCAGTCATCCAGGATGTCTCAGTGGGAGAAAATCCTTCTTGTTGAGTTCATATCATAACACTCTGTACTGATCGCATCATGAACAAAAACCTGTGCCTCTGAGCAAATGATCTTTAAGAGGAGATAAGGAAGATCCAGCCATGCAGAATGCTAAAAGAAGCATCTGCATGTCAAGGCACTTGATATGTTCCAAAAAGTAGGAGTCCCTATTTCCGTATAGTAAAATCATTTTCTTTATGGGGTAAGGAAAAACCCCACTGCAATAATTATTGTACATTATGTGTCTTCAATGTCCTTACGGAAATAACTTTAAAAGGGTAAACACCAAATAAAACAGTTAAAAATTCACAATAGAATGTTACATAAAAATTAACCAATGCAAATGAATAGTTTAGGAAATGTCTAATTAGGCAAATACCTAAAATATGAGCCAGTTAATAGTCCAGAACATGCTTAATTATCTATTTTAGTTTAGGACCAATTAGCTATGGATAATTTAACAATAGTTGTTACCATATGTAAAATTTCAAATTAGTTGTAAAAGATATACTATCATTCCATTTTGTCTGTGATTTTTCCTTGATTTAGTACTGGTGTAAAAGAAATAATATAGCCCCATTTTCTAAAGACAGCTTTGACATTTTCTGATTTCAGTCAATTGTTGAAGTCTACTTGCTATGCACACTAAATCCAGTGAAAATGGAAATCTTTCTACAGGAAATGCCATGGCACATGGCACTCTCTCAACTCGATATGTAGATATTTGATATCTTCCTTATGAATCTTTAATATTTTAAACTCCGTGTTATATAGCACTTCTGTAGAGGAAAGTCATTTATACATGCAAATCATCCTCCTTCATTCTGTATCCACAAGGGAAGCAAGGATATGAATTACAGCAAGTACATTTAACTTCACCTTAACTATAATTGATTGGCATCTGGGGTCTTTCTCATGTGATGGATCTCAAAAGTTTTATAATAGGATAAAATATTATCAATATTAATGAGTATCACTTTATTCTGAAGAACTATTATTGAATAAAAAAAAAGAAATCCTATCTGAAAGGGAAATGGGATGCCCTCTAAGCCAGTAATAGTCAAATATTGTTAGCAGCAGAAATGTTTAGGTAAAGTTAGATCGTACACATATGACAGGGCACACTGATGACTGCCCCAACATCATGCCTATCCATGATCTCACTACATCCCAAAGCCTTGTTGGATGGACGGTTCAGCTTATTTCATGTTTCCTTGATCAACCAGAGTAGCTACTAAAAAATGTGTGTGTGAAGGGGTTTAAGATGTTGACTTTCTCTTGGCTGAGAAAGATGCAACATAATTTCCTTAAGACGATATGAGGGGCTCTGAGGTGCCAATGCAAGGCCTGCTAATGGTGGAAATATCACTCTTCAGTGTAGGTTTTGTTGGTTATGTGTGATGAAGTGAAGCATCTTAAATTGCTACTTAATTGATGGCGGAATTTAATGGGCATCTGTTGTGTTAACTTTTTCGATCCACTTTGCACCTTCCTGTCCTACCCAATTTCATTGAGAAAATGCCTGCTTGTGGATCTTGTGGTCTATCAACCTTGATATCCATCCCATTGCTTACACAGGTAGGGCCGTGACCTAAACTAAGCCAACTGGGGCTCATCTTTTGTCATTTTTATAGTAGAACTTAGAGTAAAGACAAACGGGGGTATCTTGGTTTGGATCACAAATTCAAAGGCTGTGAGGTCAGCTCCTCCTCTTGGAGACAACAGAGAACACTAGTCTAACCCACAGCGAAAGGAAAAGAAAAGACAAAGATGTGAAGACAGAGTTCAGATGTCGCTGTGCCTAATCAGTGCTTGGGAATCATGTAGTCTTCCCTATTTATTTTTAGTGTATACATTCCTCTTTTGTTTGTTTGGCTGATTGGTTGTTTCAGCTCAAGCTTACTTGAGTTGGGAGTTGTCACTCATATTTAAAATCCTGACCTAGGTACCTGGGGCATGAACTTATGAGGGAGAGGCTGAAGCAGAATTGGATGCCTGCTTTCTTTCTTCCACATTCTCTACTTAAAGTTCACAAGATCTGTGGAAGAAGACCGAGATGCTTCTATGGGTGAAGCTCAGGTTACCTTTTGTCTTTGCATGATAGAGGAAGGACTTAAGGAGTAAAATCACCTTGTACAAAAGATGATGGGGCAGCCCGGGTAGCTCAGCGGTTTAGAGCTGCCTTCGGTCCAGGGTGTGATCTGGAGACCTGGGATTGAGTCCCCCCTTGGGCTCCCTGCATGGAGCCTGCTTCTCCCTCTGCCTGTGTCTCTGCCTCTCTCTCTCTCTCTCTCTGTATCTTTCATGAATAAATAAAATATTTAAAAAAAAAGATGATGAAGACTTACTACAGGAAAGGATGAGGTGATGAGGTCATGGGAATACAAACCTTTACCTCTCCCATAGCGTATTACATCCCGAGGTTAGCTGAGCCTTGACTCGGGAACTATGGTTAACCACCAGACATTGGAGCCCTGTATTTGGCAAATCTGAAAGCAAAGAAACAGACAAACCTCAAAATGCCGAAGGGATGAACAAACGCCTCTTCTCACCAACCTGATTTGGAATCAAGCACAATACCTGGGACCCTTGGATAGATTGAAAATCAGAAGCCATGTGGTTCTCAGCAAGAGCAAGGCAGAGATTCATGGAGAATCACAGAGAAAACAAAGGGAAGCTCACAGAGAGACAGCAAGGTGCAACATCTGGATTGCCCTGGGAATCGAGCAGAATTTCCACCCTTAAAGAAAAGAAGCAGAGGCAGTAACACCCAGGCTACAGAGGAAAGTACCATATAAAAATTAGACAAAAACAGAGTTATTCTGTGCATGGAAGACAAAGTGAAGGGGAATTGAAATCTTTCTCAGAAACCTCATTCTCTCCCCAGTGGAAGACCTCAGGTCTTTTGTGGAATCCCTACACTTTCATAGAATACAGTTTAGAAAATTATTTTCCAAAACCCTAATTGGAAAAAAGAAAAATCAAAAAAGTTGTATCTTTAGAGAAGTTACGTGAATAGCCAATGTTTACAGCTACATCCAATCTAATAAAATAACTACGTTTCATGGTTACTACCTGTCAGGGAGCTTATGTTGACTTTCTGTTTAAACCAGCACAGGTCATTTTGCTTTCAGTTCTTCAAATATACAGGAAAATGTCAAACCCATCAAAAGGCACTCTGGAAGCTCAGATTTGAGCAGGATCGGCGAACACTAAAAATGCCGAAGTACAGATTATGGAACTTTCTCTTCTTGAATTGACTAAATTCACCTGGGCACAGTGTAAAATGGGTCCTTCTCAAGCCCATTGTTGTGTTTTCTAGCTGCCAACATTAGCAGTTGTCTGGAAGCGTGGGGCTCTTTCTTTTCTGGGATCCAGCATTTCCTACCGGCTGCTGAAATGGCCGTTCAGAACATAATAGGTTTTTATTGACTCATTACAGAGGATCCCAGTGGTACTCTGCATAATCACTTCTATAAACTCATATGGCTCTTCAGGCAAACCGTGCGAGTGAGCTGCTCCCTGCCCTGGACTCCTGCGGAATGACTGTCGTAATTCTAGTATAGCCTTTACCAGGCTCTACGAAATTAATCTGTTTATTTGCCTCTCACTCTAATTTAGACTGTGAATTCTTTGGGAACAGCAGCATTTTATTTATTTGTGTTCCTTTTCTATTTACACAGTAGGTGCTTTCACTGGGTAGGTGCTTTATCTTAAAAACCTACTTCATTTCTCAAAAAAAAAAGGACTTAGTATACAGATCATAAAATATATATGTATTTCATACACATATATGCATATGTCTCTATGCATTTAGAGGCGGGGGAAATGTTATTGCTAGCATGTATTGTTCTATTTTACTATTGTTATAATCATCGTGAAGCTTGTGGAGCCTTGAAATAGATTTGGAGAAACCTCAGGAGCAGGTGTTCAATACCCATTCAGTGATGGCGCCCAACCAATACCTATTATTTCATAAAGCACCTTTGGCAAATATTGATAGGAATGCTGTATGATGAGGCTCTATACTGGGGTTTGGGAACCCAGGGGTGAAGAAGTCAGAAGGCACACCCTCGCCAAGCTCTAGGGGCAGTCAGTGCCCATGGGCCAGGTGTAGCGTGGTCATGGCAGGCTCTCTGGGGCCTGTAGTTGGCAAAAGTCTCCCTCTCTCTCGTGACGTCAGCATGAAGGAGTGGGATCTTTCCCATTCTTAGAGAGAGAGCAGACTTCCCATCAGAACGTTTCTGGAGAAGATTTCTTAGGACAGATTCTGGCCAGCTCTGCTAGGCCTTGCCACCCTCAGGTACTGGAGGCTCTTCTTTTTCAAAATGGCAAAATCAGACACCAAGACTGACTGAGGATGGTTTTAGTCCACGGCAATGGGTTCTTTTTCTGAGCCTCACGAGGCGCAGCTGTTCTTGTGAGGACTTAAATGTGGGTAGTGGACGATTGTGCGCCATTTTGTCTCTAAACGCACGACTTAAGATGTCAGGATGGATGTTCTAACGTACAAATCTCAGCCTCCCCATCCTGGCTCAGCCTCTCTCAATTATGTTTTTCAGAATAAAAGTAGGATCTAAAATCCTACTTCTCTGAGCTTGTTATTGGTTGTCCAAATTGCTTAAGCAACTCATCCACTATGAGTGTTCAGACCCACTGCCCTCGTCCTAGGGACCAGTGCATTTCTATGCTTCTCAGCACCCACAGAAATTCCATCAGCCCAGCTCCTCACCATGGATACCATCACCCATAAGCTTGCTATGCTAGTTTCTCTAAGCTACATTCACTTAATTATCATTGAAGAAGTAAAGCTTCTCAGCTTTCAACTTTACCTTCTAGCTCATTCCAAGTAACAATAAGATTTTAAAAGAATAACATACACACAGATGAGTTCAAACAATATCAAAGCAGTCATTAATATTATGCCAAAAAAAAGGTGATGCGTGCTTTCTCAATAATAGAAAGTCAATCTTGAAGACACCAAGATGCAGATGTTTCCCATAGAAGATGACAGGCAGGATCCACATCTTATTTTTAGAATTTGAAGCTTCTAACATGCTATGCACTTAGTACCTCACAATTTGCAAATAAATGGATAAATCAGTATTCATACTGAGGTCCAGGGAGTTTGAAGGACATCCTCCGGGTTTCAGAGCTGTCCTCAATGTCCATACGCAGTTTCAGAGTTTTCCTATAAGCCGTTAGAATCATGATGAGGAAAGCTGGCGGACTTCTATTAGCCAAACAGAAGAACCAAAGTGTTTCTTTAAAAATTAATTAATTAATCAATTTAAAAAAAAACAAAAACCTCTAATGTTTTTTCTTATTTCCCCCGTCAGTAACCTAGTTGTGTCTTCTTTTACTAAAAAAGACTCTTCTCTTTTGGCAAAGTTGTTTATAAAATAGAGAAAATGAGGCTGGAAAACAACAGGCCCCTATGATCTGGAGTCTGCAACTTCCTCCCTACCCCTAGGGCTTCAGAACAGGACTTCCTATCCGCATAGCGTGTGGGAAATCCATGGCTCAGGGGTTCCTGCCAAGTACGTGTAAAGTATATGTGTGCGCTCTGACACAGGTCCGTGGCGAGATTTCTGTTCTAGGCGGCGGAACATGAATCGTGGCACCAGGACACCAAGCACCCAAAATAAGGCAGCACGAGAAAGAGACCATCACTTACCTCTAAGCACGCTCAGGAACAGAATCCGACTCCCCCGACCAAGAGAACCACAGCATAACCTGTTTCATCTTGGAACTGTTTCATCTTCAATCTTCTTCTTTTTTTTTAAAGATTTTTATTTTTATTCATGAGACACACAGAGAGAGGCAGGGACACAGGCTGAGGGAGAAGCAGGCTCCCTGCAGGGACCCCGATGTGGGACTCGATCCCGGGTCTCCTGCCCTGAGCCCAAGGCAGATGCTCCACTGCTAAGCCACCCAGGCATCCTGTCTTTATTCTTCTAAAAATATATAGATGATTTCATAAACACATCAAACTAATCATATCATCATGTTTGCAATCCCGATCATAAAAAGATATGGTGTTCTTTTTTTAAGATCTTATTTATTTATTCATGAGAGACACACAGAGAGAGAGAGAGAGAGGCAGAGACACAGGCAGAGGGAGAAGCAGGCTCCATGCAGGGAGCCCGACGTGGGACTCGGTCCCGGGTCTCCAGGATCACACCCTTGGCTGAAGGCAGCACTAAACTGCTGCGCCACCCAGGGATCCCCCAGAATATGGTGTTTGTATAATACTTCTAGACACTTTCCGAATTCATTTGGCAGATACGCATACGACACCAGCAGAAAGTTACAAGACCGGTTTTAAAAGAAGAAAAAAGTGAAAATTCATTAATTTATGTTTTAAAAAATAAAAACCTTACTACTATACAGTATACTAATACTAGCATGGTTTATCTCTAAAATACATTTGAAAACCATAACAATGGGCAGAGATAGAAAAATCATTAGGGCACATTTTGAGGTTCGGGAGGAAAGCCAAGCAAATGTAAAGTTTGAGTAGGTGGTAAAAACAGCATTTAAAATTAGGCTGTAATGGGGCACCTGGGTGGCTCAGCAGTTGAGCATCTGCCTTATGGCTCAGGTTGTGACCCCGGGGTCTCAACCTGTGTCTCTGTGTGTCTCATGAATAAATAAATAAAAGCTTAAAAAGAATAAAATAGAAAATAAAATTACACTGTAAGACATAGATTATATAAATAGTGAGAGCTACAGACTAGCTCTGGGAAACTAGGGCTGGGTGCAAACAGTTACGTGCTCAGGGATACAGACAAAACAAGCACAAAAACCTATAAAAATGGGATCCCTGGGTGGCGCAGCGGTTTGGCGCCTGCCTTTGGCCCAGGGCGCGATCCTGGAGACCCGGGATTGAATCCCACGTCGGGCTCCCGGTGCATGGAGCCTGCTTCTCCCTCTGCCTGTGTCTCTGCCTCTCTCTCTCTCTGTGACTATCATGAATAAATAAATAAAATCTTTAAAAAAAAAAAAAAAAAAAAACCTATAAAAATAAGAGAAGAAAATGCAGATGCATGTGGTTTAGAAACAACCTAAATTATGGTTTGCCCAAAAGCTGGACCCTCACAGATTTTCTCTTCCCTTCTCCACCTGCCTATCTATGTTCTCGCCTAATCCCATGGTTTCCAAACCGTACTGAGGAGGACGGCTTTTGGATTGTCCATCTCTGGCCCCTGTGGTGGGCTCAACTACCGCCTCCAGATGCACAGTGGCTCTTATTTACTGGACACCTCATCTTGGGCACGTCCTAACCTCTATCCCCAAGGCCGGTGCCCCCTGCTTTCCTCCTGATTTCTCCAGGGCTCTCACACAGAGAGCGATCACCGAGACCAAGCCCCAGGTCTTCATGGAGAGCCTTTAACCCCCTTCTCTCTATCCTATGACTCGCCTGTGGTCCTGACGCCAGAGCTCCTGAACCGATGCCAGGAACAGCCTCTTTTTTGTAAGTATTAAGTATTCCTTTATTTCCAGCAAAACATATTCTGGTCCTGGCTCATGTATCTTCCCCATCCTGAACCTACAACCAATCCTGAGCCGTCCAGGTGCCCCTCCCTCCAGCCACCGTCTATTTAAACTTGGTAAATGATATCTCTATTCCCCGAGTTCTCAGGCCAAAAGCCACTCTTTCCCCTGCTGCCCCTCTGCCCCGGCTCCAAGCCAGCTGATCATCTCTCTTCCAAACTGATACGGGCCCTTCCTGCTGCCTCCTGCTGCCACCCTGTCATCCATGGTCTGTCCTCTGTAGGGCAGCCCAGTCCCCACTCTCAAAATGTAAGTCTCGCCCATCCCAGACATTCCATCGTATTTAGAAAAGCGGGTGACGTTCTGAACAAGGCTTCCTGTCACTCAGCTCTGTCTCTTGAAGCTAGACTTTTGCCAACGGCACCTGCCCGTCATCCCTCTGCTGCAGCCCCTGCTCCCCGCTGGTTCTTGAGGTCCCATTTACAAGTTGATGCATTTGCTATTCCGCTCACCCAGAAATGCCCAGCTGAGCATTGGTGACCGCGCCGCTGAGCCCTCACTTTTCCCAAGTTTTGCTCAGTGTCATGTCACCCAGGATTTCTTCCTGGTGGCCATGGCTTTGGCCTCGATGCCTTCAATTCTTTCAGTAAAGTGAAGTGACCCCTGGTTCTAGCCCTCAACAGGGGCTTATATTAGAAGTAGCTGGAGGGAGGGGCACCTGGCTGGCTCGGTCAGGAGAGCGGCGACTCGATCTCAGGTCCTTGAGTTCGAGCCCCACACAGGGCGTAGAGATTGCTTGCACAGATTAAAAAAAAATTAAAACAAAAGTAGCTGGAGATAATTCCTAATCAATAGAATACTTATCACCATTTTAAGAATGTGTTTTTTCTCCTCTTCCTGATTTCACAGCACTAAATGCAGTTGAAGGAAGGAGCAGCAGTGATGCTTGCTCCTGGATTTGAGGTCGTGCACATGCAGGTGGGAGCCCACAAGTCACCGAACCCTCACACTGTGGAGTAACAGGGTGCATAAGGGAGCTGAGGACCCACCTGGAGATGGCAATGCTTCCATCTGCTGCGTGGTCGCTTTCCGCTCCCACTGGATACAAGTCTGCTCAAGGGGAGGCTGTTTATTCTTAGTCTGGTCTCCTTCCCCCGAGGTTCCGAACAGCGTCTCCACAGTGGTGGGAGTCTGGCCCTGGGCAGGAAGCACACAGCACGGTACAGCAGGTGACACACCGCGGTCATGGGGGATGGGCCGGAGCCCTGTTATCGATCGTGGTTCTTTGGAAACCCCTCCACACCTGTAGTATCTGCATAGTTGACTCTCACCCCTTTTCATGACTTTTTTTTTTTAATTCTCTAAAAATAATGTAGCTGGCAAAGTGGCTGAAATGCATTATGTGCGTGGATGTCTGGTCCCCAGGAACATCATCTGGGGTTGTGAGGGGCGATGGGGTGTCACCACGGTGCCAGGAGCCCCCCGTGAGCCATCAAGGTGCAGTCTCGATGCAGTCCCCTCTCCCCATCACTCGGTCAGCTCTGTGATGGAAGCATTTGGGCTCTTGAGAGAAAGATGATTTACTATCATTATGTTATTTCTAGGACATTGCACAGCTCCTGGCAGATAGACATTCTTTTAATTTTTTGGATTGAATTAAATTATTAGCTGGTGTCCTGGAAAGAGCTAACCTTCACCTCCATCATAATTTTATACCTACAATATATGAAAATCATGTATATGAAACCTATGCAAGTGTTTTTACATGCTGTATGTAAACTCATATATATTATGTAAAAGATTATTTATAGGATCTTAATTTACATGAACGTCTAAGCCTGTGGGCCTTTGCCTTGGTGTGGCACAAATATTGTGTGAGTGCAGAGTTTCGTCAATTTTTAACATAAACATGCCACATCCACATCCACACACAGGCATTTTCTTTCTTCTAACTTTGTTCTTGAGAAACAAGATGGGTCACAGAAAACAGAGGCCCAGCCAGCGGAGCGGAGCTACATTGCATCATCGGTCGTGCTAACACATTTTTATACCATAACATCTCCGCTATGTTAAACCACCTATTTTTTTTTACATAATTTACCCAACAATGTGATTTATTTATTTATTTATTTTTCCAACAATGTGATTTAAATCCCTGGAAGCAAATGTGTTTTTGAAGTGTTTTTCAAGCTGCCAGGGTTCAGAGGACGCAGCAAGTCATCAGGCCCAATGACGTGACATACGTTCCCAAAATCATAGCAACCGTTGCTGCTTAAAAATGATTCTAAATTGGGCAGCCTGGGTGGCTCAGTGGTTGAGCATCTGCCTTTGGCCCAGGGCATGACCCCGGGATCCTGGGATCAAGTCCCACATCGGGCTCCCTGCATGGAGCCTGCTTCTCCCTCTGCCTGTGTCTCTGCCTCCCTCTCTGTGTCTCTCATGAATAAATAAATAAGATCTTTAAAAAATGATTCTAAATTAAAATCCAAAAGTAAATATGTTTTTAGACTAAATTTTGTTTTAACAGTAACAGCAGGCCGAGCCCTTAAGACTCCAGTTCGCTGCACACCTGTCCATGTGGGGAACAGATGCTTGGCCTTCCCCAACCCGGTGGGACAGTGGCACCTGTCTCTTGCTGAGGATCTCCCAGTACGGGAGTGGTGCACTGTGGGAAACTCTGATTTGGGCAAACCCATCGCTTTATTGATAAGGGAAGTGGGACACATCCTATTAAAGCCACATCATTAGAATTAGAGAAAAATACAAATTGTCTTCCTCTTAATTGAGTCACACGGTCACTCCAGCGTGTACATGTAAAATATATGCGTGTTACGTGTACTTATATGCACTTACGTAGAAAGAGATAAAATCCTAAGTTTACGTAGTGATATGGGCCCAGTCATGATACAGACACACACGCACATGCAGGTTCTAAGTCATCGCCCGGGACACCAGCCATCAGAACAGTATGGTCACAGTCCTCCCTGCCTAGAAAATACACAGCATCTTTGAACTATTTCTTTATCTTTGAACTGTTTCTGCCTTAATTTGTAATTTAAAATCGCATACACACTCTACAGACGCTCCGACCGTGTGCATTCTATGTCGTCAACGGCATAATGTGAGGGAAAGAATTCCTGCGGGAACGTGGGGTCACGGCTCCTCAGGTCCGCGCAGCAAGGTATAGGTCGGGGCAGAAGCCCTGCGTCTGGGGGCAGGGCAGGGTGCAGTTCTGATTACTCAGAAAGTGCGGAGCACTGTAATGTGAGTCCAACATCGGCCACTAAACCAAACAAAATAAATATGCCTCCGTGGTCAGAGCACGGTTACCTCTACGCCAAGGCCGCATGAAGGCCGCGAGAACCGCGCGGCACGAAAGCTGCGGCCGTGACATCAGCCAAGGGAGCGGCGCCTGCACCTTCCCTCACAGGGCCCAGGGCATGCGGAGGCCACGGTGGGCACGCAGGACACTGGCGGGATCCACACCTGGGGCAGGTGTGTCGACGCAGCAGTAAACCTGGCCGAGGCTTGCTGGGCTGCAACACACAGGGTGTCCCCAAAGGGAACTGCATCTTACGTGACTCTGCTTGAGCATCACCTGGGTGTGATGTCCGGTCGTTGCCCAGCGTCGCTGAGCTGACACCTGCCGGAAGCTTCTGGGGGACGTCTGACCTGGTGGCAAGCAGGGAACGTAGATGCCTGCCCCTCCCTGCCCTGCAGCCACCGCAGAGCCCAGGCCTCCCTGGCCAGGCCGACAGGCCCTGACCTGCGTGGAAGGCGGGAGACCCTGAGGCCTCCTCCCCAGGCCGCGGACCCTGCACGGCCACCGTCTCCCGGCTTCTTATGATGGGAAATGCCCAGAGCCCTTGGCGTCACTGTAGGTTGAGGTCCAGATGCGCCCCTCAGGCCCCTCTGGCTGCTGTGTGGCCTGCCTCCCTTCCGGGGCCCGGCTTCCCTCATCGTTCACCCCTCGGTGCCCTCGGTCTTGCACCTGGTGCAGGAATTAGCCTGTGACTTGGGCTGGTCCCTGAAAACTTGACTCCAAACACCCTTTATTTCTGAAACAATCATAAGACAGTCTTTGTTCTCTGGGTCTCGCGAATATGGAATATAAGCCCCGAGCAGCTGGTGGGTCCAGGAGGAGCACTGGCCCACCCAGAGGGAAGCCGGCAGCGGGGGGAACGGGGCAGAGAAGCAGATCCGAAAATACAATCGGGAGACAGAGACGGAGACAGGGACAGAGACGGAGATGGAGGTGGAGATGGAGATGGAGATGGAGACGGAGACGGAGACAGAGACAGGGACAGAGACAGAGATGGAGACGGAGATGGAGATGGAGATAGAGATAGAGAGGGAGAGAGAGATGGAGATGGAGGCAGAGACAGAGACAGAGATGGGGCAGAGACAGAGATGGAGACAGAGACAGAGACTGAGATGGAGAAGGAGACAGAGATGGAGGTGGAGGTGGTGATGGAGATGCAGACGCTCCCCAGAGGCCGGACTCATCCCCAGGCCCACGGCGAGCTCAGCACATTCAGCCGTTCGGATTTGAGCCAGGGAGTTGGAAGCAGGCCCGGGGAGAAGGAACAGGCTTGTTTCAGAAGAGAGAATAAAAGATGAAAGGGAAGAAAGTGCAGGTAGGAGAGAGAGCGGAGGAAAGAGGGCTGGGGCTGTGGGAGAGGTGAAGGAAGGAAGGAAAGAGGAGAGGAGGACGGCACGTAAGCCAGCAGCTCTGGAACAATCAGAAAAGCAGGAAAAAGCAGCCTCCGGAGTGATTCCGGGCTTGCGTCGGCGTAAAGGGGGAACCCGTGACGCCCCAGTTTGCCCAGGACGGCCGGCGTGGGGGAGCGGCTGACGGTGTGGGCGAGGGTTCTTCCAACTCGACGCATGATTTACGGATCTTTAAAATAATAGTGTTCTCCAAACCCACCTGAGGGGAAAGCGGTGCATTATCATTTGGAGGATCCCGAGCACAGGGAGCTCTGCGGGGCTGGAGTCCTTTCAAGAGCAGGTTTGCAGCACGGGGGTGCCAAGAAGTGCCTGGGGGAGCTGAGTAGGGAGGCCGGGCGGCCGCATCCCCGTTTCCCTCCCTTCCTGCAAGATGCAGCGTCGGCTTGCGCTGAGGGTGCAGCCCTGGGGGCTCGGGTTAGCGCCCGGGTCCTCTGACTGGAATCCTGCATCCAAATGGGGTCGTTTTACTAGGAAGGAGCACCTCCAAGGCTGGTCGCTCAGCCCCCCTGCATCTTTACCAGAGGGCAGGTCATCAGAAAGGCCGTCGGGATCTTTTTGTCTTAACAAATGAGGCGAAGGGTATTTGGGATGCTGATGAGCAGTAGCGCAGGCATCTTGGAGAGGGCGGCCAGGGTCGCGCAGTCCCCGAGGGAGGCCTCCAGGCAGCATCTGGGGCGGGAGGTCCAGGGGCCCCGAGCTCTTTGCCGCGAGGAGCACCTGCTGCCTGCGCCTCAGCACAGGACTTCCTGGCTTTGGGACAGGATTGCACCGCCGAGGGGGTGGGTGTGCTCCCCGGTGAGAGCCCCACAAGGGGGACGAAAGCGAAAGCGGAGATGTTCTGTGCAGATGGGGGTGGGGGCCGTCCATGCCCGTCCCCTGTGACATACCCTGGATTGGGTGGTGGGTCCGTCTCTCTTCTCTGTCCCCTCCTGTCTCATTTCTAAACCCTCCTCTCCCCTGTTTTCTTCCCTTGGTGATAAAAGGAAATTGGAAAAAGTAATCAGCTGCAGTGTCGAAGGAGTAGATATTGTTCCTTCTCCTGGACTAATGAGATGCCCGACGAGGTAGAAAATTTAAAAGTATAACTTCCCCTCTGAAATCTGTAGCTGGAGCCTGCAGGCCTACCCGGAGCAGACTTTTCCCCAATTACGGGATGATTCACTTCAGCGGCTCCTGTGCCAAGGAAAGGGGCGGCCCCCGGGCCTGGCTCAGGGGTGCACCCTGCGGGGGCCCGAGAGGACACGCTCCGCCGCTGCCTCTTCCGCTCTCACGTCTCAGCACCTGCTGGGGAACCCGCACCCCCGGCTGCGCATCTAACAACCGGCGTCAGTTCTGATGCCGCCTGCCGACCCCGGGTCCCCGGCCTCCCTCCCCCGGGTTCCGTCATCTGCTGGAAGGGCTCACAGATCTCGAGGAAATACCTTCCTACCACATTGGCTGCAGTTCAAGAAGAGCCAGGAGGGAGCGGTGCACGGGGCAGGGTCCGGGGAAAGGGCGCAGCGCCCCCCGCCCCCCGCCCCGCACGCCCCCACCGGTCTCCAGCCTGGGAACTCTCCAGATCCACCCTCTGAGGCTTATGGAGGCCTCAGTCCACGGAGGCAGGGTCGCTAAGTCACGGCCCTTGGGTGCTAGGTCCACCTCAGCCCCTCTCCCTGCCCCGGGGGTCAAGGGTGAGGCTCCAAGTTGGTTTCCCTGGAAACCAGTCTCCATCTTCCCCAAAGTCAACTCCTCCAGGTGATCTCGGGTGTGGTTGAAAAGGACTAGTAAGGAGTAACCGGATAACACCTGTTCCTACCCCACCCCGTAGGCGGTCCCAGGGTCTTAGGAGCTCTGGGCCAGCAGTGGAGAAGACGAAATACATATTCTTATTATGAATCACAGCATCACAGGAGGATCAATTTGCATAAGAAATGTGCAGGGTCCGCCTGGAAGAAAGAGGCCGCCTTTTCCTCACATTCTAAATCAGGAAGCCGGGAAGCCCGGGGCTCAGCGGTTTAGGGCCGCCTCCGGCCCAGGGCCTGATCCTGGAGACCTGGGGTCCAGTCCCATGTCGGGCTCCCTGCATGGGGCCTGCTTCTTCCTCTGCCTGTGTCTCTGCCTCTCTCTATATATCTGTCTCTCATGAATAAATAAATAAAATCTTTAAAAAAAAGTTACCATTTAAAAAAATAAAATCAGGAAGCCCCTGCCAGAGGCCCGGTGTTGGGGCCAGTGACCAAGGACCAGCGCGGGGAACACCCCATGCGGGCTGGGGTCCGACGAGGACCTCCTCCCCTGCACGGTGGCCGCTGACTGCAGCACAGGCCGCGACTAAGGTCACAACCTCCTTCGACCTGAGCCAGGCTGGCTCGAGATCCCCTTGGCAGGAGCCGGAGCGGATGTCCCGGGACTCGCGACTGAGGGGACGGGACACGGTGTCCGGCGCGCTCTCCCGGCCTGGCTGTGGGAAACCGGGCTTCCGCCTTCTGCGCTCAGTAATCACTTAGGTCGTTTTGGGGGTAACCGAGTTTGACGTGTAGGATTGAGTTTTTGTCTTTCCCCAAGAGTGCGAGCTCTTTCCTCTCTCTCCTCGCTAGCTGTTGTGAGGAGATGATGGTTTATGTCACCAGGGGGGTTTGGTCACACTGAGCTTGCTTCTTTTCAGGCCCGCGGGACCTCCCGAGCACCACTCCTGCCGCCCGAGGGCCGAGGCCTGGCACGGCCACAGGCCACCAAGCGCGTGCAGTACACGTCTGCTCACGGGACGGACCAGCGTGCCCTGCGGATCCGCGGGTCCTGCGGGGGCTTCACAGGCACGGGGATGAAATCTGGCCGATGATACTTCTGAGTCCTTAAGCAGCTGTTTAGTAAGTTAAGATTTGAGTTAGGATTTGTCCCTAAGAATGCTACTTTAAAGGAAGATACATTAATGAGCAATCTCACCTCCGTGTCGCCGCGTTAAGGTGTCATCCTCCAGGATGTCAGGTGTAAACCAACGTGATCTTTACCGGGTTTCAGCCTGAGTCCTTTTCTTCTATTATATTTTAAGATAAAGTTCGGATTTCGTCGCAAAGGCCCCGCCAAAAACAAATAACCATCAGATACGTGTGATTCGCTTCCATTTTAGCTAAGTGGACGTACACCCAAGACGCGGTGCCACCCCTGAAATGGAAACAGGCCCGGCCGGCAGTCTAGGCAAGTGGCTTCCTTCCTCTCTCAAATATCCTTAATGTCCTAGACAATCCGACACCTTGGAAATCACGTAGCCTCCCTAACTGCTTTTAATGTGCTCACGAGCTGACAAAAGATGAAGTAGAAAGCATTTTAGGGGCGCCCGAAGCTGATAATGGAAGTTAGAGCCCTTCGAAGAACAAAGGGGTGCATCAGTGGCGCACCGCACGGAACACGGTCTACACCGCAGGGCACGGCTGCCGCTCTGCAGTGCTCTGGATCCAGATTGGGTGTAAAGCTGCGGCCGGACAGCAGGTCACCAGGTCCACTAACTGGAATGCAAATGGGGCAACTAGAGCTTCTCCGATGCAGTCGGGAGGCAACCCCAAGGGCGGTGAGTCTGGGGAAGTGCCGCAGAGCGTTTGTTTGTTCTGGCCTCAGGAACCACGAGAGCTGAATGCGAAGTTCTCTTTCTTCCAGGCGTTTAGAGAAGCACTTAGAGGATTTACACATTCATCTCTTACCTCGTAAAGCCCCAAGTTCCCGGCACCCATCAGCTCTTCTTTAAACCATGTGAACTGCCGCAGCGATGCTCTTTAAGAAATTAAGAACTAACACATCCAACTATTTGGTGGAGGTGGTATCTGTCTCGCAATTGCCCGCGAAATATTTAAGATCTGCGTTTTAATCTCCAAAGTGGAAAAAGGTGGTGACTCTGGGAACGTCATTGGCAGAAAAGTGAAATTGCACGGGGACGGCGGAGGCAGTGAAGTAACACGAACCGACAGAAACGTTTCCGGGAAGGGAGGACAGCAAGGTCCTGGTTGTCACGGTGGCCGCGCGCCCCACCCCTGGGTCCTGTGCCGCCAGCCCTTCCCACCGCGGGGGCGCCCCAACCCCAGATGGCCTGTCCCCCCGCTCCCGGTCTCCCTTGCACTTAGGACAGTGTCCACATTAACGCAGGTTTCCGATTTCCTCTCCGCTTTTTTCTGCAAGATCCTTCCAGACAAGGGTGCCGTTGGTCTGGTCCTTGAACGCCTGTCACCAAGAACCGTACCTGCACGCTCAGGCATTGCACCAACGGCTCTTATTTTCAAATTTAATTTTATTCTTTTTACTTATTTTTTATTATTTATTTATTTATTTGCACCAACATCTCTTGAGCGAATGTTTGAATGAATGAAGACACACGGCAAAAAAAAAAAAAAAAAACAACGAAATAAATTGATGTATTTGGAATTAAAAAAAGAAAAAACAAGATGCACTTTTCCTTAGCCTACTTTGTGGTCCCTGAGCCTCCCCTTGAGCCCCACCCCACCCCTCCAGCGCCGAGGCCCGAAGGCAGCATCCACGGGACCCCACCGGAGCACACCTGCACACCCAGGCCTGGCCCCCAAGGAGGGAACCCCGGCAGGTGGAGGCCCCGAGGCAGATGTGCCTGCACATGGACAGCCCTGTGGGACCCCTAGCACTGTCCTCCCGGGAGGGCCCAGCCCCAGCCAGGGCGGCTAAGAGGATGCGGGGGGCGGGGGGAGGTCTGGCTGAGGCCGCACACCTGCTGCCTTCCTGCTGCCCTCCCAGCCTCCCCGCGCCACCCCTGCAGGGCCCCTGCACCCCCTGTGCCTCTAGCGGAGGGGAGGCCTTTACACCGTCTTGCACCTGCATGTTTGGGGGGTGAGGGCCAGGGGGTAGAAGGTGCTGGCGGTCCCTCCTGCTTCCCTCAGGCCCCACGCGGGCTGTGAGCTCTGGGGACATGAGCACAGGGCCTGCAGGGGCTCCCTGGTGTCCATCTTGGTGGCCGCTCAGCCCTGAGGATGCTTCAGGGTACCGGGGGGCAGCACGGGCTCCAGGGGCAGCCCCAGGGGCCAGGCAACAGTAGCGCCCTGGCGGGGACCTTGCCCCACCACACCCCATCCTCTAATGGGACTCACGGGGTGTCCCTTCCAAGCCCGTGGTTGTCCAGGGGTAAGAGCAGCTCCACGGGTGTGACCCTGGCTCGCCCAGGGTCAGGGACCCCTGATCCCGCCAGCCTCAGGCATCCGGGTCCCCTCACCTCTTCTGCAAATGTGACCTCTTGTCTCTCTCTTTTAAAGAACCCCTGTGCTGGTTTTGCCTGGTTCACGTATTTGTCCACTCTAATCCTCTACCTCAAGTGGTCCTTTTGGGGGAAAAAAAAGCTGTTTGCTTTTGACCTAAAATACCTTGTTCTAGGCACACAGAGTTCAAGCATCCTGTCCTTCCAAATTCTGCGAACAACCCTGAACGACGGGTCCGGGGACCTTGTGTTAATTCAGAAAATGCGGTGCTAAGGCAGCAGGTTTAACATACTGCTGGGGACCGGGAGGCTGGCAGCCGGGAGGAAGCTGGGGGCTCTGCTGCCCGTTTCCGGAGTAAGTTCACACCGCGTGTCTCAGGGCCTCACGTGATTGAAAGCATCCCAGGAAAATGATATCTTTTATTTTTAAAAAAATATTTTTATTTATTTATTTATTTATTTATTTATTTATTTATTTGAGACACAAAGAGAGAGAGTCAGAGGGAGAAGCAGGCTCCATGCAGGGAGCCCGACGTGGGACTCGATCCCGGGACCCTGGGGTCACGCCCTGGGCCGAAGGCAAGCACTAAATCCTGAAAATGATACCTTTTAAATAAAATGCTCCGTGGAGGCATCCGGACTCTAGATACCGGACCTGGGAGCTAGAGCATTAGGCGGCTCAGCCAGCTTACCCGGAGCTGATGCCCCCTTCCCACCCGAGACACACAGCGGAGATGCTGAGGACCTGCGGCCTGATCCGGAACATTCCGAGCCCTCCCGTTCCCGCCTGAGTCATCTGCTTCCTGGGTTTGTCTCCCTGAGTGACACAGAAAGCAAACTCGAACCATATAGTCTTTTCCCTGAAAGTGCCTCGAGGTCTAGCTTGAGTTTTAATCAAGATCGTCCCTCTGGAGGCCGTACTGGGCCCACGCAGACCGTGCAGAGGGGGGTTGGAGAGGTCACTGTCCCAAAACGGTGACACCGACAACAGCGGGAGGATGAAGGAGGCCGCACGCGGGCGGGAGCAGGGACGAGAAGCCGCGATGGTCAGGGCGGCAGGTCGTGCTTCCTTGCGGAGCCCCGGCGCCCCCGGGAAGGGCCTCCCCGTTCTGCAGCGGCCGCCCCCTCTGCGGCACCCCTGCATTTAATCTACACTTGCACGAGGGTTTTACACGCGGTGCCTCGAGTCCCCGGTCCCTCCACAGGGCGGCGATCGTGGGCTTTCCTGAAGTCCAGGAAAAAAAAAGACTAAAAATCTAAAATATTAATTTAGTAATCTGGGCTTCCTTAGGTCAGGAATTCATGTTCTCCCTCAATTTAGGTAATAACGATTTTAAATCGTCCACATTTAATTCCTATGGGTCGCTCGTCAGGTTGCCCATAAGTGACTAGACTTTCATGCAAAAAAAAACAAAAACAAAGATTCCTTTTTAGCTAATATCGCGGATCCCTTGCATAGTGCGAGGGTCATAGTAGGTCCTCGGTGAATATATGCTGGGACGTAAAGAAACTAAACTGAAGGAAGGCTTTTTTTTATTATTTTTTAATTTTTATTTAATTTTTTTTTTAATTTTTTTCCAAAATGAGGTCTTTGATGACCTGGTGCAAGGGCTGAGGCAGGGCGGTGGCTCGGCCCTTCAGACGTGACTGCCCTGCTATCGGGTTGTGCTGCGCCCTGACCGAGGCCCTCCGAGGCGGCTGCAACAGCAGAGGCTGGTCCTCCCTCCGCCCGGGGCTGGCATCCCAGAAGGCCTGGGCTGGGGGGGCTCGGCCCCAAGCCTCCTCCTGGGCCCGCCCTCTGGCCACACCCGTGCCTGGCGCCTCTTCCTCTCCCTCAAAGGACAGTGGTCCTGCTGGATAGGGCCTCCCCGAGTGGCCTCCCTGACACCTCTTTCGGGAGCCTGCTTCCGAGCACTGTCCCATCCAGGCCCTTGGGGCTGGGGCCGCCACCCAGGGCTGTGGGGTGCAGGGCCCCTGGGTCCACTCTGCGGGCCTGTGGGGGCTTGGCGTAGCCCCATCCTTGCTGGTTCCCTTGCACGTGGGTGTGCTGGAATGTTGTTCATTTTCTGCACGCTGCCGGCTCCGGGGCAGCATTCTGAGCCTTATCCGGGGAGCACAGCCATCGGTCCCCTCTCGCCGGCACCCCCCCACACACACTGGAGGCTACAGGAGCCTCCAGATGGCACCTGGGCCCTCAGTGGTCTCCACAGAGCCTTTGGGATGGGGTTTCCGTCCAGGAGACGCAGTGTCCGTGTGCCCTCCTCTCCGGGGTCCCCTCCCTCCCCTCCTGCTGGTCTGACTGTGGATTTCTCACGGGTATTTCTGGCCCCCACCCCACCCCCCGCTAGGTGTTCAGGGGCCTTAGGGAGAGGAGCTTCGTTTTCTGTATCCGTGTGATGTACCACCTCTAGCAGAATGCTCCGCTTAAACAGAGCTCCGCAAACATCGAATAAACAATAGCAAACAGGCTCTATCAGCATATATTACGAATCTGTATTTGCGAAGTAATTCCTGACAGTATCATAGATTTTTTTTTTTTTTTTTGCGAATATGCTTGAAAGCACAAAAACAATCTCTCCGCATCAGATATTACAATCAACTCATATTATTTCCAGGATAAAGAATCTCTAATTTAAAATGGGTGGTTTTCCAAAAGCTGTTGCACAATTTGCAAAATGAGACCGATAACCTGGAAGGTGCTTTCTCCTGGAAACGATGACAAAGCAGTTCCGGCAGCTGCACGGTCAGGGTCCCCCCCCACCGCCCCCACATTAAGCTAAATTCCATCTACCCAGCTATGCTCCAGAGACTGGCTCCCAGGGTCAGAACCAGTGAGGGGGGTAGGAGGCTGTGGGTCCAACAGGAACCTCCTCCCGAGTCCCCAGTAGCTGTGGGCCGGGTACCTGCCCGGTGAACGTGACCGAGCACGACAGACATCGTCACCATCGTCTTCATCCCAGAGTGAGCTTCAACGTGACACGAGTCTAAGTGAGCCTGGGAGCACGTGGGCAAGAACGCATGTGCCTCCGGGTGTGAGTGTGAGTGAGAGTGTGAACTGAAGCACCAAGCGGTGGTCAGAAGCCCTGAGGGCCCATCTGCCCTGGGCCGGGCTCCAGCTGTGGTCATTTCAGAGCTGGTTTCAATGCTTGGGACAAGAATGGACCTGGGATCCCCGGGGGGCTCAGCGCTTGAGCACCTGCCTTCAGTCCAGGACGTGACCCCGGGTCCTGGGATCAAGTCCCACGTCGGGCTCCCTGCAAGGAGCCTGCTTCTCCCTCTGCCTGTGTCTCTGCCTCTCTCTCTGGGTCTCTCATGAATAAATAAATAAAATCTTAAAAAAAAAAAAAAAGACTGGAGCTGTTCCCTGAGGTTATCTAGGGTCCCCAGGAAACAAGGAGGCCAATAGTGAAAACAACTTCTGTTCCTCAGTTCTCCAGTTTAGGACATTATTGTGTCTTAGAAAGGGTGGAAAAAGCAAAAAAAAAAAAAAAAAAAAATCTGTGATGGTTTCTTAAAATGAAAACAAAACAAAGTCAGAGACTGTTGTTTCCTGAAGCAGAAAATAAGAGGAATTTTAGAGTCTGTGCCTCTGGAAAGGAGAGGAACTCCATCCCTTGACTCCAGGGACAGAGACCCTGCCTCCTGCTGCGAGGGGCTGCGGTCCTGTGCGGACTGATGTGCTGGACCTGCTCCTGGAAGCTGAGTCGGCTTGGGAACTTGACAGCCTGGCTCCCGTCTGCGTCTGCTGACTGCAACCGCCGGGCAGCAAGAGAAGCAGCACAAGGTGGGAAGGTGAAAGGGCCAAAGATGACGGTGAGCAAGGGACTCCCTGGAGGAAGGACGTTCCCACCTCGCAGAGCTCGCTGCATCTACTCAAACATCCACTGGGAGCCGAGCCACAAGGTCAAGAATCATTCGGTTCATCCTGTGCCTGACCATGCAGAGCAGCGGCTGATGAATTCCCGTCATGTGAGCACCAAATATCTGTGGGAACCTCAGCGGGACGCCAAGGACTTCGGGGCTCGGCACTATGGACGGAGTGAGGTTGCTGTCTAAAGTAGGTGACCGCTGACCTCTTATTTCTCTAGAATTCCTGAATTTAAATAAGAAGACATAAAGGACTAGTTTTCAAGATCTATAAAGAACTTATTAAACTCAACACCCAAGGAACAAACAATCCAATCATGAAATGGGCCAAAGACATGAACAGAAATCTCACAGAGGAAGACATAGACATGGCCAACACGCACATGAGAAAATGCTCTGCATCACTTGCCATCAGGGAAATACAAATCAAAACCACAATGAGATCCCACCTCACCCCAGTGAGAATGGGGAACATTAACAAGGCAGGAAACAACACATGTTGGAGAGGATGTGGAGAAAGGGGAACCCTCCTGCACTGTGGGTGGGAATGTGACCTGGTGCAGCCACTCTGGAAAACTGTGTGGAGGTTCCTCAAAGAGTTAAAAATAGACCTGCCCTACGACCCAGCAATTGCACTGTTGGGGATTTACCCCAAAGATACAGATGCAGGGAAACGCCGGGACACCTGCACCCTGATGTTTCTAGCAGCAACGTCCACAATAGCCAAACTGTGGAAGGAGCCTCGGTGTCCATCGAAAGATGATGGATAGAGAAGCTGTGGTCTATGTATACAATGGGATATTCCTCAGCCATTAGAAACGACGAATACCCACCATTTGCTTCAATGTGGATGGAACTGGAGGGTATGATGCTGAGTGAAAGAAGTCAATTCGAGAAGGACAAACATTATATGTTCTCATTCATTTGGGGAATATAAATAATAGTGAAAGGGAATAGAAGGGAAGGGAGAAGAAATGGGTAGGAAATATCAGAAAGGGAGACAGAACATAAAGACTCCTGACTCTGGGAAACGAACTAGGGGTGATGGAAGGGGAGGAGGGCAGGGGGTGGGGGTGAATGGGTGGCGGGCACTGAGGGGGGCACTTGACGGGATGAGCACTGGGTGTTATTCTGTATGTTGGCAAATTGAACATCAATAAAAAATAAATTTATTATAAAAATAAATAAATAAATACATAAATAAGAAGACAAAATCCCCTATTGAGTAAAATAAATACAACATTAGTCCCCTTTCCCAGAGTCCCTCCTGGGGGCACCACCATGGGGAGGCTTGCAGAGCTCATCCTGGGGACAACGGGCCAGGGCTTCCCACCGCATCTGACTCGGGGCCCCCTCTCCCGGGGTGTGTGCCACCCCATTGGCTCTGGCCCTGCAGGGCTCAGCCGGGGCACAGCCTGTTCTCAGTGTCAGCTTGCCTTCCTTTCCAGGCCCGAATTCTCACAAACACCCCACGTTGTCCAGGTGGTGGACGTAGGCAACGTCAGCTCCAAAGTGAGAAGAAATGAATGTGTTCAGCAGAGCATGTGCCATGTTTAGGAAATCGATTTGTTTCCCTCTCTCTGACTTTGAAGTTGAAAGTACGCACAAGACCCGCAGAATGCCTCCCTGCCTTCAAAGGCCGTTTCCTCGGAGGGAAAACACGAGTGTTCTGTTACTGAAACACGTTACAAAGAGATTGCCAAAGCACGTGGTAGAAACCGGCCTTTCGACTACGTGGCACATGTTTCCTTTCTCCTGGAGACTAGATTAACTCAAAGCTTTACCTTTCTCTTTTCTCACCCCCCCCCCCCGGGCACCATTTATATTTCTAAGACCCTGAACAAAGTCTTTCATCCAAACATTCATAGACTAACCTACTTAAAATGCACGGCGGAAAATCTAAACATCCATTTTGGCACATGTTCCTAGACTGTTCTCTGTGAGGTGACATTGGAATCCTCCTCAAATAAGTGGAAAGAAGTGTTAGGATCAACAGTGTGTGTCACCGTCTCTAGGACACAACTGCACCTTTAAAGTCTCACATTCGTTAAACGGGCCACATACACGGCACGAAACTGAACGGGATGATGGACCAGCACAGTCGGATGGGGTCTGAGTCTTGCAGCTCGGACCAAAGAGTCTCATCTCACATGGGATATTTTGGACCCAACTATTGTTGTATATTTGCTGTGTTTGACATGGCAACGCTTCTTTGTAAACGCTGAAAGGTATACCAGGTGGAGTGTGTTTTTTGACGGACCCTGGCCAGATGCAATTGTGAAAATGAGAAGAAGAAGAAGAAGAAGAAGAAGAAGAAGAAGAAGAAGAAGAAAAGAGAGAAAGGAGGAGGAAGAAGTAGAAAGAGAAAGAGGAAGGAGGAGGAGGAGGAGGAGGAAGAAGAAGAAGAAGAAGAAGAAGAAGAAGAAGAAATAAGGAGGAGGAGGAAGAAGTAGAAAGAGAAAGAGGAAGGAGGAGGAGGAGGAGGAAGAAGAAGAAGAAGAAGAAGAAGAAGAAGAAGAAGAAATAAGGAGGAGGAGGAGGAAGAAGAAGACAAAGGAGAAGAAAGAAAGAAGAAAGAAGAAGAAGAAGAAGAAGAAGAAGAAGAAGAAGAAGAAGAAGAAGAAAGAAGAAGAAGAAGAAGAAGAAGAAGAAGAAGAAGAAGAAGAAGAAGAAGAAGAAGAAGAAAGAAGAGGAGGAGGAGGAGGAGGAGGAGGAGGAGGTATTGAAGTTAGCCCCGTCCCATGTGACCGCAGGTCAGGTGGTGCTTCTCTCTCATCCCGTCTGCCCGCTCTCCAGCCCCTCCTGCCCTCGTCCGGGTCATGCTAACCGAGGGCTCCGCGTGCTCCAGGAGGAGCGTGAAGTCGTGGGAAACAGGGCGGTCGCCATCGCAGCACCTCTCTGAAGGCGGATGCGCTGGTTTCCACATGGTTGGGACATTCTCAACACGCTTTACCGGGACCCGGTTGGAGGACACGACTTGGAGGACGCGGAACAGACAGTAGGGGTGCACCCCCTGGACGTATGTGTTTGCCTTTCGAACGGAGTGTGTGGTGGACGAACCCCAACTTATCCACCCTGAGAACATTCACTTATATTCCAAAGGGCGAGAAGCCAGGACCCTGCTCCTTCTCTCCCCAAGGCATTCGCTTACGGGAAGAAGCAAAGGCTTTTCCCTCCTCGTGGGGAGGCAGGCGGCGAGCTGTACCTGTCCTAAGGACATCCCCAGGGTAATAGTCTTGGGATCTGTCACCTACGGTTTGGACCCTGACCCATACAGGGGAACATCCGGTTCTCATCACGTCACCCCGGGTCAGCAAGGAAAACATGTAGCCGTTGCTCTAACCGGAAACCACGGGGCCACTTTCAGGATCGGATATTAGTTGATTGATGATGAATGGATGACAGGCTCAGGGACAGATGGTGACTCCTTCACGGGAAAAATAATATTAGAGAAGGCAGATTGTAAAGGCCCTAAGGAAATACAATGACCAACCGGGAGGAGACTCAGGGAAGGATAAACCACACGTGACCGAGGTCACCTGAGCAGATACCGTGAAGTCATTTGTTTTTCCCCAGGACTCGGATGAGGACAGAGGCTCAGGTCACCCAGACCCAGGACCCAACGTGAGCAAAGCTAGGCCCGGGCCGGCCCCGGGGGCTCGATTACAGTGGGGTGTCATGGACACTGGTGTCTGCAAGGGAGACGTCCCGGTCGGGGGACGCTCAGATTTGAGAAGCACGTGCAGTGTTGAGTCCACTGGGACCTGTTCTGGGCAGTGGGAAGAAGAATGACGTGATCAGGGAATTAATGATTTGTTTCCCCTCAAAGAATTCATCTTGCGGCCCTGAATGACCCTGGCACCCCGCGTGCATGTGTGTGTTATTGCCTGAGAGTAAAATGTGTCTTACAAATCGCCAAAACCTTATTTCATGTTTTGTGTGTTTTCGACCACATAATGCTTTTATTTATTTTTGTTTCTATTTATTTATTTTTTAAGATTTTACTTCTTTATTCATGAGAGACAGAGAGAGAGAGAGGGAGGCAGAGACACAGGCAGAGGGAGAAGCAGGCTCCATGCAGGGAGCCCGACGTGGGACTCGATCCCGGGTCTCCAGGATCACGCCCTGGGCTGAAGGCAGGTGCTAAACTGCTGAGCCACCCAGGCTGCCCCCCCCCACACCTATTGCTTTAAAAAGAGGCCCCATTCCGAGGGAAGCTGCTGAAAAATACCGCCAAAGAACAGGGACCCGTTTATCACAAAATACTTTGAATGCAGCTACCCTGTAAAATTGTCCATCTCACAAGGTCTAGTGGCTGACAGCGCGTTCCTCCTCGCAGCCCCCCTACGCCGTGCGGGCTGCCCTACGGGGTGCCGCCCACCACGTGGCTTGAGACACGGACACGGCCTTCCTGTGTTCTGGAAGCTCGGGGTCCCCTGGGGCTCCGGGTCCAGGCGTCCGCAGGACCGGTGTCCCCGGAGCCTGGTTCTCAGGGTGAGGAAGGCGCCGTGTCCACCCTCTGGGCTCGCACACCCCGGCGCCTCCTGCTGCCCTCGAGGGGACGTCAAGGTGGACTACGCCCCCGCCCTGGCTGCGCCGGTTGGAGCAGTTGTCTCCGCCGGCTCGCTAGTGTGGACGCGTTCAGGGAGCCGGCCTGTCATTGTTCTGGGTCCGGGTTCTCCCTCTGTCGGTGCTTCGTAGAGAGAGGATAGAGGGTTTCTGGCTTTGATCAGCCTTCGTGAGCACGGTGTCTCCCTCCCTCCCTCCCTCCCTCCCTCCCTCCCTCTCTCCCTCTCTCTTTCTCCATCTTTGTTGCATAAAGGAGAACAACTTGAGTTTACGGGTCATTCATCTAAATGCGTATGTTAAATGCACATATTTATTGAAATATTGAAAAGGCACAAACTTATTTTGGATCTCAAGCGAAATCTTTTCTGAAGTATTTAAAATAGAACGTCAGGGACACCCGGGTGGCTCAGCAGTGGAGCGTCTGGCTTCGGCTTAGGCCATGACCCCGGGGTCCCAGGATCGAGTCACTGCATGGAGCCTGCTTCTCCCTCTGCCTGTGTCTCTGCCTCTCTCTCTCTCTCTCTGTGTCTCTCATAAATAAATAAATAAAATCTTTAAAAAAAAATACAATATAGAACACCAGAAACGGTTGGAGATCGTTACATTTTTTAAATGTGATGCTCAAAGGTCTAAGTACCTTACACCCATCTAATGGGAGGTACTAATGGGAAAAATTAGTCAATGGTTGATGCAAGAAATGGTGTTTGCCCACAAAGGGCGAATGTTACCCAACCTTCATGCGGAACTAGATTTGTTTTCAATAAATCAATAACCTTCATATTTATTCCTGCAAAAAAGCTAAAGCTGTCATCCAAAGGATGAAATGCCACCATTCTGAATGTTATTCTCACTCAGCCAAACATTTTCCATTCCCTTGCGGTAAGCAAACCCGAGCATCTGGGTCGCGGCCCGTTAGAATACAGACAGCGGACGTCGATTATGATTTGGTTATTCTTCCAACGGATCGAACTCAAGGTTAATAGAATCACACAGAATAATGAAGGAGGATGTCCAGACACATTTTATTAAAGCAAAAAAATGACTTCTTGAAATTCGCTTACATGTGCGCTCAATAAAGAAGTTCAGCTCAAGCATGATGGCTCGCCCAGACCTGTAGGACAGATCATTCCAGATCCCCCAATTCAGCATGGAGGCCGCGTGAAATCGCTCGCTTTAAGACTTCCATGGAGAGCGAGACACTGCTCTGTAACTACTCCACCGTTCAGAGCTCGGGTCAGGTGTGTGCTGAGCCCGTGCGGCTCCTCTTCCGTTCTAAGGAGGCGTTGATTGCCTCTGGCAGGTGCACAGGTGAGCCTAGTCAGTGGGTCGGAGCAGACTGCGGGCCTCCCTTCCTGACCTTTCCTGCCTCGCACCACGATGCTCGTCCCTCCCCGCAGCCGCCCAGGCTCGGCGTCAACCTAGGCAGCATCTGGTTTCCACCCTAGTTTCCGATACAGAGTCATACGCCCTCTAAACCACTCCGCGCCCCGGGATGGTTTTCCCACCTTGTCGTCATCGCTGGCCCTTGGGTGGTGAGCGGAGGCACTGCCCCTCTCCTTGGCCGGCCCAACCCCTCCTTTCACTCCGGGTTCAGGGAACAGAACATCCCTTTTTCTTGAGAAAGCATGTTCTGAGCTCTACGAGGGCCTTCTGATGCCCCATGCTTCCTTGGGTTATACAGTTTTCATACAGAATCCAGTTATTTCTGTATCTTGGGTTCCTCGGACCCTCGCCCGCCTACCACCGTTGATGAGGTCGTTGAGCGGAGGGCCTGACCCCAGCAGAGAGCGGAATGCCCGGCCCGGAGTGGGGCTCGGATAACGCCCGATCCACACGGACATACCGTCCGGGCCCTGGAGCTCCTGCGAGGCTCCCACTGCCCCGGGTGGGACCTCCCGCCCGGATTAAATAATTAAACGTGAAGTAGTCTGCACTTTGGCTTGTTTCATCCTGATAAGACCAAAGACGGGCGCCTTCAACCAGTATCCGGCATCCGTGTGCCTAGTGCATTCAACTTCTGAAGAGTCATAAAAATGATATATTGTTATACGAAGAATTGTTATAATAAGGAAAATTGTTATTTTCCAGTAAGATGTTTAGAAATTACTGTTTGTGCCAATTTTGCTTTTATTTCATCTTGAAATGTCTAATGAAAAAACACTGAACACATCAACAACTGAAACAATAAGCCTGTGTATACATCTTGGGAAATTTACTTTATTATACGTTTATTTTAAAAATAAGTATGTTTTTGGTAGTTACAGCATTTGACGCACTCTTGTGGGGGTAATGGGCAAAGTGTCCCTTTTAAAAAAAATGTATAATTTAGAAAAGCCAATTTTCTTTAAAAGATTCTTTTCCCCCCCTTAAATTTGTTTTCCTGCTGACATTTCACTCTGAGCATTAGTTTTGATTACAAACGCACATTTTAAGATTCATATCAAGTGGATAATTATTGTTTTCTTCCTCCTTTAAAATGATTTTCCTCGTGATAGACTTGCATCTGTGAGGTCGGTCAGCCTCCCGCAATCAGCAGGCCCCACTAGGGACGACCACTTGCAGTTCTTCTAGTAATTTCTGCTGGTTGTCGCCATTGTTTCTCCAACGAACCAACGAAGACACCCAACGGTATTGATTGATGATCGCCTTCGAGGCTGTACGTCCCGGCTAACGGCTATCACAGAGCCGCCCGTTGGGGGATCCCTGGGGGGCTCAGAGGTTGAGCGGCTGCCTTCGGCCCAGGGCTTGACCCCGGGGTCCTGGGATCGAGTCCCACGTCGGGCTCCCTGCACGGAGCCTGCTTCTCCCTCTGCCTGTGTCTCTGCCTCTCTCTCTGGGTCTCTCATGAATAAATAAATAAAATCTTTAAAAAGAAAAAAAAAAAGGGTGCCCGTTGCAAAAATGCATGAGTTGCAATTGGTGCTATTAATGTCAGGGAGAAGGAAATGTGAAGTTGGAATTATTGGAAAATTTAAGGTGATTTAGGACCCGTTTTTATTTGTCCATCTCACCTCCAGTTCTCAGTTTTCAACCGATTCTGAGCTGAAATCCCGGCCATAACGTAATCGCTCCAGGTCTTTGGGAATTTGCATCAACTCCGTTGATCTTAGGCTCCCACGTAATTGTGCGGACGAGTCCCACCCCCGCCACAGTCTGGCTGCATCACGCAGCGTGAGGTTGTGATGGGCACAGGCCACGTGTCCCCTACGTCGTGGGCATCCTTCTCCTGGAGTCAGGGTCTGTTCGGCGACTCGGGGCTGTGGTGCCCGTTAGCTGAGCCGAGCAGGCGGGCTTACCTGCTACTGAAGGGCCTGACGGAAACCGCGGCGTCCAGGGAGCGAACCTGTAGCGGTCGAGCGAGCAGAGGGAGACGGGGAGTCCGCTGCAGGGTCGCATCGGGTCGGGGTGTCCCCCGGATCCTGCTCGGCCCCAAGAAGTCCGCAGACTGTGGTCTGATCCTGATGGTAGATCCGCAGAGGCGACCGAATGGCAATAAACCCAAACTGCCTTTACGCTGTGCTCCTCCGGGGGAACTGCGAAGGCCCAGAACTCAGAAGCTCCACTTGTTTGGGGAGTAGTTTAGGACCTCGGAAACGCACCACGTTCACTTTTCGAGGCGGGAACAGGTGTTCCTGGCTGGTGTGGGACGCCCGTCAGCCACCTCAGGGGGCTTGGAACGACTGCCAACAGCAGGAACTGGGCTTGAGCAGGTTCCCACCTGCTGGCAGCTCCTGCCAACCCCTTCTCTCCAGAGAACAGGGACTCGGGCGGCCCTGGGGGGCGGCGAGGTGGCCCCGAGATCCCCACGGACCACAGACCCAGCCGGAGACCCGCCCTCGATGGCCCTGCGGGTGTTCTGATACCAGGATGCCGTCTGCTACGGGTCGTCTAGCTCCACGACCTCGGGACCCTCTCGCCGCCTCCAAACCTCCCGCTTCTGCTGTAGTGACTTCTCGGGTGGGTTGGGAAACCCCATCGCTCTGTGCTCGATGGGGCCTCGGGACGCTCTTGGAGACCCCCAAGTGCGCGCTGGCCTCTGGGCACTGCCGTGTGTCTTGCCATCAATACGGGCTGCCAGGTGAACGCAAGATCCGCAAAACGTGCACCTTTCACAGTCCCGCTGTGCCCTGTGAGACCTGCTGATGAGTTGGTGATGCAGCCTCTTACCTGCACAGAGGAGGCCACGGGCCCCGCGTTTGCTTTCCACGCGCGAACGTGGTGAAGCACTGAACCCGGGCGGCGAAACGAGCCGGTGCAGAAACGGAGTCAAAACCAAACCAACCCCCAAGTCTGTGCTGTCTCTCACCTCAGAAGCGGATTGAAATCGTCCTATTGAAAACGTAAAGGATGGAGCCACGGGTCACTTTGGCGGTATCTTCGTGGCCCTGGCGTTTGGGATCTAAAACCAAACACCAAAGGTTTTCGGAGGATTATAACCAAATCCCAGTGCATGAGCGCTGCGGAAGTCTGGGGTGTGGTCGCCCCAAGAGCTCAGGCGGCTCCGCAGGCGCGGGGGGGTGGGGGGGGCTGCAGGCCGAGCCGCTGGGCAGCAGGAACCAACCAGCAGGTGAGCAAATGGCAACGACCCCGGAGCCTGGCAACGCCCCGGTTTCTGCTTCTTCGTGTGAACTGAGGCTATTTTTGCTGGACACAGAACTCCAGGGAGGGGGCTTCTTCCTCCCGCTTGCCTTTGTTCCGGCACCTGGCCCAGGAGTCAGGGTCGCTAACTGAGGGAGGGTTAGCTTGTCACAAGCCCGGGCCTGCAGGTCTCAAATATGAGCTCAAATACAGGCAATTAAGGACAAATTAATTTTGTGACCGCTGAGTGTGACCTGGCGAACCTGAAGCTGTGAGACAAGGAGCCAGCAGAAGCACCGAGGCCCTGGCTCGCCCCTGTTCAAGCACACGTCTGGTAAGGACGGGAGAGCAGCCTGCACGGTCTGGGACTGGCACGTGGGGAGACGAAGCACAGATTTGAGCAAAGAACCTGTAGAAGAACCAAGGAAGAGACCCCCACCCCCGCCCCGAAGGAAGGAGGCAGCACCCGGAAATAGGGTCGCTCGAGAGGGTTTAGCTAAGGGACCACGGCCAAGAAACCCAACAGGGGGAGCAGAAGCGGGGCCTCGTCTCCCCCAGCGGGCGAGCGGCTCGGGGGCCCGGGAAGATCCAGGACCTCAGCACGACAGGGGCTCCGTCCCGGGAGGAGGAAGACGACCCAGGCCGGCCCCACCGCGTGCCCTTGCCCTGGGGAGCCCGGGGCAGCAGCACAGCGCAGGCCTGAGAGTCGGCCTCGAGCCCCGGGGGGGCGGGGGGGACGGGATGGAGGGGAGGACCCCCAGCACCAGCACCAGCGACCAGCAGGGCCTAAGTCTCACCCGTTTGGCCCAGAATTCAAGCAACGCACCTGAGTCCAGGAGGGCTCCTTATGTGACTTTTACCAAAAATAAAAGAGACGTAGACTCTGTTTTTCCTACCACGTCTCTGTACTGTGGTTGGTTCCTTTCTGTTTCTTTCGCACTGAAGGTGGTGGTGGCGTCACTTTGCATGTGGCTGAGCCTGCAGGACAAGCGTGATTTCATGCTCGTACCCGCGGGGGGAGGCCCCAAGAGCGGCTCAGGAAGCAGGCACTGGACGAGCCATGACCTCGAGCAGAGGGCACCGGCATCGCGCACCCGCGTCCCCACCCTCCCGCGGCCCTGGGCCTGCAGGCCGTGGCAGGGGCTCCTCTGCGCCTCCGCCCTTAGTCCCCCCCCGGAGAAGTCCTCCCCCAGAGCCCCCCTCTGTCCACCCAGCTGGGCAGCAGCGGGGGCAGGAGTCGCCGCTTCCCTTCCCATCTTCTCTGCGGTCTCCGCCTCTGGGACAGCGGCACGGAGGGAGCTCAGCCCGCCGCCCCCCTGCAGGCTCTTCTCTCTGGGCCTCGGGCCTCGATTGTGCGGCTTGTGGGCTCCGCATCTAAGGCTCTTCGGGCAGAGGCTGTGCTGATGGTTGGGCCTCTGGGGGCCTGCCCTCCCGGGGTGGCCTCACGCCCGCATTGGGGGGGCCCCAGCTGTGGGACCAGCCCCTTCCCAGGGCCACACCCGGAGTGGCCTGCGTGGACCGCGGTTCTCAGCACCTCACACAGGTGCATCGGGGGCATCGGGGTGCATCGGGGTGCGGGCAGGAGGGTGCTGAACCAAGGGAACCAGCGTCTCCGCAGGGCCCGGGGCAGGGGAGCGGGGAACCCAAGAGCCCCAACCTCTGACGGCGGACGGTGGAGGGGTGGCCAGGAACTCTTAGCAAATCATGATTCGATGCAGAAAAGTTTTACTGTTTCTTCTAACTCGAAAATTTCAGGGCACCTGGAGGCTCAGCAATGGAGTATCTGCCTTCGGCTCAGGGTGTGACCCCGGGTCCCGGGATTGAGTCCTGCGTCAGGCTCTCTGCAGGGAGCCTGCTTCTGCCTCTGCCTGTGTCTCTGCCTCTCTCTCTCTCTGTCTTTCATGAATACATAAATAAATAATCTTAAAAAAAACTAAAAAATTTCTTCAAATCTGTGAATTATTTTATTTTTATTTTTTTAAATCTATGAATTATTAAAATGGGAAAATACTTCCTTAGGACATGAAACACAAAGATTTCTTATTATTATTATTGTTAGTTGTTGTATATTATTTTAAGTTGATTATAATGTTGAATTTCAAGAGTCTTATAGCTGACACCAAATATTTTCGACAGTTTTTTGGAGGATCACTCTTTGGTAGAGTTTTTACAGTCTTAACTTTTAATCCATGGCTAATGGTTGACTTTCCCCCAGATACTTTCGTATAATCCCCATTAACATTCTGTCGTGAATTAACGCTTAATTAAAATATATAATCATGCTCTAATTCCTTGCTTGTTTCCCTAAATTCCTCGCTATTTATTAATACATTACAGAGCATAATATTTGCATTTTAATTAACTTCTTCATAGTTAATAATCATTTGTCATTGCCTTTGTATCTGTTCACAAACAATAGCTAATTCTCTAATCTATTAATCTATACTCCCACTCCACAATTGCTTTATCTTGTAATTTCTCACTAAACTGGGAAAATATTTACAAGGGCTTTCTCTCTTTGTTAAGTGCTTTTTAAAATTATTGCTGTACGCTCCAGGAAAGCTCACCATGCTATGCAAAATCCATCGATCTGCTTAAAATGTATGTAATCTGGGGGAATGGGGGCCACATAAAATAAATTAGTGTGGTGCTAAACAAGCCTCATTCGTGATTTAATCACTTTGTCACTTTTGACAAGAGGATCCTTTCATTTTGCAATGCGCCCAATCAATACTGCCCTGATATAAATAACAATCTATGGCCTTCCTGTTCTGGATTCTTACTTTATAGGGACACAGGGGGGAGCCTTTTCTTACTAGTGAATTAATCCTGAAACATTCCTTTTTTTTTTTTAAGATTTATGTACTTATTTATTCATGAGAGACACAGAGAGAGAGAGAGGCAGAGACATAGGCAGAGGGAGAAGCAGGCTCCATGCAGGGAGCCCGACGCGGGACTCGACCCCAGGACTCCAGGATCAGGCCCAGGGCTGAGGCAGGCACTAAACCGCTGAGCCACCCAGGGATCCCCTAATTCTGAAACATTCCTAAACGGTAATATCTTGAGCAAGGTGACTTCAATGAAGAAGGTCAACTCAGCTTCAGTCAATACACAAGCTCTGGATAGTTTTTATTTTTGTATTAAATATTATAAATAAATTATTTATTTATTTATATTTATTTTATTAATTATTTTATTAATTATTTATTGTTTTATTTTTGTTAAATATTATAAATAAATTGTTTATTTTTATTTATTTATTTATTTATTTTTATTTATTATTTATTTTTCTTTCTAATTTTAGGATTTAGTTTTTCTTTTGTATAAATTTATTTTTTATTGGTGTTCAATTTGCCAACATATAGAATAACACCCAGAGCTCATCCCGTCTAGATCGTTTTTAAAAGGTTTTCTGAAACACTAAGGGAAGGGGAAAAAAAAAGCATTTGGTAAAGAGGCATTGTCTTATCTGATTTTTAAAATATTAGAATCATGGCTTCATACAAATATATGATGGACGTACGCCACCGATTGTTTTGCCTCGTTAGTTACCGAGCGGCCAGTGAGCAGCTAAGGCGAGTGCGGATCTCGTCGTGCAGGGGTGAAGGGGCCGCCAACGGGGCAGGCGAGGAGGAGGTCTTGGTGTTAGATACAGAATCCGTCGATGAGAAACAGGACGACCGAGCACCACCTCCCAGGGATCTTTGGCACTGACTGGAAGTTATTTGCATTTTAAGAGAGAAAGTTCAGGCGTTCATCTCTGTCCCTAGAAAGTTATACACTAGTCTCTTCAATGAAGAAAGTCAAAGTTTCAAGTCCGATACTACATTTTTCAGGTTTCAGATAATTTTTCTGACAAAGGCTATTTAACAGCTAAATAGAGAGAAAGAAAGAAGAAAGAAAGAAGAAAGAAAGAAAGAAAGAAAGAAAGAAAGAAAGAAAGAAAGAAAGAAAGAAAGAAAGAAAGAAAGAAAGAAAGAAAGAAAGAAAGAAAGAAAGAAAGAAAGAAAGAAAGAAAGAAAGAAAGAAAGAAAGAAAGAAAGAAAGAAAGAAAGAAAGAAAGAAAGAAAGAAAGAAAGAAAGAAAGAAAGAAAGAAAGAAAGAAAGAAAGAAAGAAAGAAAGAAAGAAAGAAAGAAAGAAAGAAAACCTGTATATAAACAAGGAGGGGGCGGGCATCACAGGGACAGGGACCTGGGGGTGTGAGCCGCGCCCCACGGGGCAGCTTGCCCTTGGCGGAGCGCCCGCCCGGTTCCTGTGCACCCACGGTCCCAGCACCAGCTGCTGTTTTAACCTCCTACTGCTGTTTTAACAAAAATCTGGAAAATATAAGGCTCTTTGGGGGAAAACAATGATTTGTGCAATGCTACGTAGAGAAAAAAAAAAAAAAAGGTGTTTCCAGGCTCACGTCTTCATCTCCTCTGAGCTCGGGATGAACGGAGGCTGGAGGAGTCGCCCTGCGGACGCTGGACGTTCTGGGCCCTGACAGGGTGGCCGCCACCTGCCTCCCGAGCGCATCCTTCCTGCCCCGCGATGGTCAATGGGACGTGCACGGTGCTGCCCTCCGCCTGGGGTCCCCGGGCCCCCGGGTGCTCTCCCTGAACCCCGAGCTCCGGGGAAGCCTGAGGGCGGCCGGCTCCTCCTGCTCCCCGTGGGCTTCCTGGGCCCGGAGAGGCGCTGGCCCAGGCTGGGGAGCCTGTCCCGCCGCTGCCCGAAGCGCCCGGCTTTGCGCTGCCGAGTGTGGGCACCGGGGGTCCACGGCCCTGACCACGACACCGCAGCGGGGCACGGTCACCGGACCCCTCGGGAGGCTCTGGACTCGGATCCGTTGGCCGTGTCACTCCCCCAGGGCCGGCGTCCGGGTCTCACTCGGGACCCCTCAGCCAGAGCCGCGCTCTGTCCTCTGTTTCTGCAGATGGACAGGCCAGGTGCGCGTCACCACAGCGCCAGCCCGCAGGTGCCGGAGAGTGGCCCGCTGTGCACCTCCCCTCCCCGCTCCCCAAAGTTGCATTTGTCCGCGGCGTTCAGAGCTGGGTCCCACGTTGTCCACGGCCACATCCCCTCCCCGGCGCCGGTGGGGTCCCGGACAGTCCTGCCCAAGATGAGGCCCCGCCGCCGCCTGCTGAGCCCTTCCTGCCGATGCCGGGAGGGGTGGCGGGACGTGCCCACGCGGGCCCACGCCGGAGCTCGGGAGCTCGCCCAGGAGTCTGAGCCGTGGCAGCCCCGCCGCATCCCGAGGGGTGGGTGGTGCGGAGCTTTCCACCGGGCGGCTCCTCGCAGCCTGACGTGCCCCTGCCCCCACCCCCCGCCCCGGGCCCAGCAGCCTTCCCCAGCGACCTGAGAACATCACAGTCCATGTCCCGTCACAAAGATTCGAACAAGCGGCCGGGAGCCCCGGGGCGCCTTCCCGCCTCCCGCCCTGCCCTGGCTCCCACTCCGGGCCCCCAGAGCCCTGGGCCCCCCTCCTTCCTGCCCGGGCTGCTGGCCCCCAGCTTTCCCTCCAGCTGCCCCCCGGTCACCCCGTCACTGCCCGAAGCCGGTGAGCCTAAGCAGGAGGACGGCTCGCCTGCGCAGAGTCCCCCCTCCGCCCCGAGGCCGAGTGAGTCCGCCCGCCGTCCCTGAACGAGGAAGCCGAGGACCCCGGTTCCCTGGTGTGATCGTGAGCCCCAGCTCTGTCGCTCAGTGTTTGTCCCACAGAGGACCTTCCTCGCCTTGTGGCCACCAGCGCCATCTGTCCCCCCCCCCCCCCCGAGCTCCCTCCCGGAGCAATCCTTCATTTGTGTCCTGACTCTCTAGACAGTGTCCTCAGCCGCTTATTGAGCCCACCCCCGGGCCGGGACGTGTAAGAGCTGGGGATGCAGGAGTCTGGGTGCGAGTTCAATGGGGTGCGCGCCTTCCAGGCCCTGGTGCCACCTGTCCTGGTGTGCCTTTGGGGCACCTGCCCCCGCCCCTCTGGGCACCTGCCCCACCCCTGGGCATCTGCACCTGCCCCCGCCCCTGGGCACCTGCCCCACCCCCTCTGGGCACCTGCCCTGCCCCATCCCACCCAGGGAGCCTGGGGGTGCTGAGCCCGAGCCCTGCACTGCGTCCCTGCAGGATGCAGACGAGGAGCATCCCCAGCTGGCCAGTCCTTCCCAAACACCCCTGAGCAAGCGGGTTGGTCGTTCCCCATCATTCGGGGATGGATTGTGGGTCAACGTGCTGTGTAACCTGGGGGTCGTGTTGGGCACCCTCGTTCTCCCGGGGATCTTGGGTGCTGGGGCCGGGTCCCGGGGCCCTGAGGGACGCAGCAGCCCGCCCTCCCCGCACCCGCATCCCATAACAGGCTGTGACCTCTAGTTTTGTCTTGTGGACCTAAGCGTCCTCTCTGCCCCGCAGCCTGGCTCACTTATTTAATCCTCACTGTAAAACCGAGGTTAGACGTTTAACCCTGTAGAAAACAAAGGCAACCTCAAGAGCAGGAAGGAAACATAGTGTGCATGGTCACGGGTCCGGTGCCCGGCACGGTCGGGTTCGAGGCTGGGTACGTCTTCCAAACCTCTTGCCCCTGCCCTGCCTGTGGAGTGAGGGACACCTGGTCCCCCCGGGCAGGTGAGTGTCGAGGAGGGAGGGGCCCAGCAGGTGCCCCGGGCGTCCCAGGAGGGTGGGGGTGCAGCGGCCTCGGAGCTGCATCCCTGCACCTGTAGCTGGGCCGCGACCCCCCCAGGGCGCCCTCCTCCCTCCATCGGGGCCACCGCCCACCCCACATGCGAAAATCCCTTAAACAAAGCAAAGGACAACGGACAGTTCATTTGTTGTTGTTGTTGTTTTGGCACAAATCTGGTACCAAGACAAAACAGAGTCAATTTACTGATCTAATTTGCAGATTAAAGTCCCTGCCATTTGCATGTGGAACCTTTGAAGACCCTCCTCCGCGTGAATCCTGCGCATGGGAAATGGGGACCGTGTTCAAGGGGAAGGACCTCCAAGCTTTTGCATTGTTGTAAATTCTCTTTTCAGTGGATTTCTCTAAGACAGCGTATCTACTTCTGTGGGGAAAAAGGGCTGGAAAAAGGGAGCGTCTCAAGAGGGCCGGGGTCACGGCCGGGGTTAATTCGGTGCCGTCTGGCTGGGAACGGTCTATGATCGCCCGCGGTTTCTCTCGCTGAACTTTTTAACGAGAAATCCAGCCGGCGTTTCAGCCGCGACGGAGTCTCTCCGGGTCACCGCGCACACCGCCTTCTCCTCGCTCTTGTTTGGCCCCAGATGAACGACTGGAGGGGCCGGAGGGGCTCCCACCCCTGCCGTTTCGCTGTGTGTCTACACGACCTGAGGCCGCAGTGTGAACGGGGGTGGCACACGGGCGCCCGGGCGGCCGTCTACACGTGTGCGAGGATCACCGGCCTGGGCCCGGGGATGCCCGCTGACCCCCGCCGTCGGGAGAGCGGCGCCTTGGACTTGCTCAGCCGAGGACGGGTTGCCACAAATAGTAGATTTGCAAAAAAAAAAAAAAAAAAAAGTTGCAATATCTGCAAATGACAAGAAAGGGAGGTGGCGCCCGTCCAGCCCGTCCAGCCCGTCCAGCCTGCGTGGGGTCGGGGTGGGTGCACGTGCTGCGAGCGGCATGCCCGGGCTGGGAGCTGATGGGTGCCGGTGCCTGGCTCCTGCTGGGCTCCCAGGACCACGTCGGGCTTGCCGTTGGCCCAGGCACCTCATGCTTCAGATGCGCTGACGTTCACGGATGTGCGGTGTTCTCCGTCTCCCGGGGGTTTTGGGGTCTCGCTGGTCATCGTCTCGCCTCTCACCGCCCTCGATGCCTTCCACCCCCGGCTCCCAGGCGTGCTTTTCCCCGTTCAGCCGCCCCTGCTCTACCGTCCGGGGCTGCTTTCCCGTGAGCGGGAGTCCGGAGCCACTTTCCACCGAGTGACTGCTGGACGATCTTTCGTGAGCGGCACGGAGATTGCTTTTGGCCGCGGCCCACGGACACGCTGGCCCTTCGTCCCCGTCTCTCCCACGCCAGCTCAGAAGCCCCCACAGACACGCGCAGACATCATGTTCATTCGCACCTAGTGAGCACCACTTACCGTTTGAATCGGTTGCTCTTATTAACCTCCGGGCGTAAAATCCTCTTGTCGTCTACCCCTCTCCGCGCATCAACTAGATGTGGGTCCGATTATCTGTGTCACATCTGTTAGCAGAAGGTAGAAGAATTCATTCCGTCTTTCTTTTTTGCTGTTGTTGTTTGATGACTTTCTTTTTTGTTGTTTTTATACGTATTTTGCATTGGGGTTGGATTTGCCAACATATAGTATAACCACCAGTGCTCATCCCGTCAGGTGCCCCCCTCGGTGCCCGCCCACCTCCCCTTCCACTATCCAGAATGTATGCATCTGCTGGGCCACCTGGTGTATGACTCAGTCTCCATCTATATGACGATGCAAGATCCGAGTAGAAGGGCATTTAGTGAACACTATTTGCATTGAGAAAGTTAGAGATTACAGAAGGGATCCGCTGCCCGTTTATCCACAAAGTGCTAATCTTCTCCACTGAGTGGCTTCACGTGGGTGGAAACGCTTGGCAGCCTAACACCCACATGTCCGGCTCTGTGCACAGTGCGCCCCAAACTCACATTTTGGGACTTACCCCTCTGTGTGATGGGGCAGGAGGCGGGGCTCTGGGAGGCGGTGAGGTCTCCAAGGTGCAGCCCCCGGGATGGGATTCGGGATTCGCACCCAGTCGGAAGAGACAGGGGAGCGACTCGCTCTCTTGCCACCTCGTGAAGACACGGCCAGGACGCGGCCCTGTGGCAGCCAGCGACAGGCCTCATGGGGAACCCAGCGTGCCGGCACCTGACCCCAGATTCCCAGCCCCCAAACCTGCAAGGAACGAGGGTGACCTTTGAGCCCCAGGAGAGCAGGGAAGTCTCACGGCCCTGAACTCCACCACTGCCGATCTGAACGTCCCCCGATTCGACAGTTGTCTGACCCGCAGGAGACTTTAAATTGGGGTTCTGATTCTTCCTTCGAGACCAAAGTGCCACGGGATAAATTACAGACCGGGGCCCTGTTCAGTCAGTGGAATAGTGCCCCAGTTAACCTACATCATATCTGTAATATTTAATTTGCTATTTTCTGACTGTTGGATAAAAACAATGTATTTACCCATTAATGTTTTTTTTTAAACTTAAATTCAGAGGCTTAAAAATGATTGTTTATGCTGATGTTTTCTATATGTGACTGAACAGTCCGCCTGTGGAGAACGTGCCCAACTATTCAAGAGGCAGATAAGTTCGCCCGATGGCTCTCAAGAACCTATCGATTTCCGCTAATGTCTTCTTTATCCATTTTTCATTGTTCAGCAGAATAAAGTGATGAACACATAGATCTTTTGTGACCAGACAGTGGCCCGCTGGGCCGCACGCACGCACGCACATGCACTCACGGCGCCAGATCTCAAATGAAACACGTCCTGGAAATGTGTTTCCTAAGCAGATTCCGGTCTCTTTGAGATTCTTCCCAAAATGCGTGTATGCATGACAAAATAGCTTCCATACTGCGTCCCGCCCCCCGAAGCTGCTTAATGCTTTTGCACTATATACGGTGAAGGAAAGCACTGGTCTGGGAACAGAGGAGGAGAACAGAAGAGTGGAAGGCAAATGCTCACTGAGACCATGGAGGGCTGCACCCTCCCGCTCTGCATCTGCTGCAGGGACCCTGGCTGCTCCCGCCCTGTGGGCCAGTGGCAGGTGGAAGGCTGACAGGACCTCCTCTTACTGCCGGGCTTCCACATGGCACATGTAAGGTATGTGGCTTGGAAGATGCACACAGCGAAGGGTCCTATACTCCATAGACGGTCCCTGTCTAAGCATCGGTTTAACCGTGGGGTCCCCACCTGGGGTGTCACCCACAGGGTGGCCAGTCTGCATCCCCCGGCGCCGTGATGCTCCACCTGCAGCACCAGGCCGGGCGGACCTACAGTGCCACTCAGAGCTCATCTGGTGAATCTGTTGTTTTTAGACACTTGAGAAAAATTATAGTTACTTGAAAGGCATGTTTAGAATCTCACTGAAAACGGATTAGAGCTTAAATCTTTCCGCAACTGCACACACACATAATCGGTTAGTTTTTAAACCATCCGGCTAATCACAGGCAAAACTCTCCGAAGAACATCCGTCGTCTCTTTCATTGGCAAGCTTGGCACAAAAAAGATATTAAAATTGGGCAGCCCGGGTGGCTCAGCGGTTTAGCACTGCCTTCAGGCCCAGGGCATGATCCTGGGGTCCCAGGATCGAGTCCTGCATCGGGGTCTCTGCATGGAGCCTGCTTCCCCATCTGCCTGTGTCTCTCAGGAATAAATAAATAAAATCTTAAAAAAAAGATATTAAAATTAAGTGAAGCAATCAGTTGGATTAAAGGCACGAAGAAGAAAAGACGAGCCGACGACACCCAGGATGCTGGATTTTCCACAAATCCTTCCTGGAAAACATGCGGTGGCGTTTTTTTCGTTTGTACCCACTTCTGATGCTTTTCCAAATTTGCCCTCCTGCTTTCTCTTCTGTAGTTGGAACCATGGGTGCAGACCGCACGCGAACTAATGCGCTATCAGACCCGAGTGGATTGCTTTCTTTGCGAGAATTGCAGCAGATCTTTTCTCCCACTGGTCAAATATGTTAATGGTCAGAGAAGGGTCCTGAAGGTCACATTTACGTGGTTTCTAAAAAGGAGACGTGTGGCCCTCTCCGGAAGTTTCCACGAATCCAAACATGAAGCTTGTAGCCTTTCGTGTCGGCCGGTTTTGCTTTGCGATGTCAGCTGAAAAACGGCCCCAAAGGACCTCTGGACGTTCATACCTTGAACCCCGGGTGGGTGCGTGGCCTTCGCCCATGGATTCCATTAGGGACCTGAGATGGGGTGAGTGTCCTTCCGTCCCCTAGTGGCTCCCTCTGCACTCACAAGTGTGCAGCAGTGAAGAAGCCCGCTTGTCACGAAGCGGGTGCTCTGTGGTGCTGCTTGAGATGAGGGGTGGGCATGCAGCCAAGGACGCTGGGCGGCCACGGAGACTGTGAGAGGCAAAAATCAGCCTATCCTTAGAGCCTCCGAGGACAGCGCACCCCATGACACCATCTCCACCCAGTACGATCAACCCGGGGCATCGAGCCTGCAGAACTTGAATGGTTTTGTCTGTGCCAAGTGCACGGCCGTGCGTCACGGCAACCACAGCAGGTGCACGCAGCTGGGAGCTGGGTCTGTCCGTCGCCCACCTACATGCGTGCGACCTAGGAATCTGCTCCTTGTCCACGCCCAAGTAGCATTCCACCATGTGGACGCATCGGGCTGTGTCTTCTTCAAGACGTGATAGATATTTGGGCAGCGAAAGCCTTCTCATCCCTCGCATAAGGATGCAGCCAGCACCCAGGTTTGGGTTGTTTTCCGTGGTAATGTTTTCATTTCTCTTGGGTAAACCCTGAGGAGTGTGATTACTGGGTTGCATGATAAATTATGTTTATGAGAAACAGCTAAGACGTTTTCCCAAAGTAGCTGTATCATTCTTCATTTCAATAAATCACGTGCACGCGAACCAGAGACTGCCTCTTTCAGGCAGTTTATCTCCATTTGTTTCTTCTTTGCCTGATGTTAACCATTTTCGTGTACGTGTAGGGGTATCTCACTCGCATTTCACACGACTTAGACGTCTCTAAAATTCTGCGTTTGTAGCTATAAAATCTATGAAACTGTAGATTCGATTTCATGTATAACACAGGAAGGATGATGGGCGTCATCAGCAGAAAGCCGTGAGGATGAAATGCTAACCCGGCTGCAGACACAGTGTTGGGCACACAGTCGGCGACCCACAAATGCGAGTTCCTCTCTTGTTTTCAGAAAACGAGTCTGCATTGCTGACACCGTGACGCGCCACAGCACGCTTCCTGCAATGGCGTTCACGGTGAAGCTTTTATGAAATGAAAAATTCCACTTTCCAGGTACGCCAAGGAACGTTAGACGCCTAGTGGGTCCCCTTCAATGTCAATCTCGTGACTCACTGAGGTTGAGATTTTAATGTCCTCCGTCGTGAACTTCTGGTGCCTTTAAGCAGATGAAGGGTGTGTGTTTGGTTTACAAGACTATTATTAAAATCCTGAAATCAGGACGCCCGGGTGGCTCAGTTGTTGAGTGTCTACTTTTGGCCCAGGTCGTGACCCCGGGGTCCCAGGATTGAGTCCCGCTTCGGGCTCCCTGCAGGGAGCCTATTTCTCTCCCTGTCTATGTCTCTGCTTCTCTCTCTGTGTCTCTCATAAGTAAATAAATAAAATCTTCAAAAAATAAAATAAAATACTGCAATCACTCTAAGCCATGGCCACGTATTACACTCCGGTGGAAAAGATCTAATATTTCTTCATCATCGTCTATGCGACGTGCACGGGGCTAGAATATGAGACATGTGGTTCTTTGGTTCTTAAGGACACCAATGACGGCTCTATGCTGTCACCGCTCGGCGGACACTGGCACTGCTATTTAAACAGTGGGCCTCTTTCCTCGTGTCACGAAACGCGTATAATTCCAGGCTTCCGGGCTGAGGAAATATAAATCCATAGAACCACATGACTGAGCGGACACGAGAGACATACATTTTGCAGACGTTTTTGTCATTCCTAAATCTTCATGGTGATTTCACATTGGTTGTGGGCGGGGACGTTGGCCAGGCTGCATGAGTGGAATGGGAGTTCCTGAGGCCCACGTGGGTGGCTCGGAGATGGTGGGGCCAAGGCAGTGTAGACGCACAGTTAACATCCCAGCCCTTAGTGGAGGAAGCAACTGTCCAACCCAGGCTTCTGTCCTTCCCCCTGATGTTTGACTGACCTGCTCTGTGCACGATGTTCAACCATTTTCCAGGGATCTGATTTTAAAACCTCTCCACTTGGGCGCCTGTGGGGGTTCAGCAGATGAAGCATCTGCCTTGGGCTCAGGTCATGATCCAGGGTCTGGGGTCGAGCCCAGTGCAGGGAACCTGCTTCTCCCTCTCCTGCTCCTCACTCTGTTCTCTCTCGCACACGCGTGCATTCTCAAATAAATAAGTAAAATCTTTAAAAAAATAAAATTAAATCTTCCCACTGGAAAAAAAAAGGTAATAAGGATTTTAAAACATGTGCCAGGAGGCGAAAATTCTCCAAGTGGGGTGAGGAAGCTGGCAGAGGGGAGCCTGACGAGGCGAAGTGCATCCCAGGTGGGTGCCATGAGGTGTGGGCTGACCTGCCCAGGACGGGCATCGTCTAAGTGGCAGCCTGATGAGGGGCACCCAGCGGCGAGGTACGCAGGTCGGGCCCCCTGCTCACCTCCTCTTGAGGCACACGTCTCTCCAACTTGGGAGCAGCCGCACGTTCACTGAATCCCTGCTAGTGTGGACAACTGTAGGAACGTCAGGGAAACGTACAATAAGGGTAGCAGGTGGAGGCGAGAGAGCTCTCAAGATGCAGGAAACAGGGAGGGCACATAAGGTGGGCACAAAGGAAGACGTGAAGCTTATGAGACTATTTAACGAGGCGACGTTTGATAAGTCCGGTGTTCGTTGACGGTGGTAACACCCAGGTTGTTTTTCACCGATGAGTCAAGTACTTGGAAATGAAGGAGAGTCCGAGACTGAGCCCGACTCTAAGTGTATGAGCATCTCGTTAACACCACATGATTTCAACAGTATCACCGAGTGGTCGTTGCACTGCAATCCTGAGCCCCAAGGACTCAGCAGTAACGCACCCCACACTCCACTGGTAGTTTTCTTGGGGAGTCGAAGGAGGAGAAAGCGGACTATGATGCTGTGATAGTGTTGACTTTAGTGTGGGCTCTTTCCCACACATACGGTCCTAAAGCCACAGATTTTATTGTCCGCCCCCGTGAAGTGAGTGCGTGACATATCTGAGACACGTGGGGTACAGGACACGTTGGGTCCTACAGGCCTTCTGGGGAAGAACGAGGACGTGCAACAGTTTCCACCGCTCCGCACGTCCTTGGTGTGCAGAGCCCTTGGCCTGTGTGGCCCCTTAGTGCTTAAGACAGAAGAATAAACACACACAGAAAAGAGATCTGGAGACAACTTCAGGGATTTGAAAGACACAGCAGAGCTTCTCTCACGGGCATGCTTCCCCTGGGACAGGCAGCAAAGGCTGCAGGGTTATCCTAACACGGCTCCAAAAACTAGTCCCATAAATAAGAGTGTATGTGGAGGTGTATCCGGGACCAAGGACGCCGAACAATGACGCGTGGGTCTAGATACTCAGGTGACACCGGGAATCCGAGATGGGGAGTCAGAGGATGAGGGGTCAAGGAGGAAAGGAAATTACATACCTCAGTGACCCTCACATTGCTGCTTGAGGAAGTGACCCGTTCATCTTCGGGTTTAGTCCTGGTTACAGATCCAGCCTTTTAACGACATTGAAGGGAGTTCCTGATCTTAGGGGAAAGGCTCCCAGTGCTTCCCCATGGAGAATGATATTTGCTGTGGGCTTTTCGTAGATGGCTTTTAAGATGTTGAGGAATGTTCCTATCCCTACACTCTGAAGAGTTTTGATCAGGAATGGATGCTGTATTTTGTCAAATGCTTTCTCTGCATCTATTGAGAGGATCATATGGTTCTTGGTTTTTCTCTTGCTGATCCGATCAATCACATCAATTGCTTTACGAGTGTTGAACCAACCTTGCATCCCGGGGATAAATCCTACTTGGTCATGGTGAATAATCTTCTTAATGTACTGTTGGATCCTATTGGCAATATCTTGTTGAGAATTTTTGCATCCGTGTTCATCAGGGATATTGGTCTATAGTTCTCCTTCTTGGTGGGGTCTTTGTCTGGTTTTGGGATCAAGGTCACCTGGCCTCATAGAACGAGTTTGGAAGTATTCCGTCCCTTTCTATCTTTTGGAACAGCTTTTGTAGAATAGGTATGGTTTCTTCTTTAAACGTTTTATAGAATTCCCCTGGGAAACCATCGGGCCCTGGACTTTGGTGTCTTGGGAGGTGTTTGATGACTGCTTCAATTTCCTCCCTGGTTATTGGCCTGTTCAGGTTTTCCATTTCTTCCTGTTTCAGTTTTGGTAGTTTGTGGTTTTCCAGAAAAGTGTCCATTTCTTCTAGATTGCCTAATTTATTGGTGTATAGCTGCTCATAATAGGTTTTTAAAATCGTTTGTATTTCCTTGGTATCGGTTGTGATCTCTCCTTTTTCATTCATGATTTTATTAATTTGAATCTTTTCTGTTTTCTTTTTAATAAGCCTGGCTAATGGTTTATCTGTCTTATTAATTCTTTCAAAATACCAACGCCTGGTTTTGCTGATCTGTTCCACAGTTCTTCTGGTCTCTATTTCAATGAGTTCTCCTCGAATCTTTAGTAACTCTCTTCTGCTGGGTGTAGGATCTATTTGCTGTTTTTTCTCCAGCTCCTTTAGGTGCAAGGTTAACTTGTGTATTTGAGTTTTTTTCCAGTTTTTGAGGGATGCTTGTATTGCAATGTACTTCCCCCTCAGGACAGCTTTTGCTGCATCCCAATGATTTTGAACGGTTGTATCTTCATCCTCATTAGTTTCCATGAATCTTTTTAATTCTTCTCTATTTCCTGGTTGACCCTTTCGTCTTTTTGTAGGATGCTCTTTAACCTCCATGTGTTTGAATTTCTTCCAAATTTCTTCTTGTGACTGAGTTCTAATATCAAAGCATTATGGTCTGAAAATCTGCATGGAATGATCCCAATCTTTTGGTATCGGTTGGGACCTCATATGTGACCCAGTATGTGGTCTATTCTGGAGAAAGCTCCATGTGCACTTGAGAAGAATGTGTATTCAGTTGCATTCAGATGGAATGTTCTGAAGGGAAGGGATGTGCGGAGCTGACAGTGGAGCAACAGACCCCTGTCGATGACTTGCAGGTATTTTGTGGAGAACTGGGGAGACACGGGGAGAAGCTGGCCCTGAGGCTGCTCTGGGGCTCAGGGCAAGCACACGCAGAAACTGACCCACAGTAAAAACACACCATCTGGTAACAATAGGGCAGAAACTGGGCCGCGCTGGCTGGGAGCTCGGCAGACGCTGCCCTGATCTCCCCACAGAGTCCCGGTGGTTCAGGATCTGCATCTTATGTTTACCTTTGGTGTTAACAAGGTGACTCGGAGGTGACTGCACGGAATTCTCTGCTCCACAATCACAAATGTATGGGATAAAACTAAGGAACATTACATGTTTGTTTTTTGTTTTTTTGTTTTTTTGTTTGTTTTTGCTTTTCTATTTTGTTAATTATAAAGGCAAGTTTCCCCCACTGAAATGCAGAAATCAGTGGTAGAATAATAACAGAGAAAAACTCCTAAGCCATATCATAAAAACCTGAGAGCACAGACTAGGTGTGTACTGGGAGGAGGGAATGGCCAGATGACCGGCCATCGAGGGTAAGGTGGAGGTATCAGGGCATGAGGATGGTCATCCCCTCAGCCTGCCGGCCTCCTCTGGGTCTTCACCATCAGGAGCACAACATGCAAACTTCAGTACAAGAGCTGGTAAACCGTGGCACTATTCTTGGAGCCCGTGACCAGATACTGGTTGTCTGAAGACACATCACGACACAGAATATCCGTAGGCTACGCTGCCTGAAACAACCTTTGTAGAGAAGGTGCAGCTATGCAGTGGATCGACTCGTCCAGTGTGGTCACAAAATAGCTCCCACAGGAGGCAAACTTGAGGTTGTGGTGGTTGACGTATTTATGAAGGACTGCCTTGAACTTCTCTCTCCGATGTGTGTGGAGGATTATGACATCACTTGTTCTCAAGCCTACCAGCACCCAGTCCTCACTGGGGTCGTGGGTAATGCTGAGGATCTCATGCTGCCATCCTGGCATAGGGTAATGCTGAGGATCATGGCCATCCTGGCAAAGGCGACACGGGAAACGGTCCTGCTCAGGGCCCTGAGCACAGATATGCCCCCGATTCAGCGCGTCTCCCACGGCCCGGGGCACGCACACCATCTCTCCGGACGAGGACATCTACATGGGCCTTTCGCAGTTCACGGCGCATGTGCTGTTCCCAGGAAACGCTGCTGTTACTCTCACTTGGTGGCTGATTAACCAAAGCTCTGGGCTGAGGACTCACCCATGTCTCCAAGGACACAGTGGGACAGAGGAGGACTGACCGGCAGGGGTGCGATGGGCTCTGTCCAGAGCCGGCCACCACTTCCTGTCCCACCTCCACTTACCCAGGGTTTACAAAGTGTCCCTTCCCACCAACTGCATGTCAGTGAGTGAGCAAAGGGAAGCCGACAGGACATGTAAGGGGACACGGAGCAGCAGAGGGAGGTGTCTGTCCTGCTGTGCCCAGTGGAGGACAGACCCTGGACCAGGGGATCGGCTGGAGGACAGACACCAGGACAGGGGCTTGGCTGAAGGACAGAGAGGAGCCTCCATGCTGGCAGAGGCTCCACGTTCAAGGATATCACAGCAAGCTCTTCTCTCCAGGCAATGACTATCATGTGTCACCAACTATGGCCTCCTGACCTGTGTCTGGCTCTCCTGTGGACACTCTGCTCATTTTCTGTTTCAGGGGCTGCAGACGCATTTAGGGAATAGAGTCATGGCCGGCCTTTCCTCCTTGGACAGGGCTCCTGGACCACGATCTGGACATCAGGCTCCGTGTCATCAGACGCCCCAGGTGGTGGCGAGGATGCCGGGGCAGGGCTGCTCCAAATTTGACCTTTCCACATGTTGAGCGTGCTGGTGGGTGAACCGATGTCAACTTTCCTACCTTTGGGCCTACGGGTTCCACAAATACCCTCTTAGGAACAGGGGTTACAATGATTTTTCATTAACCAGGGTAGGGCTGCATGTAGGTATCACAAGACATTTAGTCCCTGAAAGAATAACAATCCTTAATAACACTTGGTTGAAAATGTCCTATTTTCTGAACCCCAGCGCGAGCTAGACGGTCAGCGCGCTTACTGACTGGGGCAGAATCTGTCAAGAATACGTAGCTTGTGTCCTGAAATCTGATATTTTCATGACATTTCAATGCTTTGAGAGGGAATTGGAATTCTGATTTATCGGAAGGGTTAGCTGGGCTGGACCGGTTAACGCTCGTGGAAAAGCAAAACTCTTTCCAAGCCCCGGGTGATGTGCTCAGGTGCTGCGGGGGGGATTTGGAGGAGCAGGGCCTCTGAGAGCTGCTGTGTAGGAACAGGCTGATTTGGGGCCTTGGTGGGAGTGTAGGCAATGATGACGTGGACCAGGGCCCTGGTGAGCTCTGTTGCAAGACGTTCGGACACGGCCCAAAACTTTCTCTCCAACCTGAGACCCATTGCAAGGACATGGCTCAGACCATGGTGTGTCCCTTGGACTTTAGTAGGTGACAACTCCTCATGCTTCTCATGTAGCTTTATTTTGATCAATGGGTAGCCCCTTTCTGACTTTAGCATAAACCATCGGCACTTCGGGGAGGTGGTCACCTGGGCAGCTCATGTCGTACAACGCTGGTCTGCGCAGACCCAAGACCGCGACTCACTCCTGCGCTAGCTTATCCTCGAAAATCACAACGGTGATTTTTATGAATATTTATACATAAGCATCAGGGTTCAAATCTGCCATTCGCTAAGCGATCTTAGGAGGTGAACATTCGCACCACCCCTGTTGTAAAAGCTGGAAAAAGGAGATTAAAATACTTAGGGAAGGCGTCGACAGCACCTGCGTGATGGGTCCTGTAGTCAATTCAAACATTCAAAATACTGAGACCTGAGGGGGCAGGGAGTATGAAATCGCATTTGCACTTCTGGGCAAATACAAACGGCAACCTGTAAAATCAAATTAATACAGCAGTCAGGGGCAACAGACAATGGTATCACCCTCAGTTTCAGGTAAAATAGCCCTGATTTCCTTAGGGAAAGAACTGCAATTACTGTCAAGAGGGTTCTCGGGTGGTTAAGGGAGACTCACTTGTAAGCTACCTGCTTCTTTTTTATTTGAATTTTTGAGACGAGAGTATGTTCCCTTCTTAACCTAATAAGCACAAACCTGATAAACTAATCTTCCGCATATATACGAAAGAGTTTTGCCCGGTAAAAAACAGAACCAGGACCGACCAAAATCTTTGTTTCTGAATGTGTTTGGTTTTGGGAGAAAAATGTGCCGGAGGGAGAGGACAGGGGAAGTTAACTATAATCTCCTACTGTGTCGCGGTAACAACCAAGGACACGACTGTAACGCCCCGAGGCGGTGCCGCCGTCCCAGGAAGGTGTAGCTGCAAACTGGAATTAATCAGTGTGCAGATAGGAGGTCCTGTCCGCATATACACCCTCAGAGGGGTCCGCGTGAGCCCCTCAGTAACATATTTACTGCACTCTTCTCTAGGATATATGTCTTCATAACTACGTTGCGGTGAACAGCGACTTCACAAGAAAATGTAAAAAAAAAAAAATGTAAATGCCTACATAACTATGAGGAAGGATACTCTCTCTCCTGTGGCAATTTTGGAGGGGAGTCCTGGATATAATGCCCATTTTCAAGGTCAAGGATAAACAAGGAATTTACTTGACTTGGAAGAAAATAATATATCCTATTCTTCGCCACCTGGTGTTGGTAATAGAGTTGTAAGCTAAGGCTCCATGGTTGTCTTTGAATTCATTTAGGGCTGGTTATTTGTATTTTTTTAGACTCAAGAAATTCAGAGAAAGTTTTAGACAGGATTTAAAAATAACCAGAAGTTAAAAGGATTTGCGAGCCAATGTTTCTCTAAATTACTGGTTAGTGCTGAAGACCAGCCTTCAGCCACCCACTCCTCGCTGATTTGTATGAAGAACGCACGTAGACGGTAATAGGATTCCCCTGGCAGCTTTCCCCAAGCACAACTATGGCCTTCTCACTCCTGTGAGGAAATGCAGTCGTCTACAATGACATCCCATCCAAATAAGATTAGAGTCTGCAGTATTTGCCTGTGATTTCTTATTTCCCGGTGGTTCCAAAAATTGACAGTTTTTTTTCTTTTGGAGAAACATATTGTAAACATATGCAAATAAAATCTCCCTTATATTGACATTTAACAAATAATACATTTTACAAGGAGGATAGTTTTATTATAGATTTATGTAGAAACAAAAATAGATCTTTCTTGTCTGTGTAATAGACTACTAGGTCCCTCACATCCTTAGCTGTGGCAGACAGGGCTGTATAGTTTTGAGATTAAATCTGTCTACTACGTCAAATAAATTCTAGAAACCTGTCTTATTGAACTTAAAATAAAATGTATTAGATAAGTGCATTCAAAGAGAGAATCGTGTCATCAGGCATCAACAGAAAAGCGCAAAATTGAGTCTAATGATAATTTCAATATGGTTAATGATAAATAGTAATAGATATTAATGCGAGTATAAATAAATCTGAGCGTGAAGAATAGATATGCAGGAATAGCTATTACATTCTCATTCTTGTTACTCTTCATTCAACTTAATACAGATTGTAATTTTTTTTCAGTTTGTTTCTGTCAAAAGTAATTATGGTAAACTATTTAGAAAAGGTTTCGCATGTTTCCACAATCTTTTTCATCTCTTATATTCCGTTCATTATAATTCAGACAATATCCATATAACTGTTCCTTATGTCTTAATTATGGTGCTATTATTAGCAACGTCGAAATAGATATTCTAGTTTCCAGATATCTGCTTTCCTGAATGTGTAATTGGATTTTTCCCATCCAATGTTTTCATTGAAAAAAAAAAAGAGTGAAATAGTAAATTGTTGTTGAATATAATTACAACATTCAAAATTATCAGTCAATAATACCACATATAAAAAATAAATTTCATTCAGTCTTTGAGCCAAAGATGACCATCCAGCAAAACTTATGATTTGTGTCCCTCACTGTCAAAATACCAAGCACTAGGGTAGACCTAGAAATACACGAAGAAATTCCAATTTCTGCTTTTCTCAATTGTGTCTCCTCCTTTTTTAAATTTTTCTTTATTTATGATAGTCACACAGAGAGAGAGAGAGAGAGGCAGAGACACAGGCAGAGGGAGAAGCAGGCTCCATGCAGGGAGCCCAATGCGGGACTTGATCCCAGGTCTCCAGGATCGCGCCCTGGGCCAAAGGCAGGCACTAAACCGCTGCACCACCCAGGGATCCCCAATTGTGTCTCCTCCTTATGTAGGTTTTTCAGCAAGCAGATTCCCTCTGCTGAATTAAAACATCTCCTGAACCTTCCAATCCTGTAAAGGCTTATTTTAGGGTTTCTTTGGTTTGTTTCTGTTTTGCAAGATTCATTTGACAGATGAAGGAGTGAACTGGCTGGGCATCAGGCATGCGATAACACCCAGTTTTGAATCTGCTGGTTTGGTGGATAGACATGTGCCCTGCTTGTCTCCACCATGTAGTGAAGCTGCAGTAAAGCAACCATGCAGACTTCCTCAACTCTGCTAGCTAGGAGAAAGCTAACTGCTTGCAAAATCAAAGATAATAATTAACACAAATGTGTTGGTAGATTTGTATCTTAGTCATGTGAAGTCCAAAACGGGTCTTCTGGTCAACAAGAGGCTTGCTTCTAAGTATTGACTCAAAGACCTGACTCCACGTTTTGTGGCAATGTGACTTTCAGCACATGACATGATTCACATGTCATCCATTCCTTTCATGGGCCACACCTATGTGACAAGGAGAGGGAGATGTAATCTCACTTGTCCCCAGAAGGAAGAAGAAATGTGGATTTAATTAAAATCTAACTAAGCTCTGTGCAAAGACAAGATCTCCAGTAAAATGTGTGTGTGTTCAGATGCTAGGAAATAATTAGCTGGGTTCCCAAACAACAAAGGTCACTACCCACTTGAGGACATTGATTCTTACATGTTCAAGAACCAAGGATCATATAAAAAATCTGATTGAAGTTCTGACTCCTTGTCCCAGAAAAGTATGTAAATATGAATATACAAAAGATGAATATGCATCTACAGCATATGCATATATTGCATTTTTAGGTGTGCAATTTCCATGACTTTATAGTGCTCTGATGGTTTTTGTTTTATTTTCTATGGGTAAAGAGTTTTTTGTTAGAGTTACTATGTTTGTTCTTCTAAATCCTGATCATCTGAATCAAAAGGACTTGGACCCAGTCCTTTCTCAAATCAGTGACAGAGCTTAAAAAAAACAACAAACAAACAAACAAACAAACAAAGACATTTAAGGAACTCTTATAATCTCAGTGAAGGAAACTCAAGGAATTGGCACAAGAAAAACATTTCTCAACCCAAGTTACGAAGGGAAAAATCTTTTCTCAGCCCCCAAGTTATAAAGGGAAAAAATCTATTCATGATCAAAATACTATATTTTATTTTATTTCCTTTGAAATGAGATAGCTTTTCTAACAAGAAGTTATCTTTAAAAATACTATCAAAAACAATAAAAATAAAAATACTATCAAAAAAATAAAAATACTATCAATTTTAGAGCTCACCACCAAAACAAAACAAAACAAAACAAAACAAAACAAAACTACAAATAACCCAATTAAAATGAGTGGAAGTCCTGAACATATATTTTTCCAAAGAAGGCCTACATGTGGCCAACAGATACATGAAAATATTCTTAGCATCACTCATCATCAGGGAAATGAAATCAAAACCGTGGTGAGATAGCGCCTCACACATGTCAAAAAGGCTAAAATCAATACCAGAAACAACAGGTGTTGGTGAGGATGTGAAGAAAAGGGAACCCTCTTGTACAGTTGCTGGGAACGCAAACTGATGCAGCCACTCTGAAGAACAGTGTGGAGGTTCCTCAAAATAAAAACAGAATTACCATATGGTCTAGTAATTCCACCGCTGGGTATTTACACCCCAAAAATGAAGCCACCAATTTGAAAAGCTATAGCTACCCCCTCTGTTTATTGCAGGATTACTTACAATGGCCAAATGATAGGAGCAGCCCAAGTGTCCATCAGAATATACACACAGTGGAATATTACTCCGCCATAAAAACGTAGCAGATCTTGCCATTTGCAACAGCATGGATGGACTTAAAGGGTATGATGCTAAGTGAAATAAGTCAGACAGAGAAAGACAAATACCATAGGATTTAACTCATATGGGGAATTTAGAAGAAAAAAATAATAAACAAAGAAAAAAATAAGAGACCAACAAAAACCCAGACTCTTAAATACTGAGAACACACCAGTTGTCGCCAGAAGGGAGGTAGATAAGGTAATTGGCGAAATAGATAAAAGGGATTTTAAAATACTAATTTCGTTCAAACATTTCCACTGAATTTCTTCCTATATTTGTTCCATTACATTGAGCATTACCTCAGGTAGATTTTCCTCTGGAAGCACCCATCTGCGAACTGACGGGTCTAGCGCACAGTCTGAAAGTAAACAAGATGACAGAAATGTAGACACAGACCGATTACGTGGTTAAGAAGCCAGCAAACTCAAGTTGTCATACGACACATTTGAGTCATTACTCAAAGTCAGATGACTTCAAAACTTTCTGAGTTTTGTAGCTCAGTGTTTCGCACCATGTCAGGTTCCTTCTTAGAACGAGCCACCTGCCTCGTGTGTGGGCCCCGTGATGCCGTTGCTGGACCCCCGACGTCCCCATTCTGAGACGTCCTTTGTGAATAGGTGAGAGACGGGCTCTCCCTCTCTTCATCTTTCACTCTTTCTTGGTGTTGAGACACCCTGTGCCAACCTAGAGGACTGCAGATTTGCCTTTAGAGGGAAATCAGCACGCGGCTAAAGTCCTATCTGCAACTCTGCGTGCATCGGGTTCCAAAAACACCTTTCCATTTTAGGTGTTTCTGAAAAGCAGAAACCCAGGCCAGTGCCACATGCCATTATAGTAAAGATGGAACCCAAATCCTTATCCTGAGCTCGCAAGTTCCTACACGACGCTCACGGTCACGTCACTTCTTAAACTGCCTACCTCAGTAACTGTGAGTTCCGACTCATTTTCTCTCTGTCTATATCTCTTATGATTCTCTTATTTGGGGTATAATGTGCAGAAATGCAATGGACTGTTGTTGACTATATAAGTCAATGAATTTTGACAGGTGCACACCCCTGGAATCCTGGCCACATTAACATGGAATGTCCTTCCTGGGTCAACCTCCGTACCCTCTTGCACTGGGCTCCCTCCAGGCGCTGGGCACCCCTCACCGCCATAAGCTCACCACTCACCCCCATCCACTCATCAGAGGCTAACAGACTTTTACTGGAACCTCACGTAGGTGGAATCAGATATGTATACTAGTTTGCAGGGGATCATCATCCTCTAGAACGCAGACAAGTGGCTTCTTGGTTCTCATATGTAACGTCAAAACCACGTGAAGCCTCTGACTCCTGCAGGGGCCATTATTATGTCCGAGCTGCAAGAAGCATCAGTGGCAGATTGCCGGGCTCCAGGTTTTCTTGGCATCATGTTAAATTGTAAGTCAGAGACGTGAGCTTCCATCCAGTACAGGCTGACTCCCAAACACGCTCCTGCTCCTGTGCCCCCATTTCTGAAGCGTGGTTCTTAGAGTGAGTCGGCTTTTCTCCTGAACCAGGACTGCACTTCCCCATGTGGTCTATGCTGAGCCCTGACCGTGATCTTGGCCTGAAGGCCACAAGAAGAGGGGGAGAGAGGAAGACTAGCAGCATCCTCTCGAGCATCTGCCTTGGATGAGGTCTGCGAGGCACAGGGCTGCTTCTGCAAGGCAGGGGCTGTGGGAGAGCCTAGGGCTCCGGGAGCTCAGGCTCATGGCACCAATGTCAACCAGCAGGTCATAGACTCTGTCCCCCGTGGACCTGTCCTGCATGTCACAGTCTACTTGCAACATGGCCTCCCTCACATGCAAGTCCTGAGCCTGATTTTCTCTTGGCAGAGCACAAGGCTCTGTTTAAACTCTGCTTGGGGTGCAGGTGGGGCAGCCTGTCTTCTACAGCATTCCCCAGACCGACCTCCCCACGGGCTTTCACCACAGTTGGCAGAAGCTGGTAAACTTGACTATCCTTATACTTTTCATCATTCACTTGGAATAACAGAGTTCGTAACACTCATCCTCCTCATGCGACCGGGACGGGGAGAGTCCATCCTCAGTAGCTAAGCACGTGAGGGATGAGGACTCTTCACTTTCCAAGGAAAAGATCCTCCAGACCTTCTGGGCAGGGAATGAGCTGGTCCAGAATTCCATCACAGGGTCTGCTTGTCCCAAACTTCTTTTCATATCTTAGCCTGAGTTTTATACATATATGTGTGTTCATACAAACACCTACACGCAGATAGACCCTGAAACAAAGACTTTTGTACCATGAGTTTATCTGGAAGGAAATCCAAGAGTGGGCATGGGAGGGGGTGACATCCATCCTGAAACTTTACAGCCACACATACCTAGCTTTTCACGTATCCTTGAGTATGTATATATATGCATAGATCTACTCAATTAAAATATGAATGTGCTTCATAATTAACTAGCTTTCATAGACATTTGCCAGTTTCCTCTCTCTCAGGTTTGAATTTTCTTCTGAGTTTCCCATTTATCTTCATTTCCTTGCTAAGGTGGTGACTTTTTCCTCCCTTCCCCCACACCATATACAAAGGGTAACCAAATCCTATCAAACTTCCTTTCAAGTATCTTTGAAATACAACCCTCTTTGATTCCACCAGCACTGTCTTAATTCAGACCCCTATGACCCCGTGAGCAGATTATTTCAAAAGCTGCTGAGTGATGGGAAGGCAGCTGGTTTATTACTGCTGCCTTTCTATTAAAATGTCTCTTGGATATATATTTAATTTATCCAGAAGTCCAAAACAGAGTTGGTGTAATACAGAGATAGTTCCATGAAGTTGGCCTCTTGCTGAATGAGTTTGATGACTTCCTTTTCCTAAACTCTGCTTTTCAGCATTCTTCATGATCTAGTTTCAAACTTGCTCTCCAGATATATCTCCTTCTCCATCATGGCTGATTTTCTTCTTTCCAACAAAACTGTGCTCCTTGTTTGCAAAATCGCTATTGGTTCCCATCGCAACACCTATGATCATGCAAAGATATGTTCTTCACCCTGGAACGTTTTCCTGACTTTCTCTCTCCCCAACATCACAGATATCATTACCATCTCTTTGGAGCCTTTTCTGACATCACCAGGAACAAATCAACTCAGAGTTCTAAATATCTGTGCTGCCCATTCTGTTCCGCGTATGTCAGTACCAATGATGCCTTCTGTGCATGCACTGTATCTCCTCAATTAGGTTCCTATCTCTTGCTTAACAGGGCTTGAAGTTTATTCCAAAATTCTGCAAAATTATATGTCACCGAGACCAGGAGGATCTATCAAACACAAGCGTATACTACTCACTTCATGTATTTCTTTATTCTCCACTCTACTTCAAAGCTGGAAAGTAACAAACTGTGTTTTATTCATATAAAGTTTATGAGTAGCGCTCTAAACTTCAAAGGTCAAATTTCAACATTAATCTGACTAGCAACAACACCTCATAAAAATAAATGAGGTAAATAATAATGGAATCTAAAATGTTTGTGCAACGTAAAGATGAAAAATGGCCTGGCATAAACTATTATTTTAGGATCCTGAATATATTACAGTACATTGTTTAGTATTAAAGTTTTGAATAAAAGCTTTTTTATGATATTGTTGTCAGGGAAAGAATAACATATAACTTAGAGGCTAAATATTTCATACATTCTTTATCTATATTTAATTTTTGTTTTGGGGAATGTGATTTGCTCCATCCTCAGTCAAAATCACCAGAGTAGGAACCATGTTTTGTTTTATTTTTTTGATATCCTGCCTTTTCCCATTAGGTGCTGCATAAATGCTTGGTGCGATGCAGGATAGCTATCAGAGCTTCGCCTAATTCAGCCTTGAGATGTCAACCATCTTCAGATATAGAGAGCTAAAAATGAAGGAATTGGCCCCAAATGAGGAGAAATGTCTAAGTAAAAATAAGAAGGATCCAAGACTATGTGTAGAAGTTGGCTAATAGCATCCCCCAATGTATACTCAAGCAGACCCAGTACTGGGATGTATAATTGGTTGAGTGGGTGATAGCAAGGGGAGCTCCAAGGATCAGGCTCACAGAATCAGGATGCTGGCAGACAAAACGCGGACACAGGAGGCATTAAGTCTCCCAAGACAGGAACTCAAAACAGTAAAATAGAGGCAGAGTTTGGACTTAGGTTGGAAGCTATGCTTCTATGCAGAGAACTAATTAGAACTAGGAGAAAAAAATTCCTGCTACAACTAGTGCACATCTGTTACAAACTACCTAGAGTTCAAACCGTTTTGAGGGCAAGAGATCTTTAATGTGGTAATGACGTCATTGGAGGGTTTCCAAGAAACCCAACAAACTTATAGGAACAAAAGAACCTGGGCTGAGAGAGAGTATTTCATTCAAAACTTCACCAGATGAAAGACAGAGACCGATTTTTAACTGAGGAATAGCATATGGTAAGTTATATGACGCGTAGGGAACCAGAGCAGACAGCTCGATGACCATTTGCCCGTGGATGTACTTGGGAACCCGTGCGGATGGAGACATGGAAGACCCCAGCGCTCTAGACATTTCTCTGGTGATTTCTCGGTCAAACCTCCACACTCCAGGCACATAGGCCCTCTTCTGACCTCTGACACTCCATAATTTGGTTTTGCCTGTCTCTGATCTTGATAAAGAGGGCATCATACAGGACGATCTCCTTCACGTTGCATGATGTTCTGATTAACACGAGCTCTCAGAATTGTTTGTGGATCCATAGCCTAATCTTTCTTTATAACATTGAGCATGGGTAAACCAAACATTTAATTATTTACACTCCTTTGGAAGGGAAGTGCATTTGGGGTGACATCTGTAGTCATTCTCTCAAATATATAAGCAGAAGCGTGATGACTGGGTGCTGAGCCAGGTCTCACTTCTCAGTGCTCACTGCTGACCAACCGTCCCCACGGCAAGCTCCACTCTCTCCAGCAGCATACATGGGTTCTGGTCCTTCCATGATTTTCTTAATACCTGCCAAAATTTTCCAACGTTTCAATACTTTCTTCAGTGTCGACAGCGTTTACTTTGGGTTGTTGGTTTGTTTCAAGTTCAGCCCTACCACTGATGGGTCTGTAAGTACCACATGCTGGCTGCAGTTCGCATGTTCTTGAAGAATAATGTTGCTGGGCACCTTTCCAGTAGCCACTTGGGTATTTGGATATTATGTTCTTCCTTGACTTAGCAGGTCCAGTGCTTTGACCATATTTTGAGTTTAAAAAAAATGTTCTCTTATTCATCTGTTAGAATTCTTTAAATATGCAGAAATTGGGACTTTGGTTGGAAATGTTTGGCAAAGGCCTGCTTCTGTGAGTGTTACCTTAGAACCTAAGGCAATGCTTAGCTTAAAGCTCGTGCACTGAGGAGCTCGGCCAGGTCGCAGAGATTGCATTGGGTTCAAAATTTGTTGGAATTAATGGCTTGGATTCTAACTGAGTGGCCACTCTTCATTTCACTGCTGACCCAGGAAACAAATAGTGCAGAGCCTGGGTGGCCCTGAGACAGGCACTAGAGTTAGCTCCATAACGTGTCCTCGGGCTCTCACCTTTGTCCTAGGTGTGCCCAAAGCTGGGAAGTCTTGGCAGCCTGTGGGAACAGGGTAGTGCCTGGCCTGAGGGCCCCGGGTGACAGGCTTCCTGCCTTCCCAGCACCAGGCTGGGGATGGAGTGCTCAGGGCACCAGGCTCTCACCCGGTCACCATGTCGGCCATCTCCTGTGTCCCTTTCCTTAATGTGACACGCTCTGGCACACTACACAGAACCAACTTCCAGTCATGGTGGAAACAAAAGGCCAACCAAAGAAATTAGGACTGGGATCACTCAGGTTTGTAACAGTGTGGCTGACTTACGTGACCTACTCTCATCCTTCGTGGGACATCAGGAAGGACGCTGAAAGTGGAACGCGATCCTCCATAGAAGTGAGAAAGGAGCAGAGTCAACCGTGGGTTTTGTTCACCTTTGCCAAGATGACAGAGAAAGTTAGATGTGATAGATTTATTACGCAAAGGTTATATATGTTGTAATTAACAACTGCCTGGGCAACAACTGCCATATTTGCAGAAGAAATGAAAACAGAATCACTGTTTCAAGACATTTCAATACACGGAGGAAATTTCGGTAACAGAGTGCTCAGTCAATTTGTCAGGGTGTCTTCCCATCCCCTCGGGTAACCACAAATATAAAGAACGTTCCTTTTTTTTTTTTTTTTTTTTTTAACAAAACCTATGAAGTTCTGGGTTTCCATTGTTTTGAATAATTGCCTGCAACTGAAAGCTCACAGTAATTACATTGAACAGACTAAATTAGCAGAGTTAGGATTCACTGTTTGGAGTCTGTTAAGATTTGGTTAAGCCAGTGTATGTTCTAGCATCACTAAGCACGACATGACGTAAGACGTAATTCTGGAATTGCAAAGCGCATGTCAGGGAGGCTCAGTTCTCAGTGAGATTTTCACATTTTGGGATTTTCTTTAGAAGTACATGCCTATGTCACAGATGTGTAAGTGAACAGAAACCATGGTTTTCCATTTCATTTTATTTTCATAATCCAGGTAGGAAGATTGATCTGAATTCCTTTTCCCTTTTTTAATATATCGTCTTTCCTCCAAGTTAGAGCATCCTTTGTGGGGCCATCCCTCTAAGGCCGTGGCACATGCACCCCCTTGGGCCTGGGAGGGTGTCATTAAGATGGACACTTGGTGGGATGCTCTGTCCCACAATCAGTAGATTTGTTGCCTTCCTTTGACTCTGCCACAAACTAGCTTTACAATGTTGAGTGTCAAACTCTTCCAGATTCACTTTCCCTATTTATAAAATGAGACACATTTACTTGTAGTTTTGAGATTTTTGGGTATGGGTGCCTTTTTTTTTCCCCCAAGAAACAAAACATAACAATTTTTCAGAGCCCAGCATATAAAATAAATTAAAATGTAGCTGCCATTCTACTTGAATTGGGGTCTGGATTGGGTATCTTCCCCACTTCAGTTGGTGATCCATGGGTGAGCTTGAGATATATTTATGAGACCCACAGGAATTATGTAACAGCACCCAGACCAGACCATTTCTAAGCCTGGGGTGGCAACTTCTATTCTGCTGGCCGTCTCCATCACTTCCAGATCACCTCTAGTTGGTACACCTGTGAACACCTGTTTACTAATACTAACTCTTCAGAAGGTCTCCAGGAAGTTCTGTTCCACAAATATGAAGGGTTTTTAATTCAATATAAACAGTCAAGAAGAGCATATTTATAGACTTTGTTGGCAGATTTTTATTAAAATAAAGCTAAATAAATATTGTATTAATCTGGGTCCAATTGGAGAGCAAAACACACAGTGATTTCACTAGGGGATGTTTCATAGAAAGCTGAGGTGAGCAAGCACGTCTGCAAAGGGCTGGGCACTCATCAACTTCACCTTGAAGGCCATTCAGTTTCTGGCAACCCACTCACTGCTGCCATTGTAGTACCCCAAAGATGATTGGTAAACCCATGTGTGTGTCCATATTCTCAGAAACCTTTATGTTTAAATATAGGCAGCAAGCCAGATTTGTAGGTTGTTCTTTGCCAACTTGATATTAAAAAAAAAAAAAATTGCCAAGATTCAATGGGAGTGCAACGTTAAAGATGGAAATAAAATCCTGATGGGACTCTAGGGTGAAGGGATATGGCCTAAGGAAGGACGCACTTTCAGGGGCCCTGCCCTTATGGATGATGGGGTGGTTGCAGCCCATTGGATGAAGTGGCCCAGATGCTGAGGCCAGAGGTGGTCCAGAGTCGGCAGGCAACAGGAATGACCCCGGGGCTGGGTGAGCAGAGGCTGACCAGTGGCATGCAGGGAATTCAGATGGCAGGGGGAGCCAGGCGCTGAGGTGAGCACCTGGAGTGCATGGTAGGTGTGCCAGGAGAAGCACTACAGACAATCTCGCAGGGTGGGGGGAGGCTGAGGTCATGGGCAGGTGAGTCAGGTGCACAGAGGCCAGGCTGGTGCCGCTGCAGATGCTGGTGGATCCAGATGCTGGAGAGGTCTCGCTCTTTGGAGCCCAGTACGCTTCTGTGTATGGCTTGGACACCCCAGAATGCAGCGAGGCTGCCCTCTCCCGGGACCACCGGGCCTGAGGGGTCCCACCCTGCACACAGGGGTGTGGATCTCCTGTGTGCAGGGAGGGACTGACCAGAAGGCATGGAGAGGCCAGGCTGCCCGAGCTTTCAATTTCCCCAAAACACGATACTTGCTCACAGCACGGGGATAACTCTGTAACCATGTGCTTCTCTAATGGCGGAACTCTTTGCTTCCATCTAAAATGATAATCATTTCTTATCTCATAAGAGTCCCAAGGTCATACCCACAGTAGACACCTGGTTTAACTCTGAGGGAGATGAAATAGTCCCAAGATCTCCAGGGCGCATTGAATGTAAATCCATGGATTTACATTTCAAAGGTGTTGGAAGCCCTCACTTCCTCCTCCCCTGGGAGCAATCACCCAGAGTCCCTCCCAGCTAGGCCTCAAGAAACTCCCGGAAGCCTCTGTTCCCTTGAGAAGCAGAGGAAATTCATATTCCCGGAGCCTCTCCAACAAAACAAACCCACCGGTGCTGGGGGTTGCCGTCATTCAGCTCACTGTGTTGCTCTGGGGAGTTCGGAGGCTGAGGGAACTGACTTCCCGATGTTATTCTGACAAAGTAACGTGTGACCCAGGTGCCTGGCGTTTCTGAATATCTACACGTCTGTACCTACCACCTATCTATGCATCATTATTACCTATTCACCTGTCATCCATCTACCTCCTTATCTCTCTGGCCAAGTAGAGTAAGCCCTTTATCCTTTCTGACTTAAAAGACTTCTGTTGACTTGACAAAGCACTTTCCTGTTAGTAGGTGAACTTTCTGCCTCAAATTCTGTTACAATCCCTGGAGGGCTGCTAGCACTATTCCCATCTTGGAAATGAGTAAAGGAGCTTTCTAGGGCCCACTGGAAGAGACGGAACGCACTCCCAGTTCTGATTCCCAGCCAGTTCCATTAGTAAAGGAAACCACCGAGAAACACTGCCTGTAGAAACAGGAGCCTGCAGCCTCCTGGAACAGGCCTAAGGAAAACAAAAGGAAGAACGAAAGAGAACAAAGGTGCAAGTATTCAGGCCTACTTAGCCTGGGGGAAGCTGTTCCGCTTCTCATCCTCTGCTGCATTCTTACTGTTCCACAAGAGCTACCTAATGGCTCTTCTTGCCTTTCCCAAGAGTTTAGTTGCTACTTGTAGCCCCTGTTGGAAGACAGGCTGAGGAAATGACAGGAGGCAGGTGCAGAACGATGGTCAAATCCTGTACAGTTGTTGGAATGATAGGAAGATCATTTTAAGGTTGATGCCTTTGGATGGGGAACATTTATATTCAACAGTGTACCCTCGGACTCCCTACTTTTGCGTAGTAGTGATTACGTGGGGGATAAAACTTTCCAAATGTCGTGCCCAAGATTGCGAATCTGAGAAACCACCAAGGAGCTGACGCCGATGCAAACATGAGGGTTTATTTACAAGCTCGAGCTCGGGCCCAAGTATACTCCATACGGCAGAGCAGGGGCTTGGACCCCGAGACTGAGAAGCACAGCAGTGTTATAGGGGCCAGTGGTCAATGAGATTGTAACATACGCAGAAAGTTGCACAGTCATGTTGGTGCACACGCAGGTGGCCGATTGAATTACGACTCACCCTATAGTGACCCTTTGAACTAGCCTATTATTCTGGTTAGAATTGGCGCGCAGGTTTGGCGGGCAAAAGAGGGGTTTTCATTCCTTGGCTGGTTAAAGGTCAGAGGTCCCGCATTCCTATGTGTGCTGGTTTCTGATAAGGGTGTGCTTCATAGCTAAACTATGGTGAGGGAGGGAGTGCCTTACACAATAGGCAGGTCGTGTGGGGGGTTTGCATGAGATGGCGGGTGTAGCACAAAATGGAGTTAGTCCTGCTCTGCTTGTCCAGGGGTAGGGGATTTTTCTTAAGATCTGAAACGGGATTCTCTGCCGAGGACATTCTGAGCTCTGTTGTCTTTCGGATATGGGATTCCCTGCCTAGGACAACCTGCAGTTTTTCCTGTAAAGTTCAGCTCTTATTCCCAGGGACCTAAGATGGCTATACTTGTGCTAATGCTAAACTTGAAGTGAAATGGCCTTAATTTTCCTCGGCCTCCACCCACAAGCATCTGAGAACACAGAAGAGCCTTCATGCTAGTTGTTCTTACTAGTATCCTTCTACACCTAGAGATTTCCTCACCAGGACTGGCACTTGGGGTTTGACACCAGCGCATCCCCCACCATACATCATAAAACATAAGCGCTGTGGGGAGCTCATGCACGAAGGGTAGGTAGAGATTATACATAAACACAAAAATTATATTTTTGAAGAAGTCATTGTTTTTCACTCAGAAATTATACATTTGAAACGAAAGGACCATTTTATTGAAGTTTCCTATGGAAGGAAACTGCTCGCGTCATGCGGTGCTTGCTGATTGCAAAGTTGCTCAGAGTAAGGTGCTAATTATGTGGTTACATTACATACCAACAGTTTTTCAAAAAACCATTTTCACTGAACAAGACAATTATAGTGTGGATGCAGGAATTTAGATTTTTTTTTTTCCATCTTAAAAAGTCTTTATGATCAAGAGAAGTCCTTCCATAATGGACCACCTGCAAACGAGGCTTAATTTGGAGCTTCACTCTAGGTATTTAGTACAATTTTGTCTTGGTGAAGATCCTCAAAACAACAGGTTGATTATGAAAAAGGCATTTTTAAAAGACTATTGTAGGTAAGAAAGACTATAATACTTTATTTAGAATAGGGCATTTCAAGGCTCAAGTTGATCTATGCAATGTCGGTAATTCAAACTGATCCAGTCTATAACACGTTGCATTTATGAAGTCTTGCAGGAGAAAGGGAGGGTAAAAATATTAGTAGGAAAAATAGTATTCCTTGCTTCTTGCAAGGAAGAATAATTCTGATTAAAATACTTTCTTTACACTCAAGTATACGTGAAGAGTATGAATACGGTGCTGGGAAGGACTAGCCTGGAATCGCCAACTGAGGTGACCGTTCCCTGTGCATCAGGACTAAGGTCCTTCAATTCTCTACTGACAGTTACTCCAAATGTCCCTTGGGACACATGCTGAGCTCCCTGCTGACAACAGAACCGTCACTGAGAGACTGGAATTAATTCGTGGGCCTTAGAGCATGAGTCGGTGGAGCTCTGAAGACGACGTACTATCTCAGTTTTGTTTGAAGCTAATCCCCTTGTTAAGGACCTTGCAACACGTGGAGGACTTACGGATTGTTTTTATGCAGAAATTCGAGCACTAATTCAAGAATTTATGATGTTTGCTAAGGGTAACTTTGTCAGACACTATTGAAATACGAGGGGAAGCTGAACAGTTTATTTGCTATTATAATAAATTAGAATATTTGCGGAAACATCCTGTGACACACAGGGGATTATACAGAGAGAGGTTAAATGAAAGCAAGGATGAATTGATTTTAATGGTGAATCAAAATCAGTTTGTCCCTCTTAGACGCCTCTAACATTTAGATGTTTTGAGAAGAAGCTGAATTTAATTGAGGTAAAAATGGAAGTGTTCTTTGCATATCATACAAATTGTGAATAGTAGTCATTTTTGCTGGCGTAATTAATAACGAGTGCTAATTTATGTCTTAAATGGAAAAAATAGCGTTTAAGATTGCTTTACAGGGGGATCCCTGGGTGGCGCAGCGGTTTGGCGCCTGCCTTTGGCCCAGGGCGCGATCCTGGAGACCCGGGATCGAATCCCACATCGGGCTCCCGGTGCGTGGAGCTTGCTTCTCCCTCTGCCTGTGTCTCTGCCTCTCTCTCTCTCACTGTATGACTATCATAAATAACTAAAAAAAAAAAGTTTAAAAAAAAATTTAAAAAGATTGCTTTACAAATTACTGTGCTTCCAGCCTGTGTGTTTCTGAGAACTCAGCCATCGCTAAGTGAAGTACAAAACATGGGCAAGGTAGTCCTGTCGCGCCAGCAAAGGCTGGTACTCTGGAAAACTCAAACCTGAAGCTGATGAGGGCGATGTGTGTGCAGTCCCTCTGCACCGTCTAAGCTGTGATCACAGATTACTTCGGTATAGATTCATTATACACATATGGTTTGTGTCCGTTTTGTACAGATTCTACATACATAAGCTCTATTACATACTAAGTGTACATGCGTATGTATACATTAAACATATAAACATATTATTTTCATATGTGGACACATAAACATGCTCTTTTCTCACATAAAAGGATAATCATTTTGGAAGGATTTTAGAAGCAGGAAGAAAAAGAAAATGCGGTATTCCAACTACTTTCAAGGATGATTTTCAGCCATATAAACAGGAAGAATTTTTTTTTAAAGCTGAACTCTGAAAAAAAAATAATAAAATATAAAATAAAATATAAAAAATTAAAAAAAATAAAGCTGAACTCTGAAAGTGAGGCAAATGTAACTTTTTAAAAGTGTTTTTCCTATTTATTTATTAAAGAGAGGCACACACAGAGAGGTAGAGACCCAGGCAGAGGGAGAAGCAGGCTCCGTGCGGAGAGCCCCATGTGGGACTCGATCCCAGGACCTCGGGGTCACACCCCGGGCTGAAGGCAGATGCTCAACCACAGAGCCGCCCAGGGGCCAGGTGAACATAACGTTTTTAAGGACGTGATGCATGTTACTGAATGGCAGGATTATCACAGACCATCACAGCTGGGAGGCGTGGGGGCTTCGTTTGTGGCAGTCCTGGTATTGAGAGCTGGACCCCGCTCTGTGAAAAACTTTGGTTAGCTTGAGGAAAACAGACTAGAATTTATAAAACACGAATTTAGAAATATTATTTTGAACCAGGGGGCTCTGTATTGAGAGCTGGTGGTTTGGTATTGGGCCCCACTGAACAGTCGGTAGCTATTGATTCTATCAAAACACAGAAAAATTGATTGTGTGCAAAAACAATATTCTTTTCAGAAAGCACAAGTTTCTGAGTGATGACTCAACCAGAATCCTAATGAAGAGTCTTAATAATTCCAAGGATGTTTATTTTTATATAGCTTCTTGATTCATACAAAGAGCTTTTGACTCATTGTTTAATATTAAATGACCTTATCATTCTGAAAGATCTCTAAAGTGATCTCTGGATTTTTAAATCTGCAGGATTCTGGATTGAATATAATTTGATGGGAAAACTGACATTTGAGCTGATCCACAAAGAAGGGGGTCCCTTTGAGATCTGGAAGGATGCTTGACCCACAATCGCAACTTGAAAAGTCAGTCGAAAATAAATAAATAAATAAATAAATAAATAAATAAATAAATAAACTTAAAAAAAAAAAAAAAGCAAAGGAAAGTCAGTAGAACCACGATTCTACATCACTCCCTGGATGACATTATCAGGAGCCGAACAGTCAGCCAGACACCTGCCTTAATCCAATGGCGTACTTCTGCTATTGTGATTTATATCTTTGCTTTTATCACCAGTTTCTTTTTGAGAAATTTTTTTCATTCTTGCCAAAAAAAAAAAAAAAAAATCGCAGTGTTCACCATAGGAACTATAAGGGAACAATGGAAAGAAAAGCCCACAACGTGTGTGCAGGCGTGTTCCTGAGTGTGACACACACGAGGACCAAAAATCAGTAAAATTCAATCCATTCTAATCATGTAAAAGATCAAACAAAAGGTGTGTTTCTAAGGCTAGATTGATGTGATGGCATGTGCCAGAAAATAACGAGAGAATTCAGACCGGAGATTAGGCCTATTTGGTAAGTCCCAGTTTGCTCTACGAAGTAGAGTGAGCTGGACAGAGGTGCCGGGACAGACAGAAGCAGGTGTTGAATGTTTTGAGAGAAAAATTCAAGTGAAAGTCAAACCACCAGGGCCACCAGCAGCCTCAGACCTAGGACAGATAGAAAATAACGCCCGCCGTGTGTACACCTGTTGGGTGCATACAGGTCCTTTGGGACATTTAAATTGATGTGCTAACATTTAAGTCAATCTACTATGTTACTTCCCCCCTCAGATATCAGGATTATTTCTTCTTCCCACCATGCTCTGGAGCGTGCCACCCGACACTCATGCCTTCCACGTGGGGCGATCTTCTGAGGAACGTGGGTCCCTGCTGGCTAGGTCAGAGCCGAAGGGCAGGAGGGGCTGTCTCCCCTGAAGACAGCTGTAGTCCCGGTGTCTGGAGTATCAGCACATTTATGGATCTTGGATACTCGCCCTGTAGCTGATGTGTCATTCGTAAATATCTTCTCCCGTCCTGTAGTCCTGTAGGTTGTCTTCTGGTTTTGTTGACTGTTCCCTTTGCTGTGCAGGAGCTTTTCATCCTGTTGAAGTCCAAATACTTTATTTTTGCCTTTGTTTCCCTTCCCTCTGGAGACGTGTCTAGTAAGTTGCTGCAGCCAAGGTCACAGAGGTGGCTGCCTGTGTTCTCCTCTAGGATTTTAATGGATTCCTGCCTCACACTAGGTCTTCCATGCATTTTGCGTCTATTTTAGTGCACGATGTAAGAAAATCACCCAGTTTCATTCTTCTGTAGGTGGCTGTCTAATTTTCCTAATACCGTTTGTTGAAGAGACTGTCTTTCTTCCATTGGGTATTCACTCCTCTTTTGTCAAAGATGAGTTGAATAGAGTTGAGGGTCCATTTCCGGGTTCCCTGTTCTGTTCCATTGATCTGTGTGTGTGTTTTTGTGCCATCACCACACGGTCTTGATGACCACAGCTTTGTTTTGTTTTGTATATTTTTTATTGGAGTTTGATTTGCCAACATATAGATAACACCCAGTGCTCATCCCGTCAAGTGCCCCCCTCAGTGCCCGACACCCAGTCACCTCATCCCCCCACCCCTTCCCCTTCCAATACCCCTTGTTTGTTTCCCAGAGCTAGGAGTCTCTCATGTTCTGCTCTCTCTGATATTCCCCACTCATTTTCTCTCCTTTCCCCTTTAATACAGCCTGAACTCCGGAATTGTGATTCCACCCATTTTGGTTTTCTTTCAACATTACTTTAACTATTTGGGGTCTTTTCTGGCTCCATGTAAAGTTTAGGATTATTTGTTCCAATCAACTTTTTGTGAGATAAGTTGATGGTATTTTTGTATATTTTTTTTATTTTTAAAGATTTTATTTATTTATTTATTTATTTATTTATTTATTTATCTATTTATTTATGAGAGACATAGAGAGAGGCAGACAGAGAAGCAGGCTCCCTGCAGGGAGCCCAATGTGGGACTCGATCTCTAGACCAGGATCACGCCCTGAGCCGAAGGCAGATGCTCAACTACCGAGACACCCAGGCGTCCCTGATAGTATTTTCATAGGGATTGCATTGAATGTTTAGATTGCTCTAAGTAGCATAGACATCAAATTCAACACCCAAAGGACAAATAATCCAATCAACAAATGAGCAGAAGACAAGAACAGACATTTCTCCAAAGAAAACATACATGTGATCAACAGACACATGAAAAGATGCTCCACATCATTCTGCATCAGGGGAATACAAGTCAAAACCACCGCCCACCTATCAGAACAGCTAAAATTAACAAGACAGGAAATGAGATGTTGGTGAGGATGTGGAGAAGGGGGAAGCCGGGATCCCTGGGTGGCGCAGCGGTTTAGCACCTGCCTTTGGCCCAGGGCATGATCCTGGAGACCCGGGATCGAATCCCATGTCAGGCTCCCGGTGCACGGAGCCTGCTTCTTCCTCTGCCTGTGTCTCTGCCTGTCTCTCTCACTGTGTGCCTATCATAAATAAATAAAACAATAAAAAAATAATTAAAAAAAAAGAGAAGGGGGAAGCCTCTTACACTGCTGGTGGGAAGGCAAGCTGGTGCAACCACTCTGGAAAAGAGTGTGGAAGTTCCTCAAAATTTGGAAGTACAGCTACCCTATGACCCAGCAATTGCACTACTGGGTATTTACCCCACAGATACAAATGTAGTGATCCAAAGGGACCTGCACCCCAATGTTTATAGCAGAAATGCCCACAACAGCCAAACTATGGAGACAACCCAGATGTCCACCGACAGATGAATGGATAAAGAAGATGTGGTCTATATATACGATGGATATCACTCAACCGTCAGAAAGGATGAAATCTTGCCATTTGCAATGACATGGATGGAACTGGAGGATATTATGCTGAGCAAAATAAGTCAATAGAGAAAGACAATCAGAGAAAGGCATGATCTCATTCATATGTGGAATTTAAGAAATAAAACAAGGATCATAGGGGAAGAGAGGAAAATATATAACAAGGAAAAGATCTGAGAGGGAGACAAACTTAAGAGACTCTTAATCATAGGAAACAAACTGAGGGTTGCTTGAGGGGAGAGGGTGGGCAGATGGAGTTACTGAGTGATGGGCATTAGGGAGAGCACATAATGCGATGAGCACTGGGGGTTACATGACACTGATGAACCACTAACCTCTACCTCTGAAATCAGTAATATATGTTAATTAACTGAATTTAAATGAAATTTTTTAAAATGAGAAATTTTTTTAAAAAATGAAATAAAATAAAAATACCAGTACATTTAAAACACTCAACTGGGATACCTGGGTAGCTTAGTGGTTGAGCATCTGCCTTTGGCTAAGGGCGTGATCCTGGGGACCTGGGATTAACTCCCCCATCACGTCCCCACAGGGAGTCTGCTTCTCCCTCTACCTGTGTCTCTGCCTCTCTCTGTGTGTCTCTCAGGAATAAATAAGTAAAATCTTTAAAAACAACACCCCACACACACACCACCACCACCACCAACAACAACACTGGACCACGTGGGGCACCTGGCCGGCTCAGTCAGAAGAGCATGCGACTCTTGATCTCAGGGTCCTGAGTTCAAGCCCCATGTTGTGGGAGAGATGGCTTAAATAAATAAAATTAAGACACTTGAACACTTAAATCATAGAAAATCAGATCAAAATAGTCTAATAACTGAAAAATTATTGACCAAATTAAATTTTAAGAATCACCAGTTTTAGACGTTAGAAAGTATGTCTGTTAGAATTCTCATTTTAGTTTTTCCTTTCCTTGTTCTCAGGTATCTGGAAGAGTACATAAACATAAAACCACAGAGAAAAGACTTTTTATTGCTTTTAGCCTAAAACTAATAAATATTCTTTCCAGAGGAAGGGACAGTATCTCATCCTGGGAAATCACAGTCTACTGGGTCCCAGAGAAAACATTATTCTTTGAAAATAGAGTGTACTCTACATTATTAAGTGATCTTGAAAGTACATTGAAAAGTATATATTTTATAGAATTGTGTATCTTCCTTGGGTATAGTCCCAATTTTAATCTGTTCATGACTTCAGTTCCATATCATTATTAAGCTTACTTGCTGGTTGACAGGTATTTCTGATTTTTCAGAGTTTTTCCTTATATACCTTGCAGTGAGGAGAAATATTCTCTTGCGTTCTTTGAATAATTAAATGGTACTTTTAGTATATTACCAAAACTAGAGGAAAATAAGAATAAAGTAGCTCAAGAGCAAAACTATTATTTTTGGAAACACAGTCTTCCAGATTTCTAGTGGTTTGGCAAAACTCATCTAATAGTTTCATCTTGTTTTAAAAATGCTTTAAAGAAGCTGTGGTCTCTGTACAGTGGGATATTCCTCAGCCATTAGAAATGACAAATACCCACCATTTGCTTCAACGTGGATGGACCTGGAGGGTATGATGCTGAGTGAAGTAAGTCAATCGGAGAAGGACAAACAGTGTATGTTCTCATTCATTTGGGGAATATAAATAACAGTGAAAGGGAATATAAGAGAAGGGAGAAGAAATGTGTGGGAAATATCAGAAAGGGAGACAGAACGTAAAGACTCCTAACTCTGGGAAACGAACTAGGGGTGGTGGAAGGGGAGGAGGGCGGGGGTGGGGGTGAATGGGTGACGGGCACTGAGGGTCACTTGACGGGATGAGCACTGGGTGTTATTCTGTATGTTGGTAAATTGAACACCAATAAAAAATAAATTTATTATAAAAAATAAAAATGCTTTTAAAATAATGAAGAGAATATATTTGTCGTAGACCTTAAGTTTCTCCTCCCTCTTTATTTATGTGAAATATTAGCCTTTTGAATGAAAATTGTGGGTGACTAAAGAACACACCATGTTGTTGGTGTTTGATGTAGTTAAAAATCTGGCTCTACAATAAAAGCAATTGAATTTAGGATGATCTTCAATCTCTATGAAGTAATTCTTCAGGAGACTCCTCACACTGGTGGATGCTACTGTCGTCCCTAAATACAAACTGTGAGTGTAGGGGACATAGAAGTGACATAAATAAAGCCCAGGGTCTAGAAAAACAAAGACAAACAAGCAAAACCCAACCCAGGATGTTAATGACATAGCTTCTGATTTCCTAGTTCAGCGATAATATTCTAGGAATTTATGAACTGAACTCCTTCTCCCTAATCGTGCCTATCTCTCCTTAGACCGTCCCCGGACATCAGAATTAACTTAGGCAAAGGGAAGAAGCATTCTCTTAATTACCAGAAAGTAAACTAGAAAACAAAACCCAAAGCCTCCCGTGAACATCCCGTATGTTTTTAGTCATAAAAATGTTTCTGAACATTCCAGTTATTGAAAATATATCGCTGACTATAGGAATATCTTTGGTGAGTGGTGACAAATGGGATATAATTCCCACAGTTACACTAAGGAGGACTTTCTGAAACGTCAATGGTGAATATCAATACAATTTCCTTTGAAAGCAGTGAGAGGTGAGAACACCCCCATTGCCTTTTTTCCTGAAAACCATACCACAGCTTCTGGCCGGTGCAGAAAGTCAAGAGAAACAAACACCACAACAACAGGTACAGCTTCCAAAGGAAGAATAAAGTTGTCGTTCTCTAGAGACATGACTGCATGCGTGGAGAATCTGAGAAATTAGAATTGGGAAAGTGCTCACATGGTGGCTTATACATAGGGCTTCCACGTATGATGTGGCGCCCCAGAGCATGATAATTCATATAGAGCACAGCATTTAGCAATAGCGTGAGCCTGCCACAGAGTAAGGAGTATGAACTGGGCAGATGCCTCCTACGCAAACACATGTGTGTTTTTCCAGTGAAACATGCAAGTGGTCACACTGAGCAGCTTACAGGGAAACCCAAAGGAGCCCGCAGTTAATTTTGCTGCCAAATTTACCCTGAGTTCAATGAAAATAACTCAGTTTTCATAGTCTCTTTTCAAGATTTGTGACTGTAGAAACATAATCCTATACCTGCTTCTGAATGTTAGTAAGTTATCGGCATTCCTCCACCTGGCCTATCCCTCCTGCAGGGTTGTCCCAGAGAAACTAATGCAAACGTGCACCACATACATGCACATGCGTGTGCCAGGTTACGTGTGCAAGTGTGCAGATGGCAGCAGTGTTTTCGAGCCACCCTGGAAGACATCAAAATGTTTATCGACAATGTGGTGCATGGAGTAATTGGGACAGCTTTGCAGCGCGAGCACTGGATAGTGCTGTGAAGGGAAGGGGTCCAGTCACCCCCAAGCCCATGTGGGAGTGCGGCCGGCTGCCGTGCTTCCTGTTCTCCCCTTGCACACGCGTCCCTTGGTGATCCCTGCGATCTGCTGGTTTTACCCACGATTTGCTCATCTCGGCCCCGTGTGCATTCGCAGCACAGACATTTCTCTTCAGGTTCACACCGAGCATCCGGCCATCTTCATGAAATACCTACTTTGCAGATTGGGTTAAAGGAAAAACAGACACAAAAACCCCACAGACATCCCACAGTCAAATCTGTTGGGGAAAAAGTAGCTAAAAACCCAATAAATCACTTTTCTCTATCATTTACTTCTGATCATTTGACAACTCTTTTGTGTGATTTCATCATAAAACTTTAAGAGACTTCGGGCTTTACGACCCTCCACTGGGCGCCTGTCATGGAGCAGCTCGCCCTTTCCTGTCACATCCCCCGGGCAGCGTGTCACATCCCTCACATCCTCAGGACATCATCCGGACATCCGGACCACGTCAGAATGATACGGCACCAGCCCCTGTTTGGGCAACGCTTGGTGCAGACGACTGAACCCACACACCTGTCGTCTCGAAACTTCTGTTCTTCACCGTGGTCCCTTAGCTAAACCGGGGACTCGGGCCCCTCGTTCATGACTTCTTCCCCTGAGAACCTCGGTGCATTTTCAGGTTGTATTTCTTTCCTTCTCCTCCCCCCCCCCCCAAAAAAAAACCATTCAACCATTTGCAGGTCTTCTAAATCTTTCTTTATGGTTTCCATTCCAATTAGGAAGATTAAAATAGATCAATTTAAAAAAAAAATAAAATAAAATAGATCAATTTGAAAAAATAAATAAATTCCAGGTTTCCACCAACACAGTAGCTGTGGACTTGTAACCTGAGGGCGCAATCGTGTTTTACTGAGACACAAAGCGCACGTACTCTGGGGAGGGTCCACAGGAGGACCTGATCCCACTTGGTCTGGGTGGACTCTTAGGTTTAGAGTCGTGTGACAGGTCCCAGGGGTATTTGGGGTCTTGGGGCAAGTCCTACTTGAGAGAAGCGTCTAAACTCCTATTTTTGTTGTATTTACTTTGTTAAAGCAGCTCAGATAGTGTTAGGTCAAGTGCCTGGCTTCAAGGGAAGCCAGAGTTTGGAGAACGATGACTGTTCCTCTCCATGTGGATGGTTTCTGGAACTTTCCAGGCCACGGGGTCTCTGGGCGGAGGGTTACTGAACCCCCAGCTCCGGTGTCTCCCACCATGGCCCGGGCAGGTGTGAGGGTGGCCGTCCTGATGGGGCCGCAGGGCCAGCAGTGCCCCGACCCACCTCCCCAGCCGAGACCGCAGTGGGGCTGTCCTCACCTCACGCTGCTCCATGGCGTGCAAGGCAGGCGTTTCCTTACATTGTGTTTGTGCACCTGTTACCAGGAACCTTGTTCCAGCACAGAAACCATCACGAGTGGAGACTCGGATCCAAAGGAGATGATCCTGCGCCTTAATGGGGATGGGATTTGCATGCACCGGGGGCCCAGAAAACGGGATTATTTTTAAAAGTTAGCGCCTCCTGAAATCCTATTCCATTCGGACTCTCGTGCATCCCCGAAAGGACGCTTTAGAATTTTGACTCGATTTTCTGCAGGAAAAGCCCGCGGCCTGACCAGGACCTCTTGGCCTCTCCAATGTCTTTAAAAACTGCTCTCTATCTTCTCTCCTTTGTACTGATATTTCTGCAAGTTTCTCTTGCGACGCATAGAATCATCGAAGGTGATCTTGATGAAATGTGTTTGACCAGATATTCAAACACATGGCAACAAAGGCCGTTTGGAGCCAGAGAGTCAGAACGCCGGGAAGACTATTGGATCCAAGACAAATCTATCAAAATCCGGCAGTGAAATGCTTGCCCCTGGAGGCCCCTGCGCGTTTTCCCGAGTCAGGTTTGCTGCGATCCTTCCAGAACTGTGACCCACCCAACCTTGTCCGTGAGCCTGCGGGGGTCAGGGGTCTTCTCCAGTCACCGTCTTGAAGCTGTATCCTGCGTGTGATGACGTTGGACGCTGGCAGCCTGGCCACTGAGGCTGAGGTGAACAGGGGCGTCATGTTCTAGATGCTTCCTCCTGGGAAGGAGAGACTGTCACAAGTGCCTGGGCTCCCCTGGCTGGAGCGTTGCACGTCCCCTCGTGCTCAGGGGCCTGGGGATGGGCCATGGAGGTGGGGACGTCCTCAGCTACGTCAGCATCACCGTCCCCCACACCCGGGTGACACAGGGGCTCTGCGACGGCTCCCATCCCCACGTGTCGCACGCGCGGTCATGCTCACCCACAAGCCACATGCTCAGACGTGCAGGAGCGAAACCCAGAGGGTGGCGGGACTCACTACCGCCTGCTGGGGAATTCCATGTCCCAGCTCACAGCGGTGGGACAGACCGAGCGGGAGGGGATTCCCTCTTCTGTCTTCATTCTCCGACTCGGTTCCGGACCACCAGGGACAGTGAGGGGCACGACCTGCGGTGGCACCGGGTGGCGGTGGGTGGGCGGCCTCTCCTGTGCCCTCGCTCGCCCTCTCCTGTGCCCTTGCTCGCCAGCGGGGCCACCAACTCGCTCTGGAGCCACAAGCACTTGGAGTCCGGCCCTGGTCAACCCACCCGCCTCTATTCTGACCCCTTCCCTCTAATCACCTGTTTCGACTCCATTTAGAACAAGCCCGAATCACTTCAACACCTACTGGAGTCTCAGCTTTAAAAAAAAAAAAAAAGTCTTTTTAAAATCGTTTTCTTGAACTGATTCACGAGAGAAGGCCCCACCCAGCATAAGGCTGAGTGAAAGCCACGGACGTAGTGCAGGGAGACGGGGGTGGCTGCCCGGGACGTGGCGCTACTGGGGTTCTTCTTTATTTTTGCAATCAGGATATTTCCATGTTAGTTTTCTGGATAAGTGAGTTGTCCCCAGAAACTAGCGTCAGTTGGATTTAGGGACTTGTGTTTATATACTAAATAAATGGTTCAGAAAGTGGAGGATAAAGCATCGTAGTGACGAGAAGAGATTAAATGCTTCATCCAGGAAAGGATTCAAGCAACTTCTTGTCTGAAATGTTGGAAAGCGTGATTGCAACAAGAGGAATCCCATCTTCTAATCCGGGTTGTCCAATTTTTTTTTAAAGATTTTATGTATTTATTCATGAGACACAGAGAGAGAGGCAGAGACCCAGGCAGAGCGAGAAGCAGGCTCCCTGCAGGGAGCCCGACATGGGACTCGATCCCGGGACCCCGGGGTTACGCCCTGAGCCGAGGCAGATGCTCAACCACTGAGCCCCCGGGCCCCCCACCAGATTGCCCAATTTCAACAGAAGAAGCTCTGACCTGCCAAGGGCGCCTTCCTGACCTCCGCAGGATTATGTCCTCGGCACACTCAGCAATTCCAGTAGGTGGTGGTGGCTTCTCGTCGTGTTTCATTCACGGATCCCTGAGCTTTGACAATTGCTGGCTGTGGGGGCGCCGGGGGCCTTGAAATCACTAGGACTGAGGCCCTGCTCTGGCCCTGGGAGCCCCCGCCCTGGACCCGATCCTTCCGTCTCAGGAACCTCGCTTTATCCTCTCAGCAGAGAAAACAAAATCGTTTTATTATCCCCAGAGGGAAAAAGGTGCCCAGAGCACAGCGCATCCCGTTGGCTGCATGTTTGGAATAAGCCACTGCACGCAGCATTGAACAAGCAGGAATCCGGCGGGATTCGGCCTTTTCACGTGACGTCGTGGTCACGCGGTCGATGTACAGGAGGAGCTGGACGCACAGTAGGCCCATCCACCCATCGGAACGATGTTTTTGATCAATATTCCGTTCCAGCGCTATTGCCCCGCGACTGACACATCAAAGCGGCCTTTGGCTTGTACCCGTGACGTTTGGATACGTGCATACGCGGTAAAGTGATTACTATGATCCACCTGAGTAACACACCTGACGCCTCCGTTACCATCTTGGCTGTTTTTTGACACCTGCAAACTCCTCTCTTAGCAAATTTCAAGGAGACTGTACATGATCATGGGCTCTAGGTACCGTGTTGTATTTTATGTCTGCAGAGCTTAACTGCTCTTAAAACCCAAGGTTTGGAAAAACAAACCAACAAAAGCCAAGGTCTGTGTCCTCTGAGCGACAGCTGGCTCACCTGTTAACCGAGTGGTTGTAGGTGAGAGCTGCCAATTACCAGCCTTCTGTGTGCACGTGTGAGTTTTTGATATTTTATTCATTTATTTGACAGCGAGAACGAACAAACAAGGGGGAGCAGCAGACTCTCCACTGAGCAGGGAGCCCGACACGGGACTCGATCCCAGGACCCCGGGATCGTGACCTGAGCTGAGGGGAGATGCTCAACCACTGAGCCACCCGGTGCCCTGCAAGTTGTTGTTTTTTTTTGTTTGTTTGTTTTTTTTAAGAATGCAACAGCAAAAAAAACAACTCACAATGATGACTGTGTGTATTACACGGTTAATTGTATTTTTTAAATCAATTAGCCTGTTGGAGTTGGGGTTACAGTCATTTTGCACCGACGTATAATGAATAGGAGAGAAGCTATTTGTTGGTACATGATTCTTTCCTTCCCTCTCTGAGGAGGTCATCCTAAATCAGACAACTCATTGCTGTTTGTGAACTGCAACTTTTCTTTTCAAGGACACCTTTTTTTTTTTTTTTTTTCCTCCAAGCATAAAGCCAAGCATAGAAACCAAGTAATACGATGGTTTGCATTGCTTTCTACCCGGGACTGCTTTCACAAGCCCTCTGCGTCTCCGAACGCGGCTCCGTTGACGATGACTCTACCGGCAATCATAATTTGAGTATTCAGTATTTCCTGAAAACTTTCCACGGCCCGTGTAATTGAGTACCACGTAAAATATCATAAAGTAAGACAATGGTTAACCCTGATTCACAGACAAGCACAGCGATCATCAAATTGCTAAGAATCTGCCTCATTTATGGGCACAGAGCAGGTCCAAGAGTGAAATCTGTCGATTTTTTCTTATGGAAAGCCAACATGCTTAGAAATTGTGTTAGAACCTTTTTTTTTTTTTTCAGATTTTATTTATTTATTCGTGAGAGACAGAGAGAGAGAGAGAGGCAGAGACACAGGCAGAGGGAGAAGCAGGCTCCATGCTGGGAACCTGATGTGGGACTCGATCCCGGGACCCCACGGTCGTGACCTGAGCCAAAGGCAGACATCTGCTCAACCATGGAGCCCCCAAATGTCTGCTGCATCAGAACTTTTGGAAACAAAAGCATGTAGCGTGGTGTTAAAAATCTGATGGCAAGTTCGGTTTAGACTTCTCACTAAACACTAACACTAGGTAACACTAGGGCTGTCGCCGACTCACACGGCAAAACGTGGTAGGATTTGGTATTTAGTATGAATAGAACGTTCCTGCTTGTTTGTTTGCCCACATTTGAAATTCAAAAATCTAATTTAAAAAAGCGCACGACGTGGAATGATCTTACGTACGACAGATTCTTCTGCTTCATCTCCTCCCAGTCATTCACTCGTCCCTTTCTGCATCCTTGTTCCGCGCGAGATGGTTCTAAACCATCTGGGACGTGCGCCCCTTTCATGAACTTGGACCAGAGCAACCCAAGCTGCAGACCACCTTTGTTCCCGTTGTGGAGCTAGCAGCTTCCTGGGGACTCCACAGGGGAAGGGGCCACAGCTTCTGGGCTAAGAGAAGAGCGAAGAGAGTAATTTTTTTAAGAATTTTTTAAAATTTATTTCTGGGGCTAATGTCCATTGGAAAGACATTTGTGAGATGGAAGGACGGTAGATCTCTCTCCCGGGCCTTCTCCACGGGGTTCCAGGGAAAAGGCTTCATTCCGTTCCCGTATCCACAAGAGCGTAGCTAGGCCAGCTCCTGGAGACCCCTCTCTCTGTCTCTCCTGCACATCACACAATGGGGTTAGGAGTGTCCTGGAGGGGGACGGGGACAAACGAAGGCACCTTGAAGCCACATGAGGTGGTGTCAGGAGAAACAGGTTCTTTTGCAAAACGTTATTCAAGGAGTGTGAATTATACGAGTGTTGGCAGAAGAAACCATAGTTCAAGTTGACGGCTCTCTAGATTCCCTTGACAAGTCACTCAGCGTGAACAGAAGAAAAATAATAATTCGTATTTGTTGAGCAACAGGCCCTTCACCATCTCACACTCAACGCGGATCAGTGTCCACCCAACATTCTTCCAGTCTGTAGAGATGAAAAAGCCAGCTCCAGGGTTCGTCTTTTACGACACAAATTCCAACAGCTCTCACGTTCGTAAAACAAGCTCTGTGAGCTATGTCAGGCACGTGTTTTTCTGATTTCTAATGAGAAGGAGCGAGGTAAATATAGTCTGTGTTTTATTAATGAAAACACGACCTGTGCTTTAAAAAAAATACCAGTTTCGAGTATGGAAGCAGGTGTTTGGATTTTATTATAATCTGCATGGGGTTTGGTAAGAGGACCACAAAGATGCCCAGTGGGGAGAAAAAAGATACACTGGACCTTAAGACATCCCGTTCTTTTATTTTATTTTATTACTTTATTTTATTTTAGATTTTATTTATTTATTCATGAGAGACACACAGAGAGAGAGAGAGAGCGGCAGAGACACAGGCAGAGGGAGAAGCAGGCTCCATGCAGGGAGCCAACGTGGGACTCGATCCTGGGACTCCAGGTTCACGCCCTGGGCTGAAGGCGGCGCTCAACTGCTGAGCCACCCAGGGACCCCCATTCCGTTCTTTTAATTGCAAAAGCAGGACGTGCACGTGGTGACAAACGGGCAAGCAGCGTGAACGGTCACAGATGAACCACAAACATATCAGTTGGGGTCCCCGTCCCCTTCCCATGCACACTCCTTGGCAGCCACCGGCGATCCCCTTTCCTCCCCTTGGCTCTTCGGATGGTGACCTCCATAACCTCCATAACCTCCACAATTGAGAGGTTCCCCCCAATGCCTGAACCGATGGCTCCAACGTAGTATCTCTCACGACAGGCCGATCTGAAGAGTAGGCGCCTCCGTCCTACTGCAAGAGGAGGGACAGAGCACCAGCCACGACACTGGTCAGATCTCTAAAGAGTTGACTTCTGGTCTAGAGAACAGTGAGAGAGAACACATTTTTAAGAATATCAGCAGGAAGTCAATAGACATCATGGAAGGAGGGATATTCTTAGGAGGGATATTCTTCTTTTTTTTTTTTTTTTTTTTTTTTATTCCAGTTAGTTAAGCTACAGCGTAACATTCGCTTCAGGTGTAGATTATCGTGATTCGGCACCTTGTACATCACCCCGTGCTCATTGGGACAGGTACATGCCTTCACCCCCATCGCCTGTTCCCCAAATGTTCCCACCCTGTCCCTCTGGTGATCATCAGTTTCTTCTCTATAATTAAGAGTCTGTTTCTCTTTCTTTCTCTCTCTCTCTATTTTTCTTTCCCCTTTGCTGGTTTGTTTTGTTAGAATGAGGGATATTCTAAAAAACAAGGGACCTGATGTTGTCCCCAGTGGAGGCATGAAATACAGGTGTCGCACGTGGGTGTACACACTGTACGCTCCACGTTAAAAAGGTTCCAGAGCCCCAAACACAATATCCTCATCCTGATTTGGATGCTGATCGAAACCAACCAACAGGTTTTGATAGATTCAGAAAAATTAGAGAATAATCTATGTATCGGATGACTCCAATAAGCTATTATTTTTAGCTAGATACGGCAATAGCATTTTGGTGGTACATGAGGATGTTCTTCATCTTTTTATTTTTATTTTTTTAAAGGTTTTGGTTTTCTTAATATTTTTTTTTTTTTATTCATAAGAGACACAGGCAGAGGGAGAAGCAGGCTTCCTGTGGGGAGCCCGACGTGGGACTCGATCCCAGGGCCCCAGCATCACGCCCTGGGCCGAAGGCGGCGCTAAACCGCTGAACCACTCGGGCTGCCCTGTTCTTCATCTTTACAAATCTATGCAGAAGTACATAAGAGCGACATGCTCAGTGTCTGGGATTTGCTTTAAAAACTTCAAAAAATAAGCGACAGAGGATTAGATAAGGCAGAGATAGTTAAATCTTGATCATTTGAGTCCATATGGTTGATATGTGGGCACACAACACAAATCTAGTATTTTGTGTGTGCTTGAAAATTCTCAAAACATTTTAAAACATATTGGTTACGGATTCAGTGAAAGGAAGGACTGTCTCGATTGATCAAATTCTGGACTTCTCAGCTAATTTAACTTCAGTTATTGAAAAGTGAATGAACTGTTTGGCATAGTACCTATGAGTTCTGTTGTGTTCCCCATTTTAATATCTCATTTGATTTTCTCGTTGGCATTTTCAACAGCCACCGAGGTATAAAATGCAAGTAAAAATAAACTCAGAAAAAGGCTAATTTTGAAATTTTACACTGATTCTAATAAAATATTTTGGGGACTGGGAAACAATTTTCTGTAAAGATTATTATGACTAAGTGAGGATTTATTTCATTCCTTCAACTTTTGCATCATAATAAATGTTTATTCACAAAGATCTGCTAAAATCAATAATTTGTAAGAAGTAACAGTGAACTTTCATTTCCCATCATAGGCACAGGGTCCTTCATTATCTTGGGTATTTGAAACATAGAACAGGTAAAAACAAAAACAGACTTTTTTTTTACATCTGAATGTGGAAATTTTGAGAATTTATTAAAATAAATTAATATTTTAAAATGATAATTTTACAGCTCAACCCGGTATAATGGGCACTCAAGCCATCCTCAATGCAATGTGCATGACTCATTTACATACTTACGGATGTAAAATGCTTCCATTTAATTAGAAGTGCTTTATTCTCTCAACAATCGGGACTTGCCGTATTGTGAAGGATATCCATTTATTATGAAAGAAAACTCATATCAAATTTTAATACGACTACAGCGTTTGCATTATTTTAAGTCCAAACCTATTATTTAAAAGAGGAAAAAGAAAAAGATGTTGTCTGTGTTGGTTTTAGGAAAATAGCAGAGAGTTTTGTAACTGAATTCCATTCTCCACGATGGAGGGACTTGTGGGGATTATTTACCACAGGGAGAAACATTTCTTAAAACTCTATTTCTTTTCACTTTTCTTCTTATTTGTGAGTCCAAATGAAGTCATTGCCTCTTTACCATGATTAGCTCCTGCAGGCTCACGACGTCAGCAGGCACTTACTTCATCGTTGCCGACCATAAAGCACTAACCATCTCTCAATACTATCGTTCATCCTCTTATTTTTATCAGATATCAGGGAAGAATTGTTTCCAAATTTGGGCAAGAAAAATGCATCATTCGCTTCTGGGAAAGGAAAGGGATGTCCTTAGCCTTTTGCAGACTCTTATATTAATGCTTCCAATATTTCCTATTCATTTGTTTGCCTGTGGGCAGAGTCACAAAAGTAACGATAATAATGGCTTAAAAAAATAAATAAACCATCCACGGATTGCCCGAGCCGCCACCTGTTACACAGGATGCCTCCGCTCTCTCCTTCCAATTTTTTTTATTTTTATTTTTGCAAGCTCTACACCCAACACGGGGCTTGAACTCACAACCCCGGAGACCAAGAGTCTCGCGCTCTAGCGACGGAGCCGGCCAGATGCCCCTCTTCCACTTCGACCTCCTCCGTGCTCCCACCCGTCCTATAAGCCAGGGACAGAACCCCCACCCAAGCCCTGCACCGCCCAGCGCTCCTCACCCCGTATGTTCACTCCCATGGTGTTCTTTAAATGTTACTTTGAAGGTCTAATCAAAGGTGAGCTCAAAGATACTTTTTTTGAAGACTAAACCCAACCTCCCCTTTAGAACTGTATATACTGTATTTTAAATATTTAGAGGAATCTGGTATTAAAGGTCTTCCTTACGTTGCGTGGCTCTGTGCCGGAGCCTCACCTGGAGCCGGTGGTGCTGCAGGAGTGCGTCTTCCGTATACAGCTGGTGGCACATATTTGCTGCCTGGGGAGGCTGGGAAGTCGGTGGTGCCTGGAGCACGTGCCCATCGTCTGGGGCGGCGGATGCCGCTAGGAGGCTCAAGTACCCAAAACCTTAAATGTCTTCTGCAGCAGCGGCGATCCCGGGTCCGAGGCAGCGACCGGGGAGGGCAGGCGTGGGTGGGTGGGTCCTGTGGCTGGAGCGGCCCCCATGCCGGGGGGAAGCGCCGGGCAGTCACACCGCCCGTCACGGCCTGTCCTGGCCACGGGGACCCCAGGCCTGAGCCCTCGCGGGTGCTTTACCCACCTGCCCCACCGCGGGGCCTGCAGGCGTCCGCTCTTTAAAATCAGCCAGTCCCCCAAAGAAACCAGACTTCTGGAGGGGGAGTCATCTCTTTTTAATGAAAAAATATAAAATATGAATCCATTTCTCTACCTGGTTGGAGAATATTGATTAGCAGACTCTTCTTTTCCATAAATTATACGTAGGTCTTATTATAAAACTGCAACAGTGACATCCAGTGTTTAGTAAAATCAATGGCACGTGGTCTCTAAGGAGGCGAGGGGCCCTACTGTCTTGAATAAAGGTACATGTGCGTCTTCTTACACAGGAACACGTACGTGGAAATGCGCTCACTGCCCGCGTGGCCTCACTAATTGGGGGGTGATGTTCAGCATCCCCTAGAGGCTCGGCTCTGTCCGTAGCTCACATTTCGGGCCGTTGGTCCTAAAATTGGTTTTGATGAGGAAGTTCGCCGAACCGAGTGGGCATCCCTCTTCCCCGTTTATCTTGTTTCTGCTTCTTTTTTTTAAATAAACATTTTGTTTATTTATTTGCAACAGAGAGAGAGCGCAAGAGAGAGAGCACAAGTAGGGGAGGAGCAGAGCCCCGGACGTGCGGCGACCCCAGAACCCCGGGTGACAACCTGAGCTGAAGGCAGGTGCTGCACCTGCTGAGCCCCGGTCCCCCCGGCCCGGGCTCCCCTTGTTTCTGCTTCTGAGCCTAAGAACAGCCTGAGAACAGCCGGGCGCTCGCGGGAGGCAGGGGGTCCCGGGCGCTCCCCTCCCGCCCCGCCAGCTGGTCGCGGCCGCTGCATCCTTGGGCAGGTACAGCGCTCCTGCCCTGGGGAGGACCCGGCTTCTCGCTGGCCTCTCCCTGCACGGGCCTCATCTGGATTGGCGTCCTCCTGTCCGCCAGGCCACGGCACCTGTTGGGGGCCGTCACCGGATTGCAGGTTCTGGGGGAGGAAGACACCAGCTCTTTGGGACCCAGCCCAGCCTCGAACTCCTGTGGTGCCCGAGCCAGGCAGGCAACATGCATCCCGTGTCCCGTCCTAGATGCACGCCCCGGTTCCCGACTGGTAAGCCAGCTTCGGCCTCGCGTCCCAGCCTCTTTCCGCAGCCGTTCCAGGCCTGGCCGTGCACACGACTCTGCAGTGTCCGCCGTGCGGCCCGTGAGCCCCCAGCACACGCCTGTCTCCGAGCGTCAGAGCTCTCGTCCTCTCGCACATGCGCGTGCACAGCCCCCAGTGTCTCTGCTTCAGCCTCTTCTCCTGTGGGCGTGTGAGCAATCAGCTGCGCTTGCCAGGAGGCTGCTACGCAGGAAAAGCAGATACAAAGGGAATATACGGAAAGGAGCAAGTCAAACAAGGGCCAGGCTCCGTGGGTGGCTAATAAAGCCTCTCGTTTAGGTGTCGCTGCATTTCATGGACCGCGTGAAAAAAAAATTGGAGACTTAGGGTTAGCAGAGTGTTTAAAACCTCACAAAAAATATTCCTTTGACCTTCCTATTGTGGAATGATTAGGGTCTCACAGGACGTCGCAGGGGAGTAGGGGAGGTGCTGGCCGCGAGCCCCGGCCGGCTGGGGGCACACAGGAGGCCCCGCGCAGAACCCGAATCCACGACCGCAGAGCCTCCTCTCCCGCTCCCCTTTCTGGTCACGACTGTCTCTGGTCATCATGTGTAACAGGGACAACCTCCAGCCTTCATTCCCTCTTGCCCATGATTTCTGTGCTTCAGGGACGGGGCGTGAACGGCGCCCGCGGTTCTCAACCCCCGACTTCCTCTGGGGTGCGGGGGCCCGGCCCGGCCCAGCGGCTCCCACTTGGTCCGCCGCTTCCTTCTCTCCGGAGTCAGTCCCAGCCGTGAGCGCCCCCGGTGCCGGGAGCCTTCGCCTCCTTCTGCGGTTTGGGGCCTGAGCTATTCAGACAAAGCAGCGTCGGGCGAGTGTGCACCTCTCGGGGACGACACCGAGGGGGCGGCCGCTGGCTCCATGTCAGAGTCTGCTGGTGACTCCGAGGGGGGTGTGCACGTGGCTGGCCAGCGAGCGGCCCGCCCGCCGGGTGCAGCTGGGATGAGCATCTGCTCCACCTCACTTGGCGCCCGTCTACCCTCCTCAGGAATATGTCTCTGTACCTCTTGCCACTTCTCTGATTGCATTTTGGTTTCTCGTGTTGAGTGTTGAGATGTCTCCGTCCCGTCAGGATGCGAGTCCTTCGCCACATGCCTGCTTGGCAGACGTGCGAACGTTCTCTCCCCTGCACCCCGCTCGCTTTTCATGCCACTCGGAGCCTCTGGAGGACCAACGGTGCTTTCTTTTTCTTTCTTTCTTTCTTTTTTTTTTTTAACATCGTTTTCTGCTTTGTTTTCTGTGTGTCTTCCCTGTTTTATCGTTTTCTGTTTCATTTTTGCCTGCTTTTCGGTTACTTGAATTTATCAATTTGTTTGTTTATTTGTTTATTCATTTATTTACTTATAATTTATGATTGTATGTATTGACTTGAGAGAGAGAGAGAAAGAGAGAGAGGAGAGCACAAGCAGGGAAGGAGCAGAGGCAGAGGAGAAGCAGGCTCCCGGCTGAGCAGGGAGCCCGATGTGGGGCTCGAACCCAAGACCCTGAGATGGTGACCCGAGCCGAAGGCAGATGGTTAACCAACTGGGCCACCCAGGCGCCCCTTGAATACATTCTTAGAGCCCCACTTCCATTTGTCTGCAGTGTACGGGAGTGTCTGCCTTTGTTTAGCGTTTAGTGGCTACTTCTGGGACTGGACGCACGTAACTTACCACTATCTATGGGGTCAACCTTTCGTTTCTTTCAGTGAAAAGCAGACCTTATGTCCTTTCATACTTTTTTGTCTTTTCTCATTTTTAACAAAATTGTCTCAAGCATTTCCTCCGCATGCACCAGGGCCACATTAGACAACACCTTACTACTTACGTCAGACATTAGACATGATCTAAAAATCCCAACTTCAATCCCAAATCTCCAATCCCAGGTGAGTGAAGGCCTATTATATAGACACCGTGGGCTCGTTTTCTCAAGCCCTCTCTCTTTTTTCCTGATGTGACAAGATCTCTTCTTTTACCATGACGTCCCTGTTTAAATGATGTTTCCGTGGAAAGTCTGCTGCCTGCACATGCGAGTCTCCCTCCATCCGGGAACGTCTTACTTTTCCCAGCTTTTCTGAAGAATATCTTCACAGGGAAGAATGCCGGTTTCTCAGGCCTTTTCTTTTCTGTTCGTGGCAATGCTATGCCACTTCCTCCCGGGGCCCGTGGTTCCGGTGAACGCTGGCTGTCCCTCCCTGGTGAGACCTCCTTTCCCTCTTGATGATTTCAAGATTTCAACATCTCTTCTTGGTCTTTAGTTCTTATCAGTTAGACCATCGGGGTGGGCGTTGGGAATATGCGTTTGGACGTACATGTTGGGGTCAATCAGCTTCTGACGTCTGTAGGCGTAGGTGTTTTCCAGGTTTGGGAAGTTTTCAAGCGTCATTTCTTCAAATATTTTTTCAGCCCCATGTCCTTTCTTTTCTCCTTCTTGGATGCCAGTGACACGAGTGGCACGTCCTTTGTTACTGTCTTACAAGTATTTGAGCCTCCAGGTTGTTTCCTCAATGTATTTTCCGTCTGAGGTTCAGGTTGGGAGAGACAAAATACTGACAGCTGTTTTCCTTCTTGGCAGAGTAGTTGGAAGAACAGGCTTCTACCACAGACAAGGAAAAGAAACAACAAGGTAAATTTTTATGCCCCAGGTGTGGGCTTCCTGACCTATTAAAATCGGAGGCCGTCCAGCCGCCTTGGGGTCTGCTCATATCCCCCAACTAGCCTTCCTTCCTTGGGCGCGCCAGCCTGGTTGGCTGGAGCCTGGGGGCGGGAGAGCCCGACAGCAAGCCCCCCAAGAGAGGGGGCAAAGGGCATGGATGCCAGCAGAAGGCAGCTAACGGAAGCTTAGCTTCCAACCTTATTTTAAGGACAATTAATGTAAAAGAATGAAACAGTCCTACTGAGAGGCAGGGGTTGTCACCTTGGATGTGAGGGCCACATGCAAGTCGATGCTGTTTATAAAAAACACACTTTAGAAGGATACAGATTGTCCAAATGCATTGGAGTGGAAGGAGACGAGCCGTCAGACTGAGCATAAGGAGGCGGGAGTGGCGAGGTCTGGCCCAGCAGGCCCGGCTGTCAGCAGAGAGCATCCCAAGAAATAAGGACGGACGCACACTCACGGTAGCAGGGCTTATTCATCATGCAGGAGTAACGGTCTCAAGCATCTATGAACCTTCAGAACTGTAATGAATGAGACAAAAATTTATAAACTAAAAATAAGGAGGCATGAATTCACGCACACACACACACACAGAATGGTTGGCGATTTAAAACCGACCGTCCCAGTGACTGATAGAACACGAAAACAATCACGGTATAACCTGTTTCTATTTTAAGAGGTTACGGAATATTAACTTTGCAGCGGGCCAGATAACAACTCTCAATCCATCACAAAATAGAATTCACAGAGGCTGTTATCAGGCCATACTGAATTAAGCTAGAAATAAATTACAATATTGCATTAACAAATGAAGTCATGGGCTTTAAAATAGGCCACCAACCAAAGGAGTATCTACACGAGGAAATGTAAAGCATCTTGAGCCTCATGAGAAATGCAGCCTAATCAAAATTTGGGGATGCCGTTGTTTAGAAAGAAAACAGTGCTGTAAAGGCCTATTTTAATGAATAAGGGAGATGTAAACCGAAGCAGCTAAGCTTCCACTTCAAGAGGCTGAAAAAAGGGGCAGCCTGGGTGGCTCAGTGGTTCAGCGCTTGCCTTCAGCCCAGGTCGTGACCCCAGGGTCCCGGGATCGAGTCCCGCATCAGGCTCCTGCAAAGAGGCTGCTTGTGTCTCTGCCTCTCTCTCTGTGTCTCTCATGAATAAATAAATAAAATCTTTAAAAAAAAAAAAAAAAAAGAAGAGGCTGGAAAAAATGAGCGCATTATACCCAAGTAGATAGAAAAGAAAAGCTATCCTGAAACCAGAAATCAGTGAAATAGAAACCAAAAATATAAGAAACATAGACAATACAATAGGTATTGAAATGACTATAAAATTGATTAACTCCCAGCAAGACTAATTAAGGCAAATAGAAAATGCAAATGATAAACATCCGAAAAGAAAAAAGCACATTTCCAGGAATGAGGTCACCTTAAAGTAATAACATAATACTCTAAAAAATTACGACAATAAATTACAAAAACTTAGGTGAGATGGGTAATATCCTTGAAAATAATGATTTATCAAAACTATTCAGGGAGGAATTGAAAAATATGAATATTTCTACCTATTAAATGAAAATGAATTCCTAATCATAAAACCTTCCCATGAAAGTCCAAGGCCAAATGGCTTCATTGGTCGATTCTATCAAAAAAAAAAAAAAAAAAGTATATAAGAAATGGTAACAAGCTTAGCCAAATTCTTCAGAAAATATAGTGTTCATAAAAGATAGTATACACTGGGGATCCCCAGGGGCTCAGCGGTTTGGCTCCTGCCTTCGGCCCAGAGCGTGACCCCAGAGTCCCGGGATCGAGTTCTGTGTCGGGCTCCCTGCGTGGAGCCTGCTTCTCCCTCTGCCTGGGTTTCTCTCTCTCTCTGTGTCTCTCATGAATAAATAAATAAAATCTTAAAAAAAAAGATAGTATACATGAAACTAATTTTATGAGACCAGAATAATCTTGATATGAAACTGAATGAGACTATTACGAGAAAAGTAAATTCACACACTTAAAAGCATCAATCCTTAGCAAACCACTAGAAAATCGAACGCGACTTTATATTAGAAGATAATACATCAGGAACGGATGGATTTTTAACCAGGAAAGGCAGTTTGCTTAGCATTCAAAATCATCAATGTACTCGAGAACCAACCAAAGGATACAAACCCACGACTACCTCAACAGACCCAGGAAAGGCTGGCGGCAAAATTCAACCCGCGCTCGTGCTAAGCCGTCTTGGCCCCTTCCTCCATCTAAGAAGCAGACCTTCACACGCGCCAGCTAGCATCTTCCTTAAAGGTAAAACAAAGACCATGCCCCCATCTTATCAGGGAAAGATCGGATCATCTCTCACGATCACCGTTCCTAATTGTGCAGGAAGCCCAGCCAATGGAAAGAGCCAGAAAAGTAAATAGAAGAATACATTTGGAAAGTATGCAAAAGTCGTCATTACTCAGAGAAGACATATCTGCCAACAAGAAGACGCTGCTGAGCCAAGTAGAAACAAACTATGGAAACTCCTCAATTAATCTAGTGAGAGCATAGGATGCTGAGTCAATTGGTAAAAACCCATTACACTTCTATTTACTAACTGGAAGTGAAATCTTTAAAAACCTGCCACTTTATCACATAAAAATAAACAACCTGGGAATCGTTTTAAATAGGACAAATACCCACCATTTGCTTCGACGTGGATGGAACTGGAGGGTATGATGCTGAGTGAAGTCAGTCGGAGAAGGACAAACATTATATGTTCTCATTCATTTGGGGAATATAAATAATAGTGAAAGGGAATAGAAGGGAAGGGAGAAGAAATGTGTGGGAAACATCAGAAAGGGAGACAGAACATGAAGACTCCTGACTCTGGGAAACGAACTAGGGGTGGTGGAAGGGGAGGAGGGTGGAGGGTGGGGGTGACTGGGTGACGGGCACTGAGGGGGGCACTTGACGGGATGAGCACTGGGTGTTATTCTGTATGATGGCAAATTGAACACCAATAAAAAATAAATTAATTATTAAAATAAATAAATAAATAAATAAATAAATAAATAAATAAATAAATAAAATAAATGGTTGGGAGAAATGAGAGAACCCAAGTTAGTGAAGAGATGCACTCTACTCATAGTCTTGGAGGACAAATATTTATTCTTTTAAATAGTTTGGGATTAGCAGACATTTCTAAGATATCAATACTCCCCAGTGTGATCTATAGATTCAAAGCACGGCCGGTCACGTCCTCCTGGATTTCTCCGACAAGTGGAGGACGTACAGAAATGTGAGGAATCTGGAACTCCTTGGAATTTATGCAAAAGAGGGGTGAACTTGTGCCGTCGTCACAGTCGCTGTAGCACAATATTGTTGTAAGGTCAGTGGAACAGAGTGGAGGCCAGACAGGGAACCGCACACACGCGGGCTCAACTGACTTTGACCGAAATTCCCAGGTAATTCAACGGGAACGGCGAAAGTCAAAATCAGAGGCTGGACGTCGACTGGGATGAGGAACAAGGAGACTCCCCATGTACTCTCCTTGGGATGGTGAATCATTTTGGGGGACGTCACAGTCCCCTCTACAGTTACACACGCCCCTCGGCTAAACCCTGGCACTCCCACAGCTAAGTATTCGAGAAAAATAAAACACATGCACAGAGAAGGGCTTGAAAGCCAACATTCACAGGAGCCTCATCCGCCATCTCCTCCCACTGGAAAGACCCTAAATGCTCGTCCCCACGGGAGTCAATCAGCCAGTTGTAGTGTTTCTCCACGATGGAGAGCTAATTGGCAATAAAAGGGATATCGGTCCTCATATATGAGATCACATGAGTGAATTTCCAAAATATTATGGTAAGTGCAGCAGCCAAGCACCCGAGAGACCATCCCGCGTGAGTCCTGTTGGAATCAGTACAACGGGCAGAACTAATCGGTGGTGATGAAATGGCTTCAGGAGGGGAGACGCACTGGGAACGCACAGAGACCTTTGTGGCTCCAGGCAAGTGTCCCGGATCGTGTGGTGTGTGGAGTGCAGATGTGCCACACCAACCACACGAACACTCAGGACCCTGCGGAGAGCACAGAAGTGCGGCCTGAGCCCAAGAGCGACCAGGTGATGTCATTGGTTCCAATGTCCCAGGGTGGCATCGGGGGAGCCACCTGCAGATGAGCGAGGAGCTCTGGGAGAGACAGCCTCCTACCTGGGCCTGGGGGGCTTCCCCATCGGTGCAGCAGGTGGACCTGCCCCAGGCCTGGGGGGCTCCCCCCATCAGTGCTGCTCCTGGACCTGCCCCAGGCCTAGGGGGCTCCCCTGTTGGTGCTGCTGGGGGACCTGCCCTGGGCCTGGGGGGCTCCCCTGTCGGTGATGCTGGGGACCTGCCCCGGGCCTAGGGGGTTTCCCCATCGGTGCTGCAGGTAGACCTGCCCCGGGCCTGGGGAGCTCTCCTGTCGGTGATGCTGGGGGACTTGTTCCGGGCCTGGGGGGCTCCACATTGGTGCTGCAGGTGGACCTGCCCTCAGCCTGGGGGGCTCCCTTCATCGGTGCAGCAGGTGGACCTGTCCCGGGCCTGGGGGGCTCCCCCCGTTGGTGATGGTGCTGGACTTGCCCCGGGCCTGGGGGGCTCCCCCGATCAGTGCTGCTCCTGGACCTGCCCTGGGCCTGGGGGGGTCCCCTCTTGGTGCTGCTGGGGGACCTGCCCCGGGCCTGGGGGGCTCCCCCCATCGGTGCTCTCAGGGCACGGTGGCCCAGGTGCCCCCAGTCGGCCGTCATACCCTGGCACAGAGACCCAGGTGTGGGTCCAGGGTCGTCCCTCCCTTGTAGCCCTTGCTCCCCGTGCGCCCCCCCTCCCCAGGTGCTGGGAGCTGCAGGAACGGAGCCATCAAAGGTTCTCCTGGGACTTAGGGATGCTTTCAGGGTCCCCAGGCGCCGCATCTCAGCCAGGGGTGACCCTCGCCCCAGGGCCTGCTGGCGACGTCCAGGGTCGTTCCGGGGGCCACGACGGCAGTTCGGGGGCATCTGCTGTTGTCTTGCAGGTGGACGAGGAAAGCATCAGCTGCAAGCCGCCCGGAGCACGCGGCCCCGTGAGGGCCCTGCTGAGGCTGGGATTGAGGGGAGTCGCTCAGAGGCTCCCGTCGGGGTGCGCTTGCCCGCAGGGAGCTCCAGGACTTTCCTCTAAGTCACCTGCAGGGATGCTCGCTCCCTACCAGGGACGCTCTTCCCGGCACCAGGGTCTTGCTGCTGCTGCTCCTCCGACGGGTGGCGGCTGACGTCTGACAGGTGCTCAGTCACCCGGGGCGGCTGTTTCGGGGCGGCTCTCTCCCTTTACGCTTGTGTCACACTTTTAGAAAACCACGACTGTTTTCACCGTGTCAGTTCCTCGTATTGAGCTGGTCCCGTCTCCGTCTCGTATCTTCACACAAGCTGCAGATACCACGAAAGTAGCGGCTGCGTTATTGACCGCGTGTTGGCTGGCGTGCGGCTCGGGACGATCGGGTGTCAAACTGTTTGAAAGATCTTTCCGACATTAAAAAAAAAAAAAAAGATTACCTTTTATTTTTTCCGAGTAAATGTATCCAGGTTAAATTTGTCACACATCATCAAGATTTAACAGAAAAGCCAAATATATTTTAGGAATCGAGGAAATTGACTTTTTTTTTTTTTTTGGTGTACGAAATCAAAAATTTTCACAGGATTTAGGTGAAAATGACCAAGTCTAAGATGCTTGCAAACCTCTCTATTAAGGATGATAAAAAATAAATAAATAAATAAATAAATAAATAAATAAATAAATAAATAAATAAATAAATAAAAAGGACGGTAAATATTTTCCCTCCGGAAGCTTATTATGCGCTTGCTTAGGAAACATTCTGCCCTTACAGTTAACAGAAGGCTTATTTAGTTTCTATCTAAACGGTCATTAATTGTCATTATCGGGCTCCAGATTAATGATGCAAATTGCATCTAATATTCAGATTAGATTTATAATATTTATATATTTATAATATTATTTATAAAATAAATTTAAAATCTTTCTATCTGCCTGTATTGATAAGATCATTGATAAGTGGGATGCCCTGTTCCTTGCTATTGAAACTCACTAGCTTAAAAAAAAATAGTAATAAAACTCACTAGCTTGTTGTCAAGTCACACGCAGAGCCGGGGGTGGAAAGACCCTCTCAGGGCTACTAGTGATTTGGGTAAAACTCCTCTAAGGATGATTTGCAAGCAGGTGGGATAAACTGTTACCAAAGCTCACTATGAAGTAGGGACATTTATGGGGATAAATCTTTTTTTTTACTTAATTATCAGTGTCCTTAGGGCCTCCCCCCCTTGAATTACCCCCCGGACCACAGCTGCCAACGGCCGGTCCCCTCAACCCTTCGGTGCTGTTTTTCATGCTGCCACCAGGTGGTGATGTTCAAATGGATAATTTTGTTCAAGGCTTTGCCCTTTTTTTTTGGTCCAGATTTTGTTTTTCATTTTAAGATTTTATTTATGTATTCATTCGAGGGAGAGTGAGCAAGAGCGAGAGAGAGCGAGCGCGAGCAGGGGGAGAGGCGGAGGGAGGCGGAGCAGACTCGGCCTGGAGCGGGGAGGCCCACGCGGGCTGCGGCCCAGGACCCTGGGGTCATGACCTGAGCCAAGGCAGATGCTCAGCCCCCTGAGCCGCCGGGCGTCCCCTGTTTGTCCGGGTTCTTCACATAAGCTGCGACCCGGGCCTTCAGGACATGTGGCCCCATCTCCTAATCAGAAGCGTGTCCCCGCGCAGCTCTCGGGGGTGGCGGGTCCCTGGGCTGTCTGGGGTTGGCCCCGCGACCTCCTACAGCAGGGCCTGGGCCGGCCCTCGCCCCACACGGTCCCCTTGTTGGTCCAACGCGTAACAGGAGCGTCACGTCAACCGTCCCCTGTGGGACCGCCACCCACACCCGACAGCTGGGGCCGCCTTCTAAACCATCAAACACACAGGCCTTTACCTCCCTCCCCGCACCTCCCAGCAGTCGGGCCGCGCTTCCTAAGGGAGACTCAGACGGGTTTATGCTCCAAGAGAGACCCCACTTCCCGCTGGAGAGCTCCACGCGCACCCGCGGTTAGAAGCCAGAGCTAGTGGTTCCGGTGCGCGCTGGCCTCTTCCACTCCCAGGCCCGCTCCACGGCCCGCTCCTCCGACGACCGGGAGCCCGGGCCTCCCCAGCGGGCACCCCTGAAAGGCTGTACGGCCCACGGCCCTCACACTCCTGTGGAAACGGAGCAAAACGCTGTGATCCGTGGAGGAATCCTGCAGCCAGAAGAGATACACGCCTTGGGCGGGGGCGTCGCTGCAAAGGGAGAAGGCACCTGTGCCTGGCGGAGTCCCAGGGGGGCAGAGGAGTGGGGACAGGTTCCCGGGCGGAGAGGGAAGCCCTCGCGGGGGCGGGGGTCCTGCGGGGAGGCTCTGGGCCCCGGGGAGCCGCGGGGCGTCGGCTGCAGCTGTGGCTCCTGCGCGATTTCTGTGGCTCGTGCGGGAAAGTTAGGGAAGCTCCCAGGTGTTGACCACGTCCCGGCCATCGGGGATGGTCCAAGCATCACCGTCGGGATCCCCGGATGGGTTGCTGGCGACGGAGGCCTGACTCCCCCAGCGCCCGCCTGTGGAGGACCGGGTGGCTTCTGGGTTGGCCTCCAGGCTCCTTTCTGGGCTGCTTGCTGCAGAGAGCAGGTCGGAGTCCTGGCGGGAGACGGCCCGGCCATTGCCCTTGTGCTGTCTGTGTCCCGAAGCACTAACGGCCTCGTAAAATACAGGCATTTTAAAAGGTAGTTGATATAGATGGTTTCCCAGGAAAAAAAACTAAATCACTATTTTGGTGGCATTTTCCCATTTACCCTTAAAAACAGCTGGTTCTTTTTTTTCCTTCTTCTTCTTTTGGGAACCAATTCTAGAAAAACATTAATATTTAAATCCTATAAATTGCTTTCGATCATAATCGGTCGTGGAAATGAAGAGTAGCCAACACTTAGACAACCTTTTTTTTAAAAGAAAGCATTTTAATGGATGAATGGACAGAGAGGTCACATCGGTTCTGCTCGCTTTGAGCTGCTTCTTCGCTGACCAGCTTTGCCTGACAAGTCGCTCCTGGGCACAGGCGACGGCGTCACCTGGCAGGTAAAGCAACACACGGTAAACGGGAAGGAGTTGGCTCCTACTACTGCCTCGTCAAGACTGTCATGACTTTGCCATCGAGTCAATATGCAAAAGCATCTACGTTTATTAGCAACAGAGGGAAGGTTCCCAGGGCAGGGGCTCCGGGGGCTGCTGCAGCAGCTGAGGGGGTGCTGGGGGCGGAGGGTCGCTGAGCAGGCCTCTGAGCAGGCGTGTGCACAGTGCACAGGCCAGCCGCTCGCCGTGGCCCCAGGCGCCCTGCAGGCAGCAGCGTGGGGGCGACAGGAGCACAAGCCGTCCTCAGGTCCCCCTTTCATCGCTGCCAACGTTCTTGGGCTTGACCGGGGTGGGGGCCCTGGGGGCGCCCCTGGTCCTTGCCCCCAGCCCTGGGGCGCCGAGGCCTGCAGGATGCTTCTTGGGCACTTTCAAAAACCCAGCTCTTTGAGGGTCAGCATGTGCGCTGCCCTTTATTTGCGTCTTTGGTTATTTTTTCCCTCCGCAAATGAAAGGCCTACGACATTGTTTCCCACCCCGTCGAGACACAGCTGGCTCTTAAAGGATAAAGATGCAGCCTGGTCATGGCGTGGTGCTGCGACTCCCCACGACTCACAGGGAAGGCCTCCGCGTGGCTTTCTTCTAAAGCGCGGCTGCATGAGCTGCGTGGGTCCGATGGTGTGAGGTTCGCCCTTGTGCCTGGCTACACGCCCAGTGAGTCCTTCCCCATGTGGGTGAGCTCTGCAGAAGCCATGTGGAGAGGGGCAGGGCAGTGCCAAGGGCAGGGCTCCCGCAGGAGCCACCCCTCAGGGATCCTCCCCAGACCCGGGATCAGAAACACATGCTAGATCCCAACTCGGTGCACGCTGGGCGTTCAGCAGGTGCTCTCTGCTTTCTTTGAGCTCACAATGTAAGCAAGACGGTCCTGGGCGTGGCCAGTTTCCCTCATGCGGAGTCGTCATGTCGTGCATGGGCTCCGTCCTCCCCCTCCCCTGCCCTCCGTGCTTGCAGATGCGGTTGCTTCAGGCCATTTGTCCCCAGACTGTTCCTTTTTAAAAATTTTTACACGAGGTGACTTGGGATCCCTTGGCTCCGGGACTCTTAGAGATGATCCATGATGGATACAATCGACCACTTGACCTGGCGAAGACTTAGGACTTATTTGCTAATTGTAAGTAGCTAGTTCTGAAACATACCCAGGTAACATTTGCAAATGGAAGCTTTTCAGGCAAGTGTTTGGACCATCGGGGTGAGGCTTACTGTCTTCCAAGCCCCGTGTCCCCAGAGTGTTTACGCAGCGTCCAGAAGCCGCGTGAGATGAGCTCACCACATCCCTCGTCCACATGCATTTCCAACCTGGATATAAACCAGCTGAACATCGACTCTACATGGTCTCCAGGGAAATCAGAAGAGAGTAGAGACTGGGCCCTCCCGTGAGCCACGGGCTCCCGTCCTCTGTGGAGGTGACTCCGTGGACGCATCTCCCTCGTAGGCGCCCCTGCAACACTGGTGCTGCCCGGGGCCGGGGGCCTGGTGTGCAGACGATGGTGCAGCCAGGACACCCGGTGGCCATGCCATCATCACTGGTGGAACCCTTGCTGTCCTGTCCCCCCACTCCGGGGCTCAGAAGTGAGAAAGTTCAGAAAGCCGACGAGGCTCTGCACTCAGGAGCCCTAGTGGACGATTTGTTTGAAAATACGCCACGTGTCCTCCAAACCCCATCACCTGTGCCTTTTCCTTGAGAGGCCAGAAGCTGCGTTGTGCCCTCTGGATCTGGCCAAATTCTTCCAGATGAAGTTCACCCCGGGGGAGTCCTTCCTGTTGGAACCAGTTGTATGTTTTCCACTCCTTCGGGAAATTTTTCACCCACCCGGTCATCCAACAGGACGTCGTGGGTACAACACGCAGCACGACAGACACGTCTCCAGGCCCCAGAGATGAGACTGGACAACAGACATGCTGGCCCCTCACGGCACGTACCGTTTGATGGAGGAAGTGAGGACACACGGAGGAGCTGTCAGAAGGTCTGTGGGAGGCCCAGGATGCTGAGTGCGACAGACGAGGAAGGACAGGCTCAGCCAAGGAGTGGGGGCGGCCTCCAGGGAAGGGCTGGGAGCACGGGCCTGCAGGCAGGGAGGCTTGGCCAGCGTGAAAGCCTGCGCAGGGCCTCCAGCCACAGGGGACAGAAGGTCGGAGGTGGGACGGGGTCTCGGGCCGTCAGGAATGTAGGGAGAAGCACCTGTCAGAGGGCAGAGCACGGCAGGCCCTGGGCAGACCTTGTAATCTGCTCCCAGAGGGGCGGGCAGGGTCGGATCCCATGACATTTCACCGAGAGCCGCAGGAAAAGGCTCTAAGTCCCCCCAGATTTCCCAGGAGGTGTGATACTGGCCAACCCGTGCGTGCAAGGAGGGCACGCCGGCAGCTGGTGGAAAACACACTTCAGGCGCACAAGGGGCAGGGGTGGGGCAGTGAGATCGCCGGGGGCAGGGCCAGCTGCGGCGGCTGTGCCTGGGCACAGGACACGGTGAGCCCGGGAGGAGTTAGGGAAGGAGAAACAAGGTGGTGGTGGATGCGGAATGGAGAACGGGGGCGAGCGTCGGGGAGGACACGCAAGCGCCAGCGCAGGTCGGGTGCCAGGGCCGGAGCCGCAGGGACGGGCAGACCCGGGCCGGGGCAGGGCGCGGCTCCGACCGGACGGGACTGCGGGTCTGGCCGTGCCTGTTATCACCTGTTATTACTGTTTCGTTTCGCTTTGTTCTGCTTTGACGACACGCAGGAGGCGAAGGCTCAGAGGTGAGGCCGGTGCTTGCATGAAGGTTCCGTCTTCGATCCGAAGACTCTACGGCTAAGAGAGGAGTGGAGACAGGGCGTCCCGGGCTGGGAACCCATTGTGGGGAGGGATGCCTGCGAAGCACAAGCCACAGACGCGCCTGGAGGTGGGGTCGGTGAGTGCGGTCACTGTCCTCACACAGCAGGAGGGCCCGGCCTCTTGCGGACGGGACCACCGTCCGGGGGACACGCTCCCCCAACCCACCACGGTGTCCGCGGCCCAGCCTCTGCCAGCCCGGGTGACGTGCCTCAGTCTCCGTGCATATATTGCCTGTGCCTGCGTGTCGCCCCAACCTATATGCTTCCATGAGCGGTCACCTCTATGAGCGTGTGGTTCGGGGCTTGTGGCTGGAAACATGCGGCGAGCCTACTGGGGTCGCCCCGCGTCGTGCACCTCTCAGCTCCCTCGACGGCTCCCCTGGCAGGGCCGGCTTACCCACAGGTGCTCAGTCACCCCCAGCTGCGCAGCACCACGCAGAGCAGGGCTCTCCGGGACATGCGAGCCCCCCTCGAGCAGCCGGTCGGCTGGCTCCATGGCCTCACATAAGCCTAGACTGAGTCGAACCCACGCGAGACGGCGCTTCCTTTGAGGCGGGAGCTGGCTCCGGGGATGGAGATGGTGCGAGGGGCCCCAGTGGCGCGGGACAGCTAAGTGGCCACTTCCTCACGCTCTCAACGCCTACTGTCGGCTCCTCGGCGCGGATCTGGGATGAAGGCCCAGCACCTGTGCAGAAGGCCGCAGCCTCGTGATGGGTGATGGCGGGGAAGTCGCGGCAGTCGGCCAGAGAAGGTGCTTCCCGACCGCCCGGCCGGGCCCCCGGACGAGGGGAGCCAACGTGGGCGGCGAGTCTGTTGGGAGACCTTGCCGTGAAGAAGGAGGCTGCGTGACGCGAGAACACGCCTCCAGGGACCGCCTCGGGGCAGCGGGCTGGGGACGCCTCTTCAGTGTCGGGGGACACACGCCGTCTACCTCCCGGCGGGAGCCCCGCTGGGAACAGGGGCACGGGCGCTCGGGGCTCGGGCACCTGCGTGTCTTCACACCAAGTCAGCGCCCTGAGTATTCCTGACGCTCTCGCTCGCCGATTCATGTCCTCTCCGCTCGTAGAAGGACAGCAGCGTCCTTATTCATGGCGTAGATCCGTTACTTCTGGATGGTTCCCTCCTTCTGATTTATTTTCCACCACAGGGTCTGTATTTCAGACCCTTCACATCACTCCCTTGGCGGCCACTGTCCTCGGCTGCACAGGACTGAGGTCACCTGGTGTCCCGGGACCGTCCCCGCGCACACGGCCGTGCACCTCGAGTGGCCCCGGAGACGTGGTCAAGGCACCTGGCACGTGGCTCACTGTGGTACCACGTGTGTCATGACACAGAGAATGATTAGCGATTGTTGTTGGAATACACGAGTAGGGATATTTTTAGGCCAATCACATGCAAGATAACGGTGGCTGGTAAGGCGCAAAGAGCTTCTGGGCTTCGAGAGGAGCCATTGGAGGACAAAAATGAAAGGAAAATGTAGGTGCAGTTTAAATATGTAAATGACTAATTGTTTTTGTTTTAATAACAGTATTTTCAGTGGAGAGAGAATCCCAGAAGAGTAATTACCCATATGAATAGTGCACCGAGGTAGCAAATCCTAAAATACTAAAATAGATGCTCCCGGCTTCTGCGTCTCTCTTAGTACAAACTCACTGCCCTGCAGGCGGCGGCGTCACCTCAGTTTTTCCCGCTGCGTCTTACCCTGAGAGCTGCGGTGACGGCTGGAACACACACGTCCTCTCACGACCGAGTCATCTCCGCACAACGGCACGGGAGGGGCCTGGGGGAAGAGGTGTGACGGCTCATGGCCGGGGGGTGCCACCACGGCACCGGGCGGGACCTTTCGGGCTCATGGGTCGCGCTCTTGTCTGACCTTCCTCGCGCCCAGACCCCGCGCCTCCACGCCTCTCCGTCCTTGGCATCCCATAAAAGTGAAGCGCCTTATAAAGGGGGTCAGGACTCTCGATCCCCGCCCGCTGGCCTGGCACTTCGCGGGTGGTAGGTCATGCGGGTCTCCCAACAGTCACATCGGGAACAAAAATAGTGTCTGCACATGGATTTAAGGGGAGATAAACCCACGGCCCTTGGGCCACCAGAGGCCAAGTACAGACAAGCCGTCTGCTGACCCCAGAGCACGGCTGCGAGCTCTCGCACTCGCGGGATGCCTCGGAGAGTTGTCACATCACGGAAGGGGGAACCAGCACGTAGAAGGATGACGAGGAACAACGCTCCGCACACCTGCCGCCTCAGAACGCAGTTACGGGAGCAAAACTCACCGAGGATCCGCGATGGCTTTGCAGTACGTGGGCTCAAATCTGCGGAGTTGCACCACGTGAGGGATTAGGATTTAAAAATACTCACCGAGAAACAACCACCGTAAGTCCATTGTGCGTTAAAATAAAGAACATATTCTCTTGAAAAATAACTACTTCCCAGAGCGAGTAGATGAGTTAAGTAGAGGGTTTGACAATTTTCTAGATCTCTTTACTGTCTGTCCTCACAGGCAACACGGGAGCCCAGACACTCGTGCCCGACGGGCAGCAAAGCCCACGGCGGATCCCGTGGACGGCGCTTGGCACAGGCCCCACCCGGGCCCCGCAGCCGCCCTTCCCCTTGTGCCCACCAGGCCGCCTGCACCGGCAGTGCCGTGGCCGAAGGCTCGCGGCGGGCACCGAGGTCAAGGGACTTAGGTCTGCTCGCTCAGCTGGGAAGCAGTGAGGCTTGGGTTTAAATCACAGGAAAACTGACCCTTGATTCCCTTGATTCTTTGTCCCGGGAACCTGAGTCTCGAGGAAATATACACAAAATAGATCATAAGTTTTTACTCCTAAGTTGTTCCTCGTATTTATGACAAGTCGGATCTGGAAATCGATTCCGAGAAGAAGGAGTCATGACGTCACTCGTATGAGCTAAGGTGCGACGTCACGTACAGCTCAGTCTGCTCGGGGAGACTATGAAAACCACACGCCGTCTTCTGGTAAACACCCAAAACTCCTTCAAACACTTCTCTCAATAGAAACAGACACTAACACATGAACAAACAAACAAACAAACAAAAAAGACTAAAGGTCACTACTTTTCAGCAAAACTGAGGCTATTATTTTAGTAATCCTATAAACAAAATTCACAAGTACGACACGATCCATTATAACACGTACCATAGAACGTTTTTTTGTTTTTTTGTTTTTTTGTTTTTTCCATAGAACGTTTTGTGAAGCAGGTTTTAAAACCTGCTGTTGACCTAGTAAACACTTTACATATTTTTATGAGCCCACAGCTGTGTGACTCGGGACACATTCATCTATATTCTTTTTCTGTTCTATTTCTTCCTTTGCACGTCTCAATCAGTTTAAACTGTGGTGACTTTACATTTATTTTAATTTCCAAATATGACCAGAAAGAAAGGTAACAGGCTGACGGGGTTTTTTTCAGCAGTTCCCTTCCATTTACATGGGACAAGAGGCGTAAGACAGCAATTTAAAGGGCTGAATGCACATTCATCTAAATATTGAGAAACACTTCATTGATCTCCAATCTCTTTGGACAAATATTTATTTTAATACTATATCCTCACGGCTGGAAAATCACCAGCTCCATCCTCGCCACAGCCGGAGACTGAAAGCCAGTAGCACCTGAACAGCGTCACCCTTTCCCGCCTCCACCCCCTGTAGGATCCTAGCTTCGCCACTGGCATTACTATGACCAAGGAAAGCAGTTTGGGAAACAAAACATAGAAAGACGGAAGGCACCCTCAGGTGTGCGATTCAGCACGCTGGGCCTGGCAGGGGTGCTCCGTGGGCCAAGCGTTTCGAAGAGAGCTGAAGGAGCAAAATGGCAGAGCCAGATTTTCCTAACTCATTGGCCATTTCCCTGAATTATTTTCAAACAGAATAGAGCTTCCAGAAATATCCAGGCCAGGAGCGTGTTAATGCTTGAGCTTAGGGCCCCAACAGTGCAAGAACCGTATCCATCATTTTTACATGTATTTCAGAAAAGTACCCTGGGAGTCAACATGCATGAGATACACCCTTGCTCAACATAGAAATTGTTTTTATTTAGGGACCCCTGGGTGGTTCCGTCGGTTAAGCATCCGACTCTTAATTTCCGCTCAGGTCGCGATCTTAGGGTCCTGGGCTCTGCATTCAGCATGGAGTCTGCTAGTCGTTCTCCCTCTGCTCCTCCTCCCGCTCTCTCTCCATCTCAAAAACAAATAAATAAAATCTTCATGAAAAATAATTTGTAGGGATCCCCGGGTGACTCAGTGGTTTAGCACCTGCCTTCAGCCCAGGGCGTGATCCTGGAGTCCTAGGATCGAGTCTTACATCGGGCTCCCTGCATGGAGGCTGCTTCTCCCTCTGCCTGTCTCTCTCTCTCTCTCTCATAAATAAATAAAATCTTAAAAAATAATTTGTTTTTATTTGAAAAAGCAAATGTGGGATGGTGAAACAGAACCATAATTGGACAGGGCCGTAATATAGGTGGTGCCCAGGCTTCTAAAAGTCTCCGACTGGCCCGATGCACTGCATAGGGTATGGGGTTCCCCATACTACTGTACTTCAATCTCATGTAAAGAATCAGACACTGTTACTATTTTCCTTATTATTATTTTTATCATTAAATTTTGATCCTTTCCATGGTACGACATCTTCCAAGGACACAATACGCTATTATTGGGATTAAATATTAGGATTAGAAGAATATGTTGACAGCTCTGAGACACATACACCCGTTACATATTCTCACTTACAACATTTTATTTACTTGCTTCCTGTTGCTTTTAAACATATGATTACAACATGTGTGCATTTGTCTGTGTGATACACCTATACGATGTGTCCGTGCGTTTAGCGGAAAAACCAAAGCGAAAGACACATTGTGAAGTTTTTCTCTCTATGACATTAGAGGTGGGTCTTCCTTCATGTGTTTTTCTTTTCTTTTTTTTTTTTTTTACACATACACAAATACGTAGAATAGAATAGACCACGTCTACTTCTAACCTGCAAAGAATCTCTAAAATGCAGCCCAATCTCTAGTAGAGCTGCAAATAAAGAGGTTTCATGATACTTTTAAGAGTCTCAGGAAACTTGTTAAAAAGCAGATGACCTTATTCTTTCAGGTCACCCTAATGCCAGGCTGGACTGTCAGGTTGGATATGCTTTTCCAACTCTCCTCTTGGGGAGCAATCAAAACACATGCGTGCACGCACATACACGAACACACACGTGCACACGCTCCTACACACACAGAGCTCCGCCTGCCAGGAACAAATAGAAAAGCCAGAGAGTTTACAAAAATAAAACATCTCTTCAAAAGTAATGAAACCTTTTAGGGCAACCAGGTCTCCAGGGCCAGAGTGGCAAAGAAAAGAGAACTACGCAGAGGTGAGTGTATTAGGAAACCTGATCTTCCCACCTGGCCTCTTTCAGATTCATGGCTCTGTGTGAAGATGTTTCTAAGAAGGAAATTTGCCAGCGGAGCTTTGGGAAATTTACTGGGCTGGAGAAAGGAGATGGAGGATTGGGGCTCCCGAGGCAGTCCAGACTTAGGGAGCCCTCACCCAGGTGACGAGGGCTCAGCGCTTTTGAGTCTTAGTAATTCGTGTTTGAACTTAGGTTCAAAGAAAGGGGCAGGACTTTGCTAAGGCCGCGTGCTCTCAGGAAGAACCCCAGATACATCAGAGGGAAAGAAGGTCAACACATAGAGTAAACAACAGGTAGATGACACTGTAAACAGCTATGGATGGCCCAAAGTAATATAAGCATCATGGTTTAGAATTTAAATAGATGCCAATAATGTGTCTATACCACTAAGAAGATAATAAAAGGAAAAATGGTGAAAAAATGTAAATCAACTATTACAAAAGAAGAAGGGACATAAAAAGGAATTTAAAACTGTGGAAGGAGCCTCGGTGTCCATTGAAAGATGAATGGATAAAGAAGATGTGGTCTCTGTATACAATGGAATATTCCTCAGCCTTTAGAAAAGACAAATACCCACCATTTGCTTCAACGTGGATGGACCTTGGAGGGTATTATACTGCGTGAAATAAGTCAATCAGAGAAGGACAAACATTTTATGGTCTCATTCATTTTCAGAATATAAAAAATAGTGAAATAGAATAAAGGGGAAAGGAGAGAAAATGAGTGGGAAATATCAGAAAGGGAGACAGAATATGAGAGACCCCTAACTCTGGGAAATGAACTAGGGGGGGTGAAGGGGAGGAGGGCGGGGGGCGGGGGTGAATGAGTGACAGGCACTGAGGGGGGCACTTGATGTGATGAGCACTGGGTGTTATTCTATATGTTGGCAAATTGAACACCAATAAAAAATAAATTTATAAAATAAAAAAAATAGAACAGGTGAGATGATTAGAAAACAAATGAAATAAGATCATAAATAGAAACAAAATATACCAGTGACCATGTTTAATGTAAACGGATTGAACTATCCAATGAAAAGACAAAGGTTGCCAGGCTACGTGGAAATGCAAGACTCACTCACACGTGGTGCCAACAAATGACGTGTCCTAAATATAAAAGAACACAATAAGCTGAAAACAGAAGTACAAGGAAAGATCCTCCTTGCAAACTCTAAGCAAAACAAAGCAAGGGAGCTTTACAATATCCGGCCACAGAGCAAGAAAGATAACTGAATATCAAGAGGGATGTTTCACGACACCCACCGGGAAGATGTCACGATGTTAAATGTATATTCATATCTTACCATAAACACAATCTACAGAGAGCAAAGTGGACAGACCGAAAGAGAGGATAAAATCTACAGACGTACTGGAAGGCTTTTACGCAACCCTGTCAACAACCAATAAAGCAATCGGAAACATCCTTATCACAGTGTAGAGATTTGAACAATGCCACTAACATGTTGGCCCGATTGGTATTTTGTGTAGGAGTGCAATTATGGACACGCAACACCACACAATGAACCTGAGAACATTTGTGTCCTGCCGTGTCCTGGTCCAGGAGCCTCATGGCTTCGCCAGCACCCATGAGGCTCTGGCAGGGCTCCTTAAGGGAGGGCAAACCCTCAGGCCCTTCATGGGCTTGGCTGGCTGTGGTCATGGCACCTGAGTGGTCCAAGGAATCTGAAATACACTGAAAAGACTTTCCCCAAAATATGACCGTGGTTACAGGATTCCCAACCCTCAGGGCTACTTGCTCATCCAATGGATCGGAGAAGTGACTGTTAGATTGTTTGTTTTTCTTTTGGAAAGATGTTTCTAGGGGCAGCCTGGGTGGCTCAGCAGTTTGACACCACCTTCAGCCCAGGGCGTGATCCTGGAGACCCAGGATCGAGTCCCACGTCAGGCTCCCTGCGTGGAGCCTGCTTCTCCCTCTGCCTGTGTCTCTGCCTCTCTCTCTCTCTCTGTGTGTCTCTCATGAATAAATAAATAAAATCTTTAAAAAGAAAAAAAGAAAGATGTTTCTAAGGCACTGCCCTGCTCATGATACTTGTGGGAGATTCGATCCTCGTTCCCAGGCATCCATGCTTGACCAACCTCCATGTCTGCTGCCACGTGATTTCGCAGTATATTTTCCCACATCTCACTGATGTTGGACATGCTTGGGCCAGTGGAAACGGACAAGGCCCGAGGCCTTAGGAGGTAGTATATATTTTGCTTATCTCTCCTGTTCTTTGGACCCTCCATGAAAAGAAGTGGGTAGTTGCTAGTCTGTCAGCTAAATGAATCCACCTTGACTTATGGAGCCAAGTCTAGTGGGTCAAGCTGAGCCTAGTAGTTCCATCGGATGGAAGTTAAGAAATAAACACTTCTTGTTTAAGTCACTGATTTTTAGAGATGTTTTGACAGCAGCAAACACTTAGTAACACAGCATCTCTATGCTGGTAGGATTCTAAGGGCTTCGTATGGCCTGAAAAATGCAGAGTATAAGACTTATGTTCAGTGTACTCTATAATTTTGCCCCGTCTACTCAGTTTTATCTCTCTCAATTCCCTTTCATTAACCCAGGCTTTTACTAAGACGGCTCTATGGTTTAGACCATGAGGGATTACGCCCTAAAATACCTGTGCTTTGCCAAGTCCAAATATCTCTCCTTACAGCACGTTCCATAAAAATCTCTCCATTCCAACAGGTTATTACCTCGATGGACCTTCTTATTAAGAATTACATTCCTGTGATCACAGTCCGTACCTTCAAATCCACTAATACAGGACTTTAATGCCTCAGTCTACCTCATCAACACGCTGTCCTGACAAACTCCTTCAAATTCATCGATGATAGGAATTGAGATCTTATTCCTGCTAGAAGATTTGACAGTGCTTTGCCACCGTGTTTTACACAAGCTCCCTCAGATGGCGTGAATTAATGAGGAGAAATATTACGGAAAGTAGTGTGCAAAAATAAACGGGATGGAACATCTATACGGGCATTTGACTCAGCAATTAACCCTCCATAAAATGTGACTTGTTATGATTTTTCTCAGAATTAGACACAAAGAGCAGATGGAAATTGATCACTACAGATTAATCCTCTGCTATAATTAACAAAGGCTGGAGGCATGGGTGTAGTCAGGAGCAACCAGGTTGGTCCTGAACCCTCCCGGGGAACCGACAGCTGCAAACTGTGCGTCAGGGTGGCTGTTACCTCTGCGTCCGTACCGCATCCCTGTGAGGCCTCTGGTGCCCGGCCAACTCCCCTCCCCTAGGCAACACAGAACTGATTTATTCATGGACAACCGTCCGTCTACCCCTCAGCCTGTAAGAACAGAGCGCTCCGTGAATAATGAGTGACTTGTTGAGGAAAGGGCTATTTGCCCCAGTCAACCAGCTCTGGAGCAAAATTCTCTATTTAAAAGACAAACAACTGGGGATCCCTGGGTGGCTCAGTGGTTTAGCACCTGCCTTTGGCCCAGGGCGTGATCCTGGAGTCCCGGGATCAAGTCCCACATCAGGCTCCCTGCATGGAGCCTGCTTCTCCCTCTGCCTGTGTTTCTGCCAATCTCTCTCTCTCTCTCTCGGTGTCTCTCATGAATAAATAAATAAAATCTTTAAAAATATATAGAAATAAAAAATAAAAACCAAACAACTTAAATATACTTAGTACGTTCCCGTCTAGGAATCACAGAGAAGGTCAGGACTGGTTTTTCCGGCACTCGCTCTCTGGCAGTAGCTGCTCTGTCTTCACTCAAAGAGAGAAGAACAACCATGATCCTATAATGGGACCCATTTGATGCCTCAACTGTTTAGTACATGTGTGGGAGGCTACATCTGAAATGCTTTATTCTCTCTCTCTCTCTCTCTCTCTCTCTTTTTCTGGGTGATTAGACCATAGAACTCATGAGGTATTTCTGACACCAATTATTTTCCACCATGTGTGCTGAAAACCGGAAGACAGCTGGGCAATGAGAAAGATGAACAGCGTACAAGGATAGAAGGTCACGGAGATGGAAGTGAAGTCAGACTTCCTCCCTCCTCGTGCACTCCAGCTTCACCCCTGCCCTTAGATCCTTTAAGACAATCTCACAGACTTTACTGTAAATTCCCCTTTCCCTAACGCTTATGCTGATTCAGTTTCTTTCGTGTGACGTTCAACAACGACAACAACAAAGAGTCCTACATTTTGATATTGATAGTCAAATGACATATTTTCAGAGCTGGTGGTTCTTTCTGTAGATTTACGCAATTCTTCATCCAATTTTAGCAACGTAGACACAGATGATTCTGCCGGAGAACACGTCTTTTCTCTGGAAACACTCTTGTTCAACATATTCAGAAAGCCGTATGACATTGGGTTTTGCCCATGTGGGTTTCATGAAGTGGAAAGCAAAGTACAGCTGCAGGAAACTGTCTGGAATTCCAAAGATATGAAAAAAAAAATTGTCAGAGGTACATGTGGCATTTTCAGTCCCCTGGATACTGAGGTGGGAGGTACTTCTATGTCGGTTGAGAGTATAGACGGGTAGATTGCTTGCGATCTAATCCTATGGGGATGTGGCAGGAAAGGGGCAGTGCCAGCATGGCTTTCAGCTGTTCCTTTTATACAGACCATCCTCACTCCTCCCCCAATGCTTTCAGGAGAAACACCGACAGCCAGACGTTCAATGGTTTTGCTTTGGTTCGGGAGGAAGGCTCAACCCAAGAGAGAGTACATTTTCTTGTCACTCAAGTTGCAGCCTGGGGATAATTTTGATAACCACAGTAAGATCTTCCCTTGTGTCTGAATGCATGGGAATAGCCCTGGACGGACTTTCTCTTATGCCCGGTTCATCCGTGGCCTTCTTCAAGACCACGTGCATGTGTATATCCATCCCATTAGGTTGTGCGGGTGAGAAATGAGTTCCAGCAGCCAACATGATCTTCCCTAATACGTGTCAAAAGTCTTAGTATCATAGTAAGCAGAGTAAACAAAGTCAACCCTTTCCTGTGCTCCGTCCCAGTTATGCGAGTATTAACTGAATATGCTACGTCGAAAATAAGAATATGGGGCCTACCCTGCAGAGATCAGAATCTACGGCATTAGGATCAGTGAAACGATAGTACTTTTTTTCTGCTCCATATCTTATGGGCCTGGTAGTTTTCTTTGTCCATGGTGATAGTCGCCTTTCATTACCCATCATCACCAAAGATATTGGAAATGTTTTATTTTATTTTATTTTATTTTCCTAAATAAGTGCTTCATGGGGAAACTTTCCTACCCTTGGATTATGCTGCCTTTGAGGTGATGGAGGAAGTGGATCTAGCTATCCCAGTCATACTTCTATACCTCAATTTATTTCAGGCAGCCGTAATTACGACTAAGTGCGCTGATGCTTTGTTATAACCTCCGCAGGATTTACTGTGCTGGGCTAAACTGCTTACATCTGTTTACGTCTCTGGCACTATAAATCAATCCAAACAAACAGCATTCTGCTAATCCCGCCATCTGCCAACTCCCGTTCACTGTTTACCAATAGTAAAGACTCCCCATCATTCTAATAATAAGTGAATGAACCATTTTGTTTCTTCTCTCAGGCGGCAGGAAGCCATTCACCATGCTTGCTAGATGCTACTTAGCAAATAAATGTTTAGTGAAGGATTTCGCAGCCTGGCAGGTCTCTAAATTCTGCAACAAAACAAATTTAATCAGAACTCCTGTTCCACGTTTTTGTTTCACTGATAGTGTGCAAAGAGCTCAATACAAAAACTTCTTAATTGACTGACCAGGGACAAATCAATGAGGTTCTCGTTCTGTTTTGCCTTCTCCAGCAGTTGGCTGACTGCGAAGAAACAGAATAAAATCTTAGGTCACACCACACAGAGAAGTGGAAGAAACCGTGAGCGATGAGCTGTGGGAGACAATTCCTTTGGGAAGGATATTGGCTTGAGTATATAAACAAAGACGGATTGATTAAGAAAATAGGGCTTTGTGGTCTGAGGCCTTGGCTACCCAGATCAAACCTACCTTGAGATCCATGACCAGTTATCAGTGGTGTAACGTGAATGGCCAGAGCCAGGCATGGACCAGGGGCTGGAGAAGTGGAAATGTCACCGCACAATGGGGTGGGGACACAGAGAAGTCATTCAACCTCAGACCTTTGAGCTGAACAACAGGAGCTTACATCCTGGGATCATACAGCTCCTTCTGCTTAACCAAGGAAGAGCCGTGTGCCCGGAGCTGAATTTTAAGATATTCTTCTAATACCTCCCTTTAAAACTCTATTTCCTCCACTGTCTGCTGATGGACATGGGTCAAAGAGCAGCACAAAGTGCAATATCTGGTCGAAGTTTTGGAAGTGCTTGAAAATATAGAAGCTCTATTTGAAGCTACGGAGTTTTACATTACTTTCCAACCTAATAACACTATTTAATAATTTCCATGTGACAAAGTAACTCCCAGCTTATGATTATTTACGTTAGCTTAAAGATCCTCTGTTCTCCATCTGGAAAGGGACAGAGGCATTCCTAATGCCATTCAATCCTAAAGTCACTAAAACTACCAAAAAACAATTTGGAACCTAAGAACCCACCACTGTCAATTAGCAACTAAGTGGAAAAGAACAGCTTATCAATTTAATAGCATTCTAAAATCATGTTGTTCGATTTATCTTTGAGTAATAGCTGTTAGGATACATTATAATATGAGAGAAACAACAGCGAATTACACATTATTAAAGCTGACTCATGTGAAGATTTTTCATTATTTCCAAATTTAATTGAAAATATCCTTTTAAGGACGCTTCAAATGTGTGAGCCATTTTTAATATGAAATTACAAGTAATCAAAATGCATTAATTATTCACATGCATGTCCCATATGGCTACATTTAGAAATTAGCTTCTGACCCACACATACACAACACAAAATATCATTTTGCTATTTTTTTAAAAACAATTCATGACAATTATCTGAGCTCTCTAAGCATTGTTTTAATGACAGGCAAGAACAGATTAAATAAGAAAGGAAGCGAGATAGAGAGATAGATTAATTCAATACCAAATTAGCTTCTTTCAGTGATCAAATCCACTATGGTTCCTAACCTTGACGGAGCCCCCTCCCCACCACCCAAAGTCCTTTCATTTCAAATGGAAGCAAATTTAGATCCTTCTTTGAGAAGGATAATGTTTTCCTATGCTTCAAATTATCCCTAAAATGTTTCATATATGATGAAGAGCCACAATTAAAAACAAAAAAACAAAAAAACAAAAACGACCAGGCATATGAGGAACCATTCCAATGTGATTGAAATTCAAAAAATAAAATGTTACATAATAGAAATAAAATGATAGGAGACTCAAATCATGAAATGACCAAACAGATTTCATTATATTGATACTTACTATGCTTAAGGAAGTACAAGACAAAACCGAAACTTCTCAGAAATAAACTGAAGGTAAAAAAGGGAACAAAATAGAAATTTTAAAACTGAAAAAGCAATGTGTTAAAATGCCAAATGTTAACATAAGATCTCAGCAGGAGGATTTGATAGCAGATTAGATGCTGCCAAGAGAGGATCGCTGAATTGGAGATTGGTCAGAAGAAAATACAGAGCATCAATCATGGAACAGCAGGGAATAGAAGGGCAGAGACCACAGTCCAGTGCAGAGGAGACAAGGTGTGGGGTGTGGTATGTAGAATTGCTCTCTAAGAAGGTGGGGGAAGGCGGGGGGGATGATGACAGGCCATGGATAGTCAGTGGATGAATGAATCACGGTGTGTCCACGTGTGAATCAGAGGTACAAACAATAACGTGTGTGAATCTGAATTGACGTAGTGTTGTGCAAGAGAAACTAGAGATAATAAATGTAAATGGCGTAATTCCCTTAAAACAAGGTAAAAAATAAAAACAAATTTGTATCGTTTAGGGCTGTGTGAATAGACAAGAAATTCATTTTTTTTAAATTTTTTTAAATTTATTTATGATAGTCACAGAGGGAGAGAGAGAGAGGCAGAGACATAGACAGAGGGAGAAGCAGGCTCCATGCACCGGAAGCCCAACGTGGGATTCGATCCCGGGTCTCCAGGATCGCGCCCTGGGCCAAAGGCAGGTGCTAAACCGCTGCACCACCCAGGGATCCCAAGAAATTCATTTAAAATGCAAAATGATTGCTACCAAAATCATACTTACAGTTTCTTTGGAGGAGATAGGAGAGGAGATGGAACAAGGTGATCTGAGACTTTTCCTTTTTTCTCCTAGATGGGGTTACATTGATGTATTTGGTGTTTGTAGTTTATTATATTGTTCATCTTTGGTATGTATGTTATCTTGTATTTCTCAACAAACTGTTGTTTTTTTAACAAAAGTGTTTTTTAATAAGGAGTAAATTATAGGGAACCAAAAACTATTAAATGGAAATATTTCCTTTCAGCTTTTTTTTTTTGAGTGTTCTTAGTGTGTTTTTGGTTTTTAACTTATGCATACTGTTCTGCATTTTAATATATCTACTTAAAAAAAAGATTTTATTTATTAACTTATTTGAGAGCAATGGAGTATGAGCAGGGGCCGAGGAAGAGGGAGATCCCTCCCCGCTGAGCAGGGATCCCATAGCTGTGCTGGGTCCCAGGACCCCGGGACCATGACCTGAGCCAAAGGCAGATGCTTAACTGACTGAGCCACCCACTCACCCTAATATATTGACTTTTTTAAAAAATCTGCTTTTATCATCTTTTCCTTATGCTTTGATTTCAAATCATTGTAAGCAAGCCATGTGACCTACCGTTGGACTTTCTGCCTGCTTTGACTTTATTTGTAAGTGATGCATCACTTAAAATAGCATCATTCTGTTTTCATACTTCCTATAGGTTAGTAGTTGGATTAGATACCTTTGAATCGTTTTAGACTTAAAAATTCCTTCAGCTTTTCCCCATTAACTAAGACTCATGCTTTAAGACTGAGAAAAGGTCTTTCAGATACTGAAAAAAAAATTCTTCATTATTTCATTGAAATAATAAAAAAATACATAAAATTAAAAAGCTGTTGAACTTTGATGAAATTTATTTTGTAATCTTAGAAACAAGGAAATGTTTGTACCTCCTTAGATATATAGATATTGTGAAATGTATTAATCCATTTTTAACAAATTTTAAGTATCCTGGTATTCCAAGAGAAAGTTCAACTTCTACATTGATATGATGTGCTATTTTCTTAACATGGTAGTAGGGTATTTGTGCTAACCAGTGTGCACACGTGAAGCAGGCACTGTAGGCACTCGACCCAATTTCTCTTTACAGATTAGGTTTGCTTTTATCCCGGATTCTGAATGCTTGACATCCAAACGCTTGCATCTGAGGCCTGCATCAGGGGGCTCTCTTTGGGCTACTTGCGGGGCTTAACTCTTGCCTTCCATAAATCTCTCCCTCAAACACCTGCAATGTGATCCATATGATCTAAACTTTCCAAACTGTCAGTATGTAATTATGCAATTAAAAAACTTAGTATTTCCCCCAAATCTGCTTCACATTTATTTTCACCTTGTCATCTCTTATGTTTTATACAAGTATCGTTTATTTTCCTCTCCTAATATTGGTTGCAATTTTTTTTCTTTTGGTGTTTTGGGAGGTTTCCATTTCTTTTTTCCCAATGGTTACTTTTATACTACTGCTTTATTAACAAGTCCTATGAGCCCTGTTTTTTCTTTCTTAGGCTTCTACTCTTTAGTTTATCAGCTTTTTATTTTATGTGTTCATCCCTACTAGTACAGAAACAAAAATCAGGAAGCAAACTTACAATTTTCTCCCTTCTCGTTATTGTTTATAGCTTTGCTATTTCTACCCTGTAGGAACATTTCATATTTTCGCATTATTTTTGCATTTATTCATCTACCTTTTTTTAATTCCTAGATTTATGATCATAGATATTCAGGACTCAGATAAGTCGTTTTGACCAGGTGTCCAAATTCATCTCTGGAGCAAAGAGAATGAAGCTTGTCTTCTAGCAACATATATTGGTTGCAATACTATCTTTCCTAGTAGCCATTAGTAAGCACGAATATGTTCCCCTTTTCCTTTTAAGAATGTCACATAGAGGTGCCTGGGTGGCTCCATCTGCTAAGCATCTGCCTTCATCTCAGGTCGTGTTCTCAGGGTCCTGGGATCGAGCCCCATGGGGACCCCTGCATCAGGCTCTGCACTCATCAGGAAGTCTGCTTGTCCCTCTCCTTCTACCTCTTCCCCTGCTCCTGTGCTCTCTCTCAAATAAATAAATAAAATATATATTTTTAAAAGAAATATTATGTAAATGGAAGCATGCAGTAGTCTTTTGAGATTGACTTTTCTGACTCAGCATAATTCAGTGGAGACTCAGCCAAATTGTTGCATGTATGGTTTGCTCCTTTCCTTGCTGAGAAGTGCTCCTTGGTATGGAGGTAACCATCCACCTGCAGACGGGACTCTGGATTGTTTCCCCTTCGGGGCTGTTAAAATTGTGTGAACATTCTGCTCAGGTTTTGGTTTGAACATAAGATGTTGAGTTTTTGGTTGTGTTGTTTGGTTTTGATTGTTTAATTCAGAAGTAGTTAGGCTCCCAACTCAGAAATGCATTGTGCTCACCAGTCTCTGGAATTCTCCACAGTCTGTGGTAAGGGTTGGTCTTAAACCTTTATTTTTCTTAAATTGAGGTGTGATTGACATATATGGCAGTTGCAGGTGTACAGCATAATGATTTTATCAGTATATAATGATCAGTATATATTGTGAAATGAGCACCATAATTTGAGTTAACATGTATCACCCTATACAGTTACAAACTTTTTTTCTCTTTTTCTTGTGATGAGAAATTTTAAGATACGCTCTTTTATCAACCTTCAAATATTAATTACAGTGTTATTAACTGTAGTCTCCATGCTGGACATTGCATCCCCACATCTTATTTATTTTGTAACTGGAAGTTTATATCTTTTGACCACCTTCAACCATCTTGCCCTCCCCTAACCCACCACTAGCAACCACCAACCTGTTCTTTGTATCTATGAGCTTATTTTTTGTTTTGCTTTGGTTTTAGATTCCACATAGAAGTGAGATCATACAGTATTTGTTTTTCTTTATCTCATTTATTTCAGTTAGCACAATGCCCTCAAGGGCCATTTAGGTTGTTACAAATGGAAAGATTTCATTGCTTTTTATGGCTAAGTAATATTCCTTTATATGTGGCTATATCAACATTATATATAAAACATGAGATAAGCATTGTATTTATCCTTATACTCATACTTTCATATTCTAACTATTGTAAATAATGTGGCTGTGAACATGGGGGATAACTTTTCAAGTTAGTGTTTTTGTTTTCTTTGGATGAATATCTAGAAGTAGGATTGCTGGATCATAATAAGGTAGTTCCATTTTTAATTTTTCCGAGGAACCTCCATACTGTTTTCCATAGTTACTGTGCCAATTTACATTCTTACCAACAGTGCACGATGCCTCCTTTCTTCCACATTCTCACCAGCACCTGTTATTTCTTATTTATTTATTTATTTATTTATTTATTTATTTATTTATTTATTTATTTATAAAAGCCATTCTGACAGGTGTGGGGTGATATCTCATTGTGGTTTTGTTTTGCATTTCCCTGACGACTAGCAGTGTTGAGCTTCTTCTCATGTGTCTGCTGGCTCTCTGTATATCTTCTTTGGAAAAATGTCTATTCAGATCTTCTGACCATTTTTAATTGGATCTGTTTGTTTTGTTTTGATTTGCTTCTTCCCCTCCCCCCACTGAGTTGTAATGAACTTAAGTTTTTATTTATATGGGATTAATGCCCAGGAGTGCAATTGTTGGGTCATGTACTATTGCATGTTTAGCTGCCAAATTGTTTTCAGAGGTGCTGTTTTACTTACATTTATACCAGCAATATATAAATGATCCAGTTTCCAGTTTCAAGGCTTCCTGGACAGCATTTAGTGAGGTAACTTTTTTTTTTCCCCTCAGCCATTCTGATACATGAGCAGTGATGTCTCATTGTGTCTCTAATTTACATTTTCCTAATGGCTAATGATGGCAAATACATTTGCCATCTGTACATATTCTTTAGTGTAATTTTTGTTCATATGTTTTCCTCATTTTTTAATTGGATCATTTGCTTTTCCTATTGAGTGTTGAGTTATGATAGGTCCTGCTATTGACAATGTGATGGTGAATTCTGCGTCAACGTGGCTGGGCTGTGGTGCCTCAATATTTGAAGCCAAGCATTCTGGATATTGCTGCAGATGGTGGGGGGAGTGCGGGCGGTGTTTGAAAGACATCAATGTTTAAATTGGTGGATTCTGAGTAAAGCATATTGCTCTCCTTAATGAGGGCAGGTTTCATCCAATCAGTTGAAGACCATACCAGAACGTACTAGACCATACTAGAACTATTTCCTTAAGCAGGAAATTACGCCAGTGCACCTCCTTTGGACTTGAACCATAACTCTCCCTAGGTCTTCACACTGCCAGACTGTCCTGTAGATTTTGGACTTGCACCTCCACAATCACACGAGCCAATTCATTAAAATAAATCTCTCTCTAAATATATATATATGCACATCCCATTAGTCCTGTTTCCAAGCAGAGCACTGACTAATGCAGACCACAAAAGAGAGCTAAGATGTTGTGTTTCCTGTGATGTCGGGGCTGCTGCTAAGCATCACGTCTCCACAGAGACCAGTTCTATCCCTCCATTTCCTCCAGGCCCTAGGCAACATCTGGCCCACCGGTAGCATCTCTGGTCACTTCAAAAGTTGAGAAAAACAACGTTATACGTGTTTTATGATGTAACTACTGATGTCATTGTATTTGAATAAATTTTTACCTTAAAATGCAATATTTATTGTATAATAGTTTACAAAATGTGAAGAATGATTACAGAACATGAAGTTGTGGAAGTATCGCACCCTGGGCTCAGGTTAGCTGCTGAGCCCACAGAGATCTGTGTCACCTTCTCGGATTTCAAAGGTGTAGGGATGGAGTCTGTGTATACGCCCTGCTTGCACAGCCAGTGCAGAGGATCGTCAAGAACCAGAGAATACCTGTGACCTGCCAGAAGCTTCAGCAGGTGATTATTGGATAGCAAGGTTATTGCATAGATGGTAAGTAACTTCACCAAAGCAAATAAACAGCTCCTGGCGCGTGATGCGGACTTGCTGATTTGGCAAATGTTTTTGTGCCTCTGTAAAGCTCTGCAAGAAGCAGAAGATGACATTTTCTTCCACTTAGTGGAGACAGCAGTGCTCCTTCACATTTTTCCCAAGACAGCACAAGCTCTTCTGCTCTGTGTCACAATCTGGTCTAGGATTAACAGACCATTTTTTTAAAGGACCAGATTGCAAATACTTTAGGTTTGCAGTCCGTTGATAAAGTTAATGGGGATCTAGGGTCTGGGAACAAGTCGGAATATCCCCTCCAATGTGAATGATATTTTCCTGTGTTTTATATTCATTTTTGGTAACAATATATGCCACATTTGGGTGGCAGTTGACAATCAATAAAGGTGGCCAGGTTTTAATAAGGTCCAGAGTAATAAATTACTCTGCAGGTATCTTCTGGCAAAACAATAGGAGAAACAGTTCTGATCCTCAGGATTTGGAAACAAAGCCTATGCTCTATTTGTATTTGAAGATAATGTTTATTCTCTAATTATTGGCAGAGGATTCTAATAGTTTCTTTTAGATCAAGCTTGATAATTGTGTTTTAGATATATCTTGGTATCAAAACTGAATATAGTCTCATTGGTCTATCACTTAATGAGAGGAGCATATATATGTCAATGTTGTTTAGAAGCCAGATTTTTTTTAATTCCATTTATGATCATCAGGTTTATTGCCATGAATCAATACTTCTTTGTACCACACATGAGAATGCTCCACTGCATACTTTAAATTCTGTGATGCTTTATTTGTGTTGTGTGTTTCTTTAGCTTTGGACATGAATAGTTTTATATCTTTGGGCCAATCCACTTTCTAAATGTTAATTTTTTTATTGAGGCTTTATTCCAATTCTGTGTGCTCTTCATTTTCATCCATGTGAGAAATACCTTTAAAATACTGAGTTTTATGTGTTAAAAATATGAGCTCTATAGAGAAAAGATGCATTTACCACTCATATCTATGGAAAGTTGAAGCAAGTTTTAAAACCTTACTAAGAGATGTCTGGGTGTCTCAGCGGTTGAGAACCTGCTTTGGCTCAGGGTGTGACCTCTAGGGTCCTGGGTTCGAGTCCCACTTTGGAGTCCCTGCAGAGAACCTGTTTCTCCCTCTACCTGTGTCTCTGCCTCTGTGTGTGTGTGTCTCTCATGAATAAATAAATAAATAAAATCTTCTAAAAAAAGTCTTATTAAAAATCTCTTCTTGGCTGAAATATGGTAGTCACATCATCATATATTTCATCTCCATGATATATTAGTAGGAAAAACTTTTGTAAGTACCAAAATGCACCAGGTGAAGTATATTATATTTATACATAAGTTTACCAAAAAGAGTCACAGGGAGAGAAAAAAAAATAAGAATTTAAAAAAGAGAGAGATGGAAAAATTGAAAACAACAAGCAAGTTACTCACTTTAGATTCAACTCTATAAATAGTTACATTAATTTAAATGGTCAAAACCTATTAATTAAAAGGGAGAAATGGTCACTTTGAGTAAACATGTAATATTCAATTATGTACTATCTCCATGAATCTTCACATTATGTTAAATATGCAGACATGTTAGAAATAAGTGTATGGGAAAAGATTGTGTGCCAACACTCATCAAAAGACAGCTGGAGTGGTTATATTAACATGAGACATAGGAGATTTCTGCACAAGGAATTATCAGGGGTACAGAGCAATACTGCATAAGGAAAAAAACAAACGTTTACCAGCAGTTCTAAGTGTGAAAATGCTAAACAACATAGCTTTAAGTAATTGAAGCAAATACTACTAGAACTCAAAGTCAAAAGAGATAAATCTATAATTATAGTTGCAGAAATCAGCAGATTCCTTCTGGTAATCAACACAGCAAGTGGACAGAAAATCAATCTGAATAGTTCTACTAACCAATGTCACCTAATTCATGTGTTTAGAACTTCCTCATATTCTAATAAAAATTTCAGCAGGCATCTTGAGCAAATGACAAGTAAATTATAAAATTTAAATGGAAAAGTAAATATCCTGAAATTCCAAAATAGCTTGATTTTCAGATGTAATATAACAGGAACACGACACTTACAGAGAGACGGTGTGATACCAGTGTTAAACATACAAATGAAACAAAATCAAATTTATAGCAATATACATGAAATGTTATTGAGTTAATTTTTGTCAATATTGCCAAAGTAATTCAATGTAGAAAAGATAACTTTTTCAATAAATGACACTGGAACAAAAAAAGTAATTAAAGTGAAAAGTCTACACTTTCCTCACACCTTACACAAAATTAACTTGCACTAGATCATCTCATGGATTATACGGACCCACAAGTTTAAAATTCTCCACAAAACATACAAGAGTGTTTTTGTAATCTTGGTTTATGGACACATCTTTTAGAGAGGACACAAAAACATATCATAAAAAATCATAAAAAAAGTAAATGGGATTTAAAATTACAAATGTCTGCCCTTTGAAACACACTATTAAGAGAATTTAAAAAACACATGCATACTTGGAGAACTTATTTTAGAAACTCATATCTAATGAAATATTCACCCAATTGTTCAGTAATTGAATGATTAAAAGCAAAAAGGCCAATTAAGACAATTTCAACTCTGTGCCAAACAAAAATAATAAATAACAAAAGAAGGATATGAAAAGAAGCCCAACATCTTTATCCAATAGGGAAACTCAAATTAAAATCTCAAAAAAAAAAAAAAATACTACCCTATTTCTCCTGGAAGAGCTAAGAAAAATCAATCAATACACAGAACAAAACAGACAGTAACAACATCTAATGTTTGTGCAGATGTTGAGAAACTGGATCTCTCACCCATTCCTGGTGCCATACAAGTGGTTTATCATCCTGGAGAGCAGTTTGACAGTTTTTTTTTATTAAATCAGCAACCCAACTCCTGGATATTTACCCAAAGGAAAGAACATTTCTACAGATATTTGTATGCAAATATATGTACAATTTTATTCATTCTTGTCAAATATTGAGGGAGATACGCTAATGTCCAAACCACTGAGTGGAGTAGCAGATTGCGGTCCACCTACACAAGACAACTGGTCAACGTAAAGGAATAGAAAGTAGAAAGGATTACAACATGGCTCGGTCCCAAAAGGACTGGTCTAAGTGGACGACGGCAGACACATACTGCCCGGTTCCATGTACAACACTCAGGAAAAGGCAAAACTATAAGCTCGGCAGTCATCAGATTTGCAGTTGTGAGGGCCTGGGGGTCAGACATGGGAGCTTAAGGGGACTCCTTGGAGGGATGGAAACATTCTGCATCTTGAATGGGGTGGTAGTTATGTCTCTATATGCATATATGAGAACCCCTCTAAATATAAACCCCCCAAAAGTACGTAAATGATGCCTATATAAATCTAACTTATGAAAGTACAAGGGAATAGATGCAAAATATTAAAATCATGCCCTGCCTTCCCAATCTTCCATGATTACTTCATCTTTACCAAAAATAAATGTGATCTAATTACTAGGTTCTTTGGAGGGTGATATTGTTATTTTTTTTATTCCCTGCAGTAAGAAATTGTCTGTAATTTGTCAGGCTGCAATATTATGAAGTGTATTCTAGAAATCAGTATATTGGCTACTTAATTGAAAAGGGTCTGTGTTTTGACATTTAAAGCCCTATTTTACAGATCCAAATACAGTTTTGCTAACTACCTCTCTGAGTTCTCATCTCCTGTCTACATCGGCGTACTCATCATGGACTGAACCATATTCTTATTTCTATGTTCCCGGTGATCCACAAGTTGGGGACTTACTCTTTAGAAATAAAAGTGAAAACACCAAAAATTTAAGACCAACACCTAATTTTTGCTTTTGTTGGTCTTTAATTTATCTTTGCTCATGATTTCAAAGCCTCTTCCTTTCTCCTCTGGCAGTAACGATTGTGGTCACCCACCACGTGGCCCTCCAGCTGCACGGCCTACCCTGCATGCCGATCGGTGTCTCAGAAGATCATCTCATGAGTGACATCATGAGCAAAGATAAATTAAACAAATACGTCCTTAAGGAACTTATCATCACACGAGCCGATTCAGAACCCAAAGCACAATGACAGATTTTCAAAAGGATAGAACTTGGTGCCATGAAAATGAGAAGGGAGATCAAGTTTCACCAGACTGACTGGCCGAGGGTCAAAAAATGATGAGCTCCACATGGCAGGATGAAATTTGATGGGGAAAACCAAGGGCAGGATCAAATACAATGAGCCAGTGTGCTTAAGAGATGGGATAGATCATTGGTGATAGAAATGCAAATGGAGCCTTGTTAATGATTTGCCTTATATTCTTATTTAGTGTTTGGATGGGGAGAAAGAAACAGGGAAAATAAAGGGCGGACGGGGTGTTAGGAAGCCAGTGGTTTCCCTGGGCCTTGCTGGGAAGGCTGGAGGGCAGTCACAGATAAAGCTATTAGCGATCTTGTGCAGTAAACTCCTAATTACGGTCTTGGTGCCCGGGAGGAACAGCCAGAAATGTGGGGCTTTCCAGCAGGGCCGCAGCAACCCCAGGTGGATAGGTGCTTTATGCCTTTTAAGCCTCTCAGAGCAAAAACAGCTTGATGCTGTGTTATCCAGAGCCACTCTGCTTGGCCTGGTATAAGCTGCTGGAATCAAAGAGCGCAGTATTTCCCAGAGGCTTCTGACTTCTGAGAAGGAGGGACAGGATCATATTTCTAAAAGTCTTAGAGTTTTGGGGAAAGCAATCCCACTTATTTGAGCGGCGAATTATGTATTTAAAGGTCCAGTTTTATACGCATGTATTTAGCAACAACGAGTTGCCATATTCTCTTCGGATTGGTTGGATCTTTGAAATCATTTTTTTTAATTGTTTTCCTAGCCTGCTATTTTACAGGTGAGAATACTGAGGCTGGTTGTTTTGTCCAGAGTCACATAAGTTCAGTGTTGGGAACGGTAGATCCCCAATTCCCAGGAGAATTTTCTGTCTTTCACCTCATCGCTAAATATTGTTCTATTTGGGAAAACAGATGAAACCATGCTTGAAAAACCAACATTGTAGTCCAAGTTCTCCCAACCGTTGAAACCAGTCATCACCTCCCAGGCATTTAAATGAAGTACAGCCACACAACAAGAAGCAAAGAAGGGATTTTAGCCCCAACAAGCCTAATGGAGACCATAAAAAACCACTCAGCAGCATCCCAGGGGCTTGACCTTCATTTGCATGGAAGAGGCCTCTTCCTTTCTCCTCTGGCAGTGAGGATTCTGGTCATCCATCAGCTGCTCCTCCAGCAGCACGGCCTACCCTGCATCGCCCTGTGTGTCCCCGAGGATCACCTACGTGCAGAGAGGCCTGCCAACCTGTGGATCCACCCTTGAGCAAGGTCAAAGATTGCCAAGGCAACTAAAGGAAGTCTACCTCTAAGGAGATGGCCCGTAAGCAAGAGTAGGAGAGAGGCTTTCTCCAGGGCATTGGTAAGCCACCAGGTTGGTGAATGGAGAGCTTTGAAATGGCCCCCGAAGGGTTCCCAATACCTGGGAGCCTGACAGCTCTGCACGTGAAGCCCCTACCACGCTTTAGGGATCCCACTGAGCGAGGGTTTGCAAACACGGGTGCAACCCAGTCCTGCGGTTACACGGCAGAGACCTGCGGCCGCAGTGTTGATTATTGGAGAACCTCGCATACGTCAGCCTCGGAAATAGTCCAAGAAACTCAACTTTGACCAAACAGGAGGAAAAAATAGTAAAAAGAAAAAAAGGTGGCCTGATTCTGCCCCCTCCAGACATAGAGGAACTCAAACGCACCTTCCTCTAATCACAGCTTGGAAAAGGACGGGCCGCAGGAAAAGTGCAGCGGACTGGCAGGCTGGGCAGGCGAGGTCACTCCTCTGCCACCGGGAGGCATTTGCTTGCCGAGCGCGGCGGAGGCCAGCGCCGCCTCCAGCCTCGGCCCGGGGCAGGTCAGCAGCTGGCCCGCGGGCTGGTACTGGGGGAGCCCTTCGGGAGCAGGCCTGCCGCTGTGTACCCCACCCGGAGCGGCCGGACGACGTTCCTCTGGTTCTTTCCAAACCACCGTTAGGCTTCCTGCCCGAGGAGAGAGAAGAAGACTCCAGAAGGCCAAGAAGCCGACCGACTGATGTAGGGAAAGCGGGGCATGGGCCGCGGGGACCTTTCTGCCTCTTGGAAGGGCGGCCAGCCCCGACCAGCGCCCAAACCATCGCGGCAGAGGCGCCGACCAGGCTTCCAGTTCGTGTCGTGTTGGGCTGTGAAGAAATCGGGGCCAGCGTCGAGCTCTTCGTGGACCGTCTTTCAGGAGACCGCTGCGCCCCCGCTCCCTGAGCCGAGCTTCCCCTGGCTGTTGAGGCCCCGGGTTGACTTTGTTTTGATCTTTGTTAGCACTTAGCAGCTCCCTGCTCAAATGCACGCTTCCTGTAGGGGCCAACAAGGGGACTGCACGCACATTAAGGAGTTTGGTGAATAGTCAGTCTAATAGGAGAATGGGGTGGCTGTCCCCTAGCTCCGTGCCCCCTTCCGTGAGAGGCCGTCTTCTCCTGTCACGCCCCACAAGCAGGCGTCGGTGGCCCTTGACAGCGGACTGGGCCCCCGGGCACGGCACCCTTCCCTTTCTCCTTGGCCAACTGGTATGGAGGTCGGGGCGCTGGTAGTCTTGGCTGTCGGGAGGCTGTGCAGGACGTAAGAGGGAGCATTTCTGAAGGAGGAGCCCGGGACAGTGAGAGTCTAATGACTGCGAGGCCGGTCGTTTGGTCACTGATGTCAGACAAGGGGTGATTAGCAAGATACAGACCTAAGGGTCCTATAACGTCCCAGAGAGGTGAGGACGTGCTCATTCTACCATGACCCCGATCTCTTACATGAATTTTCCAAGGGTCTAAAATTTTGTGGATGAGACTGTCTCAAAGCAGAACATTTCAGAGTGAAACGCATGGAGAGGTGCGATGAGATTATCCTCCTGACGGGTGTGGGGCACGTAGACTTTGGCGTCCCGTATCACATTTTATGTAAGCTCCTTTTAGCAAACAGGATTAATTCCTTTGTACTTTCTTCTGCGCGATGATCACGCAGCCTATTTTCCACTCGTCTGGGGCTATCAGGGTGGAGATTCCAGAATCAGACTGTCTGCATTTGGTCCCGACTCTGCTATTTGGCTGTTTGTGCATGTGTCCTAATCCCTCCGGGGGTCGGTTAGATAGTAAAAAATAAATGAACTATCCTACGGAAAAATGAGTGAGCTAAACCAGGAAAAGAGCCTAGTTTTATAGTTTTATTGGGTCAACAAATTCCCTAAGGGCCACCTGCTTAGATTTTGCCACACAAATTTCAAGGCTTGGGGAGGGATGGATGTCCACTAAAATCCAAACCTAGTCATTAAACATAGGGAGAAGAATATATAAACATCTCCTATGTTGAAATAAACCAAGAAAATTAATTTTAATGGGATACTTTCAACATTTTAAGTGGAAAGCCAGTGGGTTATAGATCTTAGAGTTAAGGGAGGAGAAAGTCAATTAGCATCACTCAAGAACGCACACGTAGGTCACGACAAGCGTCCTGATACATGAGTCCTAACAAAACACCTGGACTTCCCAAGCTCCTCTAAGTAATTTAAATTTCTACTCAGCATTCACGGCTTAAAAATAAGCGCCTGACTTTTTTGTTAATTTTTTTAATTAATTTTTTTAAAATTTGAGATCATTACAAATTGACATGCAGTTAGAAGACATAATACAGAGAAGTTCTCTGTCCCTGTTACTCCGTTTCCACCAATAGTAACATCTTAGGAAACCATAGCATAATATCACAACTAGATTATTAAAATTGCTGCAGTAATAATACAGAAAAGCTTCACCACAGAGATACCTCGTTTTGCCCTTTTATTGTTATTTATTTCGTATATTTTTTTATTGGAGTTTGATTTGCCAACATAGAGCATAACACCCAGTGCTCATCCCGTAAGCGTCTGAGTTTAACGTCACCCAGAAGGCAGACAACTTAGCGTAGTTCTTCAAGATCATAAAATGGAAATACATGGTGTAATGATTGCAGAAGGACTAAGAAAGCTATAGATTCTTTTGTTTTAAAAGGATGGACTACAACGCAACATTCAGCACAACTGCACCCGCAGCCACCTGCACGTTGGCGTCTTGGTTCAACCCAAGCCAACCCGTGGGTTCAAACACATTTCTGAGTGGAAATGCTGATGTGACCGCAGGGTTTTCCTAACGTAAGCGGGGACAGGAGTAACTTGCCCCGGCAATTTTTTTTTGTTTGCTTTTCTTTAATTCCCATCAAGACCATGTCCTTTTCATCATGTCCAAACAGGCAAGTCGTCGAAATCACCCGAACACACTTGAAGTGGATCCGCGAGGTTTGAACGGTGCCCCTCCAGGAAGGGAAGTGAACCTGGCGCAAATAGAGGTACCTGCAGACGCCTTTACCTGCCGCTTGTGAAACACGGCTCTGTACGGAGCAAAATAACGGGCACAAAGCTAAGAGCGCTGGTCTGGGAGCCGTCAGCAGGAGGCCTGCGTGAGCAGACACGCGCGCCGATGGCCGGGGACACCTGGCCCCAGAGGGACGGTGCCTTTGCGGTGTGGAGTGGGCACGTGACAGGACACTACACCTGGTCTGATGACCGTGTGTGTCCGGGGCTTTCTGAAAATCCTCATAAAGGGACACAAGGCCAAACTAGGAGCAGACTCCACGACACTGGTCACGACTTGCTCTACACAGTGCCCTCCGGCCCCGCGGCCGGGCACAGACCCCCGCGGCTCTGTCGCCGGCCACCCCTGCCCAGCCACGGCCTCCTCACGCCAGACCCCACGCGCTCCCCAAGCCCCTCGCCGCCCTTCCCCTTGCCGGGTACCCACGCCCGCGCGAGGCGCTGCTCTCCTGTCACTCGTCTTCGCTCACCAACACCCTAATTTTAGGACCCTTTGCAGAGAACGAGCGAGCAGCTTGCACGGCTCAGACGGTTCTGGTGTATTGAAGTTGCAGATGGCGCGAGAGGCAGCTCCCTGGGCGCCCGTGCATGCGGGTGCGTGTGAGCACGTGCGGTGGTCGCTGCCTGTTTGTGAGCCTCGCACCCCCAATTCACTGAGCGCCTGCAGTCTGCAAGCCCCAGCCTGACGGCCTAAGCCAAGTGGGAACACGGCGGCCGCCCCGTGCACGGGCCACAACCAGGGAAGCTCTGCCTGTTGGTTGGCGCTCCCGCACCCCACGCAGGCATCCTTGCTGCGCTGTGGTCAGCGGCAGGTTTTCCTCCGTCCCGTGCTGTCTCCTGACAACTTCACTGCTCCAATCCACGCCCGCTGCCGCCCTGCCGGGCTCCCAAGTGCAAGGAAACACTCGTGGGTCAGGTGCCTTCGGCACGCGCCGGTGGTGGACCTGCCGCAAACACGATGTGGCCAAGACCTGACCTCGAGTCCCCCCAAGAGCTTCAGCCCATACGCCCCCATTCAGGGTTCGGGGCCACCGCGTCCCGTGGCCCTCGGCCGCATGCACCCGCGTGTTCTTCTCTCCATAATGAATGTGCAGCAGTAGCTGCGTGAGGTCCAAGCACCCACCCGCCTAAGTCTTCTGAAATAGAACAAACTCGTCCTCCAGAAAGAATCCAACAAGTCACCCCCCGCGAGGAGGCTGGCGGTTTCCACCGCACACTTGCCGGTGTGACCACCGCTGATTATTGTTCTGCTCACACGCTGTGTCAGTGTGACCTGCGCGACATGCGTTCTGGCCGCTTTTTACGTGAATCCGGGAAACCGAAAGGGGTATATGAAATAACTTAATCCTGATGATCAAAAAGTACTGACACCGAAGTAAACTTCTGCTTCCATCTTTTGGAACTTCCATCTTCCATCTTCCATCTATTATTTAATTCCTTATGTGCAAAATGTGCATCACATCGGAACATAAAATAACCCGAGGAACCACTTCAGTGCATTAACAGCGTGACTTACCCTTTAAATTTTATATCTGGGAATCCTTTAGCATTCCTGCCCTGTCAACTCTTACGCTATTTATAAAGATACAGTTCACGTTACACAATTAAAACTCAACCCCGACTTCAAAACAATTATTCTAGTTTGAGTCAATTATTTCAAAAAGAAGGGTCTCTTAATTGGGCATTAAAATACCCAGAGTACTTTAACTAGTGCATTCGTAAAAGCTCCAACAGTTTACAAATTAATGGTGGCTCATGTCTAATTTCTTTTAAAAGGTCATCCTCATATTTCTAAGGCTTTAGATATATAGTAGCTAGAATTTTTTGCAGCAGCTCTGTGGCATTATATGGTAAATCTGTGACATTTTCTTGTAGAAGAGTCAATGGCTTTTACAGCAATAACTCTTTCTTTCCCCAACCCATTGTCTACCTGGGGGAGGGACCAAAGTCTCCGAAAGTATATCGAAATGCACAAGGGAAATTCTGTCTTTTGCAGGGGAAACCGCAGAGTGGCTAATAGTCCCCTACACGCCTCATGTAGGGCGACACAAAAGGCTGGTGTGAGCACGAGCTGAGTCTGTTCACAGCTGTGGTTGGAAACAGAGGTTCAGACAGGATCCGTTCTGTTCAGAGTTTCTACGCGTGTGTGATAGTGGGAGGCGGAAGGCCGTGCGTGGGGCAGGAGGGCACACGGAGCCCCGTGCTGCCCAGGGCCGCAGTCGGATAAAGGAAACCAGGCCTTCCACAGACGCCGAGGCCGGCCACCCGGAATGCAAGTTCTAGAAGGACAGAGCAAACAGAGCGAAAAATAAAATAATAATAATTAATAATAAAAAAAACAGCAGAAGCAACATCCTGGGACGTTCATTTTGATCAGTGGGTAGGGGGAGAACCGGATAGAAAAAGCTTTTATTGCAGAACAGACGGAAATCGAATCTTGAACCAGTGACCCCCCTGAATGTTGTAGGAAGCCTGTGCTCGAATTTCAATGTGGAATAGGAAGCAAGCTGCGGGCGGCCTTCCTTGGATCTGCAAACGGCGCTGGGCGTATCACGGGCATATTGTGACCCGGGAAGCAGTGCGAGGCGTGGACTCCCGTGCAAGTGTGGTGGGAAAGGAGAGCGCCCGCCGGCCCCGGCCCTTTCTTCCTGCCTCTGTTCTGTATTTTAGCTACTTGGCCACTGGATGTCACTACTCCATGTCAACCTGTAAGACACATAAATTCTAGAAAGTGTGTAAATAATTTTCGGGTCGATCAACCCTCAAGAATGTCACCTTCCAGAATGAAGTTGTTGAGATTGATTCAGATTAAAATCACTTGGCTATCCCACAAAGCTTTTTTTTTTTTTTTTTTTTTGCAAAGAATAAAAATAATGACTGAGATCATTTAAACCCGAAAAACAAAGCAGGGCAACACTGGGGAGTTACAAGGAGGATCCGGGGAAAGCTGGTTTCCCTGCCTTAAGGTACTGAGGTAGTGACAGGTGCGCACGTTCAGTTTGGTCTCGTAGGATCCAAGCGGAACTTGGCTTTCAGAGTTGTTTTTTTTTTTTCTTTTTTTGTACCTTGAGCAATCGTCTATTAACAGAGTTTCAGGGACATTAGAGACGTTCAAAACTCTCCTCTTTGAGGCCCAGATGGCAGTGCTGAGGACAGAGAGGATTAACGTCCATTCCCCTACCAGTCCATGATGTCACACTGTCCTCAAAACCTGTAGACAAACAAGAGCTTCTCGTCTCTTCCCTAGCTCAGCGGTTTCCGGATGTTGATGATCAGCCTATAACTCGGGATGCTGGGTTAAAATGCAGGCTTCTGGAGCCCGTTAGAGGTTTGGGTTCAGACGCAGGGGAAAAGCCTGAAACTATATATTTTTAATATTTTATTTATTTATTTGACATGGAGAGGGAGTGAGGGAGAGCACAGGCAGGGGAGCGGCAGGCAGAGGCAGAGGGAGAGGGAGGAGCAGACTCCCCGCTGAGCAGGGGGCCCAACCCCGGGCACCATCCCAGGACCCTGGGATCACCACCTGGCACTTAGGCAGATGCTTAACTGCTGAGCCACCCAGATGCACCGAGCCTGAAAATTTGCTCTTTAAACCAGCACCCGAAAAAAAAAAATTCAAAAAAATTTAAAATTAAAATTAAAAAAAAATTAAAATTAAAATTAAAAATAAAAATAAATAAAATAAATAGAACAGAACAGAATAAAATAATAAATAAAATAAAATAAAATAAAATTAAATTAAATTAAAATAAAATAAAATAAAATAAAAATAAAAATAAAAAAAAAATAAAATAAAATAAAATAAATAAATAAAATAATAAAATAAAATTAAATAAAATAATAAAATAAAATAAAATAAAATAAAATAAAATAAAATAAAATTAAATTAAATTAAATTAAATTAAATTAAATTAAATATAAAATAAATAAAATAAATGAGCACCCGAGCATCCCAATGCGTTCTGGTGCAGGCGGCCTAGGATAAGCCCGTGGGACACAGCACCTGGAAGATGGGGTTTGCAGGCACACGACGCACCGGGGGCACAGGTGAGCCTGCAAGTGCCTCCTGCACCTGGGAGGCCGCAGCACCTGCACAGTGACATCGGGACCGCAGGGGCCTTGGACGTCTGCTACTGAGGCACGGGGACCCAATTCCACATTCCTGGGGGATTACAAAGCTACGTTTCTGAGCAGCCTGTATTGAGGTAGATTTTATTTGAGGTAAAATTCACATTTTATAGTTTTGAATTTTGATGAGTTTTGACGAATGTAAGCGGCCCCATGAGCACCAGCGCACGGCCACCCGCGTGTCCCCGACGGCTAGAGCGGGCCCTCTCCATCCCACCCCTGCCTCGCCGTCCCTGGTCTGCTTTCTGTACCCGCGTCTCCCCTTGCCCTGGATGTCATAAAACACCGTGCAGTTTCTTTTCTGGGGAGATGTAAGATCAGCTCTGCAATTCCCACCAAAGATTTTGCTTGGATCAGGATCGCCACCATGGGAAGAATTCATGTGTGGCAATATTTAATCTTTTCAACCATATATATGTTATATTCTCCATTTATTTAGGCTTCATTTATGTTCTTCAGCAACGTGTTTCATAGTTTTCATCATACAAACCTTAAAGGGGATCTTACTAAATATACCCTAAGTATCACTCTGATGCTAACATAAAACATTTAAAATCTCAATTCCCAAATAACTGTTGCAATCATATAAAAATACAATTGATTTTTCTGTATTGATTTTGAGTCCTGGCACTTATTAGTTCTAAAGGCTTTTTAAAAGAGATTCCTCTCGATTTCCTACAGAGGTGACTATGTCATCTCTACACTGGTGATTATCTGTGCATAAATTCCGTTTTCTTTCTTTCTTTCCAAATCCACACGCCTTTCCTTTTCTATTCTCAGATTATTTCACAGGATAGAACCTATAGCACGGTGTTTACAGAACTGGTGGGAGCGGGTGTGTTTCTCGTGTTTCTGATCACAAGGAAAGCACAGTCTTCTATGAGTAAATTAGAGATTATCATCAGGGTCACAGATGCACTCACATTGATGGAAAAAAGTCACTTATTTTTCCTACTTTACAGGGCATTTTGTTCAGTTGGGTTTTGGCCAATGCTTATCAGCATCTATTTAGAGAATGACACAGCATGTTTTATTATTCAGTTTAATGAATTCCATCGGTTGAGTTCTCATGTTCAAACAATCTTGAATTCCTGGGATAAGCACCAGTTGATCATGACACGTCATCGTTGTATGTACTATTGGACTTAATTTGCTAAAATTTAGAGCATTTACTTCTGTATTTATGAGATACGCTTGTTTATAGTTTTCTTCTCCTGTGATACCTTTACATGGCTTTGGTATCAGGTGAATGCTGACCTCCTCGAACAAGCAGGTAAGTATACTCGTGTCTTCAATTTTCTAGAATTTATGTAGAACTGGTATGATTTCTTCTTTAAACCTTTGGAACATTTCATGAAAGATGCCTTAGGAATTTAAAATAACTTTGTCCTTTTTGAGGAAATACTGTTAAATACAGATCCAATTTGATAGCTGTAGGGCTATTTGGCATATCTATTATTTCTTAAATAAGCTTTGAAATAAATAAACTTTGTGATATTTTCCCATTCATCTAAATGGTTGAATTAAAATTTTTATGTTAGCTTTTATTTATTAAAGTCACAAGCTCTGGGGCACCCATCTGGCTCCATCCAGTGGAGCGCAGGATTCTTGATCTCAGGGTTGTGATTTTCAGCCCCACACTGGGTGTAGAGATTACCTTAAAAATAAATAAATACATACCTACATAAATTTAGAAAAAAAAAAGAGAAAGTTGCATGCTCTGCAGACTGAGCCAGCCAAGGGCCCCAAAGTTATTGAATTTAATACCATAAATGTCCTATCAATTTTCTTATTATTCTGTTAATATCTGTACGTAGGTTCTCTAGTGATGTCATTTTCCTAATATTCTCTCTCCCTCCTTTTCCTTACTAATTAGTGTAACTAGAGTTTTATCTCTCTCTCTTTTTTTTCTTCTTCTCAAACACTTAGCATTGGTTTCATCGATTTTCCCTACTGTTTCCTATTTCAGTTTCCCCTATGATGATTATCTCCTTTCATTTACTAAATTTGGGTTAGACTTGCTTACCTCAGTCTTCTCATGTTATGAGGTGGAAAATGGAGTTTTAAAATGAGAATATGCTCATTTTCTAACACTGGAGGAGATATTATAACTTTTACTCACCTGCTGTAGTGTTATCCCATAATTCTAATATATTGTGCCTTTTAGACAGTATTATTCATACTTTTTAAATATTTTTATCTCCTTTGTGGTTTCTTTTTTGAACCGTTGATTGTTTGCAAACGTGTCCTTTCCAAATATTTGAGAGGTTTCCAGAGATCTTCATGTCATTGCTCTCTGATTTAATTCTATTTTGGTCAAAGAACAACCTTTTGTGCCTTGAATCTGATGAGAATCTCTGTCATTCTCGTCTTTGTTCCTCTATACATGTAGAGAGCCTTTCATTCTGGTCTGTTTAAGATTTTCTCTTTGAACCATTCAAATCAGAGATATTCTTCATGTGTCTTTTACACTAAGGCAATTTAGAAAATAATTGACCATATTATTTTTAAACACTTTTCTGTCTCACCTGTCTCCTCTTCGTTGGAGACCTCAGAGACATCTGTGTTAAGCAACTCAAATCGTTCCATGTTTTTGGGGGGCTATGTTAAATGTTTGCTAGCCGTGTTTCTCTGTTTTGTTTTAGACAGTTTGTATTGAGTGTCTTCAGATTCACTGCTCTTTCATTATGAAATGTCCTACTTGCCATTAATTTCATCCAATATATTTTCCATCTGACACATTGTAGGTTTCATCAGTATAGTTTCGAGTTTTTAAAAAATATTTTCCACGTTTCTACTTTTTTTTGAAATATAGAATACAGTTCTATAATTCACTGTGTCTAACTCATAATTCTGATAGCTCTGCTAGTTCTGGTTAGGTTTCCATCAACTGATTTGTCTTCTCATTACTGGACCCTATTCAAATGTTTTGCTTTTATTACCTCATTAAATCCTCATAAGAATCCGTAGAGACAGGTGTAATTATCATCTCCATTTCAGATGAAGCGGCTGAAGTATGGAAAAGTTAAGTAACTTGCCCAAGATCACAGAGCTAATATGTAGGGCTGGGATTTGAAACCTAATCTATATCATACTGCCTCTTAAAAATGAATATGATGAATAATAAACAGAATTCAAATACATATAATCTGTGAAATTTTAAAAGATTTCCTTAGGGGTTTTATAAGTTTGCTGGAGAAAGTATGGTTCCTTCTTTGTGTTTTGGTGATTTAAAAAAAAAAAAAAAACCTGAAGCATCTAACTACTCTGAAGTCCATAGAAAACTGCTTAGTACAAAATACTTCATTATCGAAACTCTACGTTGATTTGTAAGACAAACTACAGATAAACAAACTTAAACTTGTACATTGAATGTGTTAGAGGGTAACGCTTAAAATAGGGACATGACCAGTCGTCTTGCACAATGGACCCTCCTTCCTCTCAAGTAATCTGCTAAAATTTTAGGTGCATGACATCAAGGGCACAATAGTCATTCTTTATGATCCGGGAACCCATAAACATATTAATGACGGTTTCAACTTACATTAGAGACGAGTATATAACAAGTACTAGAACCAAATTAGCTTTGAACGCAGTTTTGGAGATTCTGCGTTGCAGACTCCTCTGTTCAGACTAGAGTGTGGAGAACAGCATGGAGCCCTCCGCTCTGTGCGGGCATCGTGTCCCCTTCTCTCCTAGGTGGCTTGACATTGTACAGGGCTTCATCTCAGGGATCTATGCCATTTGTCGGTCAGGTGGGTCTCTGAGAATATTAGGCTCTATAGAGAGCTCATTATTTGAGATTCACATTGTGCAAACACCTTGATGCCACATAAAAAGCAGCCAGGAAATTTTGAATTTCTCTCGTCCATCTTTGTTTGATAGCTTTAAATAAATGAACAAATAAGTAAAATCGTTCCCCTTGAAACCGAGCACAAAGTGCCTCATGGCCTTGGCTACTGCAGTGGGTCCCACTGCCTTCTTAGCATCTGCTACCCCATGTCCTCAACCCCCTTGCCTTTCCATATTCCTGTCTCCTACCGTCCAACGTGCACCACACTCACTGGCATCTACTTAGTACAAGTCGTGCACCTCCACAGCAGTGTACCCAGCACACGCTAGAGCAGCCCTTCCTGCGACCTTCCCGTGAGATTGTTTTGAGCCCCATTTCCTGCCTCCAGGTGCCTCCGGGGAACATTTGATACGGACATTCTTAGGGTCTCTGATGGATCCCAGTAGCTGCAGCTCCTTAAGTTGCTCACTTCCTGGGTGTGTCTCGATCCCATAGGTGCTGCTGGCCTCGCTAGCCCGCCTGCATTCACAAAGGGCAGTGGGATGTGTGATGTTCTGGGATGTGGGGTGCTGATGTCAGAGCAACCAAATCAGGGGCGCGAATCGTCCCCTGACCACATTCTCTCCAAAGACATTTTTATTTGGCTGCTTTCATTCACTTGGTCTCATGTTCCTTTTCCTCCTCATTTCTTCTCTATTTACACATTCACCTCCCCCCCATTTTATTTTTCTAATGTGGAGCCTTAATATCTATTTTGTTAAGTTGGATCTACACATTTCCTCAGTGTCTAACATTTTCCTCTGCCTTATATCTAAGATCCTTTCCAGGATCTTTTTTTCAAACAGTTTTTTAAAAAAGGATTTTAGTTTATCCTGTTAAGATTTTTAAAAATTAAAATACTCTACTTCAAAGAAAAATGAATAAAGAATATTTCATCACTGTTGGTGCTCATTTAAAATAATCTATTCTCAGTTTTTATATTAATTACTCCTTGAGGGGATCCCTGGATGGCTCAGCGGTTAAGCATCTGCCTTTGGCCCAGGGCGTGGTCCTGGAGTCCTGGGATCAAGTCCTGCATCGGGCTCCCTGCATGGAGCCTGCTTCTCCCTCTGCCTGTGTCTCTGCCTCTCTCTCTGTGTCCCTCATGAATAAATAAAGAAAATCTTTAAAAAAAAATTTCTCCTTGAATGCTCAGTCTACGTTGGCTTCATCTCCCTTACCAGCACTCTGTAATGAGAGAATAATAAATGGGTTGCAGCCACAGAGCTCGACTGAAACTCTACCTTTAGTAACAACAAGTGATAGTTATCACTTACACCCTCTTCCCATTCCCCATCTTCTTTGAAACTGGAGACATCTGCTTTTGATTACTCGGACTTCCCAGAATATTTTTTTTCTTTTTTAAAAATATTTTATTTATTTATTTGAGAGAGAGAGAGAGAGAGAGCACAAGAGACCCAGCATGAGGGGTGAAGGGAGAGGGAGAAGCAGACTCCCCACTGAGCAGGGAGCCCGGTGTGGGACTCAAGCCTAGGACTCCGGGATCATGATCTGAGCTGATGGCAGACGCTTAACCGGCTATGTGGCCCCGCACCTTTTAAAAAAGATTTTTCCAGAATATTTTCTTGTCTCCTCCAATGGTGGGCCCTCCTGAGCCTCCTATGTCTCAGATCACCATCTCTGGGTCTACTTGTCCTTATACCCTGCATCACTCTCCCCCTCGACTCCAAGCACGAAGGCTACTATCATGCCTACCTGCCTTCTCCATCTCTCCTTCTATGAGCCACCCCACACCCTCACCCAGACTTCTCCTCCCCTCCTGGGATCAGCAATGGTGTCCTGCCTTCCATCTCCAGAATCTACCTTCCTGCAATCTCCTGTCTCCATTTCTAACTGAGGTGTGAAGTTTTACCGCACCCCAAAGTGAACACGTGTCCTTGCATGCACGTGTGAACACTGTTATCACTCATGAGCATGCCCGTCCTCTCGGCATCCACAGAGTGGTTCGTGGTGCCCTTCTCAGGAAGAGTCCCAGGCCTCGAGTCTCAGGGTCTGCTTCCTTTCTCTTCACTTCCTCTTCCCTAGCAAGCGGACAGGTTGGTTCTACTTGTAGAACATCACTCACACGAGGATCTAGCTCCTGTTTCCATTCCCACTGCCATCTAGCTAACTCAGGAGCTGCCTCATAATTCCTCGGATGGAGGCAACTGCTTTGCATATGGCTTTTCCATGCATGGTTCCCATAAATATTTCTCCACGGCAGATAACCTACAACTTTATTTATGTTCCTCTGCTACCTGGAAACTTCCATATGCCATAACGTTTAATAAAAAACACACGTACCCTTCAAGCAAAAACTCGAGACACTCGTAGGTACAACACACATTTCCAGACTAATGTTAGCCTATTTCCCAGCTGGGGCCCATGCTTCATTTGCATTGGATTATTGCAGTTTTTATCAAACATGTCTGCCACTTTTTAGAATGTTCATGCTTTGAACCTTTCCTCCTACACTTTTTACTTCTTATTGGAGTTCATGATCTTCATTTTGTGCAATTTTCACCTCCTTTAAGAGATTGAGGTTTTAGATACAGACTATGCCTTAAACATCTATGTCTCTGACTGTGTGATCTGAACTATTTTATGGATGGCTAATGCTTAAAAATATTTATTCAATTAGATCGGACTTGGTTATTATCTATTTAATGTTGTTTTTCTAGTTTTTGCTATATATTTACAATGAGGTAGAGTATATACAAATTTCAACTGGCATAGTAATTCCCTTCATTTCACCTTACTTTTCACCTTAAGAGTAATTTTGAAAAAAGTAATGGCCTTGCGGATGTGAATTTCAAATGTTGTAAACTCAGACATAATTCAGTTTAAGGATCTCTTAACTCTTTTCCTTTTATTTTATTTATTTATTTATTTATTTATTTATTTATTTATCTATTTATTTATTTATTTTAGAGGGGGGCCAAGGGGCAGAGGGGGAGAAAGAATCTCAAGCAGACTCTCCGCAGAGCCCAGAGCCCCATGTGGGGCTTGATCCCACCAAAATTTAACCAACAAAGTCACCCAGTCACCCCTCCCTGATCTCTTCTCTGATTTTTACTTCTCTTTTTCTATTTCTCTTCCACCTCCTCCTCCCTCTTCTTAGTCTTCTTCAAATTAGCCTTAGTCTTTGCCAAACACATGCTATTTAAGAACTTAGTCCACACTGTCAAGAAATGTTTGGAAATAATTATTTCCACACTACTGACACACTCCTCCGCTTTCACTATTATTATTGAAGAATTTCTCAAAGGTGTGCGTATGTAGTAAATGATGTTTCGATATGTTCAGAATTATGAGAGGTAAAGCTAGAACTAGTTTAGGCAACATGAGCAGGAACAGGACGGCCAAAGGTTCTTGGGGGCAAGAAGGGAGTGTTGTTCATCCCATCTCGCATCTCCCACCTCGAGAGCAGTGCCTCCCACACAAAAAACACTCAAGAAAGATGAGTTAAATCGAGCTGCTCAAGAAGTTAAAAAATATGGGATCCCTGGGTGGCGCAGCGGTTTGGCGCCTGCCTTTGGCCCAGGGCGCGATCCTGGAGACCCAGGATCGAATCCTACGTCAGGCTCCCGGTGCATGGAGCCTGCTTCTCCCTCTGCCTAGGTCTCTGCCTCTCTCTCTCTCTCTCTCTCTCTCTCTCTCTGTGACTATCATAAATAAATAAGAATTAAAAAATAAAATCTTAAAAAAAAAAGAAGTTAAAAAATAAATGAACCATTGGCTTAGACTCACATCTTTGCTACACTGGTTTGCAGAGTGACCAGCTCAACCTGGAACAGCCCGTGCATGGTTTGTAACACCTGCTTCAATGAGCAGCAGCTGGGTAATGACTTGTCAAAATGTCGGTTGAATGAGAGAGCCGTGAATCACTGGTCTCTACCAATTACATGCTAAAGGATTTTAAGAAAACCAAAGACCAAACAAAAAAAAAAAAAAAAAGAAAGAAAGAAAAGAAAAAAGAAAGAAGAAAAGAAAAGAAAAGGAAAGAAAACCAAAGACCAGCACACAACTGCTGTCATGACATAAATTAATAAGCTTAGTGTAGAAGAGTAGAGAAGAGCTTTACATATATATTTACTTATAAAGGGGTAACATCCTACGTAATTGGGAACTCTGCAGGTCTGAAACCACGGCATTCCTTTAACAGAGGTGGTAATCCAGAACTTACACAGAGGTGGGAACAGAGATGTGAACTTGGTGGAGATATAAATTCAAAAGTCACATAACATTGGTTGAAATCACTAAACAATATTTTTGTTACGAAAACAGCACTTTCGGCAGAAAATAGAAAAGTAAAATCAACATATCAATCATAATCTATATTAATGACCATACACTGTACCTCACCATGTGAGTACATGAATTAAGCTCAATGTCATGGCTAAAAATAGTCACTGTTCTGAATTTAGCTAAAATGATGCAAATATTATATAACTGACCTTTTCAACATAGCTCTTCTGAACTTTTTCTTGAAGATGTAGGATAGAGAATTGCTTCAAAGGAGCTTGTACTTGAACTTCAAAGTATATTAAACCATACATTCTGCTTTATTTTCTGAAATCTATGGCCTTTATTACTCTCACAGACTGTATTTTTCAATTATTTCCCTTATCTGCTCTCCCCCAAGCATCCCCTCCAAAGAAAATGTTCCCTTACTATGTCCCCGCAAAGGAAACATTCCACGGAATATTCCCCCACACTCTGAAATGCTTACTTCTGAAATGGCAACACGGACAGCAGAAGCAGCACAGCCCTGGAAGACCGGCCGTGGAGACGCTGCCTCGGACTCGGCCGTCACCGATCTGAGTCAATCTCCTCGATGTTCTCCTCCGTTTGTGAGGCAGACGGATTAAGGGATTTCTGTTGTCGTTCTTTGCAACTCAGAAGCTATGATTGTCCTCAATCTCTCAAAATCGGGAAATGGAGCAGTGACATAGTACTTAATCAAGTACTAACTTCTATGGGTGTTAAGAGAAAAAAAAAAGAGTTAAAAATGGAATTGCATTGAGAAGTTTCATTTAAGAAAGCCGAGCTACTGGAGACCACCGCTTCTCCACCAATATCCAGTCCTCCCAGTGTGAGCATAGGATTCACCCACAGCTAGACACGACGTTGTGGGGTCCCTGTGGCATCTGGAGGTGGCCATGTGACAAAGCTCTGATCTCTGGAATTGGAACAGAAGGGATTGACCCCCGTCTTGGGGTCGGGCCACTAGTAAAAGACCGTATGTCACGTCCTGTCGCTTCCTCCTTCCTCCTGACCAGTCGCTGGTAGGATTTTTAGGGAGGCTCCTTGGACACAGCGAAGGGAATTGGTGTAAATACCCTTCATCGGGAGCTTGCCTTGAGAGAAAAACTATTCTATATATTTTAAGCAACTGAGTCCTGAACATTTTTCTCTTTTTCACATCTGTTAAGCTGCTGTGATAATGCACGCAACCCCCAGGAAAAGTGATAATAGAAGACAATTTAGAAATATCTACAGCTCCCCGTCAGAACTCAGGATTCAGATCCAACATCGGATGGGGGTCCATCTGGGGGCGATCGCCTATCCCTTCCTTTCGTGAGGAACAAACTTACTAGCCTAAAGCTAAGGCACACAGAATTAACGGAAGGCCCTAGACACACACGTGAGGATTCCGGGTGAACGCGGGGCGCCAGGCTCGTGAGGGTCGCACTCCCCCTTCCCACGAGCTTGGGATTTGTGACGCTGCGAAGAGCGGCCCGGCAGGCCCAGCATCACCTGGAGCCCCGGCTCGGCCTCCTGGGCAGGTCACACGACCACGGCACCCAGGGCTGTCGCTCACAAGGGGGAGAGTCTGCAGCACCCGTCGTCCGACTGGGGCACTGTGGTGAGGGCCAGGTGGACTCGGTGGGGCAAGGCCAAGTGGGACTTCTCCCTCCGGAGCAGCTGCTCGTCTGGAGAGCTGCAGGATCGCCCCAAGGCTCGCTGAGCCCCTCTGCTGGGCCCGGGCTGCTGAGGTGGGCCTGGGACTTCTCTTCCGGAGCCTGCCTTCTTCTTGCTTTGGTTGATAGGTTTCGAGTTTCTTAAAGTGGAAGGTTAGGTCATTGACTTGGGATCATTCTTCTTCTTCTTTTTTTTTTTTTAAATATTTTATTTATTTATTCACAAGAGACACAGAGAGAGAGGTAGAGACACCGGCAGAGGGAGAAGCAGGCTCCATGCAGGGAGCCCGATGGGGGACTCGATCCCGATACCCCGGGGTCTCACCCTGGGCCAGAGGCAGATGCTCAACCACTGAGCCCCCAGGGATCCCCATCATTCTTTTTCTTAATATCACTTATAGTCACACAATTCCCTCGCAGCACTGCACGTGTTTGTACACACTAGACACTTTCCATCTCTGTCTACAGTATCAGGCTTTGTCCCCAGGGCCAGGCCACGGTGGCTGGTGGGACACAGCTTCTCCCCTTGCAAGCTCCCATTTGTAGTGTATCTTTTTCATCTTATCTTTTCAACCTATTTGTCTGAAACGAAAATGTGTCTCTTGTCTGCAGCTTATAGCGGACCTGGGTGTTTTTTTTTTTATTATTTTTATCCATCTGCATCTCTCTGCTTTTTCATGTAGTCTTTAGTCCATTTGCATTTAGTGTTATTACTGATAAGCTGGGTTTACATTTTCCATTTTGCTATTTGCGTTTAATATGTTCTGATCATTGTGGTTGTTCCTCTGCTCTTCCGACATTGCCTTCTTGTGTGCTCAATGTGTTCTTTTCTTAGTATGCCAACTTAATGTCCTTATTTTTCTTTTTATAATAAAAGAATAATAAAATATAATAATAGATAATTAAAATATGATATTAAAATATAATAAAACTATAATTTGGTTTTTTTTTCTTTCTGGTTGCTTTGAGCTTATACCTAGAATTACAGTGTGGAAATCTTTATTTTAAAATTTAGTTTGAATTAACACCAAATAAATGTCAGTAGTATACAAAACAGTGCTGTTATATATCTCTATTCCCTCCACCTTGCTTTGTGCTATTGTCACACAAATGACACCATTATACATCCTACGTGCAGGATCACAGTTTTATAATTACTGTTTAATGCAGTATTTCAATTCAGATAGCAAGGGAAAAGTGTCACAAAGAAAAAGACACATTTGCAATGTCCTTTACCTTTACCTATATAGCAATCTTGACTACTATTCTATTTTTGTCCATGTGGGTTCGAGTTGCTGTCTGGTGTCCTTTTAGTTTTTTTGAAGGGCTATTTTTAGTATTTCTTGGAGGGCAGATGTTCTAGTGACACATTCTCTCCGTTTTTGTTCATATGGGAATGTCTTTTTATCTTCTTTACTTTTAAAGAGCTGATCTGTTGGACATAGAACTCTCGATTGACTAGTGCTTTTCTTTCAGTTCTTTGAATACCTACTGCCTTCTGATTCCACGGTTTCTGGCAAGAAATCAGTCATTAATCTTTCGAATATCCCTTATACATAATGAGCTGCTTCTTGCTTCCTGCTTTTAATATTCTGTGTTTTGACAATTTGATTATGATGCATCTAGATGTGGAATTTTTTAAGTTTATTCACCTGGAGATAACTATGCTTCTTACATGTAATATTAATGTTTTTTTATTAAAATTTGGAAGGTTTTGGACTTTTCTTCAAATATTTGTTCTGCATTCTTTCTCTCTCCTCTTTTGTCTGGAACTTCTCTTGTGTATGTTGGTATATCTGATGACACAGGCATCTGAGGCCATATTACTTTCTTGTTTCATTCTTTTTTTTTAACCAGTTCCATAGACTAGAGAAACTTTACTGACCTTTCTTTAGCTTTGTTTTGTTTTTGTTTTGTTTTGTTTTTTGTTTTTTACTTCCACCTGATTGAATTTGCTATCAAGTCCTTCTAGCAAATTCTTTATTTTGGACATTGCATTTTTAAAAAGATTTTATTTATTTATTCATGAGAGACACACAGAGAAAGAATGAGAGAAAGAGAGAGAGAGAGAGAGAGAGGCAGAGACACAGGCAGAGGGAGAAGCAGGCTCCATGCAGGGAGCCCGATGTGGGACTCAATCCCAGGATCCTGGAGTCACACCCTGAGCTGAAGGCAGATGCTCAACCACTGAGACACCCAGGGATCCTCAGACATTGCACTTTTAACGATAGAATTTTAACTTGGATCTTTTTGGATAACATTTGTATCATTTTATTAATATACTTTAGACTTGCTTCGCCTTAGTTTTAAAAAGATATTTCAGATAGCTGATTTAAAATTTTACTTTGTAAATATGAGATCTGGGCTTCTTTGAATACCATTTTTACAGATTATTTTTATTTCTGTATAAACACCTCTTTTTTTTTTTTTTGCATGTCTCATAATTTTTTGTTGGGAACTGGACATTTTAAATACTATAATGTAGCAACTCAGGAAATGAGATTCACCTCCCTCCCCAGGGTTTGCTGTTCTTGCGACTAGTTCAGTGGGTCTCTGAACTAATTCTGAATGTCTGTATTCTTTGTTGTATATGAGCCCTGAAGACTCTTCTTGGTTAGCTAATGCAGGATAGTTCTACTCACACACCTGGAACCACAAAGATTCCCTGTTTGTACCACACAGCCCTATGTGCATGTTGGGCTATACCTTTAACACTCAGCATTTATGTCAGGATGTTTCAAAGCTCCTCTGGACATCCCATTCCATGGCTTCTCCCTTTACATCTTAGGGTGAGCTTGTTCTTTTCCTCCCAACTGTCACCTCAGTGTCAGCAGCTGCAATGTTAAACAATTGGTGCTAATTGTTCTTGAAAAATGTCCATGAGTAAAAGGCTCTTCACACTGGGTAACCACTAGGTCAGGTCAATAACCAACAGGCCTTGAAAGTGGATTTTTCAGGGACTATATATTTTCAGGTCAAATAATAGTAACGTTCTGAGAACGGAACTTTAAAAGAGCTTCAGCTCTTCTATTATTCCTCTAGAGTCAGCTTAGTTTCTGGTTTTCCTCATGGATGCAGATGCTTATTCTCAAGGATACCATGGAGCTGGAGTGGGGGCAGGGATAAAACAAGTTGAAATGCTGCAAAAATCAGTCTTTAGAGAGATTCACTATTCTTGAATAAATGCTTCCCACATTAATGTCAGCCTTTGGTTCATTTTCAGATACCTGAAGGCGCTGGTTTTAAGTTTTGCCAGTGTTCTCAAATCTTTTATGAAGAGAAAATGCTTATAGGCTCTTACTCAGCCATTCCCAATGACATCATTTAACATGTAAAAGTTGGGGGCACCTGGGCGGCTCAGTGAGTTAAGTGTCTGTCTTTGGTTCAGGTCATAATCCCAGCATCCTGGACTCAAGCCCTGCATTTGGCTCCTTGCTCAGCCAGGAGTCTGCTTGTCTTTCTCCCTTTGCCCCTCCACTTGCTGTGCTCTCTATCTATATCTATCTATCTATCTATCTATCTATCTATCTATCTATCTTTTTTTTTTTTTTTAAAGATTTTATTTATTTATTCATGATAGTCACACAGAGAGAGAGAGAGAGGCAGAGACATAGGCAGAGGGAGAAGCAGGCTCCATGCACCGGGAGCCCGACGTGGGATTCGATCCCGGGTCTCCAGGATCGCGCCCTGGGCCAAAGGCAGGCGCCAAACCGCTGCGCCACCCAGGGATCCCTCTATCTATCTATCTATCTATCTATCTATCTATCTATCTATCTATCATCTATCTATCCATCCATCCATCTATCTATCTCTATCTATCATCATCTCTTTCTTTGTCAAATGAATAAATAAAATCTCTTAAACAAACAAAAAATTTGTGTAACTGTGTTCACAAATTACCTCTTGAAACCAGTAGTTTCAGATGTAAAAATAAAATGTCATTTCACACAGGCACTAAATTTGAACAGAAATATGAGGAATGTAAAATAAAAGATTTTCTCCTCATAAGAAATAACAATGAACCACCTTCCCTCATGAAACTGTTATTTCTGGGAATATCTATCCTTCAGCAGCAGTTACTCAGGTTAAATGTCTGAGAAGCATCTCTCAACTATTAGTCATATTCCACATTTAAATATTTCAAGATTGCCTCCTACCCAAGTGTTTAAACTTCCCCCAAGGAAGTCATAGCCCAATGCAGATAACACATGCTAGTTGAGTAATTGGATTTTAAAACTAGAATGATTTCGATGACACCATCTTCTATTTAACCTGAACATCTTACTTTTCCCAAGAAATCACTCCTTGTGTTGCTCGATATACCTTTTTGAAAGTGGCTATTTTCTAAAAAGGGGAAGACTTGATTTCACTTCCAATTTCACAGACACATTACTGCTTCAAGTTATTTCACAACAATGGCAATATTTGGACAATAGAGGCATCATTTTAAGATACTTGAACCTTATCCTACACTCGTGAATTTTGTTAGTTCCCCTATTACATCAACCTTATTTTCTAAATTCCTCTGCATATACATTCTAAAATAATTTTCTTATGATGTGCTGACATAGTTTGAGATTTTATATTGTGTTCAATTTAAATAGTTCATATTCCCTGGAACCACTTTTAGCTCCATGGCACTCATTGTCCTTCTTATCAGCAGGTTGCAGACTTCGTCCCAATGTTCCTGTGGAAAATTATATTCTCTGTTTGAGAAACATTCTATCTCCTTTAGAAATTTAGAGGGTACCTTTGAGCGTTTGGATTTTTTTTAACTCTACAATATCTTAGTTGTTTCAGTCCCCGCTGGATATCATGAAATTTCAATTACAGACTAAAACTATATATTTTGTGTCTTTCTGCGACTCTGCTAAAGGATAACCATGTAACATAATTCTTTACCATTGTCTTTTTGCAATTTGTTTCGTATTTCTACATCACAATACCACAAATATAACATAATTTGACTCTCTTGTGTTTTAAAATATTTCTATAGAATTTTAAGAAAGACAAATACCTTGAGTTTTTAAGCCTTTCTTATAGGAATCTCCACATTTGCAGACTATGTGAAACGTAGTGCAAGTCTTAACTCACCGGAAGTAGGTTACAGTTTTAATGCGACTGTTTATTGCACCCTATTCTCTTCTGTAATTTCCACTTTTCCCAGCTCCCTTCATATGGATCATTTAAATCAGTTCTTAAATTAGACTCAATTCTATCACATCCTTGAGAGAAAATAGAAGATAAATAATAAAAAGCAGTCTTTTCTGTGCCACATTCAGTTCCATACTCTAACTCCATGCACCTTTGCCTTCACCTCTGTAGTCACACTTCCTAAAAATTGTCAGCATCCGATGTCTCCACACACTCGTTGCCCATAGTTATGAACAAACTGCAGTCCTGGCTCTCTCTCCACCATTTCACAGAAATCACTTTCACTAAGATCATCATTTATCTCCCTTAATCTCTCCAACTTTCGTAAAGCAATTTCCTCCCTGGGCGTCTGGGACAGCAACTTCCCTGACTGTCTCCAGCTTCTCCAATAGCCTCTGTTTCACCCACTTTGTGAAATTCCCTTCTGTTGATTGTGAGCTAAGGATTTATATCATCACACTTGTGCCCAGTTTCTCCTTATAGTCTCCACAATTTCCATGAAAAATCCCAGCTAAAAACACCTGGACCTATCATTATCCTTGTTAATACCCTTTAAGGAGTTTGCATTTATCTTCCATGTGTCAGTATCTTTTTTGTGGTTTACAACATTTAACCTTTTTTTTACTATCCGAGCTTACTTCCCTTTTCCTTATTTTCCAGTGATTTTGAAATTCCTTCGTTTCTGGGAGGCCAGCGTATCTTTTTTCAGTCTCTTGGTCCCCTTAACCTGTTTTCTATGCCTGCAGATGCATTGCTTTTTTACCCTCCTTCATTCAGTAAATTTCAACTTAGCTTTGAGTTTAGAGGCTACTTCCTCCAGGACAGTCTTTGAGCCCTAACAGGTGAGCTTGATACATCTGTGTCAGTGAGTATACTTCCCTATAAGCAACAGATGCTCATGGACTCATTTACAAAGTAGAGAAATGTGTCCAAGGTTATGGTGCAGTCAAAAGGTCCCAAACCACACTGTAGAAATGCTCTGAGAAAGAGACTGGTGCTACTGTTGCTGCTGCCTCAGAAATCAGATGCTCTACTTTGTGGGGCTTTTATGGATTCAACCTTATTGGTGCCACTACCTCTGCTCACTCAGACTTCAGATCTAGGTCATGAATCTGCTCTGCAGCCGCTACCACATCTGAGCGCAGGAGGACACTGCTGGTCTCCGTATCGGCACCTTGAATTGCAGGGAGGGCTCTTCTCAGGTCGCACATTTCCAACTGGCTCCTGATGATAATTGCTCTAAGTAGTGGAACAATTAAGGGTGCACAAAGGTGCTGGTCAACGAGAAAATGGGTTGGATAGTCATCACCAGAGCTGACACTTTCCCTCTCCGAGGACTGTTCCTATTGTGTCATAGTCTCCCGTTTATTCATCGGTTCTTCATGTGCTTGGTAAACCCAATGAGATTCAAGGGTGGGACCACCCTGTTCACTCTTCTATCTACATTTCTCCCTTTCCTCCCCTTCCATCCTACCGGAGACCATAGAGAAATCAGGCAGAGAATGAAAGTGTGAAATCTGCAGAACAGACATGCTCTCCGGGCTGTTTCCTCACACTGCTCGGGGACAGACAGGAAGGAGAGGCAGCGAATCCCAGCACTGATGGCCCTTGAGTAGCTGGATTATTATGCCAGAGGGAAATGCCCCATTAGTGCCCCCAACCTGCATCCCCTCTTCAAATACCCTAGTAGCTCTCTGTGGCGAGGAGGCATGGAGAGAGCCCAGGCATGCTTGTCTTGTGGAAAACTGTCCCTTTCCGGTCATAACGCATCTCTAACACTTCTATCAATCCTAAACAGTATTAGTGAGACCCTCATCTTTGCCATGGATGGACTCAGGCATTATTTAAAATTATGGATTGTCAGCATTATTGTCTCTATTATTAATTGTGTGCTTTTATAAAGTCTGTCATTAAGAAACATGGGCAGATCTGTCTACCTTCACCAAGACTGAAAAATTAAAGCTCATCTTCAAAGGGTCTGTCCTGTTTTAGTGGATAGCACGATCTGACCATGCACAGACCACTAGGTTATGCTCCAGTGTTTAAGAAGTGACTAATTCCTGGCTTGTTGACACCCAACTACTAAACCAACTTCTTCTGAAGCATCCTCGTGGCCTCCATGAGGCCAAAATGATCATTGAGCAGTTTTCTATTTGTTGCTGTTAATGACCGCTCTGAAAAACCAAAGTTATCTGTTGAGGTATTTGCTGCTTCTCTTTCTCCTGTGACCTGGTTTTATCTAGATTCACATACCACAGTTGGTCCTGGTTTTCTAGGCATTGAGGTTCATTTCATATTCCTGTGTTTTGTTTTTGATGATTATTTATTTATTTATTTACTTTAATTTATTATTTATTTATTTGTTTGTTTTGCCGATTATTTAAAATCAACACGCTCGATCATTTCTTTGGTGTCTGTAGTTTTCAGCGATGACCACTAGCACTCTTTACCCTGCGTTCACCTGTGTTCTGGCCTCTAGGCTGAGATGCTGATATGTGGTGTCACGTGTGTTTGGGTTTACCTGTCAGTGTGATTCACAGGGGCTTGACCCCAGTTTGGCATAAATGAGCACTTCAGTTTAACCTCCTCGGCATCACTGCAATCTCCTCTTTCCTGGTGAGCTTGACTTGGGAGTTGCCTCACTCAACAATTCCATGTGATTTTGCTAAAACACACATACATCTCAGCTATTTTTCCGAATAAAACAATTCAATGGCTCCCTGTTGCTTATAAAAGAAATGACAAGTGTCTTTCCTTGGTCTTTTGAGTACTTGGTCTGTTATACTGAGTTGTAAGAAACAGAAACCTATTATAATGTGAGGTTTTTTCCTTGTCCATGGAGAGTACTCCACTTTGGATGGATACTGCATCCCGTGGTCAAGGATGCTGGCCTCTGTGTTGGTCTACTTCATATGGCTACTACCAAGGGGACTTCGTGGTGTGGGATGTGCACTCCAGGTACAGCGTCATTTCCAATCCAGGCAGCAAGAAAACAGAAAGAGAAGAAAGGAAATGTCCTCTCCCGTTAAAGATACTCCCCAAGAGTGGCACCAATCCCACCCTTTCATGTCCCCACCCCACCCCCACCTCGACCCAGTAATTGGTTTCATGGGCTGACACAAAAGGTCTTCATTGTGAAATCTGTGCATCCCACAAACATCTTCAAGTCCTGCTGAAGGAGGGGAGAACGCATGTGGGTGGACGTGTAGCATCTTTGGGTGCCGTTCCCACACCTCGGCCACTGCACCGGTTGTGTGAACAAATAATTTGATTTCTGCCCCCAAAAGGAACACTTGTCTCCTCACAGAGGGAGCCCTGAAGTCCCCTCGGTCATTACACCCAGATCACGCGGGGTCCCGGTGACACGCTTGACCTCCTCCCGTCTGCCTGTGGCTTCTCACAGTCTCAACATCACAATGGGAACCACTGATGTCGTGAGCCCCAGTCCTGCGTGGTGTGTGGAAAAGTACAGCAGCATTTCTCGCTGTGGAGACGGAACTAGAGAAGGCGGACGTGGCCGCCGTGGAGGGAGTGACCAGCACAGTGACAAGATGTTTCCCAGCTAATAATTCTGTTTGGGAGCTTCACAAACATGGTTTTCCTTTAATTGTGATCTTGGCATCACAGAACAAAACTATTTGGGTTTTTATATTAGGAACAATAATTTTACTGTCTTCTATGAAGCAGCTTTTGGCCTTTATTCTATGTGCTCTAATTTATGGGTCTTTTCTTTTGCATTCACTGTGATTGCCCCAAAACTCTACTATTTATTAATAATGTAGTCATCAGCTGTATTTATTATGCTTTATGCTTTCTCCTAATTTACTCACGAGTTCCATAATGGTGCCATTTTCATCTCATCTCCTTTTCTTTGTCTTCTCTCATTTCAGTAGTGAAACTTGTTCATTTTTGTAGTTTCTGTTTTAATAAATGAAAATCTTTTAAGTTATTTGCTAAAATTAATTAGAGATTTGATTTTATTTTTCCCTCGTGGGTTCAGTTTTTGGCTAGACTGGAATTTCTGGGTTTTGCTAAGATCCTTCATTATCTTTTATTTATTTATCCATGAGAGACCCAGAGAGAGGCAGAGACACAGGCAGAGGGAGCAGCAGGCTCCATGCAGGGAGCCCCATGCGGGACTCAATCCCAGAGCCCCGGGGTCACGCCCTGGGCTGAAGGCAGACGCTCAGCCACTGAGCCACCCACATGCCTCCTTCCCTACCTTTTAATTGCATCATTTTCACATGCTCTATACCACTTACAAACAATAATGGAATATCATTAATTATTATCAATAATGGAATATTATTAATAATGGAATATTATTCAGTGCTAAAAAGAAATGAGCTCTCAGGCCATGAAAAGACACGGAGGGACTTCAAATGCCCATCACTCAGTGGGGGAAGCCAACAAAAAGGCTTGTACTGTATGATCGCAACTGTATGATGACCTGGAAACTGTAAAACATGGAAGCAGTACAGCATCTGGTGGTTGCCAGGGATCCGAGGGCAGGGAAGGATGCATAGGTGGGGCCAAAGGATTTTCCGGTCGTTGAAACTGCATGCTGTGATTCTGTGAGGATGGATACACGTCATTACACAGTTGTCCAAACCCGCAGAATGTAGGACACCAAGAGAGGCCCTGGGGCAAACGACGGACGTTAGCTAAGTGCAGGGCATGGGAGTGGGCGGAAGCATGTGCTCCCCGTGCTGCTGGCCCCTGTCTTCCACGCGGAGGGCAGCCCCACGCTCCCTGTGGCTCAGGTTTTCTGGCAGGAGCCGCACCGGTTACGGGGAGGCTGAGGTCCAGTAAGAATGTTCAACAAAACCGTGGGAAGTTCTGGAATTATAAAGAGCTTTCAGAATTTGCTGAGAGCTGCGGGACGCTCAGGCCTCTCTAGTTCCATGCTGATGGGTAGCAGGGAGGAGCCGCTCTGGGAAAGGGTGTGATCTTGGACCTCACGGTTGAGGCCACATCTGGGGCGCCGAGCCGGCGGGGGTCTCCTGCCAGTCCCACCAGCAGCAGGCACCACGTCCTCCCGGACCAGAAGTCAGGTTGTGCCAGTCTGTGTCCTTTGAAGGAAGTTTAAAGAGAGGAAGGATGAGTTGAGGAAGCTTAGAATGAAGAAAGGCACTGTTGAGAGTCATATTAAAAATTGTGAAGACGGGTCATATAGCAGAAGGATTGCACTTTTCTGTGAATGCATTTCTCAAGGTCTAGATCTGGAAAATACAATTCCAAACAACTGGGCGTGTGTATCAGTGCTAAAGACTCAGCTGCTTGACAGTCCCTGTCGCATGACCATCAGCACCGGCGGGCTTCTGGACCTTGGCCCCTTCCCAGGCCCTGGGAACGCGTGTTCCCACATGGCCCACCTGTATTCTTTCTGGGATCGTGTAATCTTTACATAGTAGTGTATGAAGATTTATACAAGCAAGTAGACATGCTTTTTCACTCCCCTCCACTGAATGAAGGCAAGTTTCCAGGTCTTTTATTGTCCCTTGAGCAGCATCAAATATTTCTTGCCATGTTTCTTACCCGGTCATTAATACTCTTATTGCAAACATGCCTGGAGGCGATGTCGAATCCCCTTGCAATTGCATCTCTCTCTGTGAGAATTCTTTTGCTTGCACCTGCTTTGTTTTGACATGTACATTTTCCTTTGGGAGCCATATTCAAGAAAAACTAGAAAATCCTAGGTTTAAAAATATTGCCTCAAGTCCCCTGTACAATGCTGCCTGCCTTTCACTCTATATCCAAAGGTAGATCTATAATGTTCTTAATGCTTGTTATTGGCTCAGGGGTTCTTGAAAGAAAGCACCGAGGCACACATCTAAAACTCTATGCTCAAAAAAATAAATAAATAAAAATATAAATAAATAAATAAATAAATAAATAAATAAATAAATAAATAAATAAATCTCTGTGTTTTTCTGTTTGTGAGTCGCACATCACACTAAGGAGCTGGATGACCCAACCATTCCTCATCTGTTTCCAGTGAAATACTTGGGGGTGCCTGGCAAAATGGCAGGTGTCATTTCCCAGAAAACCTTACATTTCACAACATACATAACACTATTTTAATATTAATTCTTGATGATTTACCTCCTAAATTTTGAACAAAAGAAATATTATTTTGGATGCTTTTATGTAAGCCATTTTTCCTAAATATCGCGGAATTGTGACTTCATTTCTTAAAGTAGTTTTGTTTCTGGATCTATCCGAGGGAGAAAAAGAGCAGGAAGTCCTGTCTAGAGTAAACGCCAGTGCTCCCTGGAATCTGCCGTTAAATACATTAAATAATATTGGAAGGACAGCACACTTACGGCGGTTTGTGAGGTTTTGTATTAAAACTTGCAAATTCTCTACCCCCACACGTAGCAGACAAAGGTTGTCAAGCTTTACAAGCTCATTTTGACTTTTGTAATGTAGTTTGAAGGCATCTTTTCTGGAACAGCATTCTACGCTCCCATCTTCCCAACACACACCCAGTGCCTATCCAATAGGAATATATTTTACATCTCTGTTCTTTTCTTTTAGGGGACATAACTGCTAGTTTCTGGGGAAAAATGATACACAAATGTTTGTGAACAGACCCCCTGTCATCTATCACAATGCTTGCTCTTCATCCCAGAGAAATTACCTGGAGAACTTGATGCCAATGAATTGCGTATCTGAGGTATTATTTGTCCCATATCTTTGGGAAATTCAGAGAACTGAGACTTCACTTTTTTTTTTTTTCCTAGCAAGAACAGATCTTGTCTTAAATGAATGCTGTGATCTTAAATGCTTCAACATTCCATGATGATGTGAAGCATCCAGTTTATATATTTTCAGGGATATCGGTGTCTTTCGGGGGATCACCCAGTTAAATGCATCTCATAACAACTTAATTCTTGGGATATCACACTTTATCACATGCATTCTCTGCGATTTATATTAATCTAGCTACAAGAAAGGAGACAATAATCATCGGATTGCTTAGGGTTAGACTCATAAGAAATCTGCCCATTTTCTTGTTCCAATATTTTCTTTTACTTGATGATGAGACCGGGGCTTGGGTATACTGCAAATTTGCATAATTCGCTCACAGTACAAACACAGTCCAGAATTTGTATAGACAAAGTCACTGACACTAGGGAGGGGGTGCCCGATATTTGGTGTCTGCTTAGGGCAGTACATTGGTCTGTGCAAGCATCCATGTTCAGAGACTCGAAGCATCTTCATGCTCCCTGACTAACTTGGGAGCACACGGGGACCAGGTGACAAATGAATTCCTGACTAAATCTGTCTGTAACGGGCCCACTCAGTCCACAGACCCACCCCATGGCTATGTCTTCAGTTCTTAAATGAGTAAGTAGAGTGGGCATGTCTGAATGTGTCACCGGTCCCATACCGGGGCCTCACCTAGTGGCTGAGAAGCTGTCGTATACACATGGTCACATGGAAGCCTCTGAAACTGCCCCCGTCCCCATGTGGCCAAGACCTCACATCAGCAGCAATACCCCATCTCTTGGGGATTAGGAGCCACCCTTACAAACATAAAGGGTCTGGAGGTGGTGCCCGACATCTCAGCATTTCAGTTGCCAGTGTCCTGCGAAGCCCATGTGGGCCGTGGAGGGTGAAAAGAGGCTTCTCACCACTTCATCAGACATTGGTGTCCATGCCTGAGGCTGTGGCCTTGGCAGAGCAGGTAAACACTGATTAGCTGGCGACAATCAGAAAAGGGATCAGAACAAGTTCGTATCCACATGGATTAAACACACACACACACACACACACACACACACACACAGAAAAACCAGTGTACATTTAGAGCTTGGCCCCAAGGCTGGGTTAAATATCCAACCCTCTGCCTGCCATAATACCCTCCAGAGAGGCCTGAATTATCTGAACATCCTGCTGGTACCACGTTGATCCACTAAATCGGTGGCATCGTGCTAATGTATCATGTACCCGCGCGGAGACAGATGTGTTCCGTGTGATGGGGATGTCCTCCGTGCACGTTCAGAGTCCCGCCATGTTATGTGAAATATTTAGATGCGGCTGGGGGGGGGGGTGCTGACACACATTATCAAAACTAAGGGAGAAATCACTGATCACACAGCTCCCATCACAAAGAAGGCTCAACACTGCCTGGGACGGTCAATCCCATGTGCCAACCTGGGTAGGCTAGAGTGACCAGCTGACCGGTCAAACCCCAGGCCAGATGCTCCGACGAGGGTATATTTCAGATAAGATTAATGTTCAGAATCAGTCAACTTTGAGGACCTTCCAAAATATGGGTGAGCTCCGCCCAATCAGTCTAAGGTCTTACGAGTAAGATCTTTTTGGATTTCCCAAAGAAGTGGGAATTCTGTCCCAGTTTCCATCCTTCTAAAGAATCCTGACGCATACGGTGCCTCGTAGGCCAGGCTGTGGCCACAGTGTGCTCTACACCTGAGAATACCACTTCAGTTCAGACAGCAGTTGACTCCCAAGGCGGTTGCTCTAAGGGGGCTCCAAGCAGGAAGGATCCTGCTGTGGTCCCAGGTGAAGGTTTGAGCTACAGTGACACGTGGGCCATAGGACCTGGCACGTTCTAGTTCCGGAGATATCAGTGATGAATTAGTGTGAGCCCCATTGAGGAGCCCACAACCTGGATGCTTTGGGCTGTGGATCAAGCGCAAGCTGTCTTCTATGAGCATGTATCTCTTTTGTGGAACAACTCCCGATGTGCTACTGAGTCTTGATATGGACAGAGCACCAGTCCCGCGGGCAACAAGTAACCATATGGCCACTGCTACTCTCTGGGAACGAGGCTGTCATGTACCCACTCAACCATCAGTGTGGGTGGCCCAGAAACAAACTATTGCAAGATGGAAGGTGGTGCACCCAGCATTAAGCAGATCACAGGTTAAGACTCACACACAGGTAACAAGTGGCCCCATGTCACCCATCACTAACTGCACTCGGCCTGCCAATCAGCACACACCCGTATGGGTGATCCTTTGTGACGAGCTGACATGGGAGGAAAAAGCTTGAGCTTGGCTCACGATGGGCCAGCTCAGTATTTGGGTGTAAGTTAGAAATGAATGTCAGTTCACAAATGAATGACAGCCCAGCCCAGAGAAGGTACTACCAGAGAGTGGTAAGGCTACCTTGCTTCAAGCAGGGCACCTGGTGTGCCGCGTGTGTGGAAATAGAAGTAGCCTCAGGTTGGACTGTATAAAGAGATGTGATCTGTGTTGAAGGGCTTGGCTAACATATCCTGGGATGAGAAGGAGAACGGTCAGGAGGGTGGGGACAGGAAGTCTTGGTGTAGACATGGTGGCGGTCATATGGGATAAACCTAGAGGGTAGAGATCTTTGCCTTGCACGGCATGCCCCCCAGAAAGCATCCACCCCAGGAGAAGCACTAGGCAACAAGGTGGACAAAACAACTTATGACAACATCTGGCCTTTATTACTGGCCACCCAAGTGCTGGCATGAGGGTCACATGAGGTGAGCCTGCTGGCAAGAATGGACACTGTGTGTGGGACTCACCTAGCAAAGGGCACGTAGCTGCTGAAACTATGGAGCTCCCCACTTGCCAGAAACAGAGACAATCCTATGAAGCATTTCTTTAAGAGACCACCCACCCGCTGGTGGTAAACTGATTAAATCAATCCCCTTTTACATCAGAAGGGAACAGGGGTCCATCCTGATTAGAAATGATACATATTGTGCATGTGAATTTACCTTTCTTACCTTCAGGGGCTTAGCCATCTCCACCCTGTGAGGGGCTTTGGAATATTTGTTCCTCTATTAGAAGAACAGAGTAACATTAACTCAGGTAATTAACTCAGTAACATTAACTCAGTGAGGACCCATTTTACAGCAAGAGAGGGGAATGGGTCCTGCCCAGTACATCCACTGTTCTGATCACAAGCCATACCATCCCAGAAACAGCTGGCCTGTGGAAGCATCAGGAGGAGCTGGTAATGTGACAGGTGATACCGTCCACCAGGAGCCTACACTGTACAAAGATGGGACACCAGGCTCCAGGACGAAGTGCACATTTTGGTGCCATGTCTCCAACAAGAACATGATAAGAGTCTTGGCCAAGGTGCAAATGGAGGGGTTCCTCGCTGTCACCCCCAGGGACCCACTTAGGGAGTCTGACCTCCTGTCCCTGAAACTCTGGGCTTTGTAGGTTTGGAGGTCTTCATTAAGAGAGAACACTTCACGCAGGGGCTCATGAGAAGAAAGTTCACCTTAGATTCTGTGCCAATGGAGCTGCGGACAAGAAGGATCTCTCTTCCAGCAGGTGTAATAATGGCCTGAGACCAAGGGGAAGATAGGGGGATGTTGTCACCGAGTGGCATGCAGGTGACACACTTGGATGTGTCTTGGTGTCCATTGCCAGCACTGGATGGTGAATGAACATGCACAGCAGCCTCGGCCTCAGCAGCACATACCCTCAGGGATGAGAGTCTGGCTCATGCTAACGAGCCAACAGGTGCCAGTTGAAGATGAGGAGCCTACAGTGGATGGTGGGAGTGGGAGATACCCAGAGTGGCTGCCAAATCAGCTTCTCTCTGGAGTTGGGGGGCTGCTCCTGTACCCTAGAACGCCCCCCGCCATGTTCCTCTTAGACAGGGCCTCTCACTGGGATCTTAGTGGGGCTTCTCTCAGGTCAGGAAGGACTTTCTTCCAGGGGAACAAAGCTTGTTATATGTGCCACCCACACCCCTGGGGATAAAGATGTATCCCCCGTTACTGGCAGTGCTTTCTAGCAGATGGCCCTGCAGGTATCACCCCACCTGAAACCACCACCTGTTCCCGACCGTGCCCCCACCTGAAGCAGCTACGTCCAGCAATGACCAGCAGGGATCTGAAGAAACTGGCTGAGCTGACCCAGCCTAGGCCGTCACTGAAGGGGTGCTGCCGAGACCCCGCGGGCATTGTCAGCCCGCCACAGCCCCGACTTCTGCTGGCCCGGCTCCTGCACCGTCTCTGCCTCCACATGTACTGACCTGAATGCACACCAGGAAACGTTTGTACAGTAGTCCCTACATCAGAGGCTACGACTTCAAACTCTGATTTTCTTTTTTTAATGTGTGGGGTTTTTTTTGTTTGTTTGTTGGTTGGTTTGCTTTTTAATACCTAGAGTAAATGACAAGTACCAAAATAAAGTAGAAAGAGTCTAGTAGAAAAAGAAAAAAAATAGTTTAATATCTTTTTCATAATTCCACATTTTGGCCTATTCCAATCCATTCTTGCTCCAAGTAGGTTCATGCAAGATCTTTACCAAGGTAGATCCTGAGTTTATCAATATTAAAAGTGATAATCTATTATTTTAAATTGTTGTCGCATCCTTTTTAATATAAAAGCATCATCATTCATTCGTGTTCTGAATCACTTGTATGAGGACGAGGTAATTTTCACTCTTCTATGCTAAGTCACTCCATGAAAAAGTCATGACAAAATCACTTGTCCAAGGAGTAACATATTCAGCAGTTTTCAGTGACGATAAACTATGAAAAGGTAGAAACCAGATGCTCTATAATATGCATGTTTATACCCACAAATAAATCTAAATGCATGAGTAGACTCTCAGCCGCTTTCTGAAGAGCTGTCCTTAAAAGGCTGTTTTCTCATTAGATCTAAGATTTCTCTTGTGTTAAGAGACATGGCTACTCATGACCAAATGCGCATGGCTAGGGTCCCTTTGCACTTTAATAAAATTGGCCATTTAGATGGAAATATATCAAAGGAGAACATTTATAAAGGTTTTCACTCACGCTTTTTTTTTCAAATAATATCCCATTTACACCACCACATATCCAAAACCTTCTGTTAGAATTAGAAGTATAATAGCTGAGTCCATTAATGAAGAGCTTTGTCTTCTGAGGGCTCTCAGGATACGTAAAATAACAGTAGGCATAGAAGACATACAGGCTTGATGAAGTCTCCTTTATAACCCGTGAGCTACGGTCTTGCAACGTTTTGACAAAAAGTAATTACTTCCTTTATTTTGCCCAAGGGCTAAATTTCTAACAACAACAAAAACAAGAAATAAAAATTATGGAATGCATGTTGAGTTAAATGCATAAATGGAAAGGAAGGCATTACTACTAAACAGTCATATAAACTCAAACCGAGATTAATTGCTTACTTATATGCTAAAACGCAGAATAAAGAGAAGTGTTTTCTTTCCATCTAAATTGCTGCCTTAAATTATAGCAAACATGTCCAAACATTATGTTGTTTTAAGAATTATGAATAATTCAGTTTGACTCACAATGATTAAAGATTTGAAATGAAAAAGAGAGAAGTTCTATTTACTGATAAGTAGATTTTTATTGCAGCAAACATTATTGTCTGAAATAAAACTGTATGCCGTGCGTGGGATTTCTAGTTCCAGAGTTTATGAAAAAAAATTCTAACTTCTGATTGCAAATAGGGTTTGTTTAGGAATCTGGTACACATGTGGTGTTGTGATGGTCGCTGGCCCTCCGGGGGTGAATGGAGGAGCATCACAAACAGGAGTGTGGAGAGAAGAAATGTGTTTCACTCTGCTTGCCTCACTTGACACTGATGTCACAGACCAGGGGCCAGGAGGTCACACAATATAACTCTGAGCTTCACGGGTACCCCAGTAGGATAAACCTTACACAGCTGGATAATTTCATCCACTAATCCTCTGAGATCATGGATCCAGAAGAAAGACTCCGGGTCCAGATTAGATCTTCTAGAAATTGAGCAGAGACAAGACAGAAAGGCTCTGTCTTTCTGACCACCCCGAGATGGGTTATGTCACCATCTCGAAACTGAGAAAATGAGTTAGAGGCATGAAAACCCACTGAAGAGGAAGACCCTGGGCAGAAGGAAGCAAACAAGGTGTCGGTGTACTTTCTGGAAAGCTCAGTTTAGAAAGCGAAATAGGAAAGGGATCTTCGGAGGTGGGCACGTGGTGATGTAATATTCAGGCCGGGTCCATAGGAGAAAGGACAGCCGAGCTTTGTAAATAGACCAGCAGAACTCTACGCAAGTATTTACGACAGCTTTGTTCACAGCAGCCCTAACTGGGAACAGCCCAGCTGCCTTTCAATGATGAGCAGGTAAACAGACGGTCGTACATCAGCTCCGAGGGGCACTGCTTAGCAGCACGTAGGACTAAGCCAGTAACTCACGCCACGATGTGGATGGACATTCAGAGAATTGCTCTGAGGGAAGGAAGGAAGGAAGGAAGGAAGGAAGGAAGGAAGGAAGGAAGGAAGGAAGGAAGGAAGGAAGGAAGGAAGGAAAAGGGAAAAAGCCAACCCCCAAATGCCGCAGGTCTTCCCATCCCATTAAGGCTCCTGAGTGACGAGACCGTGGGAAGGGAGCCAGGATTCCGCGGCCCCGGGGGTCAAGGAGCAGGGAGGGGAGGAAGACAGGTGCGTGGTGATAATGTCCTGCTTCTGGACTGCGTCAGTACCTACGGCCTCGTGGAGGTGTTGTGCAGGAGAGCCGCAGGAGGTCACGGGCGGGGAGATGGGGAGTGAGCACACGGAGCCTCCACGTAGTGTTTCTTACAACCGTATGTGCTTCTGTAATGCTCTCAAAATAGAAAGCTTAATTTAAAAAAAGTGCTGTAAGTCTCTTCCCAGGAGCAATTTAAACCCCCACTAGGAAGATGATGAGCGCCTTTACTCCCACTGTCATCAGCAGCGGGTATTGCCAATCACGCCTCACTTTTTGCCAACCATCAATCTCTCTTATTACATATTTATATTTCTCCTTCATTTGCTTGTTCTTGCTTTTGCCTTTTATTTACAAAAATTTTTAAGAGATTTTTGTTTTATTTATTTGAGAGACAGAGAGAGACAGAGCACAAGTGGGTGGAAGGGGAGAGGGAGAGGGAGAAGCAGGCTCCTCGCTGAGCAGGTGTCGGGCTCGATCCCAGGACCCTGAGATTGTGATCTGAGCCAAAGGCAGATGCTTAGGCAACCGAGTCACTCAGGCACCCAAATACGTTCTTAATATCCAACATACTTGTGCATCTGATTTTCTTTTTATGTAATAGATTTATAAAATGCTTTTCGTGTTAAGATTTGATTTTCTTTTAAGATTTGATTTTTCAATCAAAATGTTTTTGCTTAAAATTCCATGTGATAAATATGCGCTTAGATAGGTGGTGTCTGGCTCTTAGTCATGGTTGGGAAATAATGCCCTAGAAACATTAACAATCCCAATCTAGACACATTTTAAAGAACCAAATTGTATCGCAGGGGCACCCCGGGGTCCCCCCCAATGAAAATGTCTGTCATCAGGAAAGCAGACATAGCCCTTGCCCAATACGCTGCGTGTTTTTGGAAAATCATTTTATTTAAGCTCTCAGTCTTAATGTCCACAAACGAAAACTGAAAATAAGGACGGCACCTGTTCCCTACGTCTGTGGGAGGAATAAATGCGAAAAGCCTTCCAAAATGCTTCAGATCCTGCTTCACGCTTGCAAAGCCCTCGGCAAGCATGTGCTGTGCCACCAAGACCTGCCGGGCCGAGCGAGGACCGTCCTGACTTCAGGTCAGGACCCCACGCAGCCTCGCCTGCACCCGGGGCCCACGCTGATGCCCGCGGACTGCCGGCCCGTCCCAGGTCGACTGCGGCTCATCGCCTGGGGTCTCCCCGATTCCCTCTCCAGTCCGCTGACTGTGGGTTCAACTCCCGTCCTCGACCGCCTGGGAACCTGTGTGTCCACCACCCGCACCCCAGGCGCCACCTGCACCTGTCCCTGCCCCTTCTGCTGCACAGGTGCCCGCGCCCGGCCCAGCTGCGGCAGGGGATGCTCCGGCCTGCGACCCCACCGGCTTCCCGGCTGCACCCGCCGAGCTCGGCCGGCTCCCTGCCCTCTGGGATCTGCGTGGAAGTCAGTGTCACAGGCCATCTTCGGGATTCATGACTTCCTTTCTAAGTATTTGTTGAATTCCATCTTCCCATCCCTAATTAGCGCCCCCAATACTCTTTCTGTATCTGCAGAACTGTTTGCAGTTAAGGTTTTCTGCGGTTGAAGAGTTTTCCTATTGTCCTGCCTATTCAATATACCGTAAATTCAGTGACTTCTTATACATAACCTTTAGGCGTTTCCCATCCAGTTATCTTATATCTTTCCTTTTCTTTCTTTTCCACCTTTTTGGCCAATTTGCATTAGCTAACCATTTAGACTTCTGTTTTATATCATCTTCATAGTACGATCCTTAAGCTCTGGTGTCATTCAGTTGATTACTCTTCAAATGATCTTTTCCTGTTCTCCACTGTCTTACCTTTTTAAATGTGATTGAAATATTGCTTAAATTTCTGTTTTAAAAGTCATTTCATATTCTGCTAAAATAGCCTCAGAATTTCATAAACAATTATTAAAGGGATTCTGATGCCTTTATTGGAATTAAATTCGAAAAATTCAGTATCTGATAGTTTAGAAATGAATGAGTTAGTTGATATTACTAGTACGTGGACACTCTTTTCTGCATTTTCAATTTATTTGTTAATATTAACTGTGATCAGCTACATTAGATACACAAAAATGTCCATTAAATATAATTTTGAGAAGCAAGTGAAAACCTACATATAACTAACAGCTCAAAACCATGGGTGCTTTCAAACCATGTATTTTATATGTATTATATTGTATTTTATATTAGAAAGATGGAAACTCTTCGTATCATTAACAAATGGCTGTTTTATTTGTAAGAAATAAATTTAAAAATGCCCAAGTACAATGTATTTTCTAAACAATGGCATCCAAAGGTAATTCTAGAAGCGTGAATCTGGAACTGAGGTTGTAAAAGAAAGATCACAGGAAGTTCAAGATAGGCTTCCAAACAGCCTTTGTGGTGATGAGTCAGAGAAAACATAGTAGTTTATTTTTACGTAAGATCTTCCTCCATATTTTCTTCTTAGAGTCAGCTCTTGCAGTTAGGTCTTTGTTACATTTTCAGGTTATAAGTTAAGGGTCTATCTTCATTGTGGATATCCAGTTTTCTTATTTCTGCTGGAAAGATTATTCTTGCCCCATTGTATGGGCCTCGCACGTTTCAAAAATCACGTGGCCGTTTACATGAGAGTTTATTCTGGGTCCAGCATTCATTGGTCTGTATGTCCGCTTCTAGGCCAGTATCACACAGTTTTAATTGCTATAGCTTTGTAATATGTCTTGAAATCAGGAAGTGTGAGACCTCCAACTTTTCCTTTCTCAAGATACTCAGGGTCTTTCGAGGTACCATGTACATTTTAGGGTGGATTGTTCTATTCTGGTGTGGGGGAGCCATTGGAATTCTGATAGGGATTGCACTGAATCTATAAATTACTTTGGGTTGAATTGACATTTTGGCATCATTAAGTCTTCCAATCCAGGAACAGATCATTTCTTCCCATCTTTTGTGTCTTCTTTAATTTATTTTAGCAATATTGTAGTAGCTTCCAGTGCACAAATCCTTTACCATCTTTGGTAAATTTATTCCTAAATTTGTATTCTTTTAGGTGCTACTGTAAATAGGATGGTTTTCTTAACTTTCCTTCTGAACTGTCTATTGTTAGTGTACAGAAGCACAAGTGATTTCTGGGCATTGAGCTTGTACTGCAACTTTGCTGAATTTGTGTATTAGTTCCAACACTTTTTTAAATGGAATTACCCCAGTTCTTAAACAAGCCAAAACTTTCTATGGCCTCTAAAGACAGTAAAATCAGCATTTTACTCTATAGATGCTAGAGTGCCATCTGGCAACTGCCAGTTAAAGTTAGCCAATGTTATATTTAGGTTCAAATTTGTTGTATTTTAATATTATGTTTTCTACATGGTTTAGAGGAATACGTTGTGAGGGAAAAGAATTCAAAAAAAAAATTTTTTTTTCCTACACAGCTGGATGGAAACTATTTAAGAGTGTGAAACATCCACAGCAGTGAAATTTAGAACTTTTACCTAATTTTGTATTATTATTCTCATAAATCTTTTCTATGCCTGAGTAGGGGCAATGTAATCCCAACTGGAGATATAACTCAAGAGTTAATGTGATGCTGAGAGAATGCTATTTACCTTGAAATACGTAGGCTACAAAGGATAATATTCAAAATATTTAAAGACGGTGTGGCACAAGCTTCAAACCATTACTCCAGAAGACTGGCTCAAACCTCTCTCCCAAGCACACTGACCTTAGGCAGGGAGATTTTTTTTTTTTCTCCACGCCCCCTTCCTGTGATCCCAGGCTTCATCTGAAAGCAACTGACACGTCTTCTCTGCGCTTGACCCCACTTTTCTGGAGGCTTCTTCCTGCCCGGCAAAGTGTCCCGCAGGAACAGGTAGGTTGCAGATCCCTGTCAAGTGCTTAGAGCACCTGAGCTGGAGAACATGAGAAAACGTGGATCGACCTTGACTATTGTGATGTGACCCAGGAGCCTGTGATGAAGCTCAAGGTCCCAAATTTGCCTCATTATTTTCCGTATCTGGCTCTGAAGGCACAGTGGTTTTGGAATGCCTTAGCCTCAAAACCTATGTGAATGAAGAAAGGGTCATAGTAAATTTTTAAAAAGATGTGAAAATCACGTAAATTATTACCTTTTATACGTAAAATTATAGCGTGTTATTGATAGAGGACCTGGCTGCCTCTAGAATTATAACAAACTCTCTTTTCTTTTTCATTCAACCTCTTGGTTCTTGACTCATGGATGCTTGAGAAAGTCTAGCTGTTGTGTAATGCTGCCAGTTACCCACAACTGAGAAGAGCCCCCGAGTGACACACATACCCATATCAGCAGACATGTCTTTAAAACAACATGTCTTTAAAACAAGAAAAAGAGAAAGAGAAAAGAGGAGAAGGACTAGGGGGGGTGGGGAGAGGGGAAAAGATCCAAATGAAGAGCCCTAAACACAGGGCTCTCACGAGCTGTGTAAGGATAATGAAAAGGGCCCAGACAGGACCCCATGACCAAAGGTGGAAGTGGCTATTTGGGGCGCCAAGGAGCAAAGCAATCAAGGTGAAGTAAGTGAGTGCAGACAGGAAGAAGCTCATGCAAGGGGCAACCACAAGGGTGCACACACTCCGCCTGTATACAGGTCTTAAACTTGTATTTGATCAACTTAATCAATTCGATGAGGAATGGGAGATGTAATAGAAGCACATACTTTTATTGTGAGTCCTGAAGGATAAGACAGTGGAAAGACCTTCTAACGGGGAGAATAGCTGCCCGAGAAGCTTTGGGTAGTATTTTGTTTCCCTTCTCATTCAGGACATTGGTGATGGGGGGCAGGGACGATCTAACAGACAGAGACTGTCTTCTGAAGAGGCAATGATGCTGAAAGACCAACAAAGTTCTGTTGAATTCTTCTTTCAAAAAAGTTAAAAGAAAAAAAAAGAACTGTCTATATAATATATATGCATTACACTATATATAGTATATTTATTATAGCATATATGTCTATATTTTATATATAGTTGTTTTATATTATATATAGTTTGTGTTATAGCACATGTAATATAATTATATAGTTTCTCAGTAAACAAATTTAGGCAGTTTCCAACGAGGAACTCCGTCCACAAGAGCGCCATACCTTCTGCTGTTGCCCCCTTGGAGACAGAGAACTGGAGAGATGGTTGATTTGACCATAATTGTCACTCTTTGTTTTTGTTGTTTATAAAAGCATTTCACAAAAGAGGTCTAACTTTAACTTAATCATTGGCAAAGTTGAGGGGATTTTTGCACTATTCCATAAGTTCTGATTCCGTGATATTGTTGCCGAGTCCTTCTACCGGTATTTTTCACAGAGACTGAGTGTGTGTTGGCATGAAAGATGTTATATATTTAGAGCACTTTGGGCAGACCAAAGGAACTCTGTGGCCTGTGGAACGAAGATGTTCCTAGAGATTGTCACCTAACAAGTAGAGTTTAGGATTCTGTAGGATTGGGAAGATGGCATTACAAGTATATTCTCACTTAATTTTCAATACTCTATATGACCCTTATTTGAGTCCTACACAGAATTGTCCTATTATTTTTTAATGAAAAACGTGTTGTTGCAATCTCAAAGTAACTTCATGTTGACGAGTAGAAGGTACTTCCAATAAAACGAAATATGGTGAAGATCATCTTGAATCAAAAATCACTAATAATGATTGGGTTTTATATGGCAGGTACTTCTCCATTTGTTACTTTTATTTACTCCTTTGACCTTCAAAACTATATAAACCAGTTTACTATCCATTTCCCCCATTTTATAAATGAAGAAGGTGAGATATAGAAGGATTACTTACTTGGTCCAACATTTCATAGCTGGATTCTGAATCCTCGGTGGACTCTGGAGCCTATGATCCTAAATACTACTCTTTATTGCCTCCAAATTGAGTAGGATATTCTCCTTTTAACATGCTACTTCTTCCTGAAATCAGTGGTCTACAACATTCAATAGTAAATTATGGTCACTTATATTGTATATTTACAGAACTCAGTTAATTTAGAATAATAATGAAATAAAGAACAAGGAACAGACATTAATGGAGTGAACTTTTTTCAGAAATTGAACCTCAAAAAGAATATAAAGAAAAGCAATTTTAAAAGAAATATGTGAGATAAATAGATCATTTAATTAAGAGCTCCTTCAAAGTGTATTTTCAGCTCATCCATTTCCAGAAAATTAATTTTTCCCTAAATATAGTGAATTTATAAAGGTTAGAAAATATGCCACTATCTACAGTCATTGGTTAAAATAAATATGGTAGACTTTTATATTCTTACAATTAGGATAAGTTATTTTTGCTTCAACCATATCTATTTGGAGGGGTTTGTACTTTGTGGTTGTTCAAAAAATTTATTTGTGACAGAAATGATATTGAAAAGGTTGATAAAAATCCATTTTGACTCAGAGAGTTTAAAACTACCATATATTTGTGTACGATAAAATGTATTGGCACTCAAAATAACTTGTCTGGGAGAAAAATGGTGGTTGCCCACAAAATCAATCTCTAGTGCAATCATTTTTTTTTTACTATTATGATTTATTGAAAGCCTAGTGTCCCAACTTCAATACCTACAGCAACTTAGATTCTTAGAAACTTATAAAAGAAATTCAGCTAAACTTAAAGGAAAAAACCCAACTCTACTTATCACTAAATGCTTGCTCTGATAAGGGACATTGGAATGACTTAATGCAATTGAGTATCAAGTAGGACAATTACACTATGGAGTGTGTGTGTGTGTGTGTGTGTGTGTGTGTGTGTGTGTTGTGTATAGAAATACATGTTTTCTTTCAATGCTATGTTATAATAAGTACCTAGTCTCATGATGCTAATAAATTATTTTAAGGAATAATTATTGTTTCTGGAAATGCCTTTGTGTTCACAGTTCATATCTTTGGTACTTTTAAAGCTGATGATATAGAATTCCATTGTGGTTTTTTTTTTTCCTTTTTTAAGTCTGGATATTATCAACCATGTGAGTGTTCTCTCTTTAGAGATTCCTATTCTCGTCCACTGGGAGACTGTGGGTATCTTAAGAGAAAAAATTTACTTCCTTCTTCTCTATATACCCTGAGCCTGTCACCATGGCTGGTTTATAGCAGCAGTTCACTGACCTATTAACTAAGGCATTGACTCACACTTCCGTGTTATTTTTTATCTTAATTTTAGTTCTTTTTCATTAGTGGCATGACAATTACATTCTTTAAGTATAATCCAATCTTATCTTTCAAAGTGTTTTTAATGTTAGGATGACTACTGTTATTCTTCCCTAAATCAAGAAAAGTCAGACACAGTGTTTATATTTTAACAGATGAGAGAACTATAATTCTAATTCAGGTAAAGAAGGGTGTAGGTCATGCATTCAGGCTTCTGATGGACCCGGGTCACATGGGGACCTGGGAAACTAGCCTGTGGTGGAGACCAGGAGTGTTTGTGGGCAGTTACCAAATCAATGTCCCGCATCAGTCTCAAAGTAACTCTATCTGAGGTTCCTCATCCATGTTATGAAACAGGAAGGTGAGCCAAGATGTGAAGCCTGCTGTGCTAGCGATCAGAGTAAATGGATGATTGGATTTGTAAAATTGTAAAATTCTAAACGGTGGCAAGAACAGGTCTCGGGGAATTCCTGAGCCAGAGCGCAGTAGCAGATGGAACTTGTGCCCAAGTCTTCTCAGCCTCCAATACTGCGTGTGTGTATGTGGGGGGATCATGTGGTAGGGACAAGCATCCACCGTGGAGTTGGGAGTGAAATGGACAAAACGTTGTCAGACTGACATGATGTAAATCCAGCAGCGTATCTAAAATCCCAGGAGACGAAGGTTCAGGAGAAGCCAGCGATTGAACGGGCTAAGTGCATAGTCAGTAGTTTTTCAAGTTTCACTTGGATAGTTTGGAGGATAAACCGCGTACATGTTTATGAAATCCACTGGAAAATGAACTCGACAACTGGGGACGGCATTTTTTTTTATTGTTCTATATGATAAAAGAACAATGCATGACAGAGATCATCACTGAAGGGGTGAAGGCCATGAAGCCCTCACGAGGATGCTGAGACCCATGTCACATAATAGTCATGGATGAACACCCATAACTATTAAACAGCAGGGACCAGGCTCTCAACAGGAGATATTACTCTGATGCCCTGAACACCAGAATAGGTTATGAGCTAAAAAGAGGATAATGTAATTTACTGGAACGACAGCTCCAAGTACCGACCACGACCACAAAAACGCTGAGCCTACAAACCCTGGACAGGTCTGGAGACAAAACAGCTTTGGGAGTCCAGAGAGGAGTATGTAATGAACGTCCTCGTCAGACAGAACAGTGGAATAAATCGGGCACACGCAGTTTTAGTTGAGAATGACTCCATTCTGGAGTTCAATGTCAGGGGGAGATGGGCTGATCATTTGAGCCGGGGGCCAATCCCTTTCCAGGTAAAGGAGGGGTATCTGCAGTGGCTACGCCATCAGGATTGTGTGGCACGGGGTAGGGGTGACTCCCTCAAGGAAACTAAATCACCAGAATAGAAGGAATGAAACCTGTACATGCCAGGAAATAAAAATGAAATGACAACCATTAAAATATCATTATTCCTAACGACTGGCACAGTCTTTCTCTAAAGCTTGGAAAGTATCAAAGTCCCCATCAAAAACAAAACAAAAAAGCAACAGCCATTACTTTGCTAATTCTTGGCATTATTTGGTCGCTCTGGAAATCTGCATTCAGATGATAAATCATATTAAATTGCAAAACACAGACAAGAATCTCCTAGAAGCAATCAGAGAAAAAATAATTGAAGAAGACTTTTTTTAAGGAGATATGTACCACTGGTCTCACAGTAGGCAACAAGACGGAGTCAAGACAAATGCTCAGGGAACAGTATTTTGCAGAAAGCATTTTTTTTTTTTTTTTTAATCAAAAGCAGTAAAGGACTTGCAGATCCAGCTCATGCGTGTTAAGAGCTTGGAGGTTTGTCACCCACATCCTTGTAACAGGAAAAAAAAGGGTCAAACTAAGACTCAGTATCTTTCCTTACCCATCCGAGAACCGGGATGACAAAGGACAGTGGCACCCTGAATTCTGGAAAGACCGGCACGGCCAGGGTCTGCTTCTGTGGGACAGAAGCTGCAAGGCCGTCCACCCCTGGAACATGCAAGTGCAATGCAGCGTTCTGACCGAACAATGCAGGGGATTCCAGGCCTGCGCAGGCTCCCCGAACCGTGCTCGGCGTGGCTCCCGGCTCGCCTCCGGCTCCCACGTGGAGGTCAGTCTGCGAGGGAGCATCTTCACACTCAGCAAACACCCCGGGAGCCCCAGATGCAGATTGCTGGACCTTCCCGCCCCCTCACTCTGGAACTCCACGCTGCACCCTAACATCAGTTAGCCCGCTTTCCTCCGATGGTAGCCCGGAATGTGCCCCCGGAGAGCCGGGGGCCTGGGGGCTCCTATCCTTCTCGTCTCCTCTTCCAGGGACCGCCGAGCCGAGTTGTCTGTGGTCCATGGCTGGGAAAGGCCACCCCCACGTGTACCGCTCACCTTTCCAGTCGTTTATGGTGGTCCCTTTACCCCGATTAGCTGTAATTGGAAGTCTCCTGCTCTAGTATATTTCTTAAGGTGAAAATCTTCCAAATATCAAGGTTTAAGGATATTTTTTTTCTTTGATCAATGGATCTTTGAGTCTTTGTTTTCCCCAAAATTCATTGGGATATTTTTTTTCTTTTCTTTCTTTTTTTTTTTTTTTTTTTTTTTTTAATTCATTGAGATGGTATTGACATAGGACACTGTGTAAGTTTAAGGTGTGCGGTGGGGTGATTCGATCCACATCATCTGTGCTCTCTATTCATCCTTCCCTCTCCCCAGCTCCCCACAACCACGGATCCTTTTCCTGTCTCCATATTTTTACTTTTTCCAGAATGCCATAGAAGTGGAATCATAAAGCATGTAGGCTTTTCAGATGGGCTTCTTTCACTTAGTGATGTGCATTTAACGTTCTTCATGTCTCCTCATGGCTTCAGAGCCCATTTCTCTTCAGTGATGGGTCATATCCCCTTGTGCAGATGGACCACGGCTTATTTATCCATTTACCTCCTGATTGGCATCTTTGTTATTTGCAGATTTTGGTGATTGTGAATAAAGCTGCTATAAAACATCCTCGTGCAGGTTTTTGCATTGACAGCTTTTCATTCATTTCGGTAAATACTAATGAGCATGATTGTTGGATCATATTGTAAAAGGATGTTTAGTTTTCTCCTCAACCTTCATATAATTTTTCCTTTTTTTAAAGTTCTTGTGGAACCATATGATTTTCTGGAGTTTTTTAAGGTTTCAGGGAGCATGTTTACTCACAATTCAGTTCAATAAATATGGCTTGTGGAAAGGGGTTGGAAGGCCAGGGAGGGTCGTCTGCATTGCTGCCATGCCCCTGGGGTCAGAGTGCCAGAGTTTCCAGCATTTAGGGAAAATTCTCAGAGGCAGACACCCCTTCCAAATCCTAACCCCTTCTATGAACTATTGCAAATGTGGCCTGAAGAAACAGTACACCCTCTTTCCAGGAATAACCCAACGTTTTGCCTCTTGATTGGGTGTCGCATACTGTTGATCATCTGTCTGGGCTGTGTTCTCGATGCACAGTGAGTTGCATCACCAGCACGGGTCTTGCACAGATCTGCAGGCAGCCAGGTTGCTGAGAAACAGAACACAGACTTTGAGTCAAATGCCCTAGGTTTTTAGTGTATCTCAGCCGCCTCTCTATGATTTCGTGCCAATTACTTGCCATTGGCAATTAGCTTCTTCATCTGTAAAATGGGGATCATGGTAACACAAGTCTCAAAGCAAAGAGTAGATGGGCTCCCACAGACGAGGTGCTGCCCTCATGCACCGCAACGGACCACTCAGGCCGGGTTTGTCAGCATCCATCCCGATCACGCTACCTCTGTGGCCGCGCCAGTGCAGGGCTGGGAATACCCGGCCGGCTCCACAGGCGGGACGGTGAGGAGGATCTGAGGTCTCATGACATCACAGTCATAATTTTTTTCCTTTTCTTCAACTGTATCTCAGAATTGCTTGAGTTTAAATGAGTATGATGCTGCTACTAAGTGGGAAGAATTATCTTAACAAATCATTGCTTTCCCTCATGCTGTATCTCTATAAACCAACTGTTGTCGCTCTTATTAACCAGACATAATGACAATTTTTTAATAAGTAGCCTTGCTCTGTGGGAAAGTAATGCAGCTTTTGCCTCTTAATCCAACCAAAACTGCAGACAAATCAAAACAGACATCCAAAGTAACATGTTTTCATTTTTAATAATTTTCGATGCTCAAAGATTACCGGTACTTATGTACTTAAGTTCTCAGGTCGGATAGTGTTGCGGCCATGTACTGAGACCAGAGATTTGACAAAAATAAGAAATTTTACTTGAATATTGTTAAAATAATTGGTAAGCCAACTTTCTGCCAGTTCCCATTACTATTTTTTGATGCAGCACTTTTAGCTTGTGAGCTTGAGGTGTGTAGTAAAATACTAGATTGCATGTAACATGATATGGGGCACACGTTCGTTTATGCTGAGAGGAGCAGCCCATAGCACTTCTGTTGCTATTGCTCAGACAGAACAGTGAGGGAAGGAGGAAGGCCAACAGCTGTGAGATGTAGGTGCCTTATTTCAAAGAAAGTGTGAGTGTGGGTGTTAAAGGAGCCATCAGCATCTGCAGCCCCTTTGTCTCCTCTAACCGCACGAATCAGACAGATAAGGCGTTATTAACTTCCATTTCCCTTCTAAAATCCACTGCAGGAGGCGCCTTCAGTAGGCGAAGCATCTGCCTTTGGCTCAGGTCATGATCTCAGGGTCCTGGGATCGGCCCCCACATTGGGCTCCCTGCTCAGCAAGGACTCTGCTTCTCCCTCTCCCTCTGCTGCTCCTCATGCTTTCTCTGTCTCTGAAATAAATAAATAAAATATTTAAAAAATTAAATCCACTACAGGATATGAAGAACACAGCTCCTCATGTTCTAAGTTCCTTTAGATGAGTGACGGTGGAAGGGGTCTTCCAGAGATACGTCGGTTTGAGAATTAGATGTACCACCCCTGGGGACATCACAGGCTGGCCAAGAACACCATGCTGCTTATTTGGGGAAAGATTTCAACCCCTTGAAATCCAGAGGTCAATTAAAATGCAGACTGTTGAGATGATTTTAATACTATCAAGATGACCAGGCTTTATTTGTTGCTGTGTCACCGATTGTAGAAGATGGCAGGAGATGAGTTACCGCCCACATGGAGAGCAGAGCTGCCCTACACAGCACATATGACACGTTACATACACATATAACATAGATCTGCTTCTCAGCTTACTTTAACTTAAATGCAATCCACCTGGGCATGATGTGTTTTTTTTTTTTTTTATGTTTGTGAATTTAATTTTTTTTTGTATTTTTGATTGAACATTTACAAAATTCATGTTATAGAGAAAGATGATAAAAGGGCTCCAAGCTCAGATTATGTCCAATGTGACAGCTCATTTAGTCAATTGATTCCACATTTAGTTATAGGTCTCAAAAAAGTAAATACAACTAAACCTAGAGGTAATAACTTCTGTTTTCTATTACTCATAGTATGTCATTCCTTTAAATTAATAAAAAAAAAAAACAAGATAGAGCTTACTGTGTGAAGTTAGGATGAGATGTTGTATGTGCATATGCACCTGCACATATGTGTGACTAGGAGGACACACAGGTGAATGGCTTACAGGGTCACAGAGTTCTGGAAGTCCAACTCATGGTGAGAGAATAAGATTCATATATAAGCAAATACTTGTTAGAAACAGCTATATGCAGGAATTAGTTAGACTATAGTAGGAAAAAAAACAAGATTTGTGCACTTAAGGAGCTTCTAGTATAGTGAGGGAGGTAGACAAGAACCAAGTAAATGTGCTCATGATATATTATCTTCAAGTCTTTTATTTTTTTATTTTTTATTTTATTTTATTTTTTTAAGATTTTAAAAAATTTATTCATAGAGACACAGAGAGAGAGAGAGAGGCAGAGACACAGGCAGAGGGAGAAGCAGGCTCCATGCAGGGAGCCTGACGTGGGACTCGATCCGGTGTCTCCAGGATCACGCCCCAGGCTGCAGACAGTGCTAAACCGCTGTGCCACCGGGGCTGCCCTCTTCAAGTCTAATAAATTCTAGGGACACATAGAATACATCTGTAAGAGGTCATCACAGTGGGGGTAAATGAAGGCAAAGGGACTTGTGTGCCAATCAGGAAAGAATTTATTTTTTTTTAAGTAGGCCCCATGTACAGCATGGAGCCCAAAGTGGGACTTGAACTCACTACCCTGAGATCTAGACCTGAGCTGAGATCTAGAGTCAGTTAACTAGATCTAGACAGTTACCTAGATCTTAACTGACTGAGACACTCAGGTGCTCCCAGTAAAGATCTTTCTGTGGACAAAGCATTTAAGCTGAGCCTCCAGGAGGGAGTAGATGAAGGAAACGCTGTTTTCAAGAAATGGGAGGAGAAATGTCTTGGCAAATGCAAGGGCCAAAGGCCTTCAGCAGTGGTGGCATGAGCCAATGAAGACAGTAGAGGCATGGCACCCACAGAGCGGTTGCGGGGAACGGATATGGCAGGGCTCTGAGGATGCTTAAGACACATGCTTCCCGTCAATCTCTCCCTTTGACTCTGGACGCGGTGTGACCTCGTTGTGGTTGATGGAACCCTTGCTTTGGGAAGACCTGAGATGCCATGTAGGAAATGTGACTGTGCTCTGCGGATGCCGAGGTCACGTTTGAGAGGCCATCGTGCTCCCCAGTTGACATCCCCAGACAAGTGCCCCACACTAGACAGGTGCTTGAAAGTCACCCCCAGCTTCTGGGCCTCCCTACAGCCAGGTGTTCTCTCCTCTCTGGTCCTCAAATTTCTGCTCTGCATTGCATATCCTCACTCTCTAATGTTTTGTCCCACCTTCCCAACCTCTGAAAGATTTCTACCCAAATTAGATAGCTGCTAAGAAGCTTGCATGTGTAATTAAGATCCTAATCACAAAAGAAAATTTTTCTTAGTTGCAGAAGGCTTCACCAGTAAAGTTTCAAAATATTTAAGAAAAGAACAATAACAATCTCAAGCAAATTTTCCAGAAAACAAAAAGGGAGAACATTTTTCTGACTCATTATATGTAATCAGGATAATTTTGAAACCCAAATCTGACAAAATCATTATAAGACAGCAAAATTGCAAGCTAATCCCTCTGATAGACACAGAATCAAAAATCCCAAACAAAGCATTAACAAACCCACTCAATCAATACAGAAAAATAGTCATAGATTCCGACAAATTGAGTTTATTCCAGGAATGCAAGTTTTCTTGTCCATTTGAAAACCAATCAATGTAACATGGTACAGCTACTTAGGGAAACAAAATAATCGAGAAACGGTTGAAATGGGTATTTGTTATTGCCGCTTCTCATGACCATTAGCCTGGAAGGCCTAAGCTGTTAAAATAAGACAAAAATGAGACATAAAATTCTAAGACTGAAAGGAAGAAAGAAAATAATGCCCCCCCACCCCGCAAATACGTGAAATTTATATGGGGAAACTCTGAAGAATCTACAATTAAACAATTACTTGTTAACTCATGGTTCAAAAAGTGAACTAGATACAAGCTTGATGCACAGAAGTCTGTTCTTTTGAATATAACAGAAAACAGGAAAATGAAAATATACTTAATTTAAAAAATTCTTAGAACTCTTCATTTAAAAAAAAAAGTAGGGATCCCTGGGTGGTGCACCGGTTTGGCGCCTGCCTTTGGCCCAGGGCGTGATCCCGGAGACCCGGGATCGAATCCCACATCGGGCTCCCGGTGCATGGAGCCTGCTTCTCCCTCTGCCTGTGTCTCTGCCTCCCTCTCTCTCTCTCTCTCTCTGTAACTATCATAAATAAATAAAAAAATTAAAAATAAATAAATAAATAAATAAATAAATAAATAAATAAATAAATAAATAAAAAAGTAGAAATTATTCCCGGACTTAAAGATGGTATAATGTTGTGAAAATTACTAGTGTAACACGTTGTCATCAGTAGGTTAGAGAGGAATCAATACCTGGTAAACTCGATAGATTTTTGTGCCCTTTTGCGATGGCGTTTAATGCCGTCTCATTACTACAGACCAACCAACAAACAAACTCTTAGACGAAGCAGGAATACTTAGTGTAATAGAAATTATCTTAAATTAACAGGCAGATCCATACCTGAGGTGACCTGAGACAACCGTTCCCCGAATTGTCGTTCCTTTGTATGCTAGTCTTGTACGTCGTTTCCTTACACAAAGGAGGTTACACGCTCAATGCTTTGAGGAAAGGCAGACATTTCTTGGTGATACACAATTTATTGTGTTTTATTTTTTTTTTATTTTTTTTTTTTTAATTTATTGTGTTTTAAAGCCTTCAGGAAGTCCATCACGAAATACATCAGACTATCTTGTTTAAATCAGCATTTTTCAAACTAATGGACCATAGGTTCCATTTTCCTCAACCGCTTATTAGAATTCCATTAATTATATTCTGCAGAACATGCTTTGGGAAATACTGGGCCAGATACAGACTCTTTGGTGCATCAGTGAGGAATGAAGTTCTGTCGAATTTCAAATAAATAAACTAAAAAATAAAAATGAATAAAAATCACTTTTTAAAATTCTAAGCTAAAATTAAAGGTTTAATTTTTAATAGGGTTTAATAAAGGTTTAATAAAGGTTTAATTTTTAGCCTTTTAAATAAGGTTTTAAATCAAAAACCTTAATTTAAAATAGAATAACTCTAACAAAGTACGTAAAAGACCTCTGCACGGAAAGCGATAAATCATAGCAAGAAAAATTGTAGGACGGAATCGAATGTAGTGAGAGAGAATGTCGTGTTAATGGGCTGAAAGATTAGATGTGATCTGATATCAAATATATTCACTGGCTCCCTGTGGTACATTAGTGATCACAGCAGGGCGCTTTTTGCAGGGATTGACGATCTGATTTTAAAATTTATATGAAAATTATTAGGGCTGAGAATAGCCAAGGTGATCTTTAAGGACAAAACACATTGGATGTAAGCACCGGATATCCAGATTTATAAATGTAAAGACATTAAGAGAGTGATTTGAGGAAGGATAGACACAGAGGGCCGTGGTTCCCCAAGTGAGCCTGCCCCCTGGCCAAGCAGGTAGTTGGCATCCCCACCTCTTGGATCCCCCAAGACCCCGAGTCAGAAACGGTTATAACAAGCCCTCCAGGTGTTCCTCAAGTTTGAAGGTCCTGACATAGGCCAACGGAAACACAATCAGAGAACGTACCTGCGTATGGACCCTCCCCTTATCACAAGGTGACCCAACGCCACAATGGGGGGGGAAGGGGGGAGGTGCTATCTGATTCAAGCAGTACGACGTCATCGCCAACACCAAGGAACAAGAACATCATGGCCTACGTCACCGCACATAGAGATTCCGTGCAACTAGTCTGTAGGTCTAAACGTGGAGACGAAACAAGAAAGGTCTAGATTTTTGCACGGCAAAATATGCCCATTAGCTGAGATAGGGAGACATCCTACAGAAGGATTGGAAAGTACTAACCACAGAAGAAAGTATCGGTGAATCCGGTCTAATTAATCGCATTTATCAAGACTCCCTGAAGAGCGTGGCAAGTCAGAGGCAGGAGTCGGGGCACGCGGACGGCCCAGGCACGCGTGCAGGCCAGGGAAGAGCTCCTGGGGCTCTTGAATCAATGAGGAAAAGGTGAGTGGAGCGAGCACAGGGACCGAGGAACAGGGCAGGGTGTGCAACTCAGTTAGTCACCGTGCACATGAAGGCTGACGCCCAGGATGACATCGTAGCACACGTGTGCACACACACTCACACAGTCCCGGTCACAGGAATAGCTGCACTTAGGAGGACTGACTGTTCCGGTATTGCTGGGAGCAGCGGCAACCTGCCCGAGGCGCGCTGGCCCTGGGGGCCCCTGGGGCTCCCTGCCACCTGCCCCCCGACACTTCCGCTCTGACGGGCACACACGACCAGGAAGGCCTGTCGGGCCACGTGCAGTCTCCCCGCCCTGAAGGCAAAGGGAAGAAGAGGCCAGAGAGACGAGGCTCTCCGTGAGCTGCAGCCACAGATGGAATCAGCGTCGCAGCGGGGACAGGACACTGGTGACCCCGGGGATGTGGGTGGGGCCTCGCTGAGCACAGGTACCTTAGGGCCCGATGTGAAAGCTGGGTCCCCCGCGGGGGTGGCGGGTGCAGCTCCCCCCGCCCAGCGCACCCGGGGCCCGGGGCCTGCACCCCTGTGCAGGAGGTCACCGCAGCTTGGCCTGGAGAACCATCACCCACAGTTCCCCTGGTGGCCTACGGCTTGTGGGACCCTGAGCACGCACCCTGACGTGGGGCTGTGCCTGTGCGGGCTCGGAGTCCTGTGTCATTTAACCCATCAGCTGTAGGATTGGGCTCAGCCCGCGGCTCCCCTTCCCTTGTGCACCCAGCCCTTCCAGCTCATGGTCGCCCCTCGTGTCTCGCATGTGCTCATCTGACAACTGCCACCCAGGGCGACGGCAGCCCACGGCCACGCGCAGTGGGTCCCCTGGGTCATCCTGGGCACCTCCTCCGGGGGTAGCCCATCCCCTGGGGCCACGCGGGCCTGCACGCGGCCACCGCCACTCTCGCCGTCGCCCCCCCACTGCGGTCCAAGGCCCTTTCCTCCGGGCGAGGCCCGCGCTCCAGATGGGGCAAAACTCGAAATAGGACGCAGGTACGCACAAGCGTGTTGTCGTTCTCCGTGTCTCGTCACTTACTTATTTTGCACGACATATTTTGAAAAGACGTTAGAAGCGCTATAAATATATACCCTGGTTCTAACACATCGCGGATTAGTAAATCTGCTTGAGTTTTGGTTAAAAAAAAAGAAGGCGTCCTGTTTGGGATGGGTTTGCGGGGATGTGAGGGCTGCAGCTTACGTGGCTTTAAAAAACGGGCCTCAAAAAAATATAAATAAATAAATAAATAAATAAATAAATAAATAAATAAATAAATAAATAAAATAAAAATAAAATAAATTAAAAAAAAAAAAAGAAAGAAACGGGCCTCGATGAGCCAGATACACACAAATACTCAGCTTGCAGGACTCAGGTAAAGTCTGATTTCGGGGTCGTAGGTTTCACCGTACTCTTCCGCTGCGACCCATCACTTGGACTTTGAATTATGGCCACTTTCCAGTTTATGAACAGTTTTTGCAAACATTAATGTTCCAGTGAATATTCATGACATGCTTTCCTCACTCCAGTCTGTCCAAATCATGAATTTTCATTTTGAGAGTGAAGTGTTTTCTGTCTTATAAAAACAAACTTACTTTTCATTAAACATTCAAGAAGATCTCAAAGGACGCTGGGCCTCGTTTTTTTTTTTTTTTTTTTACATAATTGGAGATAGAATGTAAAACTTAGCTAATCATTTTTTTTTCTTCTTCAGCAACTTTCTAAATTATGTCATTGAGGCTTGATGTGGGACGAGATTAAAGCACTAGGTATCTGGAGATCTACGTGGTTGTGTCCCAGATACACACACGAGCTGCTTGTGGCCGTTGTAAATCGAGGCACAGTCATGTTTTAGATTAATTTCCAATTTATTACTGACAATAATGGCTCCAGATACCAAAGAGCTTCTCCTGCTTTGTCAGCAGAGAGGAAAAGAGCAACACCTGCTCCGGGCTCCAAGCACACTGCCAAGGGTTAGGCAAGAATGATCCTTCCGTGAAGGGGGTTTCTTTTTCTTTTATTATTTTTTTTAAGATTGTATTTATTTATTCATGAGAGACACAGAGATAGAGAGAGGCAGAGACCCAGGCAGAGGGAGAAGCAGGCTCCATGCAGGGAGCCGGACGCGAGACTCGATCCCAGGACCCGGGGTCACGACCTGAGCCAAAGGCAGATGCTCCACCACCAAGACCCCCGCCCCCCGGGAAGTAGGCACTTTCTGTCGTTTCAAGCTGTTTGAGACCCCGAGCACCCACACAGTAATCTCCATCCTTTGAGTTGTTTCCATATTTCAAAATCAAAGCATTCACTCCTCCCTCTAAGCTTAGATGTACGTGGTCTTTTCTAGGATCCCAGCCTCCATTTGACGTAGCATATGATTTTTGAAATGTCCCGTTTTCTCAGTGTACGGTGACTTCGTTTGGAGGTTTTCCCGAAAGTATCGTCGTCTTGAAGAGACTCCCTGTTTCTCCTCCTCCCACAGGCTCTTGTGTTCAGCTCACGCCAGGGGAGGCCCGGAGGGGCGCCTGCCACGCTCTGCAAAGCAGCTCCCGGGGACGTCGGGCCGTGGTCCCCACCAGGCTGGTCACGGCCGTCAGCGCGCGGAAGCCGCCCTGGTGCCCCCGACGGGCGAATGCACGAAGGATCGGGGCTGGGACGCCTGGTGGTCAGGCCCCGGGTGGGGCTGCAAGTGGCACCTGGACGTTGTCACCACCACACCACGACAACGACAGCGAACCGCTATCTACGGGAGGCGGAGGCTGTGCTACGCAGTCTCTCAGGGCAAACACCCCCTTGTACACATATCTCGGACCTTTGCACCACCCACCGACCGAAACGTGCACATTCTATGTCAATCGTGTTGCGGTAAAGCTGGAAAAATAATGCGTGTTTATTATGCGGTCTTCTAACGTTCTGAAAGTGCCATAATTTAGATGAAATGTCTGAGACTCGATCAAAAAAAATAAATAAATTCTGTTTTTGTTGCTTCGTGCACACTGGACCAATGCTAGACACGAGCTGTATTTGGAGTCGCAGGCGGCAGCTGGAGTCGGAGAATTTGGCCGTCGGTCGTTGGCATCCAAGATTTTTTTTTTAATTTTTATTTATTTATGATAGTCACAGAGAGAGAGAGAGAAAGAGAGAGAGAGAGAGAGGCAGAGACACAGGCAGAGGGAGAAGCAGGCTCCATGCACCGGGAGCCTGACGGATTGGATCCCGGGTCTCCAGGATCGCGCCCTGGGCCAAAGGCAGGCGCTAAACTGCTGCGCCACCCAGGGATCCCAGATATATTTTTTTTAATTAGGAAACAATCAGGCAATAATGTGGGGTGTGACATACAAATGTCCCCCCCCAGCTGAAGAAGCAGCAGGAAGGGGCCCCCCGCTGTGCCCCGCTTAGAGGCCTGCGCCCTTGCTCTGCTCTAGCACTGTCTGCGGGGCCAAAAGTTGGGGCCGGAGGAGCAGGGACGGTGCTGGGGACGGGACATCCCACGCAGTGGCGGTGAGCCCGCGACAGGCCGATGTGCCGAGAGGGCACAACCCTGAGGCAGGGCTTTGGGGCTATCCATGCAGTTAAAACTTGCTTAAAAGGAATAAAAAGCTTCTGGCTTCTTTTTTTTTTTTTTTTAAGATTTTATATATTTATTTGGCAGAGACCGAGCTTGAGCAGGGGGTGGGGAGGGCAGAGGGAGAAGCAGACCGTCCGCTGCGCGGGACGTGGAGCTCGAACCCAGGACCCTGAGGTCACGGCCTGAGCCCGAGGTGGATGCTTCCCGCACTGAGCCCCTGGGCACCCCAGCTCCTGGTGCTGAGGGGGCCCCACGTCCCGGGAAAGGCCCCGATGCAGCCACCGGCAGGTGCCCGCGGCTCACCATGGAAACTGCACCGTCTCCGCCTCCATGTCCTCGTCCCACAGCGGCCTTGAGCTGCGGCTCCATTTCGGGGCGGCGGGCGGCCGTGCTGGCCACAGGGTCACCCGGCATCGTGGGCCCCTGCAGGTGGAGCAGACCCAGGTGGACACACCTGTCGAGAGCGGCCTGACGCCTCCAGGAGGCCCGGGCCCACGTGCTCCTCTCCCGAGTGGCCCGGCACGTCCCTGGGCTGAGCCCCGCCGGCGCCCGAGCTCGGGGGTGTGGGCCCCTCCTCGCCCCGGGGAGCTCCCACGCCTGCACCTCCCTGGGCCGCTGCCCCGAGTCCCGCCGACCGACCCTGGAGATCGAAGGCTGGACCCACGTCACGCTCATTTCTCCTCTGCGGATTATCCACGGTTCTTTGCTGCGATGTCCTTAACCGAGGGATTTTAAAGGAAGGCCGTCTCGAAGGCCACTCGCCGGGATTGTCCCCGAGGACCAGGATGTGCTGGTTCTGCTGCCCCTCCGGCCCCTCTCGTTCTCAGAAGCGGGTTCAATCTCCAGGAGTGCCCTGTGGGTCCCCGGCCTCCGCCAGCTACCTCCCCCGACGTGTCCTGGTCACGGGCCTGGCCTGCGGTCCCCCCCCACCCCAGCCTGTTGCAACCGCTCTCTGCGCCTCACCCCTTCTGCTTCTCTCCGTGTCACTTGTGCGGACCCTTGGTGCTCAGACCCGGGGGCCCCAGGAGCCTCCTAACCGCAGGAGCTCCTGCAGCATCTCGTCAGCGCTCGTCCCCCCACGGACGGGATGCTCTGTGCTCTCGCTCTTCTCCCGGGCGAGCCCTTGAGGGTGACACCTTGTCCCCACATCCCCGTCCTCCCAGTGGCGGGCACAGCTCCTGCCCGGGCCGGCGGCTCCCTCCTCGGCTGAATGAAGGCACCACCAGCCCAGGCTGGGGCCTGGAAGAACCTGTGCAGCTACGATAATTCCGCTGCATGTCCCCTTGCATGTGCCTAATGAGGCAGTGCTGATGTTTGGGCTCCTAAGGACTCAACATCCATTCTCGGGTGTCATTTAGCTTTTGATTTATTCTCTGTCTCTCTCTCTCTCAGCGTTTTCTTTTCTTGCCATTTCCTCCCTCTCGAAGGAATGGGAAGCCAAGTATTTTCTCCATCTGGAGCTCACCTGGGGAAGCGATCCCCTCTTATCTGTTAAACATCTTCAGCCCCGAAGAGGTTGCAAATTGCCAACTGCCCTCTCCAGCTGCAGCGGAGCCGAGACACTTCCTTGCAACAGGGGACCGTCTTTCTATGATTCCCTCGCATCCTATCATTACAAGCGCCTGTGCTCAGATTCAGTATCATTATGTCATTTGCAATGCGGCAGCACGATGAGAACCAGGTGAGAAAACACCACTTCCCGTCAAAACCGCAAATTGTAAACATGCATTTCTCTTTGAGTCTCGGAGATTCCGTGTATTTACCACCTGAAAATCCATACTTTAAGATCTTTCCCCATCTTGTTGGAAGGTCAGAGAATATAAAAATGTTGAAATGTTAGATTTAGTGATGGCACGTTTGATAAAATGCCACAATGTCCCCAATGGCTGGGTTCAGAGAAGAGCAAGACAAAAAACACAATGAAAGAAAACAGAAACACAAGACTTCTGGCAATTCTCACAGCTCAGTGCACATTTTCCACGACTGTGGGACCACAGCCGGGTCGTGAGTTTTGCCCTCGGAGCATTCATGGCGCTTGATGAGGGGTTCCATTTCCGGCGGTGGACGGACGGGGATGACAAATGGACAGTCATGTCCTTAGCTGTAGGTATCTCGGCGTTCAGTACGTCCGATCCCAAAAGGGCTGCAGGGCAAGAGGAAGCCCCCTCCCACGGGAGCCTCGGTGATGGGAGAACAGTGAACAGGAGGGCAGCAAGGGCTCGGCCGGGAAGTCTTCTGGAAAGAGAGAGGTGATGTTTCTACAAGACCCCGTTTTAATTCCCGTCCCGCCCGAGGAGTGTTCTGTGGACCCACTAATTTCTGGTGGTCAGCCCAGCTTCTTCCCAAGAGAGCCCCCGCTTCCCTCCTCGGGTTCACACGACCCCAGAGAGGAAAGCCCGACTCTTACACGCGCCCCTGGGAGTCAAATGCATACTCAGGATGGGATTTGCATCCTTTCCAAACATCGAGCTTCTCCACGCACGTCAACCTTATAAAGAGGACATCGTGGGAGAACCCAACGCCCCCCCAAGCCTACCAGCAGCTACTCAGACATGGTGGCAGGGGCATGTGGATACAAGCCCCAGATCACACCATTCCCAGGCGTCAGCATGGAATTGGAATGACAACACGGCCAGAGGACAGATATTACGAATACAAATTTTGAGAAGTTCTCTTTAGGGATGAAATGTCCCCATCTTCGTACTGTTCACCGATACTGTATTAGTCCCGGCGGAGGCAGTGAGAGATCAGGGCTCTAGGCTGGTCTCTGGCCCAGGGCAGCTGTCGCACACCCGCACCTCGGACCGAGGGTGCAGGAGATCAGGAGCGCGAGCTGCAGGATCCCTCCAGGGACCCCGTGGCCGTCCCACGATGCTGGTCTCCCGGGAAGATGCTAGGCGGGGACTTTCCCTGGGCCCCCTCACACCTCGGTTCAACCAGGGGCTCCGGTGCTTTGGACGCACGTGAGACAAGCTCAGCTGTCCCTTGTCTCAGACGACCCGCCTTGGGAAATCCCTGCGAGGATGACACAGGATGATGAATATAAAGCAGAGGACACTTATTGACTCCACTTCTGCGTGTTTCCTCCTGCCGTAGCTGACCGCCCTGGTGGCTCCTCGCTGACTTGGGAGCTGATATGGAGGCGTTTTACAGGAGGACAGACCGACCGTGGGCAGGAAGCGCAGGCCGGGTTTCCCCGATGGCGCACACATGCTTCTTCCCTCCAATGGCAAAGGACAATGTTTGCAACAAGGAACACATCCCCCTCCTCGGTCCTGGCCACCGTCCTTAACGGTAGTTTAAGAGTGATTTAGAAGGACGTCCAGGGTCTTGTCCTTGCACGGCAAAGTGGTTTTCAGCAATAAGAATGACTCGATGTTTCAGGGAATAAAGATGAGTTTTCTGTTGTTGTTGTTGTTCTTTTTGCTTTTTGTTTTTCTTTTTGTTTTTGTTGTTGTGATTTTTTTACCTCTTCGTCTGGTAATAAAGGTAAAGATGATGCTGAGAGGGATTTTTTCAGACTTTTTTTTATATGAATTTATTTTTTATTGGTGTTCAATTTGCCAACATATAGAATAACACCCAGTGCTGATCCCATCAAGTGCCCCCCCCAGTGCCCGTCACCCAGTCACCCCCACCCCCCGCCCACCTCCCCTTCCACCACCCCTAGTTCGTTTCCCAGAGTTAGGAGCCTCTCATGTTCTGTCTCCCTCCCTGATTTTCCACACATTTTCTCTCCTTTCCCCTTTATTCCCTTTCACTATTTTTTATATTCCCCAAATGAATGAGAACATATAATGTTTGTCCTCTGATTGACTTATTTCACTCAGCATATTATGCTCCAGGTCCATCCACATCGAGGCAAATGGTGGGTATTTGTCATTCCTAATGGCTGAGGAATATCCCACTGTATACAGAGACCACAGCTTCTCTATCCATCATCTGTCGATGGACACCGAGGCTCCTTCCACAGTGTGGCTATTGTGGCCATTGCTGCTAGAAACATCGGGGTGCAGGTGTCCCGGCGTTTCCCTGCATCTGTATCTTTGGGGTAAATCCCCAGCAGGGCAATTGCTGGGTCGTAGGGCAGGTCTATTTTTAACCCTTTGAGGAACCTCCACACAGTTTTCCAGAGTGGCTGCACCAGGTCACTTTCCCACCAACAGTGCAGGAGGGTTCCCCTTTCTCCACATCCTTTCCAACATTTGTGGTTTCCTGCCTTGTTAATTTTCCCCATTCTCACTGGTGTGAGGTGGTATCTCATGGTGGTTTTGATTTGTATTTCCCTGATGGCAAGTTGTGGAGCATTTTCTCATGTGCGTGTTGGCCACGTCTATGTCTTCCTCTGTGAGATTTCTCTTCATGTCTTTGGCCCATTTCATGATTGGATGGTTTGTTTCTTTGGTGTTGAGTTTAATAAGTTCTTTATAGATCTTGGAAACTAGCCCTTTATCTGATACGTCATTTGCAAATATCTTCTCCCATTCTTTTAGTTTTGTCTTTTAGTTTTGTTGACTGTATCCTTTGCTGTGCAGAAGCTTCTTATCTTGATGAAGTCCCAATAGTTCATTTTTGCTTTTGTTTCTGTTGCCTTCATGGATGTATCTTGCAAGAAGTTACTGTGGCCAAGTTCAAAGGGTGTTGCCTGTGTTCTCCTCTAGGATTTTGATGGAATCTTGTCTCACATTTAGATCTTTCATCCATTTTGAGTTTATCTTTGTGTCTGGTGCAAGAGAGTGGTCTAGTTTCATTCTTCTGCATGTGGATGTCCAATTTTCCCAGCACCATTTATTGAAGAGACTGTCTTTCTTCCAGTGGATAGTCTTTCCTCCTTTATCGAATATTAGTTGACCTTAAAGTTGAGAGTCCACTTCTGGATTCTCTATTCTGTTCAGACTTTTTAGTAAAACTAGAATCTGCATTCAAAGCTTTCATATTTGTATCTTTACCTAAATTCACTAGAAATGGGTCCCTTCTGCAAGCACTTGCTTCTCCTTTTATATAAAGAAAGGGAGGTATAGCAGCCTCGAGAGAAATGCTACTGTTAACTCATCACCAAAGAGGAGGCTCTTTATCATGTAAGCAAAATAATAGCCCCAGAATGGCCTAGAACAAATCTATGCACAGAGGAAAATAAATTCTCAAATGGTAAGTCAGGAAAGTTTGGGGGAACACTCATGGATGGGTCTTTTCTCCCCTCTTTTTTAAAACCTTTATCAAATGGGAGACAAAGCACCTTCGGAGGTCCCTAATTTTATCCTGGCGTCTATCAACCAGCACATTTTGAGGAGCTAGGAGAAGAATAACTACCTTGTTGTCCATGTTAACCATTGCAACATTGGGGGAGGGGAGATTTTTTAATATGGTAAAATATAAACACCAAATTTGCCACTTTAACCAATTCTAGCTGTCAGAGCTTCCATGGTAGGGATAGACCATGTTTTGTTTGTCCATTCATCTGTGGGCAGACACTTGAGGTGCTTCCACCTTCCTGTGAATGGCACACAGTTACTTCTCAGTGTCGGTCGACAGTCCAAGTCCCGACAAACTAACGAATTTAAAGCAATTTATTATATTAATTTGATTAAAATCTGAGAAAGAGGGCAGCCCGGGTGGCTCAGCAGTTTAACACCTGCCTTCAGCCCAGGGCCTGATCCTGGAGACCCGGGATCGAGTCCCACTTGGGGCTCCCTGCATGGAGCCTGCTTCTCCCTCTCCCTGTGTCTCTGCCTCTCTCTCTCTGTGTCTCCCATGAATAAATAAATAAAATCTTAAAGAAAAAAAATGAGAAAGAGACAGACTCTGTGATGCACGTGAGACCTTGGCCCCCAGTCTACCGCTAAGGAACATGCTCCTCTCGCTGGATGCGGGGCACAGCCTGGGGTTCTCCACTGGCTCGCCCAGGAAGCACCTCTCATCCCCGTCGGGAGCACCCTGCTTCCTCCAGCCACATTTCCTTTGACCTCACAGCCACAGCACTCGTCACTCTGGATTCTTTTTCGTTTTCCCAGCACTTATGGGAACTGTTGTGTCCAGGGGCTCATGTCTACACACGGAGACGTGGAGAGGATAAGTGGCTGGTTTGGGGCTTGGATGGATGCGAGGCCTCCTTCTGTCTCTGTGTCCCCAGCCAAGAGCCCCTTCAGATCGCGCTTCCTCCGGGATGTCCTCCCGATCCCAGCCCGTGACCCCCCAAGAAGTGTGGCTCTCACCTCTCCTGCCCGTGTGCAAGACAACTTTAAGCGCTTTAAAGGAGAAACCATCTTTCATCCACGTTTAAACCCGACTTGGAAAAAGGGAGACGTGTGTATTGCAAACAAAGGACAACAAAACATACACGTTTCTACTCAGAAAAGTGCGAGTGCACGGAAGGGTGACAGATTGCCCATTGCCCTCTGACCCACCGCGGCACACACACTATGATAAAAATCTGGTAAATTAAGATGTTGAATGAGACAATAACTACATACACACAGTTCCCATCTCTGTGTCTAACCCGAAGGATTGGTGCGCTACAGAGAGCTCAGGCTAGGTCAGGCATCCCAAGAGTCACACAGACGAGGTGAAATTCTGTGCCCTAGGACGGTCTGCATCCTGCTTGCATGTAAAGAGAGTGCATTTGAGTTCCCAGAGAGGTCAAGCTTGCCTTTCTATGTTTCTGTGGGCCACCAGAAAGGGAATCCGTGAAAGGTTACGGTGGGCGACCCTGGATTTCAAGAGTTGTGCCATGTGGGCGGGACCATCCCGGGAGACACCATGACCCTCTCCGAGGGAAATCACACAAAATCACAGAACGTGGGTTCTGGAGCACCGAGGGCGCTCTCCCATGATTCTGGTTAAACAGCAGCGCTCCCGGGATTGTCGGGGAGGTGGCCACACGCAGGCAGGGGAAGGAGCCAGGCACGCCTGCTGTTCGTGCAATGCCACCTCGTCACGTTTCTGTCCTCATTTGGATGGAAAACATCACAGAGTTGAAAAAGACACCCAGAGTTTAAAAAATGTGATAAACAAAACAAAGATGTGACATCCACGTTTCTTTCTTTGGGTGATAAATAAGACAGGCAGTCAAGATACTTTTGCTACTTCAGGAAAGCAAAAAAAAAAATAGTAATAATATAGTAAAAAAAAATACCTGCCACTCATGACTGTGAACAGAAATTCAGAAACTGTTCTGCATGTCACCACAAGGGTCCCAGATCAAGGGAGTGCCCACTCTGGGGCGGACCCAGACAGAACAAGAGATACACGAGGCAAGGGCAACAAGGACCCGGGACCAGAGAGCGTCATCCAGCACCACCGATGAAGTAATCTACTAGTTAGAATCATATCATCCTTTAAGACTTTTCTTATTTATGTCCTTTGACGTATCAGTTGATACTAGAAACCTCTTAAACCACATGTAACGATGTCTCCTCCAGATCCCTATATTTAAGCACCTAGCAGGCTTATCTTAATGGATATTCTTAATTGATCATGTTGGGTTGTTGTAAATTCAGTGAAGGAATCACGTACACCCTCTGTCTCCCGCGCTTTACGTGAACACGAGGGCCAGTTGATAAGCACTTGCCGAATAACAGAGTGGATCCGAGTGGCTCTCGCACATAAGGTCCATGTCCCCTTCCTCCCAGATTTTTGCAATGATTAAATGATATATATGAAAATGCCAACGAGAATTGGGCACATGAAAGTTCATTTTGCCACACGAATGCTCAGGATCTAGACTAAACGTCAGGTACCCTGGTCCTGAAGTTGTAGGCCGATGGCGCTGAGTCTCCTGCTGGCTGTGGCGGCAGGTAGCACGGCAGCCCAGGAGAGCTGCCCACCTGTCATCTCCTGGTGCAGAGGAACAAGGTGGCAGGCGTCAGCGCCCACGGTGGAAGTGGGACAGCGTCCACACGGCAAGGCGCTGTCGAGTGCCACAGGAGACTTGCATATGTTCCTATTTCTACTTTAGAAGCCTCATCCAAACGACTTCTATCAGCAGCATTTATCAGATTCAAAGAAAAGGGGTCTGGTCCACGTGGGCTCTTAAGTATTGATGAAAGACATTCCTCCTCTTGCAAGCCAATCAACATCAAGGGTGCTTATTTTCTCTCCGACTTCAGAATAACTGCATTCCTTTGTGGGTTTCAGGTATATGTCAGTGCACTTTTGCTTTTTCCTAAGAAAAGCCTTCTTTTGTAAAATAAGCTGTATTTAACCTGTTTCAGTAAGTTTTGTCTTCACTGAATAAAATATTCCTTTGTTCTCCTTTAAACTCAGTGAGATGGTTTTGGGGAAGTCTCCAAGCAAACAGCAGAAGCTGAGACTTGAAAGATTACTTCTAGGTAACTAGGTCAAAGAGCCATTATGGGAAGGGGCGAGGGTGTGCTCCCGAGGGAGCAGCATGCACGCAGGCCCCATGGTACAAAACAGTGTAACTCATTCAAGAAATAGAAAGGCCACGGGACTGTCCCATGAGAGCAAAGCCAGCACCAAGAGTCAGCTGAGACAAGGCTGAACAGATGGCTCGATTCCATTTAGGGCATGTGAGTCCTGCGGAGGACGTCAGTACCCACCCGGGGATGGAGCGGGCGACTGAGGGGTACGCGGAAATGCAAGATGATGAGGTCTTCATCCTGATGTGGACTCTGGCAAGCATGGTGAGGAAGCCAAGGCAGGGGTCGCACAGTAGACGCATCCAGGGATGAACGTCGTTAAGAGTCTGTTGACCTGTGTGTCGAAACGGAGAGAATAGAATCCGGTGGAAAGTCAGAATGCAAAATGGAAAGTCCTTTGTAATGAACCGGATGCTGCGGTGGGCACGAGGGAGGACGGTTCTTCACATCTGAGGTACAGAAGTGACTCAATAAAACAGAAAGCCCTCAAGAGGACCCGAGTTGGGAGGGAAGATGAGGCATTTGGCTGTGGAGAGGGTGCACTGGAAGGAAGCTTCGGGATAAGTGACTGATATCAATCAATGAATTCCTTTTTTCTTAATCCAGCTTGACTTACGTGCTCGGGTTGTATTTCTGTGTGACGCACCACCCCGGAGTCCGGACAGTGAAACAGCAACACTAGTCGTGCTCACAGACTCCATGTCAGGAAGCCAGGGGGCTGCAGCAGGGTGGCTTGCTTCAAACCCACAATGCCTAGGGTCTCGGGCCCAAAGAAAGCCCAGAAGTTGGGGTCCCGGACCCCTCCAGGGGCACATGGGCTGGAGGGACTCAAGAATGGCCTTCCTGCCTTTATAGAAGCCTATAGTCACACGGGCGGGCCTCGGGACACTGGGACATCTTTTCTCTGGCTTTCAGGCCAAGTGCTAGGATCCCAGGGACCAGGTGCCCCCTGCATCGCCATCTCTGTCATAGGCCCAGGAGTCAGACAGCATCTCATAACATTTCTTTCCCAGAGACTCACGAGCCCTCTGTCCCAGCTCCGCTGCCGGAGGCACAGCCCTCACTTCTTGGTTGAGGAGCATCAAGGCCATGTCGCCGAGGACCAGGAGAGATGGAAGGTGCTGCAGGCATCTGTGGGAACCACCAGGGGCCACTTTGCTTCTGTGCCTCTTGCAGCCAGAGCCTGGGCAGCCGGAAGGGCAGTGTCTCCTCTCGCGCATCTTTTGTTTGGCGCCGTCCGAAACGCTCTCTGTCATACCAACGAAGCAGGTGTTTGCAGAAATGCCGAGCCTGTCCTCTCTCCCCTTCTGGTTTGTTTCTTGCTCTTTTTCAACTGTGTATCACACGGTGCAATTTATAGGAAAGAAGCATAGGACAGAACATCGGCAAAGAAGTAAAAATGCAAAGAACTCATGTAAAATATTTCAATCTAGAGCGAATCGCTACGGATAATTTGATGGACATTGGACCTTTGAGAGATCCCTTCTCGGGCTTCCTTCTGAAGTCAAATTCGGTTTCCTGCAGTGGTGACATCCTTCTCCTCTCCTTCAGCGGTAGGTGAATAGTCATGCGTGTCATCAAAATGGCTTCATGAATACGATTTTTAAATAACATGTGGTCAGAGACCTACAACAAGAAGAGTTCCTTACATACAGCATTAAAACCATAAAGAGGGAATCGGTCAGATGCAGAGAGAAACACCTCTTGCACGCAACGCATGAACGGAGAGGGACGTCCAATCCCGGCGGCTTGGTGACCGGATCATGGGGAGGATGAGAATTGAACTTGCTTCCTTTCCTGCAGGTGCAAGAAGGGGTCACGCTGTGTCCGAATGCTGGTGGTTGATTTTGGAGACACAGGGGATCGTCCCTTCTGTTTCTTTATTTCAACCATCAGAAATACACACATTTATTACCTTTGGTTTCTGAAAGAAGCCATAAAGTGAATATCCACTTTTTTTCTAGAAATCATCCATAATAATGAAACGGTTGCATGAGCCAATCTATGCCGCTGATGTGCTTTTGTTACATCTGATTTCTCTCCCAAGGTTTCCCTCTGAGCGAAGTGCAGAAACAATACCTCAGTCCCAATATCCTTAAAGCCCACATGGCCTCAAGGTGAAATCTGCTGCAATCTGTCAGAGGCGTATTTTTCATCTTGCTGTAAAAAAAAAAAATCCAAACATTACATTTTTCAAACCTTTAGAAAATACATTAAATAATAATAAAAAAAACCCTCTAAATATGAATTGGGGAAGAAAAAAGTTCTTGATCGTTCACGGAAAGCTGCTCTTAAGAAATACGGGAAATTCATTTTAACTAGAAGAATGTTAATTTATTTTCATTGGAAGAAAAAAGCAAAAAAAAAAAAAAAAAAAGAAAAGAAAAGAAAAAAGCATTCAATTTATTTAAGGAAAGTAACTTCCAAAGAATTTAGCGAACACAGAAAGGGAATCGCTTAAGATTTTAACGTATTGGGGTTGTTAGGGGTTGAGTGGCGTCCCCCACAATCCTTATACAGGAGTTCCAACCCCCTGAAAGCTCAGAGATGAACTTGTTTGGAAACAGGGTCATGGCAGGTAGAGACCCAGGCAGAGGGAGAAGCAGGCTCCATGCAGGGAGCCCGACGCGGGGCTGGATCCCAGGACCCCGGGGTCACTCCCTGAGCCAAAGGCAGGCATCTGCTCAACCACAGAGCCACCTGGGCATCCCAATTTTACATCTTTCTAAAGGGGCTTCCCTTGGTCAGAATCAGAGACCCTGCAGGGTCCAGCCAGACCCCAAGAAGTGAGCAAATCAAAGGGTAAGTAAGGTCATTAGAGACGGAAAGCTGACGAGACCGGACCGCGCTGGGTCTCGCGCGGAGCCTACAGGATGACCCACCTTTCCCGCACCCAGTGCAGCACCCACAGCGGCGGGACAGATGCAGGGTGGGGGTGGCTTCGCCTCCATCTTCCTTGTTTCTCTTGCTCCCTCCCGTGGGCCGATGTCAGGGAGCACCAGCTCCCCGTTCCCCGCGGGCATCGCGAGCACAGGGAAGCCCCCCAGTCTCAGTCGCCTGCTTCCCCGAGTACCTGGGCGGTAAGTCCTTGGATCAGGCGACCCCCACTAGAGCCGAGCACTGGAAGGAACACGGGGGACGAGGCCGGGCCAAGGCGACCCAGGAGGATGGAGGCGGCCTGGTCCGCCCTGAGCGACCCCTGGAACGGTGGCCCCCGCCTGCACCTGCACAGTCACCTGGGGCGGGGGCTCCTTCCCTGGGTCCTCTGACCCTTCTAACGACCAGACCCTCTTCCGAGGGAGCAACGGGCTGGAGCAGGGAGGACAGAGACACGACGGGCCCCCGTGCTGCTGTGGGGCCGCTTCCGCGCCCCCTTGGGGCGCAGGGACCAGCGGGCTGTCTGGGTTTGGGTGATGCTGAACCCTTCGGGCAGGTTGTCCCTCGGCCCCTGGGGCTGTCCCCATGCCCAGGTCACGGCCCAGCTGTGTCCATCCCCCTGCTCCTGCGTGTAGGGACGGGAGCCAAGGACAGGCAGCAGGAGGGCAGAGCATCGCCCAGATGCCGTGACTGCGGGGTGAGCACTGGGGGACTGAGGATCCAGTGCCCGTGGGCACCGTCCTCCCCGGACACCCGGTGGCCTGTGTGCAGCTGTTCCCGCTCAGAGGACACCCTCTGCCTGAACCCCCACCTCATGGCCTCCCTGACAGCATCTGCCCCGGCGGGACCTGCTTGTGGCCCCGGGCCTGCTGGTCACCCGAGGAGGGCCCCCTGCCAGTGCAGGCCCAGCCCCCGGGTGGGACAAGGACACTGAGACGGCACGTGGACGCCCCCAAGCAAGAGGGCGCTCAGGGGAGGCTGGGGCGGGGCAGCCGCCACTCTCAGGGCCGCGATAGGTGTCCCGCACCCAGCACGATGCTTCTCGGCCCTGGCGTGGAGGCAGCACGAGGTTCCCGGGTCCTCTCGGGAGCACCTGTGTCCTGTGAGCCCCACGGGACCCACCTCCACGTCCCCGGAGGCCGTTCCCCGGCCTAGTCCCTGCGGGGCCCCCGACCCTGGGCTGCGGCAGCTTGGGCGGCCTGCCCCCCGCCAGCCCCGCGCTCCCACAGGCAGCCCGGAGGGGGCCGCACCATCGTGCCCTTGAACACGAACTCAGCTCCGATCTCTTCCTCCCTGCGCTGCTGACCGGTGCAAGCAGCAACTCACGATTCTTTTTTTTTCTGGAATTGTTTCTTAAACCTCTGCTTCTGCCCACCAGGCCCTCTTTACCTAAGTTTAGCAAAGCTGAAAAGGAACCTGGAGCAATATCGTTTTCACCTGAATAAATTCTTGGTGCGTAATGGTGACACTTTCTATGGTTTGTACGTGTCTCTAAGTGTGTGTGTGTCCAAGTCACACGCGCGTGCATGTGGGTGTGCGAACGTAGCGCAGTCACGGCGGCGATACGGTGCCCTTTACCCGCTGGGTGAACGGACTAATCAGCAGGTGGTGTTGTCTGGAGAAAATGAAACATCGCTTGGTTGCAGAAAGACCCTAGAGCCAGGAGGTGTGTCCTCTGGAGCAATCCCCTCCACAGGCCCAGAGGGGCCCGGCTCCAGGCCCGCGGCCCCCACGACCCCTCCTCCTTCCCTGGGACACGAGGCCGCGCTGCCCGCTGCTTGCTCAGCATCGCCTCAGGGCGCGGGAGCACCTGTCCCCGCCTCACGCACCACCCGGGGCCCCAGCTCCCCCGAGGACACCTGTCCGGGGCTCTGGCCCCGTCATCCATTTGCTGAGCCTCTGTGTGTGTCGTGCCGCCAAACTCCTCTGGGTCGACGATGCCCAAAGCAGCGTGATCCGCACCCCCGCTCCCTGCACGGCCCGGGTGGGGACCGCCTCCTGTTCTTGGTCCCCGCGGAGACTCACCGGGCACCGGGCGCCGACTGCCACCGCGGGGCTGTAGGGGAGATCTGTCAGGGTTAGGGGGAGATCTCACAGTCTCCCATTTTTATTAACAGTCTTTCATTTCTATCGATTTTTTTTTTTATTCTGTGAATACCAAAATCCCTTCAACATGAGCCGGAATCCAGTCTCACTACGATAGACAAAGCACAGCAAAGTCTCCAAAGACCCCAACTGTGTGTGACGTGCCTTACGCACAAAACGACCGTCGTCGGGTCCATCCGTGGAAAAACTGAATAGCAGGTGTTTTCCACCTCTCTGGGATCCTCCTTCATTCCTACACCGCAGTTTGAGAATTTCAGTCATGCTGTGACTTTTCTTTCACAGCCTAGGCGGCCTGTATCGGCAGCTGACGCCCGCCGCACTCCACGGGGCGACCCGGCCCAGCAGTCCTTAGCACGGTCACCCCTCTTGCTATTGGTCCAATATTTGTTGAGATACCTGCTCTGCCCTGCGGAGGAGATGCATTTTCCGAATCCGGGACGAGAGCAGTAAAGGAAACGGACACATCGTTCTCTTTGGGGAGACAAGGAGCAGATCGTAAAATTGTAGTTTATAGCACGTTGCAGGGCAATGACTACGATGTGCAAAAATAAAGGAAATAGAAAGAAAAGGAAAGACGGGAAATGGTCGCAATGGGCCTCTGCGCTGATGAGAGTGGTCAGACCCTCCCGGGCGGCAGGGAGTGGCAGGTCGAGGGCCACCCCAGGCCCTGGCCCAGAGGAGCCACCTGCGGGAAGCCCCGGGGAGGGGACCTGCCTCCTGGGGGCAGCCGAGCGGAGGGGGGGCCTTGGTGGACGCCGTGAAGAAGCCACTTTTGTTGTGAGGGACGGAGGCCAGTGCAGAGTTCTTAATGGACAAGCCGGGGGCTTCGTCACGCTCATAAAGCGATGGTGACCCGTGGCGTCCCTTGGGAAGTTTTATGAACATCAGTCGGGACCTTAGTTCTAGGCCACCAACGCGACCTGAGATATTCCGCGGACGTAAACTGGGTGACCCCGGCCCCGGGAAGCTGTCTATCTGGTGGGCGAGCCGGTGTGTGTGTCAACCAGGAGCACTTCTCGAGGGACCGCTGCGTGTTGGGGATCCTGGGGAGCGCGTGTGCTGAAGCCCGGGCGTGTCACCTCCGTGCAGTCACGGGGACCCGTGTATGATCCGCATAGACTCAGGCATCTGGAGGGATGACTGACATCCCGCTGCGGTCTGGTCTCTGGTTGTGCGTGTGAGCATCGTTACGGTCTCCTCCCCACGTCACGCACACCCGCACACACCGCACACTCGCACAGACCCAGCGCTCTCCTCTCTGTGAAACAGGGCCTCGTGCGAGGCGACGGGGAAGAGCACGCACAAAGCACCAGCACTTACCCGCTCGAGGAGGCGGGGCTGAGGCCGCGTGCAAGGAGTCGAGACACATTTCTTGGGGACCGTGGCTCCCGTGCAGGGATGGAGGGACGGTAACCAAGGTGAAGCTGGTGAGGGGGTGCAGGTCTTTACCTCGAGGCTGGAGGGGCCACACAACCCGGAGCCCTGTTCCCGGAGGCGACAGCCGACAGGTGGCACCAGACAGCCCGGACCTTGCCAGTGGGCGCCCACGGGAGAGGCGGGCAGCAGCCACGGAGGATGCCGTCCGGGAGGCTTTCCTGCTCGCGCTGCTGCTGCTCAGAGAGCTGGACAGCCCTGCCCACCCTCGAGGCTGTGCGCCCCCCCAGCGGCAGGAGGAAACCCTTGCGGCCACGGGGTGCTCTTTCCCTTGATGGTGCTGCTGCTTTGTCCCGCGTCGTCACCCACCCAAGCTCACCCACCGCGCACGTTAAAAATGGGCCACACTGTTCTCTCTCAATCACATCTTAATAAAGATGTTAATTAAAATGAGAAGCATATCCGAGCCCAGCATCCGACGTGCACAAATAACGACGAGCTCAAAACCGGCCACCACTGTCAACGTGCGTGAACGGGTGCGAAGGGCAAATTCCTTGGTGCAGTGACTATGGATCTGAGCTGAGCAAAGTCACTTGGTTGGTGTTTAAAGGGGAAATGCCTTATTTCTGGTGTATTTCTGATTTAAAAAAAACTGTTTTACACTGATTTATAGTAAATAAGGCGTTAGGAAATAATCACACTGGGCATATGTATAGGATTTAGAGCAAATGGTTCATTAGGTCTGTTTCACTGGAAAAAAAAGAATCGATGCCCCCGAACAATGAACAAAGTCTGCAAAATAGTACAGACTATTTGACAGGAACACTGAAATCTCCCTGGGTAACTGGTGATTGCAGCAGTAAGGATCCACAGACGCCACAGCCCAGCGGCGGACGATCAGAAACAAGCGTCATGTGCTGTTTTTGTCCTGTGCTGTCTCCCATGACATCGCAATTTGTCAAATTGGAGAGTTTCAACGCCTTAAATCATGTCTCATGGCCAAAGATTTGGGGGCTGTTGTTTAGTCTGAAACCATCCTGTCTTGTCAACAATAAGAATAGCCCATACTTGTGTCAAATCATCCCGGTGAAAACCACCAGGTATCTGCTGAAGCGCAATATACATATTTGTGGGTTTGACGCATACTTCACAATTAGCATCGGTCATGTTTTTTTGTATATTTTTATTGGAGTTCGATTTGCCAACGTATAGCATAACACCCAGTGCTCATCCCATCAAGTGCCCCCCTCAGTGCCCGTCACCCAGTCACCCCCACCCCCCGCCCTCCTCCCCTTCCACCACCCCTAGTTCGTTTCCCGGAGTTAGGAGTCTCTCATGTTCTGTCTCCCTTTCTGATATTTCCCACTCATTTTCTCATTCCCAAATGAATGAGACCATGTAATGTTTGTCCTTCTCTGACTGACTTCCCTCAGCATCATAGCCTCCAGGTCCATCCACGTTGAAGCAAATGGTGGGTATTTGTCATTTCTAATGGCTGAGGAATATCCCACTGTATATATAAACCACATCTTCTTTATCCATCATCTTTCGATGGACACCGAGGCTCCTTCCACAGTTTGGCTATTGTGGACATTGCTGCTAGAAACATCGGGGTGCAGGTGTCCAGGTGTTTCACTGCATCTGTATCTTTGGGGTAAATCCCCAGCAGTGCAATTGCTGGGTCGTAGGGCAGGTCTATTTTTAACTCTTTGAGGAACCTCCACGCAGTTTTCCAGAGTGGCTGCAACAGGTCACATTCCCACCAATAGTGCAGGAGGGATCCGCTTTCTCCACATTCTCTCTAACATTTGTGGTTTCCTGCCTTGTGAATGTTCCCCATTCTCACTGGAGTGAGGTGGGATCTCATCGTGGTTTTGATTTGTATTTCCCTGACGGCAAGTGATGTGGAGCATTTTCTCATATGCATGTTGGCCATGTCTCTGTCTTCCTCTGTGAGATTTCTCTTCATGTCTTTTGCCCATTTCATGTTTGGATTGTTTGTTTCTTTGCTGTTGAGTTTAATAAGGTCTTTGTAGATCTTGGAAACTAGCTCTTTATCTGATCGTCATTTGCAAATATCTTCTCCTATTTTGTAGGTTGTCTTAGTTTTCTCGACTGTTTCTTTTGCTGTGCAGAAGCTTCTTATCTTGATGAAGTTACAATAATTCATTTTTGCTTTTGTTTCCCTTGTCTTCATGGATGTATCTTGCAAGAAGTTGCTGTGGCCAAGTTCAAAAAGGGTGTTGCCTGTGTTCTCCTCTAGGATTTTGATGGAATCTTGTCTCACATTTAGATCTTTCATCCATTTTGAGTTTATCTTTGTGTCTGGTGAAAGAGAGTGGTCTAGTTTCATTCTTCTGCATGTGGATGTCCAATTTCCCCAGCACCATTTATTGAAGAGACTGTCCTTTTTCCTGTGGAGTCTTTCCTCCTTTGTCGAATATTAGTTGACCATAAAGTTCAGGGTCCACTTCTGGGTTCTCTATTCTGTTCCATTGAACTATGTGTCTGTTTTGTGCCAGCACCACACTGTCTTGATGACCACAGCTTTGTAGTACAACCTGAGCACCCCAAGATTGCTAGAACTCACGCAGCAATTCAGCAGCGTGGCAGGATACAAAATCAATGCCCAGAAATCAGTGCCATTTCTATACGTTAACAATGAGACTGAAGAGAAAGAAATTAAGGAGTCAATCCCGTGGACAATTGCACCCAAAAGCATAAGATACCTAGGAACAAACCTAACCAAAGAGGTAAAGGATCTAAACCCTAAAAACTACAGAACACTTCTGAAAGAAATTGAGGAAGACACAAAGAGATGGAAAAATATTCCATGCTCATGGATCGGAAGAATTAATATTGTGAAAATGTCCATGCTACTCAGGGCAATGTACACGTTCAGTGCAATCCCTAACAAAATACCATGGACTTTCTTCAGAGAGTTGGAACAAATCCTCTTAAGATTTGTGTGGAATCAGAAAAGACCCTGAACAGCCAGGGGGATATTGAAAAAGAAAACTGGAGCCGGGGAAGCATCAGTCGTAGTTTACGTGGATATAAACAGGTATTGTTTTTACCTCATTTTTGTTTCCCAGATATTCAAAATCAGGTTATTGGCCTTTTGCCACGCCCTGTGCTTAAAAGCTCTGTGGACGGTTTGATTATCGTGACAACTAATTGCTTTCCTAAAGCAATGTCCACTGTGTTTAAAGAAACAACATGGACCAAGAGTAGGTTATTAATGATCCGGTGTCAGTAAAACATTCAGTCCTTTTACCTTGTGTCCTGGGTTATGTCCTGGGTTGATACAAATAGGGTTCAAACAGAAATATTTCACCTACATCTCTCTATTTAATAACTACACTCTACTAAATTTTTCTGGACCAGAAGGTGTGATTTGAGGACAACACTTGTCTTCAATCGTGAAAAAGGTGCCGCGGAACGCCCCCATCCGTCAGAGAGAGCACCACGGGGCTGGCACCACCAGAAAAATCACTTCAAGTTGGAATATGAGTCTCAACTCTGGTGCGTGGAGACACAAATGTAACCGTTTATGGGTTTCAGAGAAGGGGCTCTCATGATTAAGTGGCGTTTTTAAAATGTGGCCCTGGCTACTGTGTGGGGAATGAACCGAGCAGTTGCCGAGGAGCGGATGTGAAGGCAGAGAAGCCACGGAGAGACACGTGCCCACATGGGGTTGAGGAGGGTGGTGGCTCAGACGCCCGTGTTGGTGACAGGTGGGGAGATACAAAATAGTTGGGGTGTACAACAAGATTTGGTGATTCACGTCCTGGAGGCAGACCAGGGTTCTGAGCCACAGCACGGTGGTGTTTGTTACAGGACATAGTTCTGGAAGAAGACGTATTTGGGAGCCAATATTCACTTTTATGAGTATTAAGCTTAAGGACATTTTAAAGCACTTGAGTTAGGATGTCTGGAGCCTAACCACATGGGTTTGGGGACCACAAGGAAGAATGGAGAGACTCAGACTCATGCCCTTTCCTGGATTCCTGTATTTTCCTATAGTTCCGATTTACCCTAATTTTGTCAGCATTGAAACATTCTGACAACAAAACACTATGTTTGTTGTCTTTAGCCTCTAAACTCATGGCCACTGTCTCCTCTTTCTGACATGTTTACCCAACCGGACCTGCTATGCTCAACGCCCAATGCAGCACCAGTTTATGGAGTTAATCCTATTTAAAACCATAACCATAAACCCTGAGACCTAGGTGGATAAAAGCAACACCAAAAACAAAACAAATTGACAATCTGGGCATATCCTAAAGCTTCAGTATGTAAAGCATAAAGAGAGCATGCTGGAAGTCCAGGACAGAAAATGTAAGCTAATAATTACATATATACAGTGGACATATATGTATTTCCATCCACTGTGTAGGAATATAGAGCGTGTTTAATCTAACATTTATTTAATCTGACATTATGCCATCATCAGAATTGTACTTGTAGAAAGAGATATTCTGTATCCCATGAGCCTAGACGACAAATGCATAAATCTTTGCAGTATACACGTTTCACTGCATTACTCATGATATGCAAATAGATCGGCATAATCTATTTGATATTTTGATAGGCAATAGTTTCTGATCATCATCAAAATAGACTTCAGAAGTCAATGAAACATATCATTACGGGCTGAAACCATTTTTCCCCCTTAGATAGACAAAATTTTAATCTATCAATATAAAAGCATTGAGGATGCGAGACTTACCCTGTACTACAGGTTGGGGTGGAAGTTGCAAAGTCAAGTTGAAATAGAATTTTCAGTGCTCAGCTAAAATACAATGTGCATCCGCACACCTCAGGGAATCTGATCCTAACTCCATGCCCCACAGAAAACCCTTATTTTTGTGCAGGAAGACAGGCACGAGGCTGCTTATTAAAGTGTTCCTTTTATAGGTGAAATTTTTTGGGGAAAAAAAAAAGCAAAATGTGCTCTGGAATTGTAAGTGATGTATGAAATATGACAAGTTCATATGGCAAGATTCAATGTATAGCAATTAAAAATATGGAATGTCTCCATAAATATCCCTCTAGAACATACCAAGCCATTATTAAGATTTGGTTCATAAAAAGGTTCATTTATGAAACGGTTCATTTATGAAAGGTTCATTTCAGTAAGGCATGTGTAGCATGACAACATCCTAATAATATTTTAATAAAATATGCAAACTGTGTCACAGACACGTGCATACACACACACAGACACACATGCGTAGATCGATGAACACAGCATCATCAATCGTCTTTCCTTCTTGCAAAGAAATAGACTCTATCTGTGGAATTTCGACTCTCATTGTGTGATTGCTATTCAAGCGACATGGGATATTATCTTTTTCTATCTACTTATCTCTCTCTCATGCCTTAAAAGAGCCATCACTTGTTATTGCTTGGTGTCCGTCCAAAATCCCAGTGAGGGAAAATTCTCCATTATTTTTTCTTTCAAGCTCGGGCACTGTCATTTCAATTGAAGTAACAGGATGAAGTTCAGAGAACCCATGAGCGTCCCAGCATTTAGCATTGATCCAACACGATATATATGCTGGGTCAGGTACACTGTGCGCCAAGTCATATCCACAAAAATTGGAAAATTGGACACCTGAGGAGATTGTTGAAACAGAAGTTACTCTTCTCCTGTGTTCAGGGAACAACAAAGACAGCATTTGATGATAAACTTTGAGAGTCGGTTAATCCAAGATTCATCACTAAGCTTTCTACTACTTTTATTCCTGGTACTGAAAATACTCTAAAGAAATCCTATTTCCTGAGGAAATTTAGATTTCAAAAAATATTTTAAAATATTTGCAAATAATCTCACTAAGACATATTTCATGTTACCTTAGGCCAGTAAATAGTGTTGTAAGATTTGGGGTATTTCAGATTTTGTAATGATACACGTTCTTGGATATCATGCAACGCCAATGTAATCCAAGACCTTTAAAAACAAATTGACTGAATAATCTTAAAAGGGATAATTGCTTTGGAGCAACAACTTTCTTTGTTTATGAAACCTAAACTGCTATATGTTGAATTCTGATCTATTTACTTACCACTGCTTGATGAGCAATGTCATGAGATCTAAATAATATAATATATTGACTGATTTAATTATGCACTTGTCTTCTTGATTTATGGGACACAGCAGATCTCTATGAGCAGTACAATGATTAGATTACATCATATAAATTGAATATGAAATTTTCCTAACAGAAAAGAGATTTTTTTTTAAGATTGTATTTATTTATTCATGAGAGACACAGAGAGGGAGGCAGAGACACAGGCAGAGGGAGAAGCAGGCTCCATGCAGGGAGCCCGACATGGGACTGGATCCCGGGACTCCAGGATCACGCCCCGAGCCGAAGGCAGGCGCCAAACTGCTGAGCCACCCAGGGATCCCCAGAAAAGAGATTTCTATTGTTAAATACGTCTTTTGGAAATTTTCTAATTGAAGTAAATCATTTTTGAAAGGATTTTTTTCCATTTTATCGATTACAACATATTTTCTCATACATTTTTATTATTATTAAACCTATAAAACACATAATTGTGGTAAAAGTTTCAAATCATACATCTTTGTGTAAACTAAAGGCCCTTTTCTTCCCACATCCAGTTCTACCTTACAGAGATTGTCAGTGTTAACTCCTGGGATATATCCTCCTAAATAGTCAGTCTTTATGAATAATTGTATTTCACAATTGCGTACCTACCGTATAAGTACGTATATATGTGTGTACACATTTTGCAACAAGCCACACAAACAGGTGTGCCAGACAGAGTCTAGGAAGGCCTCCCAGGAGCCCCAGCTCCGGGAGTGATCACCTTCTGGGATCTGCTCTCCTGTAGGGCGGGCACCCCTGGTGGCCTCCTTCCAGCCAACAGAATCTAGCAGAAGAGACAGGACACGTGGCATTGCCTGGAGGTGGTTACACGGTTACATTACCTAAGTTTACAGCCTGTGTCCTGTGAAAGGCGCTCTCTGCTCTCTGGACTTTGAAGAAACCAGCCACAACGTCAGGGGCTTGGCAGGGCAAGGACATGTGGGTGTCACCTAGTGGGCAGGGTAGGCTTGGAGGAGCAAAAGAAGCCCTCCCTTCTGAAACTGCGGACAACTGCACTCTGCCCAAAACCTCCTGGGAAGCGGAGCCTTCCCCAGTCAAGTCTAATGCGTCCCCCCAGGGACACCTGCCTGCCCTCTGTGGGACCCTTACCAGGTGACAGCCAGGCTGTGCTCAGACCAGTAGCTAAACCCGTGCTAATACCGCTGTGTACCGTTAGAGAACAGGTATGGTGATGTCCATCTCATTAAATATATGGTTCCACAGTTTGCCTTTTTTTACTAAGCAATGTATAGAGATTTATATGTATGTGTGTGTCTATATACATGGTTTGATGAATATACATCCAACTAGGAGTGAAAATTAAATTATGTAATTTTATACATAAATATGTGCATATTAGAATTTACATTGAATGTCCTCTCCTAAATCCTACACTCTCAAGGCAATCACTATTAATAGTTTGTTTCATGGTCATAATTTTAAATAATTTACACATGCTTCTGTTTCTTGACTATGTTTTCCTGTATTAGTCATAAATTTTAATGAATTATGAGTTATTCAGCAAATATTCTTTGTCTCTTGCTCCTTCTCTTGCTTTCCCATTTCCAACATATCCTCATTAATTCTCTGTTCCTCCATTTTGCATCATTCCACCATTTGCCTTTGGCTATGTAAGATGGACATACAGTGTAGTTACAATTCTGAGTTATACTCCAATGGCTGATGTGAAAAGTCGTTGTGTGAGTGTGAAACACCAGCCAAGAAGGACTATGAGAAGCATTTTGCTTTCAGGTCAGGGCCACAGGTACATCCCCAGTGATCTACCTCTGGCTTTATCAACTTACCAGCTTTACATCATAAAGTGGTCCACCCTGGTGCTTGTACCTGGGGTGCAAGAAGTAACAACTCATCTAAACACCATGGTAAGTCATCCATGTGCCAGAGATTGGCAACTAATTCCCCCCAAAATCAAAAGCTTGCCACCTAAGTGAAATTTCTAGGACCAATGACATCTTCTAATATAGTTTCCTAAGGTGAGATGTATATTGCTACATCTGGACCCTCCTACAACTGAGAAAGAGACATGATACATAACAGAAAAATTTGATTTTTAAAGACAAAAAAACACACTGATATGGGTATGCTCTTCCAAACCAATAAAAGTCTAGTATTTTTGAATGAGGTCTAACCACATGAGATTATCCCAAAGTTGCCAGTTGCTGGCTCTTGGACCATATTCCCCAGTAAATCCAACGGTTATTGAAGTGTTGCAGGTTGGGAAGCTAATGCTATAGGCGAGTTGTGGTGCAGAACTTGTAAAAACATCCTGCCATTCTATGCAGAAAACCATTGTCTTTTTAATAAACAGAACTGACTTGTTTCAGACTCCTAATAGACACTGAATGCTTGACCATGAGCTGCCAAGTTACTACGCAACCTGAGCTGTCCTTCATGAATCAGACCCTGCCTGACCCATGGTGGTAGACAGCATAATGCTCACCCCCCCCCCAAAGATGTCCATGATCTAATCCCCCAAATCTGTGAAAATATTAACTTCCATCTCAAAAGGGACATTGCAGATAGGGCAAATATATATATATATATTTTTTTAATTTATTTTTAAAACACTTTTTAAAGATTTATTTATTTATTTTAGAGAGAGAAAGGGTGACTGAGTGTGCTTGAGTCGGGGAGGAGCAGAGAGAGAGAATCTCAAACAGACTCCCCACTGGGTGTGGAGCCCAACATAGAGCTCGATCTCACGTTCCAGAGATTAGGACCTGAGCCGAAACCAAGAGTCAGATGCTTAACTGACTGAGTCTCCCAGGCTTCCCTGGCTAAGATGAGGATTTTAAGATGAGAGGGTTATCTTGGTTTATCTAAGTAAACCCTGTATAATCACCAGGGTACCTATAAAAAAAGAGCCAGCAGTGACAGGGAAGGAGATGTGAGAGTGGAAGCAATTTGGAGAGTAGAGGGAGTAGAGTGCGACTTGAATCTGATAGGCCAATGGCTTTGAAGATGGAGAAAGAGGCCTCGAGCCACCATATTGAAATCAGCCTGTCATCTCTCTCCCTCCCCACCTCCCCCAGCACCCAGTAAAGGAATTCCTCTTTAGTTCCAATTCTACGTATGATGTACATTGAGCCCTTTTACTTTTCCTGTGCTGTCCAAATTTTCTTCTTATTTTTTTAATTTTTTTAAGATTTTATTTATTTATTCGTGAGAGGCACAGGGAAAGAGAGGCAGAGACATAGGCAGAGGGAGAAGCAGGCTCCATGCAGGGAGCCCGATGTGGGACTCAATCTTGGGTCTCCAGGATCACACCCTGGGTGGAAGGCAGGTGCCAAACCACTAAGCCACCCAGCTGTCCCCAAATTCTCTTCTTTTTAAAACAGTTGCCACTTTCTGAAGCTTCATTAAAAAAAAAATGGAAAAAGGATGACTACATCAAAGGAAGAGCACAATATTTATTCAAACTGTTAAGGATGAAGAGTTGAAAAGGTGGTCCTTGCCCTGGCCTGTGGTGAAAGCTATCAGATTTAAGCATTCAATGGTTTTCTGAAAATTTTCTTGTGTACTTACCTCATTTTTCAAAATGAGCACGCTTCTTAAAGTCCATCAGAAAGTCATCACAAAACACAAATGTAGACAATTTTCAACTTGAAGAGAAAGTAACCTAGCATCAAGAGATAGGAAGGGGGGTCTTTTCCAGGGACAAATAAATCATCGGTGATGCCTGAATTCTGTGTCAAGCACAGCATTTTCAAGATTTCTGTCCTAAAACTAAGAGTCAGGTTTCAGAGATGCTCTGGTGCTGCCCAGCTTCTCCTGTTGACGATAAGCATCGCCACCATGGCCCCGGAGGTGTGCACGTGGATTACCACTGTGGCCTCACTACGCGACCGCCTTTCCCAGAGACCATCCTCTTCAATATTCATGAAATTGTAGTTAGCTCCAATTTTCTTCAGATCCTGGCACTTAAAGACACCTGGTTGTGACAGTTGATGTAATTTCAAACATCAAGAGATGCCTGATGGCTCTGCAGAAGTCTGTAGGATCAAAATGCCCTTGAGCTATTTTCCCCCATTAGGGTAATCATAATACAATTCAGTTAAAAGTTAATAGATCATTTTCTCCACTTGGTGTTTTAAGTATTTATGACTCTCAAGAAGGTATTTTATAATAAGACAGCATCGAAATATTTTAATAGAGTCCTGACATACAAAGATTTCCCTCTAATGCATTTGTAGCATCATGACCTAGACCCTGTGAGGAGGAATAACGACCTTCATTTTGCCCACAAGGGACCGCAGCCATGGAGGGGATGCTGCGCGGGGCAGAGCTGGTGAGCGGGAGAGCTGGCACTCACGCCAAGGACTTCGGATTACGTACGCGCTCTTCCAGAAAATAACGACTTCCACACTTCTTTTGGTTATTCTTCTTCCAAAAGTGCAGTTTCTTTCTCTTTTGTTTTTACCTGGTACCGTTTCACTTTTTAGTGCAAGTTCAGCATCACCTGTGTGCGGCAAGTATATACAGCCAGGAGCACGCTAGTTTTACGTGCTCAGAATAAGTAGAGAAGCCAAGTCCCAGGATCTAATGTTGGAAAAACTGGTTGGTATAATGTATGTCCCTAGTAAGACATTGAAACTATAATTCAAAGTGGCATTAAAAGAAGTTTTGTTCTGTTTGTTTTTACAGAGAGAGAACGTGGGAGCCGGTGGGGTGGGGGTGGGGATTGAGGGAGAGGCATGCTCGACGTGGGGCTCGAGCTCACAGCCCTCACATCCTGACCTGAACTGAAATTAAGACGTGGACGCTAAACCAACTGAGCCACCCAGGCGCCCCGAAAGTTTTGGTTAAAATTTTACATCATTGATGCTGTGAAAATATTGTTGCGTGTATTTCCCTCATTTTACACCTTTGAAAAACTCATTCTAGGTTACTTTGCATGTTAAGCAGTAAAATTTAAATAAGGAAGGTGCTTGGGTTCTGAAGAAATGAGAAACGGAGTAAATAAAATTACAATTGATTAGTACTTATGCTATTTCTTAATCCCTAGGGGATGGTCCGTCAATATTTGCTGAATGGTTTGGAGACTACGCAGAAGAAACTGTTAAATGCACGTAGAAAATTAAGTGTAAATGTAATAATGTGAGGAAGGACAACAGCGATGGGAAATTTGAGAGCCTATTACGATATTTTTTGTTATCGAAATCACTGGTTTGTCTCTGATTCTCTTCCCAAAGCCCCTTACGTACAGTGAGTACTCAGGTTAGAGTTCTCTTTCCTGCACTTTCTAGTTGCCGATGCAAACGCCAGCGATCGATGCTGCACTGTCGCCCTGAAATGTTTTGCTTCTGAAAGCAAACAACGGCTCCTTGTCGGCTAAAATGTACACACTTGTTGAGACTGCTCCTGAACAAATCGATGGGAAGTCACATTTCTCAGCAATATTTGTTCTATGGACTTTCCCGCGGTAGCGATAACTCAGTGACCAGGAAAGGAGGCTCACTGGGGAGTCATGTCGGGGTTCTGCAAGACAGATGAGGGGGTTTTCCCTCGGAAGGTAATATCAATATGTTTCAGACTGAGAGCCTCAAAGCAGCCTTGTCGGAGTTGACCGAGGTGAGCTCGCCCACGGGATAACGTGCTGCTGGCCGGGCGGGCACGTGCTGCTGCCGGAAGCTGCTGGGCACGCGGTGGCCTTTCCTGAAGCTCACGCGCAACCGACCGATGCCTTGTGACCCGTTTGCACAGGCGTCCTGCGACTTCTAAACGGATCCCCTAGTCAGGGCTCTGCAGGAACAGTGGCAACCCTGCCCTTGCGAGGACCGGAGCCTCCGACAGACGCGCCCTGACACATGGAAGCACCTAGCGAAGCATCAAGCGTCTCTTGCCACGATGTCTGCGTAGGGGGTGCGCGCCCATCCTCATGGTTTCCTCGACGTCCCCTCAGCGAACACGGAGCTCGTTGAGGTCAGTTGTGCTTTCTTGTTACGCTCCAGAAAGAAGGGGACTCGCGGCCTAACAGTCTACGGCCTTCCCCGAACTTAGCGGGAGCGGCCTCCCTCCGCGCGGTTCAGCTGAGGTATCCAACGAGCTCGCCCGGATCCTGCTAATTCCAACCAGCCGTGTGCCACGGTCACCGCAGACACACTCCACAGCGGGGCCCTGACTCTGCATTTACTTACTTTAGGTCGGTTTTCAGCAGACAGCAGCAAGCGTGCGCGAGCGCTGAGGGCTGGGGACACCGGGCTGCCGTCCCAGCGACCGCGAGGCGGCCGACCTCCGTGTCAGGGAGCGAAGTCAGGGCCTCAAGAAGCTCAAAAGGCAAAATCGCCTTGATTTCCTGGTCAGCCACCCAGCATGCTGGGCAGATGGATGACAGATGGAATGATGTGTCAGTCAAACTGGAGTTTTTATTAGTACCGGAGTAATCGCGACGCCTCGTACAAATGCCACGTTTAACTTACTAACACGCTGGTTCAGAGACTCCGGTTCTTTGTTTACCTTTTCTCGGGTTCTGCTCAAAACTATGCGCACCGTGGTGAGTGCACCTGCTGCTTCTCTCCCTCGCTCATAGCCGCTCCGGGGGAGGAAGGCCATTTGTCTGCTTTACGGCATGTTTCTTGGGGTTTTAGTTTTCTTCTCTGTGAGGAACCAGCACGCACCACATCTCCTTAGGGGCCCTTTGTCCTTCTGTTTCCCCATTGCCTTGTCCGTGGATGGAGCTGGGACCGTGGCCCCGTGGGAAGCTCGCTTCCAGGCTGACCCCTGGGTTCCACTGTAGTTGAATTCCTGACGTATCAGCGCTCTTATCAACAGATCGGCAATGTCCTAAATTTCCAGATAAAGAACAGTAAGTTGCAGATTAAGCTATTCGGCTAAAAATAGATAGCTGGAAAATGCCCCCTTTTTTTTTTTTTTTTTTTTTATTTATTTATGATAGTCACACAGAGAGAGAGAGAGAGGCAGAGACAGGCAGAGGGAGAAGCAGGCTCCATGCACCGGGAGCCCGACGTGGGATTCGATCCCGGGTCTCCAGGATCGCGCCCTGGGCCAAAGGCAGGCGCCAAACCGCTGCGCCACCCAGGGATCCCGAAAATGCCCCTTTTGAAGATGAATTCTAAATGGAGGGATCTTTGTCTTTAGCATCTTCGTTGGGTCTTGACATAATGAGATTCCAGCAAATGTTTTACGAAACAATTGATTACACATCTGTAACCAATCCGTATTGTGTGTGTGTGTAATGTATGTTCTATGTATTCTTGACTCAGGATCACAAATGGCTATTTTTAAACGATTTAATTTGATGTTTCCTAGTTATGAAAAATACAAATAGCTTTCTCTGAAAACATCAGCTTAATTTTCCCATGAAACCGAGCTGTATTTCTCATTACAGTACAAGCCCACGTGTTGACCTGGCTCCCAAATTACTGGCCTATCGCAGTCAGGGTGCTGGAGGGGCACAGAAGCACGGCCTTGCGGCTTTTAAATATACACACGAAAAGAATAAAAGAGCTTTATGGGTGTCTGTGTGTGTCTGGCTTCTAAAATACATGAGCCAATCGCAAAGTGCCGGGTTTCAGACAACTTATTCCAGAGCCGTAATTTAATATTTTTTTGTTCTTCCTTCATCAAGGCCTATTTTATACCTTCTTGCATAAAGTGCCTTCATGTTTAAGCTCCGAGGTAGGTGTGCGTAATCGTTTGAACACACAATAGGCCGACACGACACTGCGACAACACAGGCAGGATCGAAATGAGCCTAATCAACATAAAATTGAAAAATCGAAATCACATTTGAACCCGAAATTACACACGCTTTTCATCCCGCAATTCTTCTGCTTTTCTCACATCCAGGGACCGATGTGCACGGCCAGGTCGTCCTGAGGAATTCGGGATTTGTTATCTAGCTACCTCAAAATGTTTTAATTACGACGAGGAAGCCGCCTTTGCAGAACTTCACTGCTTCTCAGAGCTATTTTTATACGAGAGAACTTACCTTTTCAATCTGTATTTGTGCATCGATTGCCTATTTTAAAATGACAAAAAGGAAAAAAAAAATACGTGAGATTTATGAAGGCTCAAAAGTAGGATCAACAAAAATTCATCGCAAATGTATTTGAAAAAGCTGAAGATTTCGGGATTTCTGCGGGACACGTTGGTTCCGGCTCTGAGTACTCCTTTACCGGGACGGAGACTGTGACCGAGAGCGCCAGCCAATCCGCAGAAGTCCGGCAGACGCCACACTGGGCCAGCCCGACCCTGTGCTCCCTCCCAGGGACCCCGGACCTGCCAAGGGGACGCCTCGCTTTTCGAGAGTCTGTCCATTTGCATCAAAATCAAGGGAATTAGAACAATGAACATTCTGCTGTCACAGCAGAACTTCGTGCATCGAACACGCACGTGTAACAGTGAGCTGTGCTGCGCTGCCAGCGGCTTCCTAGAGTGTCCGGGAAAAGCAGGAGTGGGTTCCCCAAAACGAGGGGTCACGCGGAGTGTCACCTTGTTCTGCCCCGTGGTCGCAGACCGCAAGGCCCCGAGTTAGTCAGCATGTCTGAGGAGGAAGCCGGTGCAGTTCTATCAACACGACGCTCCCAGGCCGCGGCTGCATTTGAGTGAAACTGTGTGGCCGGGGGATCCGACGACAAGGACCGCGACCCAGCACCCTGGCCCCGGCCGGCCGCGCACCTGCTGACCTGGGCGGAGGCCAGGAAGGTGGCGGGAGCGTCAGGGAGGCCGGGGGACGGCAGGGCTAGGGAGGGACACCCGCGTGAGGCCAGTCGCAGGCAGCGGCTGAGAGCCACGGCCCCGCCAGCTGGAGGCACAGTCAGGAGGGGACACCTGCCGGGCATCATGTTTGCTGCCCCGGGGCTCGCTGGGCACGACCCGGCCGTGCGCTCGGCTCAAACCACTGCGGCCGCACTCCGTGACCCTCCCGGTCTCTGCCCAGCTGCGCGCGCGCTGCCTCCCTCCCCTCCCCCGCCCCTCCCCTCCCCTCCCCTCCCCCTCCCCTCCCCTCCCCTCCCCTTCCTTTCCTTTCCTTTCCTTTTCTTTTCTTTCCTTTCCTTCCTTCCTTTCCTTTTTTCTTCCTTCTTTTCCTTTCTTTTCCTGTCCTTTTTTGTCCTTTACTTTCTTTTCTTTCTTTCCTTTTTTCTTCCCTTCCTTTCCATTCCTTCCTTTTTTCTTCCTTTCCTTTCCTTTTTTCTTCCTTTCTTTCCTTTTCTTTTCTGTCTTTTTTGTCTTTCCTTTCTTTCTTTCTTTCCTTTATTTCTTCCTTTCCTTTCCTTTTTTTTTGTCCTTTCCTTTCTTTCTTTCCTTTTTTCTTCCTTTCTTTTCCTTTTCTTTTCTGTTCTTTTTTTGTCCTTTCCTTTCTTTTCTTTCTTTCCTTTTTCTTCCTTTCCTTTCCTTTCCTTTCCTTTCCTTCCTTTCCTTTTTCTTCCTTTCTTTTCCTTTTCTTTTCTGTCTTTTTTGTCCTTTCCTTTCTTTCTTTCTTTCCTTTTTTCTTCCTTTCCTTTCCTTTCCTTTCCTTTCCTTTCCTTTCTTTCCTTTCCTTTCCTTTCCTTCCTTTCCTTCCTTTCCTTCCCTTCCCTTCCCTTCCCTTGCCTTCCTTTCCTTTCCTTTCCTTTCCTTTCCTTTCCTTTCCTTTCCTTTCCTTTCCTTTCCTTTCCTTTCCTTTCCTTTCCTTTCCTTTCCTTTTTCCTTTCCTTTCCTTTCCTTTCCTTTCCTTTCCTTTCCTTTCCTTTCCTTCCTTCCTTTTTTCTTCCTTTCTTTTCCTTTTCTTTTCTGTCTTTTTTTTGTCCTTTCCTTTCTTTTCTTTCTTTCCTTTTTTCTTCCTTTCCTTTCCTTTCCTTTCCTTTCCTTTCCTTTCCTTTCCTTCCTTTCCTTCCTTTCCTTCCCTTCCCTTCCCTTCCCTTGCCTTCCTTTCCTTTCCTTTCCTTTCCTTTCCTTTCCTTTCCTTTCCTTTCCTTTCCTTTCCTTTCCTTTCCTTTCCTTTCCTTTCCTTTCCTTTCCTTTCCTTTCCTTTCCTTTTTCCTTTCCTTTCCTTTCCTTTCCTTTCCTTTTTCCTTTCCTTTCCTTCCCTTTCCTTTCCTTTCCTTCCCTTCCCTTCCCTTCCCTTCCCTTCCCTCTTTTCCTTTATTCTTCCTTTCCTTTCCTTTCCTTTCCTTTCCTTTCCTTTCCTTTCCTTTCCTTTCCTTTCCTTTCCTTTCCTTTCCTTTCCTTTCCTTTCCTTTCCTTTCTGCTTTTTATAAGATTTTACTTACTTACTTGACAGAAGGTGCATGGTAGGGAGCACCAGCAGGGTCTAGGGGCAGAGGCAGAGGGAGAAGCAGATTCTCCACGAGCAGGGAGCCCAACATGGGGCTCAACCCCAGGACCCTGAGGTCATGACTTGAGCTGAAGGCAGACACTTAATCCACCGAGCCACCCGGGAGCCCCTCTACACCAGCTTCCAAATTGGGGCTGGGGGGACAATCTGGGGACACAGCTCGATGAAGTCCCTGTTCTTCACTGCAGACTTTAGTTCAACAGCTCATTCACCCACTGTGGTCCGTGACTCTACCTCCCGGGTGTCCCCAGTGTATCACAGGTAACGGCCTCCACCTCTCGCGTGTGGCCTTCGTGAAGTCACAAACATGGGTGAGTACACGGTCTTACCTTCCACCTCTCCTGAATAAAATAGAGCCCGTCTTGTAAAACACGGTGCTGCTCCTTGACACAGAGACCTTCCCACATATTTGAAACGTCTTACCACGCGTGCAGCAGGGGTGAATGAATGAGTGGGAGCAAATTTTACTCGTGCTTTACATTTTCCTTTCTTTTGGAAGTTTTCCTGGAAGATCTTGAGTGACTCGCCCTTTAACAAAACCCATCCAGGTCGTATGGCAATGACAAAGTAGAAAATGCACGATATTTTTCTTTTGGAATCGACACAACAAATGCATGAGCTTTCCTCTAACACGAGGACCTTAACCTGAAAGCTGAAGCTCAAATCACTGTCGTCGGAAGCATGCGCCTTTCACATCGGAGGCCGTGTAGAGCTGTCTTTCAATTTAGTTTGGGGAGCACGTCACTAACGCACTGTTTACAACCTCGTTTCCCGTTTCCAACAGAGATATGTCCATTTTAGAATTCGAAGTGTTTTAATTTGTCATTTTTTTCATGCAAAAGTTCCTATATTATTCTAAGGAAGAGCATGTCTGAGTTGGGACAAATAAAAGGATCTTGTTGAGGCAAATGCATCTGAACGTCTTCATTTATGGGCTGCATACATGTGCAGGTAGTTCCTTTACTTTCATATAATACATAATAAATGTATAGAACATCAAGAAGAGGGATCCCTGGGTGGCTCAGCGGTTTAGCGCCTGCCTTTGGCCCAGGGCGTGATCCTGGAGACCCGGGATCGAGTCCCACGTCGGGCTCCCTGCATGGAGCCTGCTTCTCCCTCTGCCTGTGTCTCTGCCTCTCTCTGGGTCTCTGTGTGTGACTATCATAAGTAAAAAAAAAAAAAAAAAAAAAAAAAAAGAACATCAAGAAGAATTCATTATGAATGAATTATAAAATATGTTCAGTTTCAGGAATTCCAAAACAAGCACCTATACCCCTCAGGTCGAGACAGAATAAAAACAGCATCATAGGAACCTCCCAAATGTCTCACTTCTCCAACATCATAGCCGTTATCTTCACTGTAATGTTATTCCATTTCTTTTTTTTTTTTAAAGATTTATTTATTTATTCATGAGAGACACAGAGAGAGAAAGAGAGAGAGAGAGACAGGCAGAGGGAGACGCAGGCTCCTCGCGGGGAGCCTGATGTGGGACTCGATCCTGGATCCTGGGATCACGCTCTCAGCCAAAGGCAGATGCCCAACCGCCAACCACCCAGGTGTCCCTGTTGTTCCATTTCTTGAATTTTTTTCCTTCCGGTGTCTAAGCCTAACTCAGTGTCCCTAGTAATATAACTTATTTTAAAATAGACTTTACATGGCTGGTAGGGATTAAGGAGATTCTCCACGAGCACTTGTAATGAGCACCGGGTGTTGCGTGTAAGCGGTGAGTCACGGACTTCTACTCCTGAAACTAGTATCGCTCTATGTCAACTAACTAGAATGAGGGCTGACGGGCGCTGAGGGGGGCACCTGACGGGATGAGCACTGGGCGTTACACTATATGTTGGCAAATCCAACTCCGATAAAAAAAATAGACATATTAACAAACACTTGAAACTAAACATAAATAGATAAATACATAAAATAGACTTTATTTTGCAGATCGGTTTTAGGTTCACAACAAAACAGAGCGGACGGGACAGAGATTTACGGGGCCCCGGGGGGCTCCGCGGTTGAGCGTTTGCCTGTGGCTCAGGTCGTGAACCCGGGGTCCTGGGGTCGAGTTCCCACGTCGGGCTCCCTGCTCTCTCTCTCTCTCCCTCTCTCTCTCTCTGTCAAATAAATAAATAAAATCTTTAAAAAAAATAAGTAGAGATTCCGCATGCACCCCTGTCACACACATGCACGGCCTCCCTGACCGTCCATTACCCCCACACACCTGGACCATCAGTGAACCCACGTTCACACATCATTTTCATTCACATTCACTTTTGCTGTCACTTGTTCTGTGGGTTTGGGCGCATGACATACACTCCTCGCCACCGTAACAACCCCTGTGTCTCTGCAGCTCTTCCTCCATCGGTTCCAACCCCTGGTGGGCACTGACCCCTTGACCGTCTCCAGGAGTTCATTCAGTTCACAGCCGCCCCGGACGGGCTCCTTTCACGGGGCAGCGTGCACGCCAGCTTCCCCTGTGCCTTTGCACGACTACGGCGGCTCATGCATAGTCAGCGCCGAACAGCACTGCATCTTCTGGAGAAGCCACGGGTTACTTACCCGCCACCTCCCGAGGGACACCCGGTGGCTCCCAAATTTTGGCAACTATGAATAAAACTGCTGACCAAAACCTATGTGCCCGTTTGGGTGTGAACATGATTTTTTTCACTGATTTGGTGAAACGCCACGGGGCCTGACTCTGAACGTCATGCTGGGAATACGCTTAGCCTTGGGACAACAGGCCGAGCTGTCGGCCTCGCAGAGCGTAGCCCTTCCCACAGGTGTGCGGGGTATCCTGCTTCCACCGCTACGTTATCTTTTCATGTGGCCATTTTTTTTTTTTTTTTTTTGGCATTTCGTGTAAGCGCGATGTATTCTGTAAGGTCTGGTGGTGTCGGCGGGTATTGAACCACTGACGTTCACGCCCGTGTGTCCGGCCGGCCCGTTTCCACCTCTCCGAGGGGCGCCCTGCGTGCAGGTTCTAGGCTTTGCTTTCGGGCCCAGCCACACGCACTCCGTTTGGACTCGGGGCCGTGGCTCCCAGCAGCTGTGAGCAGCCACTGCAAGTGTCCGGAGCCCAGAGGCATGCGTGGCGGGCGTTACGCTCTGAGGGCTCCACCCGTGGTTCCAGCTTTACCAGAAATCATTTTTAAAACTAAGTATGTTGTGTGATTTATCCTGCCACCGACGACGGAGGAAAGGCCCGCTGCTCCGTATAATCCCCACACTCCGTGTCATTAGCTTTGAGGTACCTGCCAGGCTGGTGCTTTTGTCCTGCTCGCTCACTGCAGAAACCTCTCCCATTAGGATTTGTCGTTCGGGGCTGCCCCCTGTGTGGCACCTGGACACGTCTCTCTCCCCGCTTGGCTGATAGATCGCTCTTTTAGTTTATGCAACTTTGCTAAAAACGAGCTCTTTGCTGATTAATATAAGGCAGGTATCTCCTCCCCCGGGTGGCTTGCCTCTCCTGGATTACAGTCCTTTTTGTTACTATTTAAAATTTTATTGATTTGTGTTTACTTCTGACTTTTCTTCTTTGCAGATATTCTCTGCACGTCCGCATATGTGTTTTAATTTTGTAGCATCTTTTGCTCCAGAGAGTTTTTCCGCTGTACTTTCCGTACTTGCCGGTCTCTGCTCTTCCGCTCTCCTGTTCTTGTCTTTCGTATGTCCCGGTGCAGACGCTCAGCCCTCTGCTCCGTTACTGTCCCCATGTTACTGAATTTAATGATCTGTTGAGGTATCTGTCCCCTTCCAACTCTTCTTCCTCCTCAGGACTGTTTTGATATTTTTCTGTTTTAATTTGCCCCCTAAATTTCAGCATCAGTTTGTCCTAATGGGGTTTGGATTGGAAGGTCTGTGAGCTTTTAGTTGCTGCTAGGAGAGCACCGACTATGTGCGACACGAGTCTTCTCATCAATAGAACCACATTACACATGATGTGTCCAGAGTCATTCTGTCAAAATGGTTTTTGCTTATATTCTGTGAATCACCGCACTCCCCTGGGGCGCGCTATACGTTTGGCCAGTATTAAGAAAGACTCCTCTTTTCTGTTTTTTGTGTCTTTTTTTTTCCCTCCCGATCTATCTGTTAGCGGTGAGTCCTGTTCCCAGCCTCGATTCTTGAGTTCGGCCAAGAGCGAACGCAGAGCCAAACTCTTAAGCAAGCAGGCACTGAATAGTGGTCTCAGCGCAAGTACACCTGGGAGCAGGTCGGCCCAGAGGTGATACCTGTACGAGGGGCCGGGGAGGGGGTCTTGTTTCTCATGCCTGCACGTTTTGGGTCCTAGGTCACTTCAGGGCAGCGGTTATAGGGAAGAGCGCGGCACGTTCCTGGGGTGTCCCTGGCTGTTGGCCTTCTGGACGTGCTCAGGGGTTTACGTCTTTTTCAACGGTTGCACAGTCCCTCCTCTGCTCCCACCTACTTAACTGCCCATCTATCATCTCTTCTGATTTTTTTGAATACTGGTGTACGACAACACTATTTTTTTGGCACGCCGGTTCCATACAGAATGTTCATTTATTCTTGCCACACATAAAAAAATGTCTTTCTTTCTCTAAAGATGTCAAAACAGATTACCGGATGCCTTGCGTAGAGCACAGGCTGTGGTTGTCTGTGTCTTTCATTGTCTCCGAGCTATTTTACAACTTTGTCTGCAAAACTGATGGTGATGTCGATTATACGGGTCCATAGAAATGCAAATGATGTTTAACTGTTGGAAACTGACTGGGTTTGCATCTGTAATGTAAGTTCATTTCAGTGTTTTTGATTTCCTAAATACACGTGAGTTGATTGGATTCTTGAGTCAGCTGTGACACCTCATGGTTCTCTATCTGTTCCATGAATCTTGGTTGTGGGTCCATTTTATGTCTCTTTGAGTGTCATGACCTGACCTGTTAAAAATTATATTTTAGCAGTCCAAAATTTTACGTTTAAATTCTCTATCATGATTTTTATTTGGACAATACCAAAACTCTCCAAATAAAGACGGTGATTTGCGGTCATTGTCATGAAATGCAGTAGTTGCATTCTGTAAAGATGCTGTGCACGAAGACCAAGCTCACGCTCCAAGAGCAGACGAACGGACAGGATCCTGCAACCCTCTGCTCACAATGTGTTTGCCAACAGGTCAGTAATGAGCTTGTTCTATGTGGGTTTTCATTTAAACTCGCCTTATTTAACGTGTAATAGTCATGCATTGACATTCCTCCCAGCCCAGCAATATGATGCCCCAACAGTATTTTCCCGTCATGTTCACTTCCTCCTTCTTGGGTGAGATGCATTCTATGGTTGACCTTGAACCACAGAGGTTTGAACTGTGTGAGTCCACATATAACATGGATGCTTTTCAACAAACGCAGAATATATTTTACATGTATTTCTCTCCCTTATGGTTTTTTAATGACGTTTTCTTTTCTTTAGCTCCCTTTATTGTTAGAATAAAGTATATGGATACACATAACATAGCGAATAATGTGCTCTTTATCTCATCAGTAAGGCTTCTGGTCAACAGTGGGCTATTAGGAGTCACGCTTTCCGGAATCAAGAGTTATAGGAGGGGGATCCCTGGGTGGCGCAGTGGTTTAACGCCTGCCTTTGGCCCAGGGCGCGATCCTGGAGACCTGGGATCGAATCCCACGTCGGGCTCCCGGTGCATGGAGCCTGCTTCTCCCTCTGCCTGTGTCTCTGCCTCTCTCTCTCTCTCTGTGACTATCATGAATAAATAAAAATTAAAAAAAAAAAAGAGTTATAGGAGAATTTTCCTCTGCCTGGAGGGGTCAGCACACCTAACCTTCCTGTTGTTCAAGGTCACCTGTATTTCTCTTCACTTTATATCGGTAACACCTCAGCGCTACACTTGGAGGCCATTTTAAAGAGAAAAAAACACCAATGGAAAGTACAAAAATGTGAGAAACATGAGTCAGGAAGATTCAGGGAAGAGGCTCATCTACGCTTCATCCCTGAGATGAAACAAGAAAGCAAAGTGTTGCCTGTTAGACTTCAACTGAAAACATCACAAATTTTTCACCTGTGGGCGTCCACAAATGACAAGGCGGGCACCGTGAGAGGTATCGGGGCTTACAAAGACACGTGAGCAAGCAGGCACATCCGCAAGCATGGAAACCATGCAAAATGAAGTGGACGGCAGGCTCTGTACTCCTCAAGAGCCCACTGCCTTGTCTGGAGAGGTGCACAGACGTGGCCCCCTGCATTTCTTGGACTACAGCAATGCTTGACAGTTGAACAGCCTTCAGCACGGGACCTGAGCTCACCTCTATCCCTAGTTTGCTGTGTTTTTCTTGACTCAATGTTCAACTTTTGCATGACATTTTGCATCAACTGAGAACAACCTGTTTTTTTCCTCTTTATCCTCTGAATGTAGTTGTGTGTTAGCTTTTCTCGTTTTGAACCATTCTTCCATTTTTTAAATAAATCTCACTGATTCACATAGATAGATTTTGCTAGTTCCTATACCCTAGCATTTTAACAATATGGGACATTTATATTCATGACTGAGTTTGGCTTATATTTCTTTTACTCCTTTCAGAAATGCAATTGTGCTAACAATGTTACCCACAAAAAAAAAAAAAATGCCCCCATGAAATGGATTTGGGAGGTTTTCTAAAATTTCCATATTTGAAAGTATTTTAGAAAAAAAAGTCACAGAACTATTTTCCAGCATATATTTATAAGAATCTTTACTAGATTTATTTGGGGAGTGGGTGAAAAGAAGGTAGCAATTTGGTTAACTATTAGAGTTTCCTTAATTTTTTAAGTTTAGGTTTGTCCATTTCATCTGTTTAATTTTCAATAATTAAATCAACATAGAAAAAGTATTCTTGCCCCTTATTTATAAGACTAAAGTTATTACTATTATTTGAATCACTCTCCTGTAACTATAGTTTGCTGAGTTTTCTTTATAATGTTGTTTATTTTACTACTTTTGCTTGATATTCTAGAAGAATATTTCACTTGTCTTTCAAAGACTGTGGTTTTAAAAATCTGTTTGTTCATGTTTTATTCATTTCCATTCATGTTTATTAGTTTCCTTATACTAACTCCTGGGTGACTCTAATTTTTTCCCCAGTATTTTTAATGGAATGCCTGACTTACTTATTTTATATTTTTCCTTGATATAAATAATTTATTGTAGGTTCTATTTCCTTCTAATCATCTCTAAGTGTGCTCTACCTCACTTGATATGCAAGTGTTTCCTTGATGCTCTGTGTCATTTCTTTCACCAATTCTGGAGTGTTTTCCTTTTTAATAATAATTGTTTTGGCCATTCTGAAGAAGCTAAGTGGGCCTTCCTCACCCCCACTCTCCACCCTGAATTGGCTTTAATGTCAAGAGACCACAGAGCCACCAAGGGATGCAAAAAGTCTGTTACTAAAATAAGGGCTTTTTGGGGAGAACAAGGGAGACCTCTCAACACGGTCTGAAAACAGTTTGAGAGGGCAAAGGAAGGATATGTGCGGGGTTTTTACCGAGGGTCCCAGGAGTGAGAAAGAGCTTGGTGAGGTGAACTTCCTGTGGTGAGAGGAGAGGGCCGCATGCCTCACCCCCAGCGCGCACAGCAGGGGCACCAAGCGTGACAGGGAGGTTGTGCAGCAAAGGCTGTCTGCAGGCAAAACCCAAACGGAGCCCGCTGCTTTCTGACAATAACCCAGGCTTTGTTTAGAGGTCTGCTTATAGTTTCCAAAAGTAATGTAGCTTTCAACTGTATATTAATTGCTCATTTAAAATTTAATTGAATTATAATCAGAAAATTGTATCCATATTACATTATTTGGAATATATTGAGACTTCCCATGTGGTCTCCGTGTGATCGACTTTCATCAATGTTCCAAGTGCACTGTAAAAATAATAACGTCCATTTCTATTCATTCAACGATCATCTGCACATTTTCAGCATAAATATTTAATCTAGATCTCTCCCAAAATATAGGAAATTAAGAAAGCATTAAAATTTTATCTCCTCACTGCCAACGACCGAGTTTTTGGTATTATAATTTTAACCTGTTTTAAATATCTCTCTTCTCCACCTTTTACAAAAATATATGCTTAAAATGTAATGAACATTTTTCCAAAGTCTTTATTTCTTTGCTCAAAAATGATTGCACGCTATTTCCTCTGGCTTCGGTGGCCTTGTAGTTAAACTGCATCATTCAATGGTCTTTCAAATGGCATTTGTACGTAGAATCTCTTAGCTCCTATGCATCTCGCGCAGATGAGACGTACGTCCTTCCCGAGGAGTTGGGCCCCAGAGTGAGGACGGCAGATATCTCGAGCAAACCGTGGAGCCGCCACATGACCCTTCTGGACCATTACTTAGTAACCTGATGGGAAGTCTGGTGTTGCTCATGTTTTTTTCCCATTTTAGGTGTTTGGTTTTGGGGGTCTGTATGTGTATGTAGCTATTAACATTTTTCCTTTGCCTTTGATACTCTCTCATGTCACGATATGGTCTCTATAACCAGATATTTTGTTGTTGTCGTTGTTGTTTACCCTGTTTTAGACTTTGGGTAACTTTCGATAAGAGGGCTTACTTCTTCCTCCCTTCATTTTTGAACAACTACCATGAAGTGTATCTTACGATATTACTTATCCCTAAATCTGTGTAGAATTCTTATAAAATACATGTTGGGTTTTCTAGCTCCATTTTTCCTTTATATCACCTTCATATTTTCCATATTTTTTTCTCATTTGTATCAATTAGCTTTATCTGTTCTGTCTCACAAATTGCTAGTGTTTTCCAATAGCGGTTAATGGTCCACACTTCAAACCATTCACTGAGTTATTGATTTCAGTTTTATTTTTCCTTTCAAAAGCTTTTTATACCTTCCTTATAGCCCTTAATCTATTTTGATCTTGCCTTGTTTGCTTATTTTTTATAATCTATTTGAACACTGGAGACGACGCTTACTTTGATTTTTTCATTCATGTATATTTGGGGAGGGGCAATGTTATCTCAGCCTTCTTCGTGGTGGTGTATGAGCGCAGAGTTGGCAATCTGTGGCAGGCCCACCTCCTTGCACTAGCAGCCCCTGAAAGCTGAGGGATGGGGCCCCGCGAGCATTCCTATGTAGCGATGCCCATTGGCCCCCTCTGGGTTTTAGCAGTGTGTGAAGAAACATGGAACCCCCAATGGATTGATGATGGTTTCTTATTCCACTTGTGACACTGGGTATTTGGCAAGATGTTCTCACATTTCTAGATTTTGGTAGGAGTAATTTTTTTCTACTCTATATTTCCTACTCACTTCACAGAAAATGCAGAAGAACTGTGTAATTCTTGTCTTCATGTAAGTCTGTGAAGAGGTACAATGCAGACTATGTCTAGGGTGGATCTCAGAGCTGGAGCCTATAGCCAGTAGGTGACTCAAGTTCTGGAAACCCAGAAGACATTTTTAGGCTTGGATACCCGCCTCCCAGCTTTGATGCTAGAAGACTTTTTTTTTTTTTTGGTTTTCTAGTCATGAACATACCCATCCTTTGATGTCGAGGTCTTGACTCAAAAACTACATTTTTATTTTGTATGACCTAGCTTTGGCAATTTTTGGATGTCCCTGAGGGAAAACTGGAGAAATGATTCATTATGGCCTTAGTTTACCATGTCAGAAAAATACTTCCCTTTTGATCTAAAATCTTACTGATTTGTTTTTAGGCTGATTCTAAATCTAAGCCCATATAACTTCCACATATTACCCCATGTATATCATAAATGTAGAGATAGCTTCTATTTTACTTCATGCCTTTCATGTACCTGGAAGTGTTCATTCCAATACTTTCTTTGATCATTCTCCTTATGTTATTATTTTGGTCCCTTAAATACTGGTTGCTTGAGTTAATGTTGCCCTGATTGTCTGCATTTTAAATGGATTTGAATTTACCTAGCATAAATAAGTCATGCAATTATACAAAGACCCAGCTGGTATGGAGGAAATAGTATTTGCAAATACAATGAAACCCTCCCAATATCTTAGAATATAACTAGAAGTGGAGTTAACAAGTAATTAGCAGGCTTTGAAGTTACCTCATATAATGAATCATCTTAAAAGATTTATCTGCATAAACACAAGAGATATCCTATTTGAAGGTCTTAGAAAGTCCATCTTTTACTTTTGTAGAAATATAATTTGATTTCCTGTTTAAAATATATATAGAATGGTGAAATGGTTAACTTTCTGTCAATTTCATACAATTTCAAATGTGATTCATTTCAAAGCAAAATATCATCTCCTGTCCACAAGACATAATAAACACCTAATAAAATTTAATGAAATACATTACTTCCCATCACCATGTGATAATTGCTAAATTAACTGCTATTACCACTAAAATCATTTTCTTCATTTTCTTTTTACATGTTTCTATGGCTGATACTTGTCGGAACTTGACAATTTATAGTCCAGATTAAAATCACAGGAATTAGTTGACAGAAATTCAATTTTACTTTAAAATAGTTCAAACTGAGCTTATATATTATCAGAGCAGTAGAGATTATAAAGTTAGGTCTCAAACTTCTTTGACCTACAAAATGATTTATGCCAACATGTGAATTATAAATAATAGTGTTTGGGGAAAAGCCTTTATAAATCAAACTCTGGGAGAGGTTTAATAAAATCACATTCACATGTACAGTTATTGTGAGAAAAAAGGTAGTATTTTTCACCAAGACGAATATATATTTGAGCAAATAATTTTAAAAGTTATGTCTGGCTAATAGCTCACAGAGAGACATAAGCCAGAGCCAGAGGGAGAGAGGCTGAGGGAGGGCGCATAAGCTGACCTCATTTCCACCTAGGAAAAATGAGTAGGTCCTCAGCTGAACTTCTCTGCTCCTGACAATTCACACAGATTCCCCTTTACTCACTTCCCGTGGTTCTTCCAAGCCCTAATCTCTGTGCAGTTTTGTTAGATCCAATGCCAGTCTCGGCATTTCCTAGAGCAAGATCTCTTAAAAGCAGATGAATGGCTGTGATTTCATTCTATTTTTTTGCTTGTATGTTTCCATATCTGTCCCTTTAGACCTAAGAAATATGTTATCCTCTCTGTATCTCAAATAACTATTTTCTTCTGCACCTTTTGTTGTTGCTGTAATCATCAAACTTTATCTTTTACCTTTTAGCTTTCTAGTCCTTCCAACAAGGTGTCAATAAGAATCTAGATTAAATGTCCTCTCACATAGATCACCTAGAGTGATCTCCTTTATCCTGACCCAACCCTTTCTGATACCGAAATCTGTAGTGGAAGTGGTCTCAGGAAGAATGACCCTCAGAACAGGAATCTGGTGTAGGCTTGCTTATTGTTTGAACCTTCATGGCAACGGATGATGGATCGCACATTAAATGCTGGCCAGCAGTGGCCTCCCGATAATGTAAAGCATTGCCTGTGGTTGCATAGTTGGAGTGGCCTGTTGAGGGCTTTGGGGGGCCAGGGGTATGAGGTATTTACACCTGCCAGGACTGTGGGTGGAGATTTACATCCAAAGGCACTGACAACTGTAGGCGACCACGGGAAACACTAGCTGTCAGCTCAGAGCACAATCTGAACCAGAGAGTTTCTTTGGAAAGGCTGAAAGAAATTTCTTATTTCTTTCAACTATTGGGTAAATATGGATGAAAATAATCCCAGATCTAATTGTGTGTTTTGTAGAATGACAATGAAAGTGAGCTTGCAGCACCTCACGTATATCGTGTAACAATTAAGATACTGTTTGAGACATAAGGGGCCACTTAGCTTCAGGATGAGCTGTTGGGTGCCTGTGTCCTGGCATTCCTCCCCGGATCCCCCTCACCAGCAGGAGCAGCTCTTCACCTCTGTCTCAGCAGCTCTTCTCCTCCTTGCTGGAAGACCCTGTGACCACCCACTCATCTGAAGAAGCTTGGCTCAATGGTTGTGGAGTTGGAAAGAACAGCCATGTGCAATTCAACCCCAAGGCTTCTGTGGGAAAGAACGTGTGGACAGACCCTCGGACCATGGACTCCTGTCTCAGAGTTCCCATGGCAGAGGAAGCGTCAGGTGGACAAGGGGCATCATCATGTGGAGGTCAGTCCACCTCTTTGAATTTAGTTTGTTTCGCTTTCTAGTCATTTTACCTTGTTTTTCGTAGAAGCGTTTTGCTGTTGGAAAAGGAGCTGAGGGGTCGCCCACCTGCCCTGCATCTGAAAGAGCAGACAACCCACGTTTAAGTTCACATTTGATAATCAAAGTAATCTCTCTTTTACTTACATATCACCTGTCCAGTCTTTTCATTAGTACTTCCAGGGATGCATTCAAATTTCCTGCAAAATCCTGAGTTAGTTTGGGTACTATTCATTCTGTGCGGAAAACTATCCAATTTGTCCAGGATTCCATATTTGAGGATACAAAGCCGCTGTGTACAATATTAGCCTATAATGTTTAATCATTCTGTATCTGTGCATTATGTCTTCTTCATTCTTTTCTTTAAACTTTATTTATTTATTCATGAGAGAGAGAGAGAGAGAGACAGAGGCAGAAGGAGAAGCAAGCTCCCTGCAGAGCAGGGTCTTCTTAATTATGTTGTATGCCTTTTCATACTATACTTTCAGTCTTAAATAAGTTTTAAAAAGAACAAGTTTATATTTACTTACTATTTATACATTTTGTTCCCTAATTGGTTAAGTTCCTTTTTTTTCCTTATTATTTTCAACCTTCTAAACCTTTGCTTTATTCTGGTGATTATCATTCTGTCATATGTTGACAGGAAAAATGTAGTCTTATTCTTAAAAACTCATTGAAGTCTACACATTTTTTCAGTAACAGGTATTCTATTATTCATTGGATTCTGTGCCATTTACAATTTCAGCTTAATTTAAAAGAAAATTCATGGAAATTAAGGAGAATGTTTTAAAATTTCACAGTAGCTAAATATTTCTTGATATTATATTTGTATTTTATTATAGTTTTATTCCAAATGTCATCTCTAATGCTTCAAAATTTTACTTTGTCAGTGTTTAGAAAATTTTGTAACTTTTTCATGAACATATCAAGATCGATTTTCATTATTTGCAGAGTATGTTATTTTGCATAATTTACCAAGCCAGGTACTTTTATTATGTTCGAATCTCAGTATTCTTGTTAAGTTTTGGTTTATTATATCCACTAGACTGAAGAATAAATGTATGATTATAGTCTACTAAAATATTAACTATAAAATTCCCTAAGAATTTTTTTAAAGATTTTATTTATTTATTTATTTATTTATTTATTTATTTATTCATAGAGATGCAGAGAGAGAGAGAGAGAGAGAGAGAGAGAGAGAGGCAGAGACACAGGCAGAGGGAGAAGCAGGCTCCATGCAGAGAACCTGACGTGAGACTCGATCCCGGGACTCCAGGATCATGCCCGGGGCTGCAGGCGGTGCTAAACCGCTACGCCACCGGGGCTGTCCTTCCCTAAGAATTTATAATAAATTTTGCTTTATAAATTGAGCTGCCAGTTTTTAAAAAATCCAGATGGCTAATGTCTCCTTGTCCTCTCCCTTGGGCTATTTAATGTCATATGACATTATTATATAAGGTTTGTCTTTAAGTTATTTCATAAATTAGCCTTTCAGTGGCACCTGGGTGGCTCAATCAGTTAAGCGTCTGCCTTTGGCTCAGGTCACGATCTCGGAGTCCTGGGATTGAGTCCACATCAGGCCCCCTGCTCAGCAGGGAGCCTGCTTCTCCTTCTCCCTCTCTGTGCTCTCCCTTTGTCTCTCAAATAAAAAAAATAAATTAGATTTTTAATACTAAATTTCACCCTGTCTGATATTGCCAATCCCGCTTTTTGTTTCTTTGTTTGGATTTGATCAATCCCTACCTGTTTTTCAAACTTAATCTTTGCTTGAGGACGAAGTGTGTATGCATTCTATAATTTGTTCTTATTCCATTCAGCAGACTGTGTTTTAACAGAAAAATTGCACTTTTTCACATTGAGTGTGACCATTTATATACTTGATACGGGTCATTGTGTCTTATTTTTTGGTTACTTTGTTGCAAGTCTTTCCTTCCTTCCTTATTTTTTCCCCTTTGTTTGATTTTACTGATCTAGTTTTGTGCCTTTTACTGTGTTTGTGTATTTAACTGCCCTTATAGTTTTTGTTTCCTATCCAGAAGTTCTTCTGTAATATTTCTTTTTGCTAGAGGTTGACTTTTATCTTTCCAGATTCATGATAATATATGTTTCACTAGCTTAGGGGAAGGGACACCAGCCATTATCTGCACTGACATTCTCTCTGTGTCCAATGAAAGTAGGATATTTAAAAATCACTGTACCCACTCTGTCACCCAGAAAATGAAGCATTCATTAAGCTTTGTTTTCTGCTTCCTCGTTCTTCCCCCCAGCTGATGCTACATTTCCCTCACACAGTTTCTAGGCTACCAATCCAATGTTTGTTTCATTAGTCTTCTTCTCTACATGTTTCCTTTTCATCTGATGACCTACTAGGACTATTTATTATTTCACTACTTGTATATGTGATCATCATTGTTTTTATTCCATATGTATCATAGTTGTGTACATGAATGGGGGCTGAACTTTTCTTTCAGAGTCCAGATGATTTCATCCTTTGAAGTCTCAAAGTTTGCAGGTGAGAAGCCTATTTCACATGTTGCCAGGCTTAGCAAATAAAAATGAAGAATACCCAGTTAAATTTGTTTTTCTAATCAACAACAAATATATTTTTGGTTATAAGTATGTCTCAACTATTGTATAGGATATACTTGCACTAAAAACATATTATTCATTCTATACAGTGTTTGGAATAGACTTATATCAAAAAGATATTCATTGTTTATATAAAATTCAAATTTAACTGGTGTCCTGCCTTTTATCTGGTAACCTTACCATGGCCAGTCTAATTCATTTTTTTTCTCTTGTATATCACTTTTTTTCTGTTTGAAATCTCATTCAATATTCTCTTTAGCTTTGAAGGTGCTAATGTTGAGCATAACATGTCTGCAAGGTGAAACTTGTTTTGTTTCTACTGTTGTTGTTTTGTTTTGTTTTGAATGATCAACCTTGGGCAAAACTGAGGAAATCTTTCAAAGTCAAGACTGGCACCTGCTCCACACTTCAGCTTCAGAGATGCTCCTGTCCTGTGGAAACACCTGTTCAGGTGGATGAAGCATCTCCTTTCTTAGCCTGTCCATCCAGGATTTCTCCCTAACATGTGGTTTCTTCCAACTCTCACTTGTGACGTCTCTGCCACTGACCATCAAGCCCTCTGAGCCCTCGTGGACACTTCAGACAATATTTGGTCTTTTGAGTGCAGATCTCCAGTAGAAGAACCACTTACAGGACAGCCCTCTCTGCCCTGGGTTCTGCTCAGCTCTGGAAGCTCTGTGAATCAGGTAGTAGCCGGGATGTGCCTGGATGCAAAAGTTGCATTTGATGCTTCCATCATCTGAAAGGAACCCCATCTCTTGTGCCCGGCTGTAGGACATGTGAGGTATCACAGCTCTTCACAACTTTAGGGACAACATTGCCGCATGCCATATTTTCTTGTAACCATTATAGGAAGATGAAACTGCCTGTGTGGACTTCAAGTCAAGTCAGGTCATGTCCATCACCACACACTTGCTTTTTTATTGTATTGCTCAATCGGGAAACAAATAAAACACATGCTCTGGTTGCAAAGGGATGCTGTCCCCTGTATTTTCACAGCAGGGAATGTGTGCTCCTTTCTTTTCTGTTTTGCCTTTTATCATAGCTACGGTCTGCCAGTCCCCAGGTGATTTTTAAAGACCTGTCCAAGGCTAAGGCCTATACATTACTCATCTTCATCTTCTCCGTGGACACTGCAAATACAAGCTTCTTATAAATGTCTTTCCATTACTGTCACCTTAAGACGGCCTTTTAGGTATTTTTTTTCCTAATCAGCATTTTTAAAATCATTCCATGAAATGTTATTACCAATGAACTATATGCCCGCTTATGTGCTTGGTATATATCTGTGCTTTATACATGAAGAAGAAGGTATTTTTCACCCCTTGCGGGGGGCTGTCATCCCCCATAACCACTAGCCTTCAGAATCCAGCAGTTGTGGAACTTCTCAAAGACTTTGGGGTGGAGTTCCATCACCAAAGCAGCTGAGTGGAAGTGGGGACCATTGGGTGATCCCTGAGGAGTCTTTAGAGGTAGAAGTGGGGTTGGACATGATAATCCATCCCAACATTCCTAAATATTTTCATCTTTAAATTCCATTTTCTATCTTATGTCCAGGATGTTCCAGAATCTCAAATGTATTTGATAAAGGCCACTGATGAGACCTGAATTCATTCACGTACTAGACACTCCACTGGTCCATGTTTCAGCTATTGAATTTAATATATTTGATTGAGAATTTCTGATAAATCCATTTAAATTGATAATTTTTTTCCAGTTAAACATAACATTCCTTTACACCTTATGTGGCACCTTTATAATCCACATGTATCTCTAGCTTTCTGCCTCTTTTCCAGCATCATGTCTCAAGAGAATGTCTCTTGTGAACTAAGCTGCATTCTTGATCCATGTGGCAAAGAATTTGGTGGAATACAATTCCTATACACTCAACTGATTCGATAGTGAAGGCCACATTGAAATCACTGCACAGAGCAGAGAGCCAGCAGAAACATCCAGCACAAGCATGACTTCCAAAGTTGAAAACTTCAGACAGGACGCCTTCCCTGGGACGGTTGCGGTGACCGTGATACGTCAACAAATGGGCCTGGTGCTCTACATGATGTCTTACAAATAACAGATAAAAATAATGTCTTACATATATTTTATCTTATAAATGACACGACGTACTGTCCTTATGCTCACTTAGTGTTCTTTAATCATCTTGCGGGAAAAATAACTTTATCTTTAGTCACATGTTTGTGATTATTGGCATTATTGGCACAAAGCATATCTTAGGCTCTGAGGTACATATTTGGAAAGCAGTGATTTGCAAGACAGATTTAGACACTGCCCTCATGGTGATCCCATCCTAGAGGGATCTGGTAGGCAAATAAACAAACAGGCTCTGCGTGATGTGTATTATCACGTGTGTAATAGAGGACATTATGAGGAAGAGCATGGGGCTCATGATTTAGATCTGGATGAGCGTTAGGACTAATTTGAAATCTGAAGGTCATAAAACCTGAAAGCGACATAATTTTCTGCTCCCGAGTTAAACAGTGATGAGACTTGGAATAATTTCCTGTGTCTATAAATGCAATATCTTGTATCTGTGTTAAAACAAAACAAAACAAAAAGCCCCGCTGAGGCCAAGCAAAACAAATTTAGCTGCTCTCTCCATAAAATATTTCATCCAAGAAGATAAGACCGTAGGAAAACAAATGAGGACAGCGTATATGAAGAGCTTGTTCATCAGGTCCGATCTTGGAGGAGGAGGGATTGAAAGGAGTGGGAATCAGAACTTCCCCAGGTGGTTTAGCTGATGGGACTTGATGTTTGATTACACGTTTAGGGCGAGGGTAGCAGCCTCTTTTGTCCTGGACACACCACACAGGTACAGGCCCATCTCTCACAGGGAAGTATTTGGAGGACAGTCTCAGGAACTCCACGAACAATCCCTTCATCAGAGATTGTCCCTGATGACGCAAGTGCTGCTCTCAGCTCTCAATTGTCCCAGATTTGTAGCTGCGATGAGTTCTATTTGCCATCGGGCTTTTATCTAGCTGAAAAGTAGCAGTGGCTCCTTCTTTTAATCAAGGATTCACAATCAAGGATTGTGAATTCAGCAAAGAACACCTTGCTCAGCTTTGGAGAAAAACAAAAGCAACAAATAACAATCCTCGAGTTCAGTTTCTTACCGAATGGTTGTATTTCTCTGAAAGGTTAAGTTGCGGAATTTAAAAATCAGTTTAAACCGCTTTCAGCATTTTATCTCATTAAACTCTCCCACAATTGGTTCACATGCTCAAACACACTCCACTGCCATTATACCTGATGTGGTCATCAAGGCAGGATTTTTCAGGATTTGTATCACCAGGTGCAATCAACTTAAGTCACCTCACGGTAGCTTCTCATTTCCCTTCTGCTAAATTGTGCTAAAATACTTGAGAGCAATCCCTATACAGTTTTCGGATAGGATTTTTTGGTACACACCGTGCGTTACATGAGCATGCATTTCCTGGAGAGCACAAACCGTGCGCACTTTTGTATGTTGTCATACTAATTAAATTTAGTGTTTGCCTAAAATAAAGATCAAATTTCCTGGCGACATTCCTGGAGACTTCACTTCTCTGCATGGATTTCAAAACTGCAATTGAGAAGATTAGAACGGATGGTAATGATGTTCTGTAAATATATATAGGTCAGTTCATGCAGGTGTCTGGTATAAAGAGTGGAAGCAAATTAAAAATACTTGCTTTAAAAATTATAATTATTTTAAAATGCAGACGTGGATAACCACTCGTCCTCTCTAAGAGATATATCGGGGATCCCTGGGTGGCGCAGCGGTTTAGCGCCTGCCTTTGGCCCAGGGCACGATCCTGGAGACCCGGGATCAAATCCCACGTCGGGCTCCCGGTGCATGGAGCCTGCTTCTCTCTCCCTCTGCCTGTGTCTCTGCCTCTCTCTCTCTCTCTCTCTGTGACTATCATAAATTTAAAAAAAAAAAAAAAAAAAAGATATATTGCCCAAGAAGAGTTTCCATGAAAATAATTACGGGTACCAAGCATTGTGTATATATTTTCTACTAAGAGCTTTTCAGCATTTTGCATTTAAATGGAGATCAAATGTAATGTATGTAAGCATGTGTTCTAACGCCTGGCACTTTTAAGTACCTGGTAAATGTCTGATGTTTTATTAGTATAATGGATGGTCCCATTTAATCTCACAAGAACGCTATGAAAGAAGACCTGTTTAAGGCACGAGGCTGGGTGCTCCAAGGGGCGACGTGCAAATGGTATGGGGACGCGGTGAGGCAGCAGCCTCGGTGGCTTGCGGTTCCGGAGGGAGAAGCAGGGAAGGCCGTGGCTCTGCGTCTCTCCCGTTCCCGGCCTGCCTTCCCCAGCTGGCAGAGGCCCTGGGACGGAGGCCGTCCCGGCACCACACATAGCGCACTCCTCTCTGCTTGGCACCATTCCCTGCATCTGCAAGGGACAGGTTTGCTCTCCGTGCCTTTGTTCTTCTATGTTTTGCTTTGTTTTTTTCTCTCTCCTCCTTTTCCTCCACCCCCTCCTTCGTTTTTATGTTCAGTATTAAGGTCAGTACATAGCAGGGATTCACTTTTTAAAAAAGAATTAAATTAGTTTTATCAAAACGTTGGACAGAGGCTTGCAATTCTCAGTTCTGCGGTCCCCTCGCACTGTGCAGACACATTCCCTGGACTATTGCCACAGGACACGGAGTATTAGACTTGGCCACTGAAGCATAATCCAGGAGGGAGACGTGCTCCTACAACCTGGCAAGTCTCTGGCCAAAATGACCCAAACTCCTTGGATTGAACTAAGCCTCCATAAACCCACAGCAATATCGACACTTCAGGAAACCAGAGAGGGAGGTGGAATGAGATCTTTAAAAAAAAGAAAAAGAAAAAGAAAAAGAAAAAGAAAAAGAAAAAGAAAAAGAAAAAGAAAAAGAAGAAAAAGAAAAAGAAAAAAAAAGAAAAAGAAAAAAGTCTCTTTATAAAAGAAGGCCAACACACAAATACACAAGGAGTAAAATAATTAAAATATCATCACTTTGCAAGCACTACAATAACAGACTCTTTCAAAGATTATCGATTCAAGCTAAAATTATTAGGTGAAAGAGTGTTTGCTTGAGAATGAACTATTAACACAATATCAAAATACCATCCAGCAGATGAATTATCTACAAATGGAAGGGTACCTTTTCAATAGACAAATGTGTCAGGGAACACACTGACCAAGCCATTGGAGGACAAACAGACAGTATGTACCCCTGATCAGATGCACAGAGCAGACAACGCTCTAGCTAGGTGGTTTATTTATAAAGCGTCTGACCAGGACAGATGAGAAAATAATCAGAGAAATGCAAATGTGTAAAAATTGCAAAAGACAAAATTACCTGGTCTGGTTTGACCTTATCTTATGAGAGATAAAGAGAGAGAAGGATAGTCTGTAGATCAAAGTTTAGGAGATTGAATAACAAGCCTAAGATGGGATGCTTCATGCTTTCTTTTTTTAAACACATTTGACAGACATTATTAATACAATGGGGAGATTCAATGATAGTTTTATATTTTTAATGTTAATATTAAATTCATTAATATTTGTGCTAATTAATTAGATTTATTATTTGATAATAATGTTGGGTTGGAATTATGTAAAATGTTTATCCTTAGAAAATGTATGCCATAGTGTTTGGGCACATAATGTCATGATATTTATACATATTGTCCAATAGTTGAGCAAAAGCTGCAAAATTATAACTACAGTGATCTAGGTAAGGCCACTGTACAATTATTTCAGTACACAGGTAGGTTGAAAGTTTTAGTGAAGTGATGGGAAAACTTACAAAGAATTTTTTTACAAGAAAAGGGCATGCTACTGGTAAGGAGAAATGTTTTTAAATATAGAATTAAGTAAACATTATCTTAATAAATTTCAGAATAAAAAAGTGAAACAAAGTTCTATATCTGTAAATTTGCTAAAATATTCAAGGTATACTTTTAAAGTAAAGGAAGAAAAAAGTCTGTGTAGTCAGTATGGTTATATTTATGTATACAAAAAAAAATAAAACTAACTTCACATTTTACTTTTATTTCCATTCCCAAGTAGTCTTTCTCCAGAGGAACACTCCAAAAATGGTACCCAGTTCTTAAGTGGGATAAAGGGAAATGGATTTGTACAGAAAGAGCTTAGAGGCAGGTATTTATTTTTGTAACTTGCTCGTCTTTATCAGATGCTTGTATTAAAATGCATTAAAATCTAAATGATTTATTTTAGTGTAATCACTGTGAAAACTTTCAGAATGCCTTAAAATAAATCCATAACTAAATGTATTGTGTATAAACTTCAGAAAATCTTTAATAAAATAAACCACATATGCAAAGTTAGTAAAGGAATGACAAACTGAAGGCAAGTGTCTAAACAAGAAAGAATATATTCAAAGTGTGTGGGAAAGATACCAAAAAACTAGGATTTTATAATCAGCTAAACTGCTATTGAAGGCAGAAGGTGACATGCAGACATTTTTAGACCAATGGAGACCCCTCCAGTGAAAAGAATGTATTGTATCAGCAAGGAGAGATGTACACACTAAATGTACAGGCACAAGATTGAAAGAAATGCCCGAAAATATACCAGAAAGCTTGTCAATCTCACTAATATTGATCATAAAAATGAGGAGAGAGATGGTAAGTCAAAAAAAGGAAACTGTTTTAAACACATGTAACCACATAAATTATAAAGTTCAATAAATAAATCAAGTAAGCCCTAGTGCTTGGCCTGGTATCGGTGCTTAATACCTTCATATACTTCAAGACAACTTGCTTAGTTGTTTAAAAATTAAAGGCAATCGAGGCTTTGTTATGTGATCTCGAGGGAAGTCTGTTCGAGGGACGCCGCAGCCACTAGCCACAGGTGGTCATCGGAGTCCTTGGGACGCGACGTGCCCGAATTAAGAGGTGCCTTACGTAGAAAACACAGATTCCAAAGCCTTAACAAGATAAAACTAGCAAACGGGAAGATATGTTTTATGAAATGAATTTGTCTTCGCTTTCCAAGAAGCACAGACCAAGCAGCCTTCCCTGTAACGTGGAGAACGGAGTAACGCGTGGACGGAAGCAGCGCTTCTCAGATTGCTCGGGTTCCAGACTCCTTTTCAGCTTTAAAAATTATTGAGGACCTCAAAAGGTTTTGTTTATGTTCCTCATCTCTTTCAACATCTGCTTGTATGGAAAATTAAGAACATTTACAAAATATTTGTAATATTTTTACAAAATTACAAATACATTTGTAAATGTATTTGCAAAATATTTGTAAAATTTTGTAATAATACATACGTGTTATATATTTAGATACAAATGCCACATGTTAGCACACATAGCAGAGCTTTACAAAGACCATTTTGTAAAGTTTATCTTTTCAAAATAGAGAAAATGGGGCTGCTCAGCAATTTTGTGATTCTCCTAAACTTGGGGGTTCCCCGAAGGCCGAGGTGCCCCCCGCCAGCGCCACCGAAAGCCCCGCCAACTGAAGCACCCCCTGGAAGGAGTAGAGTGACCTCGGGGTGTCTTGGAGCCGCTTTGAGGATCACTGACCGTTAGAGTTAAAAATAAGGTATTTGGTCACCCCTCGGGAGAAGCCAGGCCTTGTGCAACACAACCACAAAAAATGACGGGTTGACTTTATCAGTGTTCATCATGCCTCCTTTGTCCTTACAGGGAGTTGGAGGATAAAATTCCCACCAGAAAGTGTTTCCTCCTACCACTGAAATACAATTCGTTATCCTATAGCAACAGATCCTCGGTCTACTTATATCTGTGAGAAGTGCTTGGACAATCAGAAGGTGAATATTTTTTTTTTGAAAATTCCCATGGAAGTACTGCCTACCAAGAGGAGGAATAAATTTTACTGGAAGATTAATACTTCCAATAATAATGATAGTATCACAGCATTATAGGAAAATAAGGCAGGAAGTCAACTCGGTATGAAATGGACCGCACATCAAAAAACTTTCCTTTCTAAATGTTCTTTTTGCTAAAATTTAAAAGATATTTCTGTTTGTATTATGCATTTATAAGAAAAAAATAGTAAGTTTTTACAAACTGCATATTCTTGGACATAGGCAATCACATAACCGATTAAAAGTAAAGAAAATCAGTTGAGAAGAACATGTAAGACATTTGTCTATCATAGTTCCAATTTTTCTTTTCTTTTCTTTCTTTTCTTTTCTTTTCTTTTCTTTTCTTTTCTTTTCTTTTCTTTTCTTTTTCTTTTTTTTTTTTTTTTTTTTTTTTGCGTTTAAAAATATATTAAGGAGAAGAACGAAAGCAACAGATAAGATTTTAGAGTCTGGCATCTGGGCTCATCTGCACTTAACCGTGCACTAGGCATGAGGACATCACGGAGAATATCTCATCCATGTTAAAGAGGAAGCACTTTTCCTTGTCAATTAGGGTTTTAATCAATGAACTATAAACATCCGGTGGTTCACAACTCCCTTCACTCAAAACTATACTCTCGCTTTTCAGCCTTTTTCCCCCATCAATTTTCCAGAAGGTCACAGAATTTCTATGATAAAAATATCTTGACTTGCTAATGATATTGTTTAAAAAATCATGGAAAACAGTGTGATGGTTTGGAGAGTAAAAGTCGTGCATCATTAGCTGTTTACATAGTTCGGTGGCTTCTCCATAAAGAATGACGTATGTGCTTCAAACAGCATGCAGCTCCTAAAATATGTAAAACATGATGCCTTTTGTTATTACCCTGTTTAAAATTGCTATCGTGCTGTATTAAGTGTCAAATAATATTGTACGGCACCATGGAAATATTAGTGGAAACTTTTTTAGAAGTGAGAGAGCCCTGGTAACTGGAAGGCTGAGGTTTTCTTATTTATTCTCTTTTTCTGTTCTACTGGGAGTTCACCGGCAAATTCGATATTTATTTTTGAAAGATGCATCTAAATGTATTACATGAAAAAAGATCACACTGGATTGAAAGGGATGTATAAAGATTGCTGACAGAGCTAGCGTGCTGTGTAGGAGCAAGCCCGGTTTCCGTGGCCGGGTGATCCTGGGTTTCAGTCTCGGTGTGCACGTCAGAGTGGGTGGTGTCCTGAGTCAGCTTCAGGTGCTTCACGTGTGAAGGACAAATAATGATAATAACCTCATAGGACAGTTGGAATTAAATGACGGTCGCTGCATCAAGGGCCTGGGATACACTGAGCAGTGAATAAAAATTACCCCCCTCCTTACTGACTTCCTCCTCTGTTGATTTATACGCAGCTGAGTATGTTTGAAGGAAGTCGTGGCCCTAAATTGTCCCTTTTTTCTAATTAGAACAATTGTAAGGAAAGGATTCTGGGCTTGCACATGATCCCCAGAACTCGGTTTAAGACCTGTTTCAAAAATAGACCTTGAACTTCCTCTTCCCTAAAAAGGGGTTTTCCTCGGGAATTGGAGAAATCCCACAACCCCTGGACTGACAGGGGGTTTGCGTCTCTGAATTGGATTCTGGAGGCAAGCTGGGGCTCTGTCATTGCTGCAGAGAAACAAGGGACCCGGGGTTCAAGCTCCAGCCAGGGACATGGGGATCCACACGGGAAGGCCCCTGGGATGTCTCTGACTCATCGGCCCTCTTTGGGGGAAAGAAAAACCCACTGTAGAGAGGACACAAGGCCAAGAACGAAGTCTGAAGTGGACGTGAAGAGTTAATTTTCAAGGATTCAGGGACATTTTGTCACCCGGTCACTCTGTCCTATGAGAACTCATTCTCTGGAACCAACTAATGGGTTTACCAATCAGGGGTCCTGCGGAATGTGTGTCAGTGTGAGCATGTGTATGAGCATGAGAGTGGGAGTGGGAATAAACGTGTGTGAGCGTGTGTGGGTGTGGGTGAGTGTGAGTGTGCATGTGAGAGATTGTGAGCATGTGTGGGTGTGAGACTGTGAGCGTGTGTGGGTGTGGATGAGCGTGAGTGCGAGCATGCATGTGAGCGTGAATGGGTGTGGGATTGTGTGTATGGGTGTGTGAGCATGTGTGGCCGTGGGTGAATGTGCATGTGAGCGTTCGTGGGTGTGATTAAGTGTGTGTGGGTAGGTGAGCATGTGTGGCTGTGGATGAACGTGAGTGTGAGTGTGCATGTGAGCATGTGTGGGTGTGAGATTGTGAGTGTATATGGGTGTACGAGCGTGTGTGGCTGTGGGTAAGTGTGCATGTGAGCGTGCGTGAGGTGAGATTGTGAGCCTGTGTGAGTGTGAGATTGTGAGCGGCCATGGGTGTGAGATTGTGAGTGCACATGGGTGTGCAAGTATGTGTGGCTGTGGGTGAGTATGAGATTGTGAACACGCATGGGTGTGAGATTATGAGCATATATGGGTGTACAAGCGTGTGTGGCTGTGGGTGGGTGTGCATGTGAGCGTGCGTGGGTGTGAGATTGTGAGCCTGTGTGTGAGATTGTAGTGTGTATGGGTGTACGAGTGTGTGTGGCTATGGGTAAGTGTGCATGTGAGCGTGCGTGGGGTGAGATTGTGAGCTTGTGTGAGTGTGAGATTGTGAGTGTGGATGAGTGTACGAGTGTGTGTGGCTGTGGGTGAGTGTGAGATTGTGAGCACGCGTGGGTGTGAGATTGTGAGTGCACATGGGTGTGCGAGTGTGCGTGGCTGTGGGTGAGTGTGCATGTGAGCGCGCGTGGGTGTGACCCGAGGTGCCTTCCAGGGATCCCTCGTTGGCCACCGGGCCAAGCACAGGGCCGAGTGGCAGGAGAGGCGCCTCCCGCCCGCGCCCACACTGCGACCGGCAGCGGGTCCCCGCCGTGCGCCTGTCCCCACGGCCCGCCCGGCCGCCGAGCCTCACTCACAGCCCTTGTCCAGACGCAGGCCCAGGCCGGGGGAGGCCACGGCCACGTTGCACACGCCTCCCCAGCGTTCTCCAGTCAGAGCGTTAATCCAGCTGCCCACACGCTCCCGAGACCGCAATTTCCTTAAGGGCTGGGGGCGCAGGTACTTTATTCTTCATTTTCGGTCACATGGTAGGAGCTCAGATTTTTTAGGGAAAATCCGTCCTGTTGACGTGAAAAGACAAGTATTAGAACGAGAAGCACAGTCTCTGTTCTCTTTGTGTTGCTCAGGCTGAGGAAATGGGATGCGCGTGAGCACGGGCACAGGGAGGCCTGCGGGTGAGCACGACGGAGCAAGTGTCCTCAGGCGCGCCTCAAGGTCATCGCAGCCGCCGGGGGCTGAGCATCGCGGCCTTTGTCACGCTCACACCCGCGCAGCCCGTGGCGGGGTCCGAGGCAGCAGAGGCCACTGTCCTGCGTTAAGTCCCTGGAGACGCAGCCCCACGGCCGCCGCACCTGTGCTCCCACCTGGCAGGCCCCGGGGTGCCAGCGGGCGGCTCCGCGGCCTTGGTCTTGCTCCTGACGTGCCCGCTACCCCCCTCCGTGGCAATGGGTTCCCTCAAAGAATCAGGGGGACTCCGAATGCCCAGAGCGCGGGGCTGCCCCTCCTTCCCATGGCCGCAGAGCTGGTTTTGCCGTAGCTACAATCCCCTTCCCGCTGTGAGCTGTCTGGAAAGGGGCTCCCAGGAGGTGCCCACCGGGCTGCTCAGGCCCGAGGGACACCGGCCTCCTGGGGACGCTCACATCCACCCCTGGACTTCTCTGTTCGTCAAGGTCTCGGAGACGACGGCGAACGGGAGGTGGTTCTTAGGGTAACAGGAGGCATCTCGCTCTACACGTGCTCCTCTCCCGGGGGAAAGACAGATCCGCGTTGTCACAAACATCACCTGCAAGAGAAAACATGTGCAAATGGTGCATGCGCTCCTGAGTGAGGACACCTTAAGGGTACCTGACGTTAGAGGAGATTTTTGTGGGACTGTTCCTACCCTGCTTAACATAGTCCTTGTGAGATTCGTTCTGAGCGGGAATGAGGGTCTCACAAAAGTAGTTTCCTGGCCGCGCCTTGCTTTGCGCCGGTGGCCGCGGGGTGCGGTGTATGGAGCCAAGACAAAGTCTCCACATCGCTCCTGCTTGCCGTTCCCTATTGTGTGGTTCAGTTTTATGGGATTAGACTTGGCCAAAGAATAGAAAGAAGAAGGATATAGTTCAAATGGAAATATTTATTCTAGATTCCCGGATCTGTCTTTTAAAGATGAGGTCTTGCATTTTTCTCTTTCTATCAGCTAGGGAGACATCGAGGAGGACGGAAGGATTCAAGCCGAGAAGGACGCTTGATGAATTCTGTGGGTTTACCATCTGCAAGTCCCTACTGACCACTTTTGCTATATTATCTCAATTAAGCCCTGTCGCAACACACTAAATATAAGTAACATTAACTATTCTTTCAATAAATAAGGCAATCAGATTCCAGAAAGCCCATGAAATTTGCTCAAATGCTGTATTAGCCGGGGGACCAACGCTCACGCCCCTAAGCACTACTTTATATTAACACCAGTTTTGCCTTAGGAGTTTTTAACCTCAAGAAGCTGAACATGTCAGGTTGGGTTTCCATAAGGAGATCTAAGGGTAAACAGACCATCAACGCGACTTGTGACATGCGTCCTGGTTCCAGTAAGGAGAGAAGTCTTCTCTATAGTTCCGTCAGATTTAAATGTCTAACGAATGTAGTCGAATTTTCAATAGTTCAGAAGATCGGATGGGTAGAAAACCCCTTTGTGAGTCCCGATCTTCCAACTTTCCTACACCACCACGTTTGGATTTACTCACTGCTTGTCCTAAAATACTTAGCTCTCACACACGCCAACTCTTGGATCCTGCGACTCCCCTCTCTTCCAAGCACCGCGACCCTTCCCGTTCAATACTCTGAAATCCTCCCCACCAGCCTGCAGGCGGCTGGGGCTTCGCCCACGTGTGCCTCAAGCTGTAGCACCTTGAGAGCCCCACTGTGTCACCCACCTGCTTAGACTGGAATCCTTGGAATCTTCCTCCCTTGGAGGCCAACCTTGGGGATCGCATTTGACATTGAGTTCTCCGTGCCCACAGGGTGGTTGGATCAAAGGATCTCACCAAAACGTTCATTCCCTGAACTGCTCAAAGAAAAATTCATCTGGAGATTTCTAGAAGATCTGGAGAAATGGATTCTAACTTTAAATTTTCCATGCCTTTTTTTTAATGTGAATTTGAGTGAGTCAACTCACTGAGTAGCATAAATTCTTGTTTCAATTTTTATCAGACTGATGCATGTCTAATATTAAGAACTTCATTAATAGTGATACTGATTTATCGTTAAAAAACTACAGCTCTATTTTTCCTATTATTTCTCACCCCTCCCATTCACAAGATGCAACTGTATTTAACAATTTCCCTGAACTCTCCAGTGGTTACCTCCATATTCATTAAGAAAAAGAAGAAAAAAAAAAAGAACCTCCTTATGCTATTCTTTGTAGATTTATCCATTTGGAAGCCACCTGAATCTCCATGCAGAGTAACAGTTGGTCTCAGGCAGGTCCGGTGCTTTGCTCGCCCTCCTGACATCACGGCGTCACGCGCTGGTTCGACCAAAGCCGGCGTTTCCTTCCACTGCTCAGTCTAGTAGCAAAATTGCCTTCACTTCCCTGAACTTATTTCCCTTGCATTAATAACCATCTTATGTTATTTGCCGCTTTGTTGTCTGCGTACTCCGCTATTTCACCTCCCACAGTTTCCATCCTATAAAATTGCATTTTGCGCGCAGCCTTTCCCCTGAATTCCCATCTCCTCGTTTCCATCCTGAATGGTGATTTCATAGGCTTTCTGCACAGCCAGCAACGCTCAGCTGGACCCAGATTTCCTGGAGCCACCATCTTCCTCTTCCTTGGATTACATCTTTGTCTTGAGAAAGCCCATCCTCCACGCATTTGCAAATGCCCATACTCAGTCCAGAATTCTGCTGGGAATCCTCTTCGTTTCTATTTTTAATTAGGATCCTAACAAATCGTGTGATATCTCTCTGGGAAAGCTGAAGTTTTATCTACCTATCTCTGCAAGTTCTTTTTCTTAAAGATCTTATTTATTTATTTGAGAGGGAGGGGGAGGGAAAGCAAGAGAGCAAGAGCATGATGAGTAGAATCTCATTTCATTTTAATTTCATTATTTAAATTTGAATGCCATGCAATTTAAAATCAGTTAGCTCTTTGAATAAGTGGGACAAGTACTGTGGTCTTTAAAGAAAAAAAATAATAAAAGAAGCCAGGGTCATGGGCCAATAGGAAAGAAACCATTCTTCATAGACCGTCAGATATGACAAAAACAAAATCCTTGCCTTACTCTCAGTATACTTGGAAATTATTCTGAAAGTCAGGCATTTCTTTTCTGTTGGGAAGTAATTGCGTAGTTGTGACCTGAGCATAAGATGGGGAAAGTTATAAATTGGCAAAGGAAGAGGCTGTGTAAAGAAAAAAAAAAAAAAAAAAAATCAAAAAAAAAAAAAAAAAGGAAGAGGCTGTGTAAGCTTGAGCAAGGCTGGAGTGGGGGCTTCCCTCATCACTGTTGAGCGCTTAGACACGCGTCTCTAAATCATTCTGTCGCTTTCAATTTTGCGACAGTTGTGGCCGGGAACAAGGACTTGTCGTCACTCTGTGGGGCTGAAGAAGAACCATGCATCTCTGGGTATTTAGCCCTTCAGGCCCACAAGTGATTAATATTAAACCTTGCAGCCCATATTCCTAGTGTGAGGAATATTAAGAGTGAAAATTAAAAAAAAAGAGAGAGAGCCCAAGTTGAAAGCTCTGCCCACCACACCCTGCCCTGCCAACCGAATGTAGCCGCTCTGCTGAGACACAGACTGAAGTACTGAAGTACATCCTAAACCCGGTGCTTGGAAGCAGGGAGTGTGTTTCAGTGACCTCCTGAACGCTGGGAGGAAGGAGGGAAACTTTAAGGGTAAAGTAACTTAATTGACTCCGGAGGGAACGCATCGAGCGCGGCCTTCCAGCACGGCAGCCTGCAGGGGTCTGGTAGGAACATCTTTGAAGACAACTGGCTTGCTATGAGGCCTGGCATAGCACCTGCTGAATCTGGCTTCCATCCGGTTTAAAGTCTTCCAGAACTAAAACGGATTAGCCTTTCAGCTGGCAGGCAGAGTGTGAGAGCCCGGCGAGCCCCCGACCGCACTGCTGCGCAGGCGGCGGCCCCCAGCCACGGGCGGGCGCTCAGATGAAACGGGGCTGGGAGGTGCTCCTCGGCGGGGGACAGGCTTTGTGCTGCGGCGTGGAGGAGGCACGTGGATCATTTCGGTGTCTAGGCCACTATTCATTCTTATTCGGCTTGCAGGACGCTGATTGCCACCCGCACAGTCTTTGAAAGGCTGTGCCATGAAAGCTGGTATCCAAACACCCTTTCCCTAGTGGTGCCAGGGGAGGGAGGGCCGTTTCACTTCGCTTAGGGGAGAAGCCCTAAAAACATTCCTGTCAGGCTCTGAATGTCAGCTTCCGACTTGACCAAGTTCTGACCTTAAAGCAATTAAAAAATATATATTTTCAAATATCTTGTCAGGTATCAGCTGGGATAAACCTTATATATTTTTGTTGGCATTGACCAATCCCTTGATGTGTGAGGTTTCCCCAAAGAGGGTGAGAAGGATATTACCTACCCTATTCCCAAAGATCTCCAGAAATTAAAAAACAAAAAAACAACAACAACAACAAAAAAAAACGACTCAAGACAAATCCCCTGATTGCTGGCCCATTTTGGTTGGTCCCTCCGGAGTACAACCTAAAATTCTGTCCAGCCACATCTAGCAGCATAGGGGGTGCATTTTCTGTCAGATTTCCCCGGTTCCTGTCTGCAGGCTCTGGAGCCAGTGTCCTCACAGGTCCCATCCTGGCCCCCCAGAAATGGTAGAGGAGGAAAAATAATTTTCTCTGTCCCCTTTATGGCTATGCCTGGCCCCTTCTGCTCTAGGACAGCCCCTAAAGGATGCATGTACCCAGCTTAGAAGTGCTCCCCGGGGGCCCCTGTAATTCACGACTCTCCTTGCTACCGTTAACCTGCTCGTGCAGCCTTAAAACAAAGCACCATTTGAGTCACGTGAGGCCCATGCTGGACCCAGGCCAGCTAAAGGCAGACCCAGTCTGACCCCAGGACCCGTCAGTCCAACCCCATCCAGAAAAACGGATGCTCAGGTGAAGTCTGAAAGCTTTCACACCAGAGCTGCCGAGCTCGGAGGTGAGCGAGGCCCCTGCAGCCCCTGGGGCGGCTGCAGGAAAGGTGAAGTCCTGGGGCGCCTGGGGACCTCCGCCGGCTTGCTCCTTGCCCCTTCCATTCTCTCCCTGGCGCTAGAACAGCCCTACGTTTTTAAGAGTTCATTTTGGCAAAAATGGCTTCAAATCAGGCAGCATCTAATCTAGCATATGGAGGGAAGGAAGGACTTTCCCAGGGAGACGGGGAAGCCATCCCAGGCAGAGCGTGGGCAGGTTCCTACAAGGTCACCTCCTTCATGGGGCGGCCGCCGGCCTTCGTCGAGGTCCCCCATGGCTGTGATCAGGAGATCCTGCTTGGCTGGCTTACGGCTCCGTTTTGGGGAGGGCCTAACTATAACTACGTCTTGGTTTGATGACATAGGGCTTAGCATGAGCAACTCCATTTTGGGCCTGTTGTCTTGCTTTTAAGACTCTCCTATGACTATACATGATTTTCATAACGAGGACGCGTGTCTAGGTCATCCTCAGTGCCCCTGTGCTAGTTGGCGGGTACAAACCAGTGGCTTGGAATCGAAACATGTTGTCTCGCACTCTGAGGCTGGGCCTCTGGGACCAGAGGGCTGACGGGCGAAGAGCCTGAAACTCCCTGAGGAAGGGGCTCCTTCCTCCCGTCCTAGCTACGCGAGGCCCAGCCACCCCTGCCTTGCGGCCCCATCACCCCGTGCCATTTGTCCCATCATGGTCCTTTTGTGCAGGCCTATGTCCTCAGGCCCCTCTTGTTAAGGATTTCACTCCTGTCAGTGACGGATCACCCCAAAGACCACATGTTTAACTTGATCACAACTTAATAAGATCACATCCTCAGTTGCTGGGGGGAGAGGATTCCCACAGGTCCGTTTTTGGTGGGACACAACCAAACCCAAATGGCAACAGGTCTTAATTCTGAAAACAAGAATAGAAAGGTGAATTGACATGTCAGTGTCTTAGCTATCCCGCAACTGGAAAATAAATTTCTTATACAAACATCTCAATGTCACGAATGTCTTCCTGATTTTTATTTGCGTTAAATGGACAGAATCAGGAGTTATTTATTGCTTCCTTTCTAAGTCACATAACAATAATCAAATTGCTAGATGTTTCTCGTCATCCTAGTTCTCTCTCCTGGCTTTCATGTAACAGGAAGCCTTTAGCCAACACATTTTCTTCATTGATGTACCAGGATTCTTATATTCTGTGGCATAAAATGACGATTTTCAATTACCAAAAAGTGAAATACGACAGCTTAAACAAAGATGCGTAATCGAATAAGAAAAGGCCCACCACAGCTTTCTGCCATCACATTAATTAAAAGCCTGTTTCTATCCTCTTCAACACTGCTCTACGGCCTTAGAGCTACCTAAAGTCTCTCCTACGCTTTTCCACAAGGACCGTATTATGGCAAAATTACCGTTGAAACGGCTTGCTCGGCTAGCATGAGTTCCCTTCTCCTCGTCTGTGTGCAAGTCTCTCTCCAGGCTGAGGATCCAATTCTGCGGAGCTCTGTGCTTCACAAAACTATACTTATACCCTCAAGGTTATTAAGGCTGACTTTGTGCGTCCTTGTTTAAATGGACTTTCCCAAACATCCTGGAGGCAAACGTTCTCCAGAGAATGAGTCACCTCCAGACACCTGTCGGGCACCCAGGTGTGGACGGAGGCGTGCTCCGGGGATGGTGGTGCTGGAGTGCCGGAGGGGTGGCAGGGAGAAGGTGTCTGCCCCCAGCAACGCCGTCCTCAGGACCTCAGGGGAGACGCTTCCATGCAGAAGGGCGGCCTTAGAAATCCTACAGCTCTAGGGGTGCGGAGGGTAAAATCCTACTCCAGGTAGCTGATGCAAACCCAGGAAATCCAGGTATGCTTGTGGCTGCAGTGAGATAGTCAGGTGCCTCGTAGACGGCACTGCGTTTGGAGGTTGAAAGGCCCTGCCTGTGGCCTACTTCGCTGCGATGGACATTCTCAGGCTCTTCTCCCTCTAGCTCGTCGACGACATCAGGTCATCGCACTAACGCATCACGAGCCGGCGATGCAGGAGTAGTGAGACACGGATGCAGTTCTCTTATCAAAAGGTGTTCTGCAAAGGGACCTAAGAAAATCCCCAGTGCTGAAACGGGGCAAGTGTCTGCAGGTCTGTGGGTGTCATTCAGGGCTGGTTGTCAACTGGCACTTCTCACAACGCCTCAAGTCTGCTGAACAGCTCGAGCGTGGCCCGCCACACTCCTCCCCCCACTAACACCTGGCTCAAAGCCAGGAGTTGAAAACAAGCACATTAAACACCTAAAAAAATAATACGATGACGTAGACCCATGCAAGCATAAGCCCTGACACCCACTGGCTATAAAACTTTTGTTTAATTATCATATATGTATTTTTTCCCTGCAAAACAGAGGTTATTTATGCAAACTTTGTTTTCACACCTTAAGAATGGCTTCAGCATAAAAGTTTGGTTTACTTAAGAATAGTTCATAAATAATTTTATTCAAATAAACAAATGTCACTGAATTTGCCTATGTTTTTTCAAGAATGGCAGTTTTTCTTCTCCTTTGTAGTACGAGATACGATTATTTAAGGCATTAGGACTTGAGTAAACTGACCTTACCCAACAGTCCCCGGTGCAGATTGATTACCTCCTCATTTTTTTTTTTTTAATAGCTAATTTAGCAGTGACAAGAATGACCTGCCCTTCCAGTCCATTTTGGAGAAAGTTTGTGTTTACCAGAGCGGGGCCGTCCAGGAGCAGGGGGGGCATTAATCCATTGCACCGTCTCATTGTTCGGGGGTCAGGCAGGCTGCATGGGGGTTAGGATCATTGATGTGTGATTTCAGCCCTACAGGTGCACAGCAACAGCTTAGCTCCCTCCTACGTCCAGCGAAGGAAGGGAGGGAGAAGGCGTCCTTGCCGCTGGGCGTGCAGCCAGCGCTCCCCGGGAAGAAGGGGGCGGCGGGTGGCGGAGCCCGGGGCCCAGCAGCCCCTACACCTCGGTTCCTCGGGTTCTGGGGGCCGTGGCCGCTGCAGGGACCTTACCTGCACTCTTTACGTTTCCTGGCCTGCATTCTCCTCCCTCAGGCCTCGTTACATCCTGGCAAAGTCAGACGACGGAAGCGCATCCTACCTGGATGGGCATCTCTACCTTTATTCCATCCTTTCCAGATCCTTCTACACTGTTCTTTTCCTTTCCCGAGAGGACAAGCATCAGGCGTGCCTCCCCGTCCCTGCCATCTGGGCTAGAGGTAGCCGACTAAGGATCCCCCGGCGTCAGGCCATCTGATTCAGAAGGTTTGAAAGGCTTCTTGTCCTCTCTTGGGCATCTTTACCAACATGCACATGTGAAATGGGCCTTTTTTTTTTTTTTTTTTTTTTAATAGGAAGAAAACATTCATTGGAAATAAGGTTTACCAAGGTTCGCCTATTTTATTGTGTGGCATTTTCTTCTTTTTTTTTAAAGATTTTATTTATTCACGATAGACAGAGAGAGAGAGAGAGAGAGAGAGAGGCAGAGACACAGGCAGAGGGAGAAGCAGGCTCCATGCAGGGAGCCCGACGTGGGACTTGATCCCGGATCTCCAGGATCACGCCCTGGGCTGAAGGCAGGCGCTGAACCACTGAGCCTCCCCGGGATCCCCGCAGTATTTTCTTACAGTAAAACAGGCAATCAGTCAGACAATCAATCAAACTCTGGTCACCCGCAATTCCTCCCAAGCAGCAACTTAAAGCTTCCACTCCCCTTGGAACCTAAGCTCCGTATTTTCACGCAGCGGTACAACACATTCACCCCCAAGGGCAAATACAAATAAAAATAAGCGCTTACTACGCCAGGTTGAAAATTGGGAAAAGAATTCCAACCCCTCCCTTTCCCCAGAGGCTCTAGAAGCTGACCGTTGCAACTACTTTCCATTGCCTTTGAAATTTCATTCAATCTTTCGACAGGTCTCGTCTCAGCTTTCCGACCCAGGAACGTCTTTCTCAAGGGCCTGAGCGGCGTCTCTGTGGGACCAGCAGGTAGGCCATCCCCTGTTCCCGGGGAGGCTGGGGCGGGACGTCGGTGGACACCTTGCTCCTCGTCGCAAAGCTACCTGCTGTTGTCAAGGTAAGAGAGATGTGTTATGTCTTCTGCAGGGGGCCAATCGGCTAAGCAGCTGGTCCCCCGATTACCAGGTGACTCTAAGGTGAGCTACGCGTAGTGTGTGGTGCTGCAAAGTCCTGTCCCTTGCAGGCCAGTCAGGGCTTGTTTTGGGACCGTGTACCCGCCGTGTTTGTCTCGAGAACACTCGGTGCCGTCTGCTCGCCAAATAAAAGGATGAGGTTCCCTCTGTCGTTGAACTCTCTCGGCGAATGGCCTGTGATGTGCGTCGCGTTCTGGTTTAAAGCTTACTCGGTGATGAGGCTGTTTTGTTTCTCTTTTTTGCACAGGGCATTTCTGGGTTGGGAGAAAATTTGGTTTTTGATCACATTTCCCCAACAAACCTCAAATCGTTTGTGGAAGAGGTGAACTACAGAAACATCGCTACTGCCTGTAAATATTGACTATATCTACATATGCTCACGTATCCGTCGAGTCAGAACCGTATTTCTCATTGTTAACTTCATTCTTTATCTACTGCAATAAAAATACACTAAAATTTTATGGCATATAGGCTTCTATAAATTTCCACCGGCTACATCATCCATTCTCTGTGCTCCAAAAGGAATTCTATGGTAATTTATCGACAATTAAAAAATGTGGAGCAAATGTATCACATATTGGAAATTAGTCATTTCTCCCTTTTCACCCTACAGCTATGTCTCCTGGGCATGTTACCGTGTGGATTCGAGGGTGACCAGCAGCATGTCCTGCTTAGTTACATTCACGAATTGTGAATTTAACAGGAATTTAGCAAAGGTAGCTCTGTTTTAAATCTCAAGCACTTGGCTTCTCGTTTCTTTGCATGAAATGGTGTGGCCAAAGAGAAGTACTTTGAAAATGATGGAGTTAATCCATCTGTTTGTTCATTTATTTTACAAAATGTGTAAAGTTCACTAGGTGCGAGGGATGGAAAGAGGAAATAGTTCCGGTCCTCAGGGTGACCACAAGAGGGACGCTAGGCAACCTGTAGAGTGTCAGTTAAAGCTGATGTGAGGGCGCCCGGGGGCCTCAGGGGTTGAGCATCTGCCTTCGGCTCAGGGCGTGGCCCCGGGATCTTGGGCCGAGTCCCTCATCAGGAAACCTGCTTCTCCCTCTGCCTGTGTCTCTCATGAATAAATTTAAATTTAAAAATCTTAAAAAAAAAAAGACAAACTGATGTGAGAAGTGAGAAGTGAGCAAGCAGCTTGTCCCAGTTACGTGTGCGGGACGGTGCAGAGGTTCAGATGCGATAGTTTTGAAATGACCCTTACGATATAAAGTGGTTTTACGCGAATGGATGAAGATGGTCTGCGCTGGAACTCTGATGCTTGAGCCTACACGTCGAAATACAGGATGTGATTTTGATAGCGTGAGCCCGGCCGGACAGTGTTCACCCCGCGGGGCCGGCAGGGTGCTCTCGGGGCGCCCGGGGTGCAGAGCGCTCGCCTGTGCCTCCATCCCCCTCCGGCGGCCTGGCTCCCGCCTCGGAGGCCCATAGTGATCGCAGACACATTCTTCCTTAATTTCTTATTCTTGTTCCATTCTATTCGTGGAAAACAGCTTTACTTAATTATTATTCTGAAAGTCCAATTAAGAGTTTTATCATTTTTAATCAAATCATTTAAAGACTAATGGGGATAAAAGTGGTGCCGCTCGTCTGCTCGGCTCAGTCTCTTCTCTGCAGGAATGTTCTTCGGTCAGACTTGGACGCACCTTTCTCTAGACCCGCTCGTCCCTTAAACGATAATGGGCCTGAAATCCTGAGGATCTTGGGGAGCTTCCCTCGGTCCTCAAGGGCCGGTGTCTCTGGCAGCGTCGGGGGCTCACCCGCCACCCAGAGCTTCCGAGTAAGGACTCGGGGTGGCCACACGGTCACATTCTGCTACTTCGGGGAGACGGTTTTCCAATTCGGGTTGTTACCATAGTGAAATACACCTGTTCCCCTGACACCCAGAGCTGCCCCGCTCTGCCTCTGACAGTGCTGCGTCCTGCCGCCCGCCTGTCTCCTCACATTTTCCTCCCCCACTGAATGTTAGTTGAAGTTGGGAAACTGGTTCCCAATTTAAGGAAATACTCTAAGCCTACTCAGTGCTTTATAACGTGTCCTAACATTTTTGAATCTTGTTATCTCGTTGCCTTTCTTCCCATCTACCCATTTACCTATCTTTCTTGTCCCCCGCTTCCTCCTCCCTCTCTCTCCATCTCCCTGTCTCTCTCGCACACACACAGCTCACGTATATGTTGGAAGAGCCGTGAGATTGCTGCTCTGAGCTTCACCACCCCCAAATCCCTGTAGACATCAATCTTATGAGGATGGCTGCTCTCTTCCTGGAGGACCTGGAGCCCTTCTGGGAAGGCAAGATACTTGCTGTTTGGTAGTAATGAGAGGTCCCCGGAGCCGCTGCAACATAACCACTCTATTTTTTTTTTCTTGAGAAATTTAATCATCAACAAATTTGTTGGTTCAAACCCAGAAACTCATAGTTCATGTTGCAAAAAAACATTCAAAGCTAATAAATTAAAGTCACAAATGCTGCAGTCTAAGAGTTATTAAGTAGTTTTTATGTCCCTGAAGAGTTGCTGCTTTCACTGTACTAAGTACTTGCTTGCTTTCCTGGATATTTAGGGCAAAATTGTACGGCTTGATGGGTGTGGATTTATGTGTCTCTCCATTTATCTGATATAAAACTAATTATGTCTTTAAAATCTTAATATCCTGCTCATCATATATTTTGCATTAATTTTCAGTTTTTTTAAACATTGCTTGAAACATTATTTATTTAATTACCGGGTGGGTTTTTTTTGTTTTCTCTTGTTGTTGTTCTGTTTTGTGCAAGAACAAGATAAATTACCACCAATGCACAAGTATCTATAAAGACATAAAATACACCCTTCAGGGGATCCCTGGGTGGCTCAGCAGTTTAGCGCCTGCCTTCGGCCCAAGGCATGACCCTGGGGTCCCAGGATCGAGTCCCACATCGGGTTCCCTACAAGGAGCCTGCTTCTCCCTCTGCCTGTGTCTCTGCCTCTCTCTGTGTGTCTCTCATGAATAAATAAATAAAATCTTAAAAAAAAAATACACCGTTCATTTTACATGCAGACTCTCCAAACCCTGGCTTATTCTGAGCCATCTCACATCCCGCCAGGTTGTTGAGTGTAGATTTGGTGTAGACTTAAGTTCAGCCACATTAGAACTATTGGCAAGAACTAGCAAATGGTCATAAAATACAACAGAAACAAGTCGACAGCTTGAGATTCACGGTCCAGTTTAGCACATCCTCCCCACGGGACCCCAATGCCTCCCAGCCTCAACCATGCTGTCCCCATTTGAAAACCAAGGACAGTAAATAGGAATTTGGGGACAGGTATTAGTCGCTAGCTTCTGACAGTGGGGAAGCAGGGGCAAGGCTCTGGGGCCTCTGCTCGGAGCTGCCCCCGGCCCGTCCTCCAGAGCCCTCTGTGCAATGGCCTGCACACCTTCAGTTCCTCTCTCCTCTCGTCTCCTTCAGGGCTTTCCTGGGAGGGCCAGAGAGAAATGGGGCTCCTTCTTCTCTCAGTCGGCTTCTGGGGGACAGCTGCCAGGCGTCAGCCACCCAGGAGAGCTCAGCACAAAGTAGAAGAAAACTCAGTTTAAAACTCCCATGGGGAGATCTTTAGAAGGTCATTAGGTTTCTCCTAAATGATATAACAAAGGTGACAAATCCCGTAGGTTGGTACTTTCTGTTTCCTGAGATGTAATCACGATATTAAAAATACGAATAGTAAATTAGCCTAATAAATTATACTTCTGTGTGTCTCAGCTCTAAGCTCATTCTCATGTGTCATTTCATTTTACCCTCACAATGAACTTACGATATTTAAATCACAAGGAAAAAAAATAAAAAAAAAATAAATCACAAGGAAAGAGACAACCCTTACAGAGAGGCAGTGACTTACTAAAGAGCCACCAAGAAGCCATTTGATTTCTAGTTTTCTGTCGATTGGTCCTTTACTATTTCAATCGTGCCATGATATTTTGCTCAAAAATATGCTCATCGAAGTGTTTTAATGAAATAAAAATGTTATCATAACAGGAACCAGATATTGTTCTAAATCCTTAGATATAATATAGTTTGTGTTTATAATCACAGATTCCCTGTACAGTGGAAATTATTCCTTTTCTTTTGCTGTCGGGGTATTGACATATTACATTACATTAGCTTCCTGGGTACAACGTCATGAACTCAATATTTGTACCAACTGCAAGTCATCACACTGCGAGTCTAGTTCACATCCATCCCCCGTCCCCGTACTTTCTCATGTGATGAGAACTTTTAAGATCTGCTCTTAGCAACTTTCAATTATGCAGCACAGTATTATTATTATTATAGTGGTTATACCCTTCCATCCCCGTGGGTTATTTATTCTGCAGCCTGGAAGTCTGAATCTTTGGACTCCCTTCAGACAAGTCACCCCGTCACCGCCCCTGCCTCTGGCAACCACCGATCGCTTCTCCTATCTCCTCGCTTGTTTTTCTGCTTCTCAGATTCCACATAGGAGTGAGGCCACGTGGTGTCTGCCTGACTTTGCTCGCTCAGCCCTTCACCCTTAAGATCCACCTCAGTCGTTGCAAGTGGCGGACACCCTCTCCTATGTCTAAGCAATCTTCCATATACACACACGTGCGTCTACGCGTTCACACGTGTGCCGCTACATACACACACATACATAAGCACACATATATACGCACACACCCAGTCCTCTATCCTTTCCTCCATCCGTGGACGCGAGGTTGTCCTTCTGGGCTGTAGGGGCAGGGACCTGGGAGCCCAGAGCTCTACCAGTGGGTGACTTCCTTGGACCCTGCCGGCCCCGACGTGCACCTGCCGCGGGTGGACGGCGCGCCAGGCTGAGCTCCCAGGGGGGCTCCCAGGGCAGCTCGGGACCTAGCTCCTCGGGTCTGGGGGCTGCAGCGGCAAAGCAAGGTGCCTGCGCTGTGGCTCTCGTTGACGGTCCTCTTGCTGGCCTGCAGACCTCGTCTTGGGCCCCGATGTGGGGAGAGACACCAGACACCCTCTTCCAGGAGGGTCACCGATCCTCTATCAGATGAGCACCCACCTCGTGGCTTCAGGTAACCTCCATGATTTTCCAAAAACGGTTGCTTTGCGCGTAAGCGCTCCAGCGTGGGCATTTGAGGGACACGATTCAGTCCAAAGCTTATGGGCAAACAGTGAATGAATGATCGAAAGACATTTGAAAGCCTTTATAATTTCGTGTTTAATGCTTCTGAAGAGTCGTTGCCCTTTCCTTCACGTTGTGCACTCATGTCCGGTATCTGTAACAAATTCCTGCAAACTTAGTGGCTTAAAACACGAGTTTACTATCTTGGGGTTTCCGAGGTCAGAAGCCTGAAATCAAGGTGTGGGTAGGGCCTGGTTCCCCCAAAGCTGCAGGGAGGAGCTGTTTCTTTGCATTTTTGTCCAAATCCCTGTGACCCTTCCCTCGTGGTTTCTTCCTCCACCTTCCCAGACCAGTGGCTGGGGGGAGCTTCCCACACTCTCTCCCTCTGGCGCTCCTGTAGGGAGATCTCCTCCCGCCTAGAAGGACCCTTGTGAAGATGGTTGGTCCACCTGAACAACCCAGGACACCCTGCTGCCTCAAGAGCCTTGACTTAATCAATCTGCAAATTCCCTTTTCCCATGTAACGTGCTGTATTCGCAGTGGCAGGGATTCGGGCGTGGGTGCCTGTGCAGGGCGCTCGCCTGTGGTTAAACTAGCTGCTTCCTAATACCATTATGCTATGCTACTAAGTAAGTAGTAACTTGATATCCTAAACTTCGTGCCACACACAGTTCCGCTTACTAAGGTGGCAGCGGTGTTTTACCTGGAAGACACATGGAAAAGGAAACATTACAGTTTCTCATAATACTTAGGATATTTTCACGGGGTGGGGGGGTAAAATTGGGACGACAGTTGTTCACGTGGGCTATCCTGAGGATCATTTGATTTCTCAGTAATTCAAAACTACATGGTACAAATGTGCACTACAAACCCTGAGTCTGATTACCACCTGGATAATCCTTGTCCTGCTTTCCTGAGGGTATTGATGAGATGCTCCCTCGTGTTGTGTGCAGGGTCTCCCCTCTACTGTGGGCTGTATTGGGGAAGCAAATCTGAGGATCGAGGTTGCAAGTGTTTCTTATTTATGCTAAACATTCTGCACCCATTACGGACAAACACTTCCTTTTGAGTTCTGAGCCAGTTTCTCCCTCTGAAACTAAAGGTGGTTGAAAATTTCCGGGTAAGTGGATCGGCCTCTATCTTCTGAAGAGTCATAAAAGGAGGGATCCCTGCTTATATTTGGGAACAGTCTTTGGGGGAATTTCACTGACCAAGAGGTAAGTAGGTGAAGGGCAGGAGGATAGGCCGTCTGCCAACTGGAAAAAGTAAGAGTTGGTTGTAAGACCTTAACGCCTTCAAGAGAGATCATTAGGTTCCTGTAGGAGTTCAAGACCGATCTCGGGGACACTCATACCCGCCCCCTCTCCTTTTTAAACTCTGGACTCCGATCAGCACTCATAGCCCACAGGGTGAAGCTCGTCCTTGCTGGCATTCATCCAAGGCCCTTTCCAACTAGATTTAAAACGTATTGGATTCAAGAACCAAACCGTGGACCTTCTGTGGATCCTCCCTCTGCCCCCCACGCCCTGCTCTAAGGCCTCCTAGAAGCCTTCATGATCTCAGAGCTCATCCTTTCTCTTCAAGTTTGAGAAACTTCTACGTTAGTTCTAGTGCCCAAGGTTTTTTAAACCAAGACTTCTTCTGTCTCTCCAGCTCCCAAATTCTTAAATAATCTCCACACAGGCTAGATATACAGGCAAACATCCATAAGGAAATGCGGTCAACCTTTTTAGAGTACTAAGCCGTGAAGTCCATGTCAGATAACCCTCTATCGGTGTTTTCCTAGGAGTCTGTGGTCCTTGGGCATTTGGTCTCGGTAACTAGTTATCTGCCCTTCCAGGCCACCTGCTCAGTGAACCTCGGATTTCCAGAAAGCAGTCTTCATATTAGCCGTCAAAAGTGACTTAGCTCTAGCAGATAGCCATGGCGATCTGATAGATACATTCTTTTAAAAAATTGGGATCCCTGGGTGGCGCAGCGGTTTGGCGCCTGCCTTTGGCCCAGGGCGCGATCCTGGAGACCCGGGATCGAATCCCACGTCGGGCTCCCGGTGCATGGAGCCTGCTTCTCCCTCTGCCTGTGTCTCTGCTTCTCTCTCTCTCTCTGTGACTATCATAAATAAATAAAAATTAAAAAATAAATAAATAAATTTAAAAAAATAAAAAAATAAAAAATATTCCAAGTCTCAGTCTGAAAAAGTGTGGTATACAATTCAGTTCACAGAGTTGAATATTGAGAGCCAATAAGTAGGGTGAATAATGCTTGAAGATAAATACAATTTCATTAGCATGACTATGTACCAATTATTTATCTGAAGATCTATTTGCAACTAAACATAAAAAGGTGCAGTGATTGGTGTCAGCAGGAAACGCATATAAAATTGCCAAATCTGTTCCGAATTGCTCTTCCCTAAGCCGTGTGCAGCCAATTGGCAGGAGCAAAAACAGAATGTGTTAGTCTTTTCTGTTTCCAAGCTGGAAGTCAGCAAAGGGACACCCATGGCTGGATTTCTGAGGTTGCTTGGGTTCTCAAGGAATCTGCACACGTATAATGTCTTCTTGGTCTTTGTCTTTTGTCCTCCTAACAAAATATGCAATTCTAGTACATTGTGATGTACGGTTGAGGGTCATTGGTAGTGGTGGTCATGTTCTGTGAAGCCCCGGCCAATGTCGGATTAGCAAACCGTGGACTCCGACGGTAGATCGAGGCTGCCTCCTCACACTCCCTGCCACAGTTTTCACCGATGGACCAGTCCACACTCTTGTCTTATGAGTGTTTCTGTTTATCAACAACTTACTTAGTTTACGCTGCTGACTCCCTAACGTTGGACTCTATACCTCCCAGACTATAGCTAGTGCCTGAATGGAACATACCTAACAGGTTTATTTTCTCCTTGAGGTTCACTGCAGCCCTCTTGAGCTTAGGGAAAATAGGCTACTGCACTCTGCTTGGAGGACATTTTTTTAAATGATTTTATTTATTTATTTGAGAGAGAGAAAGAACATGAGTGGGGTGGGGGGTGGGAGCAGAGGGATAAGCAAACTGCCTGCTGAGCAGGACGCTGATGTGGGGCTCCATCCCAGGCCCCAAGATTGCAATCTGAACCGAACCAACTGAGCCCCGCAGGTGCGCTGCTTGGGGGACATTTTAAACAAAAAAAAAAAAAAAAAAAGGAAAAAAAATGAGACCACATAGACCACCAAAAACACTTGTTTACAGTATAAGAGCCGAAACAAGAAGGCAAAGCATTGTCGCCTTTTTAACCTCAGCTGGAAACATGTACATCTGGGGACTCAAGTTTTTCCTCACTCAGCACGTGTCCAGGGATGGCTGCAAAGGTGCTGCAGTGTTGGATTTAGGATTACAAATCCATTTCAGATTAGGCCAATTCACAAATAGGGAATCTGCGAATAATGAGCATTGGCCGTAGCTAGTGAAAGTCCGTGACCACATTTCCTACCTGTGCCTGTGTGTGCTTCTATGTACATTTATGGTAGGGTTGTCATGGACCATTAGGACAACATAACATGCTGAAAACCTGAATACAGCAGAGTAGGGCTGAAATTTGGAAGGCATCCATATGACATGGGATTAGCAAGAAGTCATTGGGATGAACAGTTAGGATAGCCGGTGGGGTCATAGCAGACTGGTGAGGAAGAAGATGAAAAATTGCACTTTCTGCAAAATACAGCTTATGTCATCTATCAGACGTTAATACGTGATTTAGGAGAAGGTTAAAGAGGAGATGCATAACGTGCACATCTAGTGCTTCTTAAATTTTGGAGATTAAAACAACAACCATTTCTTCGATGCCTCACAATTTTGTGGGTGACCAGTTTGGGCAGAGCTCAGCAGGGGCCTCTGTAGCCCTTGGCACTGAGTGAAACCTCGCAGTGGCGTTCCGACAGCACAGGGGATCCGTAGGGCCCGATGACTTCACTTGCTTCTGATGCCTTGGTTCAAATGGACGGGCACCTGCGCTCACCTGGAAGCGCTTACAAGAGAGGCTTCCTAAAGGCCCACGGACAAATGACGTAGGATTTTGTATCGTGTAGCTTTGGAAAACTCAGAATACCACTGTACTTGGTCCAGTAGCTCAGAACAGAAAACAAGACTGGTTTCAAAGGAAGAGAAATTTGATTCTCCACTGCAGAAGTAGCAAGGAGGGTACCTCTTTGGTTGCCCTTTCAACCCTTTAAAACCCCTGTAGTTAGCATATTGTGTTTCTGTTGACTTCTGCATCCAAAACAAATTGTTGAGCAACACATTTATTTTATTTTATTTTTTAAGATTTATTTATTTATTCATGAGAGACAGAGAGAGGCAGAGACACAGGCAGAGGGAGACGCAGGCTCCATGCAGGGAGCCCGATGCGGAACTGCATCCCGGGACCCTGGGGTCACACCCTGAGCCGAGGCAGATGCTCAACCGCTGAGCCACCCGGGTGCCCCTATTTTAATTTTTAAAACAAATTAGATCACACTGGCTTGCGCATTCATGTTTATTCATTTAATCTAATCACCTAGTATAGTAACTATAATAAGGGAAATACACTTTTTGATATACAAATACATTATCATTCCCTTAGAAAAGTCTAGAAAAAACACATAATATAACAGCCTTAGAGTCAATTAGAAAAGAAAGAGTTTTAATTCACATGTGTATTATTATTGATCACTATTATAATTGATAAAGTTGATTAAATTTCAACGTTTTATTTATTGCTGTAAAAATGAGAGATCAAAACATTTAGACTAGGCTTTTTGTTTCTGTTTTTAACTTCCAACTGAAGCTATGAATGCTAAAAAATCCATGTTATAAACGGAATGGGTGATTCTATACAGTAACTTCTTTTCAAATACTTGGGATAATTGTTATAAACTATATTGTGTTAACGAGTCAATATCTGGAGCCTCTACTCATTGAATCCCATATATTCTGCTGAACTTAAAATTATTGTCTGGTTAAGATAACTACATGTTGTGGTAACAATGGACAAACCGGAGGGGAGGATTCTCGAGTCTTTTAAAAGATTTTCAGCCATGAAGGGAAAAATAACAAATTAAGTGAATGAGAAAAAAATTAAGTTAATCAAAGAGAGGGAAGCAAATACGATCAATTTTTACTGCAACACAGTGTGCTTTGCTGCAACTCAGGAAAATCTGTAAGTAGGAAACAGAGACCTGATTTTTTTCTTCACCGTCCAACTTTCTCCCATGGGTAGGTGTCAATTATAGAGGCTACTTCAGTTTTATACCCAAGGAATACACTTTAATAAAACATTAATAAAACCAGTGCAATAGTCAAAACCGTAGAGAATAACTGTCCGGAGTGTATCATGACAATCTGTCTAGTTTTGAATGTTTGTAAAAGTAATCTACACTTACTGAAAATACAAATATCATGAAATTCTGTATTACGTAGTGATAGTTTTTGCCAGGCTTGCATTGTGCCCCCTTTCCTGAACCGGTGGCTGGCCAGATCAGCCTGGGACACACCGTGGGGCAAGGAAGGCGGTGCCCGCGTGGGGGCTGTGGTCTCCACCTGCCTCTGCCACACCCGCCAGCCCGTGTAGACTGCGCAGAGAAGCACCTGCAGCACCAATCCCCACGTCCCCCTCAGGGCCTGTCCCGCCCTCCCTCTTGGGCCTTCCAAGCACAGTCCCGCTCCCCCTGTAGTGGTGGTGCACCCGGGGTCCCACAGTACGTGCTCCCGTGCCTCTGTCTCCTCGGTGTCCTGTGCACGGGGACTGCACACTGTCCACACCCCAGGAGCCCCTCTGTGCCTACAGCAAACGTGCTCCGCTCTGTCCTGCACCGTTCATCGGTTCATAGACTCTGGGGCTGCTCTCAGCGTTGGGCTGTGAGTGATGGTGCCGTGCACACTGGGGCACACGGGTGCACATGTGTGTTTCACTCTGAGGGCAGAGTGAGGAGTGCACGGGCTGACTTACGGGATAACTATGCTAAAAATGACCCAAATCCCTAGAGAGGATGATCACAAGAATGTGCTGTGCTATATTCACGCAAACGAATCGCACACAGCAAGACAAACAGAAGAAACACAGCTACACGTAACGGGATGAAAAGGTGTCACACAAAATTTTGAGGAAAAATGGAGTGTCATACTTCTTGCGGTGTTCACTTTACATGAGGATCTAAAACAGACACAATAAAGCTGTAGATTTTAGGGATAACCATAGAGGTGGTAAAAGTTTCTTTATTAAACAAAAAAGTACCTTTTATTAACAAAGAATGGATTTAAAATTCAGCATAACAGGTACTTTTCAGGAATCTCAAAGGAGAAGAATTTAGGTTATTCACATTATTTTTTGTGAATACACAAGTGTTTATAATTATTCATTATGCTCCATGTGTATGCACTCTTCTATATGTGGAATATATGTCATATGGTTTTAAATTCCAAGTTCCATGCCCTGCATCAAGTTATAAGTTTCTAGGTTTTTTTTTTTTTTTTTTTTTTTTTTTTTTGCCATTTTTAACCCTTGGCTCAAACATCTTAAATTATTTCCCAGTTTTCATGTCTAACAACATACTTCATCAGAATGACTGAGACTCCAGTCACCTGGAAAGAGTAAAAGATCTTCATGCCCCTCTAAGTACACAACAAAGAAACATGGACACAAAAAAGTAGGATATGTGTGTCGAGATTGAATTCTAAGCAATTAGTGGACAGAAGGTGATAAAGCAGATTACAGATGGATGGAAGCTTCCACTTTTTACTTTATTTCTAAAAAATTTAACTTGTCTTTATATTGAGCACAAATAATATTTGTCTTCTATTAAGAGAGATTTACTTCTGAACTCCAAATTTTACAACATTCTGAATAAAAATTTACATTATCTCAATAACATGCAATCTGACTTTCCAAAAGGCAATTAAGAATGTCAGAAGATGGGCACCCAGGTGGCTCAGCCGATTGAATGTCGGATTCTTGATTTTGACTCAGGTCATGATCTCAGGGTCATGGGATTGAGCTTCATGTTGCATTCAGTGCAGAATCTGCTTGAGATTCTTTCTCCTTCTCTCCCTCTGCACACATCCCTGTCCCTTCCTTTCTTAAAAAAAAAAAAAAAAAAGAATGTCAGAAGATACAATCAAGTCAATGACACAAATTTGTCAGTCTTCTACCCTTTGCCTGAAAAGATCAAGTTGAAATTTTTTTTTTTTATCAGTAAATCATGTAGTTCTGCACAACATTCCCTGGGTTCAACAAATACCAATTCATTTAACACACTACCGTATTTTTAAAAGAACATACTAAAGTTGATAATCCGTGCTCACATGGGATACAGATACCAATCCCAGGATGTGATATGCTCAAAAAAAAAAGGGATATAGAGAGGGAGCATGAATTTCTGCCTCAAGCGCCCCGAGCCACATCACTTAAGAGCAACACAGTCTTGAGAAAGCCATGTAGACTCTTTCTCTTCATCTACTAAATTGAGATATCACCACTTGCTTTACAGCGTTGTTGTGAGATTTCATGCAATCATGCCTGTAAATTGCACAGTACTTGGCGCATGTGGGGAGATGGGCACAAAAATACATTTGTATTCCTCCCGTGTCAGGTTCTGTGGCCAACGTCAGGGTACCCAACCCCTGGTTTGCTTAAAGTAAAATTCTCTGCAGTACCTAAGTCTTTTAATTTCTTCAAAAAAAACCATGATCAAATTCAAATGTGGATTTTTAGGCTACGAGTAGATTATCAATCCAATGCCTGAGAGAATGTAATTATTTCAGAAGAATAAGACACTGCTTTATGAAAGCATTCTAAAAAGTGCTCCAGACATGGAAGAAATTGCACTGAAAATGGATTCTTGTCCTTGTTATTTAATGCACTGGTGATGACAGGTGTGCTTTGGGAGTTAGATGTTTAATTGGGTCACTGATTCACACCATGGTAATAAAAAAAAAAAAAGTAGATCTTCTTAGTTTCATACTGAGAATAATGATTTCCTTATCTTACCCAGTTAGATTAAACATATCCTGCAGTCAGCTTGTCAATTATAATGATTGTGTGTATCGGAAAATGAGAGACCCTTCAGGGCATTTTTTTATGGTGTAAAAATTGAACTTTATTTTATTTGCTTATTATCTGACTCTCTGACTAGTATGTGAGATCCATGAGGCTGTGACCCTTATCTGTTTTGTTTGCTTAAACAGTGCCTGGTACATAATAAATATGCAATCAATTTATTTTAAAAGATTTGAATGAATGAAGGCTTTCACCTGGAAAGTGAATGGAATATTTGATCTTCTAGAGTGACTATCCCTGAGGCATGCATTGGAAAGAAAATATATTGAATCCTTTCTCTTCTGGGTAGATTAAATTTTTTTTTCTGTGAATATAGAACAGTTTTCTTTTCGAGTTATTCATTGCCGTTAGTGTTTAAAGAAGACCCTTCTGGAGAGAGCTTTTCAGTTATAACCTAAGCAGGAAACTCCTTTTATACCAAGGATTAAAATAGATGAGGAAGGGGATATAATAAAGAATGACTGAGTGGTTCCACTAGTTTGGAGAATTGGAAAATATTCAGAAGTACCTGGGAGATGGGAAGAAGGTGGTCGGGGATGGGGACAAAGTAAGGGAGAAGTTGGCGTAAGTATAAAACTTTACATTCACAGAAGATAAATCAGCTACTTGTCTGGGAGTGCAGTCAGTAAAAGAGGAGAGTATTTAAGAGGGGTGACATTTTATTTATTCATTTATTTTTGTTTTTGCTTTTGTAATCCTGGTCAAGAAGTTCATTTTTCATCTTAAGTCTTTGGAGTATTTTAGGGTAGTGCCACTTTCACTTTTAAATGCTTTTTGAGAGATCACTGGGGCTCCTGGTGTGGAGAAAGAATTTTAAAGAGGATGTAGTGGATGTAAGAAGAGGATTTGTGTGACTGTTGGATTAATTCAAGGATTATAAGGATTTGAAGCAGCGTGGAGTTCAAGAAAGGAGGCATATCTAGATGCATGTTGTAGGTAGAATGGACAGGACTCAATGGATTGAGCGAGGAAATAGAAAAATCACAACTAATTCCTAAATTTTTGGCTTAAGCCATTGAATCGCTAATGTAGTGACATTTACAGATCTGGAGAAGAATAGAAATGGTTGAGGATTCAAGTTAGGTGGGAATTAGACTCTGTTCTGAGCTTGTCATTGTTAACATTCCCACTAGAAGAGTGTGACGTGATGTCACATCTGAACATAAGGGAGTCATTGACACATGTGTGATATTTAAAGTGATTAATTTGTGCAGATTAAATTGCAGACAATATGTAAATTAGAATGGAAGGACACCCTAAAGACGCCCCAGTGATTCTCTAACATTTCATTGTTGAGCTATCAGGCGGGGCTCTACAGGCAGATGGAGAAGGAAGAAGGAAAGTGGATGAAAGAAAAACATGTAAAAAGCAAAGTGCCTACTCTGTGGAATGGCGCCCTGCCTCCTGGGTAGAAGCATGAGCCCGTTGTCTGGTTTGAAGATTAGAAGGGGTGCCTAGGACCTGAGAGGTTTGGTCTCACTGAAATAGTGAGAGACGAGGCCAGATTTGGCTGTGTTGAGGAGAAAATATGGAGTTAGGAGGGAAAATAGACCAAAGAAACTCTTCTAATATGTTTCATCGAAGGGGAAAAAAAATGAGATCATCTCTGTAGCAGGATAGGGTGTTAAGGGTCTGATTGTACAGGGTCGCTGGTGATTGGTTTGCAGACCCAAGGCTTTGCTGGGCCACAAAATGGACAAAGCTCATCTGGAAATACCCGTGGATGTACCTAGGAATAATGTGTGATCTGGGCACCCTGCGACCGGTCAGGTTGGTGCATAAAAGTAGGCAGTGCAGATATGATCCTTCATCCATTATCACTTGCTTACTAAGCCATTCATTGAATCCACCTCCTATGACACTCAGCCTTCCCCCACAGCGTGGTGTCCTAGGGATCATTCATCTTGAAATCTGCAGAGACCTGGGATGTAGAACCTACCGAAGCAACCAAGTCTGCCTTTGAGATGGCTGCCGTCAAACTCTTGATACCAAGCTGAAGTCACCTTCAGCACGTCTCATTTCTGGTTGCACCTGAATAACTCAGAACACCGGACATCCCTGTCCAACATAATTGGCAACATCCCTGTCTTCACATATTTGAACACGTCCATCTTATCTTCTGGGGTTAACTTGTCTTCAGTTTTGTATATCTTACAAATACACACTGTCACACAACTTGATTCCACTCTGCTCTTCTGTCAGTGTGCTGATTTTGCTGTTGTTGGTCCCCTCAGCTTCTATGATGATCATCGTGAAATTCAGATGCCTGACCCTTCAGGGTCAAGCAATCTACACAGAACTATGATTTCTCCCTATAAACCCTACACAGAACAGAAGCCCTAGAAATGGAGGAAACGTGGCTTTAAAAAATATCTGTAAGCAACAGAAATGTTGATTTCTAGAAAGATCTAATATTTCTTTCAAGGTTTAGAAGCTAATAGAAAAATTTTCAAACCCTATCTTCAAAAAATTAAAAATATAATTAATGTATGATGTTGTAATTGCATACTGAGTATCCACCCTAAGAAAACAAAAACACGGGATCCCTGGGTGGCGCAGCGGTTTGGCGCCTGCCTTTGGCCCAGGGCGCGATCCTGGAGACCCGGGATCGAATCCCACGTCGGGCTCCTGGTGCATGGAGCCTGCTTCTCCCTCTGCTTGTGTCTCTGCCTCTCTCTCTCTGTGTGTGTGACTATCATGAATAAATAAATAAAATCTTTAAAAAAAAAAAGAAAACAAAAACACTAATTTGAAAAGATATATGGACTCCTCTGTTTATTGCATCATTATTTAGAATAGCCAAGACATAGAAGTCACCCAGGTGTCCATCCATAGATGAATGGATTAAAAAAGAAGATGTGATTTATTTACACAATGGAATGTTACTCGATCTTAAAAAAGATCTTGCCATTTGCAGCAATATGGATGAACCTAGGGGTATTAAGCTAAGTGAAATAAGCCAGAGAAAGACAAACACCGTATATGGAATTTTTTAAAAAATGGACACATGAATTTTAAAAATGGACAAAAAAAACCCACTCCTAAATACAGAGAACAAACAAATGGTTGCCAGAGGGGAGGTCGGTGGGAGGAACGGGTGAAACAGATACAGGGGGTCAAGAGCCCGTTTATCTTCGTGAGCACTGAGTGATATATAGAATTGATGAATCACTATATTGTGCCCCTGAAACTAATATAGTCCCCTATGTTCATTATTTCAATAAGTAAAATAAAAGTAATTTAAAAAAACCTCTATAGCTCATATATAGCAGAAAAATTTTAATCTTAAATTTTTTTGTGCTTACAGAGCCTTGTGTGATAGGAATGACAATCCCCAACTCTGTTGGATTCCTGGCTACTAATGTTTTCATCGTACAGTATCTCCAGAGTGTGGCCCAATCTTTAAACATGTGCCTAGACATGAAGTGGCAGATGCTGGACCCTTGGAACTGAGAATTGACAGATCACGGATGACACGTATGGTGGGACATGGGAACTCTCGGTTGGTAAGTGTTTGGTTGCGATACTTTTGCACATACTGTAAGAGAATCAGCTTTTTTTTTTTTAAGATTTTATTTATTTATTCATGATAGTCACACACAGAGAGAGAGAGAGAGAGGCAGAGACACAGGCAGAAGGAGAAGCAGGCTCCATGCACCGGGAGCCCGACGTGGGATTCGATCCCGGGTCTCCAGGATTGCGCCCTGGGCCAAAGGCAGGCACCAAACCGCTGCGCCACCCAGGGATCCCGAGAATCAGCTTTTAAAGATAATTTTTTGTGTGTCAAACACACACTTTAGGAGTAATGAAAATATATCAGGGAAGCATGCAAAGAAACAAAGAACAGACTTATTCTGGGCACCTTACAAGGGTGCCCAGAAGGAAATAGGACCAGGGACTGGAATTGCTCTAGACTTCATGCTTTGGGAGTGTTTTTCTTGGCATGAGAGTGAGGATTGTGGTAGGTGACCCTAACTTTGACTCACCTTTGGAACAATTTGCAGATTATAAGAACATAACTGTGTTGCACTCTGCAAACTTCAGGCAGTTGTATCAGGTGAAAACAATGACTAGCTTTCACGCATCGTTGGCTGGTGTATATATGTGTGTATTTGTAGTCTGTATTGGGAGACACTACAAATATAGGAGAACAGTTCTTTTTTTTAAAAAAAAAAAGATTTTATTTATTAATTCATGAAAGACACAGAGAGAGGCAGAGACACGGCAGAGGGAGAAGCAGGCTCCAAGCCGGGAGCCCGACACGGGACTCGATCCCGAGACTCCAGGATCACGCCCTGAGCCATAGGCAGGTGCTAAACCGCTGAGCCACCCAGGGATCCCCAGGAGAACAATTCTAACAACAAATGAGTTTCCATAAATGAGAATAAGTAGTGGCAAAATTCTCATAGCTAATGCTTTTTTTAAAAATATGGTTCATATGGAGAATTTAGAAGGAACATCAGAAAAAATATTTGTGTCCCATTACTATTAAATCTACCAAAATTACTGTATGTAGATTTTGCAGGTCACATTGTGTGTATGTATTTTGGGGACACACAGAAGGTTCATTCTACTGCCCATGGAATCCTCATAAACTGCATATACAATTTTGTCAGGAATATTCTAATAAGTTTCTAAAGATATGAAAGGACAAACAGTGAAAAATAATGTGACCTAATTAACAAATTGTCTGTTCAGTCCTATTAAAAATCTGTATAATTGACAATTAAACAACAATAAAATATCATCTCTGGACTATTAATTTTTTAAATATGAAAAAAATAATATCCTTACTGGAAAGTTGTGGAGAAATGGTCACTCTTCTACCTTCTTAATAGAAGTACAAAATGATACTACATTTTAGAAAATATTTTGATAATGTCTAGTAAAAAACAGTAAAATGTTCTACTTATATTTTTTCCTGATAATGTATCTTTTAGAAACAATTCCTCAGGTATCTCTCTCTCTCTCCACATATATATACACACACATACAAGAAGGCAGCATTTTTATATTAGTGCGTGTTAGGAATAACTCAAATATGATAAATTGCAGCATATTCTTATAAGAAAACACAATCTCTGCTTTAAAAGGATGTTGGACAGTAAGGGGAATGGTGAGCAAGCAAAATAACCAGAAGACAATGACATTTTGCCACACACATTTCAGACAGACTTAAAATAAAGTGATGTTTTGTATATGAAGCATAATTTGTTTTTTATAAAAAAAATAGAACGGGACTCTTCCCTAAGCATAGAAGGAAAACTAAAGAAATATTAACAGTGTTAGACAATACTGACTTTTGGGGTGCTGTGACCATTTGAGACTCTTTTATATAATTCATGTTTGGATTTTGTGATGCATGACTTTGGAAGGTCTCATATATTTTAGTCCAGAAAACTATGAGAATATGATTAAAATACTAGAGATTAGAGGAAGGAACAATTAGTGTGTCCCTATTCCTATTCACGTTACTTAGGGGATCGGGTTCACCCCACTCTGGTCAGCCTGCCTGTCTTTCTCTTTCTGCCGTCCTCTCCTCTTTCTCCCTTCCTGAGCTCTGACTTGTCCACAGGTGCCCCGCTTCCCTCAGGGTGCGATACTGTTTGCAGGGCCAAGGGCGGCATCCACCAGGATGCCCTAGAGTTTCACATCATTAACATGGATTCCGACGACTCTCTCAGGATACATAACAGTTACCCACTAAGCCTATTTCAAAGGCCAGTATATGCTCAGATCTATGTCTGCTTTGTTGAAAAGTCAAAACTGTTGAGTTTCTCTCCTGCCCCAACCTGGGAAACCAAAAAGTCTATTATTATTATTATTATTATTATTATTATTTCCATAGCAGCCTTCTTGGTTCGCTCTTGGTATTCCGTGCAACAGATTTCTGGTAGAGCTTCCTCTGTTAGAGGTTCCAAATGGAGAAGTTGGTGGGGGAAGGAGAAAAATAAGAAAAAGCTACTATTTCTCATTACATAGGTTAATAAAATATGAGAATCCACTTTGACTTTAGTTTTTTTTTTTTTTTTAACTTTTTTTTTTTTTTAATTTTTATTTATTCATGATAGGCACACAGTGAGAGAGAGAGGCAGAGACACAGGCAGAGGGAGAAGCAGGCTCCATGCACCGGGAGCCTGACGTGGGATTCGATCCCGGGTCTCCAGGATCGCGCCCTGGGCCAAAGGCAGGCGCCAAACCGCTGTGCCACCCAGGGATCCCTGACTTTAGTTTTTTTATAAAGCTTTGTGAGTAGCCCTCTCTGCTTAGACTGTCGGCCAAGTAGCCCTCGTGTCTCCCTGGGGTGCCCCACACCCCACAGCTGCTCCAAACTGCTTGGAAAGATTCCTTCCACCTCATACTTGGTCCTTCTTTTTGTCCTTGAAAGTGTGTGTTCGTGATTTGATACTCCAAATATATTCTCTTTCTCTGTGGGTTTTTACTATCTTTAGTTGCTGTTTTTCTGACATGTCACTTTCCTATCTAGATGTTGCTTTGTGAAGGGAAGTAGGTCTTATACCGTGGAACGCTCCAACCAACAGAGAACATATTTTCCAAGTGCACCTGGAAGATTCGCTAAAGGTAGAACATATTTTGGGCCACACAATACCTGGGTCAAAAGAAATCACAAGAGGAATTAAAATATATTCTGAATTGAACAGAAATGAATAGCTACATAGCAAAATTTGCAGGATACTTTTAAGGCAGTGTTGAGAAGGAAATGGATAGCTTTAATTTTCTTTTATCAGAAAGTAGTCCTCACATCAGTGAGCTAGGCATCCTCTAGGAGAAACTGGAGAGAGAACGGCACACTGAATCAAAACCTAGCCCGAGAGGGTAAAGGATAAAGATAATATCAGAAACTGATGAAAATGAAAACAAGGTCACTAGAGAAGATCAATAACGCCAAAATCTAATTTTCTGAAAAGATCAATAAAAATGATAAACTTCTAATCAGAGTAAAAGAGAGAAGACACGTCACCAATAACCCAAATGAACGCTACTCTATCACTAATAATTCTACAGATCTTGAAAAATATATTAAACAAATGTTTAGTTTAGATAAAATAGAAGAATAATCTTGCAAACATACCCAAATCGAGCAAGAAAAACAAAGATGACCTGAATCACTCTTTGTCTATTGACGACACGGATTATGAAGCTAAACACCTTCCCAGAGAAACAGTACCAGAGCGTAGCTACGATATTAAATTATATCTAACATTTTAAGAATGGAATAAGAATACCGATTCTCCAGAGATTCTTCAGGAAAATAGAAGAGAAGGAAGCACTTCTAACCACACCTAAAGACCTTCACCTAATCTGTACTAAAATGTGAAAAGAGACGGTCCAAGGAAACGACAGACCGATGACCTTCATTACCAGATGTATGGATTTGAGATGCAGATGGAGGGCGTAACACCGGCTTTGTACAGGGTCCCTTGTTCTGAAATTAGTTCAGCTGTGACCCCCCACCCTCACCCCTGCCCGCCTTTCTGCTCACACTTAACAGCAAACACAGCCTGAGCGTAGAGGCGGGGTGTGGGTGCTGGGTGTCACCTTGGGGTAGTGGTTCATAAGCCAACATAGAACAGCATGCGTGTTTGTGCACGTGTGTGTGTCCCTAAAGCACACGTTGGCCCCTTTCTGTCCTCCCAACGTGGAGATAAGTGATGGGTGCTTTTGGTAGGAATCGCTGGGCAGGTGCAGCTCAGCTTCCTCCTCCCTCCATCGGGAACAGACTCGTCCCCAGAAAGCGAATGTTCTCGTCCATGGCCCCGAGCTGTCGCACACGGAGAGCTGCAGGCCTTTGGGGGCAGCTTGTCATGACCCAGAGGTGCTCTACGTGGTGAGAGATTTGCAGGCTTTGCTGCTCGGCGTTGGCTCGGCCATCCCTCTGACAGAAGTGGCTAAGCCAGGTCAGTAAGGGAGTTCTGTGCGCTTCTGTGTTCATACGGGCCTCTGGCCGCGGGCTCTGTCCCCACTCCTGTCCTTGAGGAGCAAGTGCCTGGGGAGGGGAGAGGCTGACAGCAGGTGCAGTGTGAGACCAAGGGCGTCTACGGAGGGCGGTGGCATGTTGAGGAGCAATACTTCTGTGAGCCTAAGGAAGAGCACAAATGCCGGCGGGCAGGACTGCAAGGGGCCCCAGGCCCCCGGAGGGCAGCTGGCCCAAGCCAGGGGGCCTCCCACCCAGAGGCTGCAGAGCACCCAGGACCGCGGCGCTGACCCTGGGAACCCAGGACTCGGAACCAGACGCTGGTAAACAGGACGCGAGGGTCTCTGAATAGACTTCTCGCACGGCACACAGTAAAATAATGCCAACAGGTGACCGAAGCTTTATGTCCGCTCTAAAATGAGATGATCTCCTTGGGACCCTGGCATTGACCTTTCAAGTAAAACTATGCTGTTACTGCGAGCAGCTCTGCTTTTATCTACACTGGGGTTTCACGTAGCTTGAGTTCTTTTTTTTACTTTTATTTTTTGGTAGCTGGGGAAATGGATGTGTACAATTTTTTCTGTCTTTTTTTTTTTCTTTTTCTTTTTTCCCCTTGTTTTGCTTTTTGGGAATCCGGCTGTGTATTTATGGCTTAGACTTTCAACCTATCGTTCCTCTTGTAAAGTCTGTACCGTGACACTGATGCCAAGTATCAAATCCGGCCATTTCTAAATTTTCCATTGTTCAGACTCGTGCTCTTTAACACCGGAGCCATAAATGCTTTATTGCTCTGGTGAATTAAAAAATATCCTTGAAGCTTGGTCGAGTTTTTGACATCCTGTCATCAATTTCCACTGATAGTCCACACAAAGGGGAAAAAATATCTCGGAAGAGTGCCACTTCAAAGTCTTTTCCTTTCCTTGTTCTATTTTGATAAGCAGTAAAAGTGTTTTCTGGAAAGCAATAATGACGGAAAATAAAATGTTATAATTTCTTATATTTGAAAATGTTTTTATTGTGGTAAGAATACTTAGCATGAGGTCTGCTTTCATAGTAGATCTTTTTTTTTTTTAAGATTTTCTTTATTTATTCATGAGAGACCCAGAGAGAGAAGCAGAGGGAGATGCAGGCTCCCTGTGGGAGGCCCAATGCAAGACTTGATCCCGGGACCCCGGGGTCCTGCCCTGAGTCCAAGGTAGACCCTCATCCTCTGAGCCCCCCAGGTGCCCGTCTTAGTAGATTTTTAAATGTACAGTTCAGCTTTGTTATCTAGACACACGTTGTCCAGAGCCCTCTGGACTCCTCCGTCCTGCATAAGTAAATATGTACGCCCTGGATTAGCAACTCCCATATCTCCTTCCCGGCCCCTGGCTGCCACCATTCTGTTCCCAGCTTCACCGGAGTTGACCCTTCCTACAGATGGAGTCCTACAGGATCCGGTCTCCTGGGATGGACGCATTTCACTCCAGGTCATGTTCTCCAGCTCCATCCATGTTGCTGCACATTCCACGATTCCCTTCTTCTTCAAGGCCCAAGACTGAACGGCGTTCCGTGGTATGTGTCTATCACCCTTTCTCATCCATTTATTGGCCAAGAAGCACTTAGGTGGTTACCATACCTTGGCTATTGTAAATATTGCCGCAATGAACATGGGAGAGCTAATTTCTCTTTAAGATCTTGATTGTAATTTCCTCTGAATAAGTACCCAGAAGTGGGATTGCTGCATCATATGGTGGCTTTACTCTTAATTTGTTGAGGAAACTCCACAGTGACTTCCATAGGGTCTGCACCATTTTGCATATTCCCTTTAACAGCATACAATGATTTCAATTACAACTGACTCCACAACGTGGGTTCAAACTTTGTAGGTCCACTTATACGTGGATTCTTGTTGATAAATACAGCATAGTATGGTAAATGCATTCTCTTTCTTAATGATTTTCTTAACATTGTGCTTTCTCTGGCTTACTTTATAGTGAGATACGGTACACAATCCATATAATGTACAAAATATGTGTTAATTGGCTATGTTATTGATAAGGCTTCTGTTGACCAGTAGGCTATTAGTAATTAGGTTTTAAGGGAATCAAAGGTTATATGCAGATGTTTGACTGCAGGGGGTGGGGTGGTCAGTGCCCCAATCCCCACGTTGTTCAAGAGGCATCTGTATTCTACATCTTTGCCAACATTTATTGCCTGCATTTTATTTTTTATACTGGGCATCCCAATAGGTGAGAGGTGCTCTTCTTTGTGGTTTTGATACACACTTCCCTGATAATTACTGACATTGAGCACATTTCATGTAGCTTGTTAGTCATTTGTGTGTATTATTTGGAAAAAAAATCATTCAAGTCCTTAAACCCTTTTTAGTTGGGTTATAAATTTTTTGCGAGAGAGTCTCAAAAGTGCCTTCCGTATTTTGGAAATAAGCCACTTATTAGATACACGACTTGCCTTTTTTTTCCATTCCATTTTACAATGTTGATTTTTTTTTCCTCACTGTTCTGAAGCCTTTTAGGTTGCTGTCTTCCCGTTTAAATTTGCTGTGGTTGCTTCTGTTGGTCCTATCCATGAAGTCATTGCCAAGACCCACGTCGCAAGAACTTTTATTCTAGAAGTTTTACAGCTTCTTCTACATGTCTTATGTTTGAATGGTTAAGCCATTATGTGTTGATTTTTGTGTATGGTCCACGTTCATTCTTTCACACATGGACGTCCGATTTTCCCAACACCATTTATTGAACATCTGCCCTTTTCCCATTGTGTGTTCTTGATCTTCTTCATTGAGCACATATGTGGGGGTGTATTTCTGTGCCCTCTGTTGTGCCCCACTGGTCTGTGTGTCTGTCTTTATGCGTGACACCGTTTTAATTACTTCAGCTTTGTGATACATTTTGAAAACAACAGGGATGATGCCTCCAGCTTCATTTTTCTTTCTCAACATTGTTTTGGCTATTAAGGGCCTTTTGTGATTCCATGTGAATTTTCTATCTTTTTTTTTTTGTATTACAATAAGAAACGCTGCCAGGATTTTGATAGGGATCACATTGAATCTGTTGATCACTTAGGGCATGGACATATTAATAATACTAAGTCTTCCAAGCCATGAACCAAAGGATGTCTTTCCTTTTGTTTGTGTCTTTAATTTTTTCATCACTCTTTGTAGTTTACAGTGTACAAATCTACTTTCTTAGTTAAGTTTGTGTCTAAGTATTTTTAAAATTTTTTTTTAATGTCCAAGTATTTTATTCTTTTTGGTGCTATTGTAAATGGAATGTTTTCCCTATTTTCTTTTCAGACATTTTGCTATTAGGACATAGAAATGGAAGTCATTTTTGCACAATGATTTTGTATCCTGTAACTTTACTGAATTAGTTTATTAGTCCTAAAAGTTTTTTTGGTGAGTCTTTTGGGTTTTCTATATATAATGTCATGTCATCTGCAAACAATGACTTCTCCCTTTCTCATTTGAATGCTTTTTATTTCTCTTGCTTCCCTAATTACTCCGGCTAGAACTTCCTGTGCTATGTTCAATAGAAATAACGAGAGTAGGCATCTTTGTCTTTTTCCTGATCTTAGTAGAAAGCTTTCCACTCTTTATTGTGGAATATGATATTAGCTGTAGGCTTTTCATGCAAGGCCTTTATTATGTTGAGGTCATTACCTCCTATTCCTACTTTTCTGGGTGTTTTTATCATGAAAGGGTGTTGAATTTTATCAAATGCTTTTCTGCATCTATTGAGATGGTCTCAGGCTTTTATCTCCCATCCTGTTAATGTATTACATTAATTGATTTTCATTAGATAGAAACATCCTTGCAACCCAGGGCTGATCCACTTGGTCATGGGGTACGATCCTTTTGATTGTGCTATTGAATTTGGATTGCTAAGATTTTGTTGAGAATTTTTTCATCTATGTTCATCAAGGATATTGGCCTGTAGTTCTTTTGTAGTGTCTTTGTCTGGCTTTGGCATCACGGTAATTCTGGCCTTATAAAATAGCTCTTTCCTATTCCATATTTTTGGAATAGTTGGAGAAAGATTAACATTAATTCTTTTTTATATATATGGTAGAATTTATATATATTTATATGTATGTCATATATATTTGTATATACAAAAAATACCAATATATTTTTCTGATATTTTCAGAAACTTTGGATATCCTACTTAAATTTCTAAGAGTCCTTTATAAATAATTTACCAAATGTAACATCAAGCATCTAGCATCATCCAGACTTGGTTGTAAGCAAATCATTAATAATTGAAGATGGAAATGTGTGGGATTAAAAGAAAACTTTCTGGAAACATACTATCTGAAAGGCATCTGCAATTATTTGAAAGTAACCTAAAGTCCTACGGTGAGTACTGAGCCGCGCCGACCACGAACAGTAGGTCTGGAGCAGTGATCAAGGCAGCATGAATAAGATATCAGCCAACTGCCAGCTGTAAATTCAAAACAAATGAAGGATGCTGAGCAGACCTACCGGAGGAAGTCACTCCGTGCTGAAAACGTTCCAGACTTCAGCGTGTGCTCCTTCCTAGACCAGGTGCCAAAGGAGACTGTTAATCTCCAATACCAGCAAAGTAAGGATGAAAATGAAATTGCCGGTCAGATGCTTGAATACATGAACGCATTACTACATGTCAGGTATATAAATAGCATCCAAGGGGAAATGGTGTGTAGTCCCCAGAGACATGACAGTAGGGAACAATGTCAGCAATAGCATATCCAGCTAGACTTTGCTTTGAAGCTGAGAGTCAAAATAAATACAGATGATAACCAAACTGAGTACGCTCTACACAGTTCCTTCAGAACTGCAGGTGCGTGCACACACACACATGAATTTTATATGAGAGAATAATTCAGGTAAGTTGGTTAAATGTTTAAAGGTTACAGCAGGTTTTGGGAAAATGCTCAATTTTTATATTCAGCAAGCTGTTGCATGAGTTAAATTGAACTAGACATTAAAAGTCCTAATGGCCACTGCATTAGCTGTGTGCACCATATGGGCATCTTCCTATGACTTAACTTCATCGTGAAATAGGGAGGATAATAATTTGTCTCTTTCATCAAGCTGTCAGGAGAAGCAAACATGATAATGTGTGTTCAAGTGTGTGGAAAAATTTGGTGCGGTTGTTGAGTGCCATTGAAATGACCCCATGACCTGATGCCAAATTACAGTTTTGAAAGGTGCCTCCTTTCTTCACCACCACTGGTTTTCATAGACGTGCTTGGCCATTTTCAGCATCAAGAACTTTGTGAGGCAGATCCCCACTCCTGTCTGCAGCTGCGGTGATGAATGGAGTGACCGAGACCTCGTTCCACGTTCTCCCTGGACGCATCCTGCCAAAGTTGTCAGGGACAATGCTGTTCCTCTGGTTTTGCTCAGCTGGTGGCAATTGCCGTCGGCCCTTTTCTCGTCTTGTGAATGAAACCTCTGTTGAGTTTAGCCTCAGTGACGCACACAAGGCCGGAAGCCCATCACAGGTCTCTGGCTGCTTCTGAAGCCAGCACTGCTACCGTTCTCTTTGGCCAGCAAATCTCTGGGAACTCTGACCTTCAGATTCTAGGTGTGTATCGACAACTTTTTGCTTCTCTAAAGTACGTAAGCCGGGTGGCTTAAAGCAAAGATTTACTATGTCACGGATCTGGAGGCACGAAGTCCTAAATCACCATCCTGGTCCTTGCTGAGCATCTTGGCGCTCCTGGCCTGTCGATGCATCCCCCCGCTCTGCACCAGGACAGCCTGTTTTCCCCGTGTGCCCCTGTGGCTTCTTCTTTTCTTGGAACACCAGGGATGGGATTCAAGGTTCCTCTCCTCCAGGATGACCTCCTCTGCCAAGACCCCGTTTCCAGATGAGGTCACATCCACAGTTACCTGTGTTTAGAGCTTCCACCTGTTTTTATGGGACACAAATCACCCCGCAGCAGTGTGCCTGGATTCTGGGAACTCCCGGTTGTGCTCTACGTGGCCGTCCTCCCAACCTGTTTTTCATGATAGATGCGTGCAGAGTGAGGGGCAAGGTGGGCAATGCTACTTTGGGATCTTAAATAAATTCTATGTCTCTGTAAATTAGTAATCAGGGCAATTTATGTTAGGAAATAATTTGCACATTTTTTGAGAAGAACGAATGACTATTTTGGCCACCATGTAGAGATTTTAAGTTTTCATATTGATAACAGAAAATCACAGATGAGCCACTTAAATATTCAGCGGCTTGCCAGTGTTAAGTGCACATGCACACACAAATACATAAAACAGAGGCGTATATATGCATCTGCAATCTGGCCAAAATCATTGAAGTGCGGATTATTAAAAATATGTAGCAAATAACCTGCATGTTGCTTTTATTAACACTGCGAAACTGGTCTCGTTTAAGTTCCATGCATTGTCTCTCCAAGGAATTGTTCGTGTAATCCTATTATTCCTTCTGCAATGCAATGAGCAATGACACACAGTGTATTATACATTGCTCTTCGCTATTTTTCAGGAAACATATTCTCTTAAAAGAATGGTTCTAAGAATTCCAAGACAGAAGACAATGGAATAATAGTGGACTATAAATAATGACAGAATTTTAAGGCTGTGATCCATAAAACACTTCAAAACGATTGAGCTATAACAGCTAAAACAGCTTGCCTGAAGTAGAAAGAAAAAGGTATTACTTTTCATTTAGACTTTTGTCTAAAGTGCTATTTTTTAGTCAAATTTCTGCTTTAAAGCTATATTCACTGTTTATTCTCTTGCACTTTTCTGAACAACTATAGGAAATACACATAAAGTATATGCTTTTGCTTGAATTCGAGCAATATGTCATCACTTTATGTTGCTTTGTTAATCAGAAATTTTAAAAACTAATATTTTGGTTTTTTTCCTAAAACTGTATTTTAAGAGATCTGATACATTTCTGCTATTATTTTCTACCTAAAGAAACAAAACGGTGTCCCTAGTCTTCCTTTATTCTTATAAATGAAAAATCTAATACCAATGGCAACTGAACATTACTAATTGTAATGATAGTTTTAGTTTATTATGTGCCAAGAACTATATGCTAAGTGCTGAGAATAAATTATCTAATCTTTATAAAAATGCTTTGAAGAAGATATTATAAACTGAGTTCACTGCAGAAAACAGCACTCTCTTGTCTTTTGAGCTGAAATATAGACTCTTAAAACTTGTAGGTAGGACGATGGACTTGAACAGGGCTTTGAATCTTCCCGGGTCCTGTGTTTTGAATGTCAAAAGGCCGCACCCTGAGGACTTGCCATGGACCAGGCACTGTCTTCAGGTGAGCTAGACAGAGGGGGGCATCGCCACCAGGTCAGAAGCGCCAAACCCTCCTGGGATATTGGGGATCTCAGAGGGAACCAAGAGCAGAAGAGACTCTTTCCCAGGACGTGCCCAGGAAATATGAAGCTCAGAAATGCCATGGCCCTGACAGGGCAGGAGCCTCAGGGGATGTCTTGGGAAAGAGCCTACGATGCTCCCCTCACCTGCTGAGGGGCGGGAGAGGCAGCAGGTGGGGTCAGGGCCCTCTCCACACACTCCTGGGAGGCAGGCGAGGAGCTGGAAGGAGGATGCCGTGCCCAAGGGCCATTGAGACTGGATGCAGGCCTCCTGGGACGTCTGCCGCAGAGACACAAGGCCTAACGTTGACTGTAGGATGATGCTGTGGGCAGGTGCAAAGATTTGTGGGTATTGAAAGTGATGTGCCGAAAACTGGTAACATATGTTTATCTTATTGACTAAACAGCATCCACTAATCGGGCAGAAATAATTCCTGTAGAAAAAAAAAAGCATAAATAGCTGTAGACGGACGGAGTTGAAGTGTCGCATACTCTGCTACGTGGCTTAAAAATATACGTGCTCGGTCTGAAAGGCACAGCGGGCTGTATGGCCTTGAAGTGCTTTAGTTGTGTTTTCGATGTTTTTCTTTAACATTTAGGCATCTTTTCAGTTGAAGTACTTCCAATTTCGAAATATCATGTCTTAATATTTAGATTTATTTGATTATTTATATTCACAGATCTATTCTCTTGAAAATTTTCATTTTTTGGCTATTTCATCTATATTTTCTTACGCGTGTTTTACCCTACTAGTTGTAATTATTTCAAAGCCCGGGATTAGAATCTGGATTATTTATGAGTGTTACTCTTACTGATACGCTGACCTATTATTATGACCTGCTTCCTGCTTCTCTAAATATCTGTTGTCTTCTTCTACATCAGAAACTGTGGTACGTCGTAGACACCCTAGATCACATTATATCTTTGGAAGGAGAGGTACGTTTTCTTACGGAAGGGAATTAAATAAATAGAAAATCATCTGGATTCTTTTAAGAATTGGTTTGAGGCTTTTTTTTCAGGATGGGGCGACTTAAGCTTTCATCTTAATCTAAGCTTGTTGTTCCTAATCCTCAAATACGGTCTTTCTGGGAAGTTGGCTGAGGGCGCATCCTATCCACCAATGCCTCCACCCTGGTGGTCCAGTGGCCCAGAATCGTGTGTTCTGGAAGGTTCCTGTTCAGTTCTCACCCTCCGGGGGGCACGGCCTTCTGCACATCCCGGGTTGGTAGGACACGTGGAAGCAGGCAATTGCTGTCCGGGCCGCGGGCCCTCTCCCCGCGATCTCGCACCGTCTCGGTCCCTGTCGCCCACCGGGCCGGGGGTTTGGCAGGCTCCGAGCGCAGTATCTCGTCGCTTCCCCACTGCAAGAGGTACAGGTTCTGTTTGGGACCAACTTCCCTGCACTGAGGGTTGAAGCCCGTGTGAGGCAACGCCGGAGGGCGACGCAGAGCTCCTGCCCGCGCTTCCTCCCCTCCTGGAGATGGCGAGGCTGGCGGGTCGCCCTCAAGTGTCCCCCGACGGCTGCGGCGGCTGTCTGCCTGACTTTACCGTCGATTTTGGTGGGATACGGTGTCGCCAGCTACCCCGACATATGATGGAGAAACACAACTACCCAGTGACGCGTTCACAACAGTTAAGATTTCACTCCTCTGCTTAAAATTTCCAAGTGGTTTCCCACTGCATATTTTAAAAAGATGTTACAGGTGACTTTTCCTTGCTCCTGTGGCACAGTGCCACCCTTCCTGTCCCCAAACCTCCAGCTTCTACCCCTGCTACTCCTCCCCTCGCCCGCCTCCCTCTCTCTGTCTGTCTCACACGGACGCACACACCCCCCCAAGGGACTCACCTCTACTTTCTTGAGACACACGTACCTATTTCCACCTTGGGGCCTTTTTCTGTTCTCCCCAAGTGTTTCTTCGCCCTGTCTTAGATGCGCTTTCACTTTCCTGGTGTCTGTCTCCTCTCAATTGTCACAACCAAATAAAATAAATACACTTAGTTTTTGTATGTTACACTGTAGGTACCAAATTATCAAACTTCTTCCCCAATTCCGTATTCATGGATTTTGGGGATTTCCTCCACACACGATCATGTCTTCTGCAAAGAGAGACTTTTCTCCTTCTTTGCAAAGTGTATGTCTTTTACTTATTTTTCATCCTTCATTACTACGGTGGTTAGGAGGTGAAATACGGTTGAGGGGGGTTGGTCACGTCTCCCTGCCTCATTCGCGATGTAAGTGGAGGAACCGGGTCTTCACTATTACGAATGATTGTGCCTCTACGTTGATGCCCTTCCTTACAGTAACGTGGCGCGTGGCCCTTCTAGCTTTCTGGAATTTTTAAATAATTAATAGGCTATTGTTAAGCAGTTTTAGATTTACAAAGCAGCTGGGCACACAGTCCAGCGTCCCACGTGCCTTTTGAAAGCTCTGCCTCCACTGCCCCTATTCCCAGCCTCCTCCACTAGTGCGGTACACCTGTCAAATATCAGCTGATAGTGATACCTTATTATTAACTCAAGACCATTACTTGCATGAGAGCTCACTGTCTGTGTTGCACATTCTATAGGTTTTGACAAATTTAAAAACTCTCGTATCCACCATGACAGTAACAGACAGTATAGTTTTAACCTAAAAATTGTATCCGCTCTGCCTAGCGATCAGTCCCCTCCCACCAGGCCCCGGCAACCACTGATCTTTATACTGTCCCCATAGTCCTCCCTTTCCCAGAATGTCAGAGAATCGGAATAAAACAGATTGTAGCCTTTTCCGATTGGTTTCTTTCACTCACTGATACGCATTTTAAGTGTCTTGTGTGTCTCTTTATAGTTCATTTCTCTTTATTATGGAATAATATTCCATGGTCTGGATGGACCACAGTTTGCATATCCATTCAACTATAGAAAAACGTCCTCTCACTTTCAAGTTTTGGTAATCATGAAAAAGCTGCTATAAATATTCATGTGCAGGATTTTCTGTGAACATAAAGTTTTTTTTCTCATTTGGGTGACACTGAGGAGAGTGATCGCTGGATCATATATTAAGAATATGTTTAGTTCTGTAAGACACCGTCATCCTTTCAAAGTAGCTGGACCATTTTTGCATTCCCATCAGCAACAAAATAAAATTTTTTTTCGTTTTGGACAGTCCCACCAAGCATTTGGTGCTGTGAGCGCCTTGCATTTTAGCCATTTTAATGGGTATGAAGTGGTGTCTCCTTTTTGCTTTAATTTGCAATTCCCTAATGACTTACGATGTTGAGCATCTTTTCATAGACTTATTTGCTATCTGTGTATCTTCTTGGGTGAGGTACATGTTCAGATATCTTCCCTACTTGTGGGGGTTGGATATTTGTTCTCTTTTACGTGAATTTCGAAAGTTCTCTGGATGTTTTGAATATCAGTTAATTATCAAACATGCATTTTGCAAAGATTTTCTCCAAACAGATTGCTTGTCTCCTTCTTTTCCTACCAGTATCATCCACAGAGCAGAAAATTTTACTTTCAAAGAAGTCGAGCTCATCAACTTTTCACTCATGGATTGTGGCTGTTGGTGTTCTATCTGAAAAGTCGTCACCAAACCCCAACATCACCTAGATTTTTTTTCTATGGTTTCTCCCTGGAATTTTATAGTTTCATGTTTTACATATAAGCCTATGATTCATCTTGATGTAGTTTTTTGAAAGTTAGACTAGATCCTTTTTTTTGGGCGGGAGGAGGGGGGTCTGTGAATGCCCAGTTTCTAATCAGCTTTCCTTGAACAATTGTCCTCCATTGAACTGCCTTTGCCATTTGTCCAAGATCAGATCAGTTAACTATATCGTGTGGGTCTCCTTATGGGCTCTCTATCCTGTTCCACTGATCTACTGGTCGACTCTTCAACTTCACACAGTCGTGATACTGCAGCTTTATAGGAGTTCTTGAAGCCGGGTAATGTCAGTCTTCTGACTTTACTCTTCTACAATGCAATATCGTATTAGCTATCCTTTGTCTTTTGCTCTCCCTATAAGTTTTAGAATCAGTATGTCAATATTCACAAAATAATTTGCTCAGATTTTCATTGGAATTGCACCAAATCTGTAGATGAATTTAGGAATAATTGACATCTTGGTCATGGTTAGTCTTCTATCCACATGCATGGAATATGTCTCCATTTAGTTAGATCTTCTTTGATTTCTTCTTATCAGTATTTTTTAGTGTTTTCCTCAGATTGTACATATTTTTTATTAGATTTATACCTACCTGTCTCATTTTTTGGTGCCAATGTAAACTGTGTTATGTTTGTTTCATATTCCAATTTTTCATTGCTCTCATGTAAGAAATCAAATGACTTTGTCTATTACCTTTGTCTTTTAACCTTGCTTTAATTTCTTACCAATTTCAGGTGTTGCTGTTGTTGTTGATTCTTTGGAACTTTCTACATAGACAATCTTATTATACGTAAACAAAAGCACTTTTATTTCTTCTTATGCATGTATATTTACTTCCTTTATTTCTTCTTATGCATGTATATTTACTTCCTTTTTCTTTTTTTTTTTTTTTTTTTTTTTTTTTTTTTTTGTCTCTTTGCATTAGCTAAGCTTCACAGTAAGATGTGGAATAAGAATTGCAATGACAGGTATCTTGCCTTGTTCCTGGCCTTAGCAGGAAAGAATCGAATTTCTCACCATTAAGTGTGAGGCTAGTTTCAGGTTTTATGTAGGTGTTCTTTATCAAATAAGGAAGTCTCTCTCATTCTGAGTTGCTGAGAGGTATTTGGTATAATGAATGGGTGCTGGATTTTTTTCAAAGGCTTTTTCTGTATTTATTAATATAATCATATGATTTTTTTTTCTTTAGCCTGTTGATGTGATAGATTGCATAAGTTGATTTTCAAATATTGTACCAACCTTACATATTTTGGATAAATCCCACTTGGGTTTGATGAATATTTTTTAATCTATAATTATTATTCTTCTTCATTTAATTCAATTTGTTAATATCTTCTTGAGATTTTTTTATATCTATGTTCATGTGATATATTTGTCTTTTCTTTTCTTGTAACATCCTTGTCTGCTTTCTGTATTTGAGTAATACTGACCTCATAGAATGAATTTGGAATTATTCCTTGTGTTTCTATTGTTTGGAACCATTTGCAGAGAACTAGTATAATATTTTACTTCAATAAGTTTGTAGAATCTACCGGTGAGTGGTAAATGTCATTACTGAAATGTCAAAGCTTATATTATTGGGGTAAACATGATGCATTATCATTGTCCTATATTTAAGGATCCAATTTACTGATATTTTCTTAAAGATGGGCAAATCCACTTTCATGAGAATATTGGTCTATTGCAGTGTTTTCATCTAATACTTTATCTGGATGTTTAGCAGTGAAATCCTAGTTTTACAAAGAGTTTTTATTAGTTTCTCCTTCTAGTTTTTTTAAATTGGTATTACTTCATAATTGACTAGGCATTAATAAAATCACATGTTACTGCAGAGTTTTTAAAATTTTTTTGGTGAGAGAGTTTTTAACTATAAATTATATCATTAAAAAGAAAAGTTGTCAGAAAGCTCTCCATTTCTTGAAATCCACCTATGCTTTGCAATAGTGAGCGCTGCCTTCACCCTGGGTGTACCTGGAGGCTGAGTGGAACCTGGACCTGACACCCACCTCGCCGGAACGAGGCAGCATCAGAGTAGATCAGCCAAAGCAGAACGTACAGACAAGATTCAAAGTCCCATAACACAGTGCCCATAATGGCCTGGTATCAGACGCAAGTCGTAGAATCTAAAACCAAGCAACAGATGCTGACACTGGGAAGACAGGTGTTAGAAGTGCTTGACAAGGATTTCAAGTCCGCCGTCATGACATTTCTTCCCTGAACACTCACGACAAGGATGTGGGAACAAAACACCAGAAAGCCTCAGTGAAAAAGTAGAAAGCCTCAGCCACGAACAAGACGATACAAAGGAAAAACAAACGAAATTCCTAAAAGGCGAATTATAATAATCGAAACTCCACAGAACAGAAGCCACAGCAGCCTTGAGAGGTTCATGCCAAGAGCTTGAGATAGAATAATAGAAATTGCCCGTAGTGAGGAATAGAAAAGAGGATGAAAAAACAACAACAAATAAACAGGGACCTGGCACCTGTGGGATTTTAACAAAATCTCTCATCAGCATCTCAGGAGGAGAGGAGAAAGAGGGTGGGGTTGAAAAATATTCAAAGAAAGGATGGCTTGTTATGTCTTCTTGATGCATTTACCTCTTCATCGTGGACTGTGTTCTCCTCATCTCTGTTAATACCCCGTGTTCTGTGGCCTGCGTGGGCTGATGCTGACACATCTGTCTGTCTAATCAGACCTAATACACAGCGCGGAAGCTCTAGCCAACAGTATTGCGTTGCACACTTGACACTTGCTAAGAGAGTCGATTGTTAATATTCTCATCACACATAAAAAAACATCTTAAGGATGTGAGGTGATGGGCACGTGCTAATTAGCTTCATGGTGGTAATCACGTCACAATATATACCTATATCACGTCATCACGTTGTACCCTGTAACTGTGTGTGACTTATTTGTCTTCACTGCTTTTAGTTGTGTTAATATTGAACATCTCATCAATACCAAACATCCCATTTTTTAAATTCCATCATTAGAGTATCAGTATCTCCAGTGTCAGGCCTGGAGACTGATAAGGGCACACAGTACAAACAGCCACAACTGGGACTTGGGTGCTCAGACTAAACTTAGGAAAAGGTTATCTTCCACATTTGTATGCTCATTCTTAATGTTACAACTGACAACTGCAAAACAAAAACAAACAAAAAACCAAAAAGTCTTGTACGAAGGAAGACATCAAAACTAACTAATTGAAATATCAGCCAGCCATGAAAAGAATATTGAATTATGCTTTAGTTATTTTTTGATAAGGCCCACAGTGTAAGATCCTTAGGTAAAAACTGCATTTAACATTTTAAAGATACTTAAAAAAAAAAAAAAAAAAAAAAAAAAAAACTTATGGCAGCACTTTACATACTTCCCAAGTAGCAAAAAAGGAAAACCTTGAAGACCAAAATATTGTCATATTCAAAAGACAGAATGATAAACTAAAAAATGTGTCCAAATTTTAAAGCCAGCAGCAGCAATGAAATTTAGGAAGATCTGTTGCTTATTCTTCGCTGCTGTGCAAAAATGTATTTTTAACCCTGAGAAGTGTTTTATTTTGAAAGAAGTTCCTTGGAAATACATCAGCTGAACACAGTTTGTGAACCTAAAAATCAGTCTTTACTCATGCTGCATGCAACCTACAGAGAGTGTAGGAGCCATAGTGAACCCAGACTCCTGAAGAAATAGTCCGACATGTTTAAATTCTAACTTGAAATGCTCCCAAAACAAGTTGCCATCCCTTCACCAGGATGGAAGGAGCCTGAAACCCATGGAAAACCCACCTAAAAAACAACACCAGAAGCAAAAACCTGTAGGAGAATTTGCCGCAAAATTATCATTCCCCATGTAGGGTCTGGAAATCTGATGACAGCACTACTCCCCTACAAAATCCTTTTCGCCAGGGGACTGTGCCTGCAAGACAAAGCACATCCTTACTTCACAAGGGAGAGAACTCTCTTGTCTAAACTGCCCCCTCTGGTAGCTATTTCTCTGGGCTTCAGGCTTGCCTTCTCTGAATTTTCTGTCCTCCAATGTCCCCACTGATGCTGCAGACCATCAGTGGATGTTGCTTCTTGAAGTGAGGAAAAAGCGTGCATTCATATCTTCTGGTCATAGATTGATTTATTGCAAAGATCGTTTACCCAGTAGCCAAGGCAAAGAGCCCAGATGCAAGCATCCCCTCACCATGAATGTTCTCCAACATTCCACTAACAATGTGGCAGCGTACCACTGGCGCTCAGCTTTTATGCTCCCGTATAGACAATGTGATATGCTTTCAGCAAAGGTATTTTTAAAGCTATTTTTGGAAGAGAGTAGAACCAAAGTTTGGAATGTATTAAGTGCTCTGTCTTAAAAGCATGCCAGCATTTGGAGTGCAAGAATGAGTGTTACTCTGTGGGACCATCCTGTGCTCATTAAAAAACAATGCATATTCATCACTGTGTGATTATACAATATGAATTAGGCAAAACAGAAGGTGCGTTTGGAAAAGAAGCCCGCAGGCTGAGAAATTCAGCCACTACTAAATGAATACAAGTTATAATTTTATCTCATTTTGAGGTATTAAATATTTGAAAAAAAATCTCTTTTTACTATTTGATTAAAATCAGAAATCAGTAGGTTTGGGGGTATAAAGCCAGCTTCCTCTAGAAGCAGATTATTAAAGAAAGCTGCTTTATTTCGTTTTTTGTGTTTTTTTTTTCAAAACAATTACAAATATATCACAAAATGTGCTTTTGTACTTGGGACAATAGCTTTTATTACATATAAATAGGTCATTTGATCCAATAATATTTACCTAGGAGCTATTGCTCAATACTTTATCTAGTAAACAAGAAAACAGATACACAAATTACTTACTACCGAGTTTGAACAAGATAGCAAGAACTTCCTCATGGGACCACACATGACTGAATAGTTAATTCTGACTAAGAAATGTGTGGATCAATGAATGCTTCACGAAGAGACAATATTTGAATTCTGACCTTGCAGATGGATTCAGTAGGTTTTGAATACAGATAGAAATCACCCCCAGATATTTCTCATGTGGGGGAATTACAGGCCAAAGGCACAGTCAATTATTTTGTGTGTATGTGTGTGTGTCCTGATTGGCTAAATCAAGATGATATTGGGGAGAAGGCAAACAGCATATGCTTTGTCTTGATGCGAGTGATCTGCTGAGGAAGAGAAAGATAACTTGGAAACAGGAATTGGAGGAAGACTGGAACTACATCAAGGTAAAACCTCCTGGAGAACAAAGAAAACAATCAGCGACACTAAAAGGGAATCTACTGGATGGGAGAAGATATTTGCAAATGACATATCTAATATAGGCTTAGTGGCCACAATATATAAAGAATTAATAAAGCTCAACACTCAGAAAACAAATAATCCAATTTAAAAATGGGTGGAAGACATAAATAGATGTTTTTCCAAAGAAGTCATACAGCTGGCCAATAGACACATGAGAAGACGCTCAACACCATTCATCATCAGGAGAAAGCAAATCAAAACTACAGTGAGATATCCCCTCACATCTGTCAGAATGGCTAAAATCAACTCAAAAGACAAGTATTTCTGGGGATGTGGAGACATAGAAACTCTGTTGCACTGTTGGTGGGAATGCAAACTGGTGCAACCACTCTGGAAAACAGTATGGAGGTTTCTCAAAAGGTTGAAAAGGGAACTACCAAAAAAAAAAAAAAAAAAAGAAAGAAAGAAAGAAAAGAAAAGGGAACTACCCTATGATCCAGCAATTGCGTTACTAGGTATTTATCCTCGAAATACAAAAACACTGGTTCAAAGAGATACATGCACCATTATGCTTATAGCAGCATTATTTACAATAGCCAAAATATGGAAGGATCCCAAGAGTCCATCTATTGATGAATGGATAAGTGGACAAAGAAGATGTGATACACACACACACAGACACACACACAACGAAATATTAGGCCACAATAAAGAATGAAATTTTCCCATTTGCAAGGATGTGGATGGAGCTAGAGAGTGCTATGCTAAGTGAAATAATACGATACGAGAAAGACAGATACCATATGATTTCATTCATGTAGAATTTAAGAAATAAAAGAACCGACCAAAGAAAAAAGAGAGAGAGAGAGAACAGCAAAAGAAGAAACAGACTCTACTATAGAGGACACACTGATGCTCACCAGAGGGGAGGAGAGTGAGCGGATGGGGGAAATAGATGATGGGGATGAAGGAGCGCACTTGTTGTGATGAGCAGAGGATCGTGTATGGAAGTGTTGAGTCACTAAACTGTACACCTGAAACTAACACTACTCTGCATGTTAACTGTACTGAAATTAAAATTTAATAAAAAAAAAAAAAGAATTGGACAATACCGCGCAGGGCATTCTTATGGTAGAGCTTATAGAGAACCATTCATGGATTTGCGGCTATAATGTGTCACAGGACAGACAGTTATAATAATGTGTTTTAGGAAAATTGATGTGAAATAGGCTGACATAGTTGAGTCCTCAGAGCCTGGAGAAAAGCCATTCGAAGATTACTGAGCTCTTCTGGGTCTTCAGTGGCCTCGATCTGGGCTGTAGTCACAGGAGGGGGAGGGAAGACTGGCTTGGCTGCATGATGCAGTGTCCATGGGGCCGAAGGAAGTTACAGGTGGTTAGGAGGGTGGTCAGACTGCGACTTACAGAAACTGTGCAGTTGGGAGGAAGAACAGGTGGGCGAGGAACGGCGTTGTACTTATTTATTTGGGGGCCTCACGCCATCAGTTATATAGTAAAACCACAAAGTTCAAAGGTACCTAAGGGGACAAATTAGCTTCTTTTTTTCTACAGAGGAGTTAAATCCTCATAGATCTTACATTCTTACTTTGTTCATGTCAACCTTTCTTTCAGTTCAGTTATGATTTTATGTTGTGCTGCTCATTTTGAGGGTTTTTTGGTTAAAGATTTGAAGTAGGTATTTCTCCAAAGGAGATTATAGATGGCCAACAGACACATGAAAAGATATTCAAAATCACTCATCTTCAGGGAAATGCAAATCAAAACACAATGAAAGATCACATTACACCTGTCAGAATGGCCATCATCAAAAAGACAAGAAATAGCAGGTATTGGCAAGGATTTGGAGGAAGGGTTGCCCTCGTGCACTGTTGGTGGGAATGCAGGTTGGTGTGGAGAACAGTGTGGAGTTTCCTCAAGAAGTTAAAAAAAGGATGACCTTAAATCTAGTAATCCCACCATTGGGCAATTACCCAAAGAAAATGAAAACACCCAAAGAAAATGAAAACACTTGTTGAAGAACGACATCGTACACCTGGAACTAATGTAACGCTATGTGCTCACTGGAATTAAAATGGAAACTTTTTTTAAAAGAAAATGAAAAAACTATTTCAAAAAGATGTCCACAGTCCTAGGTTATTGCAGCATTATTTCATATGGAAGCAACGTAAATGCCCATTGATAGAGGAATGGGTAAGGAGCAGGGTGATTGTTCTCTTTGTATGTAATTCCAGACCACAGAAAACAGGCATACGCTCTTGATTTAGAGCAGGTTATATGTTAGAAAAATTAGAGACAGGTATTTATGGAAAGGGAATTCCCTTTTATATTTTATTAACAACAAAAGGGAGTATAAGACGCATGACAAAGAATTAGTGAAGCCAGTGTCCTTGAGGTTGACCAGTAACAGCAAAAGACCACCTTCTCTTTGCAGGATTAACATATTGGACGTGTGCAATATCTGTAGTTTGAAGCCAAAGGCAGAGGGTCTTATTTATGCGTGTAACCGTAAATCTATCCGACACAAATTAAAGCTTTTAAAAAAAATATTGTGGAATTTTAAAATTTAAAATCCCCAGAAATAGGGGATCCCTGGGTGGCTCGGCAGTTTAGCACCTGCCTTTGGCCCAGGGCACGATCCTGGAGTCCTGGGATCAAGTCCCATGTCGGGCTCCCGGCAAAGAGTCTGCTTCTCCCTCTCCGTGTGTCTCTGCCTCTCTCTCTCTCTCTCTCTCTCTTAAATAAATAAATACATCTAAAAAAATAAAAAATAAAAAAATAAAGTCCCCAGAAATTACAATGAACACATATGTATTGCCACATGTCTTTATCACATGTAATTTAAAATAATTTAATATGGGATATATTCTAACGAGATATCCTGTAATGCCTTTGTTCTCTGTCTCTTGCTCTGCTGAGACTTCCTCCACGTCCTTCTTCTGCGTCCTTTTCATTTAGAAAGGATCCAGGGGCACCTGGGGGGCTCAGGGGTTGAGCATCTGCCTTCTGCCCAGGGCGTGATCCCGGGGTCCTGGGATTGAGTCCTTCATCGGGCTCCCTGCATGGAACCTGTTTCTCCCTCTGCCTGGGTCTCTGCCTCTCTCTCTCTCTCTCTCTCTCTATGTCCCTCATGAATAAATAAATAAAATCTAAAAAAAAAAAAGAAAAAGAAAGAAAGAAGAAAGAAGAAAGAGAAAGAGAAAGAAAGAAAAAAAGAAAAAGAAAGAAAGAAGAAGAAAGAAAGAAAGAAAGAAAGAAAGAAAGAAAGAAAGAAAGAAAGAAAGAAAGAAAGAAAGAAAGAAAGAAAGGAAGGAAGGAAGGAAGGAAGGGGAAGGAAGGAAGAGGAAGGGAGAAAGGGAGGAAGGGAGAAAGGAAGGAAGGGAGGAAGAAAGGAAGGAAGGAAGGAAGGAAGGAAGGAAGGAAGGAAGGAAGGAAGGAAGGAAGGAAGGATCCGGAATCTAGAAAACTATTGCAGCTCTTTGTGATTCTTTTATTACTTATACATCACCCTTTCTCAAAGCTAATTGTTTTCTGGATTTGGTATTTATCAACCTCATGCATGTTTTTATATGATAATTACAATGTGTGTTTATGCCTGAAAAATATGTTTTATTACACATTTAATACTCCTTGGCACAAAAGCATAGAATTCCTGAGTCACACCAAAATCACAAATGCAATTATATTTATTTATTCTCCTACTGCAATATATAATATTTCTTCTGGGTGCTTTCATTCTTTTTCAAAACTTGAACCTTTCAGACACCATTTTTCCACCTCGATAGGCTCTTTCCCTAATTTTGCCTCAAGCGTGTGTTTACTCATTTGTCACTTGGGCTTCTCTTTACGGTGTTTCCCGTTGGTTTTGTTTGCCTCTGTTCCTATTGGCCTATTTGTGACTTGTACTAATTCATAAGAATGCGTTTCCACCATATTGCCGACGTCAGTGTGACCTACTGGAAATACAATTATACATTTTTGCTCAAGGATGGCAGTAGCTCTGTTTTTAAATGTAGGTGGAGAACTGTCTACTTCCTGTCACCTCCATCTGGATGGCAGCTCAGAGTTCAAGGGGCTGCAGACATGATCAGGTGCCAAGACCACGGTAGCAAGATTTTCTCCAGGTGTCTCATGCCGACACGTCCACGGGCATGTCGTAGGTTCCTCTACGTGAACACGTACCTCCCTTCTCAACTGATATTTTGATTTGTCTGTGGTTCTCAACCTATAGCTTAGCAACCTATCCATCATAGATACCTGAGAGATAGCTGTGTAGATAAATAGATACCTGATATATGTACATATAAATGCGTGCAGACAGAAATGGAGTATGTGTACTGAGATATACATGATACAGACATATATATACAGATACATATTTTTTGCAGATCTAGTAGGCATATACACACGTATTTTTTTTTTAATTTTTTTTATTTATTTATGATAGTCACAGAGAGAGAGAGAGAGAGAGAGGCAGAGACATAGGCTGAGGGAGAAGCAGGCTCCATGCACCGGGAGCCTGATGTGGGATTCGATCCCGGGTCTCCAGGATCCCGCCCTGGGCCAAAGGCAGGCGCCAAACCGCTGCGCCACCCAGGGATCCCTACACACGTATTTACATCCAGATATATAGATAAATTTCTGTATCTCTCAAGCTTACTTCAGTATTAGGAGATTTAAAAACTTGACAATTGAGATTTTATTTTATTTTTTTTTGACAGTTGATATTTTAGAGAAAGAATCAGTGATTCTGAGTTCTACTCCATCATAACAAGGCAGTGTGGGTAAATATTAATTTTATTTCTCGCATTTAGTTATTAACATCTCTCAGAAACAGCTCAATGGACCATTAGTCTTGTCTTTTTTCTTCCCAACTCAACTATCTATAGTTAAGAGATCTTTATCGTAATTCAGGGAACTGAGCTACTTTGTCCCTCTATGCTCAAAAATCACTCGCCTTCATTATATATAACAGGATGTTAGAGATGAGTGTTTTAGCTTCGATGTGCCGAGACCCCCATGCACTGTCTGTGGGGATGTGAACTGCTCTCCGGCCTCCCCCTCTCGCCCGTGTTGAAGGCCCCGCAGCGTCGGGGGGATGAGACCATGAATTAGCACTGATGCAAAATGACGGTCTCATGTCCCCTCCCGGAGAGGTGCAGCCTCACCTGTCTCAGAGAGTGACCCCCCGCGGGGGCCAGTCGGCGACAGCCAGGCCGCTGAGTGGTGTGGGCTGTGCGCTCCGATGAGGCCCCGAAGGTGCTCTGCTACCTGGGAGCCCCCTGATGGCCCGGGGCCTGGTGGGGCAGGAAGGAGAGCCGGAGGGACAGTGTGAGCCTTGCACCACGTCTGCAGAGAGAAGGCTGCCCAGGAAGGGAGGCCACAGAGCCCCCGGTGGGGCCACCAGCCCCGCTGCCTCACCTGTCCCCGCAGCCCCGAGGGCGGGATGGGTACCAGCGGGCCCACTGCCCAGCACTGATTCTCCATCCTCACGCTGCCCCGGGCACATTAGAGACCTGAGCAGATATTGACTGACTACCCAGAAATGATCAGAACCATCACAGAATCGAATTTCCCAGAACCATCTTAGAGAGACAGTAAGAAAGAAAAATAAAGCTGCTTTACGATTTCATCTCATGCATCTTGCTCGATGACAGCTAAAAACTACCTAATAATAATGCGATCACGCGGGTGTTGTTAGACATTATCCAACATGACACACATAAATATTTATATTTGATTTTCTGTGAGATAATTACATAAATAGCAAGGAATAGGCTGGGAGCAGCACTTCTGTATCCGAGGCTACAGGTGCGCAGGGCCCCGGCTGCCCCGGCTGCCTGAGCTGCGGCCCGTTATCGCGGGAGGCCTCAGGCCTGCTGCACCCAGCGACTCCCTAACACGGCGGCGAGAGTGAGTTGGGTGCCGGCCCCCTGGGCTGCACAGGACTTTCTGCTAATGCAGGTTGGAAAAGCTCCCACAGCTCTAGGCCTGTTTCTAGCTACGATGACCTTATAAAGACATCGGCTACATGTCTTTGCTTTTTATTAGCCGATGAGCAAACGGAAGCCCAGCCCGAGATGGCTTTAATTTAAGACCAGTGATATATTCACGGCGCTGCTTGTAATTCGGGATAAAATGCTAATGCGGCATAATTTAAATAATGTATCCCAAGGCAAACACAGCCCATGAAAAAACGTTTGTATTTGTCAAAAACTGAAAACTGTCCGCACGGAGTCTTCCATCGTAGGAGACGCGCTGCTGCAGGACATGGGGCCGCACCGCCGCCGGACGCTGCTGGGACAGTCCACGCAAGTCATGCACACGGGATGGATCGTGGACCACGGACTCCCTCGTTCTGGGCCCCCCGCCATCCAAGGAGCCGGGCTGTGTCTGCTCGCGTGTGTGGCAGCCACGCAGCCCTTACGGGGATGGCGGCTCGAGCACTGCTGGCCCACAGACGCCTCTGGGGGGCCACGGCGACAACGGGCCAGCCTGGGCTGTTCTGGACAGTGTGACGTTGGAGGCTGCCTCGAAGCTTCCTTCACCGCCACACTCTGAGCACCTGCGTCTCCCCCACCTTTGCTCCTGACCTCACTCGTTCCTACCTTATGCCTCTAATAAAAGCACAGAGATGAATCCCAGAGAGGGAGACTAAGGCTGGACGTGCTGTCCCCCGGGGAGGTGACCCCGCGAACGAGCCCATGGCCTTGGGCCGCAGGAGGCGGCTGCCGGAGTCCTCGGCACAGCAGAGACGGCGCTGGGCCTCCAGCCATCCCCCCCAGGTGGAGGCAGGTCCCCAGGGTCCCCACTCCCGGGGCCTTCGCTTCTGTCTACGGGGCCGGCACAGCCAGAGCAGGCAGTGCTTTCCCTCCATCTCTGGCTCTGGAAGCAAATTCTTCTCCTATTTATGTGAAAATGCTGCACATTATCTTTCCTAATGGGAACTCACGGTCTGGGGCGACTTCTGAGATTGCCTTCTGCCACCGTCCTGGAAGTTAAGCGGCGTCGAAGGGGCTCGTCACAGTGGCCACACCGATGCGCCCCCGTGGGAATTGTGTGTCTCTATGAGTAGGATGGCACTAGCTTGGGATTTGCAACAGGCAGGGCACAGATTTTGAGTGTCAGAGTTCTCCCAAGACATTGTTTGGATGCACAATAGGAGAATAAAGGAAGTGCCCTTCAGCCTTTAATTTTAAGCTAGTTTTGCTACCCAGGAGCTTGAGTGTGGTGGAAGTGGGATTTAGCGGAGCTTTCTGCCTTGCACGGGCACGTGGCACCTGACTGTGGGGATCTGGGAGTCATGCAGGGAAAAGAGGCTGTTGGAAAAGATTGAACTTACATCTTTTGTGTAATTAGGATCATATATGGTTTATTCTCCTTGAATGTGTACAAAACAACAAAAGAGTGTAGTCTATCTAATCCCTGTAGTAGGACAAAAGTAGCTATTTCCAGATTTCCTTCTTCACGGACCAGGCCTTGTCTCTTTGTCAGCATCACTGAAGGATGAAGGATGCTTCGGCCTCACTGGAGGAGGGCACGCTATCGTGATCCCGGTAGGGCTTTCTATGGTGTGCATCACCACGCCCTTCTCATTTCATCGGGCCTGTGAAACCTATGTTTTCAGGTTCAGGGTCCTGATTCCAGTCCCTGCTATGCCTTCCGTAAATAGTTCAGGAGACACTCGGTAATTCATTTCTATGGAAACACTGTCTTTCTTCCTGATGGGAAATGCTCTCTGAATCTGTGGATCCTTGCAACTTCCTGTCTTCTCGACCTCCTAAGACTCTTCTGGTCATTCCTGTGGGGCTCAGCATTTGGGAAAGTCTCTGGGTTAAGACACAGAAAATACATTCACGGTCTCTACAAAACCATAACACATACCGACAGTTCAGCAATGGAGAACTCAGAATTGTTAGAGTAAAACCACTTTATGTCCAGTGGCATTGATGCCAGTCGGGCAGATAAGATTTGAGCCCTTTTGCACACTAGGAAGTGCTGTTACTGCACTTGAGATCCCACATTTTATTAGTGGTCAAGGTGAAAGTGGCAGAAGTGTATAACCCACTGAAGGCTGCTGTCTTTGTACTTATAGTTGAAAGAGCACCTTAACCTCCGTTCCCACAATCACACCGGAACTCTAAATCTGACTGTTAACATGTCAGTCACCTAAAGCAAAACTAGCCACACAGCCATCCAATTCATTATGAATCACAGCTAATATTTACTGGGTATTACATATGTCCCAGGCACTTCTGTGAATATCATTCATTTCCTGTTTAATCTGAAAAACTATTTCCATGTGATACCTTTATTATATCTTCTGTCTCATGGGGTTGTTTTAGGAATTAACAGATTTTCCTTGCAAAAATAGCACAATATTTGGGCTAACATTCAATAAATGTTTAGATTGTGCTATAATATTGTTACTAGTGTTACTAAAGTGGTTTTTAAAATAAGATATATACATGGAAATCAGACACTATCTTTTAAAAAACTGTCTGTAAGGTATTCTTAAAAGATAGAGCTATTAAACCTCAGCAAATTAGGACTAGATCCTCAATTTAATAAAACACATCTACAAAAACACCCACATCCTCTTAGAACTAATAAGTGATTATAGCAAAGTTTCAAGGCACAAAGTTAATATATAGAGGTCAATTGTTTCCTTACATACCAGCAACAAACAAGTAGAACTCAAATTTTTTTTTAATTAAAAACATAATGCCATTTATATTACCACAACCAAAATTGAAATATGTAGGTAGATATAAATCCTAAACAATATACATATAACTTAATATAAAACTACAGTAAATAAGACAGAATGGTATGGGAAAAGAAAAAAACAAATAGATCAATGGAACAGAATAGAGAGCCTAGAAATAGACCCACATAAATATTGTTAATTCATCTTTGACCAAGAAACAAAGGTAATCTTTCAAATAATTGGTGCTGGCATGTATCCACATGGAAAAACAAAATAAAATAAATCTAAACATAGACCTCAAACCCTTCACAAAAGTGTACTTAAAGTGGATCATAGATTTAACTCCAAAAACAAAAGTATAAAACTCTTAGGAAACAGCACAGGAGAAAACCTCGATGACCTCTGGTTTAGTCATGATATTTTAGATGCAAAGGCAAAAACATAATCCTTGAAAGAAATAATTGATAAGGTGCACTTCATTAAAATTAAAAACTTCTAAACTGTGAAAAAAAAAATTGTCAAGAGAATGAGAAGGCAAGCCACAGACTAGGAGAAAACATTTGCAGAAAACACATCTGATGAAGGATTGTTTTCCAAAATAGAAAAGAGCTTTTAAAACTCAACAATAAGAAAACAAACAACCCAGGCCAAAGACCTGAAAAGACACCACACCAAGGAAGATACACAGATGGCAAACAAGCCTGTGAAAAGGTGCTTCACATCGTACGTCATCAGAGAAATGCAAATTAAAACAACAATCATATATCATTACACACGTATCAGAGTGGCCAAAATCCAGAACACTGACAGCACCGAATGCTAGTGAGGATGTAGAGCGACAGGAAATCCTACTATTGCTGGTAGGAATGCAAAATGGCGCAGGCACCTTGGAGGACAGTTTGTCAGTTTTCTACAAAACTAAACACACCCTTAATATATAGTCCAGCAGTCCCGTCCTTTGGATTTCACCCAAAGGAATTGAAAATTTATGGCCAAACAAAACCTATACATGTGTTTTTATGGCAACTTTATTCATAATTGCCCAAACTTGGGAGTAATTAAGGTATATTTGAGTAGGTGAATGGATTAATAAACTGGAGTCTATCCAGACAATGGAATATTACTCAACATTAAAAGTAAATGAGCTACCAAGTCATGAAAAGACATGGAGGAACTTGAAATGAATATTGCTAAATGAAAGCAACCAATTTGAAAAAGTTAACAGGCTGAATGATTTTTTAACTATATAATATTCTGGAAAAGTCAAAGCCATGAAGATAGTAAAAAATCAGTGGTTGCCAAGGGCTGTGGGGGGAGGAAGTAATGAATAGGTGGAGCACTAAGGATTTTGACAACCAAAAATATTGTGTATGATACCATGAAGATGGCCACGTGGCGTTACCCATTCCTCCAAGCCATAGAATTTACAGCATCAAGAATGACTTGTAGTGGAAACTATGGACATGATGTTTGAATCCATGTAGGTTCATCACTCGTAGCAAGTGCACCATCTGGCAGGGATGTTGATAGTGGGAGAGACTGTTTGAGGGGGGCTGGAATATATGAGAAATCTCTATACCTTTACCTCAATTTGTTGTGAACCTGAAAGTTGTCTAAAAAAAGAAAATAGTCTTAAAAGAACCTGACAGCTAGCATATACTTGATGGTAAGAGCCTGGATATTATCCACCTAAGATCAAGAGCAATGTTACTGTTTCTAGCTCTTCCTTTTCAACACTGTACAGGAAGAACTAGCTAGTGCAATGAGACAAGAAAGTCAAATGTAAGATATAGATTGTGAAGAAAAAAATCAAATTTTCTTTGCAGGTGACATGATACTGTGTTTGTGGAAAATCCCAAAGAAACAGTAACAAACAACGAAATCCTGGAAATAGGAAGAAATTAAAGCAATGGAGCAGATAAAATACCAGATTAACGTATAAAAGTCAATTGATTTACAGTCAATTGAAATTAAAATACAATGACGTTTACATTAGCATAACAAAGAAATACTTAGGTATATGTTAATCCAAATGTGGTCAGTAATATATATGCAAAAAAATGCAAAACTCTGAAGAAAGAAATCAAGAAGATCTAAATAAATGGAGAGATTATTTTGTGTTCATGTCTTGGAAGAATCAGTATTGTTAAGATAATATTTCTCCCCAATTTGATCTATAGGCTCAAAGCATTCCTGATCAAAACCCCAGCAAGCTATGTTGTGAATATCAACAAACTGATTCTAAAGTTTATACGGAAAGAGAAGGATCCAGAATAGCCTGTTCAATGCCGAAGAAGAAAATTGGAAGGCTGGCAATATCCCCACTTTAAGATTTAGTAGAAAGCTACCATGATCAAGACAGCAGGGCACTGGTTAAAGAATCCACGTGAAGATCAACAACAGAACAGAACGGAGAAAGAAATGAATCATACAAATATAGTCTAAGGAGCAAAGGAGAAAGGATGGTGTTTGCTACAAATGGCACTAGAACAATTGGATGTATACGAGCAAAACATTGACCTAGACGCTGATCCGTCACTCTGCAAAAATATTAATTCAGGATGGAACATAGATCTCAATGTCATGCAATGCTATAGAATTTGAAGAAAGCCTAGGAAAAAACCTACATGACCTTGGTTTTGGTGATGAGATGTCAAAAAAAATACCATAAACAAAATCCACAAATAAAATATTGATAATTTGTGCTTCATTAAAATTAAGAACATCTGCTCTGCAAAAAATGTTGATGAGAATCAAAAGATAAGCCACAGACAAGAATTTATTTTAAAAATATGTATCTTAAAAAAGAATCATGTCTAAAATTTCATGAGCTCTTAATCTCAAGAACAAGAAAATAAAAAACCCAGTTTACAAAATGGGCAAAAGATCTAAGGAAACCATTCGCCAAAAAAGATATACATACAGATATATCTGAAAAGATGCTCAATATCATTTGTTATTATAGAATTGCTAATTAAAACAATGATTATATATAATTATGTACCCACTAGAATGGCAATTTTCTTTTTTAAAAGATTTTCTTATTTATTTATTTGTTTATTTATCTATCTATCTATCTATTTATTTATTCATGAGAGACACAGAGAGAGGCAGAAGGAGAAGCAGGCTCCCTGACGAGGGACTCGATCCCAGGACTGCAGGATCACAACCTGAACCAAAGGCAGATGCTCGATTGCTGAGCCACCAGGGTCCTTATTTTCCTTTTTTAATACTAACAAGGACATGGAACAGCAGCAATTCTCATGCCTCACCTAGTGGGAAGACCAATTGATAAAAACAATTTGAAAGCCAGTTGGGCAATTTTTTTCAAAACTAAAGACTGTCTTGAGGAGCCTGGATGGCTCATCAGTTTAAGTGTCGTCCAACTGTTGGTTTCGGCTCAGGGCACAATCTCATGGGCTGTGGGATCGAGCCCTGCTTTGGGCTCTGTGCTCAGCTGGGAGTCTGCTTGAGGATTCTCTCCCTCTGCCCACTCCCCACTTGTGCATTCTCTCTCTCTCTCTCCCTCTCTTTCTCTCTCTTCTCTCAAAATAATAAATAAATCTAAAAACAAAACACCAACCAAACAAACAAAACCTAAACACTGTCTTATACAATCCAACAATCATGGCTTTAGATAGTTAATCAACTGATTTAAGCCTTGTCCATAAAAAACCTACACAAAGATGTGCATATTAGCTTTATTCATATTTGCCCCAAAGTCGAAGCAAGTGAGCTGTCCTTCAATAGGTTTATGGATAAATAACTGTCATATATTTATACCAGGATATTACACTGCAATGAAAATAAATGAATTAACAATCCATGAAAAGACCTTGATGAATCTTGAATGCATAGTAGGTGAAAGAAACTGGTCAAAAAGTGTTTGCTGTATGATTACACATCATTTACTCTATGGTTACACAAACTGTGTGATGATATATACTATAAGCTTGTAGAACACTCCAGAGAACACGCAGCCATAGAGATGGAAAGCCTCGATGCTTATTCTTGGTTTGATGAAGCAAGCAGGGTGGCTTAGGTGAGACACAGGGAAATATTTTGTGATGGTGGAATTTTCTGTGTGATAGTGTAATTATGATCTAAAATATTAAGCATTTATCAGAACTTATATAACACACAACTTTAAGGGAGAAGACTAGCCTTGATGTATGTGAAAGGATTAAAAAAAAAGTAATTTCAAAAGTCCGGGAATCGTGACTGTCCTCTACTTGATAAAGTCGCATCTCACGGGGTTACAGATGAACGATTGTAGAGCCAATATGCTGGGTATATGTATACTGGAAACATGTGTACACTTGGGGGTAAATGTGTATCTGGAAATGAATAATTATGTACATGGTTTGTGGGTGCAGAGAGCCGAGTTCATCACTTTTGGAGTGGGAGTTCATGATAAGCCCAGGGAGCAATGTCAATGATCCATGTGGTCATGGATTAGAGTTGGGATCCTCAGTAGATATTTATGTTTAACTTAATAGGGCTACAGAGGATTCACAGCTACGTGCAAATACAGAGCACACACAGTTTGCTCTGTCGGCTGAGAGGTCTCACAAGCAATGAAATACCAGTGTAGGGAGGAGCACCGTAGCACTAATACCCATATCTTGGTGTCTAACACTCTTCTCTAGAAAGAGGGACCAAGGATTTCTGGAGAAAGAGTCGATTCTAGGACAGTGGCAGAAAATATGCAAGATGAGCCCAGGGTTTCTCACTGTGCTGCAATGTAAGCAAGTGGTAAACATACAAACAAAACCCACGCACAGAGAGTGATGTTGGCATCTCCGAGAGACACAGAAGTCCCGGCTAAGGTTCTCGCCCTTAAGGCACCCAGTGCCTCTTTGTGATTTTCTGTGACTACCCGCTAGCAGGGGGACTTGCAGAGTATGACCGTTAGCTTACTCTGGGAGCTTTCCCAGAGCAAGTACTCAGAGAAAGTAGTTGGTGCTGAAAGTAATCTGGTCCTGCCATCACTATGCTGTGGAAGTGTCTTCATATTTTTGACAAAGGAGACACATTCTCTTTGTTTCAGACCCAAAGCTGACGATCATCCATCTATATCAATGGTTTTGATGCCCAGTCTATCCTCACGTTTACCCTCCCTATACGAGGGAAAGACATAGACCTTCATTGTCTTCCAGCTTGCCTACTGTGACTTTATATTTCATAAGCATCTTAAAGTTAGTTGAGATTTGCCCATGAGGAAAGTAAACTATGGATTAAAGTTGTAGTTGATTTTAGCATACACACGGGTTTTGTCATAATTCTCTGAGTATCTAAGTAGGAAAATAAAAGTATACACACAAATATTCAGGAAGAGTTAATTTAAAGAAATGATTTTTGTGTCACTCCTATATACTTCCACTATATTCAATAATATAGTAATGAAGATAGATCCCATGTCATAGCATAACCTACCCTTAGCTCTACTCCTTTATTCCATAAATACATGGAATTTCATGGGTGTTCTAAATCTAAGCTTCACCCAAAGCATTTGGGAGAACTAGTGTTCTATTTCTAAGATTATTTATGATTTGAACAGTAATAAGAGTTTCAAATATTGATGTTAATCCGTGTTCTTATATTAGGGGATTAAAAGCTGTTGTTTTGTCTATTGAGCTTTACTATGCGGAGCTGAATTGAGAAAGATATGTTTGGATGATCACTGAGTACAGAAATTGGATGCTTCACAGACGAGAAGGTGGTTGTATGGAATGATGATACCAGTCCTTATTAAAGTGGCTGATAGAGAAGAAAGAATGGTTGCTGGCTGGCTAAACAGACAGATTTAAACCAGTCCTTTGAAGAATGTCATTTGAGATCATCACAGCCTACCAGGAACCCAAAGCACGATGGATGCACGATGATTTTAATGAATCCGTATTTTGTATTATATGCACATATTTATACCTGTCTAATTTTTGAAAGTAAACTCTGTGCTCAGTGTGCAGCTTGAACTCACAACCCTGAGATTAACAGTTGCATGCTGTACCGACTGAGCCAGCCAGACAGACACCCCTCTACTTAATTTTTTAAAAATGAATTCAGATCGCAAAGTGCATGGGCCAGTATTTGGCACCTAGAAAATATCAGAGCAGTGTTTCCTAAGTGACTATGTGCACCAAGGACTGGGCTGTACCTAGTAATGTGTAAACTGGGTGTTGCCCAGTGACAGTGACGTGGAATGCAAGACATAATGGCGTCCCACAATGTCTAACTCTCATGAATAGACGTATTTAGATGTTGAGAATTAGTATGTCATTTTGATGTACCCCGCATTGAAATATCTAGAAGACCAAAATGAAAATCTTCATAGTAACTGTAAAATATCTACCAATTAACACTGTAAGTGATGACATTTTTTAGGAGAAGAGTGAACATGTCAAAAAAGGATAACACTTTTACAAAGATTGGGAGTAATTGCCGTATGATCAGTGTTTAAGACAATTCCTCATAAAGGTGTTAATGCTGAAATGTGTTCTAAGAATACTGGAAAAAATCTTTTTCAAAATACACCACACAGTTTGTTGTAACTAATTTATTGTGAATTTGGTACTTGAGGGGACCTTTAGATTTATTGGTAATGTTTGAGCTTGAGTTCATATATGTGTAAACATCTATGATAAGTGTTTTACGACCTAACTTTCCAGGCATCTACTAGTATTTATTTTTAAAATGAAGATTTATGCTTCTTAAAAAAAAAATTCCAATGTCATGGGTGGTTTGGGTGATGGCTGGGTGCAGCCTTAGAAGCTATGATTGGTCTAGATTGTAGCAAGAGCTACAAGTAGGAAGAAGGCTGTGTGAGCAGCTCCAAAGGCCGAGAGAAAATTATTTGAATATCCTTGGTCCTAGCTGTTCTGAATGGATCATACGATTATGTGATAAGCAGGGGATGTGAGGAGAGTTGGTTGCCATGCCCTTGTGCTGTCCTCTAGAGGACTTAGGGTATTTCTTCTCAGCTCAACAGAAACCCCAAGGGCTGGGAGTCGGGGGGGGGCGGGGTAGGGAGATTGCACTAGGGTAATTCGAATCACACCATCAAATAAGTAAGAGTGGACGTTGGACAACACAGTTTCAAATGTTCTCAGAATATATATGAATATTTTCTTATTAATAAAATTTCAACAAAGATAGAAGGCAAATATAGATTCACATAAAAGAAACTTTTAGAGATAGTGAATAACAAAAAAAACCCCACAGGTTTCATTTAGCCTGGACACTATCAAATCTGGCAGTCATTAATTCCTGAAAATGTCATTTAAATCTGTTATATCTGGGATCCTGGGTGGCGCAGTGGTTTAGTGCCTGCCTTTGGCCCAGGGTGCAATCCTGGAGACCTGGGATCGAATCCCGCATCGGGCTCCCGGTGCATGGAGCCTGCTTCTCCCTCTGCCTGTGTCTCTGCCTCTCTCTCTCTCTGTGACTGTCATAAATAAATAAAAATTTTTAAAAATCTGTTATATCTGTTCTTGTAGGTCAATGAATGGCTTTAAAATCATTTTCCTGCCTTTTAAGGCTTTAAGAAAAAAGTCTTGGATAGATAAATGGTAGATAGATGATAGATAGATAGATAGATAGATAGATAGATAGATAATAGATAGATAGATAGATAGATAGATAGATAGATAGATAGATAGATAGATAGATGATAGATTAGAGGTAAACAATAGATGGATTATAAACATATAGAGAGATGATAGATGTATAAATAGATCTATAGGTAGATCTGATGGATATAAATGATGGATTGATAGATCATAGCAAATAGACAAAAAAGATATTTTAAAGGGTAATATGCTGAATTAAACTATGAGTATTAAGATACAAGACTATTGTCACTACATATTGTTACATGTGACTTTTCCTTAATTACTCAGGTAATGCAAGAAAGTGTGGGTGCTTTTGTCCTTATTTTCATTTTAGCAAAGGCCTAGAATTTGCTGGAGAGTAATAGGATTTTTTTCTTGCATCTTATTTGATGCTTTGTTCACTTGATATAAAGTTTTTCAATAAATAATTTTCAATAAATAAATTAAACTTCAGAAAAAATGTCCTGTGTGTTTGTATCTGAGGGAGTAAAAGGAGGGGAGTTGTATTTCAAGTATGCAGGATATTCTCTACAATATCTTTGTGGAAGAACTTGTAATTGACATAGGGAGAAGGAAAACTCATCTCCAGGATAGAGCTATTATGCATGCATTCACCTAATTAGAAGGAGTTTTCGTGTATTTTTGGAATACTAGAAAGTAACAGCTAAATGCTTAAATTATAACTGAAAAAATTTGAAAAAGAAAGAGGAACAATAGTAATACTTTGCTTAAAAACTGTACTGAGCCCCCCGTTGTTATATATATATATTTTTTTTTTTTGAATTTTCAAAACCAATTGGCTTGACCATTTACCCAGAATGCAGGTTGAGCATGTATTTTATGAGGGTGGAAAAGGTGTTCAGGAAGTTAGCAAGTGTTGTTCACAGATTTCACTAAGAAAGTTAAATTTTATTGTTTCAGAAAGAACTCATTTCATTACATAAGTCTCCTACTAGATAGTTAATCTGCTTAATGGAGAGAACCACAGCTGATATACTAGCATCTTCTTGGCAAAAATCTAGATGTCATTAGGCCCTTGAACTGACAAAAAGGGATCTAATCCTCACCCACTTAGTTAGCTTATTCATCAAATTGAAAACATAAAATATATATTCAGTGAAATACAAGGCACAGCATCGCTGTTACCCTCAATTTAAACTTGAGATTCCGGTAAGTACCTGGAATCACTTTGAATCGTGTTCATCCTTGGGAAACACAAGCAAATAAGACACTTCATGTTCAACACGTGTAGGAACCCAATGCATAAATATTTTCCTTTTTATAGATCTTGTATCAAAGATGAACGTTAACTTCGTCGCCCTTTCATGAAACCCTGTGAAGCCAGGTGTTTGGGGTTTTTTCACATTTACTAGTTCACTTGCAACTGACAGCAGTGGGGCAATGCGTAAGGTGGGACTAGTACTTTGTATCAGATTTCTTAGTAACATGAACATGGCTTTCTCTCTTACTCCTTTTCTTTTCGTCCTTTTCAGTTTCTCAAAGGAGAATTTCAGCTCTTAATTACATTCTCTTGCATCACAACAGAGTTGCTCTGCATCGGGAGATTATTTTATTTTATTTTATTTTATTTTATTTATTTTTTTGTTTTTGTTTTTGTTTTTCGGTAGGTTATTTTAGAAAACACTGCGCAATGAATGGCCTTCCATTAATTCTCTTAGTGAAGGAAGTTCTTCTGAAGGAAGCAGATTTAACTACTTTACACACTTATTCATGGTTTTTTAATTATTTTCTGTTCTTTTTCATGGATTTTCACTTTTCTGTGGATAACAGGTGTTGTTTCAGACTATCGTTTTAAGGGTGATAGTACAGCAAACCTCCCTGGGAGAAGGCAATAGCATCTGCATTCCAGGAAGAGGGCAGAGGTATTTGCCGACTAGATAATAAGGATAATGTCTGTAACAGGTAGGCAGACATATTAGCAGTCTCTTAACATATTAAAGTTTCTGGGCAACCCGGGGGCCTCAGCGGTTTAGCACCACCTTCAGCCCAGGGCGTGATCCTGGAGACCCAGAATCTAGTACCATGTTGGGCTCCCTGCGTGGAGCCTTCTTCTCCCTCTGCCTGTGTCTCTGCCCACCCCCCCCCCGTGTCTCTCATGAATAAATAAATAAAATCTTTAAAAAAATATTAAAGTTTCCTAAATGTGGGCTCCTTCCTTTGTGATATAACCCACTATGCACACAGCATCATCTGAGCCCACCATCATCTTCACCCCATGGCACTTGGGAACCAAGAGGAACCTCTGCAAACATGAAGCCTTGTTGACTGCCATGTGCCGTCAATGATATCAAGTCTGTCTCTGAACCAGGAGTCTTGTGTCTTCTGCCGGCCGCCAGCCTCCAGCCTCCACAAAGGAGCTACAGTGCCAACTATTAGCAAGGGACGAAGAATCTCAGACCGGCCGCACTTCTTGACAACCAGTGAGATAAATTTACACTTTCAGTTCCCTAATCCCAAATATAGAATCATCCTCTGCCAGTTGATAGTGTATCAGTTGTCACCAACTTGGGCTCTTTCTGCACTGTCTCTTGAATATCAGAACCATCTTAGAAGAGGATCACGTAATTTTCTTCAGTTTGTTGCAGACGCAGGAGAAGGAAGAGAATGTTAGGACTATTGAAAGTGTCAATGGATAATTTTAGTAGATTAGTTGAGTCATTTATTTCCAGAACCTAACAAGCAATAAAACAAAATTGATATTCATAATAACATAAATGTATTGATTGATTCAACCAATCTCTTAAGAAACCTTAAGTGCCTCATGTGTCGTGGAACAGATAAACTTGAATATTTATCATATTGGCCTAAAGGAAGTTTCATTAAATTGAAACTAAAAATCTATAAAAGAGGAGAAAGAGAGGGTCGTTTATAATCAGCAAAATCACTGGAAATTGGTTGTGTTTTCTCTGTCTGCATGGTTCGTTGTGAGAAACTGATATGTAGGTATTACCTGCACACATACTGAGGTATGTTATTGTTGAAGATAATAAAACTGATAACTCGACGGGCTGTGTTTCCCACAGCACACCCCTCTTGAAAGGCAGAGCCATGACTTGGAACAGGGCCTTGGGGTTTATGTGTGGCTTCAAATTCCAATTCCGCTTTCCTTGTTTTATCTCATTTTATGGAGGACGACAGTCAGTGCTGCAGTGAAGTCCTCATGTTTGTTAATTAGCAACAACAGCAACAACAGCAACAAACACCCTAGTGTTCTGGAGCCGAAGAAGCAGCAAACTGACAAAGCTCTTGCTTAATTTATGTGAATATGATCCAAGTAAATGATTGAAGCTCAAGAGGGTACTTAATCCTCAAGCTGTCTGGTTAACCACAGCGCGCTCATTTGCATCATATCAAGACTGTACTTCTCAGGCATAGACCTCCCCCTTGCGCCCGGTCTTTGACGTGGGGAACACCTGGGGCAACCTCTGCTGAACGTGGAGAGTGTGACCTTCAACCTTGATGTTTTTTGCTACATAATATCGCTCACTCAAGGTTTTATAAGCTTTCTAAAACTCCATTGCAAAAGAAGAAAGAAACAACAACAAAACGCAGTGCCTGGTAATAAAATATTTCATTTTCTGCAGTAGGCCTTGCGAGAATTTCATTAAGATGGTCTCATCTCTGATCTTCCTTTAAAGAAAAAATTCATATTAAATTTTACTGTGATCTTTTCCCCTAATACATTGGAACATTGTTTATGAAATCTGGCTTTAAATCTAGAAATGTGTGGGTTTATCTTTTATTTTTTGGTTCCATTCCTTTCTTTTCTAGTCTTTCTATATGGAAACCCAACATATAAAAACTCCTATTTTTCAGTTATATGCTTGATATTTTGGGCATAAGACACGTAAATAAAAGGACAACACATTAATCTTAGGTGTCTTGTAAGAGGCTAAGAGATTTGTATGTGTGTACAAATTGGCAAACCGGAGCATAATAACATCTGTACTTTATCTGTATCTGAAGATTTATGATTTATGGGGAAGTCAAAGAAAGAAAATCAACACTAGATTTTGTTGTCATGCAAAGAAGAGAAAGAAAATCATTTTAAAGGAAAGAAATATCACTGCTGATGCCCTTTGAATTATTTTCAAAAGTCTCTCCCCAACCACATCTCCAGAGGAGCAGCCTCTTCCAGTAGACTTGTTTTCTTTATATCAGAATTTTTTGGTATCAGATTTTGTTTATAATTATCTAATTATAAAACCACCCTCTTCATTAAGCTGTATGTTCCTTAAGAATAAAGAATTTCTCTTAACTGATTTTATTCCTACAAGGCCCTAGCTCACAACTGGAATGTTTTCAGAGAATATTTGATGACTTAATGAATGAGTACATAGAATAGCTGAGAATCCAGATGCTTAAATTATTTCTGTTAGACATATTCACATAGGCTGTAGAAAAAAAGCATAAAAATGTTGCAGTTTTTTATCTTCATCTCCAAAGGGAGAGTCTTAGAAGGGAGATGATTCGAGAGGCCAACTCTGATTTCAGAATCAGGTTTATCTGTCTCTTTCAGTAATTTTTAACAAATTGTTTGTAAGCCTCAAATTAAAACCATATTACTCCTTCGTTTTTTAACAACAACTTCTTAAGCAGTATAATCAAGTACAACAGCCCCAATCAATTTTGGTTCATTTTGTGACTTGCAATTCTGTAGTCTCTTATTACACACTCCTCATGTTAATGGTGGCTTTTCGATAGCTTTTCGGGGTACAAATGATACAAGGCACAGAGACAGCTTTGTCTTTCATGATGCAAAAGGAGAGTCATATTACAAAAAAAACAAAAACAAAAACAAAAACAAAACAGAAAACATATGGGAAAGCCAATGGGAAAGCCATGCAAATGTGGAAAAATCACAGTCCCTTAGGGAAATGCAAACACACAGCACCATGTCAAAACGCTATTAGAGAAACCAGCTTGGACAGAATGGCACCTTTTCTGCAGAGTCAGTCCTGCCATCTGTGTGGAACACGGAGCTGTGTGGATGAGTGAGCGCTGGAGCTGAAAAGGTGAAGCCCACCTGTGACGGGCTCTGAGACCCTGAGCAGCAGGGATCTCCCACAGATGGGGCTTTCCCACAGGTGGGGCTTTCCCACAGGTGGGGCTCCCAGTCAGCTGAGACTGAATTCTGAGCCCAGGTAGGCTCTGCATTGGTCCAGGGAGGCTGTGAACTCTCAGATTATAAAACCCTCTGCTTGGCGCTGGTGAGTCCACCCTTAGCTGTGTAGGATGGTCAGATCTGCAGGATGTTCCAGGTTGGGATAAATGAAAACTGACGAATCGGGAAGTGTTATATAAATAACAGAGTAAAAAAAAAAAAAAAATAAAACTGCAACTGGTAAACTTTTCTATTTGCCTGGGTTAGGATTTAAACCATTATTTCTTAAATAATTTCAAAAATCATACCTAAATACAGAGAAACCTGTGTATAATGTCACTACAAATACTTTGGTGTAAAATGAGACTGTGTAGCTACTCAAAGTGCGATTTGAATTCTAAAAGCCTTATTACAGAGGTAATAGAAACTAGGATAAAATGCTCTGTGAACACACAGTAAATGTAGTTTGTATATTCATTCATTCTTTCATTCATCAAGCATTTTCCAAAATCCTACTATGTTTCCTTTTTTTTTCTTTTTTCTTTTTTTATTTTATTTATGATAGTCACAGAGAGAGAGAGAGAGGCAGAGACGCAGGCAGAGGGAGAAGCAGGCTCCATTCACCGGGAGCCCGATGTGGGATTCGATCCCGGGTCTCCAGGATCGCGCCCTGGGCCAAAAGCAGGCGCCAAACCGCTGCGCCACCCAGGGTTCCCTCCTACTATGTTTCCTTTGTGCGCTAGTGTCTTGGAGGGAACAAATATCCCTTTCAAAGAACTAAGCTTGTATGATAATGAAAATATATTGAAAATGTGGAAATAATGATTAGCTTATTACCAAGCAGAGTATCAATGAAAGATATAAAGTCATAAAAAAAGTTATTGGTTGTTAGACCCCGAGAATGCAGTTATAGGCCACAATTATATGCAAACAGCTTTCTGTATTGGACACGGGGACATTCCTTCTCAACTCGATTCCTTGCACCTCTTCAGGAGACAGGATCTCCACGGGAGTGGGGCGCAGTCGTGTGAGGAGTGGGCCACCCTTGCCATCAGAGATGTTAGCCAGGCCTCCACACGTCACCATGAGTGACCTGAAAATAATTCCTGGGATTAGCAGCAGTATGAATCTAGGACAGATATAGGAAAATACTAGTGCAAACTCTAAATCAACCATGATCATTAAGTCATTCCTCGAATTTATGATTGGACAGTAGTTATAATGTGCAACTTTTTTAGTTATATGCCCAAGACATGGCACATCTTCATCCGTAAAATGGAATCTACACCAAACATACAGGCTTGACAGGCTGCTTATGTTGGAAAACGGGATTGGCCTGGCTCTGGCCCTGGCAGTGTTTGGTGGGGATTATTAGTCCTTGGTCCACACTGATGGCGTCCTTGGAAGGAGAGGAGAGGTTTCCCAAGCGCTTGCAAAAGCTCTCTGATGCGCTCACAGAGAAGGTCCCCATTCCCAAATTCCTTCTCTGGGACGAGGACGTCGGGGTCCATCTTTCTGATGCTTGTGTTAACAGGCCATGAGTTGGGTGTGGAAGGTTGTGTTCACGGGGTTATAACCCCAAGTCCGTTCAGAGAAGTGACTTGTAATCAGAACCGTCATTGGAGTAAAGGGAGAGGGCTTTCCCGGAGTGACCTCTGTCCTCCCGTTTGCTACGAGGGGTCCCAATCCTGGAAGTCACCTGGCTGCTCCCCCCACTTCCAGGACAAGGGTGGAGGCTCGGCCCGGGCTTCTGAGGGGCCATGGTAACAAGGACTGCAAATTGTCAAAGCCGATCATCTATGTTTTACTTGTATTTAAAACAATAAAGCTAGGTATTAGGAGGTGCTCCAACTCCCGTCTAAGACACTCGCGTCTTCGTGCCTCCTTAGTGTTTGGGAAGCCCCTGGCCCCGGGCAGCCTTCCACAGCGGCCCCCTTGAGCTCTGTCCCTGGTACAAAAAGCAAAGCAGGGAAACAGGTGGGGCGCAGAGCAGGTGGCGTCATCCCTGCCCACCTCCCGAGCTGGGCCAGAAATCACAAGGGGGTCTCTATCTTCCACATTTGCTGTCTTCAGGGGATTAGTGGCTGTGTTTATTTTTTAAAAAACATGAATCACAGAGGGGGAAAAAATCCCACAATATCTGACCCAGTCTGTGTTAGCCAGAGGCGGTTGCTCTGATTTCTTCCCTAACATCAACTCGTTGTTCCTTTATTGCAATAAAATACGGATTTGAGCACAGGAAAGGATGAGGGCAAACTTATTAACGTATTGAGCATGTCGGTCCGTATTCATACAGCACATTATTAGGTCTAAGTCTGGGGTGGGGAGGAACCGCAAAGAATGTAAACTTTGCGGCATAGTGACTCGGCAATTTTATGAACAATTGTATACGTTACACACTGCGCACCTGGAGGTGGTCACCCTGTGACTTTGTTACAATAGTGTCGCTGTACGGTTCATTCTGGTGACACTGGCCATCGATTTGCTGATAAAACAAAGAGTGCCTGGCACTGTGATCTGTTGTTTCTGTCTTATTATAATCGCTCCTCATCACAACTCAGTAAAAATGGCATCGTGCCCCTTTTTTTCTGATGAAGATAGCAATCTATGCAGGAGTTAAATAATTGGCTCTGTTTCCAATAGAGCAAAGCAGCCACTGGATTTGAATTCAAAGCTTTTTGTTCTTTGATCCACAAAAATGTTTTTCAAACTGTGTTCTTTGGAATATTAGTTCCCAAAGGCATTCCAAAAATGGGATTTCATACTTTCAGCTTCCTGGTCTGCCACACATATTCGCACCGAGACTCAGTGGTGGATTGCAGTCCGTCTACCCATCATAGAGCAGGGCTATTCCGCATTAGGACCTTGTTTTCACATAAAGCGAACAGACTGCCGTCAAACAAGTCATATCTTCATAGAGGATGTTGGGAAATATTGTTTCTTGAGCAGTTTATTTGCATCAAAATCGTTCCATTGAGGCTTTGGGAATAATAAGCTCTTTGTAGAATTGTGGTAATTGAGATAATGCAAATAATAAGTTTCTTTTTTCCTACTCATCAAACTGAGCCATGATAGGTTTATATAAAGACTAGCACCAGAGTAGATGACTTTTCTCGCTGGTCATAAAAACTAACAAATTATTGATACAAAGTCAAGTCAGGCAAATTTCTCCGTTCCAAAAAGAATTAAGACCATAGTAGGTAAATGCATGAAATGATTATAGGGGACTGCAGTATTAGATAAAGACATTAAACAGATTATAGTAGAAAAGCATAAGTCAGGCTCTAGAATATGGATGATAACAAGACACTACTATAAAAATAAATCTAAAGCTGTTAGAACTTGGGACGCCTGGGAGGCTCAGTGGTTGAGCCCCGGGTGTGACCCCGGGGTCCCAGGATCTAGTACCCAATAGGCTCCCTGCATGGAGCCTGCTTCTCCCTCTGCCTGGGTCTCTGCCTCTCTCTGTGTATTTCATGAATAAATAAAATCTTTTAAAAAACTAATAAATAAAGCTGCTAGAACAAAGTTGACTCTGTTTCTATTACAATTGAAGAGCCCAGACTGAGTTTTCTTTGCTCTCAGATGAATTTAAAATTGCTTATGATCTGACTAATTGACGTGTTTGTTATGTTAGGGAGCATTAGTCAAATGGTTTCTAGTCTCGTTGGCCAATCTGATCATGACTTTAAATGCTTGAACATTTGCACATTGGCAAAAACTGATGCTGTGGAAATCTACTGGTTGGCAACTGATGGAACACAATTGGTTTATTTATTTTTAATTAACACAACTATCGTTGAGAATATAACGTTGCTCTATGTGTCAAACTGTAGCCAAAGCCATGCGTTGTCAAGAGAGTTGGCTCTGTTGATTATATCTATTCACTAGTGATTTTTAGCTTGAGATCTAATTACCTCATGTTACTTAGGAACTGAGATAGAGTTAAATTCAAAGACCTACTTATCAGGCTTGTGACAATAAAAAGAAAACTAATTCCCCAAATCATACTCAAGGTAATTAGATTTCAGGATTACTCACTTTCGTATTCTAAAGTTACTTCTCACATTTTTTGCCCTTGTCTTTCTGACCACGTAATTGCTATTGTTACACCTCTCCTGGACAGGCAAAAAGCTTTCCTACACTTGTGCTGAAAAATGCTATTAGGTTGAAAAGTCAAGAACAAAGAATTGGGTAACTTAAGTTACCTCCTGATGCTGCCACAGAAAACAAGCTGACTTATTTGGTTTTTTGTTTTTTTTTTTTGTTTTTTGTTTTTTTTGTTTTTTTCACGCTGACTTATTTGAACCAGTCAGTTAATCTCCATAGACCTTAATCATTCTTACAATGAAGAAATTGGGGCAGATGAACTGAAACGTTAGTATTGTTGTTTTTTCTCTAAAACTCTTGATTCCAAAGGAGCTGTGCTCCTAATGCCTGCATGACTCACTGTTCTTCATTTCTACCTGCTCCTCAACTTATTCAGTAAGACACAGAAAATGATTCTTGAACTTCCAGCCCCGAGCTCAGCATAGAAGGAGCTTTGAAGTTTTCTCTCCCAACCTCACACTAAAAAAGCACAACAAAGTGAAAATCAACAGCTCTTCTTCAGAGGGCAAACCACTGCCCACCACCCAACCGGAGACAGATCGAAAGAGATTGCCATACGTCAAGGAACCAGAAACCCAGAGGCTGGAACCAGACACAGAGGATATAATTCCATACTCCGGCTCTTATTTAAAAGAAGTCCTTTGAGGAAACCCAAAGACAACCGGGGAGACAAAGCAGAGACAGCAGAGGAAACATTAGCCTCTGACACCAGCAGCTGTAGCAACAGTAAGCACAGTGCACCTCCTGCATAAAACATAAGATCTTGTGTTAAAGGTCTGCGTACTCTGTTCCCTTACCCGGTACACCATGCAATAAAAATTACAAGGCACGCTAAAATAAAACATAGTTTAAAGAGACAAAGCAAGCATCAGAAACAGACTCCCGTATGATGAATTTGTTGGAATTGTCAGTGTGGGATGTAGAACACCTGTGGTTAATATGCCAAGGGCTTTAAGGATAAAAGCAGACAACATGCAAAAACAGATGGATAATATAAGTACAAACCTAGAAACCTTAAGAAGGAATCTAAAGGAAGCACTAGAAATTTTAAAAATAAATAATTTTTTAAAAAAACTAAGATAGAAATGAAGAATGCCTTTGGTGGGCCAAGGGAAGAATCAATCAGTTTGAACTTATATCAGTAAAAATTTCTAAACTGACATGCAAAGATAAAATAAAAATGGTAGAACAAAATGTGTAAGACTGGGACAGTTACCTAATGTAGACACATGTGTAATGGAAATACCAAGAGAAGAAGAAAGAGGAAGGAACAAGAACTATTTTAAACAACAGTGAGTGAGAATTTTTCCAACTTCACACCAGACATGAAGGTATAAGAAAAGGGACTGGGGAGGTGGATCATGCTAAGTCTAGTGAATAGTAGCTTTGGGCAAAGCATCTCCTAAGACTGCGTTCTGAAAAATTCTTCATAATGATGTTATATAGAGATGAAGATGTAGATCTTAGAACAATTTTGTATCTTTCTGAATGTCTTACCTGGCTTTTTATTATTAACATGATGTGCTAAGGCACATCCCCTTGAGAAGAAAATTAGGTATTATTTCGTATAAAACATAACAAAGATTAGTTAATAAGTGTGACTGGGTAAAAAAAAAAGTAAAGGAATGAGAAAGATATACCACACTGATACAAATCAAAAGAAAATTGAAGCAGCTACGTTAATTTCATTAAAATGTCCCTAGCAAAAAAAAAAAAAAAATGTCCCTAGCAGTAAAGACGAAGAAATTTAATTTTTTATCATTATGTTACCAATAAAAGTAAACTTTGAGCAAGGGAATATGGTACCAACCATGTAAAAAATGGCATTAATTTTTTTATTTTATAAAATATTTTTTATTGATATCCTGTTTGTTAGTTAAGTATTTTCTGTCTTTCATTTGGATAAAAAGAAGGATGCTGTAGGTCCACTTTGAATTCAGTGAAGGCTTTCTTCAACCTAATGCAGTGTAGGCTATTGGATTCAAGGACATTGAGCTCATTTACTATTATTATTATTATTATTATTATTCCACAGCATTATTAGATAAATATAAAATGCATACAATTATGATTACTCTAATCTATGATGCCCCCAATTTTCCCTCTATCCCCAGTACAAGCATGGGCCTTGATTTTTAGGGCTTAATATGACCTGACCAAATCTGCCAGGCACAAAATACCAACCGATCCAACCTGAATGATTCCATAATAGCTTAATAGCTTTTTACATATGTTACCTTCTGTTCCTTTCAGTTCATTCCTTTAATTATTGGCACAAAGATCTTAAATTTTTACATTTCCTGTGATGAAATGCTACTGTTGTGAATTTAACGTCAGGAAAAAATTAATTTTAAACTGAAAATTTATTTTATCACCCTATGCAATAATGACATTAAGAATTTATGTATTTATTTATTCAAAAATATATGTCAGATGCTATTCTAGTCCTAGCTAGGGAAGTAGTGAGAAAAAACCAAAGGTATCATTCATGTTAACTTTACATCCTAGCAAGAATTTTTTTATATTATTAAAATATATTAAATATATTATTAAATAAAAATGGTAAAGACTTATAAAGTTAAATACTACTCAGTTAAATGCTTATTGAGAGGAAGAAGCTTAGAAAATGACAACAGGGTAATAATTTTCTAATCTTGACTCTCCATAGAAAATCAGAAGTGAAAGCTAGGTAGCAAGAATAAAAACTCATGGACAATACTTCAAACCACCTAGATGACGAGCTCTCTCCATGAAAACCACAAAACACAAATAGAAACAAACCAACAGGACGCCCGGTTGGCTCAGTCGGTGAAGTATATGCCTTTGGCTCAAGTCATGATCCAAGGGTCCTGGGACCCAAGTCCTACGGGGGGCTCCCTGCTCAGCAGAGAGCCTACTTCTCCCTCTCCCTCTGCCTCTCCCCCTGCTCCTGCTCTCTCTCTTTCTCCCACACACACTCTCTCTCTAATAAACAAATAAAATATTTTTTAAAAAAAGAAACAAACCAACGATAGCAACAAAACTTGCACAAGCCAGCCTATTCCTCTTAAAGGAATTGAATGATTTATTAATGATTTTCTATAAGAAAAAACACTGAGCCCAGATGTGTTCTCTGGTTCGTTTGAAATTCTATCAAACATTTAAGGAACAAATTATACCAATTCTCTACAATCTTTTTCAAAAGACAGAAGCAGAAGGAATACATCCTAACTCATTTTATGAGGCCTCATTCTATGAGGCCCTATGAAGAAGTCTAGGCAAAGACATGACCAGAATAAAAAATATAGAGATAGATCAGTATCTCTCATGAACATAGATTCAAAACTCTTCAACAAAATATTAGCCAAATGAATCCAAAAAAGGATAAAAAGAAAGAAACACCAAAACTACAAGAGATTTATCCCAATTATGCAAGATTGGTTCAACATTTGAAAATTAATTAATGTAATTCATCACTTTACAGACTGAAAATGAAAAACCTCATGATTATATCAATAGTTGCAGAAAAAGCATTTGAAAAATAAAAACTCTCAGTGAGCAAGCAAAAGAAGGAAACAGTCTCAACTTGATTAAGGCTATCTACAAAAACAAAAGCAAAAAATTACAACCACCATTATGCTTATTAGCAAAAAACTCAAAGTTTCCCCATTAAGATCAGGAGCAAGGCAGTGATAGTCTCTATCTCTATCCTTTTCAATATCGTACTGGAAGCCCTTGATGATGAACAAGGCAAGAAAATGGAATAAAAAGCATAAAGAATGGGGAGGAAGACATAAAATTGTCTCTTTGGCAGGTGCCATGATCATCTATGTAGCAAATCTGAAGGAATTGACCAGAAAACTTAATCTGGAATTAATAAGGCCTTTTAGCAAGGTTGCAGGATTGCTATCTCCATACCAACTGTAGTAATTGAGGCGCCCAGCTGGCTCAGGGGATTAAGAGGGAGACTCTTGATTTCAGCCCAGGTCAGGATCTCAGGGTCATGAGATCAAGCCCCTGCATGGGGCTGCCCACTGGGCATGGAGGCTGCTTGGGATTCTCTCTCTCCCTCTCCTTCTGCCCCTTCCCCTGCTCATTTGCACCCTTTCTCTCTATCAATATATAAACAAACAAACAAACAAACAAACAAGTAAACTTATAGTAATCAAGAGCGTGTGGTATTAGTGAAACCAAGGACAAATCAATGAATAAAAATAGAAAGCCTGGAAATAGACCTACATACATATAGTCACTAATCTTTGACAAGGGAGCAAAGGCAACACAATGGAGCAAAGATCATCTACTCAACAAATGGTCCTGGAACAACTGGATGTCCACATGCAAAAAGACATTTTTTAAAATATTTTATTTATTTATTCATTCATGAGAGATACAGAGAGAGAGAGGCAGAGGGAGAAGCAGGCTCCATGCAAGGAGCCCAACGCAGGACTCGATCCAGGATCACATCCGGACCGAAGGCAGCGCTAAACCACTGAGCCACCAGGGCTGCCCTTAAAAAGAAATTTTTTAAAAAGGTATCTAGACATAAACCTTATACCCTTTATAAGAATTAATTTAAAATGTATCATGGACTTAAAAACAAAAACCAAAATTGTGAAAAACAGAGGTGAAATATTGAACTAAATTTTTCTTTGCATGGAGAAATCCCTGCATGCAAAGCCCAAGTCATCTAGAGAGAAGTAGATATTTCCTAAGAATGGTATATATCGTTCTACTAGGTTGGGCAAATTCATGAAGATTCAAGAACTCTCATGTGGCTGCTAAGTTCTACTCTAATATAAGTGATGCATCTTTTTTTTTTAGTTAGGCATATTGACAATTTTTATAGCATTTCAGGTGGACAAAAAATATGTAAGTGCAATAAACAAAATTATCATTTATATATCACACCAATTACATATTAGAAATTCTAATGTCTTTTTTTATTTAGAAATTCTAATTTCTTTCTTTTTTATTTTTTTTGAAATTCTAATTTCTTAATTTCTCAAAAAGAAATTAATTTCTTTGGTTTAATACTATGTATAGCTTAATATTTCACCTTTTAGATTTATTTATTTTTTAAGTATCTTCTCGTCTATTTTCTTAGCTCATTAATTCTTTTTAAGGTATGACATACTATTTATTCATCTTTCTCTGTCTTTATATAATATTAATTTTTTTCTAATTTTTTCTTATTTAATAAATTCATTTTCTATGTTCACACACTTAAATTCTCCTTTCATTTATGCACATGTTTGAGACATATTACTTGACTTTCTGCATCTGAAAATTCTGACATGGTGGGGGTTGAAGTCTCCTGAGCGTTATTTCTGGTGATCCTGGCTCACGATGACGTTTGGCCTTATTTATTTTCTAATTAAGTGTGTGTATGTGTGTGTGTGAGAGAGAGAGAGAGAAGGAAAGAGAGAGAAACAGTCAGGGGGAGACAGAGACAGACAGGGACTGAATATCTTGTTTCCTATCTATTGAGGGCATTTTCTTGCAGGGAGAATTCGTTTTCTTAGGGTAGGACTAAATCTTGTAGTTCATGTTGTGCACCACGTAAAAGAAACAGCCACATATGGCTTCGCAACATTTTTATACGAAAGGTTTGTTTTTTTTCCTAGCACATTGTCTTACTTATTATTTATCTTTTAAGATTTCTTAAGACTAAGAATCTCCAGTTTCCTTCAGCACCTTACTTACTGAGCTTAGGATCTTGACGCTTCTGCACGTGACAGCCATGATTCCAGGTTGCAATATTCTTGCAATGCCTCTCAGATCACCGGATCTGTTCAGGACCATCTCCTCTTTGGTTTTCCTTCTCAGAGGCTTTCTTCAGTTCTTTGAGAGTTTTTTTTTTTTTCTAAATCCTAATGGAATTTTGGTGGAATTCCATCAAGTTTGGGGTATTTTTCATTATCAAAGTTCTGAAAGCAGAATTAATAAAACTATTTAGCCTCATTTCTAGCTACTGAAGAGTGAGATTCGTGCAAACGTATGTATTTAGTAAAGATGTCTTCTGACAAAAAATACATTTTAGAAAATGCTATGTTATTGCCATTCAAAAAGCGTCAAATTTTAGGAATGAATCAAAACTGAATACCTTCCAATTTATGATTTACAATCTCATAATGACCATTTCTGGTCACTCTAAGAGAATTTTAATAGGAATGTGAACGCCCATGGAGTGATCACTTAACTGTGCATAAGTTGTTCTTCACTCTTAAATGCAATTTAAATATGGCTTCTCTTCCATCGTATTCTTCTAGAGCCTCTATATGTGAATTTCTAAGTCTTTAAGGAATCAACAGCCGTGCAATGTTCACACTCACTGCCTATGGAGGAGGTTTGTTATTTCCAAGGGCAGAAATACAGTTTGGCTCTTTTTAAATCATTCTAGGTAAATATATTTCCTTTGATTATGCCTCAGATAATTCACTAGGAAAGAGCAGATAATTCACTAGGAAAGAGCACTGGGACTCGGATGAGAAATTCTCACATGTTCTCATGTATTTACCTGCATTTACTGGTATAGGATCATTTCATGTCTCTTCTGAACCTTCCGAACACCTGTCAGTGTTGATCACATAAGTGCTACTTGCAGGCACCTTCTGTCTCTAACCCCACAATGAGCGGCTCTGAATCTCCAAACGCCTGCCCCAAGCCCACACTTGTGCCAGGACTCCCACATGTAGTTCAAACCATTGACGACTAGACTTAAACAGGGTACCTGTGCCCTAGAGTTTTGCAGTGTGTTAGAGAATAAGCGTGAGGACCTCTCTGAAGACTCGTTTGTGAAAAGAAATGGTATTTCCAATAAATAACAAATACTAACGAGTTATAGCAGAAACATCAAGAAGTTGGCACTTCTGTTTGCATCCCTAGGTCCTCAAAGAATCAGATTAACCAGTCTCATACTGTAGGGGGATTTTAAGGCAAAATTCTCAGAGATATTCATCTAAGTTATCAAGTCTATTATATTATTCTAGACCAAGAACTCCCAGAAATGTTTTTTTTATGATATAATGTTTATTAAATAAACTTCTCTCACTCTTATAATCTTAGAAGTTTAGAACCAATTTATAGTGTTAAACTCAGTCTCTTGAAAAGCAGCCAATAATTTTTGCTTTTCTAATTTTAATGCATCTGAAGATGATATTTACTATAAGAGATGCTGATTCATTCTGATTTAATATAGCATTGCTTCATAAAAAATAAATGTTTACTTCTGATAAGTAGGATGGTTTTGAAATGTCAACATCAAAACTAAGTTTGGAAAACAGCTTTGACTTATTAAGGTTAGGAACATATTAATTCTCAGCTCTTATTACGGAGCACAGTGTTTCTCATTATTAAAAGTTTAAACTCAGAGTCACAATTTTCCTATTGTTTGCTTTTTAACTCAGATAAAAAGGCATGTTTGATCTTTTTTTGTACTTTCAGTTTCTCACTAGAATAAAAAGATCTGGAAATTCAATACTTTTATATACAGAAACTTTAGTTCAAAGTTGTCATCCTTTGAAATGTTTCTATTTCAAACCTGCTGAGCCTAAATATATTTTTTAGGCCATGGATTTCACAGAAAAGAAGCTTTATATATATATATATTTTTTTTTTTTTTAAATAGATTTCTTACTCTTTGCCTCTATCAGTTTTTTAGCCTTTCGCTTAACAGGTGCATTTTTATATGCAGGACACTTCTTAATATATGCAGGACACTTCCAGGCAAGTACACTAATAAGCCGAATACTGAGACACACAGCATATGCTGTGTGAATGATGCAGAGAGATCATTATTGACTGAGATCAAGGGACAAACCTCTAGAGAAGGTTTATTCTCAGTCTCTTTCTGGAAAAACAAGCCATGTTTGTTAAGATGAAGATGGGCAATGCACGCAAGGTAGAAAGCATGCATAATAAAGTAGATGATAAGGTAAAAAGTGGAAGAATTGTGAGAATATGGAATTTAGCCTTTTCCTACAACCGGTGCTAGTAGATAAAAGGAACAGGAAATTGACTTGAAAGACCAAAATTATGGAGGTCTGTGATGCCCTAGGTAAACCTTTACATAATTTCAGTTAAGAAATTGAAAACTATTGAATTGTTGAATAACTGTATGAAAAGACCAAACAGTAGCAGTATGGATTGAATGACAGCTTTGTCTCTGTGTTTCAAAAACTGAGTGAAACATGAAGATGTATCTCAACCTTGACAAAGAAAAGAAATGCCAAATGGAGTTTCTAAATTTGTCTTTAATAATTAGATCATTTTGTGTATTTTACTTTAAAACTAGGTAGCAGGACATGTCACTTTAAAAATATTGAAGTTAAAAAAAAAATAAAAATAAAAAAAAATAAAAAAATAAAAAAAAAATAAAAATATTGAAGTTGGGGCACCTGGGTGGCTAAGTGGATTAAGCATCTCCCTTTGGCTCAGGTCATGATCCCAGGGTTCTGGACCGAGACTCATATGGGGTCCCTGCTGAGCAGGAAGTCTGCTTCTCCCTCTCCCCCTGTCTCTCCACCTGCTCATTCTCTCTTAAAATAATAAATAAATAAATAAATAAATAAATAAATAAATAAATAAAATCTTTAAAAAATAAAATAAAGGGGGATCCCTGGGTGGCTCAGAGGTTTAGTGCCTCCCTTCGGCCTGGGACATGGTCCTGGGGTCTCTGGATCGAGTCCCACATCGGGCTCCCTGCATGGAGCCAGCTTCTCCCTCTGCCTCTCTCTCTATGTCTCTCATGAATAAATAAATAAAATCTTTAAAGAAATAAAATATTGGAGTTTTTCTATGAATCTAGAAAAAAATAATTCAAAACTTACTGTTTGTTACTTTATCCCACGAATCTCTTATGCTGTTTCTTTAAGGCTCACCTGCCTCCTCCGCCTCCACCTCATGACTTACCTCTGGCAACCACTGAGTTTTCCATTTCTGTAACTTTGTCTTTCCAGTAACTTTATATAAATAGTCTCAGAGACTATGTAAATTCTAGGGACTTCTCTCACTCAGTATGATCATGATCGTCAGAGATTCATCCAACTTGTTGTGTGTATCAGTGAAAACTTGTGCTCCCACAGGGGGACCTGTGCACAGACATTTATAGAAGCTTTATTTGTAACAGCCCCAAAATGGAGACGATTCAGACGTCTTTCAATGAGTGAACGGTTGAGCACACCATGAGTACATGATATCACGGAACACTACTCAGCAGTAAAAAGGAGTTGCTTATTGGTAAATTGCTTTTAACTTATTTTTGTCTTTATGCTAAAATGGGTGTATTTTAGGCAGCAGATAGTTGGGTCTTAATTTTTGGAAACTGTATTTGAATCGGAAAATGTATACTATTTACAGTTAGTGTAGTTGCTGATATGGTTAGGTTATATTTATCTTGCTCTACTTATTATATCCCACCTACATTTTATAGTCCCCATCTGCTCTTTGGTCGTCTATAAACTATTTTTTACAATTATATTTTATGTCCCTTTTGCCTATTAGGTATAACCCACTGCTGAGCGTTTTAGTGGTTTCTTTAGAGTAGATTGTATATATCTTTATTTTTTAAGATTTTATCTATTTATTCATCAGAGACACACAGAGAGAGTCAGAGACACAGGCAGAGGGAGAAGCAGGCTCCATGCGGAGAGCTCGACGCCGGACTCGATCTGGGAACCCCGGGGTCACGACCTGGGCTGAAGGCAGACGCTCAACCACTGAGCCACCCGGGAGTCCCGATTGTATAGGTCTTTAACTCAACACTATGTTCAAGTGTTATTATATCACTTTGCATGTGAGTAAAGGACCCTTAGACTATCTCTTTTCTTCTGATCTTTGTTCTTTCATATATTTTATTTTGAATATGTTATCATCCTCACAATAATTATTTTATTTGAGCTATTATCTTTAAAATAGATTTAAATGATATAAATGACCTTATATTTTAATCTCATCGTTTTCACTTCCAGAGCTTTTCATCCCTTTATGCACGTCTACTTTTCCTCTAATGTAATTTTCTTTTTACACAAAGGAATTCAGCCTTCCATTCAGCGTGCTAACGATGCTCCTGCAATGTCTTCTGACTGCACTATGCCACTGTTTCAGTAGAAACATCTATGGCAATTCTTGGCTTTTTGCTCTGTCTGGAATGTCTTTCTTTTTTTCTCTACTTCTAAGAATTTCTCTATTATCAATTTTGAGCAATTTTATTAAGATATGCCCTGATATTTTTTAAATATTTTCTTGTGGAGTTTCTTGAACTTATAGGCTTATAGTTTTCATTCAACCTGGAAAATTTTCAGCAATCACTCCCTCAATTATTTTTCTGCCCCAAGCCCTCCTAAGAGATTCAAATCATAAGTAAATTTGGCTGTGTGATGTCTTTCTACATTTCCCTGGTTTTCCAATCTTTTATTTAAATATTATTATTTTAAATCTGTATGTTTCATTTTGGATAATTTCTATTCCTATGCCTTCAAGTTCACAGTTATCTTCTTCTATTTTGTCTAAATGGCCATTAATCTTATCCAGTGTATTTTTTTCATGCACTTTATATTTTTTATCTGTAGAAATTTAGGGTTTTTCAATATATTCCTTGTTTTGATTTTACTTTTTTAAAACATGTGGTAAAGTTATAATAACTGGCTCAGTGTATTTTTCTGCTGTTTACAAAATCCATGTCATTTCGGTCCATTTTGATGGATTAATTTTGCTCTTTATTATGAGTAATATTTTCTTGCTCCTATACGTGCCTGGACATCTTTGACCGGATGGTAATCTTATAAATTTTTACCTTTATGGATTCTAGATATTTTTCTATGACTGTGATGGCTACATTGCCATTTACCTCACTATTATGTACTTTCCAACTGCCATAAGACATTTTTAAAACTAAATATTTAAGTGTGGACCTTTATTTTTGTTTTCCTGTTTTTGATTCATAATTTATTACATTCTGTTATATCTATTAGCATGTTTATTAAAGGTATGCTAAAATCCTAGTTTCTTATTACAATACTTTTTTGCTGATGGGAATTTAATCATATGTGTTGTTGATTTAAAATACTTGTGCTCCACAATTTAACATTTATTTTGGCCTCTGAGATCTGTTATCCTTTAGCTGTTCTGAGACATAATATATGTAGGGAAACCTGCAAGCTTTGTGCTTAGGAAGATGTGGTACAGATGTGGTCTATGGTACAGACCAAGCACCAGAAAGTTACTCCGGTCAGGGATTCAAACTCCCTGCATAAGGATAAGCAATATTAGAATGATGCACAACTTAGAATTTAATGAATCGGCTAGGGAGGTTGGAAGGAAAGTGTTTTGTTGTTTTGTTTTGTTTTGTTTTGTTTTGTTTTTTTGGTTGGAGGGGAAGTTTTGAGAAAGAAACTCCCTCCAAACAACCTGACTTTTCCTTCTCAGCTCATCATTTATGCGGGGCTTCTTAAGCCACTCTGATATTACTCCTGAGTCTCAGAGGTCCAAATCTCAGGCTGGCACAAACCAGCAAAGGAGGAAGTAGATCTCTCACTCTTGATTTCTGCGAGTATTCCCCCACAATCATGCCTGGCCAATTCCTTCCCAATGCCAAAGTCACCTTCCAATGTAGGCAGGTTGATACAAAATGGGTCCCTTTCACTCAAGGGGCATTCCACTCTTTTCTTGGCATTTTGCTTGGCATTTCCCCTGAGATCAATTGTGAAAGAAAAAGCCGGCAGTCCAGGTAGCTGAACCTCTTAGTGGCCATTCATTAACTTAATAATCAAACCTATCTGTTAACTATGCCTACAATATTGCTCCTAAACTCAGTGGCTTGAAGCAATGATCCTCTATTTTCATGGAACTCTGTGTTGGCTGATTATCAGCTTCTAATGCTCATGTTTCTGCACTTTTTCAGCGGGCTTAACTCATGGATCTATGGTCAGCCAAGTGTTGAATGACATGGACTGAGTTAGGTAGGGGTGGATTTGCTCTAGGATGCATTCATCATCCCCTGGGATCATCCAGCTAGTCCAAGCATGTCGTCCTCCTGAGAATAGCAGAAATGCAACAGGGAGCCACTCCAGGTGATCAAGTGTCTTTACAGACTCAGACTGTGTCACGTCTATTAACATTTCATTGCCTAAAATAAGCCACGTAGTTGATCTTACAAGTAGGATTTGGCCCACACTGAGAGGACATTGATATGTTGCACGGGAAATGGTGTGTATTCCGGAAAAATTGGACCAATAACTCAATATCTCACATTTATCAACTATTTCCTCTTAGAGTTTAGAGAGTGGGATTTAGGATTCTTAATATATTTCAGTTGTGTTAGATTATTATTTCTCTGCACATTGCAAGAGACAGCATCTTTGTACAGTTTTCTCAGATTCGTCTTCCTTTTCTCCTATCTTCCTCAATAATTAAGTTTACAATGTTGATCCTTTGCCTAAAATCCAATAATGATTCCAGAATGAAGAATTCAGAGATTATAGTGCTTTTAAAGATTCTATGCTCTTCTATACTGATCACCTCAAATTGATGTTTTTTTTTTAAAAAAAAGTTTTACTAGGATATTGATTTTGGAAAACTCTAGCACATGTCTAGAAAACTAGTTGCTTTAAGAACAAGAGAACCTATACGGGAACAAGTATGTGAGATTCATCATATTGGTTTTTGAACAAGACACTGAAACTTCGTGACCGATATGTAAATTCTGAACACAAGTTTGTCACCTGAAGATTTACTCTCCTTTGATAGTAAGGAGCTTTTTCATTGTATTAACAACCTATATTTCTGAGCCATTCTGGAAAATGGAAGAAGTTTAAAAATGAAACTAACAAACAAAAATCAGGAAATGACTCCATGTGTGCTATGCACACAAAACTGACCAAAATTCCAAATTCTATATTAAATGTATCTCTTCAATCAGAAGAAAATTAAAATCTACTATATTCCTAGGAATGGCCCTTGATTCAAGCAAAGCGTATCCCTCTCATAGATCTTGCAGTAATCACAGTCTTCTCTCAGTAAAAGTTCTTGCTTTTTCACCACAAGATGTGGTCTTAGAGTTTAAGGCTCTTCTTACAAATTTTGATACATGTGGGAACCCGTCCACATCACAGTACATTGTGGAGATAAGCATGCATATGCTGACAGATATATTTACTTATCGGTCGTATCTTTTCCGACCACCACATATTGCCAAAATCAGAAGAATTTCCGTGAAGAGTTTCTACTGAAATTCAGCCTTTCTAACCTAGCTGAGCGAGCTGAACTGAGTAATCTCTACGAAATGCTTCAGCTCCATTTTCCATACCTCAAGTACGGATGTCGGCTAGCTATTTTCCATGGTGGCCCTTAGAGAGCTAAAGTCATATGCTTCCCCAAGGAATAAGTCAACAAACCAGTCATCCATGTACATCCATGTACAAACCTGACATCCACATAAAATTTATACAACCGAGTCATCCACATCTCACCATTTATACCTGTAACTAAAGCAGGCAAAAGTCACTTGTACCAACTGTCTATAGCTGGGTAACAATCCACCCAAATATTAGAGCCATAAAACAAAACCAATCATGTATATCTATAATCTTGCATGGCTGTGCAGGCTAACAGCTTGGTGAGGTGATTCTCACTTAATTTCTCATGAGGTTGTGTTGAGAAAGTGGCAGAGATGAAGTCATCGTGAAGTCTTTCCCATTGGCTGGCAGCTGGGACCTCGGCTGGTACTGTTGCCTGGAATACTCCATGTCCTGGCCTTGTGCCCCGGCCTTCTTCACACTGTTGCGACTGGGATTCTAACAGCAAGTGTCCCAACAGGGGATGCAGAAGCTCCTTGGCCTCATCTAGCTTTGGACATCACACAGAGGCATGTCTATTATGTTATGTTCTTCAAGGCAGTTAGGAAAGTCCTTCCACATTTAAAGAGAAGGCATGTAAACTCCTCTCCAAGGGAGAAATGTCAAAAGAATTTGCGTATGTGCTTAAAACCCACACGTGATTATTTTCTGTTCTTATATAGCAGGAGCGGGACACATTAGATTAAAAGACAATTGATTCTATTGCTCTCCTGTCCCAGTCCGAGGCATATGTAATTTTCTCTTAAAGTTTGCTGACGTGGATTCCAGCATTTGTTCAGTGATTAGATACAAAACTTGAATGAGCTCTTCTGCCAATTTTTATTCTGCTTTATGACTTGCGCTATTCCATCTCCCATTAAGTGTCCTGGTGATGTTGAGCAGTGCCGACTCGTGGAGAATAATTGAATGGTGAGGGATGTGAGGCCAACATGCAGTAAAGGTATTTTGAGTTTCATATTAAACATAGCATTAGTAATCCTCATTTTATCACTCCATTGCTCCTGTGGTGAAATTATTAGGCAATTATTTCCCCCAAACAGCATTTTAATGATAAAGATGAAAATTATACAATTTGCTTTAGTCATTATTTTTTCCTCAAGGTTAATGCATTTGTCACATCATATTAAACACCCATATTAACCATTAGAACACTTCATAATATAAGCATAGATGTCCCTGCGCAACTAATAAAAAGAACAAATTAGAACCATCACCACCATTATTCTCACATTTGTGAATAATAATAATAGGATGCGATAGTTTTGGGTTTTTTTAATCATAGGATGAATGAAGCTCTATTTCTGTGATTCTCTGTATTTAGTTTTTTAGGTGTTTAGTAGAATCTGTGAGTGTATCACAATGTCAGTAATGCTGTGCTCAAATCCTAGATTTTACACTATGGCATTTAAACCAAAGAAGTGTAATTGTTTCCTAGGAGAAAAGAATTCATTTTTAAATTGTGGATTAGTTCCCAGAGTTGGAAACTGAGTGTTATTTGATAGGAATGTGGTTTGATAGGACATACTGTGTGATACTTCCCCCAATATATGAGCCAGCAAGACTCTGTCAATGAGTTCTGGTCTACTGATTCTAGATTCCTCTCATTTAAACTGCTGGGCTGATGCCTGTTTTGGAGAATCTCTCAAGTCCTTGCTTAGAGGGAAAAATGATCTAAAACTTCAAGGTCGATACTGTATTCTAATTCTCTACAACCAATAGTTTAAATGACATTTTAGGTGGTGGCTAGCCCAAAAGAATTGTATGCTATGGAGCATACAAATTCCCTAGTTTGACTACCCCTTTCCAAAAACAAAATTAATTAATTAATTAATTAAAATAAAAAAGATTTAAATATGTGTGAAGAAGGACATGAGTTATAAAATAGAGAAGCACAAAAACTAAAAATCATCAAAATAAAAAATAGTAACAATCCATGTTGTCCACTAAAGACATCATCCCATTCTTACTAGTTTGCTCCTTTGAGGTTGCAGGTGAACTTGTCAGATTTATGTCACATACTTTAAAAGAATAACTCTGAGAGTTTAGAACTATATTTGAAATTGCTTCCTAGCTAAACTGACACCCACCACTGTAACAGTGATCACCTCAAGATTATAGACAAAATCACAGATGTTGGGTCTGCTCCAGACTAGTTCACATCCAATATGCCTCCTCTTCCTATTGGTTCAAAGCCTTGTCCCAATTCAAAAATGTTCAGTGTTTTGGAAGAGATAACCTGGATACCAAACCCATTTCCCCCTTAATCCTATATTCACTCAATTCCACTGACCCGCCAAGCCCTCAGCTGCTGGCCCCACTGAAGACTCTCAAATATAGATGCCTTGATTTCATCTCTGGACACTGCTGGGCTTTATAGTTTGCCTCTGGGTGAAGACCTTGCAGAGCTTTCCTTGGTCTGGTCCCGAAGAACCTTACTGCTATGAACCAGGAAGACCCATAAATGCCTCTACAAAGATGCCTAAATTCACACCTAACTGCATTATAGATGTGGTATCTGCTTCTTCGGCATGACCCGGGAACCAGGGAATGCACCTTGAAGAGTGATGAGATTTAATGTCCCTTGGATTGAATCTTGACATATGAGATATAGGAAACCAAAGAATCAGGCAAGGAAATCTCTCTTCCTTTCCTCTCCAGATGGAAACTTAAGAGAAACTATGCTCTTTCTCTTTCTCTCTCTCTCTCTCTCTGTGCCTTGAAAGAAAACATTCCACCTCCTTTGACTAGTTTTCTTTCTTTCCTGATTCCTCTTTTTCCCCAAGAATGAGTGCCTAGGGAACTCCCCCAAAGTGCCTGAGGCTTGATTTTCTAGAGATGCTGACCTGAGTAAATCTGCCACACCAAAGGAATATCAAAACTATGATATCAAAACTATTTCTACTTAGAGTTTATTTATATTCATGATCTGTGATACAGCCATTGAATTTTCCTTAAGATACCTAGAACTCTGTGTGGTCCAATGGCCTGCAAGATTTCTCATGGCTGGGTAGGCCTTCCTGACTTGTTACCCCCAACACCTGACACCACCTGAGTCATGGCAAGTCTGACTTCTGGACACCAAGCTCACTGCTGATGAGCTCTGCTCGGTTCACATACAGAGATGTACTTGTGTGGGGTTTTTAAGTTTCCACTTTTTGCTGATTTTTCTAGAAGGGAAGATTTGACTAATATGTTGTGATCAGAAAGCTGTTTTTGCTGTAGATACTGAAGCACAAACCAGGGGAACTACTAATGACAAAGGAGTAGGGGAAACTCAAGGACAATTGCTGAATGAAGTCCAAAATTAAGCACTCGGAAACTCACATTATCATAACACGATGTGACACTATCCTACTCTAAGGACAGATTCTTGGCTTCCTTTCATTTCATTAGAAGCATTAACATTTGTTTATGAATTCATGACACTGAGCATTTGAAAGATGATTGTTCAACTGATGGAAACCAACTCATAACTAAAAGTTTACTTAATATACTATTAAATTCTGTTACTGCTGGGAGAATGGAGTTTATTTTATAAAGCATAGCAAATTAAAATGTAACAGCTTACACACACTTCAGCCCTGTACGTGTTGATTCTGTTTGGGTGCATAGATTAGATAAACAAAAGTCCAGAGAGAATGATTCAGATTTGATGAGCTGACAATATGTGACACACTGTGCTGAGAACGTCCACATTCTCCTTCTAAATGAATACTAAACACATCTCGGGGGGTAGGCTTCAGGGAAATGACCTACGAAATGATCAGCTAACTTCACCAGGGCCACCCAGCCATGGAGTAGCAGTGAAGAGAGTAAGATCCTGATCCTTGAAATCCTGCTCATAATCCAGAGTGACTGTCTGCTCTACTAACTGTTGGTTTCTGTGCTTATTTTTGGTTTTTCCCCTAGATGTGAAAGTGATTGCTTCAAGAGAGTGCATGGAAAGTACTATATAGACTGAGGCTGATTTCGTGAAACTGCTTTCCGTAGGGTAGCCCTTGAGAACTATTTACCAATACAAGGTCCTCTTCTGTTCCAGGCTTATGGGAAGATTGCACTTTTCTAACTTTCCAAGTAAGGAAAGACCAAAAGAACTGTTTCAACCAATGAAATGCAAGCAGAAGCTACATTTGTCATTTCCCTATAGACGGAAGGAAGCATTTCGTTATTGGCACCTGACCTTCCACCAACTCTTACTATTTGGGCTAATCTGGAAAGAGCATAATGAGTTAGTGTATGATTGAAGCAATCTGGAATTCTGAGCCAATGCATAATGAGAATTATCCTGTGTTATCCAAGTCTGCAGCGAGTACAACCAGGTTTTTTATTGGCTCTCCCATTATGATTTGGGGTGTGTTTGTTACAGAAATGTCCCCTATGCTGCCCATTCTGAGTTAGGTATCATAAATTACTTATGCTTGTTGTGTTAATCTTATTTGTAGTTTGGTTTCTTTATTTTATAAGGAAGGAAAAAACATGGAAGTTTATATTGACAACCTTTGAAAGCTACTAAAATGTTTAGTGAGTGACAAAACAATCATTTTTATATCAGCTGTCAATTATTTAATTGACGCAGTTGTTTCACATTTTAAAACATTTTTGACTGCTTTTATTCTTGGTTTAGATACAAAATAGCTCTAGCAATTTTTAAGTTATATCTTTGACCTTATCATAGAAAAGTATTTTATGAAAATATAATTGTAAAAAAATAGAGATGTTAATTGGATGACTGGCAATGAAAAGACAATAAATCCATTGATTTTGGACATTGGAAAGTTCAAGTCTCTCTACATGATTTTCTGATATCCCTCTATGATTTTGCTTATTTATTTTATGTATTTTTTTAGAAATAGCGTGCTTGTGTTCTTGGGGTCAGGGGGAGGGGCAGAAAAAGAAAAAGAATCTCAAGCAGACTCCCCACTGAGTGCAGAGCCCTGGGCTCAACCCCAGACCCTGAGGTCATGACTTGAGAGGAAATCAAGAGTCACGGCTTAACCAACTGAGCCACCCAGGCACCCTTCCTTCTGTGTTTTTAAAAAGCATTATTAATGTGTAGTTTATACCATAAAATCTGCCCATTGGAAGTTTACAGGTCAAAGAGTTTTAGAAAATGTGAAACTTATGCAGCTATAATAACCCAGTTGAGGGACATTCCCATCACCCCACACAGCTTCTTCATGCACTTCTGCAGTCCCAGTTCTCCCAGTTCCAACCCAAGTCACAGACATATACCGATCTGCTCTTTGCCTCTATCATTGTGATATTCTAGATCTATCTTATAAATAGATCATGCAATGTGCAGTCTTCTTATTTACCACTGTGTTTCTGAGGTTCATCTACATTGTTACAGGGGGTGTTGTTCATCCAATTTATTGCTGAGCAATGTTCCATGTGTCACATTTACCAATTCATCACTCAACAAACTACTTGGTGAACTACTTGATGATCACTTGATGTCTACTTGGAGTATTTCCAGTTATTGATTTGTATAAATAAAGCTTCTCAAAACATTTCAGTGATGGTCTTTTTGTGAAAAAAAAAATATATATATATATTTTTGGACACAGATGTAGGAATAAAATGCTGGGTCATACTGAAAGCATATGTTTCATTATTTAGACTCCTCCAAAATGATTTAGAAAAATGACTTTGCTAATTTGCATTCTCATGAGAGGTTTCCAGCTTTTTTTTTTTTTTTTTTTTACCTCTTGCAACATTTGATATTAGCAGTCATTTGCATTAAAGCCATTCTAGTCAATGTCTAGATGTGACTCATGGTTTCAATTGCATGTCATGAATGACTAATGATGGTGAGCCTCTTTTCATATGATTAGGGTAACCATTAGAATAAATTCTTTGGTGTAATACCTGTAAAAGACATACTTTAGATTTAAGGATATACGCAGCCTAAAGTGAAGTGATGGGAAAAGATACCTCATGCAAATGGTCGATAAAAGAGAGAAGAGATGGCCATACTTCTATCAGACAAATAGACATTAGGTCAAACACTGCCAAAAGGACAAAGAAGGATATCATATGATGATAAAGGGTCAATACATGAGGAAGATATAAATATATAAATGTATATGCAGCATCACAACACCATAATATATAATATATATTAATATATATAAAATATATAAAACAAATACTAACAGTAATGTAATAATATTTAATTACAGCAATGTAATAATAACAGAACATATCAATATTCCATTTTCAGCAGTGGGTAAATCATGTACAGAGAAAATCAATAATGAAACAGCTGACTTAAATAACATTGTATACCAAATGTCCCTAACAGACATGTTTGGAACACTCTGCCTAACAGCAGCAGAACACAGATTCTTCTCAAGTTTACATGGAAAGTTCTCCAGGCTCAATCACATGTTCCACAAAACAAGTATTAACAAATTTAAGAAGACTGAAACTATACCAAATATCTTTGGGGCACCTGGGTGGCTCAATGGTTGAACATCTGCCTTCGGCTCAGGTCGTGATCCCAGGGTCCTGGGATTGAGTCCCCACTCCCCATGGGAAACCTGCTTCTCCTGCCTGTGTCTCTGCCTGTGTGTGTGTGTGTGTCTCATGAATAAATAAATAAAATCTTTACTTTTTAAAAATAAAATATCTTTTACAAAAACAATTGCATACTAGAAATCAGAGTAAAAATAGAACAAAACCGGATTAAAAAAACTGCCCTACGACCCAGCAATTGCACTGTTGGGGATTTACTCCAAAGATACAGATGCAATGAAACACAGGGACACCTGCACCCCAATGTTTATAGCAGCCATGTCCACAATAGCCAAGCTGTGGAAGGAGCCTCGGTGTCCATCAAAAGATGAATGGATAAAAAAGATGTGGTTTATGTATACAATGGAATATTACTCAGCCATTAGAAATGACAAATACCCACCATTTGCTTCAACGTGGATGGAACTGGAGGGTATTATGCTGAGTGAAGTAAGTCAATCGGAGAAGGACAAACAGTGTATGTTCTCATTCATTTGGGGAATATAAATAATAGTGAAAGGGAATATAAGGGAAGGGAGAAGAAATGTGTGGGAAATATCAGAAAGGGAGACAGAACGTAAAGACTGCTAACTCTGAGAAATGAACTAGGGGTGGTAGAAGGGGAGGAGGGCGGGGGGGTGGGAGTGAATGGGTGACGGGCACTGGGGGTTATTCTGTATGTTGGTAAATTGAACACCAATAAAAAATAAATTAAAAAATTTTTAAAAAAATGGACAAAAAACTTGAATTTGTCTCCAAAGAAGACATACCAATGACCAACAAGTATACTAAAAGATGCTTGACATCATTAATTACTAGGGAAATGCAAATTGAACCCATGAGATACCACTTCACACTTGCCAGAATAGCTATTTTTGGAAACAAAAAAGAAAAAGAAAAAAATGTCAGCAAGATTGTGGAGAAATTTGAACCATTGTGTACTGTTGATGGGAATGGAAAGTCGAATAGTAGCTATGAAAAACAGTGTTGAAAATCCTCAATAACATTAAAAATAGAATTCACATATGATCCAGCAATCCCAGTTCCAGGTATACATCCAAAACTATCAAAAATCAGAATCTCGAAGGCTATCCGCACTCTTGTGTTTATTGCAACACTCTTCACAATAGCCAAAATATAGAAACAATCCAAGCACCTATTGACAGATGAATGGATAAAAAGAATGTAGTATGCACATAAAATGGGGAGTATTATTCAGGTTTAAAAAATAAGGAAACCCTCCCACTTGCAACTGCATGGATGACATTGGAGGAAATTATGCCAAGGGAAATAAGCCAGTCACAGAAGGACAAAAGTTGCATGATTCCACTTATTTGCTATGTCTAAAGTAGTCATACTCATAGAAGCAGAAATTTTAAGAATGGTTGCCAGGGACTGAGGGGTTTCAGTTATGCTTTGTGAACAATTTCTACAAATCTGCCCTATAACATAGTGCCTACAGTTAAGAATACAGCATTGTAAAAAAAAAAAAAAAAAAAAAAAAAAAGATTACAGCATTGTGCACCTCAGAAGGCATTGACAGGGTAGATATCATGATACATATTCTTTAAAAAAATGGAGATGTACAAGGAAACTGGGAACTGCTGAATGCGTCTTGAGTGTGGTGATGGAAGCAGAGGTACACACATATGTCCAAACTCATCAAATTGAGCAGTATTTGCAGATTTTTGTCTATCGATTCACTTCAAAGGGGCTGATGTAAAAGAATGCTGTTGTGAATGATATTGTTTTAATCTTGTTTTCAGGATTTTAGGATAAAGGGATTCCACTGGTTTTTGTATACTAACCCTATATCCTCAACCTTGTTAAGTAAGTATGTTATTTGTATACTATTTCCTAGATTCCATGACTTTCTGTAAATAGAATACAGTATCCACGCAATAGAGAATACTACTTCCTTTACAATATCTACACTTTAATTTTCCTTTCATGCCTAACTACACTCGTTTGAACTCCCATTATAATGCTACAAAGGGGTGAGCAAAGTGGACATCTTTGCTGGTGTTCAATCTTAATGGAAAAGCCTTCCATTTGTCAATATTCAGGATGAATTTTCCTACGTAGCAGTGGGTGAGCTCTTCAGTGTTGATAGGCCTTTCTCGGAGTCTAATCACAAGAGAAAAGCCCTTGGGCTTCTGCTCAATGTAGTCTTCCATTCCGGTGGATTCTCCCTCCAGACCGGCTGCAATGAACACAAGGCCAGTCATGCTTTTGTGAAGAACTGGGCAGGCACTGAGAATTTCCTTTGCTTCTTTCCTTCTTCACCACGTTTAAGTTCTTATTTGACTGCTGATTAAGTAAGTAGAACACACTTAAACCGTGTCCCCCAAGAAGTGTTCCTCTTGGTCCCCTGCACCAGGCTTCATGTCTAGCTGGTTCATAGGTCCTACCAAAATACAATCCTGCAACCAATAACAAAAGAATAGAAAGAGTCCTAAATCTTCCTTCATTAAAAAAAAAAATCAACAATTAAACAGGAGTCAAGGAATTAACCCAAAAACGTGCAAGATTATGTTATCTTTCAAATTTGCATTAATAGACTGATCTAACACTTTGGTGATAGTGCATAGGGAGCTAATGTTTTCAAAATACTTATACAGAATATTTGTTTAATTCTCTATTATGGGATAAAAAGACCCCTTCCATATTGTGGTAGGACTCCTTGAAGGCCCTGGCTCCATCAGAGCCCTGTCAGAACATGCAGATTGTGTTGTGCCACCATATGTACACCTGGTCCTGTAGTGTTCAGAATATCTTGCAGGGCACACCCTGTGTCAGAGGAGAAGCGTGGTTGTGTAGGTGACTGCTTTGTCTTTGTGGCTCTAGGATCACTCGCAGCGACTCCAAATTCATTTTTCTGGTTTTCTGCCCTTTTCTCTCTATCTTTCTTTTTTCCAGTTTTATTGAGATATCATTGACATATAACATTGCATAAGCAAACAAAACCATCAACAAAAATGAAAAGGCTGCTTAGTGAATGGGAGAAAACATTTTCAAATCATATATAGGGTCAGGGGTTAGTATTCAAAATATATAAAGAACTCAAAACACTCAATGGCAAAAAACACAAATAATTCAATTAAAAAGTGAGCAAAGATGCAAATAAACATTTTTTTTCAAAGAAGACTTTCAAATGGCCAACAGGTACATGAAACAATATTCAGCATCATTAATCATCAGAGAAGTGAAACTCAAAACTACATTGAGATACTACCGCACCCCTATTAGAGAGGTTCTCACTGAAAAGACAGAGATAATAAGTGCTGGTGGGGATGTAGAGAAAGGGGAACCCTTGTGCACTTTTGGGAATATAAATTAGTGCAGACACAGACACTGTGAAAAGCAGCATGGAACTTCCTCAAAAAGTTAAAAATAGAACTACCATGTGATCCAGAAATCCCATTTCTGAGTATATATCCTAATAAAATAAAATCATTATCCTGAGAGGTATCTGCACCCCTACGTACACTCTAGGATTAGTCACAATAACCAATATATGGAAACTCCCTGAGTGTCTATCCACAGATTAATGGATAAAGAAAATCTGTCCTATTCTCAGTACTTCCCATCAGCACCTGAGATCCCTCCTCCCAGCAGTACCCATAGGGTTTTGCTTATTGCTGAGGCCAAAATGGGCTGTCTTTAATCCTTGTTCCTTTTCTTCACTGATTTCAAGAGCAATCTAAATGTAATATTTTTCTCTGCACTTGTCTATTTACAACTGATGTGCATGTTTTAAAAGCTAAAGCATATTATTATTTTGAATATATTTTAGATGCCCAGTAAATTTGCATGTGTATTCAATGAATTTTTATGGTTATATGAAGCTTAGAATTGAACATGGGCCCATCATCCGTTCATTATAATAATCTAAGAAAATACTCCAAAATGGTAAATTGGCAGTAAGAAAGAATTTCAATATCATATTCATCACCTTGGCGTAGCTCTGAAAAAAACAAATGTTCAATCTTCAGGTGTGAAAGTAAAATGGAGATGAGTTGTGGAAAAATGAGAATGACTGTGTCACATGTAGCCTGGACTAAGGCAGTTTGCCTAATACAACACCATTGAAAGAAAACGATCAAAAAAATAAAAAAATAAAATAAAGAAAACGATCATTCCACAAATACAGAGAAATCAACAAGAATCACTTCTATTTTTATATGCTGCAATGGAAATAGACTAATTCACATGGAAACTCAAGTTAGATAAACCATGCTATCTCTCCTGAGAGGTGAGAAGAAAGGATTTCTTTGTAAACTCTCAGACAGGAATTATTTATTCTTTATGATCAGCCCTGAGCATGTTGCATTGAATAAAATTGGGTGCTTTATAAAATATTTCTTTCTTTGCTATTGTAGATACATAATTAAAGGTGAAACTCTTCTTTTTTTTTCTCATTGTAAGGATATTCAGTCTCTTATGAGGTCTCAGAATGTTCTACACTTGCAGCATGTTCTTGCCCTGAATCCCAGAAACTACGGCAGGTCAGAAATAACAAAATTTTCCCTGGAGGATGAACTGAGAGAGAGAAAACTGGTTCACTTTACTGACTTTGATTGATGGCTTCCTCTTTGTAATATTCTCAGGCTATATTCTGCGTGCATTATCAGGCTCTATTTGATACCCCCAATATTGTCTGAGCTACAGAAGAAATAGAGAAAGCATAAAGAGAGATTAAAGAGTCAGAGGTAAAGCAGAGGGGACTGCAACTCCACTAGAGTTTGCTCCCATGCACGATCTGAAAGATACTGCTTGTTGCATTTGCCCTAAACAGCTTCTGAATAAATGGAGGCGTTTGGCGAATCCCTGGAATGGGGAGTCCTGGCTTTGCCCTGGGAGTGGTGGTTCTTGACACAGCCTTACAGAATGGAACCGAAGCATGTAGGAATAGAAGTACAAACCAGGTAAATGGGCCAAACGAAATGGGAACCTATCAGATTCATTGAAAGAGAATGAACAGGAGTAGCAGGTGCAGGTACAACACAGCAGGGTATAAAAATGGAGCCGTTTTGGGACGCCAAGATGACTCAGTGGTTAAGCATCTGCCTTCAGTTCAAGGCATGATCCTGGGGTCCTGGGATTGAGTCCCACATCGGGCTCCCTGCATGGAGCCTGCTTCTCCCTCTGTCTGTGACTCTGCCTCTCTCTGTGTGTCTCTCATGAATAAATAAAATCTATTAAAAAAATAAAAGGAAATGGAACCATTTCTTTACACTTTCTCATAGATTCCCTCTTTATGCCAGTCTGTCTCTGCCTATTGTTTTCACCCAATAGGGTGACCAAACATCTTACATATCAAAGAAAAATATATAGGAAGTTAAATTCCCAGCAAATTACTGAAATCTGGTTTGCTGTAAGTAATCCAATCTGATGTGTTAGGAAAATCGGTAGAGATATTTCAAATTCCTCTTCCTCTTGGGAATGGGTGTGGATAATGATGTCAGGGAGGCAGATTGCTGTTGAACCACCAAGACCAAGGTATCACTGGGACTGGGGCCCTTAGCAGCTGTGTGGAATGTCGCCTCACATCAGCACATCTACGATTCATCTCTAAAGAACACAAAAGCACACCTCTGGCAGAGTGGCTACAAGGATTGATACGGGAGCATGTGCAGGTACATGATGTCTGGTAGGTAGCAGATAGCGGTACTCACCCCCACCTACCTCTTCCTGTTCAGTCTGGAGAGTACAGCACCACAGGAGGACATATGTGACAACTACATAGATTTGTCCAGCTTCAGGAAGTACATCAGACCTGATGATGGGCCATTTTCAGGAACAAAACCCTCAGAAAAAAAACTATGAAATGAGTACATTTATTATGTGGAGAGATCTTTAAGTACCTTATGATGTGAAACTTCCTGTTACTGGAAGAGTTTCAGCAGGCACCTGACACAGTAGGTGAAAGTGTGACTTTGGATGACACATTGAATCAGATGAATTCGAGTTTCCATTTCATTGTCCATCCTACAGTCTATTTGTGTTTTTTGTTTTTTTGTTTTTGTTTTTGTTTTTTTTTATGATATTCACAGAGAGAGAAAGAGAGAGAGGCAGAGACATAGGCAGAGGGAGAAGCAGGCTCCATGCACCGGGAGCCCGATGTGGGATTCGATCCCGGGTCTCCAGGATCGCGCCCTGGGCCAAAGGCAGGTGCCAAACCGCTGCGCCACCCAGGGATCCCCTGTGTTTGTTTTCTGTTACTGTTGTTGTTCTTGCAGTGGTGAAATGCATTAATACAAACACTAGAGTTATGTGCATGGATATGAGTATGTGTACTCGTAAGTATAATGAGGTGCAGTTATAGGCACATGTACCTGTAGGTTTTAAAAGGGCGTGTGTGTGTGTGCCTGTGTGTGTGCACGCATGTACATATGTGTGTGAGCATTTCCATGAGGGGATGATTGGTGTGGAAAGAGCTAAGATATGGAAGTAGACCTGTCGAAATATTACACTGCTCATGAATTATTTTGAATATATCATTTAACATCATTGGCTCCTTCTATCAAGTAATGAAAATAACATCTGTCCTGCTATCATCACAAAGGAGACAGCAAAGAGGAATTAAAAAACACTTGAACACCCATTATCTCTTTTAATCATAGCAGCTATGACAACGTTGAAATGATAAATGTGAAAATTATATTTTATACTTTAAAGAAAAATAAAAATATTGTTATATCTAGAAATAACTATTTGGCTTAACTATTTGAAATGATTAATGTGCTTATTATTTTCCCAAAATAGGAGTGGCGGGTGAAAACAATAAACTGTGATGTCTTATAACCAGTGAAGATTTTCCACCTATTGCTAAGTGTATTAATTAACTGTCATCCAGCTGTGCATCAGCACTGGAGTTAACAAGCACAAATCTGAAGACCTAACTAGAAATATGTGTTCACACATGTTTATGTGGGGGGGGGGAGGGTTAATTTACTCACATTGGTTTCATATTCTTCCAACCCACACAAAATTATCTATTGTTATTCAGAACAAACCTGACTTCTTGTTTGGCAAGATTGCCTCTCTAAATGTCAAACCTATTAATTTTATATTATATTATCTGTCTTGTAGGGTGGCATGCTGTCTCTGGGAATTAGCATTCTCTTCTCTGTTTTCATGAGACAAATTCTCCTCCTGCAAATATGGATTAACTCTTGTTATTGACATTCTTTTCCTGAGAAAACCACATGATAATATTTCAAGCTCCATATGAACTACAAAGTATCTTCATTTTCATATGTTTTATTATTATTCATATTCCTTAATCTTATCAAATATATTTACAATATTGACATAAAGTCACTTTCATTGTAAAGAGGAGATTCCCAATTCAATGTTAGAATAATCTGGAAAACTTTATTTATTTTAAGTTTTTATTTAAATTCCAGTTAGTTAACAAACAGTGTAATATTAGTTTCAGGTGTACAATTTAGTGATTCACACTTCCATACAACATCCAGCTCATCACAAGTGCCCTCTTTCATGCCCATCACCTATTTCCCCCACCTTCCACCCACCTCCCCTCTGGTGACCATCACTTTGTTCTCTGTAATTAAGAGTCTATTTCTTGGTTTATTGATTTATCTCTATCTCCTTTTTTAAAAACTTTTGTTAGTTTTGCTGCTTAAATTCCACATATGAGTGAAATCATATGATATTTGTCTTTCTCTGACTTAGTTTGCTTAGCATAATGCACTCTAGCTACATACATGTCATAGTAAATGGCAAGATTTCATTCTTTTTATGGCTGAATCATATTCCAGTGTGTGTGTGTGTGTGTGTGTGTCTGTGTGTGTCTGTGTGTGTTTAGATATATATAATCTTCTTTACCCATTCATCAGTCGATGAACACTTGGCCTATTTCTGTAACTTGGCTATTGTAGATAATGCTACTATAAGCACCAGGGTGCATGTATCCCTTTGAATCAGTATTTTTATAACTTTTGGTAAATACCTAGTAGTGCAATTGCTGGGCCATAGCCTAGTCCTATTTTTAAGTTTTTGAGGAGCCTCAATAGTGTTTTCCAGAATGGCTACACCAGTTTGCATTCCCAGCAACAGTGTAAGGGGATTCCCCTTTCTTCACATCCTTGCCAACATTCGTTGTTTCCTATGTTCTTAGTCTTAGCTATTCTGACAGGTGTGCGGTGATATCTCTGTACTTTATGTCTTTCAGTGATGACGAACATCTTTTCATGTATCCATTGCCCATCTGTGTGTCTTCTTTGAAAAAAAATGTTTATTCATGTCTTCTCCCTATTTTATAATTGGATTAGTCATTTTTGGGTGCTGAATTTCATAAGTTATTTATATATTTTGGATACTAATCCTTCATCTGATATGTCATTTGCAAATACCTTCACCCATTCCTCAGGTTGCCCTTTGGTTTTGTTGATGGTTTTCTTCACTGAGCAGAAGATTTTGTTTTGGTGCAGGCCTAATAGATTATTTTTGCTTTGGTTTCCCTTGCCTCAAGAGACACATCTAGTAAGAAGTTGTTGTGCCCAAGGTCAAAGAGGTTGGTGCCTGGCTCTCCTCTAGGATGTGGGAAACATTAAATAATTACTGCAACCTAGATCCCACCATAGACAAAAGAAACCAGAATCTCTAAATTATGGGAGGTGAAGATCTGGTACCAATATTTTCTATGAGATCTCTGAGTGGATTCAAATGTTCCACCAGACTGAAAACAACTGGTCCATGGTGATGTTAAGTTAGCACATCCATCACAATGTCCTCAACTGAGCCAGCCCTCAGTGAACACTGGCAGAGAAGACAAATGAATGGAGTCACAGGGATATATTGTTTACCGAACCCCATCTCTAAGTATTACTTGCTATTTTGCCTAGCATCCCTGAGGCTCATGCTTTATCATCACCAAGATTACGTCATTTATTACAGATAGTTCAAGACTAAATATCCTCCACAGTTCATGTCTTCTGACTGTAGCAAGTTTTCCCGGTGCTACCCTCAAATCCAGAACATCAGCCAGATTCTAGGACATGCTCACATATTCCTTAGTTGCTCTCAGGGGGTTGTGTGAGGAGGTGGGGACTCAGACGCCTAGGATGTCACTCATAACTGGTACATGCAACTGGACTGTAGCTATCCTCAGGAGCCTGTTGATTAGTCTTGAGTATCTTCATGTTTATCACAGATTCTCTTTTAAATCTTCTTAACACTTTTTATTTTGGAATGAGATGACTTTGTGCATCCCTTTTATCTTCCTCGTGTCTTTTGGAAACATTCACCCTCTCTAGTCTGTAGTTTAACCAGGACCTACATCACAAACACCTCAGGAGTGTGATTCCACATCCATATGCTTGCTGTTAGTTATTTCTGGAGATTCTAATAAAAAAAAAATCTGTGGATGGAGCATAAATATAGATTAATATTCTTAGAAAGATACCTCAGTTTTGCATTCCTGTCTAATATTTCTTGCCCCAAATATATGTCAAGAATAGACATCCAGAGATTCAAACCGTGCATCTTTAAAGTTAAAGCCAAAAAAAATCCATCTTCATACACATCACATCGACATATAAGTCACATCCCAATTTTACTAAAACAACATATTGAATGTGAGTCTAATTTTTTTAAAAAGAATAACATAATTTATATGCCCATGAATATGTGGATACTACATATTGGAACCAAATAGGCAGTGATGACTTTTGTGTATGAAAGAATTATCTAAACATCCTGAATAAAATCTCCAAAGAATTTGGTGACTTAAAAAATATTATAGCTGCATATGAAGCAAGAAACCAAAGTTTTATAAATGTCTTATAAAAGTTTCAGTATATTCTTCATTTTTACAGCCTGGATTTCAAAGTAAATCATCATCCATCCCCAAAACCTGAGAACTAAAAATCAGTGGTGGAATACAGCTAGTACTTTTCATCACAGTTATTCGTTGAATTATGAGTCACCATTCACTGAACTATCATTACCTGAAAATGACAAATTACCCTGTCACAGTGGGTCTGCTTACATGGGATCTCCATCTCCTGTCTTTATGCTGAAGATATTCTTAGTATCCGCCATTTTATAAACTAATTCAGTGTCTTGATTGAGTAATGCTTGCTATTATGAAAACAATTATCTACTATAATGCTTGCTATGATTCATTAAATTTGCATTGTGAATAAGAGACCATACAGCTTGAGGGTGGGCCAACATAACACGGTAACTACTTTGCCTTTTACACAATATGTCAAGGATCAGAACCTCCAGTCTCCCCACCGCTGTTCCTCACCTCCTTCCAAATATTTGGACATAATTCTGTTTCACCACTCTGATGAGGTTAACAGACCTCATCTAGAAGTAGGACAACTGTGTGGGGGTGATCCAGGTTCTGAGATGTGAAGACAACCCTGAGATGGGGCACTAGATGACTTTAAATTCTTTTAGACTGAAGGTGACAGATAAGTGATGCAGAGAACCGATATGACAAGACATGTCAAGGAGAGAGGGACAAAGTGCTTAATTGAGTGAGGTGTGATTAAGTGGAGATTCCAAAGGAGAAATGAAGGAAATGGGCAAACAGGGATGACACCTTGCACTAGTCAGCTGCTCTGGACAGGAAGCTCTCCTTGAGGGAACACCTTACCTAGAGGCCACTCAGCTCCACTGAGACGCCCAAAGCTCGTGTCAAAAGCACAAGCCCTGAGGCTCCTGGCAGATACTGGGTGTCTAGGCCAACACATGTCGTCGGTGCTTCAGGCAGATGGTGTCAGATGACCCTGGGCAGCTTTAGCTGCTCGTCCCCCTGATGCTGTGTCTCCAGGGCAAGCGAGGCAACTGCATTCCCAGCCATTTGCTGCATCCCTGAGATTGGAAGATCCTCTTTTTCATCTCAGATCCTGATTCCAGCCATTTCCAAGTCGACCTTTAAGTACTTCTGAAAGAATCGTGTAGTGATTGACCACACTAAATGGTCACAAAGCCCCCAGAATGGCATTGGAGGCTGACTTCGTTTACCTGACTCTGAAGGCCTCCAGAGCTGGCTTCGGATCTTCCTTCATGATGCTTTATTCGCTCCAAGCTTTGGGCTCTTCCTGTTGAAACAAAGAAATGACGACACCTGGGTTTCAGGCTTGCGGCAAGAATTTTATAAGCACATATGCACACTTAACAGTTCCAGGTACATGCAAATTCCTAAATTTTTAATTAAACAAATGGAAAATAGTAAAAATAAATGATCATTAACTTAGTTGTAAAATACTTCTATTTTAGGCATCTTATAAATAACACACATGCATAAAGTGGACAAAATGCTAATTCACATACTGCAAACTAACTCTTCCGTGCCATCTTGCTTTCAGAATATGGTCTATATGTTTCCTATGCAATAATATACCTTTACGAACTTCTCTCTACATTAGAAAATTACTCAGAATGTTGGTGAAAATACTGCAATACTAAATCTTTCAGTCAGTAATCAACATATGGAACGATGAAATAACTGAAAATACTCAGAAGAAAAGGTTCATGTGGGAGACACCGAGCTCTCTTGCTGATCAAACGAGAGATAGGCAATGAACACTGGGTGTTATATAAGATCGATGAATCACTGACCTCAACCTCTGAATCCAGTAATACATTGTATGCCAATTATTTGAATTTAAATAAAATTAGAAAGAAAAACAAAAGAGAGATAGGCAAAGCTAAGATGGGGATTTGGCCAACGGGTTTTTTTTTACACTATTAAAAACAACAACACTTCCTGAGTCAAGTAGATGCGTTTGCCCAGGCGACAGCTCTCTACCATACTCTGGTATGTGTTTGGTTGTGTTATTGGGTTTTTTCTTAGTTGATTACAAATTAATAGGATAAGTCATAAGCCACTGAAGTCTTGAATTGTCATATTTAATATCTGTCGTACTTCTAAAATTAGTCCCTAAATGCAAGGAAAATTTGCGGGTTTCCTTTGCTATTTGTGTGCTTATCACAAATGTATATTGTTACATCACCCCATGTCATAGTGTTACATACTCCTCTGCGTGGGCATGTAGACCTACCCACCTCAGTCTACCTCTGTTGTGACTGCCAACATCCCTGATACATTCCCTTCCTTTCAGTGGCAGAACAGATCCTGCTTAGACGTGACAAATATGTTAGGAGTTGAGATCCTACTACTAAGGATCCACCTACTAAGTTCAAAGGCTCTTTAATTTCCATGAATGCGCATGTAGATCAAGGAGAAGGGTACTACTGTCTTGCGTCAATGTCAACCACAGTTCTGCAGCTCCAGGGTTCGGAGCTTTCTGGGTGACAAGGTGACAAGGTGAACATGTTACATGCTTTTCATTCTGAGTGTGGTCCTTCCTTAGGACTCTCTCTTAGACATTATCCGTTTCCTACTCTCTCTCCTCTTGTCTATGATAAAGTTTGCATAAGTGGGGCCCAGGGAGCCCCCAACAGGTGCTGTGCCTCACACCTCACACCTGCACAAGAAGAAATAGAGAAGATCTGAGTATGGGAGGAATGCAGAGGCAAGGATGGGTCAGCTCTGGAGACTAGCCTGGATCAGACACAGGCTTGCTCAGAGACCACAGGATGATCAACCCAGCTCATCATGGATCTCGTCCTTAACTACGGCCTCCCCTTAGTATCTGAGGTTTCTCTGGCTGGCTCATCAACTGATAAGGGAAAAGGGAAAAGTCAAAACATAAAATGTCATTGAGGAACAAATTATGTACAGCTCAGTGCATGTCTGGTACGTCTGGTATTAACTGGCATGACCCACCCTGCAATGCTGAAGTCCTTAGCAAATACACCCAGGACACTGTCTCCAGCTCCTCTGTTTTTCCACTGGATAATCAGTGCCTCACACTGGACTAATGCAGGTCTCAAAATTGGCCATTTTGTTCCACATTGTTTCCTGGGCTGGAGTGGATTAAGCTCACGAGGAAGCAAGTGTTGATGAGGCCACATTCCTGAATTCCCTAAGCAAGGGTCATTGGGCGTGGAGGGGAATTCAGACCCTCACTGGCTGCCCACACAAAGGTGAGCTCAGCTCCTGAGCCGCAGTGCAAGTGTTTGCAGGGTGACAGAGTTGGAATATATGTGCTCCGGGGAGCAAATCTTGACATTTGATTCCAGGGATTTGGGCAGACTTTAGTTTGAACAAGTGGTTTATCTTATTTCAAGATCATAAGCAACACATTTTTTTAGCATTCATGTTAATACTTTTTAGCTCCACAAATATTTATTGTATTTTTTACAGCATTTTGAGTGGTAGGTTTTCCATAAATAACTTTTTATTTTCCATTATCCTCTTGGCATTTTCTCATTACTTCATAGCATAATGATTTGGGTTTTGATAGTGATATTAATTGGATGTTATGTTGATAATGTATTATTCATGCTACTCTTTTGAAAAGGAAAGTTGAATTTATAAACATGCATTCACTTATCAAAAGGATATTATACACAAAATCAAATAGAAAATATTTTTTAAATAGAATTATTTGAAATCAAATATTGGTTTGATTTTCTAATTTCTTTCCTTTAGGGCAAAAAAAAAAAACTATCATGTCACCAAATGCTTCTCATAATCAATTCTTGTTATTAACGTATGGTTTCCAAGAGAAGTTATGATGTAATCACAATTAATACTGTAAAATATTTTCCTTCCTTTTTATCTTGACAGTTTAAATCAACTCAGTATAACATGATGTACTAGTTATTTAATGTTTGAACATTATAGCTCGACCATTGTTTCTACTTTCTTATTATATTCAAAGTATGTCTGACCCACAGTTTTGAAGTCAGAATTATGGATTTTAATTACACAAGCAATTGGAAATTGAGGCAGGAAATCCAGGAGAGAGCCACGGGATGAAGATAGACTTAGAAATCTAAAGCATGCACATCTTCACAATAAGTATATTTTTAAGAGCATGTGGCATAATAAAAAGATTAGAAGAGAAAATCCTATGTTTTAAAGGGGCATCCCAACAGATAAGAGGAAAACCCTGAGTGCTGGACAGAGAAGCCCCCTGAAGAGTTCACTCTCAGAAGTGCAAAGTGAAAGTAATGGTCAGTCGTGGTGCTATTGGACTGCCATTAATTGGGACGATCTTTAAGATAAGAATCGCAAAAAGCTTATTGTATCTACGAATAAGAACGTATTTTATGACTTCATTGAGAAAAAAAAAAAGAGAACACAACTATGGGTTGTTTGGGCAGAAACCAGAGTGAGTGCTTGAGATTGAGACATGGTGGGAAGTGGAGCCAGAGCTTGAGACCTGGCAGGCGATGCACGGAGGCAGGGCTACAGGCGGGCGGGCAACGGAGACAGTGTGCTCAAAGCTGTGCTCCTCGGAGTTCATCCTTGAAGAGGGGGAGAAAGGAGAAAATCTAACAGAGCCTCTTGCAGTCAGTTCGGTGCTATAACGCGTTGCCACACACGTGGTAGCCTATAAACAGCAGACATGTATTTCTTACAATTCTGGGTGCTGAGAAGTCCAAGATCAGGATGCCAGCACGGTCTTGTTCTGGTGGGAGTTGCCTTTCTGTACCAGGGAACGCTACTGGCAATGCATGTGGCTATGCCCCTCCATGTAGAAGAGTTTAAGAAGTTGTAAAAGAACTATAAGAGGCAAAAAAAGGACCAAACCAAACAACACAGAAACTGACTCATGGATATGTAACCAGAGAAGGGAAAAGGTGGGAGGGGGTGAACCAGGGGATTAAGAGGTACATGTTTCCAGCCATATAAATTTATAACTAGGTTTTGGGGATGTAATGCTGAGTAAAGAGAATACAGTCAATGATTTTGGCATAAGGGCAGCCCGGGTGGCTCAGCGGTTTAGCAATGCCTTCAGGCCAGGGCCCGATCCTAGAGACCTGGGATCAAGTCCCATGTCGGGCTCCCTATATGGAGCCTGCTTCTCCCTCTGCCTGGGTCTCTGCCTCTCTCTGTGTCTCAAATAAATAAATAAATAAATATTGTCATAACCCTGCCTAATGACAGTTGGCAACTGGACTCATCGCGGCCAGCATTTCGTAATGTATAAAAATATGATGCCCGCCTGAATGTGATGGTATATTGTATGTCATACATACTCAGTAAAAAGAGAAGTTCTGAGTAGCCACATACCAGCTTACTTGAAAGTAGCAATTTCTTTGAATCATTGAGAAATGGATTTGTTGGACAGGGCATGGAATGTGATAAGTGGTCATGGATATTAGTGAGTGACTAATGTAATGGAATTTGTGTTTGACAGAGAAATTCAGGAATGTAAGCAAATAAATTCAACATAGATTCCCTGGGAAGGAACAGTGAAAATCTTAGAATTGTACATAATATTGATAGATTTTTTTTTTTTTTTTGCAAGAGGACAATGATAGAGGTAATAAGAATGTACCTGAGTTATTTTTGGAAATAGTCTTTATCCCAAGCAAGAGGAAACACTGCCCTGAGCCTCCGGTTTTAGAGGCCCTCATGTATAAGAACCCCCAACACTTCCCCCAACGCACAGATATGTCACAGAACCTGTGGAGCACCCACACTATCACTCGGAATCACTTCTTGGTTCCATCCTGGTGCACCCAGGGACCGGAGCCATCCAGCCTCATGATGACTACCATTCAGACCCCATGATTTTCCCTATGACTAAAATGAAAGGTGACAGTGTCCAGATGTTATAAGGACCCATGGATTGTCCTGAAACATTATCAGAGATGGATACTGGGTTGTGGGAGTGATCTGAGCAGCAGGGGTTTTTAAGTAAAATAAAAGGCAATTTATTTATTTTTAAGAGATTATTTATTTATTTATTTATTCATGAGAGACACAGAAGGAGAGAGAAGCAGAGACCCAGGCAGAGGGAGAAGCAGGCTCCATGCCGGGAGCCCGATGTGGGACTCCATCCCTGGTCTCCAGGATCACACCCCGGGCTGAAGGCATCGCTAAACCGCTGAGCCACCAGGGCTGCCCAAGAAGAGGCAATTTAATTAACCAGGTAAATTGTTCCTTTCAGATAACACGAATGCAACATATAATTACATAACAAAGCATCATTCCTGCTCATCTTGCTAAGCATTTATTATCTTGCTGTATTTCGTATTGTAATATGTGGCTGCAGACACAATCACAAATAGTGTATGTTTTCATTAGTTGCACATAGAGGATGGAAAATACTTGGCAACACTAAACAGTTCATGTTAGTCTTAACTTTGTATGAATATAGGTCCAGAAAGAATATGAATGAAGCACGACACCGATTCTTTATGTTGGCAACAGGACAACCACTGAATGCTAGAATTAAGAATACTTTCATAAAATTTTAATAAAAGCTAATTAGAAATCACGGATATGCATATATGATTGCGGAATATGCATCCCATCCTCTGTCTTGACAAATTCGCTATTTTAGACAGAAGGTCTACTACGAAACAGAGCTTTCCTTATATATGAGCCCTGAATATCGTTAACAGAGCTTATTGTACCCTTCAGAGGCCACTGCAGCCTTCCTGGTGCCCAGTCCCCCATTACTCCCTTCCATATGCTCTCCAGCCACGTGCACTGCCATCTGCATACAATAGATAGATGATAGACTGAATAAATGACAGATTGATGGTGGATGGATGATAGGATAAATGGTGAAAGTTGATAGACATACATAGATGATTACATACAGCCACAGAGACTCAGAGATGACAGATGATAGACAGATGACGCTCTTATGCTCCATGTCTTTGTTCGTGCTCTCTTGGTTCCTCTTCTAGATCTACAAATTGCCCATCTTTCAAATCCAAAGATCTTCTGTTCTCTGCAGTTTTCACAGCCTGAAAACCCTCCCACCCAACTCCTGCTAATCAATCCCTTCCTCTTTGGAGCAACCATATCCATTTATACATAATCTCATGAAAGCCTAACATCCTGCTTGTTAAGGTCTGAATGTTTGCTTCCTGCCCACATTCATATGCTGAAAACTTAATCCCTGGTGTGATAGTATCAGGAGATGGAATTTAGGACATAGGATGGAGCCCTGATGAATGGGGCCAGCGTTCTTATAACTGAGGTCCCAGAGATCTCCCTCACCCCTTCTGCCACGTGAGGACACCGCGGGGAGGCACCATCTATAAAATGGGAAACGCATCCTAATCAGATCATGAACATCTTGGTGGCTTGACCTTGGACTTCCTACTCACCAAAACTGTGAGCAGTATAATTCTATTTCCTCTAAGCCACCCAGTCTATGGTATCCTGTTACAGCAGCCCCAAGACCCTGCCCTCTTTGTTTCTTAACAAGATAGATTTGCATCCAATAATAGAAATTATTCTCTAAACAGTGGGGCTGACTGACAGACAAGCGTTTTGTTTAGTTACGTCCTAGCAACTCTGAGACCACATTGAAATGAATCTTAAGTCGCCAACAACAGCACGGAAGAGTCAACAAACGCTTGCCCCGCGCCTAGGCATATAGCAGTAAGCGAAGGAGATGGAAACCCCTACTCTCAAGGAGCTTACATTCTCGTAGCAAAATTTAAAAAATAAAATAAAAAGGCAAAAAAAAAAATCTGTTAGGTGGAGAAAAAATAAACCAGAAAAGTTACCAAGATTCATCTCTTCTAGCTTAAGTAGACGGTAGTGGATGTGTTCCTGGACGACCGCGGCGCTCAGCCAACGACCCCAGCACCCTTGCAGTGCAATCCTCACGCAGCTCCCTCCACTGCCATGTGGACTTGACTTTGACTCATTCTGACCAACAGAATATGTCCCCGATGGGCGGTCACTCGATGAGATGCCTTTCATGTCGAGCCCCCTCTCCGGCTTTCTCTCCGGGGAGGTCAGCTGCGTGACATGAGGCAGCCTTGCAGAGAAGCCCTCCTGAGGAAGTTGGCAGATCTGCTCAGGGGCTCCCCGGGGGTCTGCCAGCAAGTGCGCGGCATGTGAGACCCTAAAAGCCCGTTCTCCCCTGGTTCAGTCTTCAGGTGAGCCTGTGGCACGACCGCTACTGTGGCTGTAACCACCAGAGAAACCTAGAGCTTACGGGCCATTGTGTCATGCTCAGATTCCTGAACCACAGATCTGTGAAATTTTGTTTATTTTCAGCCACTCAAGTTTGGGATAATGTGTCAAGCAGTAAAAATAACTAATACCATTAGCAACCCCAAGTTCGTAGGCAATGAAGCCATGTGGGTTCCTGGGAGCAGCCACCGGTGGAGCATAGGGCAAGCAGGGGGCTGCTTGGGTTTGGTTGGCTTCTGTGAGGAAGAACGGGCAGGGCAGCCGTGCAGCTGTGAGAGCTAGGAGTGGATGAGGCCAGACAGGGAACGGCCGAAGAGGTGGGACTTCACCTGCCAGCGCCAGGGATGTGCCTTTTCCTCCGCGGGCCTTGGAAAGCAAATGGAAGCCGCTGAAAATATCTGCATTAAATTTCACAACAGATGTGCTGTGGCCACGTGTTAAGTTTCAATGTGATCACTTCCTCTGCAGTTAGAAGAATAGGGTTGAGATTTCCTGAGAAAGACTGAGGAAGGGTCAGTGGGTGGGAACAGGGAGTCTGGGTGAGATCAGGCGAATCTGGAGATGCCTGTTAGACACCCAGGAGGCTGGTCTCCTATGCAGCTGGATTTACGAGTTTGGTTTTCAGGGAACAGCTGGGTTAGATTTATAAGCCCGCGTTTCCTTAGCATATCAATGGCATTTAAAACCCCAAGTGTGGTTGAGACCACATTGGGAGGGAGTGGGAATACATGTAAGTGGAGAGACAAACAATGAGCCTTAAAAAGAGGAACAGAAGGAATAATCAGCAAAGGATACTTGGGTGGAACAGCCAGATAAAGAGGAAGCGAACTACGTGATTGTAGGGCTGTGGGATGCAAAGGAAGAAGGCACTTCAAGGAAGAGGCGAATGAATTGGACCAAATGCCTGAGTTGTCTTTTTCCTTTCTTTTTCTTTCTTTCTTTCTTTCTTTCTTTCTTTCTTTCTTTCTTTCTTTCTTTCTTTCTTTCTTTCTTTCTTTCTTTCTTTCTTTCTTTCTCTCTCTCTCTCTCTCTCTCTCTCTCTCTCTCTTTCTTTCTTTCTTTCTTTCTTTCTTTCTTCTTTCGAGACATGGGGTGGAAGGGCAGAGGCAGAGGGAGAAAGAGAGAAAGAATCTTAAACAGGTTCTACACCCATCAAGGAGCCCAATGCGGGGCTCCATCTCCCTCTCCTGAGATCATGACCTGAGCTGAATCAAGAGTCACGAGTCAGATGCTGAACCGACTGAGCTGCCCCGACGCCCCACCTCTGCGCTGCCCACTAAGTAAGGCTTGGATGTTGGCTTTTGGATTTAGCAACTGGTCACAGGTAACCTTGCCAAGGAGCATTTTAGGGAAATACTGGGCCCAACTAAATTGTGTTCATAAAAGATCACATTTATTCTCCTCATCAAAGTGTGGCTTCTACCACCAGCCTTTCAGTCATCTGCAGACTAGCCCTGGGTTAGTATGGAGGCCCATGAGCTACATCCGTCACAGTTTTTTGAACTTTGACTATTTGACAGCAGCTACCACTCTTTTATGGATGTGCTGGATTCCTGTCCCAAGATGTCCATGCTTCTACCCTGGGGCGGGGGGGGGGGGAAGCTCTCCATGCAGCCCCCCCCCCCTCAGTCCTGAGTTCCCTGTTTCTTGCACGACATCATGATGCACTTTGATGTTGACTCCACAGTAGCCGCCGTGTGGTCCAGAGTCTTGCAATGATTCGGTTAGTGGTTTTGGTTTCTTTCTTTGCTCCTCCGTTTTTAAGACTTCCAACTCATCACTGCTAAATTGACTTGATTCCAGCCACAGCCCACCTCTTTGCTGTCATCCCATAATTTCCCAGCCAAACAAACAAAAACAAACAAGTCTGCCTTCTTCTCTCTCTGTTGTACAACAATCACCTTGTGTGTAGGACTCTGTAAAGCAACGCTCGGTGAATTCATAAGGCGCGTCAAGGAGAGCTTGAGATGTTATCGGCTGCTGCTAGTACTCAGGGTGGGAGAGGATGCCTCGTTGAATAATTATACATTTGGCAAGTCCTGTTGTAGTTCATTGTGGAACTCTACCTGTAGAGAACCCAAAGAAAGATCTGGGAATGTGATGTGATGCTAGCACATTACCAGCCACATCTCACCTCCCCTACAGAGGAAAAAAAAAATGGAGTAGAAGAAAGTTGAATTCCAAATTTTGGTAAAATTTGACATCCAGTGAGGAAAAAAAAAAAAAAAAGTTAGCTTACTATCATTTGATAAATGAAAGCAAAGAGGGTTATTACCTGGGTAGATTCAGGAAATGTCTGCCGTTATTGGCTGGGCTTGGTTTTTGCAGACTTACCAATCTAATGTAACTTTGTTTTATCCACAATTTATCAAAGCATTTGGAGAAGGAAATAATACATTTAATATTTGCAAAGCTAGATTAAGTCTTTGCCAAACTACCTTTTCCATCGAAAGTGGTGCCTGTCTTGGAATTAACACATGAGTGCGGCTGATGGTGTTGAGAGGCTGCTGCCCACCCTCCCTCCACACAACCCCGCTGGCCGGGAGCTGGTCAAGACCAGGGGTGCACAGAAATCACATTCGCCCGAGGCCTTGCCAGCTACGAGCGGTTCTCCCTGGGTTTTCTCATCAGATTCAAGTTCATTGCTTAGATTAAAATAAAGTCTTTAGTATAACCAGAATTATTTTTGTTAGCTTTTTTCATGTATTTCATGAATATGCGTTTTTTTTGTAACACAAGAGGAGACATGCTATAAAACACCTCTTGTAACTCGCTTGACTCATGAAACAACTCATCTTGTTGCTCTTCTCATATAATCACACTGAGATATCTTTTGTTTTTTAAAATCTGTATTGCAGCCTGGGAAAGTACCATAATTCCATTCATCATTCTGATACCGGTTGATATTTGTTTTCTTTTCTATCTTTTGCTATTCAGAAAGTACCATAAACTTCTTGTATAACTCTTCAAATATATTTGCTTCTGCTCCACAATGTATGTTTTTTAGGCAGTTCACTCACACAGAGCTTAGAGATGCTTTCTGCTGTATTTCACTTTAATGAACTCTGAGACAGGTCAGCTAATTCCCTTCACATAACAAGTAAGTTTGCCCTGTGTTTTGTCACCCGGTAAGTTTAATTTTATGGTTCCGTTTCACACAGAAGCATACTTTACGAACAATAAAGTGATAAAAGCATTCGGTTAAATTATCCAGGCATAAACTACTCCCAAGACCCCAGAGGGTTTCCTCATGCTGTTCACACTCCCTCCTCAGCGCCCACAGGAAACCACCCTTAGGTTTTCCCACGGCATCCGTTCTTCATGATGGGATTGGATAATGTGGCTTCTTCTGTATCTGCTTTCCTTTTCTTAACGTGATTTGTGAGAATTATCCATGTTCTTGTTTACAATTAATTTACAATTAATTCCTTTTTATTGTTCAATCTATTGTGTGAGTATACCATATTTTTCTTAGCTTTTCTCCAGTTACTAGACACCTAGGTGGTATCCAGTTTTTTAGTATTTTGAATAACATCACAACAATTATCCTTGTAAAAGTCTATTTTGGTAGATATATTTTTTATTTGTCTTGGGGAATCATCTAGCAATGGAATTTGTGGGTTTTTTTCAAGTACTTTTTGATATTTGCATAGATGTTTGGGGATATGCATTTTTTCAACTGGCTTACAAGCTTTATAATGTATTTCCTGTATTTTTTTTTTCTTCTTACAATTAGAACTAATAGGTGGGCAGCCCGGGTGGCTCAGTGGTTTGGCTCCTGCCTTTGGCCAGGGCATGATCCTAGAGACCTGGGATCGAGTCCCACATCGGACTCCCTGCATGGAGCCTGCTTCTCCCTCTGCCTGTGTCTCTGCCTCTCTCTCTCTCCTCTCTCTCTCCCTATCTGTGTCTCTCATGAATAAATAAATAAAATCTTAAAAAAAAAAAGAACTCCTAATAGGATACTTGAGCCATATCTGTGATTTACAGATTTTTAGAGAGGATCTTTGCCTCCTCACTATGAAACATAGAAGTAAATTGGTATCTTCCATGTCTCCTCTTTCCTACTTTTTCTTCCAACTCTTAATACATACTGAATTTAGCAAGGTTCATGGCCTTTCCCTCCTGTTATAAACTATAATTACCACGAGTGTTTAGCTTTAGTCTTAACTCATATGTTCAGCGTTGAACGTCTGTTTCTAAATTCAGTTCATTGGTGTGATTTCATCTTTTGGGGGGAACAATGTAATAGTTAACACTACATTTTCAAAAAAAAAAAACATATCTAAGCTTCTTTATATTTATTAAGTCTTTTAATCTCAAGGCCTCCCTGAGTAATTTAGATGCTTACCCTTATCTTACTTTACAGATCTGGAGGTTTGATCAGTGGGATGTGAAAGGATCGTGAGAAAGTCTGCAGAGCTTCCAAGTGGCAGATGCATACTTGCGATCCGCCATGATTTCTGAGCCTGTGCTGTCTTTCCAAGTGAATGCAGGGCTTACCAAGGCTCCCTGAGTTCCAGTGGGCCACATGGCTTGTCCACCATCAAATCAGGTATGTGACTAACTCCCTGTAAGGTCACCTCAGCCTGTGGAGAATAAGCCAGGAGATACATTCCCCAGATTCTGTCTGTGCAGTCCTAGGGGAGCATGTGCCTGCCGAGCACTTGGAAGGAGAGGCCATTGCTCTCCATGGGGAGGTCAGGGCTCTCAGATTCACAGGGACTTTGTGGTATGATTATCAAAACCACCCACTTCGCTGTTGAGGTGGAGCTGGTGGTTGGGAGCTTTCCAGAGTTTTCTGTTTACTGTGCTATGCTCTGCAAGCTCATGGGAACCACTGCTTCAGCCTCAGCTGATGGAGCTTGCTTCTTTGGCCATCCCATTGCCGGCCCTGAGTCCCTACAGGAAAACTCACAGGTCCCTTCTGTGATCTTCGTTGCACATTGACCAATACTGTTTGTGATGCTGGAAGTGATTTCTACGGAGCCCTCAGACCTGATGCACTAGTTTTCTATGGCTGCCGTAACAAGTCATGACGAACTTTGGAGGCTTCAAGAACACAGACTGATCATCTTGTAGCTCTGAAGGCCAGAAGTCCAATATGGTCTCACCAGGCTAAAATAAAAGACTTAGTTCCTTTTTCAGAACCTGAGGGAGTATCACATCTTTACTCGTGTGAGCTGTTGGCAGATTTCAGTTCCTGGAGGTGCAAGAGTCAGATACTCCTCTCCTTGCCGACTGTCAGCTGAGGGTCATCTCAGCTTCTTACGGCCAATTCTTGACCCTTGGCCTTTCTTCCATGTTCAGAGTAACAACATGGGGGAAAATCCTTCCTTCTCCTAAACCTCTTCTCCTTCTCCTACCATCTTGTCACTCTCACTCATTCTTTATCTTCTTTCCACTTTTAAGGACTCATCTGAATATACCAGACCCATCTAGATAATCCAGGATGATCTCTCCAGCTCAAAGGTCTTAACCCTAATCTGCAAAATTCCATTGCCTGGAAATCAGGGTGCAGACATCTTTTGGGGACATTTATTCTACCTACCATGGGTGGGAATCTGAAATTGGATTTCTGATATGATTATATTTGATGAGAATAGTGATTTCGTTGTTGGTGGAAGTGGTCATCTATGACATGCACATTAATACAAGATGTTTATTTATTTTATTTTTATTTTTATTTTTATTTATGATAGTCACACACAGAGAGAGAGAGAGAGGCAGAGACACAGGCAGAGGGAGAAGCAGGCTCCATGCACCGGGAGCCCGATGTGGGATTCGATCCCGGGTCTCCAGGATCGCGCCCTGGGCCAAAAGCAGGCGCCAAACCGCTGCGCCACCCAGGGATTCCCAGATGTTTATATTTTTACTTGGTTTCATGTGTTCAAAGAAACCTTTGGGAGACTAAGTGGCTATTGATGTAGTTGTTTTTATTGCTAATATTAGCAACAATACAAGAAATGTAAGGGATAAGTACTGTGGAGTATACTGGCTGCTGCTTATTCCAGTCGCCAAAAGAAAATAAAAAGAACTTTTCCTCTAACTCTGGCTATGGATAAAGAACCAGACAAGACACTTATATGACTGTGTTGAAATGCTGCCTTATTTTTCGCTGTCATATAGCCAAGATCTCTGAATATAGAATTCTGGGCCAGACCACACAGGTGAACTACAAGGCAAGGTGGATTGACAATGTGACTCAGTCTCATAATGTATGAAACTTATTGTTAAAAAGTAGGATCCTAAAGATTAGAATGCTAAGGTTTGGGCACATTCCAATTTATACATTTAATATAATTTAATACCCTAAGTAACTGCTAAACCTCTTTTGCTACTAGAAGGAGTTCTTGCCATTCTGAGAGGGTTAGACTTCTCCTGGCCCTACGCCCCAGCCCCATGACAATCTCAACTGAAGGAGTTGCCTTGAAAGAGATGACTATTGTCCTCAGGCCTGTTTTTACCACCTCCAACGTCTCTGTTTCCAGACTATAGCCAGACTCAAATTCCGGCCAATTCCAAGAAAAGAGGTAAAATGATTTACAAGAGAGGTAATTAACAACCTAAACTAATTGCAACTAGTTTGCAATTATCTTTAATAAAAGCATAGACAATATATATAAGAATGATCCATTAGGATAAATAAGGGCATAAAAAGATGATCTGGGATCAAAGTAAATGCGTTTATATGGATATACTGGCAAGAGATTCTGAATTTGATGGGTCACCTTGGACAGCTCATAGTTAAAATTTATTTGGTGAGTGTTTGAAAATCATACCCAATGTGGCCTACATTAAATTAAATTAATTAAGTTAAAATAAATTAAATTAAAATCTCCCATGGTATATTTTAGATAAAGCATCGAAAGACTTAAAGAAGAAATACAAGGGTAGACTGGCTGTGTTACCTGCCCCCGCACATAGTGATGCCCTTGGTATGTCCAGAGGGTACAAGGCACTGGGGCAGGCGTCAGCATTTCCAAGCACCGTTGTGGCACTCGCTGGAAGCCAGTGGAGACAGAAAGACCTCCGTCATTGATGTGACTTCCTCAGTTCCTGGAATGGTGGAGGCGCAGAGCATCACAGGCTGAGCTGCAGAAACTGACCTCCAGTGACAACGTGAGCACAGCAGTCAGAACAGATGAAGGAATGATTTGACCCAGAAACATTTTTATCAGTCATTCAGTGATGATGATGCCCTTACAGTTACAGAGCAGGACATAGATACTAATGCCCTTCCTAATGAGTGTAACCAGAGACTCACTTTGGTGAACAGAATGAGCCATAGACCCTCACCCAGCTCCAGGCTGAGCGTATTTACAGACCCAGAAATCCTAAAAGAAAGAGAGAGGCCAAGCCATTTTGAGAAAGAACCTTGATTCTGTGATCACAAGTATATGTTTTAAATATTCCTCCTAACATGCCCCATGGGAACTTTAAACATCTACAGGATGGCTGTGTATCAGGAAATGAAGAGCACCTCATGGTCACCAAAAAGCAAAAACCTACAGTAGATACACAGAAGATGAAGGAATACAGGCACTTTTTAGCTATGATTACAGAAATGATATTTTTGTTGGATCACACGAACACTGCCCTGGTCCCTGGTATGTAGCTATTGATCTCGAAATTGATTTTTCCTTTCTGCTTATTAACAGAGGACTTCCAGAAGCAGTTTGCTTTCATCTGGTGTGGCCCAGCAGTACGACTTCACTGTGTCGATTCACAACCAACTCCATTCTCCAGCTCTCCGGTCTACGGAGATATTGACCGAGCTGCTATTCCAAAAAGCATCACACTAGCCATCTACAAGATTAAGGGATACCTGCTGCATCTGGTCCCCTAAAATTTTCTCTGCATTTTCTCTGGATTCTGGATTCTTTGGATTCTGGAGGAGATACATATTATGTTGCCCTGCCCCATTGACTGATTAACTCACTGAGTCAGACCGCTGGGGAGAAGCATTGAGCATAGACACACAATTCAGCAGCTCTGGGCTCCCGTGAAAGCTCCTGCCCGCTGCAAGGAGGAGTGCTTTGGAGAACCTTGGGCAGGTCCCAATAGGAGAGTCACGGCATCAAGCTAGGGTTTAGAAGAAGAGTTGGGTCCTCTTGTGCAAAAATCTATTCTCTTTCAGGAAAATATTTCTTCAGTCACCCCAGGCCCTGGTAAGTAGCCCAGGATAACAAGTTACTATGTCAAACAACCCAAGACATCCATCATAAACTGGAAGCTCTTTGAGCTACCAAGCCATAACCGTAGGTATGCACCGCAGGACCCAGTCGCCAAGTCAGAGTGATACACGCACAGGCAGGATCAGGCTGGCCCGAAAGACACAGGAAAGCACAAGGAAGTGAATCAGGTAAATCTTACTCGAGTGGTTCATGGGTAGAGGTCCTCAGTCTGGCTATTGCTCTGTGAACCACTACTTACACCATTGGTGTGACAAAGTACAGCAGTGCAAGGAGCATGTGCCGGAATGCAAATCAACTACATCCGTGTGCATACTGTTCGGTTCACTTAGCTTTTTTGTTTGGTGGCAAGTCCTTCTCATTAGAGGGCACAGGGCTGTGATTTGTAGTCTGTCATAAGCTCTTAACTTTGGGACCAGTGGGACTCGGAGCAACATTCATTTGGGACTTGGTGGCACCTGTTTCTGCTATACTGACACCCTTCTCTCCATATTCATTTATGGCTTCTTGAAAAAAAAAATTAAGACCATTTTACTGAAGACGAAAGAAAAGGAGTCCACTTGCTGTCTTAGTACCAAACAAAATAGGATGCTCCCAAAATTACAGAAAGGAAGGAAACCCCCCTCGGTGGGTAGCGCCTGTTGTTGCTAACCCATGGAAGAGAAGTCACTGCTTGGCTGATGGTGGGAAACTGAAAAGTATGGAGATGAGAAAAGGTTTGGTCCAATGGTTTAGGCAGAGAGTTTGACGTGTGGGCGTGAACATGTGGGGACATTTGTTCCCATGTACACAAGTGATCACCAAATGCGTCCAGCGACGGCGGGCACACTTAATAATCAAGGCGGCACAGCTTGTGTGTGTCCATTAATGTCTTTCCCCGTCCAGAGCTGTCCTTGAGTGCAAGGGACCTGGTATTAGCAATGGCATTTATGAATGGCTCACCAACAGACTTCCTGTCCCCACGGTCAACATGGGCACTGTCATCGCAGGGTGCAGCCTGTTCCAACGGAGACTGGCTCCGGCCCGGATGCACTGATTTAGTTACGCTTCCTTATCTGGGGTTAGATACATACTGAGGTCACCTATTCTGAGTTCCATGTCCCAGGTGATTCAGTTATCCATCCTTGGGGTCTCTTCACTGGCCTTCCTTGCTATTCTGTCATGTCTTCCCCTTCCCTTCTTCTTTTTTATTCTCTTCCACTCACATCTCTTAAGCATGTATCCCTGGTCTCTGCCTCTTGGTTTTCTCAGCCCCAAAGGCCACACCATCTCTTTGGGAGAACTCCATGTTCCAGGACGTGTATTCCACAATGTTCTTCTCTACCCCGAAGTCAGGCATTCTTTATGGTTCGTGGCTTTTACTTCACTCTTCTCTTGATATTGTAAAGAGGTACTTTTAACTCTCTCTCTCTCTAGTGTCATGGCTTTTATTTCATCTTTATGAAGAAAAATGCAATAGAATTTACCTTATAGCATTTTTTACTTTGGCGCTTTCCCAAATCTGTTTTCATTTGGTACCTAAGATATTTGCATAGTATAGGAAGATATTTAAGGATTGGCCAGGTGAAAAGCTCAAGGATGAGTGTAGTATCTATCTATCATCTATCTATCTATCTATCTATCTATCTATCTATCTATCCATCTATCTATCATCTATCTATCTATCCATCTATCTATTATATGGTAGATAGGTAGAGAGAGAGATAGATATAGATAGATATGATAGAAAAATGTGTGAATTCTATCTTATTAATAGCTTAGAATAAAAAAAGACTTGAAGATTTTAGTTACCTCTTGTTAATCATGTTTTCTTGCTTCCAAAAGAACCAGTGATCTTAGGATGCACATCGACAGCTATACATGGAAAAAAAAAGAAAAAAGAAAAATAAGTCACCCAAGATAAAACATCAATAGGTGGTGGTGATAAGATCTGACCCAGGGCTTCCTGACTGCAAACTCATGGGGTTTTCACCTTTGCCTTTCAACATAATGATGGGCGAGACCTTGTTTCATAGACACTAATGTCATTCAATAACAAAATGTGTTGCACAATACAGCGATTTACTAAGTGCTTTGGAATGGAGGCAGGTCTGAATAAATTATCTGGGTGATCTGACTAAAGACAACCAAAGTTCAGATTATTTTACAGAGATATTTATTCTGGATTCAGAAATTAGAAGGATTTTTTTAGTGCACAATAGTAGAATCTGACAAACAATTGTTTCTTCTTCACAGTTATCCATCAAGATGTTAGGAAAGACACAGCTTAGGAAACACACAGGCCTCTTTCACTGAATGACTTGGTTTAGCTTTTCAGAGCCATGATTTAAAAAACTCCATAGGTCAGATTTTTGACAATTTGCATCAGATTAACTTAGCAAAATTTAATGTCAACGATTTTGCTTTCTCACTTAAATGCCCGGGTATATTTAATACTCTTTTCTCTGGAAGATGGCTCTTGTAATCAGCAGGCATCATTTCTGATTCCAGAAGGACCTATTGTCCATATTACTTTAGGAAAATTTTCTTGTCTCTTTGAAACTCAATTTAAAATGTGATTCTGTGAGCCATGTGAGGATAAAATATAATTAAATGTCTAAAAAATAGTCATTGTATTGCTTGATGTTTGGTGGATTTTTTTAAGTTTGTATTGATCATGGATTGCTGCACATCCGGTGAACCCCAACAATTAGTGGCTTCAATCAGTACGCATTGTATTTCCCTGGATTCTGTAGGGGGAATGTTCTGCTGGCTGTGCCTGGCGTCATTTATGTGGCTGACTGGTCATAGCTCAACCAGGACTGGGTTGTCTGCTGCAGCCTCACTCACGTGCCTGCATCATGATGCTGGCTGTTGGTCCTGCCATGCATTTCCCACCATTTAGCCTGGATTTATCCATGTGACAGGGAACAGCTTCCAGAAAGGAGAGAGACCACATCCAATGTGCAGGTGCTCTACCCCTCGTTTGCATTGACCACATCAAGTCCTGTGGCCCCAGATAGAGTCCTTGTGGAAGGGGACCACCCGAGGACAGGATTCCAGGGACGTGATTCATCAGAGGACCTCACAGGAACACCCACCCATGCTCTTTATTTTTCCTGGGAACAGTCTCACACCCACTGAAGAGGATAGTTGTGGCCTACACTATCTTTGAACCCTAGAAACAAATGCCTGTCAAGAGTTGCTTCTCTCATCTTTGTAGCTCTTAGGATCGTCACGAAGATTGAAGTTAGTGACAGGTGTAATGTAGTTTAGCAGCACCTGGCAGAGAGTAATTATGTAATATAAGTAGTACCAGCCCGTTGTCCTCTTTCTATTGGGCTTTGAATTTGTATTTTTATACTGTGACTGCACCTCTTTCATTGTTTCTCTAATATCAGATTAAGATTTGTTTTTTCTAAAATCTGTATGGCCTCTCTCCCCACCTGGATGTTAAAAATTCTAATTCTGGGGGCATCTGTGTGGTTCCCTCAGTTAAGCATCTGACTCTCAGGTCATGATCTCAGGGTTGTGAGACTGAGCCCCATGTCGGGCTCCCCACTGAGCATGGAGCCTGCTCGGGATGCTCTCTCTTCTTCTCCCTCTACTCTTTCCTCCTCACATTCATTCTCTCTCTCTCCCTAAAAAAATAAAAAATAAAAAAATAACGATTAAGATAGACACTCATCTGATTAAAAAATATTCTAATCCTGGAAAACCAGGGCAAACAACAAGGCAGAATAGTGAAAAAAACAGAAAATTTGTCAAGCATCCTGGTATAAACTTATTTATATAAATTTACATCTATTACATGTAATTTTATTACATATAAATTATAAAATGTATAAATAATGTTTACTTAAATTTATATTATATTTATATTAATATGCCAATATTTAGTTTTGTATAAATTATTTATATAAACTTATATTTACTTATATAAATCTATCAAGATTTACTAAATATACATGTCCTTGAACAAGACAGCATCAATGAATCTTAGTTTCCTTACACGTAACTTGGAGCAATAATATTGCCTCTGCCAGTGGGTTATCGTAAGATTCGACTGAGAGAGTGTATAAGAAAGCATTTTGTAAACAATAAATCATTATGAAAATTTGCATCTTCATCATATAAAATTTTATTTGTTCTTCCTCTAAGAAGCTTTCCTTGAACATCCCTGCTGAGGTAAAGACCCTGTTCGTTGATCCCAATGCAATACCCGCACATGTTGTCAGGGCATTTATGACATTGTGTTGAAATTATGCATGTAAGTCTATCTCTTCTGTTAAAATATAAGCTCCGACAGGCCAGAAACCCGTGTGTAGATCTTTATTTCTGGATCTGAAAGTACACAGAAAATATACAGTGATAAGTACCTACTAGGTGTTCAGAAATTATCAAATTAAGTTCAGAAATTATCAGAATGGAAGAGCATTCAACTGGTTCTAAAAGGACCAAATTCCATCATCTAAAATTTGATTCTTTGACAAAATCAACCTAATTGGAGGTCCACACAGGATCTTAGTCATGGCAGAAGGATTGAGGAGAAAGGATGTGTAAGTCAGAGCCCATGCCTTTGAGGAGTCTACGATTGGGTCAGTGATGTAGACATATTCACGAATAAAAAAAGTAGGCCGAGATTAACATTATAAACTTCTGATAGGGGCGCCTGGATGGCTCAGCTGGTGGAGCGTCCAACTCTTGGTTTTGGCTCAGGTCATGATCTCAAGGACCTAGGATCAAGCCCCGCAGACTCCGTGCTGGGCAGGGCGTTTGCTCGAGAGTCTCTCTCCGTGTCCCTCCCTCTGCTCATGCATGTACATGTGCTCTCTCTCTCTCTCTCTCTCAAATAAATAAATCTTTTAAAAAATTATGATAAGTATGTATATTATTTGCTGGCTTGGTTGAGTATTAGGCACTTAACTCTATGAAAGCTCAGTTAATCCTCATAACTATTCTCTGATATACAGAATATTATTTAAATTTCATAGATGGATTAATGTGTTCATCCATCTATCATCTATCAATGAATAATTATGAATTGCCAACTTACCGACACATATGGTGCTGAGCTTTGAGAACTTAGTAATGAAAAAACAGTCTCCTATAGACCTTAGCACGGCAAGAAAGAATGATTTTAAAAAGAAACATTAGTGAAGAGAATGGTAGGGAGTCTATTGAAAGCGGCCCAGGTAAGAGAGCTCGGAGGTCGATGATGTTGCTGTGGCTACTTGCACGTCCTGAAAGTGGGGGACAGGACATTTCCGTCATATACCCACAGGCACAAAGCGGGGCCCGGCAGGATTCAAATCTACGAACGGCGCTCCCTAAACCACGACTTACAGAAGTCTGGTAACCAAAATATATTATTTATATTTTATATTATTATAGTATAGTTACTCATGTGAAAGTAGAAAAGCAGGAATCTCTCTCTTGAATAAGAAAACACCAGCAGTGCCAGGAATTCAGTGCACGGCATCCAGCAGCCGGACCCAGCACCCCAACCTTGGGCTCTGGGGGTGACCCGCCTGACTTGGCCTCCCGCACGTCCACGCTCACGAGAGGCGGCGTGGGCTCTATGTTTTGTGTGCTGAGACCCCGAGCCCGCCTCCCATGGGCCTGCAAGCTCGCAGATGGACAGCCAGTCTGGAATTTACCTGCAGCCAGGCCGTGACCTTTCACTGGGGTCACCCAAGAGGCGCGTCGTCAGGGCCTCTCTGAGGTCATAAACCATGGGCGGCTTAAAATGCAGTGATTGGGACTCCCGGGGGACTCAGGGGTTGAGTGTCTGCCTTCGGCCCAGGACATGACCCCGGGGTCCCGGGATCGAGTCCCACGTCAGGCTTTTGCATGCCTGCTTCTCCCTCTGCCTGGGTCTCTGCCTCTCTCTCTCTGTGTGTCTCTTGTGAATAAATAAACAAAATATTTAAAAAATAAAATAAAATAACATAAAATAATAAAATGCAGCAGTAGTAGCTTCCAACCAGCCTGTGTCCGGACCCCCTTAGGCTGTGGAGACTCGGGGAGCTTCACACCAGCGCCCTCACGCCCCGTCTGCCCAGTCTCTGGTCCAGGGCCCACTCCTCAGTCTCCCCCAGGGGTGGGGAGGGGACAAGAGGTGGGTGTGGGATGCGGGTGTCATGCAAGAGCCGTGGGGAGACCGGGCCTGGTCCCCGATACGTCTGTGTCCCCACAGAGCGGCTCTGACACATCTACGGCTTGCTTTTTGTCCGGTGTAGAATGGAGCTGGCCCCCCAAAGGGGAGAAGCACACGGCTGCACACTGGTTGCTTGTCTGGACCTCCGCACACCTGCCCAGCCCAGAGCTGGCTGCTGCTGGGGCCCCTGGAGGACGTGTCCCCACGGGCCGTGTGTACACGGGGGCAGGGAACCCACGCATCAGACTGGACTCCTCTCTAAGCGGACAAAACCCACACTGCGGCTCTGCCCACGGGAGCCCCTGGGCCTCTCCCCATCCCTCGTCGCTTCAGCATCCAGTCGTCTAATTAGGAAGTTCCCGGTGAGTCGCTGAAACCCTCACCCTCGCTGGGACGCGTTTAACCTGCTGGTGACTTACTGGTGAACGGGGCGGAGTGAGCTTGGGGGGGGCGGGGGGACTTACAATCATTATCCCCTTTAAGCTAATTACTTGGAAATAAGTGATCCACTCAGGAATTAGAGGAAAGGGGAAATATTGTTTTGTGTATCTAGTTTGTGAAAAAAACAGAAAGTGCAGCTCATGAATTCATTATATGTCTAAGTAATAAATGCGATTTTTCCAAACACTGTATTAAAAGTAAAACAGTTCACATATTCAATTTGCAACTGATGCAAAAAAACGAATGGCTTCATTAATTATAACATACATTTTATCTTTTTCCTTTTTTTTTTCCTTTGATTTCAGGTGGAAATGAAATTGAAGGGGAAAAAGCAGCTAGAATTATAAAGGCAGAAACATGAAGATAAAAGAGGGCCATTTTTTAAAAAGCAGCATATAAATTGCTAATGCTACATTCTGATGTTCACGTCACGATCTCATGAATAATCATTAATGAATAGAAATGCCTCATTTCAAGGAAAGTTGGAAAGTATGAATAAATGCCAACACTGATTTTTATCCCTTCGTTCTGTATAAAGAAAATTGATTTTAACTCTTTTATAGATTCGTTATCCTCGTTATCAAAAAATATATGATGTGCAATATTATTCTAAAAATTTTACTATTTTGGTCACAATATACTGATAAAGTCAATTGAAAATTTTAAGACACATACTGATAAATTCAACGTACACGGGAATCAGAGTTTAAAATGGACTCATGGGCACTTCAATTGCCCTCAGATTCACGATATAAAGGAACAATTTTATTTTTTATTATTTTTTTTAACAATTTTATTTTTTGTCTATTGATCCAAAGCTGGAAAGAGACACAAAGGGAACGGTTGTCTATGGGAAACCTACCCCTGAGAACTTAGGCTACATTTTGCTTATTTCCACAAGGGCACGTCGATAGGAAAATACGCCTCTATTTTTGTTTTACATCTAACAACGTGATGAAGCACGTTCTAAGGCTCAACACGAAGTACAAATATTCACCGTCTGGTTTAGAGAGTGAAGCCTTTGTATTTCATTTTAGGAAGACTTTGTATGAGCTTCCGGAGAGTGGCCAAAGCCTGTCTTACCTGCTTTCTTTTACTTTTGCTGTTTTTCACTGACAAATAATTCCTGTAATAGTATCTGGGCATCCATACAGCTTACGGTTCAGGGGTTCTTAGGGTGCCCACAACACCGCAGCCAGCACTGTGGAGACGCGGACCTTCCCCCCAGCACAAAAGGTGGCCCCGTGCTCCTGGCAGGGGTGATTTATCCTGTCTTCCCCTCTCTCCATCCTTGGCAACCCCCCATCTACTTTCTGCCTCTGTAGCTGGTCTTTTCTGGGCATTTCATATAAATGGCCTCACGGAAGAGATGACCTCTCGTGTCTGGTTGTTTCCTCTCAGCATAAAGTTTTCGAGGTCCCTCCACGTTGCAGCAGGTGTCCCTGTCACGGCTGAATAATACGCCCTTGTGTGGAAATCCCACGTTTTGCTAAACCATTCATCAGTTGCAAGCATCTGGATTTGTCCCTCCTTTTCGCTATTATGCATCACGCTTCTAGGAACGTTCAGGTGCCAGGTTTTGTGTGAATATATGTTTTTGGTTCTCTTGGATACGCAGCTGGGACGGGAATCGCTGTGTCGTGTGGTAGCCCTGTGTTCACACTGCGACGATCTGCTGTCAGCCACGCGCAGGGTAACAGTTACCCGCGGCCTTGCCAATATTAGCTATGTATTACCTGTCCTTTTTATTATAGCCAACCTCGTGCACGTGGAGTGGTATCCCATTGTAGTTATTCCTAAAGATTTTCTTATTTATTTGAGAGACAGAGAGAGAGAACAGGCAGGAGAGGAGATCCTCCAGCAGACCCCTTGCTGAGCAGGGAGCCTGACGCAGGGCTCGACCCCAGGACCCTGAGATCATGACCCAACACAAAATCAAGAGTCGGACACTCAGCTGACTGAGCCACTCAAGTGCCCTCCCACTTTTTAAATTTTTTTCTTATTATGATTGTGATTTCCATTTCCCTAAAGACTAACAATGTTCAGCATGATTTCAAGTGCTTATTGGATACTTTAATAACTTCCTTGGAAAATCTCTATTAAAATAATTTGTCTATTTTTTTTTATTTTTGTCTTTTTATTGTTGACTTGTAAATGTTCCTAATACCTTCTGAATTCTAGGTGCTTATGAGGTACGTGGGTTGCAGATATCTTGACGTACCCCACAGCGTGTGTGTGCTCAGCGCGCGGCCAGCCCCCAGCTACGTCTGCCCCCCGCCCCCATGGGAGGTCCCTTCAATCCCAGGCAGAAGGGGGCTAGATGCAGGCCAGTGACCTCGTGTCCTTGCTGGAGGGATCTCAGGGGACCCGACTGCCACTGTGGCAACTGACCTTGCTCTGTCTCTTCATGTGAGGAAAGCTTGTTCCTTTTGGTCTGTGTGCCTCGGACCCTAAGAGGCAGAAGTTCTCCGGTTTCTACCCCTCGTAATAGCCACTAGACACCAGCTGCTTAACAGAAAGGACACAAAAGCACAGACGTTCTTTTTTGCCAAATATTTAAAATGAAATTCAACATTTAATTAGGATTATAGTGAAAATGGTACTTTTTATTTTACCATTTTCATTTTTGGGAATGAGCTGATATTCTTTAGAGAATATACACTATTCCTTCAGCCATTTTAAGGAAAATACAAATAGAGCAACTAATTAGAACAAATAAAACAGAAACAAATATTATCCTCAAAGTTCAGAAATCGCAATCATGGCCTTAGTGAGAAATGTCATGAAAAGTTATTTTTGCTTAAGCAGTCGCCTCCAAGGAAAATACACACCTCAACATACTTGAGGTCCCTACTTTTAGTAAAAGAAAGATCTAAACAACTCGAAATTAATATCATTAGAAATTATTTAAATGTGTTTGTGTGTATGTCTATATGTGTGTATGTGTATAGGCGTAAGCATATATGTGTTTATGTGTATACACGTGTGCAAATGTGTGTCACATATGTGCTTGTACATGTGTGTGCATACAATTTTCAAGAAAAACCAATGCAGACCTGTTATAATTTTAATGGTCAGGGAAATTTTCATGTATTTAGTTCTTATTAAAATATACAAAAATTGTTACTTTCAGGGATACATAAATAACGGCTATTTTTTCATGGCAACTAATATATGAACAAAACTTTCATTAGCTTTTCGTCAGTATTTTGTTGTCTATTTATGCCAGCAAATTAATATTTATAACAAGGAAGGTGATTAAAAATTCATTGCTCATGGAGTAAAAATAAACCCTGAACATATGAAGTCATCCAGTTATTAGAAGTCATCCCATAGAACTTCCCACTAGAGAAGGCATGTCCCCGGGGGAGCCTAGTGGCTGAGTTGGTTCAGCGCCTGCCTGCAGCTGAGGTCAGGATCCCGGCGTCCTGGGAGTGAGCCCCACATTAGGCCACCTGCTCCACGGGGAATTTGCTTCCTCTTTCCCTCTGCTGCTCCCCTGTTCATGCTCTCTCTCCCAAATAAATAAATCAGATCTTTTTGTGTGTTTTAGAGGGCATATCTTTGCTTTAGCCTAAGGGCAAAATCTGTAAAAACTAACACAAATTTACTCTTATTTACACCACCGTTAACTTATAGCCACATTTATAAATGACAGTTTGGTATGTCTTGAGCTGCTCGGATTGGTAGAGAATGCAGAAGTTCAAGTTCTTAAGAAAAGGGATAATAGATCAGTTATCATTGCATTCCCTTGTCCTTTTAGTACATGGAAGAAAATGCATGGACAGTAATTCAATTTCTATTAGCAGCTTTGCCATCTGGGACTTTAAAAACTTGCTTTTATAGGAAACAGAACTAATATAAATAAAATAATTTCAAAGACAATATATAGTTTATAAAGGCTAATAAGTATTTAGAGTAGAAATGACTCCATGAGAACTAAACTAATCATAGCAATCTCTCCTGGAAGTACACCACGGCATGTGCGGTTTGAGGAATATAATTTCAAAAGATCATGAGATTCTTCCTTAGGAAGAAACATGAACAGAAAAAGGGGCAAAGATTGGCTTGTGCTACTAGAACAAGCAGGAAATTAACCCTCATCTAAAGAGAAATTTCTGAAAAGAAGTTGGATGCAAAATTGCAAGATTGGAAAGAATGTGGAAGATTAACTACCAGGAGTGGAGCGCTTAACTTTGATTGTGATTGAACAGTAAGGCTCTAAAACAGATTTGTCAGGGTAGTGAAATAATGAGCACTATTTAAAGAAAATAAATTTATCCTGGTCATCAGGATAAATGGCATGAATTAACATGCCACAATCATAAATGTTGTAATTTTCCTAATTTTCAATCACTAACATTTTAGAGTTTTGAGAGTCAAAAATTAATGAACACATAACATTTTAAAGAGAAAATCATAAGCTATAACGTGATAGTGTCCAAATGTGATACCTGAGGTCAGAAGTGAATGAAATTGTGGGGTTAGATCGGCTGAGATTATGCATTGGTATTACCGTATATGGGTCAAGAGTTATCAAGAAGTAAAACCATTAGAATTATCAAGACTAGAGATGAATAATGAAAAGGTTCAAGTCCTTTGGGGAAAAGTAATACAGAGAGAATCAGAGAGGTGTATTAGAGAGTGTCTATAGTTAAGAAGTCGGAGGTAGAAGAGAAATCATCTAATGGAAGAGAAAATAATTGAGATAAGACAAATATTATTGATCGTGTAAGACCCTGGGCCCTGAGAGAGAGGCATTTCCAAGAGGAAGCATGTCAGTAAGATTAGCTATAACTCTGAACGCACCTGGGGGCAGATAAAAGTTAAACAGACTGGTCACCTGAGTGGCTCAGTGGCTGAGCATCTGCCTTCGGCCCAGGGCGTGATCCCCTAGTCCTGGGGTCGAGTCCCACATCGGGCTCCTCACAGGGAGCCTGCTTCTCCCTCTGCCTCTGCCTCTGCCTCTCTCTCTGTGTCTCTCATGAATAAATAGATATAATCGTTAAAAAAAGTTAAATAGACATAAAAATATTTCAATAAAGTGGTTATATATCACTTCCAGGAATCCAGTTTTCAACATAACTGTGGGAAAATGAATGGTTGGTTTTATGGAAAAAGAAAAAATAAAGAACCTTCCTCCCCCAAAAGCCACACAGTGAAGATCCTAGGCAGATCCTGGAAGGGTAGGTTGATATGGAGGCCGTGACTGCCATCAAGCAAAGCTTGACTCTGGGAACGAAAGCTTGATTTTATACCTTGTGACACTTCTGGCCATAACAAGGTACAAAAATTAGAATTAAGATGCCAAAATAAAACCAGGGCCATCAAAGGGCTGTGTATTCCATGAGAGAACATTCTAGGGCTAGTTCACTTACCTACAAGAAATACCAAGAGATCATTCTCTTCTGGTACATGCTTTGAATTGCACAATATCATCGCATATTACATCATCACGGCCCTGTTCTCCAATGTGACTGGACACACATGCCCCAGGTGGTTTGGAACTCCAGACCATCCTAACCTCAAGGCATCCAGGTTGGTAGCCTCCTTGGACACCAAGCAGAGGCCAAAGCAAGTGCTCCCAGGGTAGAAAGCATGCTCCGACCTGGCCTTGCAAGATGGGCACAATGCACATTTACAAAATACATGAAGAAACAGTGTCAAGGTGTGGGAGCAAGCAGGAAATCAGAAATCAGAAAGGCCTCCAATATTGAATACTATATAATTATTTAAAACAGTAAGTAATTTAAAGTAATAAGAAATATGAAAGGGATGTTATAACACAAACAAAGGAGATAAGATTGATAGAGACTAAAAACATTTTACACAAATAAATATAAATTCCAGGAGTTACTGAAGTTAAACTCTCAATGGACAGCCTGCTGATAAAAGTAGGGAGCATACTTTGCTTCCTCTAAGAAGCCATTAATTTTCTCTCCAGCAAGAAAGTGGGGAATAGACAACTGTGTTAATATGGAAAAGAGAGTAACTGTGGAGCTAAAAATAATTAGCCTCACATTTCCTAACGACAATCACCTATTCAGAAAATTTAAAAATGAGTTAAACTAAGACTATTATACTATTTAAGAAAGAAAAAAAGGAATGAATTGTAGGTGGGTTTTAATGTTGATAGATGAACAGAAAAAAATGCATCTTGAAGAAATAATCATCATTAACGTTGACAGTAATTACATCTGTTTTCTCTGATAAAGGCTGTGAACTGCCTTGTTACTATTCCTAAGGTTCTGTCACATTTCTCAATGCCAAAACTACATACTTTTGTTAGAATATTTATTGTTTTTCATAGAAGTAAATATTGCCCTTGTAAGATCCACCCCCTTCTGCAGCCAGCTCTAAGTAGCGATGCTCATGTAGTTTCAATGAAAAAGCCCTGGACCAGCCTCAAGTTCATGACCACTTTCCAGCACACGAGAGAGCTGAAATCACAGGGTCATCAACTGGCTCAAGATTTCCGGAGACTGTGTCCACAGGGAGAAAGGAGAGTCAGAGATATGCTCGTCTGGGACAGAATTAGCCACACACCGGTAAGAACCATTCAGCCAGAGTAGCTGACAGTGTGAACACCCGGGGCCACAGAAATCCTGGAGCCTGTAGCTTTTTTAAAGAAAAGTGATTCATGATATTTGTTAAGATGGCAATGAAGAGGGATCCCTGGGTGGCACAGCGGTTTGGCGCCTGCCTTTGGCCCAGGGCGCGATCCTGGAGACCCGGGATCGAATCCCGCGTCGGGCTCCCGGTGCATGGAGCCTGCTTCTCCCTCTGCCTGTGTCTCTGCCTCTCTCTCTCTCTCTCTCTGTGACTATCATAAATAAATAAAAATGTTTAAAAAAAAAAGATTAAAAAAAAAAAAAAGATGGCAATGAAGACCATATGGACAAGGGGTTTTCCAGCAGGGGAGAGAGAAGAGGCTCAACTCCAAATACAAGGAGGAGAGGTGGAGCTGTGTAGCCCAGGAGGGGGGTGTCATGGATGCAAAGTCACTAAGCGGAACTGTCGGGGGAGGAGGTCCTGGCTAACCCAACTAGACAGGACCCTTGCTCAAGACAAACGAGGCTGATTTGATGTGGGGGGTAATGGATAAGCATTTGATCAGATATCAAGGGTGGGAAATTTGTTAGGCTGACTCAGCAGGATTCTTGCTAAAACTGGACAGAGAAGAAGGCCAAGGACAGGGTCCAAGGTCAGGACCCCAGGTTGGGAAATAGTCAACAAGAGGGCTCCCAGGAGCCTGACTCAGGATTGGTCAAGGGGAGTCTGTCAACACGCTGCAGGTTCTTCTTCCACAAGACCCAAGGAGTCTTCCAACAAAACAGCTGAAAGAGCTTTGGATGCTATCCATTTGGGTACAGAAATCGGGGAGGGGCCCAGAACTCTGTGGGATCCCTTCTCTCTCTTTGCTAAAGAACAAAAGCATCAGTACTTGGGAGGAAGGGAAACTCCACTATTTCCCGGGCATACTCATAGCAACTGGGGAAACAGAGGCAGGGGCCATGAAACAAGGAGGGACGAGAGAAGAGATTATGCCCCAGCCAACAGGGAGGGCATGGTGTAGACAGAAAGCAAATCTAATCAGAACAGAGACCATGTCCACATCCCACAAGCACTGGACAAGCCCATGGGAGTAAATATACTTAAACACCAAGTCTCCTCCCCACCCAGAAAACCTCTCCACGGAAGTGGAAGAGAAAAGAAACAGTGATATAATTGAATAATTAGCAAACCAGAATGTGATGTGCATCCCTGGCAACCACTAAGAGGTTGGAAGACGGGTACATCCCATCACAGGCATGTTCTTCGGATAAACAAGAGCTAGTCCACAAGGAACAGGACCCGTGGCACCATCCGTCACAGTGAGGTCACTCTCAATTCACCTGGTAATTGGGGTGACCACCGTGTTTGCTAAGGGGTTTTATTCACAGGAAAAGCAAGTTTTCACATCTTTTTGACAGGAGGTAGTGGAGCAAGGTGCCCACCAAGTTAGGCTCCTCCCCTCCTACAGAGAGAGGTAGAGGTGCTCTCACCCTGCTGTTTGCATCTCAAGGAGACGGCTCCTGGGACCTTGCTACGGGCATTCCTGGGCCACAAAACTGACAAAAATCTTATGGAATATTTAAAAGAGTTTCTATATATTTCAAAAAGGAAAGGAAGTGCTTACAATTTTAAGTTTTCTAAAACAAATGATCTGATTAGAAAGGGGTGGAAATCTCTTATTTTCAGCTTGGAGTATTAAGCCTCTTACATTCAATTTACATCTGTCCTTCCAGAGATTTGAATAACAAGTGGTAACAGTTCCTGCACTCAGAGAGACAAGAAAGACTCCGAGCCTGCAAAGATGCCCCTGTTGAGGACAAAGCAAAGCTCAGAATCAAGGAAACCACCCCACCCCCACCCTGGAAATGGAGGATCTCCACAGGAATTTGGAAGCTGTGGGCCCGGAGGGTCAGAGGGTCGCCATAGCAACGATTCTCAGCCGCACACCAAACTACATTAGTGCAAATCCCACACTGACCGCCTGGAGGAGGAGAGTCCCAGACAGGAGGATTGTCTCCCCCGGTCACTGTTGTCCTATACAGCATGCACGGCTCTGAACCAAAAATACGGATGAGGCATGCACAAAAGCAGGAATGAACAACCCCTTTCCAAACAACAGAGAAATCCCCAGAAACAGCACAGATATGAGACACGTTTTGCAACTATCTGACATGGAAATCTTGAAATGAGCCAGAGGGAAAAAAGAAATACTGCATTTAGAAGAAAAATGGCTGAGGATTTCAGCAGATTTCACATCAGAAACAGTATAAGCCAGAAGATAACCGAGCTACATGCTCAATGTACTATAAGAATAAAAACCGTCAACTCCAAATCGACGCCAAGCAAGTCTTTCAAAACTGATTGAGAAATAGTCTTTCTCAGAAAAAAAAAAGAAAAAAGAAAGAAAAAAGAAAAGAAAAAGGAAAAAGAAAGGATTAATTTCCAGGAGACGTAGTCTCTAAGAATTGTTAAAGGAAACTGTAGGCTGGAATATGTATCATACAAAACTTGGATCTACACAAGGAAATGAGAAAAATAAAAGTAAAATTAAATTTCTTACTTTTCCTAGTGTAAAATGCTCTAAAAGATAACTCACTCAGGCCAAAAATAGTAGCTGCAGCTCGTGTGTTTATAGCATATTTAAAAGTGGAGTATGAGAAAATAGTTCAAGTAATGTGAGGAGAAATTTGAGCATAAATTGTTGTGAAGTCCTGGCAATAAAAGGTGGACTCTGATTCATTTGAGATGTATATTGTAAGTCCAAAGGGATCTGCTGGAAAAGTAAATAAATAAAAGGGGTGTAACTAATAGGCGAGTCAAGGAGATAACATGGAATTTAAAGGAATTTTAATTAAAAGAAGAGGCAGAAAAGGAGAACAGAATAAGTAGAGAAGGAATAAAACAGTAACAAACAACAATAAAAAATGACCTATTTTAATCCAAGTAGGTGAGTAATCACATGGCATGAGCCAGGCATCAACAAGTCAATAAAAAATAGTCAGATTGCATAACAGAGAAAGGCCTCACGCTGCCTACAGGAAGCCAGCATTAAATATAAGGTGATGAGACACAGTAAGGGGACGGAGCGGGTGTGGACACACGCTCCCCCACAAGGGAGGCCCGAGCCACTGCACTGTCATCAGACAGACAGACGTCACAGCAAGGATGGTGATCAGCACCGAGGCAGGACTGCATTTTAAGGAAGGGGTCGGTTAACCAAAAGCATATTAGGGTCCTCCACTTGAGTGTCCGAGCCACAGAGCTTCCGAATGCCTGATGTGGAAATGGAGGGAACCAAGAGGGGAAGCAGACAGCGCCACACGCAGTGTATGAGAAGAGGATGCCTTGACGGGATGAGCACTGGGTGTTACTCTGTATGTTGGCAAATTGAACACGAATAAAAAATAAATTTATTATTTAAAAAAAAAAAAAGAAGAGGATGCTGAGCTCTGAGACTAGCCTGGGTAAGCCACGGCCTCCCCCTGGGCGGCGGCCACAGGGCCCTGGCTGCCCTCACCCACGCCCGGCCTCACAACTCCCTACTCCTATTCTTTTCAAGAATATCTACATGAGATTTTGAAGATTGACCGTATTGTGGGCCATAAAACACACCTCATGAACCTTAAAACGATTATACGAAACATGTCCTCAAGCCATGGTGGGACTGAACAAAAAAACAATGACATAAACTATCTCAACAATCCCCAAATACTTGGGAAGTAAGTGCACAATGTTAAAGAACGCCTAGTGAAGAGGGAGCAGAGGTAAGCTGAGGACAAAGCACAAGCTGACTCCGTGCAGGGGCGGGGGGGGGGGGGGGGGGGATGTGTGGGACATTGGTCAGGACTCCTGGCTGCCCTAAAACTAAGGGAAGGGGAAATGCTTAACTGATAGAGATCCCTGCCCTGCAGGACGAGTCTCCATCACTTTACCAGCGTCTTACTGATTTACAAGGAAAAAGCATTCTCATCACTAGCTTAACTTTCAGAGACCCATGACTCAGAATCCTGGAGCCCTCACATCACCCTCCCCTCCAGGGGGGATGTAGGAAAGAGACAGGCAGAAAGAAATGAAAACAGAGCTAAATTCCTTTACAACATGCAGCCTGTTGACAGAGACTCCTAATAGGAAGAGTATGACATTCCTCCAGGAAACCCCCCTGTGTCTTAATGCCCTCGCCTTAGTAGGTGGAAAACAACCTTAACCCAGCCCCTGTCAGGCCGCCAGGATCCTGAGGGGATTCTTTAGCGTTTGAAAGTGCTTTGGGACACCTCCCCCCAACTCCCAAGTAGATCATCAGCCACGCCTGGAGCCCCCGGGGCAGCTCTTTCTGTCCCCAGGTCCTATTCTGCTGCTTTAATAAAACCACTTGTCTGCTCCAAAGGCATCTCAAGAATTCTTTCTTGGCTGTTGGCTCCAGACCTCCCCAACATTCCAAAACTACCTCATTGGGATGAAAGGAAGGTCTCAACAACAACAACAACAACAACAACAATCACTTTGGAATGTAAATGAACAAGCAACAGGTCGAAATATGCAGGACACAGGTGTAGGGAAATTTACAGCATCCAGTGCCTTTGTTAGAAGAGAACAAAATTCTCAAATGAGTTATCTCAACATTCACTTAAAGTAGAAAAAAAGGCAAATAAACCCAGCAGAAGCCGATGCCAGGAAACAAAAGTTGGAGCAAGAAACGATATTCAGAAAAAATGAAAACACAGAAAAATCTATGTAAACCTTGGTTATTTGAAAAGAGCAATAAACTTGATGTATCTTTAGCCATACTAAGAAAAATGAAAAAAAATTATAATTTGTGATAACTATGCCTATAAATCCCAGACCTTAGGTGAGATGAACCAATTTCTTGATAGACTCACATTACCAACTTCACTCAAGGGAAACAGATAACCTTGAATAGATCTATGTCCATTAAAATAATTGAATTTGCGATAAAAATCTATTAAAAAATAAAATTCCAGTCCCAATGATTATATTGAAGTCTAAAATGCCTTTAAGGAGGAAATAATACAGATTCTAGAAAAAGAAAAAAAATCATAAAATGAAAGGAGGAGACACTCCCAACTCTTTTTATGGGGTTCCACTGAGTTAGGGACAAACAGGGCTGGGCAGGGCTAGGTAGGGGCCAGGGAAGCAGGCTCACAAAAAATCCCCAAAATGCTGATGTGTAAGGAAACCAGAGCTAAAGGAACCAGCCAGACCACCTGCCCTAGGTGTGGGCGGGGAGGGTGTCTTGTTAGAACGGCTACTGGTGACCAACAAAGAATCACCAGACCCCAAAGAAGAAGTTTACGATGTTATCACTGGTCCCTACTCCATGGTGATGTTGACGGAGATGTTAAAAGGAAATAGGTTCCCTGATTAGGCTTCCAATAAAGACCAACCCTACAAGCCCTCAGTGGCAACCTGTCAGGACCCCTGAGAGCCTTCTCAGTCTCCTGCGTCCACGACATTCATTCCACTCCGTGAGACAAGAACCAAGCCATCCCGTATCACCACCAAAACCAGACAAAGAGCCTACAGGAAAGGAAACGTGCAGATTGGTTTTCTGTACAAGCATTGCCTAAGCTTCCTCAGCGAAGTGCAATCCAGCAATATAATAAAATGAGAACTAGACGAGATTCCTCCCAGGATTGCTGCCCGGGCACTGAAATTTCAAGCAACACAATTTACCATATTAACACATCAAAGATGAAAAACCCGATGACCGTTCCAGTAGCTTCGCGAACTGCAATTGACAAAATTGAAAATCCGTTCTTGATAAGAACCCTCAGCAGATGAAGAATGGAAGGGAACTTCCTTACTATGACCAAGTGCAGCTACAGGAAAACTAGATCTAATGCGTGATGAATACGTAATGTGGTATGATGTGGCGTGATACTTAATGATATGAACAACAGAATGCTTCCACCCAAGAGACGTCAAATGGCCTCCTGTCGCGGACAATGTGATTTTCTACGTAGCAGTTTAAAAAAAATCTACAGGAATACTCTTAGGCCTAATAAAAGAATATAGAGAGATCACAGGATCATCTCTTTAAGACCCTATCTCCGAATATAATTCCGTTCTTAGGGACTGAGGGTTAAGGCTTCAGCGTATGAACTTTGAAGGGGACACAATTCAGCCCACAACAGGTGCTTTGTTTCATGCCTCCCAAGTGTTAGGTGAAAGGATATCACTCTTCCTGGAAAAATATGAATATATTAAAAAATATAATCAAATATTCCTGTAATACTTTGCTAATTTCTAAATAACATAAAAACAAACAAACAACTAAACAACTAAAACACAAACAAACAAACACAAACAACTAAAAATATGTTTCTTGGCATAAATTGACTTAAGTAAAAAGGTATTCCTTAGTCAATAATTGCTGAATTGTTCTTTGTGTTTAAGTTCTTTGTATTGTATTCTGAATACAGTGAATAAAGTGTTCTGTAAAACTTATGTGATAAATTAATCTTTGCTTGTTTATTTCTCTTAAAAGTATATCTAAAGATTATATTGTTATTTATATCTAAAGAAAAATTATTATGTGAAATTGTTATTTGATTAACATGAAGTTATGATGCACCTGTATATCATCATTCTTTGTTTTTTGTTTAGTTTTTATCCAAATAGGATCTACCTCTAATATTTTATTTCACATGTATTTTTCATATGATACTGATTAACTCTTTATAAAGTGGAAATAAAGAGATTTTTAGTTCAATTGTAACTACCTAGATTTAGGGCTTCTCCTTCTAGCTTATTATAGATGAGAGCCAGTGTGTGTGCATGTGTGTGTGCTCGAGGGGTGGGTATCCATAGATATTTGTACAAATATGCACGTGCCTACGTATAAACTAGTTTTCCATTTCATATATGTTCCCTTCAACTACTTTTTAAATATTGTACACTCCTTTAGGGAAGAAATGATTCCTCTCACCATTTCTAGGAAAGTCGATTGTGTCATTTGTACTACAGATATAGGAAATTTTGCACTTAATTCCAGCATTACCATGCTCCATGCTCAGCAGACAGTCTCCTGGAGATTCTCTCTCTCCCTCTGCCCGCCCCACCCCCCACTAACTCTCCAAAAAAAGAAGGAGAAGCCGGAGCAGAAGGTGGAGGAAGAGGAGGAGGAGGAGGAATGGAAGGAGAGGAGGAGGAGAAAGAAGAAGTACAAGAAAAAGAAATATTCAGAACCAAGGGCTAGGCAGAGAGTACATTTAATGCCAAAAATATAATTAATAAATGGTAATGGATAAATTGGACCTTATACATAGTTCTATCTATGAATGAGATTGTGGAGAAGATGAAAGTAAATAGAAGCTACAAGCTGAGAAAAAAGTATTTGCAAGATGCATTTTCAACAAAGACAGTGTATCTGAAATATATAAAGAATTCCTAAAGTCCACAGTAAAAAAATTCAATTAAACCAACAAGAAAATAGGCAACAGACATCTATGTAAAATATATTGAAGGGAATCCTTTCAGGGAAGAAAAATGTTCCCAAATAGAAACTCATGAATTGTGAAGAGAAGGAGATTTTCATCTTACTTGTTAGCTAAGAAGCTGGCCTGGCACAGTTTCCTGGCTGTGCTGTAGATCATGTGGCTCTACCACTGGCGAGATCCCAGGAACGAGGGAGGAATTAAGAAAGTTCATCAAGATGAATATCAGCCATAGCTATGAGATTAGCCTTGAACAGACCTGACTTAATTCTAAGAATAACTTGAATTATCTTGCTTTTCATTGTCATATGGGTTTGTAATTCTAAAACTACCTTTTTGTACTCGAGGAGTGAGACAAAGATATCGCCAATATTCTCAACAGAGAGAATAATGGGAAGCGGTATTGTCTTTTTTCTTTTTTCCTATTGAGGAGGTGGGAATAGACGGAGAAAAAGAGAAGCCTCAAATTTACCCTGCAGGATTGGAGTGGAATTAGAATTGGAGATGTCAGTATATACTCCAGTGTTATCAGCAATTCAGATAGGTGATGATGACAGGTGTGAAAGACGAAGAGATGGATGGATGGATGGATGGATGGACAGATAGATACTGATAATGGATCGATATGTAGAGAGGCAGAGCTGGATGCGGACAATGCACACACATTACACACACATTGTCCGTCTCTCTCTGTCCATTGAGACAGCCTGGAATCAATGGCATCTTAGCCCCCATCGGCCATGCTAACCCCATGGTCTTCACATACAAACTGCTTTTCCCAGTAAAAGGAGTCAGACTTTCTTGGAAAGTGGTTAATTGCAGAGCTGGAGTAAGAACATTAGAAGAGGAGTTTTCAACAATTTGTTGTGCCAGAAAATAAGGAAACTTTCAATGAACCTGGAGAGATGTCAAAAACACCAGGGCAGGAGTCTAATATGGGCCACATATGGGAAAATATGAATATAGAATAGACAACAACAGTAAAAGGTCATCCCTTTTGATAAAAATAGATACCAGATAGAAGGAGAGTAAAATACAAAACCAATATCCCATGCTAATATTAATTATCATCTAATAAATATAGAAGAATGATGGAGTTAGGCCATCGGGAGAGTCTGAAATGGGTTGCTGAAAATTTGAATACAAACCGGATATTTATGTCATCTCAAATTATCTTTCCACAAATTATTCATTGAAAAGGGAAAATCATCACCACCTCAGCAAAAATATCGAAGCTAATATCTCCAATCCCGGGACGAAGGACATCATGTTCCTCCTTATAGGATACATTAAGTATTCAACACCACCTTGGTGGTTTCTTGCCAAAGTTTATCATCTCTATCTATACCTGGGGAGATTTCAGGCAAATCTAAATTGTGGCACGTTCTGCAAAATAACAATCTAAACTCCTCAAAAACATCATCGTGAAGAAGGACAAAGACAAGCAAAGCTTAGGACATTTCCTAAATTAAAAGAGAGTTGGATCCCGAGCCTGGAGGGTGGAAACAAAGGTTAGGGACACAGCTACAAATGCCATTATTGAGACAATTGAATCAAAGGGAACAGATAACTGTATTACATCAAAGCTAAGTTTCCTTATTCTGAGAGTGGCTCTTTGATTATGGAAAAATAATGCCCTTGCCCTTGGGAAAAACACACTAAAGAATCTCACTGACAAAGCACATGATGTTCCCAATTTTTCCTGAGGAAATTCAAAAAATGTGTGTGTATGCGTATGTTTATGTGTGTGTGCTTATGCATGCATGCGTGTGTGCATGTGTGTGTGCATGCACGTGTGTTGGCTGTATTGTGTGCATGCACGTGTAAACGTGTGTGCACAGGTGTGTGCATGCGTATGCAAACATGGAGAGTGTCGCGTGTGTGTGTGCCGAACGTGCGCATGTATGTGCGTGTGTATGTGTGTGCGTGTAGAAAGGAGAAAAAAGGACAGAAGAAAGAAAGCAAATATGTGAATCAGGATCTGGTTAAGGGTATACGACTTTTTCCTTTTTACTATTATTGCGACTTTTTTTTAAAGATTTTATTTATGGGGATCCCTGGGTGGCTCAGTGGTTTAGCGCCTGCCTTCGGCCCAGGGTGTGATCCTGGAGTCCTGGGATCGAGTCCTGCGTCGGGCTCCTGGTATGGAGCCTGCTTCTCCCTCTGCCTGTGTCTCTGCTTCTCTCTATATATATATCTATCATGAATAAATAAGTAAAATCTTTTAAAAAATGAAAAAAATAAAAAAATATTTTATTTATTCATGAGAGACACAGAGAGAGAGGCAGAGACATAGGCAGAGGGAGAAGCAGGCTCCATGCAGGGACGTGGGACTCGATCCCGGGTCTCCAGGACCAGGCCCTGGGCCGAAGGCAGACGCTAAACCGCTGAACCACCCAGGGATCCCCTATCATTGTAACTTTTGATACATTTAAAATTGTATCAGAGTAAAATTTATAAATAAAGATTTAAAAACTGAAAGAGAAGGAAGATCTACACCCCAGCACCTATGACTCCACATCTCCACACCTCCCAGCTCCTACTCCTCTATGGTTTGCCCCAGGTGAGCTCAGGTAATCCATGAAAGTTCAACTTTACGGAGCGAAGACCAATGAGGTAGTAGATTGCCTATCGGTGTCTCATGGATCAATGAGTGGCTCTTGCATCAAGCATAAGAATCGCTGATGTCAGGTATTCTAGGCGGACAATTAAAAATAGTCACTACCTAGTGAGAAATAATATTCTATCAGTTTATTTATTAGATATTCTTTTCGGAATACTTTCCCAGCTTTCCTTTGACATAAATTTGGATGAATACATCAACCTGTTCTTTTAATTAAGCCGCCAGATGTATCGGCCGGTTTTCGTGAAGTTACGGTGCCACATTTATAGGCTTCTCTCTTTAACGAACAGCTAACAGTTCTGTACCTCGGCCTTCTGTCCACATTAGTTGTTTATCCAAAAGCTCTCAGCAATGCCCCACGAGTGTCGATTCACACCGCATCTTTAAGGGGCTATCTTGTGCCCCTTCGCTCTCTGAATTTTTTCTATTTATGATACAGAGTCAGATAAAACCCATTAAACCATTTATTTACACAAAATCAGAGCATTTGTTCAAACACAGCATGCGGTCTGCCGAGAAAGAGGCAATTTCTTTACGGAGCCTGGGAAGGCTGCTGGAAGCCAGGATATTCATAATTTAAGTTGAAATTTTTCTTTTAACTCTCTGTGCCTGCTAAAAGTACTGAAGCTCAAACGTTTCTACGCCATCTGGAATCCCAGCTTTTACTAGAAGGCTACCGTGCAGATCTGACACGTCAGATCTCGTGTGCGTGAATCCTACCTCGCATTTGCACACAGAGATGGTAAATCTGCGTTTCACGCCGCTTGATGTTTGGAGATCTTCAAACGCCCGGGGTCCCGTGTGTGATTGCAAACACCGAGGGGCCCGCAGGGGCCTGCATAAGAACAGGGTCCGAGGGTCCTGCAGGGTCCCGCATACAGGGTCCCAGGGTCCTGCATAAGAAACATCAGTTGGAAGTGAAAGGAGCTTGTCAAAATCACCGCAGAACGGAAAGAAAATGCCTTACATAAATATCTTGAAGATCACACATACCTAAGTAGCTGAAAGAGTTAAAAAATAAAATAAAATCGAACTGGTTTAAGATTGTTAAGAACTTTCTAATCATTTAAAAATTTTCCGAATGCCAAATGAGGTGCACAGAGGAATGCGAATAGAGGCCCATGGCTGGGGATGATTCTAGTTTTTGTAGAAATTATTCAAGTGTCATCTAGGGATCCGGCTGGGAGTTCGCCCAGGTGACCTCTGGGCAGACGTTCCTTCTCTGAATTTCTGAGAAATGTCAATCTTTGTAAGTGTCTATATTCTAGTTAGAAACTTATAAAAAAGATAAATTCAAGTCAAGAGACAGGGAAGCCCATCCTCTCCACACTTTTAGTCTTAAATGGATGGAAAAAATGACAGACAGGTAGGTTCTCAGACTTGACATGTCCACTGATCTGCACGTTGAAGTAAACCTCAGAATGTTCTAAACTCTTTCTTTTAAAAGAGATCACATTTTTAGATTTATTTTAAGCTCCAGTCTATTGACCGACTGAGCGTGTGGCCGTTTTCACACACGTTCACGGGCCTGGCTGTGCACGGACACATGGGCGGTGTCCAAGCCCGGGAACCTGTGTGGTTTGGAGGAGTAAGACTCCGAAACAAGGACAAGAGCACTCAAGATGCCTTCGTTGAGTGAAAAAGCCTAACTTTAAGGTAAAAAGGGTTAGTCCAACCCCCAGATAGAGACGCTCATCCATATCTCCATTGTTAATGGATCAAAGAGACTCAAAGACCTTTTCAGCTTCCCTTTTCTGTGAACAAAATGTTGGTCTATTGGTGAAGCTCATGTTTTTTTGATTGGTCAAAAGAGGTAACTTCCTCTTCACGGTCTCTGATGCCATCTCATCACTTCCTCTCTCGGCTTTGTGGACACAGCGTCTTGTTCTCCTCCACGCACGCTGCTTCCCCCTGTTTGGATCCACACTCTGGATTTTTCTTTTTCTTTTCTTTTCTTTTCTTTTTTTATCTTTTACTGTTTATATCCCTCCGTTTCCTCCTGAGAACTTCTCCGTCTTCCACTGATAGTCATGACCTCAGGGACCTCGCCCCGTTTCCTGAGTCATGACCTCAAGGACCTCACCCCGTTTCCCAGTTGTGAATGACGCCCGATGCTCAGGACGCAGGACGCAGAGCTCCACAGCGACTCCCTGTCTGAGCTCGCGGGCCCGGCGGTCTGCACAACAGCTCCACCTGGCACCTGACAGGTGAGTGTCCTCTGTGTCTCCTCCACTGGGCACAGGTGAGCGTGTAAAACACACCTTTCCTTCACTGCTTTAACCAAACAGTCTGTTGGACCAACGCCGTTCACCAGCTTATGCTCCCCAAGAAAGTTTGCACTTGAAACGGGCAAACCTTCAAACAGATGTGTTGCTCTGATGGTTGGGTTTGGGCTTACGCTTGAGAGAGGGAGGCATCAGGGACTCTCAGCATTTCCTTCAAGCCTGGTGGGAAAGTACCTGCCTCCTGCGGCCTCTGGAGGTCTGGCGTCACCACCTGCTCCAACCGAGTGTGTCTGCAGGCCGGGACCACAGGGCTTCCAGGTTCTGCAAAGGCCCCGGGTTGGCTGCCTCTTTCCTTCTCATCTTCATTCATCTCCTTCTCCCTCTGTCTCTCTCTCTTTCTCTCATCTTGCTCCTTCTCTCCCATCTGTCTCGTCTCTCATCTCTTTCTCTCATATCTCTCTCTCTCCTCTCTCACTTTCTCACTCTCCACTCTCAGTCCGTTTTGCCTCCAGTTGCTGAGAGTTTCCGAAGAGAAATTTAAGAGAAAAAAACATCACCCATATAAGGAAAAGGCAGAAACTTGACGGCTATGTAAACACCTCGTGTGGAAAAAAAAAAAAAAAATCTCTAGTTGACCCGGGCACTGAATACAACTTTTTGACTTTGCTAATCAGGAAACAATCATTACTGGGAAGAAAGAATTTTTAAAAAGAAACCAAAAAAATCAAGGAAAAAAAGCAAGGCAATTGTTCTTTTCTCATCCATACGAAGAATTAAAATTAATTCCGTGGGAAACTAAATTTCTCAGGCATATTTTCTATCTCACGTACTTTATTATAGCCATAAAACGTGCAAAAAGAGGGAAAAGGGTTTGAAATCAATGTTTGGTCAATACTCATTAGCTTCTCTTCTGAGATACCTGTTCCGCTGTTCCTTCCACACATCTATTTCAGGCAAGGTTAATGGTTTCAAATGGGGTTTTCACCTAAGTTGCTAGCTATAGAGATTTTTATCAGGAACTGGAGATTTAATTCTGTGTAGGATTAAAGAGAAAGCAGGTAAGATTTGTAGATCTCCAGCTCACATCAAAGGACAAAGAGATTCGCTTTAAGCGAGAAGAATAAAACATACCTTTACATTTTATCTTCCAGGAAATGAGCACTTGGGCACCTTTCCAGGTCCCCGATTGGCCGCGGACAGGCTCCGGAGGGCACATCTGCAAGCCTGCTCTCGTGAATATTTCAGAGAGTGCAAAGCGCATAGTCACAGTGGAGAAGGTGGAGAAGGCCTGCCCGGGGGTGGGGGCGGGGGTGGGGGCGCCCCGGAGGCCCTGTGAGCCCCAGGTGCACCCGGTAAGAGCCGAGGGATGGTCGCTGAATCCCCTTCCTACCACAACCTTGTCCCAACTCACCTGCTGCCACCACCTGACTTTGTACTTTCAGGTCTATACTGTCTGCACACACAGGACCAAGGGAGTCATTACCGCAAGGACTACAGTGACCTGAATCTGCCAGTGGGTCCTTGTCACCCAGGCCCGGGGTCCGTGGGCAGGAAGCAGGGGTGAAGATGAAGAAGACGTAAGCCAGATGTAAGACTGAGCAGCAAGAAATGCCAACAAGAGGGGAAGAAAAGCAACCGGGCCAAGATTTATCTTTTCCCAACTTTACGCACAGCCTGTGGGGTCTGCAGGGAGTAATTACACCCTAGTGTGTTACACGGGCTGGCCTGCCTGCCTGTCTGTCTGATTGTGTGCAAGATTGTCTGCACTTGACCTAAGGAGTCTCCGCTCTCTCTCCTGCTGTGTCGCAAACCCCAGGATTAATTAGAAACAAAAGCTACGCATAAACCCCGTCTAACTTCTCTGTTCCATTTTGCACGTCTTTGTTGCCAAAGATACGAGACACAGACCGCAGCGTGGATTTATTTGGTTTTCACTTCTGTTTACTGTCTGTACAGGGCTCTTGGCCCCTCTCAGTGCAGAGAGAGTCAGACCGTGGCCTGAACAACGCACACCGGGGTTGCCGACTGTTAGATGGGCAGATTGACAGGGAAGAGGGTTTGGTTGTTAGAGTTTAGGGCAATCAGGATTTTGACTTTGGACAGATTACATTTAAGGCGTCTGTTCCCCGAGCTAGTGGAGACAACCCTGTGAGCATCCTTGATGCAGGAAGGCAGGCTGGACTCGAACGCCAGTGCTTGGGTGCAGATACGTGCTGGGGGCCAAGACTCAGGGAAGGGGCGCGACCTTGGGAACCACGACTGAAGCAGGCTTCCCTGAGGAGCTGACTTCTGAGCAGAGGAGCCACATGTAACGAGGGCCACATGCACAGTAGCGAAGGGGAAAGGGAGGTCCAGGCGGAAGGAGAAGCAGGTATCAGGCTTCGTTCGTGTGAACAACTGGCTGTGTTGCTTGAGTGGAACAGGGGGCCGCCAGTGGGGTCAGTGGGGGCGGAATGGGACCCCATGTGATGGTGACTTCCACCGAGGTGAGCACAGCTGGGGTTTGCAGGCCCTGGGAAGGGCTGGAAAGGGGGCAAGTTTCAAAGGATAGTGTCAAGTCAAGAGTTAAATTTTCCATGTTAACACTGGGAAGTTGAGTAAGGAAATGGAGAAGCTGGAGGTGACTCTGGGATTTGGAACAGATGCATCTACTGAATCACACAGGGACGGTGGCCAGACCAGGGGTGCCTGGGAATCTGACCCACACCCCCTGCAGCAGCCAGCCCAGCGAGATTTCTTTCACACGAAATAGATTTCCTTATGTTCATTGAAGGTATCCTTCACATGTTTAAAAAAAATTTTTCCCAAATTTCCTTATATCTCCTTCGATTTCTTTCCATTCTCCTAAATGTGAGTGTTTGGTAAAAATCACTTTGGAGGGACCCACTAGATTGTACCATTTTACCTAATTTTGTGTGTCTCCAGATCCACACATGGCCACACATTCATAAGTACTCAGGTAGGTCTTGTCACATTTCGGAGTGGCACCTGTCACCCCACAAACCTTTTGAGTAAAACTATACGGGGTGGGTTGGGGGGGAAACCTTGTGGTTGGCAAGCATACTCTAAAAATTGCCATTTCACCTGAATCCAGTGTTTAAAAAAAAAAAAAAAAAAGAACATAGAAGAAAATTTCTAGTTACTATGGCAACAAGAATAGTTTTTTTCACTATTTAGAGATCATACATATTAGAATTGAGTAAACATATTATACTTCCATTTTTGTATATCCAAATTAATAGCACTTCCCAGCTAAAATTTTCTCCTTCCCTGCTTCTAACGTGCAGGAGAAAATGAAACTAGCTTAAAAGAAAATCAAAATTAAATGAGTCCTTACTTATCAAAAAAAAAAAAAAAAAAAAAGGAAAAGAAAATAAAATGGAAAATAGCTTTCTGATGCCGTTTCCACTGGAAAACAGAGCCCGTATTACACACCAAGCCCGTGCGGTTTCATTCCCCCACATCCAAAGGGGAGGACGTAAGCGTCGTGGGTCCTCTCCAGCCCAAGGCCTAACTCCCATTGCTCTGTTCCAAAGAAAGGAAAATCCAGGAGGCCAGGATTCTGGGACCTACAGGAACAGGGTGCTGGACACAGGTGAGGCTGCAGAGACAGCAGGCAGGGCGGTCTGAGCACTCTGGGGAGGGACACCCCGCGGCAAGGGAGCTTGAGGCTGACAGGTCTTTCCTTGAAGCCAAGCTCCAGTGGTCTCCCCTCAACCTGAGATTGGATTCACAAGGTGGATAAAATGCTATTGACACACATAAACCTCTCAGCGCCCGGCGTGGGACGCAGTAAGGGCTCCATAGATGTTGATATAACGCGTCACTCCCCTTCCGTAAAAGCCACGAGGTTTCCCCGGCCACAGTAGTACCTCACTGCGAGGTCATGCATTTCCACCTGAATGATAAACTCCTTCACATCGCTTCTTTCTTCACCAGTTGAGGCATATTGTGAATGAAAATGTGAAGTTGAGAAAATGCCAGGTGATGGCCGAGCTGCAGAACTAAATATTCCAGTTGTGCAGTGGGACTTACGGGGCGGTGAGCAAGCGGGTACCTGAAATGTGATGCAGCGCACGCAGCCCCAGAGGGAGGAACCCTGGGTGGGTTCCACGGCCAGTGCGTTGTTCACTCGTTTGGGGGAAATACGGTCTCCACAAACCCTCATTTCTCCTGCGTGGTGCAAATACTTCTGCAGGACCAACACCTGTCCTGATTGGTCAGGTTATGGACTTGAACCTACTTTTTATTTTATGTTTTTTGAACCTACTTTTTAATCTTCAAGCACAGAGGGAACACTGTCTGGGTCCCCTTTTGGGGGAGAAAAGACCCAATGATAATCTATCTCAAGACGAGTACTAAGACATGTATCTGGAAAGAAACAAGTGATACAGCGAACTTCAGGGAGGAGGCATCCTCCTGCGTGGAAGAGAGAGATGACGTCCAAACTGCACATCGAGGCTGGCTACAGGTGCTGAGTGGAACAAATGATGTCAAGAAGGACATCGCAGGAAAGGGAGAGACGTGGGAACGCACTCGCCAGGTTCCCGCTCCTTAGCTCTTGATGCGCCTCCTCCTGCTGTGACAGCAGCTGCTACCTGGGAGCAGGTGCGAGGACCCTGACCGACATTACGAACTCTGATAAAACGAACTGGGAAAAAAAAAATCTCCGTAATGGAAATGTTACAATACTCCTAGCGCATCATGTGACCACCTGTAAATTGTCTTATACCTACACGTATCCTTTCCAGGTGTTTAGATTGGGAAGAAGAGTTCAAAGAAGGAGATATTTAAATAGTTCAATAGACGCAGTCTTTCACTTTCACCAGATATGTGTTAATGTCACATCGGAACATTTAAGAGAAATTGGGTGTCGTTTCGCTGTAAGAGTCCAGCGTGAGGGAACATGGGGCCGCGTGGCTCTGAAGCTAACGTGTTCAAATCTGCTGCATGGTTACCTTGAGTTATCATCTGCACAAACCCGAGGTCTTTTCTTCACAGATTTGCAAGGCCCCCAGATTTTGAGCCCAAATTACACTGGATAGAAAACAGGACTTGAAACAAAACATTGCCACCCTGTGTTAGAGACCTATTCCCCTCTTAAGCTTTAGTTTGTCTTTACCAAGGATCTGACAATTATTTCTTAAACATTTTAAATATTTTTATAAAAGATAGATGATGAGTGTTGGAACCTTCATTGGACGAGCTCCTGATCGTGGGCCTTATTATCGACACACGTTTTCATGGAAGCTGAACGAGCTTGCATGAATCACTCCAATTACACTGTGCCTCAATCCCAAAATATATAAATGTAGAGTTTAGAAAGACCTCTCCATATCTTAGGAATATATGTTTTTTGATATAACTTGAAAAGCATTTTCTTTTATCTGTAGTTTACCATAATTCACCATTACCTTCAAATGCTTAAGAACTACATAGGGCAGCCAGCATTTATGATCAGAAGAAACTGTAAGTTCTCAACGTCATTTAAAATAATATCTCCTGAAAATAAATCTCACAAGAATGTGAATTTTACTGGATAGGAAAAATGTTACTGCTAAGTCTTCACTTAGGGGGAAAAAAAAGACTGTATGAAATATAAATGTCATCTCGAGTATATACCTGATGTTTAAAAACAGATCACATTCCGGATTAAGACAAGAGGGAGACAGATAAAATAAGCCTTAGAAGGGCTTTGACTCTGAAGGCCCGTGTGGGGGTTAGAAACAAGATATGTCATTAATTATGGACACCTGCAGCACATTCCAAACCGCTCTACGGATTTTTGTGTAATTGATCTTTGATCCGAGACCACGATGGACACTTCTAGCCTAAAAGAAGCATTTTTTTCATAAAGTAAGAATGGATGGCGTCAAATAAGATTATAACGAAAGTTTCCTTATTATTAAAATTAATGAATAGAAACAGATGTATCTGTGATGACCTCACATGCATGCACTTCACAGTCACTTGCTCTCATTTGCGAAAGGACAGAACAGAAATGTGCACAACGTGGGAGGCCATGCGATTCTTTCCCATCAATGAGAAAGCGGAGCTAGGCAGGGGAGGGGGTGAATACTCCCTACAGGCCTGTGACTGTTAAAATCTAGTTCTAGAACTTGCAGACTTTTGATGCATGTGAGATGATGTATGTCCTGGCGAAGCCCGCCACTAGCTATAATACATCATGATTTTAGCACCTGCAGTGCAGAAAGTCCTATCTGTCCATTTTCCATATAAAATGACACTGTCAGATGCATTAAGCTGAAAGTCTCTACTCTGGAATTCTAATCTCCCTATGAACTCATTGACTTTTCCTTTTTTGTATGCATTTCGGTAGATTCAAGATGGCTGGACATTCTTTGCTGCATTTTTCTCCCAGGAGGAGAGGTCAAAATGTCCCCTCCTTGAGCTGGGGCTGGCCTTAATGCTTTCTCTTCACCAGCTGGCCATGGGGGACAGAAGATCCTGGGACTCCCAAGGCCAGGTCATATGGGGTCCTAGCATCCCCCAGGCACCTGGGGGTGCTTGCTCTGAGTAAACCTAGGCTCCATGTACGTTTATCTTCCTGGGAGCCACCATGCTATGAGAAAGCATAAAGGATTCACCTGGAGAGCCCTGGCACCAGAAACGTGAGTGAAAAAGTCAATTTTTTAAGCAACTTGATTGAAATACAATTGATACACAAGAGCTACCGTATTTACGGGATGCCGTTTGGTGAGATTGGGCCATATACAAAGACCCACGAAGCCGTCACCATAATCAAAGTAATAGACCCATCCATCCATTACCTCTGCACGTTTCCTTGTGCCTGTTTATTGGGTCTTCTTTGTTTCGTTCTCTTGTTGAAAGAGTGTGTAACATGAGGCTGACCCTCCCAACCACATTTTAGTGTACCACGTTGTGTTGTGATAGGCACTGCGCTGTACAGCAGAGCTTGATTTTTTTTTTTATCTTGCAAAACTGAAACTTGATATCTATTGAACAACATCTCTTTATTCCACCCATCTCTGGCCTGTAAGCACCGTTGTCCTCTCTGCTTCTATGAGTTTGACTATTTTAGATTCCACACGTATGGGCGATCATGCAGTGTCTGTGCTTCTGCGACAGGTTGGTCTCACATAATGTCCGGCACGTTTATCTATATTTCCACAAATGGTAGAGTTTCCTTCTTTTTTTGAGGCTTAGTAATACTCTATTTTATGTATAAACCAGTTTCTTTCTCTGCACATCTGTCCACGGACATTCGGGTTGTTTGCATACCTTGGCTGTTGTGACTAATGAACGCTTCAGTGAACATGGGTGTACGGATACGCCTTGAAGATCCAGATTTCATTTCCTGGGATACACACCCAGAAGTGGGACTGCTGGACCAACTGGTGGTTCTACTTTTGATTTTTTGAGGTGCCTCCATATTGTTTGCCCTAACAGCAACACCATTTTTAAAATCCTCACCAAGAGTGTGGGAACTGACCACCAGGAAATGCAAATCAAAACCACAAAGAAAAACAAAAACAAACAAACAAAACCACAAAGGAATGATTTCAAGCATTCCAGACCCAACAGATGCAAAATGGAGAACAGCTAGCAGAGGGCCTGCCCCCTGCCCAACCTGGGACAGCCTTCCTGTCCTGTTCTGCCTACATCCCTGACCCACAAAATTGGGACTGCAATAAAATAGTCGTGGTTTTATGTCACTGCATGTTGGGGTGGCTCCCAAGCAGAGAAGTTGGACCCTGACCTTTAACCAGATTGTTTTCTTCCATATCCCACAAGAGGGAATGTTCCCGTATCTCCCCGCACGTCTCTATTTCTCAGCTGTGACCTTTTTTGCTAGACATACACATTACTGGCCCCTCGTGTCTGCTGCCATGAGGACCTCTCAGCGTTCAGTGCCATGCTCAAGACCGCAAAAATATTGAGGAAGCTACTACTATTTGCCATCAGGGAAAAGGCATAATTTCTATTCAGGTCTCCCTGCAAACTGTCAAAAGCTCAACAAAAGAGAAAGCAGCTCAATACCCGAAATGTATTTCTGATCACAGTCAATTAAAACGCCTAAGTCTTCGGGCTGCCTGGTGATTTTCCTAATCATATTAATTTGTTTTTTAAGAACTTAATTCCTTTTGCCTTTTCTTGAATTCCTATATGCTACTTTCATGTAGGTAATCTCAACATACTGATTTTCTGTTTATGGTTACAGAATATTAAAGCAGTAACAGAAACCGTGCTCTGAGCACCAGGAAAGAATGGGGTGGCCACGGCAGGCAGCTCTGCGTTCTCTTTCTGGCACCATAAGTACTTGGTTCAGGTGGAACTGTCTCCCTGTGGTAGCACTGGAGAGGATATTTTGAAAGAAAATCAGAAAAGGGTTTAATTAATAAAAATTAAAACACTGACTTATCTTGTCAGTTGAAAGTGTGCCCTTTGTTTATAGGAACTCGGATACTCCCATAACAGTATCTTAAAGATGGGAGCTTTGATATAAACACACACGTCTGTCAGAGGGAGGGGTCAATTTCACAATAAACCAACTCTACTGTCCATTTGAAGAAACTTTTAAAATATTTTAGAACAAAATGTCAGTGAAATGTCTAACAGAAAAAAACAAACCTCATCATTTAGGTGTAGCAAGTTTGCCATCTACTGATCACTGGGATAGCTTTTTCTTATTTTAATGTTAAAGGGAATTCTGAATGTTGACATGCCTGCACCTAAAAGAGTAATATCAATATTTTAAAGCAAAACCATTTCATGAAAGGTTTTCAAAGCAAAACCGTTTGAAGCAATGCCTGGGGAGGAGACAGGGGTGTGAGGCTGCCCCGGCCTCCCACCGTTCCTGTCTGGCAGGGAGATGCAGATAGGATGTGTCTTGTATCTCAAAAGAAGCACAAGCAGGTGTGTTGTTTGCTTCTCCTGCTCTTCAGGACATCCGGAAGCCGACTGGCACCCTTTATTTCCACCATCGGTCCCCTGCTAAACCCACACTCGCCCTCGCGTCTCTTCATCTAGAGGCACTTGCTTTCAGGCGGTTGCGAGGGGTATTTTCAATAACTGCCTAGTATTATTATTTTGGAAGAGGCACAGACCAGGCATCAAGGGTGAGTCTCACATCAGAAAAGAAAGGCACACGCACAAAATACCCAGCTGAGTCAAAGCAGAACAACACTAGCTGGTTGGGCGATCGATGACAGTGGTGCCCGCTGCAAACTGTGAGGGCAGAACCCAGGTATCAATCCTGCCTCGGAGTATATATTCTAAGTAGCAAATAGCAGGGGGGAAAGATGTAAAGTCTAATTTCTTACTGTGTATAAAAACAAATATTTGGCCATTTATTCATTTAATGAGCCTTCTGCAGACATCACCACACCCGATCGTCGTAAGTGGACCCCCAGATACCAATGGGCCAATACCAATGGCTCATGTCCTAGTTGTACAACTTGAGCGTGCGAGGATGAATGCGACTGTGCAGGGTCGGGGAAGCCTGTGACGTCCTAACCAGGCCGGAGCTCCTGCACCATCCACCCGTGCTCAACGGCACACAGCCTGGTCTGCCGTAGACCGGACGGTGCCCCGGCACGTGCACTCGGCATGTGCTGTGTGCACTTGGATTTATTTAACAACTTTTAGAAATTAAAAGCGCAGCGTCTTTCTCTCTAGAATTCGTCTTGGGATAATAAGAGATTACTTTATTTGGACATTAATTCAAAAGAAGAGCTGGTTTTCAAAAGTAAAAACTAAAGCTGCTTTACATGTGCTGATCCTACAAGGGTCCCAATTCTTGAGGGAAAAAGGAGGCATTTTATTTTACAATGAGATTTCAAATTAGCAGGTGTCCGTGTGAAAAACAAATGTTAAATTCTTCTTTGAGAGCGACTAGATTTAATTTGCAAGGCTTAGATTATTCTACGACCATTTTATTCCTGTCCAAAATTGTTCCTAAGAAAAGAGCACGTACTTGAAAACTACGTTGGGTCTAAGTTTTAGAATTCTCTTGGAAATGACTTGCATAAAATGTCTACTGGCATCTTTCTTTGGGTTTGTCCACATTTTCTCTCTCTTGTCCAGTAAAGTGCGTTATTCAACATTTATTCATTGTCCCGAAACATGCCTACTCTGGAGCATTGGGATAAAAGAACCCCAAAAGAAAGCAATCACTCACTTCCACAAAGGCGTGTGGGGAGAATAAAACACACTGGGTGGGAAGGATAATGTCTTCAAGGCCTGGGACAAGTCATCAATTCTGCAGATGCAAATTTAGCCGTGTCGTATTGGCTCTCAGACCTACTTTCACAAAGAGTAACAGATTTGGGGCAGCCCGGGCGGCTCGGCGGTTTGGCACCTGCCTTTGGCCCAGGGCATGACCCCGGAGTCCCGGGATCGAGTCCCACACCAGGATCCCTGCATGGAGCCTGCCTCTCCCTCTGCCTGTGTCTCTGCCTCTCTCTCTCTCTCTCTGGAATGAATAAATAAAATCTTTAAAAAAAAAAAAAAGTAACAGATTTGGTATTTTTAGTATGTGTAGCAGACTCTGGACTCCAAATGCCCTATTCAGAAATCTGGTTCTGCCAGAAGCCGAATATGTGACTTTAAACAATGTGTGTACATGCTCTGCCCTCCGTGTTGTCATCTGCAAAACGGGATGACCGCCATGCTCACCCATGTGGTTGGCAAAAGGCTTCGACAGGGAAGGCCAGAGGCACTGAGGACAGCATCTGACTCATAAATCAAGGGATTTGTTTTATTATTATTATTATTATTAATTATTATTATTATTATTATTAATTTGAAGCTTATCTCCATTATCCTCTCATCCTTGGAAGACTGAATTTCATAGGGTTCCAGTACTTTGATTATTCTAATCGGTAGTTTCCTGTGAACTGGGTAAAATCTAAAGCACTGGCTGTATATTTCATGTGATTCATTGAGGGGACATCATAGGTGGCTGAGAGTCAAGATGGGGTCATGCCATCGGTCCAGGTTCCCCCAGGCTGTTGGGAAGATCTGCTTAGTGGGTTCCCAAGACGTGTGTGCTGGCGCAAGAGCCCAACTTCGCGGAGCTTGCGTGCACTCTTCCAAAGACTTCTAAGCCATCAGCTTGTTTTCAAATGTAAAACAAAAACAAACCACACACACACACAAAAGAAAAAAAAAATCTTAGTAATGGTGAATCTAACACACTCGCTCACTTCAGAATACTGCGCTGGGAAAGTAAGACACAGGCTGGTCCCAGCTCTGCCATAAAAGAGGCGAGTGGTCCTTGGCAACTCAAATATCCTTTCTGTGCCTCAGTTTCCTTATACAAAAACACATGGAATGATTTGATGGTGTCGATTTGTTCCCAAATACACAGCGATCCAGAAAGACACATTTTATTTTATTTTATTTTATTTATTTTATTTTATTTTATTATTTTATTTTATTTTATTTTATTTTATTTTATTATTTTGTTTTATTTTATTATTTTATATTTTATTTTATTTTTTTATTTTATTTTATTATTTTATTTTATTTTATTTTATTTTATTATTTTATATTTTATTATTTTATTTTATTTTATTTTATTTTATTTTATTTTATTTTATTTTATTTTTGGCACATTTTATTTTAAAGATGAATTCATCGTTCTAAAAAGGTTCACGATTTAAAATATTCCAGTTTTTCCATCGTTGCCAGGAAGAAGAGAAAGCATCGAAAAATCCACTTTAGGACATGGATTCGATGGACGCTGTGTCCTTGGCCCTCTTTCGTATCCGCGCATGGACGCAGCCAAGCCCGCGGCCGGCCAAGCCCGTGAGACCCGGGGTCCCTCCGTGGTCTGGGGGGCCACCCTCGTGTGCCCAGCCTGGGAACTGATGTGCTGAGTGGATAAATAGTAGAAGCTGCTGGTCCTCACTGGAAGCATTGGACTTATTTTAAAAAGTTGCCATTCTCCTCAATTTCCTCTTTCCTTCAGAAGTTTCTTGTTTCTTTAAGCACACTGTGTTCTCCAAAGTCCCCAGAGAATAAAGCATTGACACACACACACACACACACACACACAAAGTGCACGTATTTCCAGGGCAAATGACTGGACTCGTAGAAGCTCTCGCCGTGTAAGCCCGTAGCACCTCCTGGCACGAGGGCATCCATCCCAGGCCGGCGTGCGGCTGCATTTTGTGTGATTACGATCATCTTCAGAAGATCGCCACTTGTGAGAATCTAATTTTTTCTCGTAACTCCACCATTCCTCGTATCTAGTGTGAAAATTATATTGTGTGACTTCATCAAAAGTAACGAGTAATAGGAGGAGCCGGTTCACCATAAAAATAGGTTCTCCCCCCACCCCCCACTCCCTCCATCAGCTCAGTAGGTCAGAGCCATAAATAAAGGCTTTTATCCACACAGATCAATGGTTCTACTTCCTCGTGACGAGACCCCGTAAGGACCAAATGCCCCCCTTCGCCCGGGAAGTCATGGCCTAACGTGACCTCCGCCGTGTGCCCGGCATGGGAAGGAAGCGCGGCGGGTCGGTCTTCCATCTGGGTCCGAGGGTCACGGTGTCCCTGTGAAACCGTCCAGGGAACAGTGCCTGGTGCTGCCCGGTGCCAAGCTCCGTCCCTGCCAGCTCAGAGCCTGCAGATGCCGCCCCGGGACAGCTGCTCACACGGATTCTGGAAAAAGTTCCCACCTACTTTAAGTTGAGACATGAAGACCTATGAAGACCTATGAATCTTCCAGAATCATAATTTTAAAGGAAATAACTCTAAGAAACCCCAGTGTTTCAGTTCGTTTCTGCTTCACCGGGAGCTGAAACGTGAGAGGGGGACGAGCTCTCAGGGAGAGGAGAAGCAGGGTCCATGGGGGGTGGCGCTCGGCAGCCCTAACAAGGCAAGGCCAGCTCCCCCCTGGAGGTGCACGCGCTCCAGCGTCTGGGTGATTGTGGTCCCCGCACAACGCTCACCGAGGACAGCCAGCTGCCAGGTATTGGCTCGCTAAGAGTCGTGGCAAAGCGATGTGCTCTGATGGTCATGCCAGGTGTGAGATGCACTGTAAGCTTTGCGGCGCGACCTGTCCCCTGAGCCCCCCTCCGGGAGCCCACCTCTGGGAGCCCATCTCCAGGAGCCCTCCTCTGGGAGCCCACCTCTAGGAGCTCACCTCTAGGAGCCCACCTCCGGGAGCCCCCCTCCGGGAGCCCACCTCCAGGAGCCCACCTCTGAGAGCCCACCTCTAGGAGCCCACCTCTAGGAGACCCCTCTGGGAGCCCCCCTCTGGCTGCCTCTCCATGCGCTTCTCCTCTCGCCAAATTCAATCTTCATCATTTGTGCTCTGACTTACTCAACACTCGTATTTTTGCTCTAACTTCCTGGTACAGACACCTGCCCCCGTCATGGTGCCCACTCAGGTGTGCTCCCCCCTAGGATCTCCTTCCAAATCCAGCCCCTGCTTCGCCAGTCGCAGCGTCCCAGCCGCCCTGTGGCCACTGCACCCACAGCGAGTCAGGGCTCAGCCTGTCCGCATTCGGGGGGCGCTTGGCTGAGGCTGGAACCCCCAGGAAACGGGCATGAGGTGCAGTTGGTGGCTTGTGCTGCTTCTGAGGCACCGTCCCCTTGAACGATGGAAGAAAGAGGACTGGTCAACCCCAAGGGGGCCCCCAGAGCAGAGCGGAGGCACGTGTGCAGGTGGGGACCATCTCTGCAGGGAGCGAGTCCACCTGGGAGCCGCCTTCCCACCCTCTCCCTCAGACCACCGTGGTGCACCCCGCCAGGGACCTGTGAGGCGGGCGTGGGTGCACCTGCAAAGCTCAGGGGAGGAAGCGGGAGGACGGAGATTGGGCAGAGGGAAAGGTGGACGTAAGCAGATGTAGACTACTGACCTGGTGGGCACCCGTGCGGGTGGCCCCGCGCACCAGCTCACCCGCCTGGACCGAGACGGCAGGCCGGGGTGCCCCCACCTCTCCCAGTGCCACACACGGGCTGCCTCAGAATCGCCCGACCCTGAAGAGCCTGAGAGCTGGGGTCTCTCTGTGAACACGGTCCTCCATCAGGGCCACCAGCATCCCTCCGAAAGGAGACCCGGGCAGCCTATCTTGTGTCTGGTGCATGCTTGGACGGCGTTTCCCACACACTTCACTGTGTCTTAGTCTGATTAAGGTCTTGGAGGAATGCAGCAGCCTCTAATATGTCTTTTCATCTCAAGAGAACTCAAAGCAGTGGCGTGTGGGCAACAAAATCTACGTGGGGGCGGCTTTTGCTGTGTGTGTAGTACGTACTATGAGGCTTTGAGGTCCATGACCCTGTCTAATCCCCACACAACCCTGACTAGTAGGTGGTGTTATCCCCCCAACATCGCAGGTGAGGGCTGGGGAGCCCAGTGTGCTGCATGGTCAGGTCTCATGTCCTCATAACAAAGCCATTGGCTGGTAGAGCTGGGTTTGGGTTGATGTAAGTCTGACTTCGAAGCGCATACTCTTACCTGCTCACTGCACTGCCTCTTTTACGTAGAAGAACTCAGTATATTTTCATTGTGTGAATGAGTGGAATATAGAAAAGATGCTGTTATTACTCAAAACTGATGGTGGTGTAAAGCTAAGGTAAGTGTCCCAAAACTGTTTGGTCTACTACTCTTGTCAGTGTGGCCCAGGATTTATCCGAACGCTCACATGGATCTTAGAGCCTCTCCAAATTGAGCGCACGTGCACACGTGGAGGTATAACTAGGACCATGACGTCCTCCCGTGGCATCCGAGATCTTGGAAGTGTGAAACAGGGAAGGAAGGCAGAGTGAACATTATGTTGAGAAGAAGCAGATCTTTTCCATATTAAAGATCTTCTAATGAGTACCCGGTGACAAATAACTCACATGGAAGGATACTTCACTTTGAATTATGCCAACCACCTCAAGTAAATAAGGAAAAAGTTGACAAATCTGACTATAAATCCAGCAAGAGCATATGCTTTCATTATATATGGTGAAAATATGTGAAAGGAAACAGGAGATATATTTCCATGCGAGTCAGTCACTCAGAATATTAGTTACTCAACTCCTGCAGAGAAATTATTTAGTCAAGACAGAGTCGCTCACTCTGAGAGGCAGAAAGGACTTTTGAAAGTTGAAGTTTAATTATTGAAACCATGTAAGCAATTGAGAAATGCCTACATATTTTTTAAGGAAGGTTGTATTGCTTCGTTAGATTTTGTTTAAAGTAGTTTTAGAGAACTTTTTCTTATTAAAAAAGTTAAACATTTAAAAGTAGAATCAATATGTCGAATTCCATATGCCCGTTATTTAGATTAAATAATTATCAAGGCATGCCCAATTTTATTTCATTTGCAACCCTGTCCATTTTTGCCTCCTTCAGCCATAGATTACTTCCTAGAGTAAATTTCAAACATTATATAATTTCATCTACATGAAATTCGGTATGCAAATCTAAAATATAAAAACCATGTTAAAGACAAATACAGCAATATTATCCTATCTAAATATAACATTTTCTTCTTGTTATCATTAAATATCCAATCGATTTTCAATATCTCTATTGTCTCCTGATTTTCTAATGGTGCACTTACTTCTACCTGGAGCAAAATCAGATATATGCATCATGATCATTGATATTTCTCTTTTAATATATAGGTCAGTCACCTCCTTGGCACTTTAATTTTGGAAAATACCTTTTAGTCTAGATTTTATAGATTGGATTCCATTGGCACTGTTGACCCTATTTCTCCATCCTCATTATTTCCTCTAAAATGTTAGCTAAATCTGGAAGTCTGATGAATTTCCATTATGTTGGGATGAATATTTCATAGGTGGTGGGGCCTCAGAGTCCTCATAATGTCTGGATGTCCTGTTTTGAGTTTCATCCGTCCTTGATATTACCTAGATCCCTCATTTCAAAACACGTTGTGTAATAGTAATACACTAATTTATAATTTCTTTTTAAAAATTTCTTAGCTGAATATTTCTCTAGAGAAACTTGTTCCTGTCTTTAGCAGGTTGAATAATGCTCCCCCCCTCCCCGCAATGTGGGTCCATGTCTTGATCTCTGGAAACTGTGATTGTGACCTTATTGGAAAAAGAGACTTTGCAAATGAGATTGAGTTAAGGATTTTGAGATGACATCATCTTGGATTATCTGAGTGAACCTTACATCCAATGAGAAGTGACTTTATAAGAGGCACACAGAGGGGAGAAGAGGGGAAGACGGGCACTCAGTGATGTGGCCACTAGCTGAGAGAAGCCTGGAGCCCCCAGAAGCTGGAAGAGGCAAGGAAGGCCTCTTCCTGTGCCTTCAGGGGGAGGGTGGCCCAGCCAACAGGACTCCTGGATCTGAATCTCTGCCTCTAGAACTACGACACGATACGTCTGTGATGTTCCAAGCCACCCAGTTTGTGGCACTTAGTTACAGCGACCCTAGGACACTGATGCTCCGTTATTTGGTTAAACTGAGCCTCCATATATATTGGGAAATTATGATAAATGCTTGATGTTCTTTCAAGTAATATTTTTTAAAATAATAGAAATAATCAATTAGATTCCTACGGTCATCCAGAGGTAACAAATTGGGATTTTCTTTCCTTTCTTTTCTTGGGGGAATGCACGTAAGCCTATGATTGATTGATTGATTGTTTTTTTTTTTTTTTTTGTATTTTTTATTGGAGTTGGATTTGCCAACATATAGCATAACACCCAGTGCTCATCCCCTCAAGTGCCCCCCTCGGTGCCCATCACCCAGTCACCCTGTGCCCTCACCTACTTCCCCTTCCACCACCCCTTGTTCGTTTCCCAGAGTTAGAGTCTTGCATGTTCTGTCTCCCTCTCTGATATTTCTCACTCATTTTCCCTCCTTTCCCCTTTAATTCCTTTCACTATTTTTTATATTCCCTGTATGAGTGAAACCATATAATGTTTGTCCTTCTCCGATTGACTTACTTCACTCAGCATAATACCCTCCATCCAGTTCTATAAGCCCACGATTTAAACATCTTTAATGTGTGTCAATCTTTTGATGTTACGATCCTTATTGGTTCTCAAATGATCCCTTCTGTGAAAGCTGTGAGTCCCATGAAGCATCTTCTGAATCCTTTGACAAGTCTCTGATATCTTTGATAGCTTTCTTGCCTCCTAATAAGATGCTCTAGGCTCATCTTATGCATTTCCTCCCCTAGATGTGGAATTAGCTATTTCTCCCCCAATATGTCTGGGTATTTAATGAATTACAAAATAACGTGCCATATCTTTTTAGGATTCCAATAATAATTTCACTACTATCAACCTGGTGACACTAAAACAATCCGTTTATTTTAAATAAAAGTCATTTTTAACCAACTAGTGTGCCCAAAATATATGCATACCCTTCTTTATCCTCACTCCATTCTTGAAGTCACCCCATCCTTACCATGAGATAAGAGGAAGCGCTCAGCCATGGAGTGAGGGAGTGGATTCCACATGTAAATGTGTAATAAAGATGAAAGTTGAAAGTAGTAATAGATTGTGGTAGAGGCAACCTAAAGACGACTGTTTTGACAAATCAACATCATAAACAAAAGATATGAGGACAATATCAGCCTTTGAAACTAGACAAACTGAAATACGACTGCATTAGAGTGAAAGTAATGGGAATGACAAGATGCTAAAGGCACAAAGGAAGTGCTAAGTGTAGAAACATGTGCGATGCTCAGAGCTGCTGTGTCACAGACACCGTGGCTACACTAACACACACCAATCTCGAAAGTAGATTCACCACGAATAACATTGATTGCCTAAAAATGTTTAACCAAACTACAGAATTCCTCAAATTCACAAGCTTTTCCGTTAATGTCCCTTTTCTTGCCCAGGATCCTTCTGGGATTCCATATTACGACCAGGCTTCATGTCTTCTCCATGTTCTCTGGACTGAGTTCCTTGTATGTCATGACCTTGAGAGTTTTGAGTACTGGTCAAGTGTTTTGTAGAAACCCTCAGTTTTGGGTTTGTCTGTTTTTTGGGGTTTTTCCCCCATGATTAGATTGAAGTTACTCGTTGGTTCTGGTTTTTGAAAGAATTCCACAGACGTGAAATGCCCTTCTCATCCTGTCACTTCCGGGTGCAGTAGAGTCCTGTGGTGGCTCCTCTGATGTTGGCCTTCCCTGCTTGGCTGCAGCGGTGTCTTCTTGCCAGTTTCTCCCCTGCCCATAACTACTCTCATGAGCTGCTCTGAGCAGGCCAGCTACTCCTTGCCGTTGGGCACAGTGTCCCTTCAGTGAGGCAGATTTTACCTTTTCTCTTCCACATATTGAAATATTTTTAATCCGTGCAGATTCATGTTTATTTAGTTTATATGTTGGGCTTTCATAGAATATGATGTTACTGTTATTGTGCAAATGGTTCCATCCTTCATCACTGGGAGGTCTCTCAGGTTGGCTCTTGTGTCCCTTTGACACATGCCCCTCCACCCTTCTGTTTCTGGAGCATTTCCTTATGTTCTGATACTGCAAGATGTGCCACTTTAATCTTTTATTTTACCCACCGAAGTGCCTTTCTCAGGGAAACCTGGTTCCCTCTTTGATATTCAGACACCAAGATCCTGGAGCAGGACGTGGTCATTGCAACAGAGGTGTCATTCTTCCCGGCTCTCTCTTGCTTTAGGTCATTCAATGTATCCATAGTAAGCAGGCACTCCAACCCACGTATGTGGACATGCCTACAATTAAATATACATATATAATTTATAATACATATAACATAAATTCTCCTGTATATATACCCCCTCATGGACGCACACATTTATAATTGTTTCTGCATCCATCCAGCCTTCTCCATGTGTTCTGCTGAGCAGGACTTCATACCGATGACTCTGACTCGGCTCTGGGACCTCAGGGTATAGTTTTGCTTCCTTCTTACTTAATTGTAACCTCCCTCTCTGGCAGCGGTGACAAGTCTGGCTCCATCCATTTATTCTTTGTTAAATGAGAGTAAGTTAAAAAAAATAAAAATTAAAAGAATAATAAAAAAATTTTTAAAAACCCAGTAAGTTAATAAAGAGGTAATGACCTTTTAGATATGTGTGTGTGTTGACTATGTTATACTTTATTTAATGATTATTGGTTTCTTTGTATTGTATGGATGTCTTCTTGAATCAATTTGAATAATTATACTTTTCTAGAATATTGAGTACCTTCTGTATTTTCTCACATTTATTTGCAAATATATATTATATGTGTATATAAACAGGAAAGACAAAGGCAATAGTTTATAAAATATAATTATTCAGATTCAGTAACATATCTAATATCTAAATAAGTATAATTTAATAACATATAAAAAGGGGTTAAAACCTCAAACTCCTGCATTCGTCTGTCACTGTTAGAGTCTTATATTATCATGGACAAAATTAGCATAGAATTAGCAGCTAAAACAATGCCTACTTATTAGCTCATAGTTCCCTAGATCAGAGGCCTTGGGGGACTTCTGGGTGTAGAGGGTATCACAGGCGCATCTCAAGGTATGAGCCTGGCTGGGCCCTTCCCTGGAGGCCCTGGAGGAAGAATCCATATCCACACTCCTTCAGACCAAAGGCAGAAACCAGTTCTTCCAGATGTGGATCTGAGGTTCCCGTTCCTCGCTGATGGCCTCCTGGGGCCACTCCAGGCTCCCCGGGAGATGCCCACACTCCCTGTCACAGGCTCCCCCATCATCAACCTAGAGGGCCCGTGGAGTCTTCACACACCTCCAAACTTTCTTCCTTGGTCTTCCTCCATCAGCTTGAGGAAACGCTCTGTTTTTAAAGGGTTTCTCTGAATGGGTCAAGACCACTTGAGTAAGCCCCATACATTAGGGCCAATGGATTCAAACCTCTGATTATATCTGCAAAATCCCTCCAAATGAGTATTTAGGATGATGTCTGATTGAATAACCAGAGGGCAGGATTCCCTTAAAGAAAAAGGAAAGACAGAGACCAAGAGGGACAGAGAGAGATGAAGTGTTTTTATTGTGTTGTTTTGTTAGGTTTCTGGTTTTTTCTTTAAACAGGCTGGCTTTCCAAATTTCAAGGAATAAGATAAAAACAAAGTAAAAGAGAAATCTTCCCTAATCATTTTTTGAGATAATTATAATCTTGGTGCCAAAATCAGACAAGCAAAAAACAGTGAAAGAAATTATAGGCAATATCCGTTAAGGGTGTATGCTCGAATAGAATACAAGTGATGTGAATTCGATAGTGGTTTAAAAATACACCGTGAACAAGTAGGGTTTGTATCGTGGATGCAGGAATTATGCAACATCAGAGGCCCTGTCAACATAATTCACCACATAATTTATTGAGCGATAGTAGCCATATGATCATTTTTCTAAAAGCAAACTAACATTCAGTAATATCTAATAGGCAGTCATGGTAACAACAACAACAAAAAATAGTCAGACTAAGAATGCAAAGGAGCCTTTTCAACCTGACAGAGGAAATCAACAAAAATATTCAATTTAGGAAGAAACCAGGAGGTCGCTACCCTCTACCTCCTCAGTACAGAATGAGGAGTCCTTACTAGGGCATTAATGGGAGTGGGGAGGGGTTAAGGATTGTCAAGGAAAGGGCGATGTGACTATTATTTACAAAAAGAATGACTGCATATACAGTAAGTATAAGAAAAATCTACGTATTGGAAGATTTGTATATTCTTGTTCTGCTGGGATGCGACAGTCAGTAGAGCTATGACTCTGTAGGTCTCTGTGCATGTGTACATCTATCATGTCCTGTTACATGGTGTATGTTCATCTAGTATAATTTTTAACCAGGAGAAAGATATACATACTGTCAGTTTTAGCAGGAAATCAAGAATCTAAGGAACAGCAAATGTTGCTCATAGCTCTGAAAACCGAGGGATACTGCTTTTTTGTGGTGCCAATTTTAAAGACAGTTTTAAGACATTGCATTTTCCACTTAACAATACAGTGCTTATAAAATGTAATAATTATTTCCTTTCCCTGTGCACATATTCCATGTTCAAGCATCAAGAATATTTACTATAGAAGCTTGACTTTAAAACTGCAGTGGAATTTGCTACAAAGTTGGGTCCTTCAAATGTTGTGTGAACAACGCTACACCTATTGTCAGGTTGGCTTGATCAACCTCTTCAATGGCAGGCCCAGAGGAGGAGCACCAGAGGGAGGAGCGCCACCACCAGGGGAGCCTCCAGGCATTCCTCCTGGCGTGCCTCCTGTGCTCTAGGACAGCGTAGTGATGCGGGGGCTGCAGACTTTCTCCAGCCCTTTCTGCTGATGTTCAAATTCTTCCTTCTTTGCAGCCTGGTTCTTATCAAGCCAGTTGATGATTTCATTACGCTTGTCAAGAATCATCTGTTTGTCTTCATCATTGATTTTCCCCTGAAGGTTTTCATCTTCAACAGTTGCTTTCATGTGAATGCATAAGACTCGAGTGAATTCTTGGAAGATACCTCATCCTGCTGCTTCTCATCTTCAGCTTTGTACTTCTCAGCTTCCTGGACCATGCGCTCCATGTCCTCCTTGCTCAAGCAGCCCTTGTCACTAGCATGCTAATCTTGTTCTCATTTTTTGTGCTCTTACCCACAGCAGAGACATTGAAGATACCATTAGCATCAATATCAACAGTGACTTCAGGGATGCCTGTGTGGCTCAGCAATTGAGCATCTGCCTCTGGCTCAGGGCGTGATCCTGGAGTCCTGGGATAAGTCCCACATCCTGCAGGGAGCCTGCTTCTCCCTCTGCCTGTGTCTCTGCCTCTCTCTGTGTGTCTCTCATGGATAAATAAATGAAATCTTAAAAAAAAAAGTGACCTCAATCTGAGGAACACCACGAGGAGCAGGAGGTATGCCTGTGAGCTCAAACTTGCCAACCTGTTATCCTTGGTCATAGCATGCTCACCTTCATACACCTGAATAAGCACAGCAGGCTGGTTGTCAGAGCAGGGAGTGAAGGTTTGTGTCCCTTTGGTAGGAATGGTAGCATTGCGCTTGATGAGCACAGTCACGATTCCTCCGGCAGTTTCAATGCCAAGAGAAAGTGGAGTGACATCCAACAGCAGCAAATCTTGAACATTTTCAGATTTGTCACCAGAAAAACTGGCTGCCTGGACAGCTGCACCATAAGAAAACAGCCTTATCAGGGTTGATGCTCTTCTTCAGTTCCTTTCCATTGAAGAAATCTTGTAGAAGTCTCTGAGTCTTGGGGATACAGGTAGAACAACCCACCAGGAGGGTATCATGAATCTGAGACTTGTCTAAGTTGGCATCCCTGAAGAACTTTCTCTACAGGGTCCAGGGTCCCATGGAACAGGTCAGCATTTAATTCTGCAAATGGGACACGAGTAATAGAGGTATAGAAGTTGATTCCTTCATACAGAGCATCAATCTCAAGACCGGCCTCGGTGCTGGGAGAAAGCGTACGCTTAGCACATTAGCAAGCAGTACGGAGATGACAGACTGCCTGTCCTCTTGCTTTTGCTGATGTCCTCCATGTGTTCGAGCTTGAACTCTGAAATAAATCAATTGACCATTCTGTTGTCAAAGTCTTCTCCACCTACGTGGTTGTCTCCAGCTGTGGACTTGACCTCAAAGGTCCCATCTTCAATAGTACGGATTGACACATCCAGAGTGCCACCTCCTAAATCAAAGATCAACACGTTCCTTTCAGCTCCAACCCTTTTTGTCTAGGCCATAAGCAACATGGCAGCAGTCGGCTCACTGATGATTTGAAGCACATTGAGACCAGCCATAGTTCCAGCGTCTTTGGTAGCCTGGTGCTGAGATTCACTGAAGTATGCAGGTACTGTGACAACTGCATTGGTACCAGTCTTCCCAAGGTAGGCCTCTGCAATTTCCTTCATTTTTGTCAAAGCCATTGAGGACACCACCTCTGCTTAGAAAATTTTGTCTCTCCCTTGTTTTCTATTTGGACCTTGGGCCTGCCACCATCATTCACCACCATGAAGGGTCGGTCAATGCTTCCTACCAGACTGGATGACAGCATCGTCAAATCTATATCCAATCAGGCATTTGGCATTGAAAACTATGTTGGTGGCGTTCATCACAACTTGATTCTTTGCAGCATCATCGATCAGTCATTGGGCGCCAGTGAAGGCAACATAACTTGGGGTGGTTTGGTTTCCCTAATCATTGGCAATTATTTCCACTTTCCCATGCTGGAAGACACCCACGCAAGAGTAGGTGGTGCCAAGATCAATGCCAACTGCAGGTCCCTTAGACATAGATGCTTCTGAGTGAGCCTGGCTCTGTTTGAGAAGAAAACAGCAGTCTGGAGATCTGGTGCCATGTTCAATGAGTGAGAACTGAGGGATACTTCTAAAGGCTGGAACCACAATTAGTGCCAGTCGTCACATGCAACAGCCACGTAGAGAAAGGATCCAAAGGGATCCTACTAAACAGAATCACTTGCTGGGATGCAAAGTCTTTATGAGATCCTACAAATTAAATCAAAATGCAGATATAGTGTAATGAACAGAACGGTTGTTCATGGAGGCATCGTGCTACGAGGCTGTGGTGGTCGTAGAGAGTCTAGGGCAAGACTTGGAACTGAGAGGGTGAAGAGAAGAGGCGTGCCCGTCCGTCCTACACGGGAACCATAGGGCTCACAAAGCCATCATTCCCACACAGGCTCCACCTGATGGAGACAGGACCTCACCACTGTGAGAGGGTGGGAGTGGAGTCTGGTACTTTGAAGTGACTTGATGGACAAGGTGGTTGGCGATATTTGGGATAACAAAGAAAATGTCCTACTGGAGTTTACTTTGATGGTGGTGATATGGTTCCTTGTCATGTGCACTGCTTGGACTTGGATCATTCAATAAGAGTGCGTGAAGCAAAGACACAGCATCTCACACCAATGATAACAGAATTGAAAATACTATAGGAAAAATAGTCAATATTAACACAGTAATAAAAGCTCAGAAATAAATCCGACGGTGCTAGGACCTTTTTGGAGAAAATTCTAAAAGTATATTCTAAAGATGTATGAATAGGGCAGCCCTGGTGGTGCAGCGGTTTAGCGCCGCCTGCAGCCCAGGGTATGATCCTGGAGACCCGAGATCGAGTCCCACGTCAGGCTCCCTGCATGGAGCCTGCTCCTCCCTCTGCTTGTGTCTCTCTCTCTCTCTCTCTCTCATTAATAAATAAATAAAACCTTAAAAAATAAAGATGTAGGAATAAATGTTAATAAAAGAGAAGATTCAAACTAGTAGGACAGACGTTCTGACACAGCGGTTACTTTCAATCAATCCAAATCCAATTTGCCACGAGAGAGTTTATGGACTTTAAGGAGTTTGTTCTAAAATACCTATAGAAATACGAAAAACCAAATAGAGGCAGGCAATTTCATAACAGCAGGCTGTGTGTGGGAAGGTAGACTTACCGGGGCCATGTGTCATTATTTAGCCATAAGCAATTGAAACAGAAAGTGGACGTCGTGCCCCAGGCTCAGACCTCCCTCTGCTACTCAGCAGCTCTAGGACCTTTGGTTGTTGGGGCACAGCTTTCAACCTCCCAAGCCTCAGTTTCCCATCTATGCTGTGGCAATTACAATGTGCTACAGCCTAGAGCACCGTGAGGCAATGAGAACTCATGCAAACACCGGCACGCGGTTGGGCCTTGTGAGTGGTTGTATTACTTGTATATATGGGTTTGAAGAAATCACATACTCTCCAGAGACCTCAGTGTCCTCTTGAAAGTGAGTAATAATAGTAACATTTTTCCAGTTTTACTGAGAAATAATTGACCTCTACCCTCCATCCCCGACCTCCGTCCTCCATCCCTGTATACGGTTAAGGTGTGCAGCAAGAAGGTGGACGCACATGTGTTGTGAAATGATCATCACACCAACTTTACTTAGCCTCCTTCATCTCACAGAAATACAGTAACAAGGGGACGCCTGGGTGGCTCCGCGGTGGAGCGCCTGCCTTCAGCTCAGGGCGTGACCCTGGGGTCCCGGGATCGAGCCCCGCATCGGGTCCCTGCATGGAGCCTGCTTCTCCCTCCGCCTGTGTCTCTGCCTCTCTCTCTGTCTTTCATGAATAAATAAATAAAATATATTTTTTTTAAAAAAGAAATTCAATAACAAGAAGAGAAAACAATTTCTCCTTGTGATGAGAGCGCTCACGATTGACTCTTTCCTACCTTCGTGCGTCACCCCCGGACTCTATCTTCCAGCTGGCGGGCTGGGTCTTGGGATCTCTTTCCTGCACTTCCCCTCTGATAAGCACAAATCTCGCGTCTGTTTCTATAAGTTTGGGGATGGTTTCTGGTTTTCTTCTTTTTTTCTTTTTTTTTTTAAATTAGATTCCATCCATAAGTGAGGTCAGACAGAATTTGTCTTTGACTTATTTCGCGTAGCAAAATGCCTTTTTATTTCATGACAAAAATGAAAGGACTATATACATCCTGTGGAACTTAAATTCTCAGCGGAGGTCTCCTTTTTCCCTCTTGTTCTTTCTTCTATGAAATTATATTAAAAACCCGAGTACGATCATGCTTGAAGGCACAGGGAGCTACGGGGTGTCCAGCTCTCGTCTGCTGGTCTGGAATGTTCCCTGATGCACGGCCTGTACATAATCCTCGACTCCCGGCTTAGGCATATTCTCCACTTGTCTCTTTTATACGCCCTGTCCCATCACACAGAAATACCCTGCTAGTGTGTTCACATTGGAACAAAAGCAGAAGAGCAGCAGAAGTCAAAACCCAAATTTCAATGACAGCGGTGTAAGATTCTGGTAAAATATATGGGAATCTATGCAAGATCCTATACAAGGTGAGTGTGTGCACACACAAGGCGCCAAAGTGCGCAGCAACATGGGACGTTTTGCAATCATAAATGGAACATATTATGCCAGAGATTCAAGGGGGCAATGATTCTTGTACACGAATTGTGACACACTAATTGAGAAGATTTGGACAACTGGGGAGCACCATTTTGATTTGAATATTTATTATAGTTTTGTTGACTGTTTCCTTCCCTGTGCAGAAGCTTCTTATCCTGATGAAGTCCCAATAATTCATTTTTGCTCTTGTTTCTCTTGCCTTCATAGATGTATCTTGCAAGAAATTGCTGTGGCCAAGTTCAAAAAGGGTGTTGCCTGTGTCTCCTCTAGGATTTTGATGGAATCTTTCTCACATTTAGATCTTTCATCCATTTTGAGTTTATCTTTGTGTCTGGTGTGAGAGACTGGTCTAGTTTCATTCTTCTGCATGTGGATGTCCAATGTTCCCAGCACCATTTTTTGAAGACTGTCTTTTTTCCAGTGGATGGTTTTTCCTGCTTTGTCGAATATTAGTTGACCGTAAAGTTCAGAGTCCACTTCTGGGTTCTCTGTTCTGTTCCATTGATCTATGTGTCTGTCTTTGTGCCAGGACCACACTGTCGTGATGACCACAGCTTTGTAGTACAACCTGAAATCTGGCATTGTGATGCCCCCCGCTGTGGTTTTCTTTTTCAATATTCCCCTGGCTATTCCGGGTCTTTTCTGATTCCACACAAATCTTAAGAGTATTTGTTCCAACTCTCCGAAGAAAGTCCATGGTATTTTGATAGGGATTGCACTGAACGTGTACATTGCCCTGGGTAACATTGACATTTTCACAATATTAATTCTGCCAATCCATGAACATGGAATATGTTTCCATCTCTTTGTGTCTTCCTCAATTTCTTTCAGAAGTGTTCTGTAGTTTTTAGGGTTTAGATCCTTTACCTCTTTGGTTAGGTTTATTCCTAGGTATCTTATGCTTCGGGAGTAATTGTAAATGGGATTGACTCCTTAATTTCTCTTTCTTCAGTCTCATTGTTAGTGTATAGAAATGCCACTGACTTCTGGGCATTGATTTTATATCCTGCCACACTGCCGAATTGCTGCATGAGTTCTAGCAATCTTGGGGCGGAGGCTTTTGGGTTTTCCATGTACAGTATCATGTCATCTGCAAACTGGGAGAATTTGACTTCTTTGCCAATTTGAATGCCTTTTATTTCATTTTGTTGTCTGACTGCTGAGGCTAGGACGGGCACTGAGGGGGGCACCTGACGGGATGAGGACTGGGTATTATACTATATGTTGGCAAATCGAACTCCAATAAAAGATATATAAAAAAAGAATATTTATTATATTAGCTTCCTGGCAGTTGCAGCAAAGATGTGTCAAGAAGTGGGGGAGCGTTTTACACTTCACAGCAAGGCTATACTGTATGTGGAGAACACAGCACCTCCCCATCACCTGCCCACCCCCTCCCTTGGGCCCCCCTTCTTCCTCATCCATCAACACGTTTACAAACCGCTGGGGTTTAACCAGCTACTTCTGAGCCCCTGGATACCATCCTGCGGTTCTGGGCCCCTGACAGCAACTGTTTATTTCAGAAATGCTTCCTGAGGAATTCAGAATCAAAACTTAGAGCCATCGTCCCTTTCTGGGAGGATGAACTGGTGAAAAGGAACTCAGGAAGGGTGGACAGGCAGGTTTTCCCCGCATGCAAATCCCCAGAAGCAGACAGGGGTCCTATGGGAAGGTGGAGAGCAGGGAGATAGATATGCAGAGAGTTATGGAGGCTTCAGGGGCCTGGTTGAAACGTCTCCTGGTTCGAGAAACGTCTCTGATTGGACTGTCACCGCACAAGTACTTATCTTTAAGCAATGTTTTTTTCCATCTGTTTGAGGGCGACGTTGCCTGTTCTGTGACCGGGACATAGTGGGCAAACAGCTCCCTTCCTTCCTGCTGTCCCTGCACCGCATCCTCTCCACCTGACCCCCACTCCCCTGCCTCTTGGCCTGGGGTCACCGGGAGGCTTCTGTGCTTTCAAGGCCAGGACCGTCCTTGAGGAACAAATGGCAGGATCTGCGAGAAAGCCGATGTCACGTTACGATGCCTGAGGGACTCAGACAGGTGCACGGGGCCCAAATGGCCGGAAGGGGACACGAGAGGACAGGCGGGTGCTGGCTGGGTGTCTTCGTGTTTCCAGAGAAACAGTGAACTATGTGGAAGAGCTGAGATGGGAGGTACAGGGCGGACGTCAAGAGGCTCTCAGGCAGTCCTGCCCGCCCGGCTCGGCCGCTCCCTCCCTGTCGCCAGCACAACCGACCTGGGCGCTGGCGCTCCCGGGCCTCCGTCAGGTCAGGGCAGGCCGAGGGGGGAAACCAGGGGTGCGCCCCCAGGAAGAGGCCTGGGCTCGAGCGTCAATGGCTCCTTTGGAGGGAAAACAGGCCCCCCTCGGTGGCGCTGCCTGTCTCTGACCGAGACATGGTGTCGGTGGCTCGAGGACTTTTCCAGCGTATGGCACAGTGTTAGGTTGCAGAGGAAGTGACAGAAGGCAGCCGCGCTAGACACGGCCCTGGGGTTGGAGGGCAACTGTGACCAGGGCACGGGCACGAGGCCGGAGCTCGGGGCCACTGGAGGGACGGGGCAGGACGCCCAGGCAGAGCCAGCCCCTGCGCACTTGAGGCGACCTTGGAGCTCCTCCTGCATCCGCTGCTTGTCCGCTCGCCTTGTGCCGCTGCGGCGCACCGGGGACTGTGGCTCTGCTGTCCCGCAGCGTCTGCCAGCGAGGCCCAACCGTGCGTGCTCTTGGCGGCCTGCTGACCAGCCCGTCTGTCTTACACGGCTCCCTCCCCAGTATTGTGGGTGCATATCACCCACATTATCACCCACATCCCACAAGCGGTGAAAACTGAGGCCCCCAAACATTAGTGACTTTGCCCAAGATCCCAGGCTGGAAGCTGGGGGAGCCTGGGGACCGCGCGCTCCCTCTGCCTTGTGCAAGGTGCCCAGGGGCACCCCGGTTTCCTCGAGGGCCCCAGGAGACAGGCGATCCGGAGGCCCTGGTGCTGCTAAACAGTCCCTTAGGAGGAGCTGGGCTCCGGGCTGCGGCGCAGCCCAGGGCAGATGGTGCTGTGCCGGCCCGCCTGAGGGGGACGCCTAAGGACCAAGGTCACCCTTATGTCCACCTTCCTAACAGGCGCTGCATTCATTCATTTCACAGACTTGGAAGGAGAGGCTGCAAGTGCGGAGAATCGTGAGGGCCCCAAACCGTACAACCTCTACAGGGAGTCGGCGTGAGCAGCACCTGCCTGGGGCCCACGGCCACGGCCTGCAAGGGCAGCTCCTAGTCACGAGCTCCGGGCCGCAGAGGGCGGGCTCCAGGCACAGGCAGCGGGAGCTCAGCCCGCAGGGAGCACACTTTGGGGGAAGCCCACGGCCTGCGCCCCACCAGAGAGCCGCAGCTGGCCACGCGAAGGATTCCACTTACCCGAGATGGGAGATGCGGAAAGGTCTCTCTGACCGGCTGCAAGGAGGGGAGGCGCTCCATCTGGAAGCATGATGGGGACCCCTCTTCCCGGGCCATGGGACACTGTGCAGAATGAGGCCACGGCCGGTGACCACCACCCTCCATGGTCCAGCCTTTCACACTACGCGCTCGGAGCCAGCCTCGGTCTTGCCGTCAAGTGAGCGGCCGGCGACCCTCCCTTTAAGGTGCAACCGGGACCAGCCTCGACCGGCAGAGATCGCAGCGCAGAGTACTTCAAGCCAAGTTTGCTCTTGTTTTCAAGTGGATTTTTTTTTTTGTTGTTGTTGTTTGATTATATAAACCCCTGTGGGTTTATGTCCATGTTTACATGAGCGTTGGCAATTTTTTTTTTTTATTTTTTATTGGAGTTCGATTTGCCGACACGAAGAATAACACCCAGTGCTCCTCCCATCAGGTGCCCCCCTCATTTTCGATATCGATGTGCACACTTACACATGTGTATGAGTATTTGGGGTCCCAACCAAGACTATGCATTACCATGAGAATCAATATTTCAAAAGTCTGCTTTGGATTTCTTGTTTGTTTGTTTGTTTGTTGTTTTGCAAATGCCCAAGATACAGAAAAGGGTAAGCATCTCTCGGGTGATGAAGGGACAGCTTAGTACAGCGTAGAGACATTATGCGGCTGTCCATCTGTACCCTGGCCAGCTACTTCCTGGAGGGAAAACAGGTACTTGTCTGCATAGACGCTCTCAAAAGCTAGTGCTCAGTGAAAGAAGCTGGACACAAAAGAAGACACACGGAATGATTCCATTTGTATGAAATTCTAGGAAAACAGACAATATACGTCATCAGGAGGTGGGTCAGATGCTGCCTATGGGCTCAGAGAAGGGGCAGGGTATCCCCGAGATGCTCTGCTTCTTTCCTGCAGTGTGTGTGTGGAGATAGGGATATGTTGCTTGTTAAAAAATTGATTCCCCCCCCAAAATAATAAATAAAATAAAATAAAATAAAATAAAATAAAATAAATAAAATAAAATAAAATAAAATAAATAAAATAAAATAAAATAAAATAATAAAATAAAATAAAATTAAATTAAAAAATTCATCCCACAAGGGATGCCTGGGGGGCTCAGCGGGTGAGCATTTGCCTCTGGGTCAGGGCGTGACCCCAGGTCCCGGGATCCAGTCCCGCATCAGGCTCCCCAAAGGGAGCCTGCTTCTCCCTCTGCTTGGGTCTCTGCCTCTCTGTGTGTCTCTCAGGAATAAATAAATAAAATCCTAAAAAAATAAAAAAAATTATCCCACTCCACATGTAACTGTAAAATATGGTCAATAAAGTCCATAAAAAATGGTTCCTACAAAAAGTCTCGGCCCTTAAACGCATGCTTAATCAATTAGCTGAAAGTTGTTTTTTGTTGTTGTTTGTTTTTGTTTTTTTTTGTTTGTTTGTTTGTTTGTTTGTTTTTGTAAAGCAACTCCTTAAGTAATCAGGCCAAAAGCTGGAGGCCTCCTGAGCATGATTATTAATTTTTGGTGGTAGATTGAAAGTTTATAAGGTAAACAGACCCAACTCTGTTGGTCCAAAGATGTCCTGTGAGCCTGCTCGTGATTGTCACTCACTGGGAATGACCTCTGGCCTTCCAGAGAGAGTTTCCAGGGAGCCCTGGACCCCATCCTGTCCCCATGGCTCCTCCAGGGGCAGCCCAGCCCCCCAGCCTGCAGACCGGGCCCCCCTCCACCAACGCTGCTCTGTGACCCACAAACACGCCTGGTGTCCGAGCTTCGGACCCCCCGCCCTGTCCCCATGACCATGTGTGCTCTGGAGGGGTCACGTTGCTCTGGCCCATGTTCCCTGTGGGCTTCTCCTCGGCCTCTGCCCCGCACCCCAAGGTCACCGATACCTGAGTGATGGAAGGAATCTTGTGCCTGAACGTGTAATGCCTCCTGAGGGTGCCATGAGCCTTGGCCCTGTTTCCTGATCACCCCCCCACAGACCCTGTGCTGCACCCGTACCTGCCCTGGCCTTGGCCGCCAGAGCCCCTGCCTGCCCCTTGCCCTTTGCCCTGTGCCCTGTAACCTATACCCCGTGCCCCATACCCCCTGCCCTGTACCCTATTCCCCATACCCTATACCTGTACCCTATACCCCATACCCCATGCCTCATACCCTATACTCTGTGCCCTGTACTCTGTACCCTATACTGTGTGCCCTATACCTCTGTGCCCCATGCCCTATACCCTGTGCCCCATGCCCTGTACCCTATACTGTGTGCCCTATACCGTATGTTGCCCTATACCCCATGCCCCATGCCCCACGTCCTGTACCCCGTGCTTGTACTCTATACGCTGGGTCCTATACCCCTTGCCCTATACCCCATACCCCGTGCCCTGTACCCTATACCCTGTGCCCTGTGCCCCATGCCCTGTACCCTATACTGTGTGCCCTATACAGCATCCCCTATACCCTGTGTCCCGTGCCCTGTACCCTATACCCCATGCCCTGTACCCTGTGCCCTGCACCCTATGTCCCGTGCTCTCTACCCTATATCCCCCGTGCCCTGCACCCCACCCCACACCCTGTACCCCGGGCCCAGCCGCGTGCCTCTCCCACCCCCATTTCACCTCTGTTCCAGCCGGGCCGCCTCCCGCTCCCCCGTCTGTGGGTGCTGGGGCTCCAGCGTCAGGCCCACCCCACGTTTCTGCCTCAGGTGCCTGGACCAGGACCTGGAGTGGCGGGGCAGCACAGGCGTCCGCGTGGAGAGGCCACGTCCTGTCCCGAGGCCCCGCGGCCCTAAACCCCGGCACCTGGCCCGAGCCCGAGCTGAGCCGCCCGGAGTCATCTCTCTGCCCCTCCCAGTGGGACGAGGCCCCAAACCTGGCGTCCAGGTCCTCAGAAGAGGATTCCGGGGAGTCCGAGTCCGCGGCCTACGACACACCGGGGTCTGCGTGTCCGCGTGGCTCCGGCCGGGGTCCGGGGTCCCTCTGTGGGGCTAGCCCGGTCCTTCCTCTCTGGGATTGCAGCCCGGGGGGCGGATGTGGCCGGGATGCACCGCCAGCAAGTGGCCCCACCGCGGCCCAATTGGGCCGCTGCCTCCATCGGCCACAGGGACTCGGAGCTCGGGGTGTGGGCCGTGGCATCGGGGGAGGAGCCGGGATGCCACGGGTCAGCTTGGACCCCAAGGAGCCCCGGCTGCAAACCCAGCTGGGTCAGGAGGCGCTGGCTCGCCCCTCGCGGCCTTTTCCAGGCGAGATGGGCCGCAGGGTGTGTGTGCGCCCTCCCCGCCACCCGCCGAGGGATGCGCGCCGGCTCACGTCCCCTCCCGCGCTGCCCTGGACACACCGACCTGGGCCGTGGTCTCCCCCCACAGGGTTGGGGCGCAGGCGGCCCTTCTCTGGGGGCCACCCTAGGGGCTCCCCCTCTGACCCACCTTCCGTCCAGTGAAGCTGGAAGTCACTGTATTTGCTACAATGTTCTTTCCAAATTTTTTTGTTTTTTTTTTTGAAGTTGCAGCACAGTGTGCATTTTGGTGTCGTCTTCTTCTTCTTCTTCTTCTTCTTCTTCTTCTTCTTCTTCTTCTTTTTAAGATTTTATTTATTTATTCATGAGAGACACACAGAGAGAGAGAGAGAGAGAGAGACACAGGCAGAGAGAGAAGCAGGCTCCATGCAGGGAGCCCTACGTGGGACTCGATCCGGGGTCTCCAGGATCTCCCCTGGGCCCAAGGCAGGCGCCAAACTGCTGAGCCCCCCAGGGATCCCCTTGGTGTTTGCTTCTGATCCCCGACGGTGTCCTGCAGCAGACGCAGCTGCCCCAACAAGCTCCTCAAAAGCTTCGCACCGCAGGTTTACGGGTTAGGGAGTCTTTCCTCTTGAAATCCTGAGGTCAGTCGGGGCTCAGATGCTCAAAACGGCCCCGCCTCGCCGCGGGGATGGTATTGTTAACGTTATGCAGCTTTACTTATCATACTTTCCTTCTATTTAGAAAAAAAAAAAAAATACGTGGAATGCTGGAGCTTGCATACTGTTATGCAAAAGTGTAGTTACAGGAGCCAGTTACTTACAGCCTCCATGGCATGATTCATGTTACTTCCTACACAATCGGAATTCTTTACTCTCTTCAAAATCATATTTTTAAAGTTTCAAGGTGTAGCGTCTAGATGATAAATCATATTTGACGTTCCTGCACGTATACTTTCTGTGCTGCATGTGGTAATTGCAATAAGAAGGAATTCGCTCAGAAACCCTTCTCTAATTCCACCTGAGAATTTAGATTTTTAGAAGTTTTTACGAAGCACTCAACATTTCTAACCTACAGCAAGGGCGTTAGTGAAAGAACTGGTTCTGGCTCCTTTCTCGTTCTAGTTCTTGAATTAGAATATCAACAAAATGACTTTCTAACTTTTTTCAAATGAAATTAACCCCTTGATGAAGAGATGTCTTATGCTTCGTTTCTTCAGTCCAGATAGTTGATAGTGTGTGTGATAAGGTGCCCAGGACGTGGACCTGATACAACTTCCATGGGTTTTGGTGATGGTGGCACAGCTGGACTGTTGACCTTGCTGACTTACATACAACAAGTTGCTGAATTCCTTGGTTAGTATAATGATTAATATCATGTCACAATCCGAAGAACTGGAATGCAAATTCCAACATCTCCCACAATTCTGGATCACTTTGTAAACACTAAATTTTGAACTCTAAACTGACGAGAGGGATAAAATTAAAGATTTCTGTGATGTACTGTGGAAAGTTCAAGTGTCTTTTAATTATTTATTATCTTCCACTAAGTGCAAGCATAAAGTATTTTCTAAAAGAACGAATATTTTGGCAAATTTCTGTGAGTGGAATATTTGTTTGCTGTAAGTCAGGAAAAGAAAACCCAATTTCAGCCATATGTGACATCCTTGGCAAAGAACAAATGGTAAAGAGTCACAATGCCATCCTTAAGTGGCAAATATGACATTTGGGGATTATCAAATCAATCGCAATTTATAGAAGGTAAATCAATTACAATTTTATATTGCAATAGTTTAGGCCACAAAACATGTAAGTTTTACTAAATTTTATTGGTCCCTACACTTGATGTTAGGCAAAGTTTAACAAATGAAATTAAATAGAGCGGATTTTTTTTTAATGGATCAGATTCTTAACTAATTCCGTAAATACAAGAGAGAGTGAGATCAACAAGGATCCAAAACAATGGATTTACCAAGAACATCCTTCCCAGAGAATTACCAGATTTATAGGGCATAGAAATGACCACAGATGACAATTCAGGTAACAACAATCCATCTCCTCTCAAACCCCACAGTCCTCGCATACCAAATATGAATGGGAAAAATCAATAAAGGTAGAAAACCTAGTACTGCTGGTTTACAAGGACTGAGAATTATTAAGCATTGTAAATGTCACTAGCTTTGCTAAATATCAAATAGGAACATGAAAGAATTGTCTGTTATCAAAAAGCAATACATTGATACCAATTGACCAATAACAGGTCATTCATCTAATTATTCAACCAACACAATTTTTCTTCTGTGCTTCACAAGTGTTAGGGATATGACAACAAATAAGGATTCTTAATTATTTTGTTCTCCACCAACATTTGAATTATCACTGAAAATATGAGTCCACATTAATCCACCTGCCAGGAAGGCAGTGCAAGGCGCCTAGCAAGCCATCTCACTGCTACGATGAAACACTTTTTCTGCTGTCTCAGAATCTTGTTTCTTTTATCTTCCATGGAATCCCTGATAACACTGTTACCCTCAGCATCTTTGTCAGACCCTCTGCTTCCTCATTCACGAATAAGGCTGAACTTCAGCACTGTGGTTCTCAGCTCACTTTTCCTCTGCTCTCTAAGCTGGATCTTCTCGTACAGCATAATAATTTTCAACATTTCTATTCTCAGTATGTCTATATAATCTTCAGAATTGTAGATTTTATGAAACTTCAGGATTTTATAACCAGAAGGTGCTTGCCACGATCAATCGTTTTTGTATAGAGGCCCAGATGTTGAATAATTTAGGCTTTTTGGTTGGCGTGTTATTTTTTTATGTATCTTATCTCTTTAAATATGTGAAAGAAAATTTAGCAGAAGGATCAGACTACAATGGCCTGCAGGTGAGATATGACCTGTGGGACAAAATGTGTTCACCTCTGATCTAGAGCAACATTTTAAATCAATATGAAGTTTCCAAAAGTGATACAGATAATACTATGGGCATAGATTTCTAGATTCTGAATCTTCATATATACTCTTTCTTAAAGGTATTCTGATTCAGACCCACCAGAGTCTGCACTTTTTATAGACCCATTACATTTCCAGAGAGTTTCTTGCCACTGTTTTGGCTGAGACAGTGCTAAATATTCTCCACGTGTTTGCTTCACTCTGGGTGCATGGAAATTTCCAGCTTTCCTTATAGATTGGGATCATGTAAGTAAATGAATTCTTAGCAAAGGGATATAGGAAAGAAGCACTTTCTGGCCTTGGGCTTTATAAAAAATAGAAAATATGTTCTTCAGTTTCTCTCTCTTTTGGAGACCTTAGGGGCAATGTGTGCAAGACACTAGGATGATATGTAGAAAGAACTTGCATCTTATTAACCATGTAAAGGACAATAACTCAGGAACCGTCTTACCTGAATAAAACTTGTCATGGGATAATCCGTTATTTACATCACTAACACTTGGATTTCAGGGTCGTTTTTGTTACAGCGCCATTGGCTAACCCATCATGCATAAACCAATTATAAACCCCAGCCCGTGGTAATGGAACATCTGCCCATTTTTCCTTGCAAAATGCCTCTTTTTCCATCTTACTAAAATTTTTCATGTTGAACATTCTGTCTAATGTGTCCAATTCAGTCCTCATGCCATGTATCCAACAACCCAATAATATAGCTGTCAACTTAACAATCATTCCATTTATCCAACTATCTAATTCTGATGAATAATAGTACTTACTTTTCAAAGAAGACTCAGACGCCCCAAGCATCTACATCTTTGCCATCCTTTTTTCCTTTTAGTGAAAAACAAAATAATTTCTAGTTTCTAATTTCAGAAGTAGCTAGAATAAGAAAAATTAAACTCTCTTACTTCAAGATCTAGAAATACGATTCAGGGGGGGGTGTACTAAAAAACAAATGTTTAACAGAAACAAAAGAGGGATTCCCTAGTGGTTTTTAGGGAAAGGGTACTTAAAACAAGATCAGTAAATTTGCAAGGTGACTCTTAGGCCTCCTGGTAAAATGTTGAAGGAGACATGAGCCAAAAGCATCAGGATCTTAAGATGCAATGACACTTCAAGATAAACAAACAATAGAGAGGACAAATGAGAGATAGCATAAATGAAGTAATGACAACATGGAACGCTGTATGTTTCAAGCAAGAGAAATAAATAAAAACCCATCTCCAGACACGTTAAAATTAAATGACACACAAGCCTGGGCAGGTTGGGAGGTGAAGAAGTTCTAAGATAACCAGTGAAGAAGACAGAGTAGCTAACTGGCACAGATATTAATTGACAAAAGTTTCACATAAACAACAGAGGAGGCGATGTGTTGGTAAGCCATTTAACAATTTATTATATCTCCAGTATATTAGTGGAATATAATTTCCCACTATAATCCAATACATCATTATTCAAAACCAAAAATAATGTGAAAATTTCAGACAAAACTGCAAGAGACAATTTATAATTTCTGAAAGAACAATTCAAGAATGAAGCTGCACCGGAGCGTGTTACCTACTAAGGGGAAAATGATTTTAAAATTACTAATTCGTGATGGGTGATGGGCATTAGGAAGGGCATGTGATGTGATGAGCATTGGGTGTTATACGCAACTGATGAATTATTGAAAACTACATCAGAAACTAAAAAAAAATACTAATTCATGAATAAGCATATTAAATATTAGGAAATATAATTAGTCACTGCTTAAATAAACACAAATATAAAAAAATTATAATAGGAGCAAAAATAAGGATACTTTTTTTTCAGATAGTGTTATATAAATGTGTTTGTTTAGAAGGTAAAAGATGGTAAATATTTCTAAGGTCCGTGTACTCTTCTGGAGGGTCACAGAAATAAGGATCAAATCTAGACCTCTATTCAGGACCCAAATGAACACCTAATGGTACCCAAGCCAATCTCCGTCCTGACAACAACTCTTCTGGAACAAAAGAAATGAATCTGTCTGAAGGAAAATTGTGACATTTAGCATATTAGATAATAGTGAAATTGAAAGCTATCATGAATTAGTGCATTTAAAATTATGGAAGATATAAAAGAAAGGATGGAAGAAATATGTAAAGAAGGGCATCTGGAAAGTCCTTGAGAGTGGAGCTTTGTGGAGTCATGTCCTGGAAGCCCAAAGAGATGAGTTCAGCATTCAAGGCCATTCAGGCCCTAAGATATATCATTTCAGAAAGTCGCAGCAGAGTGGCTGAGAGGATGTGCAGGGTTGTTGACAGATTCATGGAGATAGGAGAACATAAAGGTGAGTTTGGAATCTGCCAAGAAGCAGTTTACTCGGGCTTCTTGTTGGACTCTCAGAGGGCTGTACCCCCAGAGCAGGGTGCATTGTCCATTTACCTTCCCAGGGATGAAGCCCAGGTTGGAATAAATGTGATTTCTGGTTTGTTTATGGTGTTTGGGTATAGTTTGCAACCTCGATTTTTGGCAGAAGAAAAACTACATCTACTCTAGAGGCTATTTTATTTGTGGATTCCCATCTTTCATCAAACTAAGGAAAATTTTGGCTATTATTTCTTCCAAAGACTTTCTCATCCATTTTCTCTTCTGCCTAGTAATTCCATCTACATTTATATATAATACTGAACCACTTCATATGAACTAACAGGTCGCCAGTGTTACATTTATATATATTTAAACCCTTTTCTTTTCTATTGCTTACATTGGAAAATTTCTATCTCCTTATTTGATCTGTCCTCAAGCTATTTGTTCTCTTCTGCACACTGTCTTTTGTTTTAACAAGTAATGACCCTGGCTTGACTTGGGCTGAAACGCTGGATGGCAGCTCCAGTCCCAATTTAGATTTTTTGTCTTTAGTTGGGCTGCGCTTGTCTCTTTCACACATGCACTTTCCTGTGATGAGTCAGTGATATGGGCATCCTCACCCTGTATCTTTTACCCATGGGACTTCAAAGCTCCCCCCAGCACCCACAGATTCTCCAGTATCAGTTCTCTGGGGCTTTTTTGACAGAAAGATCACTATACATTTCCTACCAGTTCTCTTGCCAACTCATAACAATGTCAACTTAGCTCAGAGCCACATGCCCTTAAAACGGAACTTATCTTGTCCTCTCTTTTCTATGTATGGACTCCCCATCCATCTCCCTGATTCTATTCATTCTCCTATACCCCCAAGTGGCTACTCATAATCAGCCCAGATTTTGTCATTGATTTATATGAAGGACTCAGTGTGGAAGGGTCTCACCCCATCACTCCCAATATTCTCATTTTAAAATAAAAAAAAAAGTCAGAAAAGCTCAACAATATATTCAGCATTCCTAAGGTCTTCCACAGCAGACCCCAAATTAGACCCCGGTACTAACCATATCACATTTTGCTTCTTTGGTCCCAATATTAACTATGTAAAACAATAGGGATTCTTTTCATGGTTTGAGAATTTCCATATCAATAACTTGGTGTAAGTTGTATGCTTCCTTTTTTAAGTGAGATTATCCTTCCTTCTCCATAAGGTAGGGATTGAGGAGAAAGGTTAACTGTCTCTTTTTTAACTGTAGTGTTTAAGCATTCAGTGGTTTAATTTTTCATTTATTATAATTTTGAAAAGAGCTTCTAAAGTTGTAATATAGTCATGAAAGTGGGAGTCTAGAGACCAGGTGAAGAAGCTAGGGCAACCATGATCGCCCATGGAGCAGCCCTGCTCCATGGTAAGGAATATATCAGTCACTGCTGACTAGGTAGTAGACCCAGAAGTCAATTCTTTATAGATCTGGGTTGAGACCCAGTTTCTCAAAGGCTTTAAATTAAGTGCTGGGTGGATGGTTTAACATTGAGAGTATTGTCCCTTCCTTGGTTTGGGCCCTGACCAGAGTTATAGATGACAAAAAGCCTTGGCATCTGCAGGAGGAAGAAGTGTTCAAAAGCCATGGGATTGGTGGTTCTCCCACACTGGTGACTCCTTTCTGGATGACCTCAATACATCCTTTACCTCCAACCCACCAGCCCCTCAGCACACAAGCTCTCCTGGTTTGGGCAACAGTCAAAGCAGAGCTACAAGAAGAACAAAGCACACAGCATCTTCCCCCCACATCACCTTCTGCCAGTTATTGTGTGAGGACAGTGAGGTAGATGCGCTGCAGGAAGCCCTGCAAACCACCATCAGTCTCTGGAAATGCAAGTTCTCAGTCCCATTGACCTCCTCCAACTTCACTGACCTCTTGGTGAAGGAAGACAGCACAGATGTCCTCAAGGACTTTGCCACTGATGCTGTGGAGGTTGAGTCCAAAACCAATGTATACATGGAATCTTATAAGAAAGAGCTTCACGTAGCTTCTGGTTTACTGCTTCCAAGCTACCGCTGACCTATGCTGGAGAAACTAGCCCAAACACTGAGGTTAAACTAGGCTGCAACTGGGTGCCCATTAGGTTCTTGGGAGATACCTGGTTTGCTACCCATGAGACATTACAGGTCTGCTAGGCCTACATCACACATGATGGCAAGCTGGAGCTGGTCCCGATAGAGAAGACCAGCATCAGTGAGGCTTGATCTATGGCACCTCCTCAGCCAGTGGCTGCTCTGGACTCCTGCCTGAGAAGTCCACTGCCAAAGCTGATGAAGGCAGCATCTGGATAACTTATTATTCTTACTCCATCTTAAACAGCATCTTCCAATGCTCTGTCATCTGGTGATGGTGTGTTGGGGAAGTGACAGTAGGAGGACCAGGGCCTGGGGGAGACAGCTCCCCCGATGATCATCTGCCAGCCCAGGAAGCCTCTGAAGGCTGGTAGACACCCTGGTCATGCCTGTGTGTTGGCATGGTGAGAGGATGGGTGTTGTGTTTGGGAAGTACTAGCTATCCCAGTGCTTTGATGCCAAAGGCTGCTACCTACTCACCAATCTGAACATGCCTCAGAGCTTACATCAGTGGAGTGGTGTTTCTGGGATTATGGGAAAGAGGTTCCAATCACCATATTTGGATGTTTACAAGCAAGACTAGTGAGTGGAGCCTTATTACAGAGTAAACCATTATTGACCATGACTACTTCTCCCCATCCCTGCACTGTGTTTAGATTGCACAACATCTTGAAAGGTTTAAAATAAGAAAATCACCTGAAGATCTGTACAGACTTGGTTTATTTGAGTGGACAAAATGGGTCACTGGGGACACATTATCTATGTGAATACCTCCATCAGAGTTAGCTACCGCCAACCAGAGTATTGATCCAACCTACAGGTAACTCTCTGAGCACCTTCCCGGAGCCAATGTGGGAGTACTTTTCTACATCAGGTGAGGCTAACTAAGGAGATGAGGCACCAGACATAGCCCGTGGGCAGTTGTCCATATTGGTGGAAGTCAAGCTACGATTTGAAAACCACAAGTGGAGGAAGCCAGTATTGCCTTATATTTAGAGTTAGTGTGGATTATATCCTCTGTACATAGAGTGGGCTTTCCTGACTTGATTTTACCTCTTGCAGTAAATGATAAAACCACTTTGCATTCCAGGATCATGCACCAGCTAATGAGGAGGCAAGTCCAGAAGCTTGTTGGGGGTAATGATAATGTCTTATTTTAGATTGTCAATTTTCATTTCTCAAGGCATTTTTAATCCTCTTTCATCTCATATACTATTGTTGCAACCCCAGAATGTAGACAGGCCACTTTAATATATGAGAGAATTCAAGCAGTTTGCCCAAAGTCATGCATTTATTGGCCCCACATATCAGTGATGGCAACAACAATTAACCTGTATTGGTCATTTTCTGCATGCCACAGGCTGTGGAATCTGCTTTACTGTCGTCCCATTCCTAGTCCTTTACTTTTTCCATTAGACCAGACTGTGCTGGGAATAAAGAGAAGTGTTTGTAGATTGATCAAAAATGCATAATCCACACATAAAAAATAATGTAACTATTATTATTATTGGTTAATAGAATAAACTATCAAAAATCCACTCAGGTGTTGGTAAAACGTTCTGAGAAGGATATTCACAATTGTTATAGGAAGAAGTTAAGTTCATATTTCTTAAGGCAGAATTTGGAACAAGTAACCAATATAAGCAGAAATTTCCTCCTGTGATAGCCCATGACTTTTCATTTCAAATACCTACCCAAAACCACCGATGGAGCAATGTGAGCTTCTGGCCAAGGTAGGAAAAAAATATCTTTTTCTTCTATATTTGTTTTCCACTTCTGAAAATGAAATCTCAGATAAACCCACAATTATTATTATTATTATTATTATTATTATTATTATTATTATTTTTTAGAAATGGGAGTGTAGGCAATCATTTTAGTGTTCGGGGGGTCTGCTAAAATGTTCACCTATAGAAATAAAATAAAGCATCCATTGTGTTTACCATTGTACCTGGCATATGTCTACACTTATTTCAGGCATGGAGACATTTGTTAGGTGACATATTTGTTGTGCAGAACTCAATTATTGCTTCCCCGAGGAATGTAGTGATTTAAGAACCTTCTCTGCCAATAGGCTTTAGGTGGATAAATTGGAGAAGACAGTGCCAAGTTTGAATAGTATGATCACTTAAGATTTTTCCCTGGTCACCATTTAAAAAACAAACTCTTTTCCTGGATGTAGATACCACGAGTATTCACTTTAATATGGGTATAGTCTTTCAGGGCTCCAGGATATCTAAGAAAGTAATCCTGATAGGAGATATATGTATACAGATACATAATATATACATATATATCTCTTTATAGCAATAAGTCAACCTTGAGAAAGCTCTTATTATCATCTTAGATAATCATCACTTTCATTTTTTTACAATGCTTTTAAAAATAATAATTACATTTTAAAGAACATTGATATTTACACATTTTTAATTATATCATTTAAAAAGCCCATCTTTCATTTCACCTGAACATATGCTCAAAATGAATTCTGGATTGTTATTTAGCATTTCCTTTAATTGGAAACTAGCAAACATTAGAAGTTTGCCAAGAGAACATTTTTTAAAAAACAGTTGAAATTTTAAAACTGTTTAAAAATGACAGTATTTTAAATGTCATTAGCACTCTAGAAAGCTTGAGTGCCATATTTAAAACAAGTGATATGATGTTAAATTTGTGGTAAGCTTTTCCCATAATATTTCAAATCAGTGTGGGTTAGGGGGTGAGGAATACATTAGAATATATTATAAGAATATATATTAATAAATATATTTTATCTGAGAATGTCAAATCAGCTTCAGAGACATTCGATTCAGAATATATATAGTGTCATCAAAATCATGAGCATCTGAAGAAGGGTAAAACCATTTGAAAATAGTGATGACACTATTTTCAGAGTTGAAGGGTAAATGGAGGTAAAACATCTGGCTTTTAGTTGCCATTATGTAAATGTCATTCCTCTTCTCCCCACTAATCCCCCAACATACACACACATAAGCACCTGCCCCTTCTGGTGTTAGCTAGCTACTCCTCTCTGAGTGCATATCAATAGGGCATATCTGTCATTAAAAAAAAAAAAAAAAACTAGAAAAATGCACTAACATTCCTTTGATAAAAGCATAAATACTAATTCTATAAGAAAGATAAAATAATTTTAAAAATATAGAAAAGGAAGAGAAAGGGTTACAGATTAAAACAATAGAGAAAGCATACAGATGCACAGAAATATGTCAAAAATCACATTAAATGCGAACCTTTCAAATACCCCAATGAAAAGACAGAGGCTAAACTGACTGGATAGAAAAGAAGATCAAACCAAACTGTCTACACTAATATAAAGACATAGATGAATTTAAATAAATAGATAAAAGAAGATAATACAGGCAAAAAATTGTCAAAGTAAAGCTTGACAAGCTTCATTAGTAACAAACAAGAAATTTTATGAGGGATGAAGATAATGGACAGAGGGGCCAGGTCAGTTCTCCAAGACAGTAACACAGTCCTAAATGTGTACGCACCTAACAACAGGGCTCTTAAACACATGTGGCAAAAATTAATAAAACTGAATAGACAAACACAGTAATTTTTTTCTTTTGAGAATGCAAACAGTCTTCTCTCACTCAGTAATTGACAGAATTAGTAGATAGAAAATCAGTAAGGAGATTTAAAGTTTTTAAGGAAATAAAAAAACCTCAGAAATTGGATTTGTGAAGATTACCATACCATAACTAGAAAAATAAAGAAATAGGCCTCGAGGCCTCTGGCTGGTTCAGTCAGTGGAGCATGTGACTCTTGATCTCAGGGTTCTGATTCCAGCCCCACTCTGCATATGGAGCCTACTTAAAATAAAATACCCTTTAAAAGAAAAAAGAGAAAGAAATAGGCTTCACAGAAAATACTGGTGACCTACTAGCAGTTTAAATTAGTTATTAATTAAGATTAGTAGCCGAAAAAAGGAATGATGTGTCTTAAATATTATGACACTGTAACTAAGAAAAATAGCAGTATGCCGTCTGCTATAGGGGAAAAAGTTTCCCTTCTTCCCTCTTAGCTTCTCTGGATGGTCTAATAAATAAATTGATGCAAGGCAAGTTAACAGGAGGGGGAAAAGCAAATTTAATGTCGTATGTACAAGGGAGGCCCAAAAGCATGGGGCCCCAGAGAGTCAGGCAGTTGGGGCACATATGCCATCCTGAGCTAAGGAGAAGGAGCTCGGGGCCCGAGGCTTCAAAAGGGAGGAAGACAATTCACAGGTAAATGGCAAGAGCAAGTCTTGGGCAAGTGCACATGCCAGACAACTCAGTCTTTCTGATATATTTTCTCTGGCGATAGCTATCTTCCTGGCACAGACCCCCAAGGTAGATTTTTAAGGGGAAGTAAAGCAAAAAGAAAAGAAGCACCTCTTCGTGAGTCTCTTAGGCCATCATGATTGTCTTCAACCCCAAATGACCCACATGCCAAGCTGGCACATTTTGAGTTCGTGTGTTCCGTTCTCCGTCACGGGGGGGTGTTATTCTGTATGTTGGCAAATTGAACACCAATAAAAAATAAATTTATTATTAAAAAAAAAAAGAAGTCATCCATAAAATGAACTATCCCTTACATCCACTGATCAGAGACAAGGTCTCGCTCTTTCTTGGAAGTCATTTCATTTATCTTTCTTATACTGTAGACCTTTCCTCCCCAAAGTCAATGATTCCAATGTGTAGAAAGTAAATGTATTTTATAGGTAGAGAAAAACTGGAAATTGTATAGAGGTGGTGGCTGTTTTTTGTTTTGTTTTGTTTTCTTCCATGGTGATAGGGAGCATATCCTCCAAAACCTCCCTACAACTAACAAAGCAGGTGGCAAGGGTTCGCTGCCAGGTTCCGGAAAGAAAGACAAAGAATGGACTTTCTGAGCAAACGCAAACAGGAAAGTGCTCTGGGGATGCCAGAGGGTGGTACAGTGCGGCCCCGAGGCTCGCTGGGGGAGCTGGAGGGCACGGGAGCCAGCAGCGGCAGCTCGTTCTTTACTGAGCAATGTGGACAAGCCTTCTGTGGAGTCTACGGAGAGCAGAGAAGAGCTCGCGCAGAGAATAATAGAAGCAGAAAATAAAGAAAATGAGAATCGTGCTTTCTTCCATGGCTGCAGTCAAATCCGAGTACAATACGAATCCTGGGGAGGAAATCCACCTCGAGATGGAAGCTCTGGCATGAAGACTGGGGGAAGGTTCCTGAAGGTGCGCTGATGGAATCTGTGCAAGAGGACGGGAAATATGGGGATTCTGAGACAAAGCAGCAGGCGAAGGACACATCCCTCTGGGCAGTAAGTAGGACACAATCCCCCGGCTTGGGAGAAGCAAGGGAGAGGAGCAGTCGCTGAGGTCAGGTACTAAGCCCACAGGTCGGGTTTAGACACGGAGTGCCGGGAGGAGTCGGATGAGCCAGCAGGATGATGAGGGGAGTCCCTGGGGTCATTGGAGGATTGTTCCCCAGTTCTTCCTTCTCCAAGACCATTCTGTGGGCCGGAACCCCAAATGTTCACTTGTGACTTGGGGTTTATAAGGGAGGCTGCGAGGAGAGCTGAGGACCACAGGCAGGTGCTGTGTGGCCAGCCCCCGGCCCCAGGGACAGAGGGTGGGGTCAGCAGGACTCAGGAGCTAGTTAAACCTCTCACCCTCAGCGCCCAGACAATCCTCCGATGACCAGGACTCTCCTCATCATTCCACGACCAGGGCAGAGATCCCAGCACATGGTGGATGCAGATTTGGGCAAAGGGGCTCTGGAGGAGGAGGAGGAGGGACAGCCACCGCCCCCAGCGCATCACTCTGGCCCAACTGAAGAGGCCCCATGTCTCCCCCACGGCCCACACCAGGGCTAGGCCGGCGTCCCCGGCCCAGGCACCTGCTCACACAGCTGCAGCCCCTCCCTGGGCCAGGCCGGCCCCCACAGACCCGGACTCCGGGCTGGCCCCTGTGGACACAGCGTCTGCTCACCTGGGGCTCAGACTGTATCCCTGACCCTCCTGTGCACCAGGACACCCCTCAGACTCAGGGCCGGGCCCATCCCAGTGCGAGGTCACCCCTGCGGACAGGCTCCAGGCTTGGCCCCAGGGACCAGCCAGGGCTGAGGGGGCTGCGGCCACAGGGCAGAAGGCAGCCGTTCTGCAGGACCACTAAGGGAGCGCTCTGACGTCAGGCGAGAGGCCGCAGCTGATGACACCGGGTCGTCTGCCGGGAGGATGCTGGGAGCAGATTCCGGGTGCCCTCACCACACTGGGAAACGGTGACGTGTGAAGGGATCGCTCAAGAGCGTGGCGTGGTAGTCAGGTCACGGCGTCCGGGTGCACCTGGCTGTCCTCTCATGGTAGACCTTACAGGTACACGACGCGTACTTACAAAAGAAGAAAATAGAAAGGATCCCCCTACAAAAAGTGGCAAGAATGATAAAACCCAAAATTAATTTCTTAAAAAGTAAAACAACAGCAACAACACAAAAAAACTGAACTCAAATCAATTTAAGAGGTTATAAAAAATTCAAAATAATAAAGTTCACATTACTTATGTTCTAAATTTTCTAAAACTCAGCCTGAAAGATTCAGTCATCTAAAAAATTCAATAGATTGCCTCAGCTCGGAGAAATGCAGAGATCGTGTACGGGATTCTCAAATTAGGCAAGGTGATCTTTCTCTTGTGGGTGTCTCTGCAAGACCAGCGTGGCAGCCTCGGCCACACGCAGCGCCCCTCACCCAGGGCTGTGGGTCCCCACCCGGTGCCCGCGCTGACGTCCGGTGCCTCTCCGGCCTCCAGGGGACGGCCAGGTCAGCCCTTTCCTTCCTCACTCAGCGTAAGTGCAGTCAGGTACACGTGCTAATAGAAACTTGGAAACGACTTTCTGTTCTAAGTTTTTCACGGAGCTAGGAATGTGTCTTTTTCATCTCTTAGTAAAATGAATTTTATTTTATTTTTTTATTATTTATATATTCATGAGAGACACAGAGAGAGAGGCAGAGACACAGGCAGAGGGAGAGGCAGGCTCCCTGCAGGACTCGATCCCAGGACCCCGGGGTCACGCCCTGAGCCAGAGGCAGACACTCAACCACGGAGCCACCCGGGCATCCCAGTAAAATGAATTTTAAAGGGTCGATATAGTCATGAACGCTCTGAGATAGATGACTAGAGGGTCTGGGGTTTTGGAAATTCAAGGTGCATTTCCTCCTAGTGATAGATGAGCAAAAGACTATATCCTGGTCTGGTTGGGCTGTTGTAAGTGAATATTATAGACTGGGGGGCTCGTGGACAGCAGGTATTTACTTCTCAGGGCTCTGGGGGCGGACACCCCAGATCACAGAGCCTCTCTCGGTGGAATTGCATGGGACACAATCTTCCCTGCGATGAGAGGTGACACGTTTCAAGTGTTGCCAACAGGGATGCTTGCTCTGGCCTGGGTGTCCAGGGGTCTTCCTGGGGAGCCCATGGTGTAGGCCTGTAGCACCTCTGTGGCCTTAGTGACCTCTGCGACCTCAGGGATGGACGCTCTGCAGCCCCAGCAGGACAGCAGGTATTGGCCGCCGATCACGTCCTCAGCATGAACTACCTCAGCAGACGGGTATGAGCTCGAGGCCTCAGCCTTGCAGAAATGCTCTACCCCACACAATATCCCTGAGGCTCAGGGCCCAGAGGCTGTGCAAGGGCTGGGGTGCAAACTGGCTGAGGAATATGCAGGGTTTGCCCAACCCAGGCCGTTGAGTCAACACTTCCTCACACAACACACATCAGAAGGTGGGAACATGGCATCTGGAGAATTCGTTCCCGCTCTTGACAATGATACAGCAAACTGGAAGCGTCGTCGTATAAGATCTGAAATGCCATGAGGCCTAATCGTGAAACTACGATGAATAGGATCAAGAAACACGCCTCCAATCAAGGAACGGGGTAGTAAGGGATTCTGAGGGTAACAAAACTGCCCCACACATGTGTAGGAGCCCAAGGAGGCAGGAGTGACCAGCAAGCAATGAAGAATAGCAGGCCCCAAGCACACGCAAGCCTTGGCCGAAGGAAACGCCCATAGCTACTACCCACCACGTCCAAGGGACGCGAATGAAGGGCCCGAGAACGTAGAGGTTATGAGCGAGGAAGAGTGGAGCATTTCTCCGTGAATATCAGCATCAGACACGCGTGTGGGATTACGAGGAGGTTAGAGAAGCTATTGCACATGGCCGGGCAGTAAGCAGTACTGAGCGGAGAGTCACGCACTCGGAAGCACGTTCAATCTCTGTCCTTACAGCAGGGGGCCACGCATAACCGGGAGACGGACACTCGTGGTTCGTAATGATCCCAGCCCTCTTGGCATTCTTAGAAGCTTGGTGTTGCTCCTCTGTCTTTAGCGAGGCGCACCTTGAAACAAAGACACACGTATCTTAATGTCAGTCTTTTGTTGAACTCTTTCTACTTTTCTTGTAATGAACCCAAGCAAATTGGATTTGATCCTAGAAACACCCCGTGTAGAGGATGGTCTTGTGTCTCCCTCGCTGTCTGTCCGTCCCTCTGTTGCTCTGGTTCCCGTCCTGGGAGCGACGCTGGCACAGTTCTCCCCGCGGTGGCATCGTGGGTAAGGTCTTGCTTTATCTGCATATTTTCCTACATTGTTTGCGTGTGTCTGTAATGCTGACGTGGGCCGCGCTCATCAAGATGCGGGATGGATGTCCACTCCTCCCCAGGTGATAGGGGTGCTGGGGACTCGCGTGTGGGACGGAGATACGTCCACGATTTCTCACCGCTGGACGCATCTGAAAAACCAGCTCTGAGTTTCCCACTGTCGCTAGCGGGTTAAATATCCCGTCAGTCCCCGCCACTGTGTGGAGTGTGACCATCGTCAGCAGGATCTGTAGCGGGCCGCAAGATGCTACTTTCGCAGGACCTTGTGCATATTAAACCTTTTTTTTATGATAAATCTGTCAAAAATAATTTCGTTTATTGTAGGCACAAATTCAATGTCTTAGGTGAGTCTCAGCGCCCGATGAAATCCTTAACGCAGGGGTGGCACACGATTCCCGCTCTCCCCGTGGGATGGAGAACATGAACAGCCACAGAACGATCTGAATGCAATTTTGTTTTTTAATCACATTATTATTGAGCATATAATGAAAAATAAAGTATTCCAAGTGGAATAGCTTTATCAGCCCAAGTGCTTGCCTCAAGGCCAGATGTAGCGCTCCCTAATCAGCAAGCTGTGTAATGAAATTTCCAGACATCTGTGTTTATAATCAGATTACCTCACCGTCACTCTTGCTTGAGAAGATATTACTTCAACGCTTCGTATACGTTTTTATTTACCGTCTTTTCATCACTCATTTTAGTCCCTTTTCTGAACACATAAAATTTCAGTGCCTCTTTTCACTGTTTATTGGAGTAAGATAATTAGTTAAAAATCTCCCAAGTATTCCGCAGCCGTGTTTAGGGGGCCAGCATCTTGCTCTCTGTTAAATCACTTTACAAGGCCTTCGTACAAAATACGAGACTTGGTTGGGCGGCGACTGAAGGGGCCTTCCCCACCACCCAGCCCTCACTTTGCTGATCCTCAGTGACACAATCCTTCAAGCCAACAGGGTGTCTCTGCTCATGGGGCTTTTATGTGCTAATTTAACATAAAATAAGGATCCCGGGATTTGCACCGGATCCCGTCTGAACATGGCCCAGGCCCCCGGGCAGGGCGAGAGGGAGGTGCGCTCCCACCACAGGGGCTGGAGGAGAACAGGAGGGTCGCCAACACAAGACATTGGGGCGTCGTGGTTCCCAGGCCCCATGTTACGACGCAATAATCTCCCTTCATTCTTGGCCCTCAGACTCACGGTTCCTCCACCCAGGAAGGGGCCGTTGCTGCGTCAAATAGTGTGAAGACTCTGTTATCCCATAAATAGGAAACGGGGCGTTTACTGCTCCTTGTTGCTTTGTTTTCATCAGTGACTCCTGGGTTTACCTCTTGTCTTTAAAAAACAAAACAAACAAACAAAAAATCATCCCAGGCTTGTTCAGCCTGCATACGACATAACTGGAGGTAGTTTCAGTTTATTACTTGATGCGTAACCGTAAAACCAGACTTTCAACGTGCATCGCGTGAGGACTGCACATGTGAATTAAGACGTGGAATACCGGCGACCTGGGGCCCTGGGGATGGTAGGAGGGAAACACCCCATTTTTGGTGACAGCACCTACATAACACACTTCGCTCCCCTGGAATTTGAGAGTGAGCTCACGACCTGTCCTACCACGCAAGGAAGGGCCCCTGGACCGAGGATCCCGAGCTCACAAAAGTGACTGTCCCGGGGGCCCGCGGTGGGCTGGCCGGGCGCACCTACTGCCCTTTGGACCCGAGGCAGGCTCTGAGGCCCACCCTGTGCCACCCTGGACCTTTGTGCCCTCATCAGGACTTACGGTTTTCCAGCTCTGGTGGCTGCAGGCCAAGGAAGCAACGGTGCAGCCTGGGCCCTGGCACCCTGTTCTACACGATCCTCCAACCCAAAGACAGGCCACGTGTGACACATTGTGCAGGACCCCTCGGGTTTCCAGGATGCCCACTCGTGCAGAATTTCTCTCATATTTTGAAATATTTTAGACACACAAAGAAGGTAAGTAGTAGTATAAAAAAAAATGGCCGTAGAGTTACTTCTCATATTTGGACAAATGTTATTACTTTACCAACCATGTTCTAGGTTTCTTTAAAGATTATTTATTCATTTATTTATTCATGAGGGACACAGAGAGAGAGAGAGGCAGAGACACAGGCAGAGGGAGATGCCCGACGTGGCACTCGATCTCCAGACCCCAGGATCACGCCCTGGGCCGAAGGCAGACGCTCAACAGCTGAGCCGCCCAGGAACCCGTATGTTCCAGATTCTTTTTAAAAATAAACACAACAGCTATGTCTGTATGTTTGTCCAATATCCGGTCTATTTTCTTCCTGTTTGACCTCCCACGAGTGTTCTAAAATCATCTCCCTACGCACACAGACATAATACGTGCACGACTGGTCTGAGAGTATTCAGTGAGTGACACATTGGTGTAGCCTTCTTGCTACGGACTGAATGTCTGTGCGCCCCCCAAATCCGTGTGTTGAAGCCCTACCCAGTAGTGAGCTGATGTTTGGAGGTGGAGCATTTGGGAAATAATCAGGTTTAGAGAAGGTCAAGGCGGGGAGCCCCTGTGTTGGGATTAGTGTCCTTCATAGAACGGGTAGGGCCCTCTGTGTACCCCGCGAGGACAGAAGGAGAAGAGGGCCGTCTGCCCTCCGGGAAGGCCCTCCCCGACTCGGAGCTGGCCGGCCCCTTGACCTTGTGCCCCAGCCTGCGCAGCCGTGAGAAGTGAATGTCTGTGGTTGAACCACCCGGTCCGAGGTGGTGTTTTCACGGCCTGAACGGTGCTTCTAGGATCTAGGACGCTTCCACCACTTGCTTTTCTTCTGCAACTTCCGTGTGGTATTTAGTCCCTGCAAGTCCTACATGTTAGGCCCAGTTATGTGAACAATGCGCCATTATTGATTTGGTCTCCTGTCGATGACATTCATTCAAATGTCTCTCCAGGCATGAGCGCATACATCTCTCCGGCGTATGTACTGGGAAGAGGGTGACGTGCCGGAGAGCGTCTTCAGGTAGAGCAGATGTTTACAAATACTAGTCGAAGCATCTGTTACAGGATCTGGCTTGATCTGAATGGGTAGATGAGTTCTCCTTGCTAATATTTAGATAGATAGATAGATAGATAGATAGATAGATAGATAGATAGATAGACAGATATTCACAATTAGCAAATCTTTTGTTTTTATTTGTGATTTCTTGGCCGTTGCACTGTGTATATACTTTCACTTCGAGTTTGCTCTTCCTGCATATTAATCGGGTTGGGATGATGTCATGTTCCGGGAGTATAATTTACTTTTTGAACGTCCTTTTCAAGTCCCTTGACATTCTTTTTCTATCACATTGTGAGTCTTGTTTGTTGGTCTTTGGGTCTGTGTGAATTCTTTAGTAGGCTGGATCCTAGGCCATTATCAGTGAAGTACATGGAAGTTATATCTTCCACAATGTGGCTCGTATTTTCACTTTGTCCCACTGTTCAGACATTTAAAAATTCAGTAGAAATAATTCTATCCTCCTTTTCTGTTTGGCTATTTCCATGCTATGTCATATTCAAGAAATCCTCTCTGGTTGAACAAGCTCCCCTACCATATTATTTTCAGAATTGTATGGGTATCATCGGCCTTTTGTTTCTCCCTATAAATTCAGGAATAGACTCAGATTTATGTTATCTCTCCATGGTTCCTGACTATAATTGAATTTAGTCTATAAATCAATTTCAGAAGCACTGCCACTTCTCTGAAATCGAGCCTTCCTCTACACCCCTGAACTCCACACCTTTTATTAACTATACGCGGACGTCTTTCAATGATGTGTCTGTAATTCTATAGGAACCATGTAGGTTTCCCATTATGTGTAATTTATAGGTATCAGACTTTCCTTCTTTTGTAAATGATATCTTTTTCTATTTACACTACCATTGAAGATTATAAATTCCGTCGATGACATGTTGACGTGTCATTTACTTTTCATTTTAATTATGTATCAAAAAAATGACTATGCAACATTTTTTTCCTGATTTTTGCCTGTTAAAACTATTAAGCATTCCACATAGGCCATCATGTATGTGTTTCAAAAAATGGCATTTTGTTCTTTCTTGTCAATCCTCACATGACTCCTGTATTCCATACGCGTCTATCTATATATTTGAATCTCGCCTGTATATAGGTATCTTATTTTACTGTTCCCTTCCCCTTCTTATTACTCACATATTTTTGTATTAAAAATCAATGTGTTAAAGCCACTTACATTTATCACTTTGCAGTTTCCTGGTTCTGAAATCCAGAAACGACTTAGTTGGATGGTTCTGGTTCCAGAACTCTCATGAAGTTGTGACCCAGACGCCAGCCCAGGTGTGGTCACCTGAACCCTTTACAGGGAGGTGTTTACTGTTTTAATGAGCAATAACAACACTTTATTGCATAGTTGAAGAACGATCTTTCTTTGGTTTTAATGATCCTAACTTTTGTTGAATTTATTGGTTTTTCTTATTTTGTTCCTCCTATTTTCTGTGTGTGTTTACCCTGTTTCTTTTCCTTAATGTTTTTAGAATGAGTAGAATTTACATCTTCTCTCTGTCTTTGGAGGATTTGGATTTGAATTTGAAATTTATAGACCATAGGCAAGAGGCTATTTTATGTTGACGCAAAGGGATTATAAAGTTTAAGTTTATGTGTCAACTTGACTGGTCTCACGGAAGCCCAGGTAGCCGGTAAAAATGTCATTTCTGGGTGTTCCTGGAAAAGTTAGCATTTGAATAGATGGATTGAGTAAAGAAGACCCATCCTCTCCACTGTGGGCATCATCCAGTCCATTGAGGGCCTGGATAGTACAGAAAGGTGGAGGGAGGACGAATTTTCACTCTCTTTGTAGCAGTGACGTGAATGTGCCCCTGTGCTTGGACCCTGGTGCTCTGGTTCTTGGGGCCTTTGGGATTACGCCACCAACCTTCCTGGTCCTTGAACTTACAGAGGGCAGATGGTAGGCCCTCTTGGCCTTTACAATCACATAAGCTAATTCCTATAATTAATCTCCTATGATCTCTCTCTATATCGGTTCTTTTCTCTGGTAAATCCTGACTAATGCACATGCCTCCCTCCTAAGTGGATCAGTTGTGATCCATGGCAGTGCCCACCTTTCCCGATGTAGCCATCTGTCTTCATTCTGCACTTAGAGTAACGAGCCAGCCACAACCTCCAGCCTGTCAGCTTTTTTGGATTTGGATTCAGTCCCAAGCTGCGTCCTAAAAGGCTTGATGGGAAACTGGCCACGTCCTCAAAGTATCTCCTTGAGGCCAGCTGTACTTGAGTTACAGTATAGCAGAAGCACCCCCAATAGCCTTCCGCTCACATATCTGTGTCTGGTGCATACTTCATATTCACTATATATTTATTGCCTACCTTAATGAACAAATTAGCAGTCCTCTGTATACATAGAGGGTGCATAGGACTATGCCCTTGTTTTCAAAAACAAGTATGTCAATGTATAGCAATATAAAATATTCCACATCCAATTTTTAAACCTCTGGTCAGATATACATTTCAGTTTGCAATCAATTTACACTTCACTACCTAGGAGGAGGAGGTAAGATGTTAAGGAACTACAGAAAAAAATTGCCTTCTTAGCGACTCACTTTTGAAATATTGCAAATTATTGATTCAAGTTGCTTCTGTTCTGGTCCTTACCAGGAAGGATTCCCAGTGAAAGGATGTCAGTAATTACGTGGGGAAATGAAGGAGTTTTGGATCATAAAGGTTGGGGAAAAGAAGCTAAACCAGAATCCTGAGGGGATGGGCTTCCAAGGAGCAGCCCTCAGGGGATGGAGACTCACCAGCTAGTGGCAGTGGCCGAAGATGAATCCCACCACAGGTCCTCGGTGCCTCTGGCCGCGCCAACCATATCGGAGTGTTGCATAGACCTGAACCACTCTCTCTCCCTACAGCTACCTCGGCTGCACCTATCCTCGTGATTCCACAAGTTCGGGAATTTCAAATCAATCAAGTATCAGCCAGCTGATAGTTTTCATACACATTAAAACTCTTGGGAACTCCTTCAAGTTGTTCTTTTTTTTTTTTTTTAAGTTGTTGTGTCTTCACAATATTGGTTATTAATAGTAAACATTTTCAATGACATGTTTTATTTCTTTGCTTGTCCTTTCAAATCACGACTGATACGAGAAAATCCAAGTTCACTTTGTGAACTGCTGGTTTTGGTGTTTTCACTTCTCACCTGTATTCATAAAATGAATATAAATGGCAGCATGTGCTGTTATCATCTGGCCCAAGTACATATTATTTAAAGAAGACTTGTGGTTGCCATTTATTTTCTTAGGAAAAAAAATGGTAGTAGAAGGAAGGGGCACATGAATACTTAGAAACCAAAGGAGTAGGGAACCAATATTGTGGTATTTCTTTTGCTTTTTGAAATAGATTCAACATAGAACATTATTTCCCCCAAATGTCAAAGATATATATTTCCACAGAGTGTTAAATGCCTTCATCTAGTTATACATTTGCCAACTGAAACACTAAAAACTAAATTTTGCTCTGGCTAGATATACATTGTTAAAATCTCCTTATGTATAAGTGAGCAATCTGGTTTACTTTTTCAATGTCATTTCTTTCCGACAACTGTCAATATAAAATGGCAAATTTAACCAGAGCTTGTTTTAAAGAAGTTTATTTCTAAGTTACACCATGGCTTACTAAGCCTTTTACACATTTGACTTGGCATTTTCGGATGACTGCATTTATGAAAATCTCATTTTTTTGTTATATTCGTCATAAACAGATGAGACACAAATGATTTAGCAATTCAAGCAGAATCTGTTACGCAGCAAGACGTTAGGCAAAGGACAAGCCTCCAGTGATCGATGATTTTCCTTCTTTATTTTATTGCAACTCATTTGTGCATCGTTCATTCTAAAGCTGAGAGTGCCAAAGTGTCTTTGCATGTGGTGCATCGGGCACATGAAGAATGGGAGGAAACAGTCATGAGATGCAGCACCATTTTTTCTACAAAGTTACGCTACTCTTCTAACTCAGCTGACAGTATTCTCTAATTCAGAAGTATTTGGCAGCTTTTGTAACAACCAGATGAGATAACTGGCATTAGTTTATCAGTTTTACCTAAACACATGCTTACTGAATTCTTGAGTTTATTTGAAAGCTGTATTACTTCTAAGTCAAAATATTTCTCTACAGAAATCTTCTGCATCTGCATTATAGTCACATTAGCTTCTGGAAGGAAGAGATGAAGGGGTTATAAAAATGAAAAAACCAGGATGCTTGGGTGGCTCAGTGGTTGAGCGTCAGCCTTTGGCTCAGGGCATGATCCCGGGGTCCTGGGATCAAGTCTCATATTGGGCTCCCTGCACGGAGCCTGCTTCTCCCTCTGCCTGTGTCTCCGCCCATCTCTCTGTCTCTCATAAATAAACAAAGTCTTCTAGAAAAATGGAAAAACTGGATCTTTCTGGATAAATGAGGCCCACTGAATTTAAACAGAATTTCTGTCTCTATATATTTCTGTCTCTGGTTTTAATCACTGCCTAATCCCTGGCTTCTTTAAGCACCATTTAGTATTCCAGTTAATTTAATATTCTTATTGACATGGTAATTCCTCTATTGGGAATATAAGTTCAAGCCAATTGAAAGAAGCCCAGCATTGAATGTGCTGAATAACTTTCTAGGCCCTCACACTGAGAGGTTACCCATATCTATAAATACTCCATGGGGTACCAGGAAAGACCTATACAGACACGGTCAATCTTGATCCAGATAAATGGTGTTCTTCGAGGGTCAGGGCACAGTGCTGCGGAGGACAGAGCAAGGGCTGGGGACCTGCGTAATTCTGAAGCTGACTTTGTGGAAGAAGTTCCTTGTCACAAATAAAAGGCAAAGGTGGTGTACAAGGTAGTAGAGTGAGCCAGTAACTGTAATTTCTGAGGCGCTCCTTGGATTCCTGGTGTCTGTGGGATGGAAGCTGTGAGAAGGGGCCCGAAGTCATCAGAGAATAAGGAGCTTTACGAAGTCAGGCGGCATTTAACTGGCTAGTAGTGGTGCTAGTGTCATTAATGACTGCTCACAAATTTTTATGTTTTAATGACAAAAGCGATTCCTGTAGCATCACAAAATTTACATCATCATCGTCTCGGTTGAGAATATAAATAAAAACTTGGCTAACAAAGTGCAGTGATGTCTCTCCACGTGATGGCTGGCGCCTCTGTTCTGGGACGTGTTATTTCAGATGTCACGGAGAGTCAGAATTCTGAACCTCTGGGATACCCACTCGTGGTCACTTGTACAACGACAATTAGGATAACAGTGTGGTTTTCAGAATAATAAAAAGAAGCCTCTCGTGGTAGGAACGTAGCCACAGGGAGGAGACCGTAATGCTTTACTGCCTTCAGGCATTTTTAATTATTATCTGCTAATACCAGTGAACCTGCTGGAGCTCAAGCCATCTGAGTTGAAGGTGCCTTGATATCTCAGGCCTGACAATTAGTCCCCACAAATAAAATACACATGGGAGGTTGTGGGGAGGAGGGTGGACAGAAGGGCAGCAGCCATGGCACAGGTGGATCTTCCTTACCTCCAGGCGGGAGCCCTGGCGTGCTCCAAACGTACTTCGCACAGGGGTGCGTGCAAGGCGCGTGTCCTGCTCGCGAGCAGGTGCTCGGCGGGTGATGCAGATCACCTTGCATGTGGTTTCGTCGGTTGCTGGTCCCGATTCCGACAGCGGCGGTACCATGTGCGGTGCATGCATGTGCCATCCCCGAGGCTGAGAACCCTGCGGGGCTGTGCATCACCCCTGTGGGGCTGTGCATCACCACCATCACCACCCACCACCGCAGAACCACGGACACAAGGGCCCAACAGCTCCCACACAACAGAACTGAGGTGCCCAGGGGCCAAACCCCATTAATTTCACTTGGAAGCCCGAAATGCTACTATCTACGCTCCTCTGCCTCGTGTTAAATATCAGCAAGTACAAAGCAGAGCCTTCAAATGCGACCTGAGAATCACAAATGACGGCCTGCGACAAGACCAACTTGCTACCAACTGTCCGCTAGACACAGACTTAGGAAGTCGTTTTATTTCTAATTAAAATAACTTCACTTCCTTACATTACAAACGAAATGCAAGCCATCTCTTTTGCATCCGCCTCTTTGTATTTGTCGTCCGTTCCTTCGCTTTGATTTGGAGGTCAACAAAATATCTCAATTACAATTTGAGAAAATTTATTATTTTATGGTAATATATTCGGCTGGGGGAAATAAATTTCTGCATATGCAAAATGCAAGCTGGTTTTTCTCATAAAGATGTAAGAATGATAACATCCGTGGTGTAGACAATTTCTCCAAGTAACATTATTAGGTGAGCCACGATTGGAGTTGTCAGCGTTTCTCCGCTGTTGAAGCGCGCCGTGATTAACTACGTAACTGTCCCTCACATCACCTAAATTACTGCTAAATGTTCTCCCTACACTATCACGCTGGAAAACATTGCGACCGGGATCCGTTATGAACGGAAATGTTATTACTCAGACTAATGCTACGTGCAAAGCAACGTAGGAAATCGCTGTTACACCAAATAAAGCCTCTGGAGCTACCAGGCATTCCGAACAGCCTGGGGATTTCTATTAACCTCTCACGATTTCCAAATAAACGAAAACCAGAGACAATGATTAGTTTCCGAGTCCCGCCTCCTTGGGTGCGATAAATCGCTGGCCGTCGCCCACCAGAAGTTGTTACACAGAGAAATGGGATTTTGCTGTGTGTCTGCGAAATGATTTTAGAGGCAGGCCGTGTGTTCTACTTTTACCAGACCTCCAAGACTTGGATGTTGGTCGGCTCGGCACGTGGTGTCCTGGTGTGCGTTGGATCCCTCCGAATGCACAGACGTGTCCTGCAGCGAGTCCGTCCTTGCCTTGCACGCGCGGCTGCCCCGGAGCCCTCCGAGGACAAGCTGCTCTAAGTAGCGAGGCAACGCTGCCAAGGGCGTCTGCCCAGGTGCGGCGGCCTGCAGACGCCGTTTGTCTCTCCCCATAGGGTGCGCCAGGACAATGAGGGAGAAAAGGGCAGAGAACGCATCTAGAGATGATAGAGCACTCTTCTATTGGCTGTCACTTGCGACCTAAGTGGGATACGTACTGAATCGTGTCATAGAGACAAATGTCACATCCCTACGGTGTTCTTCTCATCCACACGCTGGGAAGTAGAGGTCCTTGCCCTTGGAAGTTCTCAAGAGCAAGCCCAAAGCATCACGTGGGAATGAAAGGAAATGAGGAAAATAAAGAGCTTGACGGGTGTGCCCGAGTCTTTACTATTAGGTTAGTAATCCGCTGTCACCAAAACGCCTTAAATGTGAAATATTTACATACTTTTGCCTATGACGCCTGCTCGGAAAGTAATCATAGATTCTCAGGGAGTCGCGCAGGACCGTTCGGGGCTGTCGTGTGCACCCCGCCCAGCCTCTGCCCACACGAGCTTGGCGCATGACAGCGGGACGAGATGGACGGCAGGAAAGGAGCCCGCGTGATTGCACCAGTTACACGTGCGTGTGTGCGTGTGCGTGTGCGTGTGCGTCCTACAGAAAGTGTCGGGAGAGGCTCTTTACCTTGTTCTCAGTCATAGAGGGGAAGGAGTCAGGCTCTCACTATGAAGCACGGTGTCAGCCCTAGACGCTTGTCATCGTCTTGACCGAGGAAGGAAGACCCTCTCCATCCTCACTGTCCGGAGAGTTTGTATTGAAAGTGTTGAAGTCCGTCAAACGCACGTTCTACTTTGAATGATGAGATCATAGGACTTTCTGGATGTTTGATAGGATGAATTATAGGGATTGATTTTCAAATGTTGGAGCAGTCTGCATGCCTGGATCCCCCACCCCCACCCCTGGATGTCAGTCTGGGAAGATTTGGTTTGTTGGGGATTATTCCGTCCAGCTTCATGACAGCCATTGGTCAGTAGGGTTCTTTGGTCCTGTTTTGTTTTGGATGGTCTCTACTTTTTAGCCTCAGGGTGATCCCGGGCTCCTATAAGGTGATAATGGGGATTAAACATCCATCTAACCATTTCTAGGAGACACTGTGTAAAATTATGGTTAGTTTTTCTTGTTGGAATATTCGGTAGCATTGTCCCGTGAGGTCATCCGAGCGTGGACACTTGCATCAGGATTTCTGATCTTGGTCCATTGCCCATCGCCCACCACTCCAGTGGAGCTTTGAATAGAAATGTAGTGAAATATTGGAATTCATTAAAAAAAAAAAAAACAGCCCCAAGAATATTTTTTAGAAAGACGAAAGGGTAGAGTTGAGTTCCATCCCGCGTAGTCAACCTTGGCTACAGTCGTGTGAAGCTCAGGGAAAGAGAAACCATCGCATTGTTGGGCTCCAGCCACAAGGTGGGTCACAAAGTTGGCAACAGATGTGGAGCGAGGAATAGGATCTGGGATCTCCAAGTTCCCAAGAGGGAATCCGGCAGCAGGCAAAGCATGAAGCATAACATCAGAGCTCGTACAAAGTGGCACTTATGACAGGTGTTTTACATGAGATAATTACACAGATAGTGTCTCTCTATTAGACGTGCACCCGCACCTCCATACATAGCAGGGACCCCGTACCCCCTAACGGCCTGTCTCCCCACCCCTCTGACTCTGATGGGATCAGGCTGAGCTTTGGGGAGTTTGGACGATGCACAGAGAAGCATCGGCGACAGCAGGGGTCACAGAGGTGGCTCGGTCAGAGCTCTCCTGGAGCAACCTCTCGTATCCTGTGCTTTATTTGTAGTCGGGCGGGATTGGGCGAGCGCACGGGCGGTCCCCCAAGGGCACTTCCGCCCGAACGTGTGAGTTAGACCTGCTACGTTTCCATTAGTAGTGGCTGTTGTAAAAAAGGAGACGGGAGATTAGGACGCTGGTTCCCAAACCTTGGAGGAGCCCTGGAGGAGACGTTGCCCATCCTTCTCTTTCTTCGCACTCACATGCCTTCCACAACCGCTGTCCTTCCTACTGCAAAACTATTTATTTTTTTTCTGCTTACTGTCTTGACAGAATTTCCGAGAACATAAGGACTTAAGGACTCTGGTCCCCTCATGTCTGGCTTACATCTCCCCGTGCCTGAGCCGGCCCCAGGCAGCCCGTGGGGCATGCAGACAACGAGCCCTGCACTCTGTGGTGCCTCCTCGGGGTCTGGGCCACCTAGGAAGAGGAATCTGGAGCAAAGTAGAGGAAATGGGGGGAACAATGGTGTACATCATCTTAACATGAATTTTTTGCAGGTACAATGAGCATCTGAGCACATGGGGGGTCTCTGTGATCTAGCCTATGCCACAGAATGGGATTTTCCCCAAATTTCTTTGTGGTGAAATATTTACACACGAACCTGAGAGGTTTTGGAGAATCAGAAGCATTTTAACGCTATTCAGCCCCAAAACATCATCCATGTTACGAAGCCTACAGACGTACAGGTCAACAGACATAAATATAATAATACTATTTTCTGGGCAAGTGATAAATCCTGAATTTCAGGGGATAAAGCGTTGTAGCACATAAAACTTTTTATCTCGGTGTTAATTATTGTTTCCTATTGAGATGTCTACATCATGTTTATTTATAGATTTTAAAACGCATCATCTGACTTGCTAAGTCTCTCGTATTTATATTTTTCCATAGTGTAGATGGCGTATTTTTTAAATTTTTTATTTATTTATTTACTTATTTTTATTTATTTATTTTTAATTAATTTATTTATTTATTTTGTAGATGGTGCATTCTAATTTTTATTTCGAGTCTATTTATTTTTATTTTGAGTCTGACCTTAGAGATGGTGCCTCCCATCGAGGGACAAGACACCAGAATTGTGGCAGTTTCAGGGAAGGACAACCTGTAAGGACATTAAACTTGGCTCCACTGTCAAAGAGGAATCCAAGGGCAGTTTCTACGGGCTGATGCCTTGGGGGCCCCGTCTACGTGGGCGTCCGTGGGGCCTCCTGGTCCACGTCACCCACCACAGAGCCCACCGCCGCGCTCGCCACCCCACAGGGAAAACCTAGTAATATCCGTCCAGTATTTCATCATGTCTGTCCTCAGCATAATGACTTCCTGCTTTGTTGCGTATTCTCTGCAAAGGTAGCAGAAGCCTAGTCAGCAACCAGACCTAATAAAGCGGCATTTGTATCTGCTGGATGAGCATTCGCTGCATCAATTTCTCTTCTATTATAACACCTGTTGTGTGCAAAGGGGGGGGGGCTGGTGAAATAATATCTGCCGTGGGAAGGACGAGGAGGCCATCCGACCACGACACTTCTCAGGAACGCTGCCAGGTGGAGCGTGGGCAGCAATGCAGGGGGGGGTGTGCGTGCCGGCTCCCTGGGCAGGCCTCTGGGGCGGGAGGGGCGGGCGTGTTTCTGGGGCCCCAGCCCTCCGCGGAACCCTGGCTTGATGTCATCGCTGGACGTGTGCTGCCCGAGGGTCACCAGCTGGGCTCTGGGGGCCTGCGTGCTGTCGCGAAGACGGAAGAGAACCCAGGGAGGTTTGTTGGTTGCTCTTTGAACCTTGTGCGCTTTTCTCTTGTTAAAGACACGGGGTTTGGGGGCTCCTGGGTGTCTTCGGTGGTTGGGCTGCTAACTTGGCTCAGGTCACCAGCTCAGGGTCCTGGATTCAAGCCCCGTGACGGGGCTGTCTGCTGAGATTCTCTCTCCCTCCCTCTGCTTGTGTGCTCTCTCTAAATAAATGAATGAATGAATGAATAAATAAATAAATAAATAAATAAATAAATAAATAAATAAATAATCTTTGATCAAATGATGCAGGGTTTTTTTGTTTTGTTTTGTTTTTTTTGATGCAGGGTTTTAATAATGTTTTTCACACCATGCTTAATGTCAGAAAATGTTGACCTCAAAGGATGAGATATATTTTAGGAGTTAAATGTGAATCCAGCATGAGATGTACCAGAGACGGGTCCTCTGTGTAAGAAACCGAGTATAACACCCTGCGTCCACCCAGAGCTGCAGTGGTAATGACACACGTGCTGTTTAACGGGATCAGTCATCATTAAATATCGTACACTGGAAGCAACTCTTCTGGGGCATTTCTTTTTCTTTTTTTTTTCCCATGTATTTTCTTTTTTTTAATAAATTTATTTTTTATTGGTGTTCAATTTGCCAACATATAACACCCAGTGCTCATCCCATCATGTGCCCCCCTCAGTGCCCCCCACCCAGTCACCCCCACCCCCCGCCCTCCTCCCCTTCCACCACCCCTAGTTCGTTTCCCAGAGTTAGGAGTCTCTCATGGTCTGTCTCCCTCCTGATATTTCCCACTTATTTTTTCTCCTTTCCCCTTTATTCTTCTGGGGCATTTCTAAGGCAATATATTCTTATTTCTTTTTTTTTTATATTCTTTTTTCAATCGTATGTCACTAATTTCTATGTCTTCCCATTCATGGGGATAAGCTCAGAAAAATTCATGACATGTCTTTAAAACAATTCCTTTTTTTAAAAAAAGATTTTATTTATTTATCCATAGAGACACACAGAGAGAGCAGAGACACAGGCAGAGGGAGCAGCAGGCTCCATGCAGGGAGCCCGAGGTGGGACTCAGTCCCGGGTCTCCAGGATCATGCCCTGGGCTGCAGGTGGTGCTAAACCGCTGAGCCACCAGGGCTGCCCTAAAACAATTCCTATATGCTTTGAATATGGGCTTGCCTTTTGCTGAATGTGGATTTTTTTTTAATAACTCAAGTTAGCTGCAAAGCATGTTTCACATCTTCTGATTTTGGGTGGAAGCCCTAAGAGCCTGGACTCCCATCCTGGCCCCCGTCCCTCTCTTCGGGAGCCCTTGCTCTGCCCCTACTCTTAACAACACCGTTGGCCCAGACACAAAATGATCCTCGTAGGATGGGAGACTGAGTAGCCATAGACTTGGCCCTCGTGTTGGCCACAACTCAACCCGAAAGTCCCAAAGAACATGAGTCTGTGATAACAGGGGCAAAATGAACCGGGGCTTTCGAATTCCGACATTGGCGACATGCAGGATTCGTAGGAAGGACAATGGGATGACCTGCTCTGAGGGGGTCTGGTGTCTGTTGGAAACAGGCCAGGAAGCTTCCAGGTCCTTCATTCTTGCAAAACGCCATGAATTTTCTCAGGGAGCCAAACTTCATGTGCTAGCATTTTCCTATTTCCCGGCATCACTGAGGTTGTCTGATTTCTTGCAAAACGAAAAAAAATGCAAAAAATGTGAATGAATCGAGCTACTGTGAGACACTATCGTGCGGTCAGACTGCAAGTGGGCAGGACCCCGTGCCACCTTTGCCATGATGGCTCAGAAACGTAGCTCTGCACTGTGCGTCTCCACCGAGCTCCTACTGCTCTTTCTCCACTCACGCTTTTCAAATAAAACTTACACACAAGCGGGTTCTTGATTCATTTGTCCAAGTGTGCGGCTGCAGTCCCCCGGAGAGAGGCCGAAGTGGGCGTCCGTGGAAGCTTCTCCACCCACCCCCGCGGGCCAACGGCCGATGGGGGCAGCAGAACACGGGGGTGTGGGCCCGAGGACCCTCACTCACTGCCAGTCCCGCAGCTGCAGGGCTCGAACCGTCCGCTGACCTCGGTGCCCTGGTTCTTGGCCCAAGCGTCGTCCGGTCCACCGACAGCATGACACATCTTTTCCGAAGCAGCCTCTTTGGGACCCACCGCCAGACTCTCCGAGGCAGCCGGTGTGCCCGCCCCGTCCGTCACCCAGGGGTGCCTGTCTGCAGAGCACTCCCCACAGAGCACCCAGGCCTCCGCACACAGAAGAGGGCACGGCTGCCCCCTACTGCCCCCCGGCCTGGAGGGAGGCCCAGGCCCACCCCAGCTCAAGCAAGCTTTCCAACAGTCCTACTATGCATGCGGGTGACACGGCTGCCCCCTGCTGCCCTCCAGCCTGGAGGGACGCCCAGGCCCACCCCGGCTCGAGCAAGCTTTCCGACGGGCCTACTGCGCACACGGGCCGCTGAGCCAGGCCCAACTGAAGCCCCGCGCCCCGGGCCCCTGTGCCCTGGGGTCTGGGCTCCTCAGCCCTCAGTGCTCTGGCTCCCCTGCTCCCTGCTGCTCTCGGGGCCGCCACTCCTCCCGCCTTCCCCTTCTGCTCCCTCTTCCCTCCTCCGGGGCCTCTGTCCAAATCCCTCTTTATCCTGGATGTGGTCGCCGCCAGGCCAGCCAACAACATTCATCCTGTTTTGCTCTTTGCTCTGTTTGAGGTCAAATTCCCTTTCGCACGTGCATTTACTGTGTGGGTCGCTGCTCCAGGGGAGGTTCCATCGGGACTGGAAACGTCCTTTTCGTGTCTTGTTCTACCCCTGGCAGTGGGACCGCAGGGCAGCGCCCGTGCCTGACCCGCACGGAGCACGTGTTCCGAGGGCGGTGCTGGGAGGAATGACCCAGGAGGAGGCCCGGGCTGCCCCAGCTGCTCAAAGCACCAACAATTACAAGAAAAACCCATCATGAGCAACTGGCAGGGGCCTGGGGTCCGCATGTGGGCATCCACGGCAACTCACTGAATCTTAGAATTTTGGAAATGGCCGGAAATGTTCTTCTGAGTTAGACTTCAACTCCATCCTTGGTGGGCGGCCTCCGGCCTCATGGACACCTCCCTCCTCAGCACCACTCTGACGTCTTCTCCAAACTCTCGGGAAGCGAGACTGTGAAACGGTCGTTGCCGTTCGGCGGACGCCCCGGCCCCAAGTGCGCAGGGCGAGCGGGTGTGATGCCGCGGGGTGCAGGGCGTGCTTCGGGCACTGGCGTCCTGCTGCAGGTGCCGCCTTGCCCTTGCCCTCCAGTCCTCAGGGTGTCACGGGGGTGTTGCCTTCTTCGCCCCCTCGGCCCCCTGGCTCTCCGGCAAACCCTGTGGATATCCGTGTGCAACAAGCCTGATAGGGCCTGCAGATGCATCTCACGCGTACGAGGGGTTCAGACTTCTCGTCATAAAATAAATACGTCGCAGGGATGAAAAGGACAGCATAGGGATCCCTGGGTGTCGCAGCGGTTTGGCGCTTTGGCCCAGGGTGCGATCCTGGAGACCCGGGATCGAATCCCACATCGGGCTCCCGGTGCATGGAGCCTGCTTCTCCCTCTGCCTGTGTCTCTGCCTCTCTCTCTCTCTCTGTGACTATCATAAATAAATAAAAATTAAAAAAAATTAAAAAAAAAAAGAAAAGGACAGCATAGGGAGCGTGGTCAACAGGGCTGTGATGACGCTGTGCGCGGACGACGCGGCGAGCGAGCGGTAATAGATGAGATCGGTGGATCTCTGCGTTTACGCCCAAAAGGAGCATAACGCTGTGTGCCAGCGATACGTCGATTTCATAAAAGAGCTCCGGTACGTGCACTCTGCAGACTCGCGCGTTGCTGGTGCTTATATCCGCGTCTCCAGTATCCGATGTGATTCAAATGTGGCCGAGTCCTTCCTGCAGGTTTTATGCAACCGGTTTTTATTTGACTCGACGATCCTTTCATAAACCCTTGTTTCAGGCTATGATTCTAATGGGGTCAAACCTCAAAGTGCAGAATGATATGATGAATTACACTAGGTTTCCGTTAAAAGTCTTTACTCATTCCAGCCGACTGGCTGCGCACCTGATCTCAATAATTGTACAGCGGAGGCGCTTGCAGGTGGTCAGGTCCTATGTATTTAAGTGGATTTACTTGTTTTAGCTAATTAGGAAAAACCGTCTGGGGAGGGAGAGAAATCTCATACGGACTGGCCCTTGAATCCAGCAGGGAATATCTCAGATTAGAGGACGAACACAGGCAACACTTAGACTTTTTCACTGGGGGGGATCCGGCCCTGCTGCCTGCGATCACGTGGCCCGGTAGAGGCAGAAATAAGAGCCGCACGCTCTGTGCCTGTTTTGCAGCCTGAGGTTTGGGCTAACACCACCGGCACGGCCCCCAGACCGCCTAGCACGAAGGTCGGAGGGAAGGCAGACGGGGGCCCTGGGGCGTGCTCACCCCACCTGCGTGTCCTTCTCAATCTGGAAGACAGAAGGGAGACACAGTAAGCGGCCTCGGACTTTGCAGCACGTACAACCTCACCGACTGCTGAATCCACACGATGCTCCGTGTTCAGGCCGTAGGAGGAAGGCTCGCAGCCACGCCATCCCTGAGCCCACTCCGAAGTGCCTTCCTCGGTGGGAATCCCTCTTAGAACCATGACTTCAGCTCCGTTTTTAAAGAAATCACCGTGAGTGAGCCTCCCCTGAGTAGCAAACCCTTTTGTAGACTCGAAAATGGTCAGGAAATTGCTTCTCCTTCTACCTTTTGTCAGAGTGACCATCACAGGTTCCTTTCTCAGACGGTAGCTCGGGGCCCCTGACCCTGGCATCCTCAGGGGCCTCCAGTGATCCCTTACTAAGTATACGAGGAGAGCACCCGGCCTGTGGGTGTACGTGTATATACACACACATACGTACACACATACATAGATACACGCACTCGGCCTTTCCTGTAGAAAAACGAAACTTTCCAGACATGCGTTTACCTTCATCCTCACCTTTGCTGCGTAGGGAGGGATGTCACATTGCGCAAAGCTCGCTGGTACCTGTCCAAACTCCTAAGTTAATAAAGTGTCCGGAAGAAAAACAAGAACACGCGTCTTTAGAAAAGGGATTATAGTCGATTATGACCGAGTTATTCCCCGAAGGAAAAGTGGCCTCCAGGGCAGCCAGTGCAGAGGGTCGCACGCCACCACACCCTGAGCAGCGAGCGCCCGGCCGGTTGCTGCCTGGACGCACGAGTAGACCTGCTGTCAGCCTACGTAGATTGACCTGCACCCCGAGTGAAATCGTAGGAATGCCTCGTCCAGCCCACGCGTATAAAATACAATTTCCTGTAGTAGAACCTCGGAGGAAGCCCCGAATGAAATAAAGAAACTGCTGGACCATATTGACGGGTGCACTGATTGACTTAGAACGTGTTGCTATGTCGGCTGGACATTAAAGCCCATAAAGGGGCTCGAGTACAGTGAAGGCCAAGCCGAGGGTCCCCTAAGCTGCCCCCGGAGCGGGTCCTGGCACCTGAAATGTGCAGGGACAGCAGCTGTCCTTCACTGTGGACGGGACCGCAGAACAGTCCAGCCACTTCGGAAGGCAGCTCGGCGGTTTTTCACAGTCCGACCCGACGGCCCAGCAGTCCGAGGAATTCACCCAAATGAACTGAAACCTCTGGGCACACAGAACCTACACACGCATGTTCATGGCAGCTTCGTTCATAATCGCTGGAACCTGGGAGCAATCAGATGCGCTTCGGTAGGTGCTGGACCCACCAGCTGGTCCATCCACACGGTGGGATGCTCTTCAGGTCATGAGACACCGGGAGGAGCCTCGAGTGCCCGTTACCGAGTGAAATAAGCCAATCTGAACAGGCGGCAAACAGTATGATTCCAACTCTACGACATTCCGGAAAGGACAAAATAATGGAAACGGGAAAAAGATCAGTAGCTGCCTGGGGTTTGAAAGGAAGGGGAAGATGACTTCGTAGAGCACCGAGGGCTTTTAGGGCAGTGCAGACGCTCCGTGTGATGCTGCACTGGTGCATACAGGACACTGTACATCTGTCCAAACCCACAAAATGACCCCGATGTGGACTGTGGGCTCCGGGGGATGACGACGGGTCCAGGTGGGTTCATCAGTGGTGACCGATGTCTCATCTAGTGGGTGGGGCACGTTCATAGGCCCGGACGCTGTGACGGGGTATATTACCTCCCTCCCAATTTTGCCGTGAACTTCTCTAAGAAAATAAAATCCCTTTTTTAAAAATAAGATTGAGTTGATCTAAGATCAAAAATTAAAATAGCAGAAGGCGATAAAGACCCTGGCGGTCTGTGCATGTGTGAAATGCATCAATTTTTTTTAATAATAAATTTATTTGCACCAGTTTTTTTTGAAAGACAGGTTCTGCAGCTTTAGTAGGAAAGTCCAGATCAATCAACAAGGGGTGCATAGAAACTGGTTACTCGTCTGGAAAACATCGAATTTCCTTCCTGATTTGCACCACACACACACACACACATACACACATACACACGCACTCTTCACACTCAATACTTAGATGTGGGAAAGAATCACAGTCTTTAGAATATTTTCTAAAAAATTCGCAATTTTAAGATATATGAATAAAAATAATTTAAAAAAAAAACAGAAAGCCACAATATCAAAATATCCAAGCCACAAATAGGGAGAAGACCATTGAACATACGCAGCCTATAGTGATGAAAGTCCTCAATATAGAAAAACTCCTTATTGTCCAGTAAGGGCATGAATAATCCCTAAGAGTCGGGAGGGAAAGACATTTGAACAGATGCATTATGAAGGATTGACTATATTTGATCCATAAGCATGTGAAAATGTGTTCCGCCTAAAAACAGAGATGCACGTGGAACCCAAAATGTGAGGCCACTTCATGCTTAAGCTATAAGTTGGTCAAATCTAGCATTGAGCAAAAAGAATGTGTATCTCGCGCCTGTAAGAGGCTGGTGGGACATGCTCTGACATCCCTTGGCCCCTTGGAACACGCCCATCGTCCGTGGTGCAGACATCCTGCAGCAAGCGCGTTCCCTGCAGAAACTCTTGCACACAGGTGCTGGAGGATGTGCCTGAGAATGTGTATAGGATCGCTGCTCCTCGAATCATTCACCCAAATCTTTCAACAAAGAATAAACTCGAGTCGAGCCAGAGAGTGGAATGCTGTACAGACATGGATGCATCTCATCCACCAACTGAAACAACCGAATCACAGACAAAAACAGACGGGGGGAGTCCATTTATATGACATTCAAAAATAACCATCCCAAACAGACGAATAGGAGAAATAACTCTAAATGGATACAGCAAAGTGATTAACACAAAATCTGCAATAATGGATGTTCCTGGGCAAGGGCAGGAGAAAAGGAATCGTAACTGAGGAAGCCCCCCCTGGAAGTCTGTAACGTACCAGCGATGCTGGTCATGTGACAATTCATATTCCACATCATCTTGCAGGTGTTGTTGATGAATTTTTATCTTGTAGGACTATTTAACGTAAAATAAAGGAAATAGACATTTTATTATTTTGTTGTGCATCGAATTTTGCAGTTTGTGAAAGGGATCATACTGAGTACAGTCATGCTTCCTGTACGTAATACTGGTTTTTTAAGCGATTTTGTAACGTAAGGCTATAAAAAAGCACCGAGCCCAGTGTGTCCCCCTAATGAGCAGGATATGGCTCAAAATAAAGGTCCACAGAACGTAACTCTTCCCTTTCCGTGTGTCACTGTGCCAAACTATTTATTTCTTTTAAATGTGTTCTTGGTGATGATTGCATATCAACATTTTTTTTCTTTTGCTTGAGTTCTAACTTCTCAGATGTCGTGAGATACGGAAGGAGGCCTGTTGAGTGACTACAGCCCTAATGGGAGGACAGTCGGTGGTGAAATCCTGGCTAAAACCCCTTTGGACAAAACCCTAAACTTGGCTAACTGTAAAGTAGGCCATGGTTAAAATTAGGATGGTGGCATGTACCTTGCATAGCTGGAAGAGGCCTAGGACTACCGTACTGGTGCATTTCCTGACGCACACAAGAGCCAGAGAGGGCGAGCGGCAGAGAAAGCAAGGCGACCTCTGAGCCCCCAGGCAGATCCTGGCTCCCGCATCCCCTGAAGGAGCCTAGAACCAGTAGAAGAGGTGTAGCAAGGACACCGGACTCGAGAGCTTGCCGGAGTTTCTGATGTTACTCTTACGTATACTCAGGTTCCCCACGTTCCACTGAGGAGAGAGATTCATGCAACATTCCCAAAGCGTGTTCCTCAGAGGGCACTTGTGCCCCGTGGGACATCACGTGAGGGGTCACAAACACTGGTCCCACCGTGCCCACCTTGCACAGTCTCTGAGCACGTCAGTACCTACAATTTCTGAGGACCTGGAAGAGACATGATCTCTCATCCTGAGTCCCTAAGTTAGTGCCTTGAGCTCCTGGGGGTGTAAGATAGAGACTGAAAAGGAAAGTCATTCAACAAAACCGGTGTTTTCCAACTGTAATTGAAGTGCTGTCTCTGGAAATCCAATGGGTAAGTAAAACAAGAAGACATGACGCTACTCTGGACGGATTAGGAGCCTGGGCACCATCCCTTGTCCCCACGCGGTGGGGCCATGCCCTGGGGACGTGCAGGACGTAGCTCAGTCACCACGTGCCCACGTGCACAGCTCAGTGCCCTCACTGTGAGCCTGGGGCCCTCACCATCGTCACATCTTCCTACCCACCTACGTATCTGTGTCTCTGCGCATCTGTCTACCATCCACCTGCCATCTGTTAGCCCGTTATAACTTGTCATTGTTTTTGTTTTCATATATTATTCCACTTCTGAGTGACTCCAAGGAACACAGCTGTGCTCCAGCCCCCAGGAGTCAGACCTGAACTCTGAACTCTGTGGATGTGCAAGGGAATGGTAGGTACAGACCGTGCAGGTGACGACACAGAAACACGTTACCTGGCTGGCTTTGCAAGGTGGTCAGTCACATTCCTTGTCGTCAGGCTTCCTTTGACAGTCTGTCGTGAAGCCCTGTTTTATTTGGGCCGTTTCAACCCGTGTCCAACTGCCAGTCCTTGGTCCGGCTAGACCTGTTCCCTCTCACCCCCAGGGTGTGAGAACCTTCCATGATGGGACACACACACACTTGGGACCCCTGACATTGTCACAGAATCCACAGTAGGGGCTGAGACACAGTAGTCTGTCTCTTTTGGGAGTTGTTATTCTTGTTTACATGTGTTTATAAATATATGATAGAGTATATTACATATTTTATGCTGTGACACAAGAAAATGAGCCAAAGCAGTCATCAAAAATCTCCCAATACACAAAAGTCCAGGGCCAGATGGCTTCCCAGGGGAATTCTATCAAACGTTTAAAGAAGAATCCATACCTATACTACTAAAGCTGTTTGGAAAGATAGAAAGAGATGGAGTACTTCCAAATTCGTTCTATGAGGCCAGCATCACCTTAACTCCAAAACCAGACAAAGACCTCACCAAAAAGGAGAATTATAGACCAATATCCCTGATGAACATGGATGCAAAAATTCTCAACAAGATACTAGCCAATAGGATCCAACAGTACATTAAGAAGATTATTCACCAAGACCAAGTAGGATTTATCCCCGGGATGCAAGGTTGGTTCAACACTCGTAAAACAATCAATGTGATTCATCATATCAGCAAGAGAAAAACCAAGAACCATAGGATCTTTTCAATAGATGCAGAGAAAGCATTTGACAAAATACAGCATCCATTCCTGATCAAAACTCTTCAGAGTGTAGGGATAGAGGGAACATTCCTCAACTTCTTAAAAGCCATCTACGAAAAGCCCACAGCAAATATCATTCTCAATGGGGAAGCACTGGGAGCCTTTCCCCTAAGATCAGGAACAAGACAGGGATGTCCACTCTCACCACTGCTGTTCAACATAGTACTGGAAGTCCTAGCCTCAGCAATCAGACAACAAAAAGACATTAAAGGCATTCAAATTGGCAAAGAAGAAGTCAAACTCTCCCTCTTCGCTGATGACATGATACTCTACCTAGAAAACCCAAAAGCCTCCACCCCAAGATTGCTAGAACTCATACAGCAATTTGGTAGTGTGGCAGGATACAAAATCAATGCCCAGAAATCAGTGGCATTTTTATACACTAACAATGAGACTGAAGAAAGAGAGATTAAGGAGTCAATCCCATTTACAATTGCACCCAAAAGCATAAGATACCTAGGAATAAACCTAACCAAAGATGTAAAGGATCTGTACCCTAAAAACTACAGAACACTTCTGAGAGAAATGGAGGAAGACACAAAGAGATGGAAAAATATTCCATGCTCATGGATTGGAAGAATTAATATTGTCAACTCATATTTGTAACTATGTAAAAATGATAATTTCATCATGTTTCTATAGTCTCCTTAAAAATATTATATATAAAAATATTATAAATATTCCTATAATACATTGGAATAATAACAGAATGTGGGCTATGTTTTCCTTGGAGCCGCTTCTCTCACTAATTAACCTGCTTTGGCTGCTGGTTTCTCCTTTTAGAATTATGGTTCCTCTGAGCTAGACAGCAGGAAAATATCAAAGAAAGAATGAAAAGTATTATTGATCACGTAGAACTTTCCTGCTGCAAATTTTCTCCAGCTTCCGCCGTGAATCCTGTCTCTCCTCACTCAAGGGCCTCCTTCCCAACGGGAAGCCGACCCCCACCGGCTTGGGATCACATCATGGAGCGAGGCATCCCTCCCTCTACCCGTGACCAGAACAGGGAGTTTCTCTTCCCTTGTGGTGAAAAGCAGCCGTGACTGTTCCATCCCAGTTCCTAACACCGCGTGCCCTGTAGGTGAGGTGAGGTTCCTAATCATACCAGCCATTTAAAAACCTATTTTTCTATAATTCCTAGTCTTCTCTAACCCTCCTCGCTCGCCCCAGTTAAATTCCCTCATCTTCCTGTGCTTTCGTTTCCTCATTGCAAACAATCCCGGTGCTGCTCATCTCATTAACCGCGCCCTGCGGATTCCAGGAACCGGTGCGCGGGGCGCCCAGAAGGACGTGTCGGGATCGTGCGCTCCCTGTGCGTGTGAATCGGCGTGTGAGGCCCACCTTCGCCGAGGATCCGGGCAGGCACGTGCGGGTGTGAGTCCCGTGGTTGCACGGCGGCACAATGGAGCTCTCCAGACCTCTCTGAACTGTAGCATCTTCCCCTCCCTCTTCGGGACCCTAGCGGGTCGTTGGGGGGCTGAGAGGAGAGTGCGTGTGAGTGATTGTACAAATGCTACAGACGTATACGTTTTCTGCACTGATTACCATTGTTCGTATTGAACGGTAAAAGCTGGACATAATCTCTCCAAGTTATCTCGATGACCTTAGATTTCTGCTCGATCTGAGAGGCCCAAGAACAGTAGCTACTTTGAAAAATACCTGAAGGGGGGGAAGAAAGTAGCCTCGACAATAGGTGTAAATGAGCTGTATCCTGACCCTAAGAATGACATAACTCTGACATGGTCCCGCTCTGCTGAGTGGCGTTTTGTGCTCAGTGCTAGGGTGGGAGAAGGTTACCTCCGACAGGTAAGCTGGGATTCCACTTTCACATCCCTCACAATTAAAAATACTAAGAAGCAACACACCGGCTTTCCACCCGCGGATGGGAGCCCGTCTTCCACCCCCGGTCACTTCTGCTGGCTCTTGACTGAGACAGAGGCACAGAAAATCTTCCTTTAGCACCAGACACGGCTCTTCTCCAACCATGTAGATCTGTGCTTGTGTTTATATGGAGATTTATGTGTCACTTTATTATAGCTAGCGTTTCCTTTTTTTTTTTTGTGATCCTATTATAAACATAAAGATAAAATGTAATATTCCTAATTATTCCTAATTATTCCCACACCTAAAAAAAAATAAGAAGGACCTATTTTCTTCCTATGTCTATGCCTAGGCTATGTCAGAGAGGATTATTTTTAGGTATTTATCTGCTAGAGTTAGTGGTATTTTTCTAAGAAATGTCTTAAATTCTATAGTGATTTCTAAATGACTGTGCACAGAACGGGGTCGGCCCAGCTACACCGCCTCTCCCTGAGGGCAGCGGAGGGAAAGGAAGAAACACAAAACAGTTTACTGGGTTTCTGACAATAAAAATTTGATTTGTTAGGTTTTTCGTGGAGCCTGAAACTATGTATTTTAAAGAGATTCCAAAAAAAAAAAAAAAAAGAGAGATTCCAGGGAAGTTCTTGTAAACATCACAGTTGAAGACAATTCCTTTCCATACATTAGCTCGGAGCGCTGCGCCGAGGATCCCAGTAGTGACGTGATTAGGCAGGAAGGGGGTTAAACCAGCAACGTCTCCTAGTCAAATGCACTAAGTTGTTGTATTTTTTTTCTGATACCCAAAAAACCGGAAAGACAAAAACCTCTGCTGATATCAGCACACCTTGTACCTGTATGTCTTAACCCAAATCTTACCACGAAGAACCGTGAAAAATCAAACCACACGCCGAATCTATTAATCCAATCACATAGTAAAAACGGTGTGATTCCCCAACCTTTTATGACAAATGTTCAAAAGCATTAGATTTGGTCTCTAACCTAAAGAAAATTTTACGTCCCATAAATACAGTAACATAACATTCATTTCACGAATATTTCCCAAAGCAATGTGTGTGGGTTTTGCGGGAATGAGCATCTCTGTTTTTTGTTTCTTTTTTTTAAATTAAACACACAATATAGAAAAATATTTATTAAGCTCTTTAATTATGTGCACACAGCTTTTAAAATGGCAGCATTTTGTAATATTTAGAGATCTTCAAGTTTTATTTTTTAATGCTAACCTTTAAATTGTCTTTTTTTTTTTTCAAGAACTAGAGGTTTAGAACTCTTGTAAACTGGAAAATGTTTACTGATCCTGTTACTAACAAGCACCTCAAAAAGGCAGAAGGAATTCAACATGGGCATATTTCAGGCAAAATGCCAAAAAATTTCAAAGCTAAATTAATAAAATAATTTAAAAACCTGATTCCCCAGTTCATTCTTTTTCTTTTCTTTTTTTTATTTTTTAAACATTCTCAAAGGGTTGCCAATAAGTATCCTAAATATCTCTGGCGCTGTTTTAACGCTTGACCTGTCATTAGTATAACCCTACACAGTCCGTTCTCACCGGCACCTGTTTCGGCTGCTGTGAAGTCACAGCCCACAGGTCCGGGGTGTGTACCCCGTGTTCACAGAGGCAACGAGGTGCCCCCAGGGCAGGCGGCCGAGGACCTGTCCTCAAGTGAGTTCCAGACAAACCACAGCTCCATCAGCGTTGAGCCGCCAACACTCACTCACACTCACCGGCACTTCTTCATGACTCTGCTATTTTAACTCTAAATTTCAACATCAGATTGTAGTCACGGTCTGCTGTGTGCAACCGTGACGTGGGGGTGCCGCCCGGGGAGCACCCCTGCGAGGCCCGCCCCTGCCCCAGCAGAGCCTCCTGCCCCCAGCATTAAACCGTGCGCATTCGGAGCCGGGCGGCCTGGGGAGGCGGAAAGACAGACGCTAGAGGCGAGGACAGTCATTTCTGCGATTAGAGGAAAACAACCAGAGCGTTTCAACCCCTTTTCCTAACATGTGGAGCGATCCCAGGAAACACGCGCTCTTCCTGCCTCTGCCTCCGACAGGCACAGGCACAGGCACAGGCACAGGCACAGGGGCGGCCGTGCTAGTCCAAAGAGCCACAACCACGGCGGCGGCTCAGGCCCAGTGTCGTCCCCGCGTCCTCAGAGGAGTCCTCCCCAAGCCACCTCGGGGCTCCCACCTCCGGGGCTGCTGTGCGCTGTGCGTGGCAGCAAAATGAGGAGGGAGGTGGAGCACAGCACCCGACTCCCCAAGAGCTGTTGGGCGAAGTCATTTTCTCAAGGAACAATATGTGGCCACAGGGTTCAGGGTCTCTTTTAAAGATTTTATTTATTTATTCATGAGAGACCCAGAGAGAGAGAGAGAGAGAGAGGCAGAGACACAGGCAGAGGAGAAGCAGGCTCCATGCAGGGGGCCCCACACGGGACTCGATCCCCAGGCCCCGGTCACACCCTGAGCCGAAGGCAGACGCTCAACCACAGAGTCCCCCAGATTTCTTAAATTGAAGTAACACGTGTACCCAACTTAAAAATCACACAGTACGGAAACCGTGAGGATGAACACTCCGCACCATTCCGCTCTGATGCCCACTCTGCAGGGGCAGACGGTCTCCGCAATTTAGCTGGGTCCTCACATTGGCTTTTCCCTCTCTAAATACCGTGTTTACCTGAGTCTCCCTCTACTTCTCACAAGCCGGGTGCTGGGTTCCCACTGTGGTCGCTGGGGCACACACACCCACCACCACCCCTTCTTCCAGTACTTCAGCGGCTCTTGCAGGTGAGAACCGCGTGGTCGGGGCGAGGGAGTGCCCAGGGCTGAGTCCTCGGCCTACGGGACTGCACTTGCCGTCTCATGCATTACTCGGTGTCTTTCCTCAAGGCGGGCTGCCTCATTTTCACATTTATGTCCCATGTAGTCATCATTAATTTGGGCAAAACATTCGTGAAGGAGCGGAAGGAGACACAAATACAGAAGTGGAAGGTTCACCTGCTAATGTCCCCAGGGCGGCTGGCCGTGGCCACTGTGCATCAGGGAACCCCAGTGAGGACGGGTCGCCCGCACCAAGAACCCCTGCACTCCCCCCAGCTCTGCTCTCCTCCTGCTTTCTGATTGGCCACCCCCTCCCCAGTACCTGCTGACATAAGAGGGCAAGTGGCTGGAGAGTCAGAATGATGCAATTCATCCTGCCCCAGCTCCTATAATACATGACACATGGTGGACTGGAGAGCCTCCCAGCTGAGATCCAGGGGCCAGCGATTACGCCATCCTCTCCTTTGGCCAAGAAACACCCATTCTCACCCTTAGATGGATATTTAAACTCCACGTAGCAATGACTCAAATACCATATTTCTACTTTATACGATTCTGTTCCCCTTTGGTTCTCTCTTCCACCAAAAGGGAGAGACACCACCTCCAGTCAGTTGTCAAGTCCACCTTTGCAGCCACCTGCTGATGCACTTCCATCAGGGTCCGCGCCGATGTCATCGACATGCACAATACGGTGTGGGCAGGGACCTGACCTGGGCCGCCGGAAGCAGTAGCAACACGTTCCTGTTCTTCCCCCGTCTTCTAGATCAGCTCGGCCCAGACGGCAAGGGAACACGTGCTCTTCCCAAGAGGCCCAGCCTATCTGAGAGGTAATCTCACCATAAAGCTCAGTGGAAACCATTTCTATGCCTCCCTGTGCATGCGCTTCTCCTTGGAAGATCAAGTTTTCCTTTTTCCAGTGGAGAGTCTTTCCTGCTTTGTCGAATATTAGTTGACCATAAAGAACCTCTGGGTTCTCTATTCTGTTCCACTGATCTATGTGTCTGTCTTTGTGCCAGTACCACACTGTCTTGATGACCACAGCTTTGTAGTACAACCTGAAATCTGGCATTGTGATGCCCCCAGATATGGTTTTCTTTTTTAAAATTCCCCTGGCTATTCGGGGTCTTTTCTGATTCCACACAAATCTTAAAATAATTTGTTCAACTCTCTGAAGAAAGTCCATGGTATTTTGATAGGGATTGCATTAAACGTGTATATTGCCCTGGGTAACATTGACATTTTCACAATATTAATTCTGCCAATCCATGAGCATGGAATATTTTTCCATCTCTTTGTGTCTTCCTCAATTTCTTTCAGAGGTGTTCTGTAGTTTTTAGGGTTTAGATCCTTTACCTCTTTGGTTAGGTTTATTCCTAGGTATCTTATGCTTTTGGGTGCAATTGTAAATGGGATTGACTCCTTAATTTCTCTTTCTTCAGTCTCATTGTTAGTGTATAGAAACACCACTGATTTCTGAGCATTGATTTTGTATCCTGACACGCTGCCAAATTGCTACATGAGTTCTAGCAATCTTGGGGTGGAGTCGTTTGGGTTTTCTATGTAGAGGATCATGTCATTGGTGAAGAGGGAGAGTTTGACTTCTTCTTTCTGATTTGAATGCCTTTGATTTCTCTTTGTTGCCCAATTGCTGAGGCTAGGACTTCCAGTACTATGTTGAATAGCAGTGGCGAGAGTGGACATCCCTGTCTTGTTCCTGATCTTAGGGGAAAGGCTCCCAGTGCTTCCCCACTGACAATGATATTTGCTGTGGGCTTTTCGTAGATGGCTTTTAAGAAGTTGAGGAATGTTCCCTCTAGAGTTTTGATCAGGAATGGATGCTGTATTTTGTCAAATGCTTTCTCTGCATCTATTGAGAGAATCCTATGGTTCTTGTTTTTCTCTTGTTGATATGATCTATCATGTTGATTATTTTATGAGTGTTGAACCAGCCTTGCATCCCAGGGATAAATCCCACTGGGTTGTTTTGAATATTTTTCTTAATATATTATTGGATCCTATTGACTAGTATCTTGGTGGGAATTTTTGCAGCTGGACAGTTTCTTTAATAAATGGTGCTGGGAAAATTGGGCATCCACGTGCAGAAGAATGAAACTAGACCACTCTCTTACACCAGACACAAAGATAAGCTCAAAATGGATGAAAGATCTAAATGTGAGACAAGATTCCATCAAAATCCTAGAGGAGAACACAGGCAACACCCTTTTTGAACTCGGCCACAGTAACTTCTTGCAAGACACATCTAGGAAGGCAAGAGAAACAAAAGCAAAAATGAACTATTGAGACTTAATCAGGATAAAAACCTTCTGCACAGCAAAGGAAACAGTCTACAAAACTACAAGACAACCTACAGAATGGGAGAAGATATTTGCAAATGACCTATCAGATAAAGGGCTAGTATCCAAGATCTAGAAAGAATTTATTAAACTCAACACCCAAGAAACAAACAATCCAATCATGAAATGAGCAGAAGACATGAACAGACGTTTCACCAAAGAATACATAGACATGGCCTACAAGCATATGAGACAATGCTCTGCATCACTTGCCATCAGGGAAATACAAATCAAAACCACAATGAGATACCACCTCACCCCAGTGAGAATGGGGAACATTAACAAGGCAGGAAACCACAAATGTTGGAGAGGATGTGGAGAAAGGGGAACCCTCCTGCACTGTTGGTGGGAATGTGACCTGTTGCAGCCACTCTGGAAAACTGTGTGGAGGTTCCTCAAAGAGTTAAAAATAGAGCTGCCCTATGACCCAGCAATTGCACTGCTGGGGATTTACCCCAAAGATACAGATGCAGTGAAACGCCGGGACACCTGCACCCCGATGTTTCTAGCAACAATGTCCACAATAGCCACACTGTGGAAGGAGCCTCGGTGTCCATCAAAAGATGATGGATAAAGAAGCTGTGGTCTCTGTATACAGTGGGATATTCCTCAGCCATTAGAAACGACAAATACCCACCATTTGCTTCGACATGGATGGAACTGGAGGGTATTATGCTGAGTGAAGTAAGTCAGTCGGAGAAGGACAAACATTATATGGTTTCAATCCTATGGGGAATATAAGAAATAGTGAAAAAGATTAAAGGGGAAAGGAGAGAAAATGAGGAAATATCAGAGATGGAGATAGAACATGAGAGACTCCTAACTCTGGGAAACGAACAAGGGGAGTGGAAGGGGAGGTGGACGGGGGTTTGGGGTGACTGGGTGACGGGCACTGAGGGGGGCACTTGATAGGATGAGCACTGGGTGTTATGCTATATGTTTGCAAATCAAACTTCAATTTAAAAAATACATACTAAATAAATAAATAGCCAGGTTCAAAAAAGAGAGAGAGAGAATCAAGTTTTCCAAATAAACGGAGCCCCAAATTGTGAGAATCTGGAAGAGAACATACGCAAGTGATTCTTAGGTTTAGGAGTAAGAGAAGCCACTCCTGTTTTTACCTCTGAGTAACCAAATCTTTATATCTTGGCTTTTGGAGATATGACCTACTTGGTTATGCTACAGCCCCTAGGACTATAAACCAGTTTTCCAGGACCATGTCAGTCAGCTGGTCCCACCACGGAATCTCCCCAGATCCCTCCCTCCTCCAGTAAAACAGCAGCTCTGGGGTATGGATACTGGTAAGACGATGGATTTCATGAGTGTAGGATCTCTAAAATGAGTTCCAGTTTGGGGGGCACTGTGTGCATGCGTGTGTGCATGTGTGTGTGTGTGTGTGTGTGTGTGTGTGTGTCTAGATGACCCACCCAAGGAACGGGGCCACATGGGAATTAAGCACTGGCCTTTGCCCTTTTCCTGTTGGGCACGTTACCACAGCAATGGTCTAACCCATCTAGGAAGGGAAAGTCCGTGTTTTGAACCAATGTATATCCCCCACCTTTGCAGCCAGGAGTGGTCTGCACACGACCCCATGAGCAGACACCTTGTGTCTGGGAGAAGAAAACTGATATCTTCAGAATGGGTGGCACTGCCTGCTTACGTGTACCTCCCTAGAAGTAGGTGTCCTTACTGAGCATGTACCTGCTCTACCCATGGAATTTTACCCACAGGGAATGTGATGCGTTCCAAGTGCCCCTTTACCACACTGTTTCCCTAATTCTTCAATCTGGTCTTCTTAAGGCCTTGGCTACTTAGCTGAAGCATCAAGCATACTCCACAATTCAGTGTGGATCCATCCTCTAGACATCTCTATAACCAAGAAAAGTGGAAGGCCAGAAATATGGTTTAAATCTTGCCCAGCAGGTAGATTTGTGTTCACACACCTTATCAGCAGAATGTTCGTCCTACCGTGTTTCATTTCTTGCTGGTGGCTGCTGCCAGGGAATTATGAATGATCCTCAGTAAAGCAGGCTGAGAATTCCCCTCATCCCAATCGCTGTTCACAGTAGAGTCTTGGTAAAGCATGGCTGCCAGTCGAGAAAACAGAGCAGTGCAACAGAAATTAAGGTCACTAAATGCCCAGCCACCTGTTAATTCAACTTCCTTAAGATTTCAAGAACTCAGGCCGCCCGGGTGGCTCAGCATTTTAGTGCTGCCTTCAGCCCAGGGCATGACCCCGGGGTCCCGGGATCGCGTCCCACGTCGGGCTCCCTGCATGGAGCCTGCTTCTCCCTCTGCCTGGGTCTCTGCCTCTCTCTCTCTCTCTCTCTCTCTCTGGGTGTGTGTCTCATGAATAAATGAATAAAATCTTTATTTTTTATGAATAAAATCTTTAAAGAAAAATAAACTATAAAAAAAAAAGATTTCAAGAACTCCTCGAGCATAATCACAGATGCAAGCTATGTCTAGATCAAATACAGACATGCATCAACTCTCTGGGCATCTCTTAGCCCCGTCAGGCCAACACATAAAATTCCGCGTCACAGCTGGAAAGGAAAAATGAACAAGGTCACCACAGCACGGATTTGGCAGGACGATCCGTGGTAATCACACCCGAGTCGTGATCGCTAGCCTGAGAACTCAGCATTTTTATATCTCACATCTTTTTACAACTTAGCGTTTATGACATTTCTTTAATGTCATCCTTGGCCATCTTTTGAAATCCATTCAGAAACGTGACTAATTGACCTGCGTTTGCCATTACGACCACCATGATGCTTCTTACTTGAAGCATTTGTTTCTCATCCATTTGCCATGTGAATTTTAGTCAGAGCTTCAGCATGACTTTAACAACATGAGACATATTCCATCGTATTCGTGTTTCTTTCATTTTTAAAATGCAGAGAAATAAATAGAAATTAAGCATTTACAAACTGTGTGCTCATTTATCCACACGCCCATCCACCGAATCGCTATCCTGCCAAGCACCGCAATAATGAGGCAAATGAAACACATCTCCTACTCTCGGGGAGACACGGTTCCTACCGCAGACGGCACAACAGTGTTCGATTCCTCGGTGACTTGCACTGCTGACCCATAGACAGAAATAAATAGGTGCTTGGTTTTGCATCAGTTACGAGTAATTTTTATTTTTTATGTCTATAGATCTTTACTGTGGAAGTAAAAAATGGATATTGATCTCTAGGTCACTCCTAAACATTGATCTTAAAAAATTAACTGTGACTATTTTAATCACGTGCCCCAAACAAGATCTTTTACTATCTCAATTACGAGATACACGTGAACCCACATTAATAACATCTTTGGGGTGTGTTCACAATAACCATTGTGCTGTTTGGCTGAACGTGTGCGCTTTGGCAATTCGACAACCTTCCAGCAAGATCTGTGAGCCCCAACGACATGCCTGTCGCTGTACGATTGTAAAGATTGCAAAATTCTGTTCCACTCTGGAAACTCCAGCTTGTCGATGGGCAGCCGTGATGACAATGCAGGATGTGACCCATGGAGCAGAAAGAGTGGTGAGATCGATTTTTGAGTTCAGGAGGCCTGGAACTGAGTCCCAGCTATGCTTTTCGTGAAAGTGAAGTAGCAGGTGAGCTGCTTGTTGAGGCCCCGGCACACACAAGCGCGGGGCGAAGGGCAGTCCTTCCTGTTGTGTGAGGATGCACTGTAGCTGCAGTTCAACTTATGAGAACACAGTCCTGCGTGACACAAAAGCACAGCACCCGATAGACAGCCACTTTCCAATGACACATAACCCAGGGACACAAAATTAGGTCTCTTTGTAGCTTAACAAATCCTGGATTAAAATATTAATCTATTTCCAGTCTCTGTTGCTCATAATGGATATTTTCATTGGTCTGGATCCAAGCAGACCAAGCGTGTTCTCTGCCTTCCCATTCATCTGCTGAACTCACACATCGAATTCATTGTTGTTGATGATTTCTAAAATTTCCATATGGCTCTTGTTTATACCTGGGATGTTCTACTTTTTCATTTGTGTCCGGTTAGTTTGTCATCACCGACAAGCGTTTGAAGGCCGACTGCTTTATGGAACCAGATGGTAATGACACCTGCCGTTGCACTGGTGGCTTCTGTTGATGATCCTTTCAGTTTGAGATCTTTCTGTTTCTTGTATGATGTGTGGTTTTCACCTGAAATCCGAATATCCTCATGTCGTAAGACGATACCACTGAAATCACTTGTTTCTGCTGGCTTTCCCTAACGCCATCCAGCTGAGGAGCAGCCTCACAGCTGGTAGGTGGGGACAGAAGTCTGGGCCCCACTCACCTCTGGAGATGCTAGTGGTGTGCGGGGTGGAGGCCTCCCTACTACAGCAGCAGGAGCGATGGTCCCACTGGGCTTTCTCTCATACCTCGTGGGCTGCTACGTGTGGGTGCCTCAGGACCATGCCCACAGCCCTACAGTGACTCCACAGGGGTTGGGCTGCCTTGTTAGATCCTCCAGAGGACAAGTATGTAGAGTGACTTGGCTCTTTCTGATCTGTGTGGTGGAAGAGTGCCCTTTTTTGGCTGGAATGTAGAGGGTATGGCTTGAAAGTTTGTCCATCCTGCTCCACTGACCGTCCCATTCTAAGGCCAGAGAGGGAGCCTGATGCTGGGGTTCCTTTTGTTCACTCCCATTGGCATTCCCACATGGTTGGCTTTTTCTCTACAATTTAGGCAGAAATAAGGCAGAAGAAGACCCAGGAAACTCATCACGCTGCATTCCTTACATCCTAAGGCCCCAAGTCAATGTGACTTTTCTCCTCTTAATTTTTCTGATTCTTCTGATAGCTGCTTCTTACTTCATATCCATAGTTGTACTTGGAGGGGGGTGTTTCCAATCAACCATCCTTCAAGTAGAAGTCTACACACAGATACAAAAGGCTTGAAAAACGAAATGAAAGTCAGTGCAGGAGCTTTGGTGTTTGCATCCTTTTCTGACAGCTTTAAATTGCTGATTGGATTCACAAGCCCAGCTCAGAATTAATTAGCGTGTGCCAGGGGAATGCAAACGAATGTAAATATTAGCTTTGATAAAAGGTGATTAGTAAGGCAAATTTAGCAGCAGCACAAGGATTCATTTCAAATTCAAATAGTGATGATTTAGGGATTATCAGCTCTTTGGGATTAGATGAATAATCAAAACCTGGGAGTTCCCCCTAATAGTCATAATTGTTATTACTGTGCAAGACTCACTCTATGAGACATGGTTGAAGATGGAGGGAAATGAAGATAGAGTTAATATCCTAACAAGGCTGCTCATTCTAATTCTGGAAGATAGATAGATAGATAGATAGATAGATAGATAGATAGATGTAGTGTAGACAGTAAGTTGGATGAGAAGACGGGCACAGGACAGTAGAACTATGCAGAAGGGGCCCCTGGTGGAAAAGCATTAAGCCAGGTTGGAAAGCTGTCATCACAGTAGCTAACACTCCACAATCAGCCTGCGTAGCACATCGTGTTGACAAATACTGTAAGAATATGTCAGGACTCAAGGACATAATTCTCCTCAATTAGCTGAATTTCCACGGAGGCAAGAAAGAGATGGAGCAAAATAGAACCAACCACTTCCACTCCAATGTAGAGGAAACACAGAAGTGAATGAACGCAATACTTACTGGAAAAATACAGAATCTGACCAAATCTATGAATTATCTTAATTAGAACCCATTTCGACACGAGGTAACATTTAGCATGTCTTTATTACATTATGCTCTGGATTTCTTTCCCTGTAAATCATACAACTGCAGTATGGAAGCAAGATTTTATGATTTGGGGTCATGTACTGAAATGATCATTGTGGGGGCACCTGAGTGACTCAGTCTCTCGAGCGTCAGACTCTTGGTTGCCGCTCAGGTTGTGATCTCAGGGTCCTGGGATCGAGCTCCATGTCGGGCTCTGTGGTCAGCTGGGAGTCTGCCTGAGATTCTCTCTCTTCCTCTCCCTCTCCCCATTCTCTTTCTGAAAAGATAAAAATAAAAAAGGAATGATAATTGTAGTTTCTTCCTATGCTTCAAGGAGACCCTATACGAAACCAAGGTCTTGTGTTAAGATTTGTCTCATCCTCTCTTGACGTGGTAAAGTGCTTAACCCAAGTCAGCATATGCTTGTCCACACTTACCAGACCCTTTCCTATGAAATAAAGCTGTGACCATCCTCAAGGCCACAAGTTCTCTAAGTACCCCCATGTATGAGTGCTCTGGAACCACTTCAGCTCTGGGAAGAAGAGATGTTGAAGAGAAAAAGAGGAGGAGGAGGAGGAGAGGAAGAGAGGATGGAAAGAGGAGGAGGGGGAGGCAGGAGGAGAAGGATGGCTAGGGTAGCAGTAGGGCAATAGCATAGAGGCTAGAACTTCTGCTAATCCCAGAAGCAAGAGCTCCGGACCAGCCAGAGGTGACAGGGGATGGAAGAGGGGACTGCATTCCAGGTGAGTGTGATTTCTACAAGAAATCCGATTTCTGTCATGCAGAATAACAAGCATTACTAAAATCCCAACCAAATCACATGTATAACACAATTGCACTCCATGAAAACAGGGAGCAAAGGTTAACAACTATCCTTTAAGGTGTTCAAAATAATAGTGCAATATTCAGATATGGGAGGAACATCAAAATGATCACCTAAAGGAAAAATGCTTTGTGTTGAAAACAGGAAACATCATTTCTAAGCCTAATGACAAATTCACGGAAGTGTTGCCATAATCATGTCAACTGTACATGAATTATTTATCTACATGTGTGATTTTACTGGCATTTTAGGGTCAGATCTGATACAGCGGCAAACTACTAAACCACAAATTTTTTGAGAGGAAAATGCCTAATTAATGTTTAAAATTTGATCAATGAAAAGTTAAATATTTTATTAATAGGGAGCAGCCTAGGTATATGTGTAATGCATAAACATTTCCATATTAGAATGTCTGATGCACATTGCTTTAGAAATATCTATTTATAAATTAGAGCAGACATGCAGCTATTTCCATGAATCACCCAGTTCTTAACTAGATGCAACGTTTGCAGTACAAGTGTGCTCTTTCAGTCCATTCCAAAGGTAGACTTTCACTTGTTTTACAAGAAAATACACACATTCACCTTATTTTTGCATGATGTCTCCTAAACTGACAAACAATATTGAGCTGAAAGAGCAAGACCCTGGCCCCATGGCTGGCATTTTGCATGTTAATGCCCTAGAACACTCCATGGTTTTGGGTAATCAGTAACAGTTGCACATCATTTACTCCATAAAGGAAAAATATCACTCTTTCTCGTTTTATCCCGAGTGAACCTGGCGTGAACTGACAAGATACCCACTCAGTCTTCTTGATCATTAATATCATGTACCTAAAGTTCTCCAGTCAAGTTCTCAGACTAGCAAAAAAAAAAAAAAATGTGGAATTGTCCCTCGTTCTCATCTGTTGTATTTTGTTAGTGTCAGAAAGCTGTGGTGACGCACGGCCTGTCTATCATCAGTTAAGGAATGCTAATTTAACTATTGGAAAGAAAGACTGGAAATCAACAAATTTGTTTTAAAAAAAGAATGCATCTGAGTTGCCATACACATATATTTAGAATGATGTAAATATACAAAGCATGTTTCTAATAATTTATGTCATCATGCTTTTTTCCTTAAACTAATTTTGGGTCTGTTAGCCCATGGCTGGCCTCATCCTCCACAGTTTTCTTCTCTTTGGAGCTGGCTTCCATTCCTCACTGAGATCCCCTACTATTAATCCTCTACTGAAGCCCCGGCAGGTACAGATTCCACCCCAAGGCTTCTGCACCCCTGCACCTCCCTCAGCTAAAGCATCTCCTTCACTGAGCACCAAAGAGCATATTTTTCTCATCACATGGCTGCAGGCAGCTGGTGGTGCTCGACCCGCTGGGGCTCTGGGTGTGAGGCCTCAGCCAGGGTCTCCCAGTCCTGAGCCATGCGTGCCCGTTGGGAAACTCCATGCATGCTCACAGTCCCACAGCTGACAGCGCCTCTCTGCTCCCCCTCACTGGTTCAGACACTGAGGGCTGCCTCCCAGCAGCTGTGAGTGCAGGAACCTTAAATGAACTTTGCAAATAACAGCTAACCTGGTTGACTTTTCAACTTCCACCAAGACTGTGTGACAAGGAAGATGAATGAAATTTTACTTTGATCGATACCACCGAACACATTTGGTAAAATCTTTTAACTAATTCATAGATTTCCAGTAACATATTCCTGCCAAACACAGGTCTTAAAATATGACCAGAATGGCCCACTTCACCATGGGAGTGGAGATGCATCTCACTCAAAGCTCGCTTCCCCTTTCAATTCAAGACTATCAGTGGTTCTCTGCCTCTAGGAAGCAGTGTAGGAGTTCGGATGACAGAAATTAAAAAGAAGAAAGAAAGAAAGAAAGAAGGAAAGAAGAAAGAAAGAAAGAAAAGAAAGAAAGAAAGAAAGAAAGAAAGAAAGAAAGAAAGAAAGGAAGGAAGAGAAGAAGAAGAAGAAGAAGAAGAAGAAGAAGAAGAAGAAGAAGAAGAAAAAGAAAGAAAGAAAGAAAGAAAGAAAGAAAGAAAGAAAGAAAGAAAGAAAGGAGAGAGAGAGAGAGAAAGGAAGGAAGGAAGGAAGGAAGGAAGGAAGGAAGGAAGGAAGGAAGGAAGGAAGGAAGGAAGAAAGAGAAAGAAGAAAGAAAGAAAGAAAGAAAGAAAGAAAGAAAGAAAGAAAGAAGAAAGAAAGAAGAAAGAAAGAAAGAAAGAAAGAAAGAAAGAAAGAAAGAAAGAAAGAAAAAGAGAAAAAAAGAAAAAAGAAAGAAAGAAAAAGAAAGAAAGAAAGAAAGAAAGAAAGAAAGAAAGAAAGAAAGAAAAAGAAGAAAGAAAGGAAGGAAAAGAAGAAGAAAGAAAGAAAGAAAGAAAGAAAGAAAGAAAGAAAGAAAAAGAAGAAAGAAAGGAAGGAAAAGAAGAAAGAAAGAAAGAAAGAAAGAAAGAAAGAAAGAAAGAAAGAAAAGAAAGAAAGAAAGAAGAAAGAAAAAGAAAGAAAGAAAGAAAGAAAGAAAGAAAGAAAGAAAGAAAGAAAGAAAAAGAAGAAAGAAAGGAAGGAAAAGAGAAAGAAAGAAAGAAAGAAAGAAAGAAAGAAAGAAAGAAAGAAAAGAAAGAAAGAAAGAAAGAAAGAAAGAAAGAAAGAGAAGAAAGAAAGAAAGAAAGAAAGAAAGAAAGAAAGAAAGACAAGAAGAAAAATGAATGGTTGAATTTTGTGTCCAGGAAAAAAAATTAAATAAGTTTGCTAATATATTTTGTTATTTTATTTTAATTTTTTACAGAAAAGGGGGAGGAGCAGAGAGGACAGAGGGAGAGTGAGAATCTTAAGCAGGCTCTACACTCAGCACAGAGCCCAACCTGGGGCTCCATCCCGCAACCCTGAAATCATAACCTGAGCAGCAATCAAGAGTTGGACGCTTAAGTGACTGGGCCACCCAGACACCCTGCAAGTGTGCCATTTTAATGAGGATAAAATCTAAAAAAGAAGAGCCAGAACCTCATCCTTACTGGGCCAGCAAGTGGAGGACCGAGAGCTGTTCTCTGGACCCTGCCTGTCCCCAGAGCTGCGATGGGACAGAGATGTGGCCCTCTTCTACAGCCACCTTTCATCAGCTAGCTACATCGTATTTGTCCTGGGCTCACATTCCTTCGATGTTGCAGGAAAGACGTGGATGACATCACTCCTAGCATGGCCTCCAACGTGCAAAGTTTATACTTTGATAAGCAATTCTATTATTCTAATATCTAAAATAGATATTTCAATGCAAATAAACGAAATCTCACATATTCTGAACACTCGGGCTTTCTACTAAATAGGACTGTCTCAGCTTTCTTAATTTCCGTGTCCTGGCGTTAAACAAACGAAGGAAGTTTCCTGGAGTATATCTTTTGATTATTGAGTATATTTCCATCTTTAGCAAGTTCAGAAGACTTTGCCCTTGCTTTGCATTTCCTGTACCCACCACTGCAGAGGTGAGACTTGACAAGCAGTATAGTAAAGGCTGAAAGGTGTGTTGCACTCTGGAGAATGACCGCGATGAGAGAGAACATTTGCCTGTTGAGAAAAATCTACCTTGTTTTCTCCATCATGTTAATCTTTGGGAACAATACTGGTCTTGGAAGATCCGTCAGAAGGAATGGATGCACTATTGTGATAGAGTGGGATTTAGGTGCACTGTATTTTATACTTTTATTTGTTTATAACAAAAGTTGGATGCTCAGAGGGCTCTCTCTTGGTTGGGTACAAAACCACTGTGAAGTCAGGTTCCCAGCACATCAAGTGAAGTCCCAGAACGTGTTTTCCAAAGAGGCATGTCTGTCTAGTCCTACCCTCCCCACAGCAGAGTTCAAATTCACCAGGATTGGAACATCTGATGCTTTCTAGGATCCCCTTTAAATTAAAGTCATTCTCTCCAGCAGCCATCTCATTAAAGATTCATGGACAATGTTCTAAATGCATTAACCATAGAATATTGATCATCTCTACTTCTGTGAGTGATTAGTTTGATTATAGTCAATTATTCAGCAAGCATTTAAAGAACATCCGATCTGGGATACATACACTGTGAGAGCTAGAGTTTCAACATACAGACATACACACATTCTCTGATTTCAGAAGCTTATATTCCTATGAGGGAACCAATAAGGGAGCTGAAGATTTCAAAACTATATGGTAAAATGATATAATAGCAATATACTTCTATTCTCATGGAGATAAATTTCTAATTTTTTCCCTAAAGCTTGATGGATGCTATTTTGGGTAAGCCAACATTTGGTCATCCATGAAGATCGTGTGTGTGTGTGTGTGTGTGTGTGTGTGTGTCCCAGAATATATTAGAAATGTCTACAAAATATATTCCATATTTTTAAAAATCAAAGTGATTTGAAATTTCTTTAGTATTTAATATAAATAGTAAGAGATTAGATAGGTAGATAGATAGATAGATAGACTGTATCTGCAAGTTCTGGTGTTTAGAATAAAACTATTTATATTGGTTATAATTTAAACTTTATATATCATTGACATACCTTAAGCTGGAAAATGTCAGCATTTATTCCAAGCATAAGAGTAACTGAATCATTATCGTGAATGAAGAGTCTGTATATGTGGTTCCTGCACTGGGTCATGTTTTCTCTGTTTTGTTTTTTTTTTTTTTTTCTATCACTATATACTTTTAGTGAATACCTGTGCGTTACTGGCATGGCGGTACAGTAGGATAATGAGACAAGGAGGCCACTGTTCTTATCAAAGCCACCCCATGTTGCATGGGGGTAGGTCCACTTAAAGAGATAATTGCTGTGATTTTAAAAGAAGAGTGTCATCTAAATTCATTTATGTTTCAAAAGAGAGCATGTTTCTGTTTGGTGGCATGGGGCAGGAGAAATTGTTCTAGAAAAGGGAGGAGCAAGAATGAGAAGGCTCAGAACCTGTTTGGATCACAATAAATGCAAAGTCCATTATCAAGATTCATGGAAGTCTGGGCCCACAGAGCTTTAGTGACAACATGGTGTTTGATTCCAAGTAGTTCATCCTTGGTCATCGTTTTCTGAAACCTGTTCATATCAGTCCTGGCAGATCGATGGAAGATGACACATAGACCATGGTTACATGAGAAAATGAAGGTGAGAGCCTTTATTCAGGGAATAAGGTGTCATTAGGCAGATATCTGCAATAATGACACATTTCTTCCTCACTTATATCGTCGATAACATCAGAGTTGAATAATACAGAGTAGTCTCAGAAATCCAAAACCAAAACCAAAACCCTAGAGCCAGTAAGGGTATGAATGGCAGATTATAGGTGAGACTCAGTTGCCCTGCTTACAGCACTGGGCTCCTCCACAGTGGATTTTGAGGGGGATAATTCCTTACCTCTAGTTTCTTTAGATTCTGCATTCCCACTGTTTGGATTGGAGAATCTGATCCGATTCTAATACAAAAATGAGATTCCTCTTTTTTTCTGAAGGAGGCAGAGTTTGTAGAGTCAACCCCACTCAGGTGGACGGAGCAGAGGAGGCTCTGTGTCGGTCTACCAGCTTCAAAATGAGAGCAAGAGCAAGGCAGTAGGTGGACGTTCTGCTCAGCCACTCACACGCCTTTTCTCCCCTAATGGACAAGAATTCAATCACTTTCCAAGAGGAATGAGCAAGGTGGACATGGAGAGTCAGATACAAGCTTCATCGGCATACTCCACGAGGGAAGAATTTCTAAATGAGCCAAGAAGAGAAACAAAAAGAAAGATAAAAGAGTTTGTCCTTTAAACAGGGTGAAGTTCCTAATTTAATTAATCCAATTTGCGTTAATAAGATTGTATTACCTTCATAAAGGGATATGGTGCTACAACTCTACAATAAAGCCCAAATCAGAGGACTGTGTTCACGCCTAGGCTTAACTCTTCAGGACTCGAGTGTCTCCTGCAACAGTTTCTCAATGTAACCTGAAGTTGCATTACATTGGGAGAACTCTAAATAGCTTAGAAGATCTGGCATAAAATATATAAATATCATTTCATATGGCGCATATATCATAGCATAGTATGGTCAGATGTATACATAAATCACTGGAGAAAATAAATGGAATAAAGATGCTCAACTGAAAAAAAAAAAAAAGAAAAGATGCTCAACTAATACCAGAGAGAAGGCAAAAAAAAAAAAAAAAAAAGAACAGTTGAATAAATACAAAACAGCCAGCCACACAGTAGATTTCATCCAAAACATATCAGTAATTACTCTAAATGGCAATTATCTAAACTCACCAGTTTTTAGAAGAGAGAGGGATCTAAGGTTAGATAAGGAAGCAAATCCCAGTTAAGTACTATATATAGGAAACCCACCTTCAGTGTAAAGACATAAATAGCTTAGAGGGGCATGTGGGGGCTCAGTCTTGATTCTGGGCCAGGTCATGATCTCAGGGTCATGAGATCGAGCCCCACACCAGGCTCCATATTCAATGTGGAATCTACTTGTCCCTCTCCCTCCCCCTGCTTGTGTGCTTGCTCATCGCTCTCTGTCTCTCAAATAAATAAATAAAATCATAAAAAATAAAGACATAAGTAGGTTAAAAATAAAAGAATAAAGAAAAATATACATGCAAACACAGCCCAAAAGCAAGCTGGCACAACTATGTGAATAAGAGCTAAAGCAGAGTTCAGAACAAAGAATATTTGCAAGAAAAGGGGGAGACATTACTGAGTCATAAAGAGGTGCATTGTCTGCGAGACCCAACAATCCTAAATATTAATGCTCCTAACCACAGAGTTTCAAAACATAAGAATCAAAAATGACAGAACAGGGAGGAGAGATGATAAGCAAAACACTAAGCTGTCTTTAAGCTTTTCCTTTATATAAACCGAAAAGGTTCTGATGTGGAATTATTTTACGATTTCACAGATACAGTAATAAGAATAAAGTTGAGGCGATATTTGAAGCTTCCTATTAATCATTCAGATGGCACATGACTATCGGGGTCACAGGTAGAAGGACGGTCCTCAATGGGATGATACGGCGAGGTTTGCATTTTATTTTGCCCAACTAGACAACCAGCTAGGAAACACGTTTAGGCTATGACACACAGGCAGGTCATCCCCAGATACGAGCAGGATTCCAAGGTGTGTGGTTTTGAACTCAGAGGATACTTCTTGTAAGAGGTTCAAAAGCTCCAAATGTATGTGAATGTTCCAGACTTGCCAAAGCCTATGATTGAATTTACAATATTGCTGATCAACGGCATTAACAGAATTTTATTTTGTTTTTTTTTAAGATTTTATTTATTTATCTGATAGAGCACAGACAGGGGGAGGGGCAGAGAGAGGGGGAGAAGCAGACTCCCCACTGAGTGGGGAGACTGATGTGGGGCTCAATAGCAGGATCTGAGCCAGAGGTGGACGCTCAACAGACTGAGTCACCCGGGTACCCCTGGAAGTTTGTTTTCTTGAAATAGTAGAGTTTCCAGATTTCCTTTATAGAAATCCTCCAAGTAGCACACACATGTCACACTGTTCTTTGCTATCTTCCCAAATAACTTCTTGCCCTGCCTTTGTCTTCAGGTGTGAACGAGCAAGGCGTCTGAACACCTCACCCCACCTTGGAGCCGCCCCTTCCATTAGACATGCCCCACTCTTACACGTGAGTCACATCCTAATTCAGTGACCTTCTTCCTGTCTAATCCAGTCTTCATTCTCTAACACAGAACTCCCCTCACTTTAAAAAAAAATTGTATTAAAAAAAAGAGCACAAAATTGACCATCTTAGCCATTTTTAATTGTTGAGTTCAGTAACGTTAAGTATATTCACATTGTCGGGAAACAGATCTACAGGAATCTTCATTTTGCCAATCTGAACTCTGTTCCGATTGAACAGAGTTCAAGGAATAACTTGGAAGGAGGTTAGGAATAACTGAAGGAATAACTCCTTCTCCCCCCGCCCCTGCCCCTGGCTCCCATGTCCTACTCCTGTCTCTATGAATTTGACTGCTCCCAGGACCTCGTAGGTGAAATCACACAGCATTTGTCCTTCTGTGACTGGCTCTTTTAACTTTACATGATGTCCTCAAAGTCAATCCACATTGTAACAGGTGCCAGAAGTTTCTTCCTGGAGGCTCTTGACTATCCTTGGACAGACTACATTTGCTCATCCACTTGTCCATTGGTGGACATTTGGGGTGACTCCACCTGTTGTATTGTAAATGATGCTGCTGTGGACATGGGTATGTCACCTCCTTTTTAGAAAGAAACAAATCTGATGATTTGACCAATCTACAAACAAACAATGGTCATATGATATACTTGGAACAAATTCTCAGAAAAAGGGATAGAATTAACTGATATATACTTTCTGATTATTGGACTTTTATTCCAAGTTATGGACCAATGCTAAAAAAAAAAAAAAAAAAAAAACAGAGATCATGGAGAACTCAACCCAGGCAGTGTGTTACCACGTAACTTTGCCATGGCTCTCTCTGGTCTTCCTGGCATCCCTTCCTTGTAACCAGAACTTGGTTCTGGTGCCTTTATAATGCATAAGTTATTTACAAGTTGGCTGTTGTCTTAATATCGACATGTGTTTCCATAAAACCCTGCCTGTGTCTGGGTCCCGGAGCTCTGCCCAGCTCCAGGTACTAAACGTCTGTGACCCACATTCTGTGCTCCACCCACCTGCTTTGACAATGGGAACCAATCCTGGTAGACCAGAAGCCCTTCCCGCCCCAGTGCCTACATCCTGAAGAGTCAGTGTCTCTATACTCAGAATCTCAGTAACTGGGGCAATGTCTTGTTTATGAATCCAATCAAAGGCGAGCTTTCCTCACATGCGTTGTGTATCTTTACTACATCTCTCTGCTTCCAGGTTTAAGATGAGTTTCCTCTCCTAGGACAGGTGTAGTTCACCTGAGCTGGGGGCACTTGGGGCATAAGAGCTGTTATCTCAGAGAGTGTCCAGCCCGACCTGTTGAAGTCAGCATCCATGGAGTGCCATGGCGTTGGGTAAATCACTTCATCTCTCTTTTAGATTTCTCATCTATGAAATGCTAAAAATAAGACCTAAATTGCATGATATGCAAAGCACTTAATGTGACATCTGGCATCTTAGGTATCGGTGTATCATTTGATGATGACAGCGGAAATTAGATAATACTACCACTACCAGTGCCACAGATGAACTGGTTCTGACTAGCTCTCTACTCCAAAGCCTCCACCTTGTTTCGCTCTTGATCCAGGGACATGGGCCTCCCTGGGAAAAGATAAAGGGCCTGCCCAAATCTATGGCCCCTGCCCAGAGTTCTAGTGGTCACCTGTCCTTTGCATATCAGCATATACAGTCAGAGCATATCAGCGCTGACTTGAGTGGGCTTGTGCATGATGTTAGAGGCTGATCCAGCTCTGAATCCGGTACCTTCTTCAAACATCATCTGGTGAGTGAGCAAGGACAAGCATTTCCTGAAAACGCAAGGGAGAAAGGCTGATATATGTGTCAGCTAACCTCTCTCCCTGGTGCCCCCGCCCCCCACACACAATATTCACCTTGAAAATTCGAAACTGAACATTTTCTGTAACAGTTGATGTTTCCATCTCCCAATATCCTAAAATGCATTGAGGTCGTTTTAAAAGGAAGAGAAATATTGAATGCACTAATGCATCGATTATCATCAAATACATAAGCAACCAGGAGAGCTAGAAGCTGTGAACTGAGAAGAGTTTTCAACAATCTAACATTTGGTGCAGGAGATAAGCTCTACAAGGTGGGACTCAAAAGACCAACCAAGGGGCACCTGGGCGGCTCTGTCGGTTAAGCATCTGACTCTTGATTTCTGCTCAGTTCATGATCTCAGGGTCGTGGGACCAAACCCTGTTTGCATTCAGCACTGAGCGTCGAGTCTGCTTGAGATTTTCTCTCTCTCTCTCCTCCCTGCTCACTCTCTTTCACTCTCTCTCGTTCTCAAAATAAATAAATAATAAGTAAATGATAAAAAAGATTAACCTAGTTTTTTAGTGAATTTTCTATGAAGAGAAATGTTTGATCTGAGATATTTCCCAAATAAATTGCATGTTGCATGGCTGTGCTCCCAAGAGCTGGTCAATAGAGTCTCAGCAACTTGGTGGACACAACCTGGCTGCTCTCTCCGGCCAAGAAAGGAGGGTGAAGTTGGTGTGTGTAGGGCAGCAGGGGTCACTGAAAGATCTGGATGGACAGTTGTCCGTTTCTGATTTGGTCCTTTTTGTTGCTTTCTGCGTGCTGCTAGTTCCAGGGAGCGAATGTCCTCGGCCACCAGGCACTGTTCTCTGACCCAACTCCAGAGCCCACCTATTGTATATTGTCACTTGCCACCCAAAGGAGCTATTTAGACAGGGTGCCCTGCGATGAGAAGAGGGCCACTGGGGGTTCACGACATATAAAGGCTGCGGCAGTGTTTATTTCTAGGCTAGAGAGAACCAAACTGTGTGATGCCCGACAGCCAGCTGGCTGGGTTCTTTTTCTAGATGTTACTACAATCACAGGAAGGTGCCTCTTTTTTTGTAAACTGGACCATTTCTTTTTCTTTTGAAGAATTGATTTCTTAGTCTCAGCTTACACTGGAAACATACAAAACAGCACGCACGCACGGTCTTTCAAGTTCTCACCCGAGCACACTGGGTTGTTGCCTGACTTCCCTTTAAGAATCTTACCCGGCTGACAAACCATGAGAGACTCCTAACTCTGGGAAATGAACAAGGGGTAGTGGAAGGGAGGTGGGCGGGGGGGTGGGGTGACTGGGTGACGGGCACTGAGGGGGGCACTTGGTGGGATGAGCACTGGGTGTTATGATGTATGTTGGCAAATTGAACTCCAATAAAAAATAAATATAAATAAATTAATTAATTAATTAATTTAATTAAATAAGAATCTTACCCAGCTCTCATGGGACCTGCACCTGTTGGCTAATGTCACTCAGAACTGCCTAATCAATGTTCAAAAGAGATCTTTCCCTTCATATCAGTTCTGTTCATTTTTAGTTTACTCAAGCTTTAGTTCATGAGATAAGCAACGTGATCCCACCTTAAATCTACGGGTTTGACGGAGCTCTGTGCTGGTAGCGCAGGCCAGCCCCCGGTATTGTGTTCTTGGGCTAAAGCTGTCAGGGATGTTATTTTAAGACCCTCCCCCATCTCCGTGTTGAGAGTCTTAACAGCTTTATTGAGTTATAGTTTATATACAATATAATTTACCCAACATAAAAATACAATTCATTGCCAGTAAATTTACAGAATTGTGTAAATATCACCAAAATGCCTTAGTCCAGGAAGTCCCCTTCTCTGCTTGGTGCAGGCAGCACAGTAGTGAATATTATTGACCTTATACCCTTGAATTTTCATTGCAAGTGTCATTAATACTCAAGTCTGACTCGGATACTGTGCAGATGAATTATTGTAGGTGTCAATGTGGCTGCTCCACAGGGCCCCGATTTTGCATGTCCTTGTGAAGCTACTGCATTAGCTGTGACTAACATTTAAATCAGCAGACATTGAGTAAAGCAGATTTCCCTCCATAATGTGGTGGGCCTCGTGCAATCAGTTGAAGGCCTTATAAGCAAACAGTGAGGCTCCAGACGAGGAAGGAAGTCTGTCTGTCTGCAGAAAGCCTTCAAATTCAGGCCTGCAGCATCAAGGCCCCCGGAAATTCCAGCCTGCCAGCTGGCCCTGCAGATTTGAGGCTTGCCAGCCCAGTAATCGCATGAGCCAGTTTCTTAAAATAAATTTCTCTAGATAGATAAGTAGATTTGGACTTATCTGTCTATACCTGTACCTATGCCTCTACCTATTGTCTTCTACCTACAGATAAATAGATGATAGATGGATAAAGAGGTGATAGATGATAGATAGATGATAGATAGAAGATAGATAAATCGATGATAGATGATAGATGGATAAAGAGATGATAGATGATGGATAAATAGATGATAGGTAGATAGACGATAGATAGATGATAAATAGATAGAAGATGGATAGATGATAGATAGATGATAGATCAATCAATAAAGAGAGAGAAGGGCCTTGGTTAATGAAAGTATCTACAATGTCCTTTGAATTCCTGCATTCATCATCTCGGTGTCTGTGTTACGTGTCCAAATCTTTGAAGTCAGAACATTAAAATATCATTTTAACCAAACCTGTGAGAATTCATTTATTCTCTAGAATGCAGCCAAGAAAATCTACGGCAAATCTACGGCAGTGTTTGCACTTTTCGATAGTGAGAAGGAAGTAGCAGTGGCAAACAGAGCTTGGGGAGGCAGTTTTGGTTTTCAAGGTTCACAAAGTTGTCGTTCGATTCTCTTAGGAAATCCAGGAAGATGTATTTCTCCCCTTCTAGAGAATTTGCCATAATGTTGCACCATTACCTGGGCTTAAATAAAAAAATGAGTGTTGTGAACAGTGATGGCTTTGGATTCTGTAGATACCACTAACTCCGCAATAACAAACTGTCAGTTATACTCAGTTTTTAAAGGATGGTGTATGTCAAATCTGAGCCCCCTTTGAAGCAATTAGGTTGATAATATTAAACATGATGAATTGCTCACAATTGCCTATGGTCATTGAGGTATCTCAGAACTCACTGATTTACTTCGCTTAAGATTAATTATTTCAGATTTCCATGGCGCATCTTAAATCTTCGTTAGGATAGGGATTCTCCGAGGCCGGCCCCCGCTGCTACTGGCTCACGGACTTTCCAGACCCCCCTCTGTTGCCAGGGGCACGTTCACCTTCAGGGAATCTGGTTATCTGTGCAAGCTCACCAAGCCTTAGAGGATTTTTTATTTCCTTTAGAAACTGAAATTGGAAAGATAAGAATCACCTGCCCGGGCTGCAGAAAAACCTCTCATGGTAATAAAAATAGACTTGGCACCAAACTTTTTTTAAAGTTGGTTGAAAGAATAGACTCATATTGAAACCAACTTTTGTATTTAAATTTCAGCAAGAAAAGGCACAGACTTCACGTAAAAAGGGCTGCAATTCTACATCACGAGGACCTTGCAGGATTTGTTAGTGTGTAGAGGACTGGGTTGGTCCTGAGAGAGAACACATTAAAAAAAAAAAAAAAAAAGTCCAGTTTGGAAAAAGCTTATCCCTGGTCTGACTACTTTAAACTCCTGGAGGAAATGATACATTCCTATGAAATTTCTTAGTTGACTAAACTCTAAGCGGGGAAGTTTTAAATTTCTGAAAAACCAAATGCTCAAACCCGTGAATAAATAAGTGCCTCACGGTCGAAGTCGGCGGTAGGATCTGTGTTTCCTGGCATTTTGGAGATTACGCTACCCGGGCTCAAGGACTATCGTGGTCAACCTCGCTTCTCTAAGTGCTACCAATCTTTTGTGTAACGAGAAATCATGATACACTTGAATAAGACTGTACGGAGTCCACATGTTTCTTTATTTGATGTACAAGTTCATAAATACTAATGCTCATTGAATTTTCAGTATGAAAGTGCCAATTTGCTAAATTGTATAGTAGCATTAAAAGACTTCTTGGGAAAAAAAATAAACAAACAAATAAATAAATAAATAATAAAAAATAAAAATAAAATAAAATAATAAAATAATAAAATAAAATAAAATAAAATAATAAAATAAAATAAAAGGCTTTTTGGAAAACATATAGTCTGATGCCCACAATTTACGGACAGGAAATCTGCGATTCGCTCAGGACATTTAGAATAGCCTGCCTGGATTTCCAAGGAATACCAAGACCGGGGGTGGTGAGGGTCATGTTCCCTCTGCCTCTTTACTGGTTCACTGGGAGGCTGGGTTTTCTCTTATTAGGTTAAAGCACTGCTGAATTTTTAAAAGTCCAAATTTTTTTCTTTTTATTTTTAAAATACGCAAGATTAAAAGCCTATAGCATTCTAGCCACACACACACACACACACACACACACACACACATTTTTACTTTTTCAATTTTTCTAGAATAATAACTACTTTACATTATAGATCCACATAGAGGCCAGCCATTCAATTATTTACCAAGTAATGATCACAAAAAGAGTTTTGATTCTAAAACTAAAATAATATTGGTGGAGAAAGAATTCTAGAGTTCATCTAAAATCCTGGGATGGGGCACCTGGATGGCTTAGCGGTTGAGCATCTGCCTTCGGCCCAGGGTGTGACCCCGGGTCCCGGGATCGAGTCCCACAATCGGGCTCCCCGCAGGGAGCCTGTTTCTCCCTCTGCCTGTGTCTCTGCCTGTCTCTCTGTGTCTCTCATGAATAAACAGATAAAATCTTTAAAAATAATAACTATAATAAAATGAATCAAATCAAATCCTTGGATGTGATACCCTTTCGTACTTCTTCACATGCGGTGCCCCGAGACTTCACCCCTTCATCTCCGGGGTGCCTCTCAGGTGGACGGCAGGACAGAGCTCAGCATGTGATGCAGCCTCCTGTCACGGAGACATCCCCACCTCTAACCTCCTGCTCTAGCCCAGCAGGTATGACTCCCGTCTGGCTTTTCTCCTTTGTCAGGTCGCTGCTAAGAAGAAAACCCTGAGAACACGAAGTGCCTGTAAAACCCTGGAACAACTCCGTATGCTATGTAATTGCTTGACAATACCATTACCTGCACGCTCACGCTTCCTCTCAGTATTGATGGACGCCGATGTCAAGGGGCCGTGTTCCCGGCACTCTGTGATTTATAGCCTAGATCATTCCATTCATTTATGACTGAATCCACGTTATCACTGAATTTCATTCGGTAATAAACGAATAAAATGAATTTGTTTCATTACTGAATTTCTATTATTTTTATTAACCACTGAGCTCTGTGCAAAGCTCTCTATGCTGCTACAGCCTACAGATGGGACGTGACCCCCGTGCGCACACACGTGCACACGCATCAGGCCATGCGCTCGACTCTACGGAACCTGATGGAGGGACGCTTGCCCCCTTCGAGACGAGCGGATTATACGCCGCGGATTGCCTCTGTGCGAGCTGCTAATAGGAGCTCTACAAAGGCAGCAGATATGCTTTTGCTCGAGAAGGAGCCTCCTTTCACATGCCTTTGAGCTAAAATATGAAGACTGTCTTAGAGCCAAATGTCTACTTTTCTAGACCGTTTAATACTTGTTATTCTTATTTAGCAGAGGCTTGCAGCATAAAATTTGGTAACCAAAATCCTCAGAAGGGCACATCCATGTGTCACTGAAATTGCATTAGAAAATGCGTGAAGTAAGCACTTTTACTGGCCTCAATTTCGCACAAAAATATAAATGTGATGCCACATTGTGGAGTCTGTTTCAGATCTCCCAATCGTCCTCCAGAAATAGGCCCCGTCATCCCCTGGAGAGTGCTTGGGATGGGACAGGGGGCGGGAAAGTGGGGGACCTTCACCCGAGACAGACGGGCCTGAATGGCCCTAAATGGCCTCTACTTTTCTTTTTTACGTTGGTGTCTTTAAAATAACTACCTTTGGAAAGTTTTCCCCGTAGAGTTGCCTTAGATTTTCTAGGACTCAAACAGCCAACACGCAGTTACTTCACACGCATAATCAGCAAGTAGATGCGGAGCTGGGCCCCGGGGACGCGAGCAGCAGCAGGTTCCCTCCCACTTCTGTTCACGCCAGTGTTTCCTGAGAAGCGATGTTTGCTCTAAGGCCTGGGGGACCGAGCGTCCCGGCTCGCCTGGGGCAGCTTCGCTTTGTGGATGCTGCTCCGCGAGTGGCCGCACCCGCCGCGCCGGGGGTCCCCGGGCCCGCTCTGCTCACAGGGCACCCCTGGCGACCGTAGGGCCTCGGCTGCCGGGAGGAACGCTCGCTTTGTGGCTGTGAGGGGAGGAGCAGACCTTGCTCGCCCTCCGTGGCCCATGGCGGGGCCTTCCTGCCGGAGCGGTGTCCCTTCCAGGCACCGTGTGACATCCAGCCCGTCCCGGAGGCTGACAGCTAAACCCAGCAACGCCCACCTCCGCCGGGTGCTCCCCCTCCAGGGGGTTGCTGTGGCTCAGGCAGGGAACCTCAGGAGGCTTCCCCGCGGCCCCTGGCTCCGCGAGTGCAGACCCCAGACTGGGGGCTCGTTGCCCTCAGAGAACCAGGGGAGCCCGGGGACTCCCCGAGAGGCCCGACTGTGCCCCGAGAGGCACCTGGAGCACTTTGAAAATAGAGCAGCCCTGGCTGGACTCAAGCCACGGAGATTCCCGTCTAGGTCTGTAAGCAGGGCCCACGTTCTGGGGCTGGAGGAAGGTGGTGCAGCCGGGAGGGGAGCAGGCCGAGCGGAGGCCAAGGCTCATTTCCCGCCGAGGGACGAGCTGCTGGTGCTCGCCAGCCCCTGCTCGCCTGTTTGGGGCGGGAGAGGATTGCTGTCCCCCAGGTCGTGAGGCTGGGAGTGACCACGTGACAGGCGCACACTGTGGCTGTGGACGCAGGAGCAGAGCGAGGCTGTGGCTGCTGCTGCTGCTGCTGGATCCTCCCGCCTCTCCCCTCGGGGGTGGCCCCAGGAGGCCCGTGGACCTGCTGTGCACAGCAGGGACCCTTGGAGGGGCTGGGGAGGTCCTGACACGTGGGCTCCACTAGAACTACACGGACACAGTGCAGGTGTGCGAGGCAGCAAGATAGAAACAGACTCCTTCCCTTACTTCATGGGCTGTATACAACAGGGTAGAAATTCAGAGGAGACTCCCAAATCCAGCACATAGAGAAACACCTGCAGGGGATTTTTACACTTAAAAAAAAAAAAAAAAGCCAGAAATATCAATATCTACTAATAAGATGAGAAACAAAGACAATTTGAAATTACTTAAAGACATTGGTCAAAGACATTTCATACTATCTTAATGCATTTGCCAACCATGTTGTTTACATAAACACAAAACATTATTTTAAAATATTTTCGATTTTATATAAATATAAAGTATTTTATGTATGTATATATATATTCATATATGTTTATATATGTCGGCTTTGCTCACTCCGTCACAGAAAGAGGTAGGGGCATTGTTCTTCTATCGAGCAGTCCAAACACCAGGCGTAAAGTAAAACTTTGCCGCTTCCTGCAGGTACCGTGGAGGCAGCTGGGTGTGCAGACCCCCCGGGGCTGGTGGGTCGAGGAGGGTTTGAAGATCGGTCACCTTTAAGGTAGAGTCTGCAAATCCAATCTGCACTTACAGTCATGCAAGAAAACAGTACGAGCACCATAGGTCACTCGGTCTTGAAGGTCGTGAGATCCTTCTCGGCATGTGCACGAAGTTGATCTTTCATCCACAATAAGATGTAAGGAGATAATCAATCAACTCCTTATTATAAACGAGCAAGGATCGACTTTTGAAGAATGTACATCATGTGTGTCTCCTTTATCCATCATTGTCCATGGTAAACATCGACATCGTTCCTTCTTCTGCTGTGACTTTAGCAAATTATTCCATAAAATATCCTCTGATCATTTCGTTCAAAATTCCCCCGGGAAACTCTGAATTTCAAGGATTCCCCCAGAAGTTACTTAGGAGAATGAAACAATGAGTTGAAGAGAAGCACATGAAAGTCCCCAAATTCACATTTCTTACAACTGACATCAGAGCCGGCATGGACTTCGGCGTTTGCCTCACGAATCTCTGGTTTCTGACAAATCTAGTGAGATGTGCAAGGCCCACGTGGGGAGGGCTTGGGGCTGTGGCTGAATGGGAAGCAGTTCAATCAAAAGGACCTTAGAATCTCATCAGGCTGCATTAGGTGCCTGAGCTGGAGCTCGGGGTAAGCACTCCGTGTGGGCCGTACTCCTGCCCATCCGTGTCTGGGGCACTTCTGTTTTATGATCAGGAGAAGAGGGAGTTTGGGGTCAAGGAGCAAAGCCTGGAAGAGAGGCCAGCCCGCTGGCGGACGTACAGTATGGGAGTTCCCGCGTGCGGGAGTAGAGGAGGGATGGAAATACGAGCGAGCGTCTCAAAAAGTCTGTTTGGGTTTGTGGTGGGAGGATCTCTGCGGGGATCTCAGCAGAGACGGGGCCCCGGCCCGGTGCAGCACAGGCTGAGGAGAAAGGCCTGCTCCCCTGGCCCCCAGGCTCCAGCACCCTGAGGGGCCCTGCGGTGCCAGGCACCCACCCCGTGCCGGAGCCCGAGTCTGCAGCCACAGAGCTTTGACCCTGAGACCTGCCGCTTCCTGGGTTAATGTGAAGTTTTGTAGGAAAACTGACGGATTCCATGTGTCGGTCTAATTTCTGGCCACCATGCTTTGGGAAGATGCTCTTACAGTATCTCGGCAGAACAAAATACGAGGTCTTTTCTGAATTTTTAAGAACCGTGAAGAAGACCTGGGACATCACGGTGAGCGTGGTTCTCACGCGGATTCCCCGGTTTACACGTCTCGGGCTGAGGTTGGCTCACGGGGGTGGTGAACGTCCTTGCTCGGACAGGGCCTGAGGGGAGCGGGATGGGGTGCTGGCCCCTTCACGGAAACCCCCAAGCCTGGTACCACTCATGTGGAATCTTTTTTCTTTTAGAGATTTTATTTATTTATTTATTTATTTGAGAAAGAGAGACAGAGGGATAGAGAGAGAGAGAGCGCACATGAGCAAGGGAAGGGGCAGGGGGAGAAGGAGAGTCCATGCTGAGCAGCGAGCCTGACGCAGGACTTGATCCCAGGACCCTGAGATCATGACCTGAAAGCCCCAGGTGCCCCTCGTATGTGGAATGTGAAGAAAAGGCCAAACTCCTAGAAACACGGTAGAAAAGTGGTTGGGGGGGGTTGGGCAGTTGGGGGCTGAGGAAACAGGGAGAGGTTGATGGAAGGGACAAATGCCGAGCTGTGAGACCAAGGAGGCCTGCGCACCTGCTGTCCAGCCAGGGACTGCGGCTGAAACCGCCCAAGAGTAGGACCAAAACCGGATAGACGTGCGGGGTGTTGGGTGTGCCGATTAACCAGGTGGGGGATCCTTTCCTGGAGGGCGCGCACCTCAAATCACCACGACGCAACCAATGACTTGCAGTGGGCAGACGGGCCACCGAGTAACGGAGCGCCGTAGGCCGTGAGGATGGAGACGAAAAGCACCATTTGCGGGGAAGGGAGTGGCTTCATTCACAGATGGGCTGGACGTGTCATTGGGCAGCAGGACTTACACGCGAGGCTTCGGTCTACAACCCGCCGGGGGCCACCTCAGCGCAGAGGTTAACAGGTAGAAAGTTGGCCCAGCGACGCCCTTTGTTTCCTAACCTGATTCAACACGTGCACAAAAACCAGGAGGAAAACACTATCGTTCTGCCCGTTTTGCGTGTGAGCGAAGTGGTCATCGGATGAAGAAACGTTGCCCCGAGCTAGTGCTGGATACAGCTGTTCCGGATCCCAGCCCGTGTCTTGGACCCGGGCTGCTTCCCTAGGCCTCGTCTCCAGGGGTCTTTCTTTGCACCGCGGAAGCCAGAGCGGCCCTGCTTGTGACCCGTCTACACTAACCTCCTCGACAGTTGAGATGGGCACGGAGGCGCGCCCCACTTGGGGGTGTCGTTGAGGATGTAGCATGGAGATGTTGGAAAAGTCATTTTTCTAAAAAAAAATGAGGAAACAACACAGAAAGGATTAGCTTGTTTGCGTTTAGTTTCAGCTAAAGAAATAATTGGTCTCTCCTAGGGTCATGCATGGATTTTGCTCTGAAGGTACCGCGCATCCTTCGGCGCGATGCTCCCCTTTCTCCTCGGCCGCTCGCCACGCGCGGACTCCGACTCCCACCGCTGTGGGCGGAGGTGTGGAGCCTGGCCACGGATCGCCGGCGTCATTTGGTTTTTCTAATGGCTTCTTCATTTATTTTCCACTTTGCTCAGATGACCTCTCCTTAGTTCAGTTTGTGCCACGTGTATGTTTTGCGAGCCTTCTTGAGTCACTTCTGGAACGAAGTGAGATTCAGTTAACCCAAGCATTGACTTAAAAGTCGGAAAAATGATACGATTTGGTGAGGCGGATATTTACATCCTAATTGAACTCACGTTTATATTTTTTTTACTTACCATATGGCGGATTATGACTAATTTTAAAACTTAAAAAATAAGCTCAAGATGTAAGCTGGTATCCAAGTGATTTCTAAAGAAATCAAGTCGCCAGCCCTTGGGATTGTCGATACACTGGGGAGATTGATTAGAGATCACGGCTTTGTGCCTCCATAAATATATTTTACAAAAGAAACCACACACATATTCTATTTTGTATCAGTCTGCTTACAAAAAAATCACATAATGAAATTTCTGATGGGTAAACTGGAAAGAAGGATTTCACATAAAATCAGTTCACAGGAAATGACAGAATGATACGGAACAGTAACCGCTGTGTGTTGAATGATTCTCAAACTGCTGGTGAAGCCTGATAACAGAAAGATCTAGAAACAGAGTCCTCGGTGGAGCATGACAATGCTGTTCTTCATGAGATGTGCTAAGTGGTCATTGGTGTGGGTCCGCAGGGTGGGATCGGGTGGAAACCCCCGGCCTCCACCAGGGTGGGGCCTCCTCGGGGCTCCCTCACCCAAGCAACACCGTGCTCAGTGGGGTGGTGTCAGTCTGTGTTGTCCTTCGGAACGTTCCGTAAGTGCAACGATGTGCACCTGTCGTTTGATGCTCCCACAGCATCATGTGTGGATTGAACCCACGATCTATACGTCAGTCTGTCTACCCACTGTTGTGAAGGGAGGCTTCAGGACCTTACAGGTGGGGCAGCGGTGAGGGGTGAAGTGCTGCACATCCTAACGCATCACGTGGTCAAGCCACGTCTGGACCTCTGAGCCGGGAGAGGAGCGGCTGTGTCCTGGGGCCCAGGTGTGCTCAGCGGAGGACAGAGCGCCAGGCACGTCCTCAGAGGTGTCCTTCTTCAGAGGTCCTAGGGGGTCAACGTCTTGCCAAGCCTTGCAAGATGGCATCTTCTTAAAATTTCGGCCACTTCATTGGGTGCCTAGCAATTTGTGGTTGTCATTTTCATATTCTTTTTTTAAAAAAATATTTTATTTATTTATTCATGAGAGACACAGAGAGAGAGAGAGAGAGAGAGAGAGGCAGAGACCCAGGCAGAGGGAGAAGCAAGCTCCCTGCGGGGAGCCCGACGCGGGACTCGATCCCGGGGCCACGCCCTGAGCCAAAGGCAGATGCTCAACCACCGAGCCACCCAGATGCCCCTAATTTTCAGACTCTTGTTGATAAATATAGCTCATGCACTTTCCTATCTTTGGTTACTTTAAGAATATTTTCCATGCGTTGTGCTGTGTCTGTTTCGATGCTCATTTTTCCATTGAGTTCATTTTTATCTCTCACTGAAACAGAAATATATGCGTCATAAATACGTGTGTAAATATATAGAGGTTGATGGCAGGGTTCCAGGGGTGTCAATCTAAGCGTGAAAGGGAAAAATGTAAAGAAAAACCAAAATACACCACAAAAGGCATGAAGCGCCAAGGAAAAGATTGACAGGTCGGTCCTATCACAATCCACCACCGGGAGAGAGGAAGCGCCACCAGCGTGCACGTCGTGTGGACTCGCCCTGAGTAGCGGGTACGCTGAGCAGTGCCGCGCGGGCCCTCCCCGCCCCTCAGCAGGCGTGCGGCTGTGTGTGTCGGCTCCGCTCCTGCACGACGAGGGCGATGCTTGCCTTGCATTCCGTGTCCTTTAGAAGAAAGGGTGTTGCGCTCGCTGTATTTGGTTTCTTAGACGATGCTGGACCTCACCAGCCAAGAATCTGTGCCTGGGGTTTGTTTCCTTTGTGAAAGGATGTAATAATCATGGACTCGGTTTTCGAAAACGCATTTTGCATCATTTGGACTTTTTTTCTCACTTACTTCTGCCAGCGTTGATAGACCGTACCGTGGAGAATTTATTTGCTGTGACAACGTGTCAAGTCTACTGGTGTGAATGGCGCCTGACTAACCCCTTAAAGCCTTTTGTGTGGGTAGGGTTTGTGCTGCTGGTTTCTGTCTCTCCTCGAACTTGCACTTAGTCTCTCTGTCCTCCTCACTCCGTCGGTCTTGGTGGTGAATCCTGAGGGCATTATTCTCGTCCAAGGGCCGCCGGTGGCTCTCCTCACGTCCTTTGTCATGGATTTTGCTTCCATTTCGTTGATTTCTGTTTTCATCCTATTTCGGTCTTCACCGATGGCTGAGCTGTGATTTGCTGCCCTTTCTCTAGCAGCTGGAGAGACAACCTCCGTGGTTGACGTTTCAGCCACTCTTCTTTCCCCAAACTGATGCTCGTGGCTACGCTGTCTCTCAAGCAACAGCTCTTGCCGCCCCGCAGCGTCTCCACCGTGTAGCTTAAAATATTTGAAATTAAACACCACTGTCATATCTTCTTTAACACGTGGTTTATCCGTGAATTAATCGACATCGAACTGGAGATTTTCCAGTCTTTTCCTTAGTTCGTGATTCATGGCCTAACCTAGTTGTGGAAGGGGAACATATTCTAAATGATTTCCATATTTTCAAATGTATTGGACAAACGTTAAATATGACGTTGATAAGTATTCCGTGCACTCCTGAAAGGAAGAGGAACTCTGTTACTGAGGGGCACAGGGTTACATACAGAGCAACCACGGTTTTCAGGTTGGTATTCTAGTGAATTTTTTTTTTTTTTTTTAGTCTTTCTCTATCAGAAATTGAGAGATTTTTGCTCCAGCGTCCCACCATGACTGTGCATTTAGTTATATATCTCTTCATTCCTCCAGTTGTGCTTCAGATATTTTTAAGCCAAGTTACTAGAGGATACAGCTTTTGGATTATTCTGTGTCTCTGTGACCCTATCACCACAGGGAGTGGCCATCTAGATCTTTAGTAAGTCTTGCCATAAAATCTAATTTGCCTGGCACTGGTATATCCCACTGTAATGGCCTCTCTTTTCTCCATACTGTTACTTTCACCTTATCTGTGTGATTGTATTTAACTTTTTAAGATTTTATTTATTTATTTGCTTGTTTGTTTGTTTGTTTAGAGCATGTGAGCGGGGCAGGGGTGGAGAGGGGCAGAGGGAGAGAGAGAGAGAGAGAGAATCTCAAGCAAACTCCCCAATAAGCACAGAGCCCAACACAGAACTCGATCCCAGGACCCTGATATCTGACCTGAGCTAAAATCAAGAGTTGGCTGCCTCACTGACTGAGCCAGGTGGCCCCAATTTTATTTAGCTTTTCTTCATTGAAGTCAAGCACAGCTTCTCTGCCACCAGCGTTGTGAGTGAGAAGGGATTCCAGTCACTCATGTCATCTGTGTCCAGGGCTTTGATGTCTTGCTGGTGGGATCCAGACGCCTCTCGTGGGTCATTGCTCTTTAGGCAGCGTGAGGCCACGAGCATCCTTGTGCGCACAGTTCTGTCCACTTCACCAGGCTCCCATGCAGCATCAGCATTCACATCTGAGGAAAATGAGCTGATGTCTTTGGGACTTCTCACATCTCGTGTTGGGTCCTTCCTGTCCCCTTCTTTCTTTTCTTTCTTTTTTTTTTTTTCATTTAAATACAAATATACAAAATGTAAACTGAGACAATAGAGAAATTCACAAAACTTTTCCTTAAAAATAATAAAGACAAAATTCAGTTCTAGGTATGACGCTACTAAAGTACGTGCAAGTTGTCGTATCCAACTGGATTTCTATTGCAATATTCCACGTCGGCTTGAGGGCCACCTCTGGAGACAGACCTGAGTGGAAATCTCTTTGAGAAACCTGGAGGCTCTGCGTCGAGGGGGCGGACGGCCTCCTTCCCTGGCTCCTCTGGAGGCTCCCCTGTCCACAAGTTCTGCCTCGACGGACAAGGGGCTGGGCTGGTCCCACTTGAAGAAGCCCCTCAGAGGTCAACTTGGTCGTATCCATTGCACACAAGTGTAGATGTGTTGCGGGCTTCTTCTCCACCCAGCTGTGGTCCTTAGAGTGGCGCTGGTCCGAACTCTCAGCCCACAAGCAGAATGGCAAAATACCCCCAGAGGAGAGCGAAGATTTGTCAGAAATATTGCATGAGGACTGAGATTACAGAGACGGCTGGAAAGCTGATGCACTTGTAGGTCAGTGGATTCAGGGTCTGGAATAAACAAAGTGGATCATTTAGCTCCCTGAGACTTGCGTCAAGTACAATACGTGTTATTTATCATTTGTGCATGATCTTGGAAGGAATGTGCCTTTATTTTCACTGTAGTATATCCATGATGCGTATATACACCTGAATATACATACAAGCCCGTATACCGCATATGTATTTGTGTTGTATGTAAATATACCCACGTCTACTCCCCCTGTGAGCCCTTGTCATACACCTGCAGGGGGGTGGATGCTATAAACCATGCCAACCAGGATGACACATCGGTGCATTAGATTTTTGCATCGGTGCATCAGTGCACTCCTTTTTTTCTCAGTGTCTATATCAGGCACCTTCAGTTTATTGAAGCTAAGTAGCTTGACCTAGTCTCCCTGTTAGCAGGTCATGTTACAGACGCCTGTCTCTGCACAGTCGAAGTGTAAGTTTACTGAGTTTTTTCTGTTTCTCTTTCTGCATTTTACAGATAAATAGAGATATAACACTAAAAACCTACTGAATATTGAAATGAAAAAAACCACAACCCAACAGCAGTGCATTTTGTCTTTTATAATGAGCATCAGTCTTTACTCAAAGACTGACATAAATTTATGAAATCAGTTGTTTAACTAGGTATTCTGAAATATTTTATGTAGATGATATCCTACTTCACACATTTCTCATTTTTTAAAGATTTATTTATTCGAGAGAGAAAGTGCATGAGCAGGAGCAGAGGCAGAGGGGGAAGCAGGCTCCCAGCTAAGGGTGGAGCCCAATATGGGGCTCGGTGCCAGGACCCTGGGACCATGATCTGAACCAAAATCAAGAGTCGGACACTCAACCAACAGGCAGCCCCCACACATTTCCCGTTTCTTTCTCTGACATGAAAAAGAGACTGTAGATAAATTGGTGCATGATAAAAGGTAATCTGACAGTTTTCCAAGGAAAAGAGGGTAAAATACAAATCTAAGATGATTTCAAAGTAGAGCTTTCCTATTCCCTGCTCTGCATGTGATGCCGGGGACACTCCTGGCCAATCCTTAGACCCAAATTTATTTTCTGTGAAAGCTTACGTTTGAGATATTGATTCTTTTTCTGTTATGGAAAACATTTTAGCAAAGTCATGAGTCAGTACCCTGGTGGTTATGAGGAATCCATTCCCATCTTCCTTCAACAGAATTGCAGGGCTATTAAGACACATTGTTCTCCGAGACATGTCACCCTGGTTGAAATAAGGGGTTAAACAAACTGTGATCGCATAGAACATTCTCTCCCATTGCTCTTCATGAAAGAGAAAAAGAAAGAAGAAAGAAAGAAGAAAGAGAAAGAAAGAAAGAAAGAAAGAAAGAAAGAAAGAAAGAAAGAAAGAAAGAAAGAAAGAAAGAAAGAAAGAAAGAAAGAAAGAAAGAAAGAAAGAAAGAAAGGAAAGAAAGAAAGAAAGAAAGAAAGAAAGAAAGAAAGAAAGAAAGAAAGAAAGAAAGAAAGAAAGAAAGAAAGAAAGAAAGAAAGAAAGAAAGAAAGAAAGAAAGAAAAAGAAAGAAAGAAAGAAAGAAAGAAAGAAAGAAAGAAAGAAAGAAAGAAAGAAAGAAAGGAAGGAAGGAAGAAAGAAAGGAAAACCACATTATATTCTTAAATTTACTTCCAATTTGGCATTAGATGACCTTCGCTTTGTAAGATCACAGAATGAGAGATTTCCATAGTGCAGTAAATATGGGTTTAAAATCGCTTCCTTGAGAAAAACAAAGAAAACAAATTTTCATCATATCTGTATTTTTTGTAGAACAAGGAGAGTTAAGTCTGTGTGCGTTGTCTTGACTACCTGGTGCGCTCCCCTTTTAGTAAAAGCATCTTGATATTCCTCGGGGGGGAGGGGGGATAAGTCCTTTACAGCAACACCCAAGAAGGCACAAAACCCCCCAAACATGACTGAACCCAAATTCTGAAAATCCACCTGTTTTAAGAGTTCTGGCAGACAGACTCATTTTCAGTTGGGATCATTAGAGGAAAATGTGCGCAGCCTTGGCTCTCCTGCCCGACCGCCCGGGGAGCTCGTGTGAACGTGGACTCTGCTCAGAGCTCGGGCCCTCAGCTTCCTTCAGGAAAAGGCAGACCCACACCCACATCACCTCTATCGGAACAGGCATGGACTGTAATGGACGCGTATTTATGGTAGAAGAGGCCATTTGAGGCACGCATACCAGCATTTACAACAGTCCTGGGGGCTCGGAAAGCATTCACTTCCACAAGGTCTACGACCCGCACGCTCGCACGTTCACAGCACTATTATTTCACGGATCCGTTGCGTGCGCGTTTTAAGCCGCTGACCCTTCCCGGGCGCTCTGCTGGGTATGAGGACACGGGAGTCTCAGGAAACGTGTTTGCGAGGACAGAGAGGAGCTCGAAGGCAAAGCTCTCTTTCCGTGGTGGGACTAGGGAGAGGCAGGGGCTGAGCGGGGGCAGCAGGAGCTGTGAGGGAAGGCACACCACTCGAGGAGACAGGTGGCCACCCCTGCAGTGGCCCTGGGGTGTGGCTGGACGCGGGGCCTGACGCCCTCCCCGACTGCAGACCCTTATGGCCACCTTGCAGGTGGAAGGAGTGCGGGAGGGGACAGCAAGGACGCGGGGACGGGGACGGGAAATGCAATTAACTGAGGGGAACATTCCCTCGTCTGCCTTTCCTTAGAACATTTACTTTAGAAAACTTGTAAGAACCTTCGGTGTCTTTCAAGGTATCTAATCTTTTTAGGCTAGCCAGCTTCGCACTCAGGAGCGCCTTCCTCAGAGACGTGGGAGCCAACCCCTCCTCCTGAGGGGCCATCATCCAGGACCGGGGCCCCTGCCTCCCAGGCTCTGTGGGAGACCAACTCCAGGGCACCTGCTCCAAGGGACGGAAACAACCTCCTGCTGCACAAACAGGGCACGTGTTTTTCCTTTTGGATTAAGCCAATTAGTCAACACAGTTTCGCATCCCAATGACCCGGTGAATTTCAGATGAACTCTGACAAACGGAGCCGGGGCGTCTTCTTACCAGTGTTGACCCTGACACCGTGCACGTAGCAGGTGCATCTGCCCGGCTCCAGGGATGGAGCAATTTCTTTCTGTCTTTGGAATCTCTTCGCAGATGGCCACTGATGCACATCACATCCCGACTTAAGGCTCATTCCAGGATAAAACGGTTTTCTTCATCTCTTCCTGCATGGAGAGGTCTTTTGGGTTAGGAAGTAGTTTATCTTTAATGATACACTATGCCTCTAACTATGTTGGAAATGGTAATATTCGTCTGGGTGAAGATTCAAAAGATTCAAAAAATTCAAAGAATTTTTTCAAAAGATTTTTTAAATCTTTTTTTTTTTCAAAAAATTCAAAAAGATTCAAAGAATCAAAATATTCGCACTGAAGAAGCGAATACGTCTTACGGGGGAGAAAAAGTCTTGAAATACACGTGCTCCATGAGCAGGTACGGACAGGCATGAATTATAGGGAGATTATGTTTCAAAAATCTTTGACATTAAAATATAAAGTATTTTATATAAACGAGAAACTACTGAGGTATAACGCTTAACGTACTGAACATTATCTGTTTTTTTCTCTGCAATTTAAAAGAAGAAACTGTATAACAGGAAATGTAACCTGTCCCATCGGTGGCTCTTACTCTCTGTGCGAAAACCTGTGTAATAAACAGTTGATCGTTCTTCTCCCAATTTTCTCACTGTTGCCCTGAAATTCTGGTCTCTGAGATAATTCCTAACCCCGGGTGAAGACACCATAAACATTTGTTAAATAGCTGAATAACAATTTACCATGTGTCCCTTCAGTTGTTTATAATCATTTATCAAAAATGTATAATTTCTTAGTTATTCAAAAGATTTTTTGCAATAAAGGATCATTGCATACCTTTTCCGTTTCCTTATTACTCTAGATCCAAAAATAACTTTCAGAGTGATTTAAAAAATAACTAGGCTTAGCTGTGTGGCTTCAAGCTAAAAATATCTGTAATGCTCCTTCCACCTCCTGCTCGGCATCTCTCTCCATGCGAGGGAAGCAGGTCTTCCAGCTGCCTCTCTGCAGCTTTGTTCTCCAAAGAAACCTATGTCCACCTCATTGATGACATTTTCTGTAGGTCTTCCACCCCACAAACAAAGCATGATGGCAATTTTGTGCCTTAGTTTCCCTTGTCGTGGGTCCTGTGGGTTGTCACTGGGAGGGGAGGCCTGTTCATCTGCAGGTTTGCTTTCCCATCAACCTCAGAGGTCAGAGTCCTCCCCCGGTGGCTGTGCAGGGGCCCTCCTGTAGGAGTGGGGAAGGAGGTGGGATACTAGCTTGGAACGGCCACAAGTGGACGGTCTGGTGATGTCCCCAGAGGGCCCAGCCCTCCTGCCCTGCTCGGTATGGCACCGGAGCCCAGGCATCTCAGACTTCCATGGAACAGATGTTGGGAATGAGGTCGTCTCAAGCTTCAGGTGCAGGAGCTCTGGGAATCAGCTCCCTTTCCCGTCTTCAAACATTTAAAAGAGACTGGAAATGGACTTTCTTGGGGAAGGGGATGGGGACTTGCAGCTGAGTATTCCAGGAGGTCTTTGGAGGATTAGGTGGGAAGGGGACCTGACAGGTGGGGTCCGAATAGGAAGGGAGCCCTTCCTGGGCTGTGCCTGCTGCTCGGGAACAGGGCCCCACAGGGAGGCCAGGCTGAGTCAGGGTCTCTCTGATGCTCCTGGCTCATCTCAGGCCAGTTAGTGGGGCCAGAGGTCAGCGGGCAGGCACTGGGCGGGTGGGCAGCACAGGCTCTGACTGGGGACAGAATTCCTGGAACACAAGAGGACTCCTGGATTTGTGCAGAGGGGATGGTTTAAAGGGAGCAGGTGGGTGAAGGGAGGTGGGGGCCGGCCGGGGTCAGTGGAGCCCAGGGTGAAACCTGCAAACCCTGGAAGGCAGTGGTCCCTGTGCCCCCCAGGTTTGCTGACTGGACTCCCGGTGCTTAGGCTCCTACCACCAAGGCATCCCCAGGTGCTACCGGACATGCTGGCTGTTCTCTGCAGCTGGACTTTCTCGGGCAGGCACCGTGGGGCTGGGGTGGCCTAGGACGGGGACCTTGAGGGTGGGAACTCCTGTTCCTGCTTGTTCTCATCTTGGCAGGTGGGGTAAAGCCTCGTGAGCAGAGGAGCAGAGGGGCCTGGGCCAGTCTGCACAGGGGAGAGTGTGTCACGGGTGAGTATCAGTGTATTTAAAGACTCCATCCTGGTTTCTAACAGCAAAGGGAACCACCTGCTACCCTCAGCCCATTTGCCATGTGTTGGACCTTCACTGTGTTTGAAAGGGATGATGGCCCAGGCTTGTTCAACTGCAACTGGAAATATGAATGTCAAAGTGTTTAAAACAAAAAGAGTAAGATGTACCATATGCAGCACATATTTGAAAAATAAACTGAGTTTTTGAGAAAATTCTGTAAAAATTATTTTTTCCTCAAGATGCACAGAATGAATGAAATCCTATCTATTGTGGATTGATGCTTTGAGAAGATCGTAGACATAGAACAGTTAATCTGGGTATCCTGCTCCATTACTTTTTCCCATAAAAACCTTTGTTCAGATCTCAACGTTTCTAATAATGCCTCTTGCAACTGGTCTGTATATTTAGCGCCTTTTATTTGCTTCCTCATGAAAGCTGGTGTGAACCTCATTATATGCCTTACAGTGGATCATATCTGAGAATCGTGGTAATATTGTGCCTTAATGTTGGCTGGAGAATCTTGTTAACATGAATACGAGAAGAGACAGTACCTTCGTGTGATTAAATGCAAACTGTTAACTACAAAACAAAATGACCCAGATAGCAACCCTCACACTGTGGAATAAATATGACTCCCAACGGGCAATGTAAAGAATATAGAAAAAAGAAAACATCACACTCACATTTATTTAACCCAAGCCAGCTCAGATCTGGGTTAGATTTTTAAAGCCCACAAAACTCTGGCCATATTGAAGTCCCGAAGTTTCTGTCTCTCTCTTTTTTTTTTTTTTTTTTTTGAACTTCTTAAATTCATTATTTTTTAAAATTTTTTATTTTAATTCAATTCAGTTAACATATAGTTTCAGGGTAAAGGTCAGTGATCTATCAGTTGCATATAACCCCCGTGCCCTCCTTACTGTCCATCACCCAGCGACCCCATCCCCCACCCCACCCCCAATGACCCTCAGTTTGTTTCCTAGAGTTCAGCTCTCTTAACTCACCCATTGTCACAATGTTGGAAACTAGAGGGAGCTTGTTTGCCGTGACCGACCTTGGGTACGGGCCTGGGACTGCTGGTTGGCGGAGACACCTAGCAAGGATTCACCTCATCCCTGGAGCCTGGGAGCAGCAGGTCTGCGTGTCCATCACCCTGATGGCCATCACCCCCATTCAGCACTATGGTCTCGTGCTCCGTCACATTGCTTCCAGCCTGAGCCTGCTGTTTGCAGGTCAAAGTTGGACCTTGCTTTCTACGGGTCCAAAATCGTTTTTGGAACTTTTTTCACTTAAAACATTGCAAATGTTGGGAGAATTCTATTCTGTAAGCTTGAGAGTACACAATTGTGTTATGAGTACTTAAAAATCATTTTATTAAAAATGCCTGATGTGGGTCTTTTTTTGGAGTGGCTCAAAGCTCCAAAACTATATTAGGGAATGGAAGCGAAAAGTAACTATAATTAGCAATCCTTCATGGTCTGCGGCATGTTCTGTTAATTTTCAGAGTGTGGCTTTCATATTGTTTCCTTTGGTCTTCTCCGCAAATTCGTGGTAAGGATTTTGCTCCTAGAATATGTAATTTGACTGGATCAACTCAACGTTTTTCACTCCCGGTCTCATTTTAATTCATAACTGAGTAATTGAATAATAAAAATTCTCTAGTGAGATAATCACTGTTTCATTTTTTATTCATAATCCTTTTAATTCAACAATATATGATTTTTGTCTACTAACTTACTTATTAAAATTAAGTGGAATTTCTAGACATAAAGTGTACATATATTTGCATAGCTATACTGGCTCTTAGCAAAATATTACCATGGAGACAAAGTAACACTAAATCAAGTCAATTGATTACATTTTTGAATTTTTAAATTCCTAAATAATGCTTAAGTTACTCAAACATAAGGAGTTGCAATAAATTACAGCACTTGGATATTAAATAAAACTGCAAAACGGCTCTTTATTCAATGTATATATAGAATGCATACAGTGGGAATAAAATTAAAACAAGGCCATATATATATAAATTTGTACATGCACACTGAATCTCTCAAATATATATGTCATTGTGAATTTTCATGGTGATGAGACTGGTAATATCGAACTTCCCAGGGATTTTCAACATGAAATCAATCAGGCGGCCTCGACACTCGTTTCTGTTGCTGTGGTTTGCAGCTCCCACGGAGAGCCCCCTTCTCTGAGATGAATCAGAACCTGCAGCCTCTCCTTTGTTCTCTGGTCCCCAGACACCCTCTGAGACTGCATCCTGGGGAAGAATGAACATTTGGGAAGGGGGCGTTTGGTCACTTCTCAGGAATGGGCAGATCCTTTCAGCCAGCCTGGGGCCCCCCCTGACCATCAGGTCCCCACAGTCTCTGGGTGCCCTCTCCATGGTCCTTACCATCCTCAGCCTGGGGCCCCCCTGACCATCAGGTCCCCACAGGCTCTGGGTGCCCTCTCCATGGCCCTGACCATCCTCAGCCTGGGGTCCCCCTGACCATTAGGTCCCCACAGGCTCTGGGTGCCCTCTCCATGGCCCTGACCATCCTCAACCTGCCTCCCCCCTGACCATCAGGTCCCCACAGGCTCTGAGTGTCCTCTCCATGATACTGACCATCCTCAGCCTGGGGTCCCCCCGACCATCAGGTCCCCACAGGCTCTAGGTGCCCTCTCCATGGCCCTGACCATCCTCAGCCTGGGGTCCCCCTGACCATCAGGTCCCCACGGGCTCTGGGTGCCCTCTCCATGGCCCTGACCATCCTCAGCCTGGGGTCCCCCTGACCATCAGGTCCCCACGGGCTCTGGGTTCCCTCTCCATGGCCCTGAGCATCCTCAGCCTGGGGTCCCCCTGACCATCAGGTCTCTCCAGTCTCTGGGTGCCCTGTCCATGGTACTGACCATCCTCAACCTGGGCCCTTCTGACCAGGTTCCCACAGTCTCTGGGTGCTCTCTCCATGGCCCTGACCATCCTCAGCCTGGGGTCCCCCTGACCATCAGGTCCCCACAGGCTCTGGGTGCCCTCTCCATGGTACTGACCACACTCAGCCAAAAATTTTGGTATGCTTTGGTTGCCTAATAAGAACAAAACAAACAGAACAGAACAAAAACATTCCATAGGCATCCATTATGTATAGGGTAATGTAAGCATGCCGTATGTAGTAAAATGCATTTATAATGATTAGATAGATCGATAGAGACAATCTTCTAATGACAATGGTTTGAAAACTGTATAACATTCTGCCCATTTCTCAGATATGAACATAGGAGCTCAGAGAAGAATCATTCAAATCCAGGCCTGATATTAAATTCAGTGCCTTCGCCCTGAGCATCTGGGAAGCAACAATTAAGACATTTTCTGATTGATGCTAATTTGATAAATTCGTTTGTAATTCTTTGTCTCTCTTTGTGCTTTTTTTAAAAGATTTTATTTATTTATTCACAAGAGACACACACACAGAGAGAGAGAGAGAGAGAGAGAGAGAGGCAGAGACACAGGCAGAGGGAGAAGCAGGCTCCATGTCGGGAGCCTGATGTGGGACTCGATCTCGGGTCTCCAGGGTCCCGCCCCGGGCTGAAGGCGGCCCTAAACCGCTGCGCCACCCATGCTGCCCTCTTTGTGCTTTTCTGAAAACAAAGCTAGCATTTCAAAAATTAAGATCTAGGAAGCCAGTTACTTTCTACGTACCAAGATGCTCAAGTTCAATTAAATGAAGATAATGTTGGGACACAGAGATAAAGAAAGAGATTACAAAGAGTTTTAAGTTGTATCTCTTCTAAGAAATATTTAAAAATCAAAACAAAGAGCACGTCCTGTGCTGGAGTATTTAGGTGGCCTTGCACCCGACATCTCCTCCCCTGTGATAGCAATATCCACCCGTGGGTTACCTGACTAGGTTGCTTGTATTGAAAAAGTGTTTTTGTAGCTTGACCAGCAGATAGAGAGGGGAGCCGGCAAGGAGCGTCACCCCGAAGGGTGACCTTGACGGGGCGCAGGTCTCCTGGGAAGGTCATCCAGTGGTAGTGCAGGAGCAGGCAGACAACCCATGACAAAGCACTGCCCTCGGAGCACAGGCTTTAGAGTCAGACCCGAGTTCAAATCCTCCATCCACATCCTACCGGAACAGCCCAGTAATCAGCACTGTAAAGCTTAGTCTCCCCGCAGTGTTGGGTGAGGGCTGGGGAGGTGGTGATTACGCAGCGCCTGTCACGCCCCGGGGCACGGTGAGCTCTCAGGAACCCGCTAGAGTGTGGGCAATTCCGCACTTGGGTTGCATCAGACTCGTGCATTATTCCCTGATGAACAAGTTTGGTCCACAAAGGAGCCAAAATTCTAGGCCTCGGAGCAACCGTGCAGTAGCACCGAAGCTTATCTTTTGCCATAAAAAAGTCTGATTAAGCATTCCCGCTGTTCCAAGTTTTCGAATCATTAACGCAAACGGCCACGCGTGGAGCACCTGCTGCGTATGTCTTTCAGGCTTGTAATGTGACTTAGAGCTCGAAGATGAGCCCCCGACTGCCGTCGTGAGGATCGCGGTCCTGGGCCAGTTGCTTCAGTCTCTGGCTGTCTGTTTGTCCTCTGAAATAGGCTGGTGACATGACACCCCTTGGGGTGCCAGGGCAGGACTGAAGGAGCAGGTGCACATAGAGCCCGTGACGTCAGCGCTGCCCGCATTGGGTGCCGCTGTCACGTGTGAAGGGCTGTTGTGGGTGACGGGCTCCCAAGATCCCACAGGGGACTTGGGGATGGGGTAGCAGAGGGGTGCTCCTGAGAGACACAGGGAAAGCCCCAGAGCCAGCCTCATCTCTGTGCCCGCACACACTCCCCAAACTATGCCCCCGCTGGCTCCCAGGCCCCGCAGCTAGTGAGCTGCCTCTGCAGCAAGGCCGCGGACACGGAGCCCACACAGCGTGCTCCGGCTGTCCTGACGAGAGGACAGTCCTCCTGCAGGATGTCCTGCCCCGGCCGCTCATTCTCTGCACAGTCTTCCCGGTACAGTCACGACTCCGCGCGGGGAACTCATTTATTACCTAGCAGGAGTCTCTTCCACACACAGCAGGTGGGCATTTTGTTTCTAGCACATTTAAAGATGCTTAAGATGCATTTGGAAAGGGTAGGAACGGCCTTGAGGAATTCCCCCGGATAGAGACCCCCCCCCACCCCCGCCGGCGGATGACAGCGAAGAATGAGTGGGCGGCGGGCGGCTGAGAGAAGAAGCATCACTTCCCTTGCCCGGCGGGGCTACTTCGCCCACACCTGCTCCTTCGGGGAGGACAGGGATGGTCCTTTTTCTGCATTGGTGTGGCCAGGGTGGGGCAGGCCTGGAGAGCTGGGGGCGGGGGACCCTGTTCCTGGGCACGGCTGTGGGGGGTCCTGGGGAGATCAGCTTGGAATTGCTGGAGCCAGGAGGCGATGGCTCCCCGGCGATGAGCTGGGCCTCACCCCATGCGCTGGCTGTGGGAGGAGTAGAGCCAGTGGAGGAAAGGATGATGGACTCTGTCGGCTGAGATGCCCATCACCTCCGGCCCTCGGCCCTCGGTACTCCCGGTTCTCGGCCTGCAGACCACAGGCTTTCCCGGCTCCCCAGCTGCAGATGGCAGACGGGGGCTCCTCAGCCACGTCCTGCGTGTGTCTGCGTAGGTATGTGGGGATCCAGCCTTGAGGCCTAGCAACGTTCACGTATCCTACTGGCCTGTTGGTGGTGTTTCTCTGGTGAACCCCAAACACTGCAACCACCTGCCCAGAAAGAGTGAATTCAAAGTCCCGTGGGGCTGAGCACTGACCCTTGCCCGTAGGAGCAGAGGCCGTGCCTCCGTGGGTGAAGGACACCCCGGAGGTGATCTGTGAAGACACTGCTCCCCCCCGTCCCCCCTCCAGTGCCCCTGGCACACGCCCCAGGACCCCGGGAAATGAGCAGACTGTCTCAGTATCAAGTGAAATATGAGGGAAAGGGTGGAAATTCCCATTGCACTAGATCCAGGGAGAATAGTTTTAATCTATTACCGGTACTTTTAAATGGGAAGACCTTGTTGTGACATTCGCCCGGCGGCGGGGAGGTGGGATGGTCTCATCACACTTCACGCCCCCTGGAATCCGCGCCAACAGCGAGGTTCTGATCGCGACTTAAACTGGCTTAGCAGGGCTTGCTCGAGGAGAGCCCCCCGGACCATTCGTGGGAGACTGTGAGCTCCTCATGGAGGCCGCCCTTAGGAGGCAGCTCCGTCTGTATAATAAGGGCCTGGGGAGGGGGCCTGAGCAGCCCGTGGGAAGAGGGCGTGCGGTTCACCCCAGAAAGCAGGCCGAGCCCGCCAGCGAGCCCCTGCGCTCCCCAGAGCCGCGAAGCCAGCGTGCACAGGACCAGCTCCTCGGCAGACCTGCACCCCGAAGGGCCCAGCACGCGTTACTACCAAACGGCCCTCGTCATGAGGCACGTTTCTGCCAACAACACAAAGTAGTTGCCAGCAGGTGATCCTCCCAGTAGGCGAGCAGCACGTCCCCGTAGGAGGCCCACGGCCAAAGCCACGGGGTGTGAGGGATGCCGCTCACGCTGAAGCATCCTGGCGGCTGGTGCCTCCCCGACCGTCGTCGGCAGGGCAGCCCGCCTGTGAGGCGCCGTCCGCCTCCACCTGCCCCGGCTGTCACCCGCCCGGGACGCTGCTTCCTCCACAGTCAGCGAAGGGCCGGATCGAGTCACAGGGCAGAGCAGATCCAACAAAGCAGAGAAGCAGAAAGAGCCGGGAGCGTGGTGCCGGGACCCCTTCAGCATGAGGGACGCGCTTTCCCCTCACGTAGCTGCCCCAGGGCCTGAGCGTGGGTCTTGTCCTGAGCGTTACGTTGACCGCGGGGATATAAAAGTGACAGAGGCGCTAGGACTGTCGACAGGAGCCCGTGGGCAGATCCGTCCTGGAAATGCACCTGCTGGGAGAGCCTGGGGTCGGGGAGTGAGCGGGGTCAGGGGCCTTTGGTAGGTGAGTGTTGAGCCACGTTCAAAGGAAAAGATGCGTTGGGAAGAGAGACAAATGAAAAGCACGACAAAGTGAGCAAAGAAATGCGTTTATAACCCTTGCCCAGGCAGGAGCAGGTAAATGCTCACGGGATTTCAAAGGACGCCTGTCAGGGGGGTTGAGGTCTCCCAAAGGGCTCATGGGCGTAACCAGGTAGCAGCAGACTCAGGGAGACGCTACGTCACGTGCTTTTCAGGATGCCCTGCTAATCTCTGAATTAAATAATGAGGTACCTTACCTTCTCTACCCGAAGTAGATTTGCATTGGCCCCAGAGGTTTCTATTAAATTTCCAGTTACAGGCAAATTTAACAAATGTCACTGCATTCATTCCTCATATATCCTTAAAGCAGGTGCACTTACCCGATTTGCCGAAATCCATCATCAGACATGAATGTCGCATGTAGTCAGTGATACAGCCACCGGCCGCGGATATCACTGCGTATGTTCCTGCACATGAATACGTGGCGATGAATGCGCCGCCACAAAAGATAGCTTAGGAATTCATAATTAAAGATTTTATTTTATTTTATTATTTTTTATGATAGTCACAGAGAGAGAGAGAGAGAAGCAGAGACATAGGCAGAGGGAGAAGCAGGCTCCATGCACCGGGAGCCCGACGTGGGATTCGATCCCGGGTCTCCAGGATCGCGCCCTGGGCCAAAGGCCGGCGCTAAACTGCTGCGCCACCCAGGGATCCCAGGAATTCATAATTAAATGTGGGAAAATCCCACCCAGAGGCTGATATTAAAATTACTGAAATATTTCACAAATTTTCCTTTCAGTGCCGTCCTTCTGGGTGGGATTGTAATAAAATTCCAATAAAATTCCTTCTGGGCTCAAGTAATAAAATTCCAACAATCTTAAAGATGGAGACTATCGGGGCGCCTGGGTGGTCAGGGGTTGAGCGTCTGCCCTCGACCCCAGGGTCCCGGGATCGAGTCCTGCATCGAGCTCCCTGCAGGGAGCCTGCTTCTCCCTCTGCCTGTGTCTCTGCCTCTCTCTGTGTCTCTCATGGATAAATAAATAAAATATATATTTTTTAAAGATGGAGACTATTCTAACGATGGAGAATTTACAGGTCATGTCTGTAATCAGGCATGCATTTCCAATCAGGGATTGGAAATCTGCTGGAAAGCGCCTCAGGGACAGCGTATCTTTGAAGAACACGCAGGATCTCATGAGCACATTACATTGGTTTGTAGAAACCTGCTCATCAAATCCGTTCTGCCAAACGTGCAGGGCATAAGAAAGGGGCAGGTAAATAGGGTAATTCATAGTTTCAGCTCTAGTACGTGCAGCCCGGGTGACACACCATGACCCTACAGGACGGGACAACCTGTCCTGTGGCTTGAGATTCTGATTTAACTGATGGGGGTTGAGCGTTAGGCTTCAATGCCTTCTCACGTTTTCTGGTCTATTCTAACATGCAGCCGTGGTTGAGGGCCGCCGACGAGTCAGAGTCACCTCGCGCGGCCCCGTCGCTCCTGAAGTCTGGATCACTTACCACGGACACCGCAGTTTAGAAGCTCACTATGCAACTCCAGGCTGCAGGTCCCCGCCTCCCCGAACTTCTAAAAATGGGATCCTCTGCCTGGTCTCGTGTATCCCTGTGACAAGGTCTGTTACACACAGGAGGGAAACGAGGCTTCGTCGGACAATCTGTCACCACCGTTGACGTCTATCAGAGGAGCCCAGTCAGTGGAGGGAGAAGTTAGGTTCATCTTCCTGAGATAAGGAGTTTATCGAAAGTAGAAGTCAGGTAATCTGTCCCTCCTTTGGTCAATGGCAGTCACAAAACCAAGATGCATTTTTAACCTGGAGGGAAACCGAGTGATGGCGTAGGAGGGTCCACACGGGGAAGAGGAGCAGAAGGGCTCCGTTGGGGAAACTGAAATCAAGAGCCCGCCGTCGCCGTATCCTACAGGAAGCACAAGCGCCGCGTCAACAGGCCAGATGGCTCACGCCTTCAACTCCACGGCCGAGTCCTAGAGGACAGGGCGCCGCGCCTCCGTCACCCGACTGTGACGGCCTTACTCTCCCTGCCGCAGCCACTCACCCACCACCCCCAGGCTAGACACCACAGAGGTACAGGTTTGCTCAAGAACTGTTGAAATGCAATGCAGTGGACCTCATACACGCGTGCAGTGAGGTCGGGTTGTGAGCGTAGAGGACGCTGTTCCCACTGCAGCGGCATCCATTCACGAAAATCGCCTACAACCGGACAACTTCTACCTCCGGGAAGCATCAGTCTCCAGCGCTCCACAGTTCCATGGACACGGACAAGTCCACGCGTCTCCGAGCGTCCCTGCGCACTGTGCTGTGGCCATGTTTCCCGCCCCGTTGCTGGGTGAGGCCCGCACGACAGCGCCCGTGGAAAGTAAGACAGTGCCCGGCCTGCTGATCTTAATGCCGTTACTCGTGAAGCCAAGATAGTCATTACTTTGTTGAAGTCATTTGCATCTTTCCACTGACGATCAGATGACGGGCACTTAGACATGGAGACACTATATTTTATTCACCACTTCCAGGTAATAAAAGGAGGCGACATAGAGAGGGAAGCATTCCCGAGACACCTTGTTCCTGGCAGCATTTGTCCCTCGGCGTAGCTGGGGGGACACGCCTTCCCTCCATCGTGCTTCCCGTCGTGAACATAATGAGTATAACCTCCCCGGTGGCATAATTTTTGGATTAAACCCCGTAAGTGTTCCTTACATATTATTACTTTCCGAGATGGCTTCATAACTTGGGCAACCGAAGCGTATCATTGAAATACTGTGTAATTTTCTTGCAAACGTGAAGAAATCCGAACATCTTTCCGAGGACAAGTTGGTGTGAAGCCACAGATTCGATTGCTTTCGGCCAGCGCTGATCTGGGGGCTCTTCGAAATGAAAGCGATTTTAAACACTCAGGTGTTTCCGAGAGTTCCCACGGCCCAATTTAGCAAAGTGTCTTCTTCGTGCGTCTGCCTTACGTCTGGAGCACTTGGGTCAGTGCAACAGTCAAGGACCGTAGTACGTTGTAGGGATCCAAGAAGCCCCCTAAATTACTTACACGACACCCCAAAGCCTTCTATCCCCTTAGTCAGATGTATTCCTCTTTGTAGAATTTGTCACTAGGCTAAAAGCATATTCTTTATTTATTTACGGCGTTTCCCATTCACTGCGCCTGCCCCCCCCCCCTTAGATTCCCTGAGGATAGGACGTTACCTGGTCAGACTGTGTCCCCCAGCATCTCGGTCAAGGCCTGCAACTCACTGGAAGCCAGATACACGTCGACTCGATGAATAAACAGAAGTGACGTTCTCAGTGAAGAGGTAGAGATAGGCACGATGGTTCAAGGCTCTTGTGGGATTGTTCCGTTTCTTGGCCAACCCGACAGGACAGAAAAAGACTCGGAACAAGATGTCGCATTTGATGCCATTTCCACAGACGACGTTAACTCACAAGTTCCCAAAAGCCCACGTTTTCCTGGGTTTTCTGCCTCCCTCACAGAGTTCTCTGACTTTTCTTCCCGTGAGCAAAGAACCTGCTGTGACTCCTTCACCTTTCTCTCCGGTCTTTTGGGTCACAGGATGGGGGACGGCATGAGAGCTTGAGAGTCATACCTTGCCTGGTGTTCTCTGCTGAAGAGTTGGGTCATGAAATGTTGGTTTTGGGGCTGCCATCTTCCAACACTATAAGGTCTTGGTTGCCCACCCCTAACAGACTTTAAGAGCAATTCCACTGTTGTGGAGAAAAGTCCATGAGTTTTAGACGTTGGGTTCCATCCTAGGGCAATAAAGAAAAAAGAAAGAAAACTGATACACCTACGGTTTCCCAAAGATGTCCTTAGATTATTCTCATGAAACACCACGAAACACCTCCTCTGACGTCCTGTGCTGCGACCTAGGCGAGTCCACAGAGGGAGGTCGGCCTCCGTCCGGGAATATGCTCCGGCATCGCCTGCTGGGAAGGGGCAGCGCGCCCGAGAACACCACCAACTCCGGTAGGTGCCGCTGGCTGGAGGTGGTGCTGAGAAGAAAACACAACCTCGAAGCAGGAAGACGCTCCAGATTACGGCAGGCGGGGCACAATTTGGAAAGGCTTCCCTGTTTCTCTGTCCCTCTGAATTGGAGGGCAGGCTTTGCAGGGTGAGCGGCAGCAAGTGAGTGGGCGGCAGTGAAGCCGAGCGGGTTGGAGACCCAGGGATGCACGGAAGAGCCAGGGTCTTCGGGATTCGTGGCAGGTGGACAGGAGGCTCAAAAGGTGCAGCAAGCCAGGGAGGCAGCGACCTCGTGGCTCCCGCTGGATCTTCATCTCATGTGAAGAAAGCATAACAGACGTTGTTGTTGTTGTTGTTAAAGACTTTTATTCAGAAAGTTGGTAAAATTTCAAAGACACCGGAGACGGATTTTCTTTCCCCTTTCAGAGACCCATTTACGGATTGAGGACATGAGATTAGGGGGCAGGAAAGTCCCTCCCTCGTGGGAAGGCCTGTGAGGCTCCCATCACCTGCCGGCCAGTCATTCATTCCGTCATTGACATGAGTTTATTCATTCGTGTGTCGGTTCAACCGTCCGAGATCCATTCACTGGGCAAACATGCGTGGGGTGCCCACCACCTGGGCCGGGCAGTGTCGGCTCGCCCCAGCATACGCGGATAGACAGCACATAGTTTCTGAACTAAAGACATTTCCAGTCTAGAAAAACTGCAGACGTGCACATTAAAAAGTATACAATACAGGGTAGGAACAGAGCTAGGCACTCTTTTTTTTTTTTTTTTTCCCCAAAATCTCACCCAATTTCTTCCTATAGGAAACCCTGCGTCTTATTGCATTTGTGAAAACTTTGCGGAGAAAGTCATTGGTTTAACAACAGCAGATGCACGTTCACACCCAACGTTCTAACGGCACGTTCCATTTCAGGGCAGGTGTTGAGGGAGAAGGACATTTGCTCAGAAACTAAGGACGGTTTGGCAGAGAAGAGTGCCCGCAACCCCGAACAGACACACAAGGGACCCTGCCACGTGGGACAGAGCCACCCACTCCTGCGCCCAACCTCTGACCTGGGTGACGATGCCAACCCCAAACCCCGCTCCGCTAAGAAGACTTAACGTCTCCAGACAGTCGCCGTAGTTCGTGCGAGCTTCCTAAACCTCAAGTTTAGACCTCACGGGAGCCCCTGGCATGTTCTACGCCAACCTGGACCCAGGCCACAAGGGGTCTGGCACTTGGTTTCTCATTCTGTTTGGTTCTCAAGAAAAAAAAAAAATCACAGTGCGGGGCCGGGGGAAGAGAATAGAGAGACAGAAGCTTCCTGTCACTGGAGTCTACGTACCTGCTGGGTGAACACCGACACTGTGGGACTCTGGATATCGTAGCGAGCGGTTTTGGAAGGTTTACTATGTTGGCAGAGTGAGTATTAGGGTGGCAATCGTGGAAGTCCATAGGTAGTAGTATTTCACTTATTAATGTGTCCCAATAGCCTGCACATCTTAGTTAATCAAATTCTTTTTTTTTTTTTTTTAAGATTCTTTTTATTTATGTGGAGCTCGATCCCAGGACCCCGGGGGTCACGCCCTGAGCCAAAGGCAGACGCTCAACTGCTGAGCCCCCCAGGCGTCCCTCGAAATCTTGAACAATACAATTCACAAAGTTGTTTAAATGTCTATTTCAGGCCATTGCTTACGATACGAACGGATGTTGGAAACGGGGTATGGACGGTGCGGGGGGGGGGGCACCTGGTTTCCCTTCAGGTTTTCAGATGTAGCGCATTGATGGGTGCCTGCCGATTTTTGAACAATCTCCGCAATCCTGCCATATTCATTGTGAATTCAGTGAAATCACCATATTCATTCCACATGCTGAGCAAAAAAGTGCATAAATATCCTGAGAAGCTAACAGGAAAAAAAAGAAGACAAAAGCAAGTAACATTCCCAGAAAAAGAAAATTAAACAAAAGTTCCTGTCAGAACACGGTCGCTTACCACCCCTAAATCTAAATGTCATTACCTCCGTTTCCCCCAGTTCTGTGGAATGTTGGTGGGGTTGAATGTGTTTTTCCATTTTTGTGCCCGTATTTTACATTTTGTCATCATGACTGAATTTTAAATATTTCACTTGCTTTGCAAAAATGATCACACATTTTAAGAAATATATTAAACATGAACACCACCCCCAATTTCTCTACGTCTGAGTCAGACTCTGAGAATATCTCCATAAAAGTCTAGTCAAAGACAGTGATTTGCTTTGCATTTTTTATTTTATTTTTATTTTATTTTATTTTTTGGCCATTTGGAAGCAAATGCAGGCGGCGCTACCTTTCGATGGTAGGAGCTGGATGAGAGGTTTGCAAGTGAAATCAGCGTTTTCCATAAGGGACCTTCCGGGAACAGACCTGTGTTGAGCAGGTACCAGACAGTTTTCGCCGTGCTTCACGGCCCGTGATACCTTCAGGGCTTCGAAAGTCTTGAGAGACACGTTGTGTAAAGCTCATTGATTGCCAAGTACACATATGTAAAATTGATTCAAAGTTAGAAGATGCCTGAACTCTTTTCCTCATCCCCTCTTATTTTATCACTTCAGAAGGGGTTGAAAAGTCATAAATATTGAAGAGAATCTTGACGTTTGAAATATAAATTTTTGTATTAGAATGTTTTTCATTAGAGGAGAGTTAAAACCCTGAAAAATACACTGTTTTGTGTTTTGGGGTTGTTTTTTTTTTGTTTTTTTTTTTTTTAATTTCCAAAGTCATCCTGAAAGCAAGAACAGCTCCTTCCCAGCCTCCAAACTCTTCAGAATCACGTAAATTTAAGTGCATTGCTGGTCTTATCCTTAAGCTGTCAAAATTTGAGTCATGCATGAGTGTGCGTGTGTGTGCGTGTGTGTGCATCCGTGTGTGTGCATCCGTGTGTGTGCGTGCGTGTGCGTGTGTGCATGTGTTGCGTGAGTGTGCATGAGTGTGCGTGAGTGTGCATGCATGGGCACACCTTGAAGCCGTTCACATCGTCTGAGGTCAAGCCACGACAGAGTATCTCCTCCTCGGCCACCGGGTCCTTCAGGCTGACCTCTAACGAGGAGCCCCGGGCTGTGACCGGCAATAGAAGGTTAAGCAGAAACACTGTCACGATCACTCTCCCCCCGCAGCAGTTTAAAGACTCAGCCCAGGTGGACGGTCCAGGGGGACCGTGTCCGTGTTGGTCTCCGGAGGGGGTGCGGGGGCAGTAAATGCGCAAGACCCGGGGACCCGATGTCACCTCTGACCGCGAGGATGGGCCACTGCAGGTCACCAGCAGGAAACGAGCCCAGGTAAAAACAGGGACAGGCAGGAATCGAAAGTGCAGACGTGTAAGGAGAAAAGAGAGAGTCACTCGGGTGATTTTTAAGCACGTTCGTCAGCACGGAGATTTCTCATGTTGGATGGGAATAGGCACGAAACCAGGCAGGATCTCAGATCACGGGAGGGCAGTGCTCTCCCCCCGTTGCAATCTTCGCTCAAAAATGTTCGTGTCGGTAAGCGTCCCCCTGCTGTCTGTCTCCCACCGTCAAGGCGCCTTGAAAACCGTCAACGCGACATGACGACACGTTTGGGGATCACCGCAGGGGGCCGCCGGGGGCCACACTGTGCCGAGGGCCGGGCAGCGGCTGGCCTTCGCTGGGGAGGGCCCACCCGCCGCAGCCCCGCTTCTCGCAGGGGACGCTGATGCCCACAGCCGCGCACGCCCGGCACCGGGGAAACCACGTGGAGCCCCGTCCGTCCCTTTTTGGTGCCAAAACCAACTGCCCCCGCGGGAGGCTTGCCAACAATGTGCAGGACGCACAGCTCGGGAGCACGGAAGCCACAGACCTGCCAGCAGGTCGGTCCCCTGAGGCCCTCCCCTCTTTCAGGGGCATATTTCTTGCTGTGGCGTCGCATGGAGGAGGGAGCTGGGCGGCCCCTTGGATGTGGGCACTCGTGTCACCCTCCTGACGCCATCCCGGGGCCTGGCGGGATTCCAACATGCGAATTTGCAGGGTGGGGGACGCAGACGTTCAGCCTTGCGAATGAGCCGCCGGGTGCCAGGTGATGGGGAACGCGGGACTCTCGTTACTCCTGGCCCCCGGCCCCTGGGCGCCGTCGCTCGGAGCGCTCCTCCCCAGCGAGCCTGGCCCGGGGCCGCGAGCTTCCACTGCCTGGAAGAACAGAAGCCTGGTGGGCCCCAGCCACGGTCTTCTCCAAAGGGCTGAGACTACGAAGTAGGGGACAGAATTAAAGAAGGCGGTATGGATAAAATCATCATTTACAAAGCACCTGACCTTAATTTCAAACTGTATTCCATCAAAATTGATAATAAATGTACGTGTGAAAAAATTGAAAATCAGCAAATGTACATTTACCTTCCGTAGACTTTGGAGCACCCACTTTGCCTCACCAGACTCAAATACTGTCACTCAATCTTTTTTTTCTTTTTCAAAGTATCGTTGGGGAAGGAAGTTTAAGAATAAATAGTGATAAATTCTGACACAGACATCTTAAGGCTATTTGTTTCATTTACACATTCGAAGCAATGATTATAATCTTCTAAAGAGGAGCTTTTAAAATATGGATGAAATGATGCACACATATATTCTAATATTGCCTATATTATTCTTATTTTGGATCGCACGAATTTATGATGACATCCGATGATCATCCAAGTCCATGTTTAAATAGGAAAACATTCACGGATCTTCGTTCGACCAATATAATTGTTATGATAAAACTGCTGGAAAGATTGGTTAAAATACATTTTATGTGTTAGACACAAAAAGTTATAGCGGAGGGTGTTAAATCTTAAAAAGGACAAAAAAAAATTATTTTAAGATTTCCCGAGCCGGATTTGCTCCATCTCTAGAGGCGTTTTGGACCGACTGTCTGGTCTTCTTCTCCCCACCGTCAAGTCCGCGGCATTAAGCTTTCTCCAGATGCTCAGATTATTTTTTAATAAACCGGAAGCCCTTTCCCCTGGGAGACGGTAAGGGGTTAGGCCTGCTCTGGGGCCTCCGTGTCTACACAGTGTGTTACGGACGTGCCCAGGATGGGGTTTTTCTCCAGAGTCAGCGAGGCTGGTCTGAAAGATGCTCTCCATGTAGCAGCATAATGCAGACGATTGATTTCCTAAATTTATAGGAAATCAAGCTACTGAGAGGCCTCTGAAGTCATTGGGTGCCCCCAAATCACCCCCCTTCTTCCCTCTGACCTCAAACAGAGATAAGTACGAAGATAGTGCAGCAGGTATCACGGTGGGAGCTGTGCGCTCGGGAGGATGCTGGCCCGGGTCATCCCCTGAATCATGTAGACGCATCACCCCGTTCCCGGCCTCGGGGGAAAGTCTGCAAGACCCACCTACCAGCGTGGAGGGAAAGCGAATCTCAAGGGAAAGGAGAACCCTTGGGGTTGATGAGGCCGTTGTCCCCAAGCACCTGCCCAGGGGCCACCCTTCTTCCAGAGGGAGGAGTGAGGAAGGGGGCGCTGGGGAGGGGCACCTCATGGCTTCACACCACTAAGGAGTTTGTACTTCACCAACCACTTCCCGCATTTCAAAGACGATTACATTTATATGGAAGATTTATGATACATGATTTCACCCCAAAACCCCTAAACCCTAAACCCAAGAACCTAAATCCTGAACTTTAGAAAAAAAAAATCAGTGAATCAAATAAATTCTTTGAAAATCTACGATTAACTACATTCATCTTACTCATCTTGACTTTGAGGGTTCAGTTGGCTCTAGATGGGCTTCATGTACCTCCCGGAGGGAGGGAGGTGAAGTGTTGGTTTACAATAGGGCGAAATAAAGTCAGGGAAGGTGCAGGTTCTCTCTGTGTTCGAGCCCTTCATCCAGACTCCGACCCTCACTTCGGTGTTCTCTTGTTAGAGGCCAATGTGCTGACGACGATCCCGTGGCATGAAATTGTCCCGGTCTCTAGAGCCCGACGGAAACACCCAGGGAGGAAAGGACGGTTAAACCCTATAAACCTGCTCCATGTATAGAGTCAATACACCTTTTGGAGTGAGTGGTCACAGGCATAAAATGATTTTTAATTAAGACTAATTGTCATCCTTCCAGTGGGACCGGACGGAGACCAACCCAACCGCTTTCCCCTACAAGGTTGCTGCCTGGGTTTCAGCAATACTGGATGCAAGGAAGCAACGACCGAGGGTTAATGAGCACCTACTGCGCGCCTGTCAGCTCGCCACGCGCCGCTTCCCCGTGCAGAGGGCCCGTCGACTGAGGCCGTCCTGACACCAACCCCGCGAGGTAACAACGACCTCATTCCTAGTTCAGAGAATTGAGAGAATCCTATTTTAGGCAAGAAGGATTAGAAAGGCCCAATATCCAACCTAGGTTTTAGCGCAACTCCCGCCGCTGAGCATGTCGTCAACACCTGTCACCGTGTGATGCTAACCTGTCGGCTTGTTGAAGGAGCCCGGGGGCGGGCACGTGAAATGATCCCCAGGTGAGCCTTGTGCACGCGAGCCAGACGGCCGGCAGGGGCGACGGGCTGGCTGTGTCCCAGGTACCTCTCGTGCAAACCCCACCGGAGGCAGCAGCATCGCTGTGTCTCCATCTCCGTTCACCTGAGATATGCCGGCCGCACTTCCCAGGTAGCTCACCTGTCTTCGAAACCTGCCCCAACCTCCTCCCCTGACGCGCACCACGTTCCTGCGATGAGGGCCTGTCTTCCCCCAACACGCCCATCACACTATCCCCCGGCAGAGGAGGCAGGCCGGGCACCTGGAGTCCACAACCCCCTCTGGAGCGCAGGTGGAGGTGGGCACGGGGAGCCTCTCCCCACGCAGACCCTTCTCACCTGGCTTCCTGCACGCCCGCGCCTCCCTCCCTCTCCGTGTAGCCTTCCCGGGATCCACAGCCTGCAGGCCCCCATGCGAGGCCTCTGCCTTGGCTCAGGCCACTTTTCCTGCGGGGTGTGAAACCTAATAAAGGGAAATCATGGTATAGAAACTATGTTCACGATGTTCCCTTTTGGGAAAAACCACCCGCTTGATTTTTTTTTAAGATTTTATTTATTTATTCATGAGAGACACAGAGAGAGGAGCAGAGACACAGGCAGAGGGAGAAGCAGGCTCCATGCAGGGAGCCCAACGCAGGACTCGATCCTGGGACCCCGGGGTCACGCCCTGGGCTGAAGCAGATGCTCAACCACGGAGCCCCCCAGGCGTCGGAAGCAATTCCAATATTGAAGCTTTACGGCGACTCCGAGGGGTAAAGATCCGCGTCTGCGTCGTAGCTGAGGACCCCCGGGTGTGGGTGGCTGGGTCAGATCTCTGCCTGCTGCCCTGCCCCGGCCTCCCCGACCCACAGCCCCCGGTTCTGAATACGCCTCGTGCCACCTCCACCGCAGGCCCAGCGCTCTGGCTGCGCTCAGGCTGCAAATTAATGACCAGGTGCCGTGAGCTTCCAGCGCCGACTCGGGGACTTCAAACAGGCCCGTGTTACAGGACGTTTCACCAGCAGGATCAGGCCCAGAGATGAGCTGCTCAGCCTGGAACCACGTGGAAGGGTCCGGAACAGCCCTTTGCATCTCCTGAAGACACCCAGCGACGTCAGGGCATCGCTGCAGTAAATGCCAAGCGCCCCTCTCAGGTGTTCCCAGGGAAAGTGAGGCAGGGGGCGTCTCTTCTAAAGCCGATGGGAGCTAGGAAAGATGAACGCAGAAAACCTGAAAAGATACGGCTGAAATTCTATATGTTTGAAAAATAGATGACAGAGATACAGGTGCAGACATGCAGATACCGAATAAATACAGACGATGGGCTTGTAGGCCACACAGGGACGATGCAGGGACACGTGGGGATGTGAACGGACCTGTGCGATCTTCCCAAAGAACCCAACGGGAGCCCGCGCGGGCCGCCGCCAACCCCGTGGGGCCACATCGTTCAAATATCCGCTGATCCAGACTTGACCCGTGTGCGTGGGGCACTCGCCTACACTCTCGGTGTCGGGCAACCTGGCTCCAGCTCTCATCCGTGTGTCCCCGTGGGCGCAGAGGGGCCGGATCCCCCGGGCCATGAGCGTGGGCAACCAAGGCCCCCAGGGCGCCGCCGGCCGTGCTGTCCCTGCCATCAGGGGAAGCCAACTCCTGCCCTCACGTCTGTTCCAACTCAGCTGCCATTCTGACTTGCTTCCCCGGAAACAATCACTCCGAATCCCTCTTATTCCTGTAACTCGGTTTTTAAAATTTCCTAGTGTCCCTTTTTCTCCAGTGAACTCAAATTTATACTCCCAGAACAGACTTAATCCATTTTCACTTAAAGTATGCATCACTGGGGGATCCCCGGGGGGCTCAGCGGTTGAGCACCTGCCTTCAGCCCAGGGCGTGACCCTGGGGTCCTGGGATCGAGTCCCACGTCAGGCTCCCTGCACGGAGGGACAGGACAAGGCGAGGCCCATGCACCTGTCGCCTGCTTTCCTCCCTTCCTTCCTTCCTTCCTTCCTTCCTTCCTTCCTTCCTTCCACTCAAGCCTCCGCTAAAGAGAAAAACCGCCGCTTTAGGCTGCCCGGTTTACTCTTCTGTGTCTTAAAACACACGGGCTTCCGTGTAGGTGACGTGACGTTCTGCGGACCGACTGCCAGGGCCCCTGGGCTCGCCTCTGGGTGGCGATAACCCGTTGGGAGAAACGGGCGGGGGCCGAGCGCCCCGATGCTGCCCCGCTGTCCCGCGGGCTCCACGGCAGCTACAACGCAGGGCGACAAGTGTGCAGTTTGACCAAAACGTGGCTGGTGTCGCATTTCCACCTGCAGCCGCAACGTCCTCACTGCCTAAGGACACACTTCCTACGTCTTGGGTGTGGACACCACCCGCCTCCTATCGCCACCACTGAGGTGCCCTAGCCGAGGCCCCTGCGGACGGGGGCTGCGGGTGTGATTACACGCGTGCCATGTCACACGCGTCTCCCTTGGGGAGGTGGATCGCCACCCTAGTACTGGGGCACCAGATCCCCGGGGACAGCGGCTGAAGTGGAAGGGGCTGCGGGCCTGAAAGACCAAGACGCAACCCCAGGCATCTGAGAACGAGCTCCCAGGAAAGAACAAAGAGAAGCGAGAGCTCACAAACAGTAGAAAAGAGAATAGTGGAAACACTTAAAAATAATGGGATTCGTGAGAGTTTAAAGAAAATAGGCTCAGGAAGGGAAGTTGTTTACAATACCCTTGGAGGCGGCCCTGGGGGAAATCGTTGGCATCTTGCCTGTCCCCATATGCCTTCCTGTATAGGACGGTGCCTTAGAAAGTCCTTATGGCCGGGGAGACCGCTCCTACTGGCAGGCGGGTCATGGGGGGCAGCCGAGGCCACGCAGGGCAAGCCTGTGATGCACCAAGCCGCCCCTCTGGAGCTGTGACCCTCTGCCTGCCCTGAGGGCTGAACCAGCCTAGGGTCAGGGCATGGCCTACTAGAGAGCACTCCATAGCCCAAAGCCCAACATGGGCAATAAGCCATTGATCCTTAGAGCCACCACCCCCAGGAGAAACCAGTGAAGGCCACGGCCTATGTCCACCCTGGCCCCTGCTGCTGCCTCCTCACAGCCTGGCCCTCCCCAGTGGCCCAGCATGTGGGCATAACTCCTGTCAACAGGACCTCTGGGGGTCCCAGGGCTGGGTCCCTGCTCCCGTGGCCACACCTGCCTGCCTGCCTGTGTCATGGAAGAGATTGCAAACACTTTCCTCGGGTTTCAGCAGTGACAGAAACAGAGACAGGAGGATAGACAGGTACATAGGGATGTCTCTGAGGGAAGGACCAGGGATTTCCTACCAGAGAGGGCTCTGACAGGGAAAGGCATGAACGTTGTTTTTAAATTGATATGAAGACAACGGATTGAGACAAATTAAATGATGCAAAGAGAAGGCCTGCTCGACACTCACACAGGAGAAGACACATGGGGTGTGCACACAAGGTTTTACATGGGGTTACGACCTGATCCAATGCTTCTCTTTTGACGACAGCTCTGGCTTCAGCAAGGACAAGGGAGTGGACAGTGGGTAAGAGTTCAGTGAGTTTGACTCGATGGGAGGTTCTTCCATGAATCCTGTTGAGAGGCTGATGGCTTGAATTGGGGCACTTAGTTTGGAAGGAGACAGATGTATTCAGGAGACACTGATAAAAAGCATAACTGATATTGTTATCAATGGGTAGGTACATAGGTAGACAGAGATGGATAGACGGATGGATGGATGGATGGATGTATGGATGGATGGATGGAGAGATTGATGGATGGGTAAATGGATGGATGGATGGATGGATGGATGGATGGATGGATGGATATATGGAAAGATGGGTGGAGAGACGGATAGATGGATGGATGGAGACATGATGGGTGGATAGATAGATGGCTGGATGGATGGATGGCTGGCTGGCTGGATAGATGGATGGATGGATGGATGGATGGATGGATGGATGGACAGATGGATATATGGAAAGATGCATGGAGAGATGGATAGATGGATGGAAGGAGACATGATGAGTGGATAGATAGATGGCTGGATGGATAGACGGATGGACGGATGGAGAGATGGATGGATGGAAACATGATGGGTGGATAGATGGATGGATGGATGGATAGACGGATGGATAGATGGATGGATGGAGAGATGATGAATGGATAGATAAATGGCTGGATGGATAGGTAGACTGATGAATGGATGGAGAGATGGATGTATGGATGGATGGATGGAGACATGATGAGTGGATGGATGGATGGATGGATGGATGGATAGACAGATGGGATGGATAGACGGATGGATAGATGGATGGATGGAGAGATGATGAATGGATAGATAAATGGCTGGATGGATAGGTAGACTGATGAATGGATGGAGAGATGGATGTATGGATGGATGGATGGAGACATGATGAGTGGATGGATGGATGGATGGATGGATGGATAGACAGATGGGATGGATAGACGGATGGATAGATGGATGGATGGAGAGATGATGAATGGATAGATAAATGGCTGGATGGATAGGTAGACTGATGAATGGATGGAGAGATGGATGGATGGAGACATGATGAGTGGATGGATGGATGGATGGATAGACAGATGGATAGATGGATGGATGGAGAGATGATGGGTGGATAGATGGATGGATGGATGGATAGATAGACGGATGGATGGATGGATGGATGGATGGATGGACAGGCAGGTAGGCAAAGGGAGATATGTTCCAGAAATTGTCTCACATGATCGTGGGAGCCAGGAGGTCCCATGATTGGAAATCTGTGCGTGAGAGACCAGGAAAAACGGTGAAAGACGGTGGTGTGATTACCCGAGGGCTGGCCTGTGATGCTGTAAGTCATATCCGAGGGCAGGAGAAGGTGAGACAAGATGTCCCAGCTCAGCAGTGAGGCAGGAAGAGGGGATGAACTCCTCCTCCCCTCATCTTTTGTTCTATTCGGGCCATCACCTGACAGGACGACAACTACCCCCTGTATCGAATCCAGCTCATCAGATGCTAACTTCATCCAGAAACACCCTCGGACACGCCAGGAATGATGGTTAATCTGTGCCCCCTGCGGCCCATCACGTGACCAGCACGCTGCCCTGCTCTCTCCCAGGGGGCGGGCGAGCTGCACGTCTCACCATGAGCGGAAGGAGGAGCACAGATCCATGTCTACCTGTGTACATAGTTTTCTTTCCTTTGGGATCAGAAAAAAGTGACATTAATAGATTCTCCCATTTTAATTCAATTTACACACGTGTTAACATCCCTGCTAAAGAAATAAAATCAATACGTCTATGATTTAAACATTTCATCTCTTAGAAAATCATTAAATTGTAGTGATTTCCCAGAAACCCGCACTGAAGCGGGAACTTGATGGGTCCTCATTTTGCAAAATGTGCCGAGAGGCAGGTGCGGATGGAGCAAATTCAGCAGATGGAGACGGCGGCACCGGGTCCCCGGGGTGAAGCGCGACCTGTTCATTCTCAGCAGTGCTTGAGTCAACGGTTCACGGCAAGAGGATGTGACTAGGAGAATAGGTTCAACACGGGACACGTAGGCGGCCTTCCTGGCCTAGTCCCCCCGCAGTCTTCCTAGGGGATGGTGCCAAAGGGGCACCCGTGGGGCAGGAGGGGAGGCATAGGTCGGGGGCCGCCAGCCCCTGTACGGACGCTGGGAGATGCGGGGGGAGGACACATCGCCCTCCTCACGGAGCTAACAGGTCTCATGCCTACGTCATCACCTACATGATCTTTTCTGAGCGGCCGAGTTCTAGAGGTCGGATGTGTGAAGACCAGAGAAGGAGGACGTCCAGCATGTGCGTGCTGGGAAACCGGACCGTGGCGTCTGGTTCCGCGTTAAACACGAATATTCACGATCTTATTATTTTATTGGGGGAGGAGGGAGGAGGGGCAGGGGGCGAGGGAGGATCTCTAACCTACTCCACGCTGTAGCTGTAGACATGGAGCTCGATCGCGAAACCCCGAGACCACGATCTGAGCCACGACCTGGAGTCGGACGCTCAACCCGCCGCCCCAGCCCGGTGCCCCTCGCTATCGTAAGGTTAGAAAGGAGTTTATTCATAATGGCCTAAGTTTGAATTTTCACTTGTAGTCACTTCCAAGCTAGACGAATGCAAACATGAGCGGTGTTGGGATCGGTGGCCTATTCGTGCTGCGCCGGGGTCTGGGCCGCCTGCCTCTGATGGGAAAGCGCCCGTGCCTTGACCGACACGTCCAGTCCTGACGAACGCAGAGAACAAGATGAGCTCCGGGCCTCCGACACGCGTCCCAGCACAAACCAACTCACGTCCGCTCCCACCACCTACAGAAACACGGGGGCGGGGGGGAGTTGACGGGAATTAACGGGTCAGCTTCCGCCTATAAAGTCATTCCCAGCGTTCCTGTGCTACCAAGTCCCACCACGCTCTTCACGACGCTCGATATACCGGCTGTGAGAGGACACGGCGTGTTTGCTCGGCGTCGGGTCTCTAAACCGAAGCGAGCGTGCCTGAGTTACACACACACGCGTGACACCCATCCCTTAATTTTGGTTTTAGTTTCCCACTGCCAGGGCGCACGGCGCTGGCACACCAGGGCGGCGGCCCTCCTGCACGACCTGCGCAGACGTCACACTCTTGCCTAGAGGTCGTTGACTTTGCCCGTAAGTGGTCGGATCTTTAACCAAAAGGGAACATAACCCTTGGATCTTGCGTAGACTCAAGTGCCCAGGTGCCCGCCTGCCTTCTCTCCTTCCCCCGTCCCTTCTCCCTTCTGTTCTCGTGTTCGTTTATTCTCCTGTGTTTTGTCGTGGTTGCTCTTGTGTATTTTGCTTTGTTTTACCGGAATGCGTCCTCAAGTTAGGAGAGGAAATGATGTCAGGACACGTGGGATAAGCTGGACCCCAGAGCCTGGCATATTTACATTAGATGCTTAGCGCTTCCTCCCCATGACCTTCTTCTCAGACGAGGGGACAAGTGGGTCAGCCCTTGGAGTCAGGCACGGCCCGGGTCCGGGGAGCGGCTGCTGCATCGTGCCCCAGGTCACATCGGTATGAGGCCCGTGTGAGCTCCTCACCCACCCTCAGCACCCACCCCGTGGGCACACGCGCCCGCACGCCGGGGGGCCCAGCCTGGAGCAGACTCAGGGGCGGCGAGAAGGTGGCTTGCATTTACCCCCACGAGAGTGAACGGGGCCAGGAGAGCGCGGAGAGAACAGTGCTGCGGGCCGGCCGGGCGCGGTCGGGGTGGGTGAGCCCCGGGAGTTAGGGAGGTGGGGGTTCGCTGGGGTCTGGGAAGGCCGGGGACGCTCCTGCCAGGCTGCCCCTCTCTGCCCGTCTCCCTCTGCGCTTCTGCGTCTCTGATGGAGACCCCCAGGGGCGAAGGCAGCAGAGGCAGTGGAGGCTGAGGATAAGAATCGGGGCACCGCCACCAATCCTTATTCCTCAACAACAAAGGTCCTGCGGTCACGGAGTCCCTACTAGTAAGTCACAGAAGCTACTGCCCTGTGGGCCCCACACTGTCCCCTGGCCCTCGGGGCTGATCGAGCCTCTTGCTGCCCTGGGAGGCAGCGTCTGATGGGACATGCAGGCAGGTGACCCGCTTGGGAAGTGACTCCAGAAAGCAGAAGCAAGGGAAGGGGAACGCACGGTAGGCAGGGAGGGACCATCCCCTGGGCCAGGCTGGGGGTGCACGGAGACCCCCGGGGTCCCCTGGAGGCCAGGGCTGGCCCCCCACTCCAGACTCCCCACCACACCTACCTGCCCATCAGCTGGGTCCGTGCTCCCCAGGGCAGGCTCGCCGGGTGTGGAGGCAGCTCCACGAGCGAAGGTAAAGAAGCTTGCTGTGCACCCGTGGGGACCTGTTGGCAGGGCCGCGTGTTCTGGAACCTTCCACGAGAGAGCGAGGGAGCGGGCAGGGGGCTCGTGGGGCAGAGCCGCATCTGGGTGCCACGGGGTCTGGCTCTGAATCACCTTAGGAGCCCCCGATGGGCAGGGGCACCGACCCATGGACAGCGGGGTCCTTCCCCGTCTCTGGCGGCCGCCTGGTCTCAAACAGCGTCTTGCTATTTGAAGTTGACCCTGATGAGGTTCAGACGCAGCTGTTTCCCGATGGAAAATCTCCATGAGCACCAGCTGGGAAGCCCTGGGGACTGAGCCCAAGTCAGCAGGAGGGGGAAATACTCAACGCCTACCTACAACTGTGGGACCTCGCAGCCGCCTGGGAATGTGCGTCCCCCTCAGCTGCCCGGGGAGTCGGAGCTCACGTGGACGGACGACTTCGCTCGGACGCCTTAGTCATGCTTTCCCTGATGTCAGCACAACTAGACTCCAAAAATCAATGTCTCTAGGGAATCACTGTCGCCCTAAAATCCCACAATGTCGATGTGCTCACGCGAGCGAGGTGTGTCCTGGTGCGCGAGGCCGTGACAGCGTCTGCCCACAGGGCACGGTCGTCCTCTGCAGGCTGCCGTAGAATCAGCCTCCTCACCGGCCGGCACCTAAAGCCAGTGTTTTATTTCTTTTTTTATTTTTTTTTAATATTTATTTATTTATTCATGAGAGACACAGAGAGAGAGACAGAGACCCAGGCAGAAGGAGAAGCAGGCTCCCTGCGGGAAGCCCGACGCGGGACTTGATCCCGGGACCCCGGGGTCATGCCTTGGGCTGAAGGCAGTGCTAAACCGCTGAGCCAGGTGTTTTAAAGGGTCTGCACGGATATCATTGCATGTCAGTGAGCGAACGTGGCCGTCAGGACGACTGCCCGGGGCTCCGTGAGGCCGTCCGTCTGTCCGCCCCACGTGCACCTGCTACTTCCCTGCAGTAGGTTCTGGTGGGTCAGCACCCGACGCCCCGGCCTCGCGCTCCTGCCCGCCCCCCGCCCCGCCGTCCCCAGGCGGCTCCCACTGCTCCACCCCTGCGCCACCCCCACCCCCGATGACTGGCTCTGTGAGGCCAACAGTTCCCTGCTCACACCAACACCAGCTGAAAACAGAGTAGAAACGTCACAGATGTTTACTGAACAGCAATAAACTAAAATTTTAAGTCAGGAGTCCAAATAAAATAAAATAAAATAAAATAAAAACAAGCTATTTGACGGGTCGTGTTAACTCTTTCCAGATATGGGAGGCCTTAGCAACAGTTTGTGGTGAAAACTCGGACTATAAATATAATTAAACCATTGCTAAGAAACCAGACTATTAAAAAAAAAAGAACGGTTTTTTATTCCTTCTTTCCATTTATGTACCTGTAAAATAAACCAAATTCTATTTTCAATGCCTGTTTCTTGACCGTAATAATTTAAGTCTTGTCCTGTCCATAATAAATTAATATTGTCTTGCCCATCCTGTTAGGCACAAACTACATTTTAAAACCAGTTTCATGAAAATAATAATTTCTTTTTACATGACAATTGAGTCTAAATTGTCAAGTTTAATTATTAGAGGCAGTTCTTTAATATTTGGCCAGGTCTTGACTGTGGCAAATCGCACAATCTAATCGTTAAACACGGGCATGGATTAGGACCTGTGTTCAGATGTATCATCAGTCTCTGGCTTCATGACACTATTAATCTATTCTCTCTTTCATTAATATTTTTAGCATTCTGGTTAGAAGGCTTTTCTTCATTAACAACGACATTGGTCATGAATTTTGCATTTTTATGATGCTGCAATTTGCCTGCAGATGCTACTAATACCCCAAATGCACTAACAGGACTGAGACCGTAGTCAGCAGGAGGGGGAAATACTCCATGCTTAAAAATGTGGGATTTCGTCATTGTAACCGCCTGCGAATGTGTATCTCCCTGTAACGCCCGTATAAAGCAGTAGTTTCAAGTACGAGATCATAAAATACAATTCCTCATTGTGTTTTGGGGATGAAAGTTTGCCCTAAAACACTTACGCATTAAGGATGATACCAATTTCATTTTACCTTACCTGAGTTCACGTTAGCACTCCCAGGAACCCAACGATGGCCTTGCTCCCGATTTAGGGGTGTCTTGGTACGGAAATTACCTCCTCACGGTGCAGAACACGGTGTCACAGTGATTACAGCTTTAATTTCAGACTTTCGCCAAGTGACGTTTTATTTTTTATTTTTTATAAAGGTTTTATTTATTTATTCATGAAGGACATAGAGACAGAGGCAGAGACACAGGCAGAGGGAGAAGCAGGCTCCATGCAGGGAGCCCGACGTGGGACTCGATCCCGGGATCCCAGGATCAGGGCCTGAGCCTAAGGTGGCCCTAAACCGCTGAGCCCCCCGAGCTGCCCCCAAGTGACATTTTAAAAAATTACTTCAGATAGCGCCATGAAACCCCTTTGCTGTTTATTACCTGGCAACTAGCATCGATTTGCCTCCTGAAGCACGGTCCGGAGCCATTCCTGGGATGGATGCAATTATCAGATGGATATGCACACCACGGAAACTCTGCCGCAGCTGGATTGCTTTTCTCTTTTAAAATTAACTCTGAGAGTTTGATCCTGAGTGGGAAAATCAAGACCCCGTGTTGAAATAACGAGGATATAAAGAGGATGACTTCAGTGGTTACTTATCATTTGACAGAAATAAACGGCGGAAAGTTAGCAGATCTGGGCCTTTCATCATAGGGCTTTAAATACCGATTTTAGCGTAGGTTGTTTCATATTCATTTAATTAAGATGTTATGAATGAAGCACTTAGAACAGCCTCTGGCACACAGTAGGAGCTCAAGAGATGGTGTATTTTGCTCACATCTTTGTCGGCATGTTCTTATGTGCATTTCACATTTGCTTGGATTTTATGGGAGAAACGTAAGCCCTTTTATGCAACGTAAAAATAAATTTACTTCCAAAATGTAATGCAAAAGTATTCGTTCAAATAAAATCAATACATTTAGAGTCTTAAATATCATGATTGCTGCATTAGGAGTGTTTTCCTTGGTTATAAGAGTGCAGTGATAAAGCTGCGCAGTGAATGTAATGTGCAGTCGATTAGTTTCCTTCGGGTTGGTTTTACCAGAATACCCAGGGAGAGCGGCACGATGGGGTGGGCCCATCACAAATCTTTATATTTAGGTAGAGTGAGGGGCACTTACGTGGTTACAGGGAGCTTGCAAGGTCCCTCACATTTCATTGACTCTCTTCCCCCATCGCTGACGTTCTTATTGCCTCTGCTCATTAAGATCAGTGGTTTTCAACACGTCGGCTGAATGCCTCTCGAGAGGAAGCAGCAGCCTGCAATGCCTACAATAGAACACAATTTAAAAAAAAAAAAAAACAAAAAACAAAAAACAAACAAACAAAAAAAAAACAGCAGAACGCTGAGTGGTGCAGGCAGTACAACAGTAAGTATTACGAACCGTCTAAAGCCACGGAACAGGCTGAAGAAAAATGAGCAAAAGGAAGCATCCACGACCAAGTTAAGGTGGTGACACTACATGTTTCTGTGTTCACAAAATTTCCATAGGGTCAGCATCATTTCACAAGATAGCGAGCAAATAGATAACTGCAAGACTTGGTCAAGAGACCCAAGTTCCTGCCGCATCCTACTGCTGCTCCCCAGGAGCCAATATGGGTGAGTAAGCCCCATCCAGGCTTCCCCTGCAGCTCAGGGTCTCAGACCCAAGGCCCCTCACAAGGTTTGTTGGAAAAAGGGCACCTGCCCAACAAGTTCGCTTACCCCACAGCCAGGGATCCTTCAAATAAATGGGAAAGGGCAATTGGGCTTCTAAGAGCAGTCTTTAGGATGTCACTCTCTGGAAGGAAATTAGCAGTGTAATCCCAAAAGGAGTATCTGGTATGTGGCAGCGCATTACAATTGTCTTTTTCCATAAAAAAAAAAAAAAGATGCTTTCCTATCTGGGAATAGACTTTTTTTTTTTTTTTAGTTGGCTCATTGCTTTCAATTATCACTAGATAATTGAAGATGTTAATTGTGGAGGTCACACAGCCAGTGGGAAACACGCTGGGCAACAGGAGAGAAAGGAGGTGTGATGGCCCACGTCCGAGGTCCAAGGTCGCATTTGTAAGAGATTTAAGGATAATATATTATATATTCATTCCTCCAAATTGACAAATGAGGATACTGAAGCCAGATGCGTGAACATGGGTCACCGAACACTTCACTTATGAGCGGCAGCATGGGGGCTCAAACCCACGCGTTGAGATTTCCAGTTCAATGATTTTTTTCATAAGGCATGAATCTCCTCTTTACACTGTTCACCAAAACTAGTTAAATAAACAGAGGAATGAATCAGTTGAGGCTGGGGATGCAGATCATGTTCAAACTTAATGTTACAAGGAAGCTTTCCCCTTTGCTCTGCCTTCAGGCTGCCAGTCAGTCGGCCCCACAGTTGGGAATATTCCTCCTCTCTGCTCTTCGAAAACCACCCCAGGCGCTGCTCTTAGATGGAGGCTTTGCTAAGTCGTCCCTGCCCTTGAGAGACGTGGAGCAAACACTTGGACATAACCTGCTGCAACACTGCAAAACACCTTCCTGAAGTCAATTAGGTTAAAAACATAAGCACACACAAACTGAGACTAAAATACAACAGTCAGGAAATAATAACCTCTGGTTTGATAAGCCTAGTGGGCTTTTTAAGGTGTTGGATACTTTGGTGGATATATGACAAGGATCTTTTGCTATCAAAAAGTTTCTTTTACTTTCCGTGTTTTTTTGGGGGTTTTTTTTGTTTTGTTTTTTTTTATGTTCAAGTTGAAATCTAAGATAAAACTCTTAAGGTACAAGATTCGTTTTTCGAACTATGGTAATCACCAGGTTAGTTAAATTACTATTTCAGTCATAGGATACTTACATTAACATATGCTACTACCAGTAGCTCCTTAACAGACTTGTCCACAACACAGAACTTCCCGTTATGGGGTGATAAGTCACGGGCATGAAAGCACAGCATACGGAATACGTGAGTGGTACCACAACAGGGTGCCTGGCGACAGGTGACGGTTATGCGGTGTCGAACACAGCGCAGCATCTAATGCCGTCAAATCCCTGCATTGTATGCACATCTGAAGCTAATGTGACGTTGTGTGCCAACTGTACTCAAATTCTTGAAAATTTATTTTTATTTTTATTTTTTTAACTGAAGTTCGATTTGTAGGAACAAAATGTCATTTATGTTGAAATAAATGAGGACCAACAGTCCAACAGTCCTCAAGCAAGTCAATCTAAAAAATACTGAAAGTCAAAAAAAAAAAAGATTATTTCTCAAGGGTCAATTATTAGGCAAAAAAATTACAAAATAATGAGAAATGCAATTATTTTCTTAAATGGATGCCTCTGGAAAGATCTTTTGCTGTTGTTCTTCTAATAATGTGTCATTTAGTAAAAATTAATGACATTCATTTTTAGCAGCTCTTAGCCATGATCCTCACTTACAGGCATCATTTTATCATGTTCACTTCTATTATGAATTGCATAAATTGACCACAAGCCTTAGAGGTTTTCACAGTAAAATACTTATTTACCTGGATTTTATTTGAACCTTTTTTTTTATATCTGTATAAAATTGGTGTTTTTGTCCTTACCAAATTTTATGAAATAGGTTTTCTGTTATTTGACACTCATGGGTTTATTGTAATTGATTCAAAAATATTTTTTTTTAAGATTTTATTTATGTATTTGAGAGAGAGAGAAAGGAAGCACACAAGTTGGGGAGAAGCAGAGGGGGAAGGAGAAGCAGGCTTCCCTTGGAGCAGGGGGCCCCATGGGGGCTCCACCCCAGGACCCCAGGATCCTGACCTGAGCTGAAGGCAGACGCTTCACTGACAGAGCCTCCCTGGGGCCCCTGATTCAATCACCTTATGCAGATTTATTCCTTGAAAATACTTCAAAATTTAAAAACTTACATCAGGTAAATATCTAAGTGTGCATTTATTAAAAGTATGCTCAGCTCCTTGGCAGTATTGAGCGATGCCAGTAGTCATGCTAACAGGCGTGCCCCTTAGTATGTACTGCTAAGCTTGAGCATATCTAAATACCAACAAAAAACTATTTTTTAAATTTTTTTAAAGATTATATTTATTCATGAGAGACACAGAGAGAGAGAGAGAGAGAGAGGCAGAGACACAGGCAGAGGGAGAAGCAGGTTCCACGCAGGGAGCCCAATGCAGAACTCGATCCCGGGACCCCAGGGTCACAGCCTAGGTGTGACCTAGGCAGACGCTCAACCACTGAGCTCCCAGGTGACCCATCCAACAAAAAACAATAAATGGGCTGTCATGAGATACACGGAAGTTGTCTGTCAGTCATTCTTCTTTTTTGAAGACGTATTTACTTATTTTATAGAGAGACAGAGCACGCAGACAGGAGGAGCAGAGCAGAGAGAGGGATCCCAAGCAGACTCCTCGCTGAGTGCAGAGCCAGACCCGCGGCTCCATCCCACGACCACGCGATCACGACCTGACCCAAAACCAAGAGTCAGACACTCAACCAACTGAGCCACCCAGGAGCCCCTGCCAGTCATTCTTTTAAGCAAAAAGTCATTTTCCATGAAGCAGTGGTCAGGCCAGTTTCCCGACCCGACCATCCATCACCCGGTGCTGGTCTTTAGGCCTAGCGGGTGCTTTGTCCCGCACTGCAGTTACCTCACCTGCATCCCTCCCGCAAACGCCAGCGCGGGCTGACGCGACTGCCGTGAAACCGTTTCCTATGTAAGGATCCTGGCTACACACGGATCCGTGGGCCATACTTTAGAGCCTCTAAAATATGCTATTATCTAAGTAACACGACCAAACTGCTACAAAGAATACGGGTTTATAAAAACGCTCTCTTAAAGAACCAAACACGTCTCTCAGATCATTCCTATAATTTGCCGGAAAGTCCTCAAAGGTCTTGAAAAAAAAATCTTTGGGAAGCCCGGGTGGCTCAGCAGTTGAGCATCTCCCTTCATCCCAGGGCATGACCCCGGGGTCTCAGGATCGAGTCCCGCATCGGGTTCCCTACAAGGAATCTGCTCCTCCCTCTGCCTGTGTCTCTGCCTCTCTCTCTGTGTCTGTCTCATGAATAAATAAATAGAATCTTAAAAAAAAAAAATCTTTGCAGTCTGACTCCCTCTATAGGTGACCCACAGTCTTTTATAGTCTCATTAAGAGAATATAAAACTAAATGTACATCCGTCAAATGGACGTACAAACCAATACTTATTCCCTCTTAATCCTTGGGTCAAAAATTTGAGCATCATAAAACGCTACCATTTATGTTGAGTTTTGAGACAAAAGCTTCATATTTTGGCCATGCACCCATCTCCTTGTTGGCCTGTGACCGCGTTCCAGGAATAACCGGCTACGTGCTCATGCCTCAAAGTGACCTTTGGGCCTGGTGTTTCCTCAACGCCTGGCGCACGAGTCCAACGTCCAAGGAGAACGTCTACCTGGGGCAGGTGAGCAATTGCTCGTCGCTCGTGCTGCTGGTCACGCCCATTGTGGAACCAGGCTCAGAGAAGAGACCTCTGAACGCTCCTCGTCAGGTCCCTAAGAGAGTACAGACCACGGCTTTGCTGAATACGAGCCGTAGGGTAAATATGACAAGTAAGTGTCTTTACTTGGTAAGTTCCACAGGGCTTGGGCTTTTCCCCGTTCCCAGATCGGTTTAAAAAGTCATTACACAACAGCACGGAAAATGAGTCAGGTGCAATTACAATAATCCGCAGGCGGACTTCCAATAATAATAAAATCCGCCACCGGGTGAAAGATAATGTACACGTTTATCCATCAACTTTCCCGAAAATAAAAAAAATAATAATAATAATAAAATAAATGAAAACAAGAGAGAGATAAATCTGGAGGGGTGAGATGCAAAGCATCCCGTGTATATATCACATTTACGACAACGTATAAAATCAACAGATGATTTTAAATGTGCTCTTCGCCTCGTGATCTGAATAATTCATGCGTTTTGAGGTTTATGTCAGCTTCCCTGGATCTTAGGACTCATATTTCAGAGGATTTCAGCTCTCCCCTACAGAAAGCAAAGCAGAGCCGCGTAGAACCTGGGCTCCGCGTCCATCGCTGCCCAAACAGCCCAAGCCAGCCCTGCCTTCCGTGCTCGGATTTCCCCTCGTGCAGGCCGTGGGGTTCGGTCGCCCGCATCCCCTGGGTTCCTACACGGCCTCGTGCAGCCGGGGCTCCTCATGCCCCACGAGCCCCGGAGCGACTGCTCCAAACCCATCCCTGATCCACCACTACCACAGGTCTCCGTAAATTCAGTAGGTACCTTTTTTTTTTGTTGTTCTTGCAAAATGATGACTTTTTAATCCAAACCCAAAATGCCCCTGTGCGATACCTAAGAGCGCCACTTTCATGGCACCGTTGGTCCCTGTTCCAAGACGCGTCCTCCCGGAGCCAAGCAGGACATCGCAGGGGGCATGGCTGCTCCGGGTGTGTGGCTGGGCCATGTGTCCCGTAACAGGGGTGTGAGCAGTCCCGTAGAGGCCGCCTTGTAGGGTCACGACCCAGTCCTTTAAACACACCCAACCCGAACTTCACAGTGATAGCGACCTCATAAAAGCACGCTGGCCACTGAGAGCGCTTTTCTGCACATCGCACGTCGAAGCTGTGCTGCAGCACACGCCTCCCGGCGCCGGCATCTTGTGCACAGGGGCTGCCTCTGGCCGTGAGTTTGGGCTCTTTTCAGGCTTTTCCGACACCAGGTCACACATGGGGCTCGTTGCGATCCTGAGGTTGCACAAAAGCCCTGTGTGACTGTTGCCTTTGCCACACGTCTCTACACGGCTTCCACGTGTGTCCCCACGCGATCACGTCCCGGGGGCCCGCTGGCACAGATCCCTGAGGACCACCTCGCGATCCATGAATTATCTGAAACTACAAAAAAAAGGGAATGTCCCTCACGTCGGTGTCAGAACTAGAGAGCGTTGCTGGGGCGTGATCGAGGCCGTCACCTTCTCGGAGTCTCGTTGTGTCGTCACCCGCTTAACAGCCGCGGGGCCATTAGGGCGGTTGCTCCATGAGCAAATGCGACAGGGATGCTGGTCGTGCCTCGTAAGAGGAGGAGCATACGAGGGTCGGGGACACAAAAACGACAATCTGTGCACATCTTCCAACGTCCTTTGCCCTCAGCGGATAATCCGCCGAGGGCCACCTGCCGCCCGCAGAGCCTGGCTCACCTTGGAGCGTCCCGCGGCGCCGGGGCCACAGCACCAGGTAGCAGGGGAGGCTCACCCCAGGCCCTCACGTGGCTTCGAGGGCCAACGACCGGGGATGCCCTTGGTTCCCCCACGCGAGGGTGGCTGGGATGGCGCCCCAGGTCCCGCAACCGTCGTTCAGGTGCCAGATGGAGCCGACCCCCGAGATCCCCGGCGGTGAGCTCTCTGCAGACGGCCTCATCTCGCCGCCCCCGCGGGATCGACCCTTGATGCCATAGGTGCAGAGATGCCAATACGCCGTAGCATAAACGGGTCCGTCCCGTTCCTGGGCGCCGCCCGGCCCAGCGCGCTGGCAGCACCAGGTCATGGGCTCGTGCCCCCCACGCGGCCACAGACACACATTCGTTTCCCTCCAGCTGTGGAAACCGTCCCCCCCGCCCCGAGACGTGGTCTGCAAGACCGTTAGACCGGGCGCCTCTACTGAATCACAAAATGTTTTCTTTACATTTTTTTTTCCAGTCTCACCACATTAAAATTTCATGTTCTCCTTTAGGATTCAACGTTAAGCATTTCCCGAAGCCTAATGCATGATTTTATCTTGTTCCCGATGCGCAATTCACTACAGAGTATTTTATAGGAATTAAAAAAAAATCAGTTCTTGTGTCTTTTTTTTCTTTTCTTTTTTTTAGTTCTTGTGTCTTTTGTCTATTTTACAACTACCTTAAGTTCATGTGGATTATTTCAAAAACCACGAGGCAAGGCCAAGGCCAAGGCTGAAAATCCTTGATTTCAACGTTTTTTCCCTTTGTCCAGTTCTTTGAAACTTTGCGAGGTTCCACTGAGTTCAGTAGATACAGAATGGAGGCCCTGGCCAAGCCCGACCCTGGACGAGGGATGCAGACGAAACGGGATTCTTGGCTCTGGAAGAAAAGTCCGTCGGAGTCAGGCCTCCCGGCCCTCATAACGTGATTTTTCATTTGATATGAACTAACAAAATTAATTTAATTTCCGTTAAATAATTTAGTTAACTTGCTCGTTTTCTGGCCACCGAGAAAAGCTAGAAGACGTGAGCATGAAAGCATCGGAGCGGACAATTCCGGGAAGAATCACAAACCTGAGCCGGGGAGGTGGAGGGGAGGTGGAGGCGCCCTGAGCCCAGCGGTCGCGGCCACTTGCGGGTCTGGCAGCCTGTCCCCGACAGGGAGGTTGGAAGACTGCGTTCCACTTCAGAGACCACGGGGAAGGGGACACGGGCGCCAGACACGGGCGGGAGGCGCCTCCTCTCCCTGCGGCCTGGAGCCCGGAGCCCCGCAAGCCAGCCAGACAAGGACGCCGACGGGCAAGGATGCAGGTTCCCGCTCAAGTACCTCCAAGCTTGAAACCGGACTGAGTGGATCCCAGGTGAGCAGGGCTTCCAGGAGCCCGTGGGATCCACGGTGCAGGTGCAGGTGCCTCACGGGAAGAAGGCGCCGGGCCCTGGCTTCTTTACGGAAACACATTAGGGCGTGGGGAGCTCCGTGGGACAGCGTCTGCCTCAGTCCAGGGTGTAACCCCGGGGTCCTGGAATCGAGTCCCGCGTCGGGCTCCCTGCATGGTGCCTGCTTCTCCCTCTGCCTGCGTCTCTGCCTCTCTCTGGGTCTCTCATGAATGAATAGGTAAAATATTTTAAAAAAGAAAAGGTGTTACACTTAAAATGTCCAGCATATAACGAAAATAATGAGGCACGCAGAAGAGACAAAATGACCACGATCGATAAGTGAACGTAGCAAACAGGCAACAGAGGGAGGCGGGGATGGGTCCGCAAGGAAGGAAGAGCCTGCAAGGAACAGGGAAGGGAAATTAGAACGTTCACGGTCTTCATCTTCATTAATCTAAGAGATGGCCCTTGACTCTAAAGGTGGATACAATATATCCAGTTGTGTATGTTCTGTGTCTGCATGTGCTTACCTGTGCCTGTGCTTACCTGTGCCCGTGCTTACCTGAGCCTGTGCTTACCTGTGTCTGTGCTCTCCTATGCCCATGCTTACCTGTGCTTGTGCTTGCCTGTGCCTGTGCTCTCCTGTGCATGTGCTTACTTCTGCCTGTGCTTACCTCTGCATGTGCTCACCTGTGCCCGTGCTCACCTGCGCCCGAGCTCACTGGTGCCTGTGCTTATCTCTGCATGTGCTCTCCTGTGCCTGTGTTTACCCCTGCCTGTGCTTACCTGTGCCTGTGCTTACCTGTGCCTGTGCTCACCTGTGCCTGTGCTTACCTCTGCATGTGCTCACCTGTGCCTGTGCTCACCTGTGCCTGTGCTCACCTGTGCCTGTGCTTACCTCTGCATGTGCTCACCTGTGCCTGTGCTCACCTGTGCCTGTGCTTACCTGTGCCTGTGCTTACCTCTCCATGTGCTCACTTGTGCCTGTGCCTACTTGTGCCTGTGCTTACCTCTGCATGTGCTCACATGTGCCTGTGCTCACCTGTGCCTGTGCTTACCTCTCCATGTGCTTATTTGTGCCTGTACTTTCCTGTACATGTTCTTACCTGTGCCTGTGCCTACTTGTGCCTGTGCTTACCTGTGCATGTGCTCTCCTGTGCCTGTGCTTACCTGTGCCTGTGCTTACCTGTGCCTATGTTTACCTGTGCCTGTGCTTACCTGTGCCTGTGCTTTCCTCTCCATGTGCTTACCTGTGCCTGTGCTTACCTGTCAGAGAGAGGAGGGCGAGTGAGGACCCCAGGGGAGCAGGAGCAACTAGGTTTGTTGTGACACGGCCCTCACCCCCCCGGGAAGAGCTCTCATGCTATTTGAAACTGGACTTGGATTGTCTGAAATAGATATTCCAAATTTTAAGGCAACCACCAATCATGTAGAATTTCAAAAAGTATAAATAATATGGCAAGAGGAGAGTAATTGGAATCATACAAATGGTCAAACCCATCAAAGGTGGAAATGATGGGCAGGAGAAAGCAGAAACAACGGACAAGAGGAACAAATTTAAAAAGAAAAAAAAGTGAGAAAAAAAAAAAAGTAGATATTACCCCAACCTGGGCTGTGGTCATACACGTATTCTTCTCATGAAAAATCTTTGAATTGTCCCTTACAGAACAATTTTCTCATTACCCTTCAAGTTTTGTAATTTATGTTTTTGTTAATTCATATTAAATGAAAAATAACCTTATTAAGATAAAACAGTAGGGGCGCCTGGATGGCTCAGTCAGCGAAGCGCCTGCCTTCAGCTCAGGGCGTGATCCCGGGGTCCAGGGCTCCCTGCTCAGGGGTGGGTCTGCTTCTCCCTCTCCCCCTGCCGCTCCCCCTGCCAGTGCTTGCTCACTCTCTCTCTCGCTCTCTCTCTCTTTCAGATGAATAAATAAAATCTTAAAAAAAATATATAAAACAATAATTGGTCACGGAAGAGCGTATCTAACATATGAAATATAAAGATGGTTCACAGTGAGTTAAGAAGCACAAGAGCAAACGTTGCACTTCCTTTAGGATAAATGTCCTCTCTCATCCAGACCAGGGCACTTCCGCCTCTGAGAACTGGACCAACAGACGTAACCGAGACGTCCCAGCAGGCTGGCGTCCGGGAACCTTGGTCCCCTTCCCCACAGTAAAGAACGCTTGAGCTCGCAAAGTGACAGCACGTCCTTTAAGAACCCTTCATGTCGTACAAGTTGGCCCGTTAAATCCCAAACACAGCCGACTGATACAGTCTTAGACACCAGTCAGATGTTCTTCAAAAATCCATGAATCAGCTGCTTCGTGCCAATCACTGTGCTTGTCTCCAGGAGCAGAAGAGAATAAATAATACCTGGGCTTGTCTTTCCGTATTACAGGGTCTAGTGGGGAAGAGAAATACGCAAACGAACAGCGACAACCCGCCACATAGACGCCAGGAAGGGAAAAATGCATGATTGCTAAGAACCCGGTGGGGAGAGTTACTATTTCTGGAGTGAATTTTCTTTTTTTTTTTTTTTTCCAGAACAAAACCTCCAAAGCTAAAAGTAGAAGTGAAGAAAATATCTTTAAAGAAACATATGAATTGGAAAACTGGGTAAAGGATAGAAGTTAGCAGCTGCTCACGCGTCGCATGAGACCTTCTTGGCCTTGGCTGGTGTTGCTGGATGAGGTGCTACGTTAGCGCAGGACACATGGGACAGTAGATGGAAGGCCTTCTCTTTCCTTCCTAAAAAATACTATTTTTTGTGGCTTTTTATTCAAAACAAGATCTGCCTGGGCACTTGCCACTCTTTTAGGAGTGAGAGTGAACCTCAGATCGTACGAGGGGAGCCCGAGGCCTCAGCAGTGGGAAAGACAGCACCGTCCCAGCTGGTTCTTGCCGCCCTTCGTACGTCGTCTCACTAGTATTGGCATCAACGCCGGGCCCCGCGATTCCAAGGACATTGCACGAGACATGAACTGTTCCTTATGGTGGAAAACTCGCGGATCCGCGATCCTTCCTTTCTCTTCATGTTGTTAGGGAAGTATTCGTGACGATTGCAGTCTAGATTGAGTGCCACCAACTATACTCTCCTTCTTTGAGGACGGTGTCAGACATATTGTGGTTTTTCTAAAATGTAAACCCCTTTATATTATTTTCAAGTAATCCAAATGCAAACTGCAAACATATTATTGGAAGTGAGGTATTTGACCAGAAACAAGATCCATGCACAGTTCCACAATGCCTACGGTGAGTATGTGATATAGTAATTGCAAAAAAAAAAAAAAAAAAATCTTAGTGGGTGAAGAGTGGCTCCAAAAAGGGATGGATGCACATGACCTTATTTGGAAACAGAGTCTTTGCAGATGTAATTAAGCATCTGAGATGAGATCCTGCTGGGAATAGAGTGGGCTCCCTGTGGGATGACAGGTGTACTCAAGAGCAAGGGGAGGGAGATTCAGACTCCCAGACACATGGAGGGAAAGAACATGTGAGGACGGAGGCGGCGACTGGGGTGACGGATCTGCAAGCCAAGCGGCGCCCAGGACCCCGCCACCGCCAGAAGCCAGCACAGGGCCCGGGAACAATCCTCCTTCAGAGCCTTAGAGGGGTCCCTCCCCTGACACGATCTTGGATTCCCGATCTCCAGAACTACGCAGGAATTGACTTCTGTTTTACTGAGTGACCACATTTGTGGTCATTTGCTAGAGCATCCCCAAAACACAAGAACCTCTATATCCCAAATTACCAAGAAAATTAGTTATGTTATCAAGTCTCATGGGTACCTTTATTGAAACAGCTTGCATCAACTTAATCAGGTTTTTTGTTTGTTTGTTTGTTTGTTTGTTTTAGCTTAAACACATAGATATGTAATAATAAAAATTTAGCACCGGTATCAAAAGGTCACTTAGATCCCCATATTGGTCTAGTTCTTTCATCAATAAAATAAATACATTGAAAAAAATAAAATAAAATAAAATAAAATAATAAAATAAAATAAATACATTAACTAAATGATCCCAGCTGCTTTTGGCATTGTATGGACTAAGTGATCTTTTTATTTAGTAATTATAATTATATACGTAAGGATATATATAGGATACGTGTGTGTGTGTATATATATATACATATGATGCATATTATATATATAGGATATGAGAGAGGATGTATATGGACATATAGAGGTATGACATATATGGACACAGAGACAAGAGAGATGGGTATATCCTATATATATCCTACGTATCTTATATAGGATTGCAAAAAATATATCTTATATCTTATATAAGATATACAGGATATATAGGATGCAGAGAGAGGATATATACAGGTATATATAGGATATTCATGGGTATATACAGAGCATATATGGATATAATACAGGATATATGGAATATGTAGGATATATATGGATGTACATGGATATATAGAGAAGATACTTATGGGTATATAGAGAGATGATATATATGGACATAGGATGTGGATGGGTACATACAGGATATATATGAATATATGTATATGTGTCTGGGAGGGGGAGAGACTTTAAGGAATGGCTCGCATGATCGTGGGACCTGCAAGTCTGACACCTGCAGGGAAAGACAGCGACTGGAGACTCCCGTCCCAAGGCCGTCTGCTGGCAGAGGCCCCTCTCCTCCGAAGGTCAGTCATTTTCTGTCAAGACCTTCACCTGAACAGGGGAGGCCCACCAAGGTTCTGCAGAGTCATCACTCAACGTCGAGTGATTTAAACTGAACCTCATCTAAAACACCTTCACCGTGACGGCTAAGCCGGGTGTTGGAACAAAGCCAGGGGGCCATGGGGTAGCCAGGCCGACACACGAAGTCAACTACCACTTGGTAGGTAGGGTGATCAAGATGGCTTTTATTCATTCGCTGAACATTTGTTGAACATCTGCTGTTTGCCAAGCACTGCAGATGCAGCAGGGAACGTGGCAGTGATGACCCTGCTCCACGGAGCCCGAATTCCAGTGGAAAACGCAGGCAGAGAGAACCCCCGGTGGGGAGCGAGGACGGGTGCAAGGAGGCATCTCACGTGGTCTGACTGCATCCCCCGGACGATCGGTGACGGTGAGCATTTTATCACATATCCGTTGGCCATTTATTTGCATGTCTTCTTTGGAGAAACATCTATTCGCACTTAAAAGGGATTTTCAATAAAATCTTGAGAGCCAAAATATTTCTGCGTCGCTTTTCTTTTCCTCCTAACAGCTTGGCACAACCGTCTGTTACATCGAAGACCCTGAGCTCTCCGTCCCCGGAGCTCCAGCCTGGACACAGAGAGGAGAACACGGAGGGGCCTGTCTGCTGGTTCTCGCGTTGCCGTCGGGGAGCTGGCGCCCTGGGCAGGTGGGCGCTCACGGAGAGCGGGGTCTGCACCCTCAGCCCGGGCATCTCCCCAGGATGCTCAGCCAAGCACAAGAATGAAGCAAAAGGGAAAACGAGTCTGCATCACAAGCTCGACATAAAATTTTGTACGACAGCGTGTGTCAAAGTGCCTTAAAGTTCTGGGAGAGAAACTCAGAAGGAGGGGAATTGCTTAATAAGCCGCCGTAGGAAAGCAAGGCGTGAAGGGAATGAGGGAGATGGATAGTTAGTTAGAGACCTCGGACACCGAGGTGGCCTCATGACGTTTAAGAACATAAACGAAGCAAAACCAACCCAAAGGGGACCAGTGTCTGAAGCCGCCTTGCAACTCTTAACAAGGGTTTGCACCCCGAGGAATCCGGAAGTGACATCCGGTCGGGACCTCTGTCCCCAGATTCTGGCCTCCCACTCTGTTTTCTGCAAGAAGGACCCATCGGCACCTGCTCCGTGTCTTCGGCAGAAAATCAAGGCAGGTCTGGAATGTTCTGTGGCCGTGAGAAGGAAGTACAGACGCTTCTCGTGTAGAGACAGGCGGAGTCCGTCTAAACAGCAGGCTGCTGCGCATCCAACCCGCAAGGGCGCAGGGGCACGGGGCAGCTCGGTGGGGCCGGTGGGGTCGGGGTCAGGCCCGCCGTGGGTGAGACACCCCCTTAGGAAGGCGGCCAGGGGTTTGCAGGCCTGGCTCCACAAGGACGCCCTTACCTGGGCACATAGACGACACCGGCCTTTGATTCAAAGCCAATAAATGTACAGCTCGCGGGCTGGGAGCGTGCCCGCACCCCGCCTGGCCCGGTGGAGAGGCAGGGAGAGGACAGGATGTCACACGGCCCACAGCGTCCTGAACCCGTGCCTTTTGCCCGTCGGGTGGGCTTCCATCCCAAATGCCACCGCCCAGCCATCGGTGCTGGGCCCCTGCGATCCCGTCCACCTCGGGATCACGAGATCCTCATGATGCTAATAAGCAAGTGGCTGCGAGGCGCACGTGAATTTCCAGGAGCACGTACCCAACGGCACGCGGTAAGCAGCCACCTGCACGTGAGTCTTAAACCGAAGCTCTGTCCTAGCAGAGTGTTCAGTCCTCACCCGTCTGCCATAACACGACGCGCACACTCGGGGTGCCTTACATGTCGTGACGTATGGGTGCAAGCCCAGCTGTGTGCGTGGAAACACCTAGAAAGAACGGGCCGGGCTCATCGATGGCTCATCAATGCCCCCGCGCTGCTCCGTCCTGTCATGAATCATCCCGGAGTTCACCTCCCCGGGGTGCGGTGTCCCCTCCCGGGGGGTGGTGCACCAGGTGCCTCGACTACGAAACCCGGCTTTGTCTCTTTCCGCTGTTAAGGCAGTTAGACCCCATGGAGCTGGTTTAGGGAAATTAGGGAAAACCCAGATTTTCAGGAGGGTCATGAGCTCCGAGGAGACGCTCCTGTCGCTGCCACTAGGTTGCAGAACTCTGACGCTTCAGAGTTTTCTTTTCTCTCATTTGTGACGTTGGGCTGCAATATCCACTCCGTGTGTGGGCCAGACGGCGAGAAAAACCTCGCGTGTCCTGTATCTGGCACGTCTCTGGGAACCCGTGATTTTCTCCAAGAACGTTAAGAGTCATTTAATACTTGCAATTATTTGTTACGCCGAATTTCTGTGATTACGTATTTGTCCTTATCCCCCCATGATTCGCAGCTGTATTCATTAAAATGACACCTACGAGGCCCCCAGTCGGCAGCCCCGCAAAAAGCAGAGACACCCACGTGCCTTTCCAACCGCCCAACAGAAGCGCGGGTCGTGAAGCGTCGCAGACACGGGAAAGGAAATGATGAAAGTGAAGTTAAAACGCCATAATGAAGGTTAAAGAGATGAAGTCTTCCATCGCCGGGCGAGTCGCGAATGCCCCTCTGCAGGGTTGCAGTAAATCAGGTGAGCAGGCTCCGGTGGACGCAGCGGGACAGCAAGACGCCAACAGCAGCCAAGTCTCGCCAGGGCTGCGTCCTGCGTCTGATGGCTCTGGGCCCGCGACGCCGCGACGCAGCAGGGCAGCAGGGATGGCCGGGGCTGCAGTCTGCGTGCTGGGCCGGCCCCGGGGACCTGCAGGGCGAGGGGGCGCCGGCTGCCCGCTCCAGCCCCGCCTGCTGCCCTACTCTCCCGCCCCTTCTCCCAAACACGGGTCCAGGAGACGAGAAGCCCGAGGTACGAGGTTCGGGGGGTCAACTCACTTGCCCAGGGAGCTCCCAGGGGGGCTTCCGACTCGGTTGCCAGCTCCAGAATGCTGGTGTCCAGGGGAGCGCACCTCTACCTCCCGGGATCCCCACGAGCCCTCCCCCTTGATGTGGGGGTGCAAGGACCCCAGACCCGGCCGCCGCTCACGCCGCTAGTCTCGGTCTATTGACCACCTCTCGGAACGCCAACGCCCGCTTCCGGACGCTCCCACCCTCTCCCAGCAGAGGCCTGAGGAGAACCAGCCCCATGTTTGCCCGAGTCTGGGAAGGGCCATCATACCGACGACCTTGGTCCCTTCGAGCTGCTACAACAGGACCCGAGAGACCGGACGGCCTCTACTCTAGGGACATTTGTTCTCATAGTTCCGGGGGCCGCAAGTCTAGACTCCAGGCATCGGTGTGTGGTGAGAAGTGCCTCCGGGTCCATAGTTGACCCTGGTCTTCCCGCTGTGTCTTCACCCGGAGGAAGGGCTGGCGGCTCTGTCTCGGGGTCGGCGTTACGAGGGCACTTAGCCCATCAAGGTGCCCCACTCGCATGACCTCGAAGCCCCGCCTGAGCCTGCGGCCCCTCCTGCCATGGGGAAGGGGACCCTTCCCCACAGCCTTCCTGGAGCATCTGCTCCTGCTCTAGCAGAGAACACGTCTGTGCCCGGGGATCTCAGCATTTGGTGATTAATCACCACCCTGCTCGGCGCCGCTTGCTGGTTCTGCACGTTAACGTCCTCCCGGGACCCCCGTGTCAGCGGGTATGTCGGCCTCCTCGTTTCCTTTTTTATTTACCAGTAAGACTAGGAAAAACAACAGTGGGGGTTTACTACTTTGAATACATTACATAGACATAGACTAGCAAGACCTCGGTTTCAAAATGTCAAACTACAGAATGAGCTCCCCGTTCCCAGGTGAAGCGGGGCCTGCACATGCCTCCCACCTGCCCCCCAGGCTCAAGGCTTCCCTTGATCGAGGCGGTCCTGGCTGTTTTCTTGATTCAACCTGATGCTGCGTGCAGGGGAGGGAAGTGGAAACACACACACACGGTGACTCTCTGTTTGATGGGTTGATTCTGTGACATTCAAGAAATCTTTTCCAGGCTTTTTTGAAATTCTTCGGTGACTAGATATCAGAAGATTGATTATCTTTTAAAAAGCATATTGTCAAGTTATCTAAAAAACTCATCAATGTTTTCATTGAATTAGCCTATCAGGGTAGGAAAGGGACATGAGCACACTGAGGCTCTTTTGAAAAGTAACTGCGAGGAATGCAGGAAAAAAGTGCAGTTTCAGAACTTCAGACATAATTATATTCAGTAAGTGACTAATCAAATTCATTTGTAAGCACTTACGTCGTTCAATATGATCAGTATGATGAGTGTCTAGAACGGCAGTCATATCTGGGACCAATAATTGATAATAATTCTGGCACCTGCTGCTGTGATTTTTTTTTGAGAAGTCACAGATTCACGGAGAGTTGAGGTTCAGGGGTGAAAAGCTGAGCACACAACCAGCTCTCAGGGATTCTCCAGAAGGCACAGCTGCCCCTGAGCAGGGGTGAGCAGAGGCACGGTCGACATTTCTGGGCGCCGGAGCATGGAGGCTAACCCCGGCATGGGCTCCAAGCGCCATGCCCCTCACAAAGTGCTGTGAAGGCCCCATGACTCCGGAAGCTCCACCCTGTGGTGTGTGGACGTCCCACTGGGTCTCCTCCCCCCCCCCCTTTTTTTTTTTTTACATTTTTTTAAAATTTAAGCTCAATTTGCCAACATATAGTCTAACCCCCAGTGCTCATCCCATCAGGTGCTCTCCTCAGTGCCCGTCACCCCGAACCCCTGCCCACCTCCCCTTCTCAGTCCTTTATGTGTTTCCCAGAGTTAGGGGTCGCTCATAGTTTGTCTCTCTCTCTGTTTTTCCCACTCAGTTCCCCTCTTTTCCTCCCCTTCCTTTTGCACGAGTGGTCATTCCTCACTCCCCTCTGCCTTCTCTTTATTCCATCGTGCTCAAGGCCAGCATCCCTCTTACTCATTTTTGTGATAAAATGTATCTTTTTATATCTTTTGTTCTCCGTATCGATTATCTTTACTGTCAGGTTTGGGGTCATTAGGTTTTTTTTCCTTCATTTTTCACTGGTTTGCATTTCTCATGGAGTCATTTTTTCTCCTCAAGCTTCTTCCCTGTCTGTCCTTTGTTTATAACGGCTGAGTAAGCCGAATCTTTATGGAAATCAACCGGGACAGAATTAATAACCTGGTGCACGCAGGGAGCACTGAGTCGGGCTCGGGGAGCCTGGCCGTGGAGAACCTTATTGCGGCTTGCGGAGAGAGGGCAGGCAGCCAACGAAACAAGACAACTAGGGGTGCGGTGGGGGGGCCGATAGCCACGAGAGCATTTTTTATTTTATAAATTCATACTTTTCATGGTTTACCCTGAACAGATTACTTGGAACAAAGGCTTTCTAACTTCCCTCAAAGTTGTCAATCATTTTAGAATCCATGTTTCTCTCACGAGACAAAAAAAAAAAAGCAGATAGTATATACATCCTTCAGCTATTTTCCTTTTTAATCCTTGGATGAAATAGATGTATACGTCCTCCGGTGTTTGGAGGAGCCCACGAGATACTGTCAGCATTTTAAAGGTTCAAATACAATAGTTCATCTGATTTAGGGATTCTCTTTTGTTTTACTCTAGTTAGGTTTACAGAGAAAATGGCTTTCTTTGTCTCATTTTAATTTTTTTTCTTACCATTTGGTTTCTTTCTTATTGTTGCAATCATTATAAGGCATTTATATAAAACTTGTCCTCCAAGGAACTCAAATCATATTACAAACTTAAATTGCCAAATAGACGTTAATCTTCACAATGCCCCTGTGAGGCAGCGAGAGCTTTAGTAATTATAATAGTGAATAGGTGTAGTGCTGGGGCTTACGTGGGAGGCTCTGTCCTGGGAAAACAAGAAACAAAAGAAGTCACGAGTTCATTATTTTGATTGCAAAAGGAAAATTATGAGATTACAACCAATTCTCGGAGATAGTTATCTCAAAACAAGCATGAACTAAATCCAGCCGCGTTCAGAGTCTACAGCTCCGGATAGAAGCTATTTCCAAAGAAAGGAAATAGGTCTTGATTCTCAAAAGAAATTATAATGTATACAAGCCTATAGTCGCGACGGACTTAATACTTTTATCCAAGTACTTACAATATTATTTGATTTTTTTTAAGATTTTATTTATTGATTCATCAGAGACACACAGAGAGAGGCAGAGACACAGGCAGAGGGAGAAGCAGGCTCCATGCAGGGAGCCATGCAGGGATGCAGGACTCGATCCCGGGTCTCCAGGATCACACCCCGGGCTGAAGGTGGCGCTAAACTGCTGAGCCATCCGGGCTGCCCTGATTTTGGTTTTTGTAAATTTTTTTTAAGATTTTATTTATTTGTTTGAGAGAGTGTGCACCAGAGAGAGCACAAGCAGCGGGAGAGGCAGAGGGAGAAGCAGGCTCTCCGCTGAGCAGGGAGCCCGATGCAGGACTCGATCCCAGGACCCCAGGATCACAACCTGAGCCAGCCAGACACCCCCAATCCTGTGTGTCCTTCATCCAGCATTTTGGGGACCGGCAGGCAGGAATCTTTGTCTGACTCTGATGGAGGAAGCCAGCGAGGATGGAGCGGGGGTGTCACACAGTGTGGGTGTCACAGCTGGAGGCAGGTGGCTCTTCCTGCCCGTCTGGTGCTCTTCCCACCCCAGTGAAGTCGGCCAGTCCTATGGGCACAGAACTCTCAAAGGGTTTGGCTAAAGCTCACAGTTACTTTCTATTTTTTTTTTTAATTGTGGGCAATAAAATAACCCACATAACACAGAATCCACCACGTTGAGTGTGCCGTCCAGTCGTGTCAAGCACATCGCACTGCTGTGAAGCTAGACCTCCAGAACCTTTCACCGTGCAAAGCTAAACTCTGTGCCCCGAGACACTAAGTCCCCGTCCCTCCCTCACCCCGGTCCCTCCACCACCAAATCTGTCTTCACGGATTTGACCGCTCTGGGGACCTCCCTGAGCAGAATCACACGCGGTATCGGGGCTCTTGTGCTTGGCTCATTGTGAGTCCAGTGTCCCCACGGTCCAGCCCATGCTAGCACGTGACACAGCCGCTTCCTTTGTAAGGCTGCCGTCGCCCCATCGCACGCACACCGCACACTTCCACTCGTCCATCGGGGACACCCGCACGGCCCGCACCTCTGGGTTATTGCGAGTAACACCGCAGCGAACGTGGGGGTGCAGAGGTCCCTTAGGGGCCCCGTCTTCGATTCTTCTGGATACATGACTGTAAGCAGGACTGCTGGATCTACGGCAGCTTGATTTTTGCTTTTTCGAGGACGGATCACATTTTTTTTTTCCATTGGAGTTGCACCGGTTCGCGTTCCCACCGGCAGTGCAAGCATCCTGGGCTTCACGTCCCTCGTGAGGGCTTGTAAAGGAAAGCATTCCAGGAAAACAGCGTGGCGAGAAGAATAAAACATTGAGGACAGAAGTATAACAGCTCAGAGTGATGGAAGAAGGAGAAAGAACATTTGGAAGGAAGAATCGACATTTATAAAGATCCTGGAAAGATAAAGAGATGAAGAAGGTCAATGCCCGCGGAGACTACGCAGCAAGCCAAAAAAATTCACGAACGAAGCTGGGCCCCTTCGGATCCCATCGTTACTTCAATCACACACTGAGCTCTCCCCATTTTTTTTCCCCGGACAGCGATTGCGGGAGCAGGACACACACCTCGCGGCCTGACTCAGTGGGACTGATTAATAAGTGAAGCGGGTGCAGCCACCGCCCAGCCCTCCCGGCAGCTGCGGTTCCTGCCTGGGGGCCGAGGCAGCGGAAGCCCACGGAGCCGGCCCCGTCGTGGGTGTGCGTGACCCCGTGCAAAGGTGGCAGCTTCCGGCGACCTCAGGAGGCCTCACGGCCATCTCAGACTCTGGGCTCCCTGATGTCAACTGCCTTTGATCCTCTGGGAAAACTCCACTTCCTTGCATTTCCCCCTGCGTCTGTGGCTTTGATTCCTGCCTTCCACGAGAATTCACGCACGCGGAGATTTTTGTCCCCACGGGTGGGTCCTCCCAGGAGCCATGGGTGAGTCTCTGTCTCGGTTGTGCTCTGGGAGCGGAGCCTGAGTGGAAGGAGATTCCTGAACTGAAGCAAGTGCAGGTGTTCATGAGCCACGAGGTCGCGAGGTGGCCCAATCCACCGCCAGCGCGAGCTGCTGGACACGGAGCTGGAACGGGGGACTCGCAGGTGACTGCTGCGAGCTGGGCCTAAGCGGCTCCAGGACGCGGCCCGGGCTTCCTCGCTATCCGCGTGGGCCCCTGCGGAGAGTCCTTGGGGTCAGATGGACGGGACTCACGTCCCAGCCTGGACGGTTAGCACTGGGCGAGCCTGTGTGCACCAATCAAACCCTCCGGGGCTCAGTCTCACACACCCTGAAATGTGTAGGTGGCTGATTTTATGAAAGTCACATATGGGAAAAAAAAAAGATATTTTATATATTATCACATAGATATAAATACAGATAGAGGCGTAGGAGCCCGATGCCTCGGACAGTAACTCCCACTTCCCCTCCGGCCCTGCCTGCACGTGCATGCAGACCGCGGGCCTGGTGGGATTTCGTCCTAGGAGTCCTGATATAGAAGGATTTCTCCGCCTGTCCTTTCTCTTCATCCTGGCTACTTGTAATTTCGCAACTGTTTGGCCTCCACTCCGTCAGTGGTGGAAGTTCCATCAAATTCAACCCGAAATTCACAGGTTGAAGCCCTAATCCCTCCAGTGTGATTGTGTCTGGAGATAAATCGGTAATTAAGGTTAATTAATTAAGTAGGTAATTTGTTAGGTTAACGGAGTAGGTATTAAGGAGTTCAATGATGTCATAAACAGGGGCCCGGATCCAAGAGGATGATGATGCCGGGGACACGTGTCTCAGAGCCAAGACCTGGTGAGGACACAGGGAGAGGACGGCCGTCTGCGAGCCGCGGGGGACAGGCCTCGGGAGAAGCCAACCCCACTCCCCTGGGTTCGCATCGCCCACCTCCGAAGCCCTCGAGTCTGCAGAGATTTCTTACGGCCCCGAGCAGACGGGGACGCCGTCTCTGGCAGTACTGATGACCCGGGATTTGCTGTGCTTGCACCAGAGCTCTGAGCCCTGCGCTTGGAGGGACCCAGAGGACACAGACACCAAACGAGAAAAGGGCCTTGACCCAAAGCCGGGCACCCCGCCCCTGCCCACTCAACCGTGCCCGAGCGTTTGCTTGTCAAATGGTGGCTGGAGACGCGGTTCATTCTACTGCCAACAAGTAAAGTGTCAAAGAAGTCGCCCCTTCTAAGTCGAATGCTTAGAAAGAAAAGAAAAGAAAAAAAAAAGAAAAGCACATATCATCGGGCTGTTTCTCTTTTTTTAGGTAACAATTACATAGAAATACGGTGATGAATCAAGTTTTTCATGTTTCCCTGGAATTTGGAAAGACCCTCACGCTGCACCACTCTTGTGCTTGCAAAATGCTCACGTGATGCTGTCGAACAACTGAATGCCTCCCTTCCCCCCAGAAACCTCAGCACCCAAAATATTGATGTTCTCCACCAGGAGGTACGTGCGTCTGTAAATTCCACTTTAGCTAGGGTCGTTTTCAGAAAGCAGGTGTAAAAATGCATGCCACTCAGAAACATTAATTAAACGACCTCATAAAAACATCTCATCCATTCTAATAAGAAAAGAAATTTCACCTATGAAAAGGTAAGAAATGAAGGATAAACACGGATGAAAGAAACTCCAGCACCAGGAAGGCAGAAATTTGGAGGTCATCAATTATCATAGGAAAAAAAGAAGCTTCATATTATTTCTAAAATACAAATTATGGGGCAAAGCTTTAAACATTTTATTACAGAAAACACCTGCTGTCTTTCTTTTTTTTTTTGGTCATCTTTCCTTTTTTGAAAAAATATTTTTTATTTATTTTAGAGATAGAGAGAGACAGCATGAGTGGGGGTGGGGGAGGCAGAGGGAGAAGCAGACACCCCGCTGAGTGGGGAGCCCCGACCCAGGGCTCAATCCCAGGATCCTGAGACCATGACCTGACTGGAAGTCAAGAGTCAGACACCCAACCAACAGAGCCACCCCGCCATCCCTTTTTGTCCTCTTTCTTTTAAAATACATACTTGGGGATCCCTGGGTGGCTCAGTGGTTTAGTGCCTGCCTTTGGACCTAGAGTCCCAGGATCAAGTCCCACGTCAGGCTCCCTGCATGGAGCCTGCTTCTTCCTCTGCCTGGGTCTCTGCCTCTTTCTCTGCGTCTCTCATGAATAAATAAATAAAATATTTAAATAAATAAATAAATACATACATACTTGAATCAAATATGAAACTAATATATTGTACCTATAATACACATATACATAATACATGTATAGTGTCAATATTTATTATAATAAAATAATACAGCTTGGTATGTGTTGATAAATGATAAGTGGCTATAGCTATCGATGTAGATATAGATGGATACTTTGTCGATTATAAGGATCTCGGTTCAGTTGTGTTCAGGAATCTGTTACCTGTTGATATTTACCTATCACCAGTTGTTAGAGGAAAACACATTCAAATTTACTAGCAATTCAAGTATTATAAATTAAAATAACAAGAACATATTTTTCTAGTACAAAATTCACAAATACATTTAAAATAAACAAGTGATATCAATGTTGCATAGATATAGGAAATCAGGCCTGCAGGCACATATGGAAGGCACCTGATTCTTCAAAATTTGTAGATTCCTTGACTCAGCAATTCTACTCCAAGGAATGTGTCCTTTGCCTAAAGACAAACGTGAATTTAGTTATAAAAACTTATAGCTTGGCTTGTAGTATATAAAAGTGGGACAAAATCTAAATTGCAACCACTTGTATTAGCACCAAAAAGATGTTTAAGGGTGCCTGGGTGGCTCAGTCGGTTAAGCATCCAACTCTTGATTTTAGCTCAGGTCATGACCTCAGGGTCCTGGGATTGAGCCCCAGATCAGCCACCATGACCTGCATGGAACCTGCTTAAGATTCTCTCTCTCCCTCTCTCTCTCTCTCTCTTTCTCAAAAAAAAAAAAAATAGGCATAAATCTAACAATCTATGTTCAAGAGATATAGGAGAAAACTACAAAACTGAAGAAAAAATTAAAGAATATATAAATAAGTGAAGACAGAGTCCATGTTCATGGCTAAGAAGACTAATCATTGTAGAGGCAACAGGTCTTCCCAACTCGATAGTTTCTTTTTTTTCCCCAACTCTATAGTTTCAATGTAACCCATCGAAATCCCAACAAGCCACTTCAAGATGTCAACTGACTGACACTAATGGCAAAAGACACGGAACAGCTAACACAATATTAAAGAGAAGAAAATGGAAGGTAAGGCTGCCCCCCACCTGATTTCAAATCTCACCACAATGCTAAGGGAATCAAAACAGTGTGGAACTGGGAAAAGAACCAACAAATAGACCAATGGAACAGAATGGAGAGCCCAGGAAAAACCCCACACCAAACATACTCAACCGATCTTTGCCAAAGGCTCAAGGGCCATTGCATAGAGAAAAGATAACTTTTTCAGTAAGTAGTGCTGGAACAACTAGACAGTCACGTGCAAACACAACAGAACAAAAACAGACACACAAATGTTACCCCTCTTACAAAAACTGACTCAAAATCCATCATAGGCCTAAATGTGAAACAGAAAACAATAAAACCTCTAGAAGAAAACACAGGAAAAACTCTAGCTGACCTTGTACTCAGCGACGAGTTTTGACTACAAACACCAGAAGTAGAAAAAGAAAAATCAAAAAATTTCTACTCTATGAAAGACATAGAAAAGAAAACATTGACAGAGTTGGAAGAAATCTTTGCAAAACACACGTCTGATGGAGGACTGCTATCCAAAGCAAAGATTCTTAAAACTTAAAACACAAAGAACTCTTAAAACTCAGTAAGAAAACGAACCACCAAATAAATAAATAAATAAATAAATAAATAAATAAATAAAATAAATAAATAAAAATAAAAATAAAAATAAAAATAAAAATAAAAATAAAAATAAGAAGAAAACGAACCACCATGAAAATGTGGACAAAAGACCCGAACAGGCATCTCACCAAAGAAGATGTGCGGGTGGCAAACAAGCATACAAAGCAATGCTTGGCATTAAGTGCATAATTAGGGCACCACAAATAAGACCCCACCGCACACCTATTGGTAGGGCTAAAATCCAAACTGGTGATGGGATGTGGGATTCCCACTCATTGCTGATGGACGTTCACAATGCCGCAGCCCCTACGGGAGACACGTGACAGTTTCTCACATGAATAAGCTTAGAATTACCCCCCGATTCTGTGATCTCGCCCCTCGGAGTTCACCCAAGTGAGCTGAAAACTGTGGCCGCACAGAAGCCTGTGTCCCGATGTTTACCGCGGCTTCCCTCACCATTGCCCAAACTTGGAAGCGGCCACGCAGCCCTTCAGTGTATGGGCCCATCCGTAGATAAGTCGTGGCCCACCCAGACTGTGGGATGTCATTTAGTGCTGCCAGGAAATGGGCCACCAGGCCTCTAAAAGACGCCGAGGAAACTTCTATTCGTGTCCCTAAGTGGAAGCAAAGGGCATGTGCTATGTGATTCCAGCCCTAGGACATTCTGGAAAAGGCAAAACAACAGAGACAGCCAGGAACCCGTAAGTGGCCGCGGTTGGATGAAGGGAGGAGGGGCGACACACAAGCACAGGGGATGTTTAGGGCAAGGAACCTGCTGTGCGTGGGGCTACGACAATGAGTCTGTGACGGGTGCATTTGTCAAAACCCACGGACTTGCCTGGCGTAAAGGGGGACCACGATGTCGACCATGAATTTAGTAGATCATAGTGCATGTGGCAGCGAGGTGCGAGGGTGGGGTCACCCACCAGGACGCGGCCTCTACGGCGGGAGCCCCCCCCACCCGGGACCCCGACCCCCAACAGGGGACTCGCCCGCCTCGCCGAGCCCTCACCGGGGCCCTGCATTTCTGCCTGTGCCCGGAGCCAAACACGCCCCTTCACGTCCTCCCCCCTCCCTCCTCCCCCTCCCTCCTCTTCCTTCCACTCCCCTTTCCTCCTGCCTCCCTCCCCTTCCTCATTCCCCCCTCCCCCTCCCTCCCTCCTCCTCCTTCCTCTCCCCCTTCCCCCTTACTCTCCTCCCTCCTTCCTTTCCTCTTTCCCTCCTCCCCCTCTCCTCCCTCCCTTTCCCTCTCCTCCCTCTCTTTGCCCTCCCTCCTCCTTCCTCTCCTCTCCCTCTCCTCTCTCTTTCCCCCCTTCTTCCCTCCTCCCTCCCTCTCCTTCCTCCCTCCTCCTTCCTCCCTCCTTCCCCCCCCTCCTCCTTCCTTTCCTCTGTCTCTCCTCCCTCTCCATCCCTCCTCCCTTGTGCCTCCTCCCTTCTCCCTTCTGCCTCTTTCTTCCTCCCCTCTTCCCTCCTCCCACCTCCTCCCTCCTCCCCTCCTCCCTCCCCTCCTCCCTCTTCCTCCCCACCTCCCTCCTCCCTTCTCCCTCTTCCCTTCTCCCTCCTCCTTCCTCCCCTACTCCCTCCTCCCTCCTCCCTGCTCCCTCCCCTTCTCCCTCCCTCCTCCCTTCTCCCTGCTCCCTCCTCCCTCCTCTCTCCCTCCTCCCTTCTCCCTCTTCCCTTCTCCCTCCTCCTTCCTCCCCTACTCCCTCCTCCCTCCTCCCTGCTCCCTCCCCTTCTCCCTCCCTCCTCCCTTCTCCCTGCTCCCTCCTCCCTCCTCTCTCCCTCCTCCCTTCTCCCTCTTCCCTTCTCCCTCCTCCTTTCTCCCCTACTCCCTCCTCCCTCCTCCCTGCTCCCTCCCCTTCTCCCTCCCTCCTCCCTTCTCCCTGCTCCCTCCTCCCTCCTCTCTCCCTCCTCCCTTCTCCCTACTCCCTTTAGCCTCCTCCCTCCTTCCCTCCTCCTTCCTCCCCTCCTGCGTCCTCCCTGCTCTCTCCCCTCCTCCCTCCTCTCTCCCTTCCAAGGCTCTGAGCGCACACCAGACAGTCCCACTACCACTGCACTGATCCCATCCATGAGGCTGTGGGTGCTGACTGAGGGCCCCGCGGCTCTGCCGGCCTGGCCTGCTCCTGGCACGGAGACACCTCTGGCTGATTTAAGGGCCCAAGTGCTGCGAGTCAACACCTATGAAAACACGCCAGGCCCAAAGTCTGGAGACCTGAGGGACGCGCTGGCTGTGCCCGGTGGGGCCGCGAGGCTGGCTATGACCGGCGCTGGTACACATTAGACTAGTGGCCATCAACGGCGACATTCCAGAGCTTATAACCATTTAGTAAATTAGCATCTAACATTTCCCTTCCTACACCTCAGAAAAAATATTTCCCCTGGAGAACTAATTATAAGAAACGGTAACCGTAAGTCTCTAAGCACAAAAAAATTGAAATATGGATCTTAAAAATCCGCACAGGTCACCTTCACATTGTGTGATCATTAACACTGAAGCAGCCCCGTATTTTTTATAACAATTAACCACGCAGTCGTAGGAGGTAAATAAGTTCTGGGAAAACGCCGTAGGACACGGTGCCTGTAGTGAGCAACATGGCCAGCATCGCACATTTTTAAAACAGTTAAAAGGTAGATTTCATGTTCAATACTCTTATTACAAAAACAAACACAAAGAAACAAACAAAAAACAAGGAAGCTGGCAAGATAGTTCCTCATTGCCTCATGGAGGCCTGGTCTCTCATTCTTTTTTTTTTTCTTTATATGTATATTTTTTATTGGAGTTGGATTTGCCAGCATAGAGCATGACTCCCAGCGCTCATCCCGCCAGGTGCCCCCGGGGTGCGCGTCCCCCCCGCCCCCTGTCCCCGGTGCCCGTCCCCCGCCTACCTCCCCTTGTTCGTCCCCCAGAGTTAGGGGCTGCTCATGGCTCGTCCCCGCTCTCTCCTTCCTGAACCCAGTATATCCCTTGAGCAGCTCCACTTAACACCGTTAACTAAGCGTCTGTGCTTTCCCTTTTTCCTTTTCCTTTTCCCTTTTCCTATTTTTTCCTTTTTTCCCATTTCATTCTTACTTCAAATTCGAAGAAACCCTTCATTCACTCATTCATCCACTAGCTAGTCATGAGCATATTTTCCTGATCCCTAATCCAGAGAGCCCATAGCGTCTCTCGTGGCTGGTCCTCCGGCACTAGACCCGCGTGCACCTGCCAGCTCGGCAGCCCTGCTCCAGGGAGGCCTCCTAGGCTCAAGCTCAGTCCTTGACCCCGCCCAAACCTGTTGCCGGGCCTTCTCAGCACAGCACTCAGTAAGTCAAGGCCCAACTTTTTAATTTTTTAAAATATTTTATTTATTTATTCATGAGAGACACAGAGAGAGAGGCAGAGACCCAGGCAGAGGGAGAAGCAGGCTCCATGCAGGGAGCCCGATGTGGGACTCGATCCCGGGACCCCAGGGTCACACCTGAGCAGGTGCTCAACTCCTGAGCCCCCCAGGCATTCAGTGTCCCCTCCGAACACTTCCGTCGTCACCAAAACGAGTCCCTGAGGGGAAGTCCTGCTAGTTTTATGCCCGCAGTAGATGTCCGGTCCCTCCCCTCGCCTTCTCGACCGCCTGCGTCCACGCTGCCTCTCAGCACGTCGCTGCTGGCTCCTCTGCCTCCTGCCAGCTGCTCTCTTTCCTATTTCCGCGCTAGAATCCACCCTGCACAGCACAGCGGGGTGTGCCAGACGGGGCCTCCACACATTCCAGCCTAGGCTCTCCCATCCCAGCTTAAAATCCCTGCGTGATGGGCTCCTTGCCCTTGGGAGAGAGTCCACGCTCCCACCTCACCCCCCACCCATCCACCCTTCCCTCCACATCTCCGGGACATGCTCATCGGGTCTCCCCGTGGCCAGCCTCTGCTCAACCATGGAGTCTTAACAAAAATCTCCTACATCCAGAGACACTTCCCTCGCCCCACTACCAGTGGTCACCTGCCTCGACCTCCCCAGAATGTCTCTGCCCTCATGCTCTTGTTCCTAAATTATCTGCATGTGTGCTTGCTGTGTCGCTCCCCACCTCGCCACCATTTCAGTTGGGCAGAAAATCTGTTTATCTTCTTCCAAGTCTCTAACGGTGTCGGGTACGTATCAACCCTTCAGAGATCTGTTAATGATTTCGTTAAACTTCTAGTGTCCAGCAGCTCCTGTAAGTAGAGCTGGGATCCGGGGGGCGGGGGTGGGGGGTGTTTCTGACCAAGCAGGTGTGTAGTCCTGACCAGGACCGCAGCCCGAAGCCCAGTTACCTGCTTCCCTGTGTGGTGGGTGAAGCTCCCAAGAAGAAAGTGCTGGTAGGAACATAGGTGAGGTCCACAGCCGATGGCCAAGAAGCAATTCTTAGGACGTCTTTGGTGCAAAATGGTGGTTTTATTAAAGCACAGGGATGGGACCCTCGGGCAGGAAGAGCAGCTGCCCCGGGACAGTGAGGGTTGGGAGGGGTTTGAGGAAGGCTATTCTCCAAGGAATTGTGGAAGCAACGTCTCCAGGCCCCCAGGGGGCTGGCTGCTGTTGGGAGAAGGTGACTTAGTACTGCCTAATAAAACCTGAGTCATGAGACCCTTCAGATGTGTATCCGTGGACCATGTGCTTGGGGGATGATCGCCAACATGTATCTTGGGGGTTTAGAGATAAAGGGGATTTCTAAAGGAATTTTTATATGTCAAAGGAGACTCAGAGGCTCCTGGGTGTCGGGCTAGGATGGCCCCTTGCCCTCAGCACAGTATGAACATCAAGGCAGCAGAGTCCATGGAGGAAGGTCCTTCTGCCTGTTTCTAGGACTTGTCAATGTGCCGCCCCGGGCTCCTGCCTTGTCCCCCACTAGCCCTGTGTCCCCCCCATCAAGGAGTGAGCCCAGCCCACCTCGGGTTTAGGGTCCTGGGACCAGTGTTGGGGAACAGCCTCTTTCTGACCCTGACACCACATCCCATGATCTGCGGGCTCTCATTTTCAGGAAGCACAGAGTAAATGAAAGTGCTCTGCCATTGAGAAACAAGGCACTGGGAGCATTAAAGGGGCCTGTGGCCCCGGTGGGTGGGGGGGACGACAGAGCAGCACCCCAGGCTTCTGGCTCCTGCACCACCGGCCAGGCCATGGTGGTCATAGCAGTAATCCTGGTCTTGGCTGCAGCCAATGGGACCTGGTGGCCCAGCCATCCCTGGCCGGGAGGCAAAAGCAAAGGTCAGTGTGCAAACCCCCAAACAGCTTGGGAATGCAGCCTACATCACAGTCCTGGGGGGGAGGGGGATTGAGGCAGGAAAACCTGCTTTTCCAGTGATGCTGAGTCCTAATACAGAAGGATAAGGCCCCATTTGAAAGACACGAACATTAAGCTAATTTTGTATCCAGGTCACGATGAGTAGAAATCTATGAATGTTTGTCCTTCTCGGGATCCTTGTAGGGAAAAATGTAAACTCCGATGGGATAGGTTTTCTCCCAAACCTAACATAACACAAGCTCCTGTTATTCCAGATTAGCCTATTGTCCTCCCAACACAGGGCAGAGCAGAGCCACGCTTCATCCACTGCCTACTTTTTCTCTTTTTTTATAAATATTGGAAAATAAATTTAATCTATGTATCAGACGGATATATATCTAAGAAGCCAAGTTTCATTTTAAGGAAAGAAGAGTAACATACTTGAGGTGTCCTGAAATTCAGAAGGTTAATAGAAAATTTAAAAGGTAACTTGACAGCGCAAGGCACAAGATTAAATGGTGCTTTCTTTGCCGTAAAGAGTATCGTAAATCTAAGTTCTATCTGTTCAAATAAAGTATCTGTAAACGGTTAATTAGGATAGTCTGCTCATCCTTGGATTGTCTCCAGTATCTTTTCTTTCTACTTTCTGGTTCCAAAGCAAACGATTTATTTCTATTTTAATCCAGTGCGAAAGAGATGAATTAGCAATCAGGATTAGGAATCATACATTTTTAACAGGAATGATGTGAAGACTTCTTGTCCTAGTAAATAACTACAAGAAAACGGCATCCTTGTTCGGCCAACCCTTGACACCTTGTCAGCCTTGGTTCCTCCACGAGCAGCTCCTGACTGTACTAATCCTTCCTTCTCCCCTGCTACAATAAAAACATACCCCGGAACAATATTCAGGTCAAAAAAAATAAATAAATGGAAGCACAAATGATAAAGAATCATGTGTTTTTCAATGAACTTAGAGTAGCAAGGAAAAGGCAGGAGTTGAGAGGAGAGTAGGGGGGAACATGGGTGGCAGGTGGCAGGGCGGGCACAGCTTCCACCCCCAGGCCTGGCTGGCCCCCAGGCTGGAAACCCAAATGCAGACCCTCCTGTGCAAGCATCCGTCCCGGTCCCAAGACTCGAGGGCCCCGGCCAGAGAGGGTCCAACCAATGACACCCCTCCTCCGATAGACCTCTGAGACGCTCCCTGCGAACGGCCTGTCGGAGGTGGCTGAGCTCCCATCCCCGGGCAGCCTGCCCACCTGGGGCCAGAGTCGTAGAAGAACAAGACTTCACGGAGCGTGGAATCGTGCGTGTATCGGGCGCCCGAACCTCGGGGATAGAACTCAAGCCGTCTCCCCACGTCCCCACTGCTTCTAGTACCTGAGTCCCCAGATCCCGCGTCACATTGAACGGGCAGAGGGTGTGAACGGCCAGCGCTGTGGCTGACAGAGGCAACCTCTCCACTTAGCAACCAAGTGGGTCCTGGGGGTTTTCACATTCGAGGCGGCTTCACTGTTCTCCACAACTTGTCGGAAGCAGTGCTGCGGTGCGACTCACAGCGGCGATGTCCACGGGGCTGTGTCCAGCTGAGGGCTGGAGGCAGAGCTTCCCTAACATCAGGAGTCCAGCATACGACAAATACCTGCAACCAGACTGAATGCAAGAGAAATGTTTGTCAGATAAAGTAAGAACTCAGATGAAGACTCCTCCCCCACCCCCAAAAAAATTGTTACTCATGCATTTCCTTTTATAAAAGAAACAGCAGACAAAACTACTTAAAAATTCCTGGTCACTGATTAGACAGCTGGGTCTCTTCTCAGTGAGGGATTTCCAAAGATTATCATGTTTTGCTCCCAGAAAAGTGAAGGCCATCAAGCATCAAGCTACCAGGAAGGCGGGTTGTTTCCCCGCAAACTCGGGACAGACCCCAAACTGACCACAGTCCTGCTGTGGACGAGACGAAGAGTAACAACGTCCCTGGAGCCGCCGACTGTGGGCGATTTTCAAGGGCAATTAATTTTGATAACAAGGCAACATGTGTCATTAGGGGAACAAGTGTAATTCTTTGGCATAATTGAAAAATAGATTGAGCTCAAGTCAATTCATGTAAAAGCGAAACCCTATAAAAGTAGGCCAAGCTATGAGGTTAGAATGTAAGTAACAGAAAGTCTCTTTTTCTTTTTTCTGCCCAAAGCCTTATTGCCATGTGTTTCTTTAGTCTTCTCTATAAGATCGATCACAGCCCACTCTGAGAATGCAGAAGGCTTCGCCCCAACAACTCTCCTGATATTACTGTTGAGGTGATAGTCATTGCCTTAATTTCCTAAATTGATCTTACATTTGGCCAGTCCCTTGAGATTCACAACGAATATGTTTCTTTTTGAGTCTTAAAGTTTCTTTACATCCCAGCTCCAGAAAATGGTTATTTATGATAGCATTGGAGGTGGCATTTACTGCTGAGAATACAGGATTTGAAACCACGCGGAGGTGGATTCAGATGTCAGCTCTGTTGGGTAAGGGCTGTAAAACCTTGGCGATTTATGTAACATCCACTTCACGCTGTTTTAGGGCCGCGTACAATGCTCTCCCAGCCACCGCTGTTCCTCCAGGCACCACATCTGTTTTTCCTCCAGGATCGTACCCGACTTAACTCTTCCCTATGCCCTCAGTTGGCCTCCTTTTCAATTTTCCTTTCTCCTAACCGTGCTCAAAATGTCGCCACAAAACCCAGCTCCCTTTCTACCCTTCTGGCCTCCTAATCCCTCGATTGGTACCCCACAGAGCTGCACCCAACATCCTCGTGTTCCCCTTCAAGCTCCTGTGCTGGCCAGAGATTTCCCCTCATTCCCTGCAGCTAGTGGGACCATGAACTCCTCTCAAATCTCTCTCTTTAAATATGACCTCTGCCTCCCGAGCACACCCGTCCTTGCTCTGCCGACAGAGTCACTCCACCAATCCCTTGTCGAGGATCTTAGAATACTGCACATCTTCCCTGGGGTTGATTCTTGTTAAGAATAGTTGTGAAGTGGGGACACCTGGGGGGCTCAGCGGATGAGCGTCTACCTTGGACTCAGGGCAGGATCCCGGAGTCCCGGGATCAAGTCTCGATTGGGCCTCCCACACGGAGTTTGCATCTCCCTCTGCCTGTGTCTCTGCCTCTCTCTCTGTCTTTCATGAATAAATAAATAAAATATTAAAAAGAGCAGTTTTGGGGTATTTACTACCTTTTAAAGAGGTAAATGAACCAGTGCATCGGGAGTGTAGTAACCAAGTCAGATCCCAGGCCGGCAAGGAAGCAGATCAACATCTCCACCTCAGTTCTAGATTTAAGACCAGCACAAGGGTGTTGTTATGAGTGACTTCTTTATCCCAGATTTTCTACTACACTTGCATTAGATCGATTTTAAATATATCCTTCACCTGGGCAGGAGCTCGTGGACTCCCATGTGCCTTAGTGATACGGAGTCCATATGTGTGCTTTTACACATGATACGAGAGATATTTTCCATCATAGATTTTTTTTGTTTTTGTACTTACAATCCACAAGTAGGTTCAATGTCTTGCGAGTTTTATATAGCATCACACAGAGTGGACCTATCTAAAGATCTTTGGTCTCCTTCCTTCCAGAAATAATTATAACCCTGTGCCAAAGTACATATGATACTGAAAAGTGAGCTGAAATTTCAGAAGAAAAGACACCGGTTGGGGAGGGCCTGGCAGTGGATGCCCCGTCCCTATCACGTGATGGCGGGTGGTGGGAGGAAGCAGTCACATGTGCCCTTCTCTTGCCTGGACGCCAGCCCAGTGCCAGGTGAGTGAGAAAATTCATGTAGATTCCATTATGTTTTTCTTTCAGAAAACCGATTAGGATTAATCCATCTACCACCACACGTAGGCCTGCCTTCCTCTCACGTCACTTTCAGAATGGGTGTCATACACGCATACGGTTGTTCCCTGGTTGTCCTCTCTACCAGGAAGAAACTCCCATGGGCAAGAGACCATGTAGGCTTGGCTCAGGCACGACATGTGTGTAACAGGCTCTTCAGTGTCTGGATTCCCACCTCTACTTGAAAGAATGGAATGAAGGAGGAAAAGACAGAGGCAGGAGGAAGGGAGGGAGGAAGAGAGGGAGGAGGGAAAGGTAACTCCTTCTTCTTCATCAACATCAATGGCACATGGTCTACCGATTTGTTCAGGCCTAAACTCTTAAGAAACCAGCCTTGATTCCTGCCCTTGGAGGCACAACCTGCTCCAGACGCACCAGGCCCGGCCACCACGAGCTCCTGCAGCTCTCCGTCCTACTCCAAGCCACCAAAGCATCCCCCCGGACTTAGACCCGGGCTGAGCTGACCCTCCTCCCCTCCTCCTGGCCCCCTGCAGTGCATTTGACATAAAGCAGCTAGCTTATCTTTCCAAAGTCTAAATTGTGACTATATCATGCTCGACTTACAACATTTTAAAGGTCTGCAATTTGGACTAAGCTAGAACTTTTTACTTGTGCTCCTGGCACTGGGGCTTGCCTGGGAGCGGGCAGTCAGCAGGCATTCATTCTACTCATGGATGTGCCGACGAACAAACGAGTCTCCCGAGCGTGTCGCCCTGTCCTCGTGCTGCTGGTCTGCACCCAGACCCATGCTCGCTCTTGGGGCTTCGCGTTACAGTCGCCAGCCAAGGTCGTGCACCTGAGGAGTCACTGTGCTGTGAGCCATTTTGCCCAGCTCTCCAAATAAGGCCCGTGGACCCCATGTTTTCTCTCACGCAATCCCAGAAATTTTAGAAGATGTGAGACCTAGTTTCTAGGCTCTTCCCAGAAAACAACAGCCCCCCTCCATCCCTGGAGACAACCGGAAAGAGCCAGCCGATAGCTTCCAGACGACTGTGTTCTGCTAACCGTTCCCGCACGAGAGCACACAGGACGCAGCCCTTGCAAGGCCAGCCCTCTCCACAGGCCCCCAAGTCAGCCCGAATCGACTGAGGAAAAGAGGAACCTCTTCCTTGAGCATCTGTAAAGCAGCACCTGTTACCAGGACGATCCTGTCTGTTCTAATCCTGTATCTAAGCGTCTTGCTCTGCGAGTGTGTCGGAGCCCGGGCCTTGGCCGCTGAGGTGGGGCCACACCTGCTCCGTCAGCAGGAGGGCACCAGGGATGTCGGGAAGCCAGACGTGCTGCACAAACTTTCCATTTTCAGGCACCCAAGTACCTGTTTCCAACTTAAAATGGAGACACTCCCTCCCCTCTCCCCCATTGCTTCCTGCCGCCAGCCCAGAGCACAAACCCTGTGCATCTCGGAAAAAAAAGAAAAAATTAGTTCTAGCCATGAGGTGGGTCTTCCTGCGTGCCTCCATCCTCCGGTGGCGCCTCCCTGTAGAAACAGAACTACACTGTGCGCCGCAGCATCTAGTATATTTTTTACTAAAGGAAGCAAATAAAATAGACGTATAAATTGACAGTTGAATTTTAATATTGATTATTAAGTAGTATTAAATATTAAGTAGCATGTATGGGAGGTATATAAAACATATAAATACACAGAATATAGATATTAAATATACAAATATCAGAGGAACAATTCTAAAGTCAGAACTAGTGGGGATCCCTAGTGGGTGGCTCAGCAGTTAAGTATCTGCCTTTGGCCCAGGGCGTGACCCCGGGGTCCGGGATCGAGTCCCACGTCGGGCTCCTTGCATGGAGCCTGCTTCTCCCTCTGCCCGGGTCTCTGCCTCTCTGTGTGTCTCATGAATAAATAAATAAAATATTAAAAAAAAAAAAAAGAAAGAAAGAAGGAAGGAACTAGCTAGTGCTCAGGAAGCTGGAACTCCCGGGACGTAGCATTTCATCCTGGCGCCTGGGCAGACAGTGAAACAGGCAGCGTGTCTGGCCCCTGCCTTCAGCCTCGCGCGGAACCTGGGCCTGAGAGGGCTGCCCCGGGGCCGTGAGCATGAGCGGGGCACGCCGAGCGCTTCGCTGCCACACTGTCCGGCCTGGGCCCGAGCACCGTGCTCAGTCAAAGCCCCGCTCTGTCTCGGTAGCTCACCCATTATTTTCTCTTACCTGTTAATTTTTTTTAAGGAGGCTCCACGCCCAGCAGGGAGCCCCACGTGGAGTTTGAACTGACGGCCCTGAGATCACGACCTGCGCTTAGATCTAGACTCGGATGCTTAATGGACCGAGCCACCACGTGCCCCTTTATCTAATTTTAATAAGACTCTCATTTATATTATCAGGTCACCAAGTCTAGCTTCAAACATTTAAATATCTTTTAAAAACACAAGTAGCCGGAAGATAGGACGTAGGACTCGGATTTTTGTTTCTCCACGAGCAGAGAGGAAATCACTCTTTGTTTAGTGTTTTGGAGCTTTCAAAGTCATCCTTTTTCTTGTTTCTTTTCCTTTTGAAGGTAGGAGACTGCGCCGTCCTTGTATTTACGTCCAGACAAAACACAGTGTACAGCTCCCGTCCGTCGTGTGCTGGACTCTCCACCACAGCAGCTCACCCGGCTTCCGCACCAACACTGCCCTTTGCAAAGGAAAAACGGTTTTAGAAAATACATGTATGAACATGGAGGGTTCTGTGCGGTGGAGAAGACACGTCCTCGCCCCGCCTCAGCTTACCTCGTCTTTCCTACAAATGGGAACCCGGGGCCCAGAACCCAGGCCTACGTTGGGCTCAGCTTGTCCAGGGAGTGAGTGTGACGCCCGCTCTCTCTCCAGATGGGAGTTTCCTCCCGCACCAGCCAGCTCTGCAGTCGTCCTGCAGAATCGGGGACCCAGACCCCGGGGGCCCTTCCCCAGACGGCTCCCGGCGGCCCACGTCTGTGGTCACGGCCCCACGCTGGGTGCCCGAGCCCGATGGGGAGGGGGGCCAGGCGGCAGGGGGGAGCGGGTGCCAGCCCACCGGGAGGGGGAGGTGATGCCAGCCCGAGGAGGGAAGGGGGTGCCAGCCCAAGGAGCAGGCACAGAGCCCGCGGGGAGCGTGCAGGGTCACTCCACACCCGGCCGGGCCGCCGGGGCACTGTCGGCTGGCCGCCCCTCCCATCTCCCCAGGAGTCTCTCCACACGGAAATAAAGACACGGGCACATGGCATCAGGCCTCAAGAGTCCACAGATGAGGATCTCGTGCTGCCAGGTCTCCACCTTCCGCTTACTCTTCCAAATGCGTCATCCTTACCAGCGATGGTGTGTGAGCCCCAGACACAACCGTGTCCTCAGCTCCTGTTCTGCACACCTTGGCTCAAGGCCAGCGATCCAAGCCACTCTCTCCCCTGCGTTTCCTACACAGACTGTCCCCCAGGGCCTGGCTGGGGGAAGACCGACAGTCCCCCTGCCCTCTAGCCCAGGAGGGAAGGCACAGACGGTCTTATTAAGACCCAAATGCTCCTGCCTCTTTAAGAGCATGTGTAGGCTCCCCTGTGTGTGACTCCTCACCCCGTCCCATGGGGAGCTGTCCCCTCGACCGGCTCGGTCGTCGGCCTCTGACCGCCCGATGAGCCCTCCCGAGCAGGTGCGGGTCCCCGATGCCCCCGTCCTGGCATCGCCAGCAGCCCACACCTAGTCCGCGGTGGCCGGAGCCGGGGCCACACCTGCTGGGGCGGGTGCTCAGCTGCTTGTGCGCCCCATCCCGGGGCCCTCGGGGGGAGCTGATTGCCATGGGACGTGTCCCTGACATTCAGAAGGTCCATCCCCAGGCGTGCCTGTCCCTGCAGACTCGGGCGGGCTTCTGATGAACACTTGGGCCAGGAGAAGGTTCGCGGCCCACCACACACTCCTCGGGACCCCTGGGCCTCCTCGTCCTCGGGAGAGATGCGGAGCCTGGGGCGACGGCGGGCGAGCGCTCTTGGGGCCTGGCTGGTGGCCTCAATACGGGGAGCCCCTGTCTCTCGGGGGCCTGGGGCAGGGGGAGCGGGGAGGGGACGCAGTCACCTGTGTCGTGGCCGCCCCTCCCCGGGCTGCGATGTGACCCACGGAGCATGTTTCTGCCTAATTGCTGCCGACACGCAGTTAGACGCAGAGCTCTTTATAAATATCTTTGTTACATTCTACTCAAGGGGAAGGCTACAGGAGGCACTTGTTCTCAGAGTCCTTGGCTACCTGAACTGTGCAGGTGCTGGGAGACAGAGCCCAGGTCCGTGCGGCCGAAGTCCCGTTCCTTGAGGACTTCATGTTTTGCCCTGAAACGTCTTCTATTAACGTCTGGAATTTTGAGAAGCTGTCTGGGGAGACCGTGCTTAAAAATTTGCACTTATGTCAAGTGTGCACATCACAAAAAGAAAATATGAATAATAATAAGAAATAACAGGATGGGAGGACACTTTGGGAGGTGATGGATATGTTTACAGCACAGATTATGGCGATGGTTTCACGGGAGGCATTCATCCCCCAACTCAGCAAGTCGTAAACAGTAAATACACACGCTTTTTGTACGTCAGTCACACCTCGATGGAGTGCTTTTTAAGAGTCAGACCTCCTGGGACACCTGGGTGGCTCAGCGGTTAAGCGTCTGCCTTTGGCTCAGGTCCTGACCCCGGGGTCCTGGGATCGATTCCTGCTTCGGGCTCCCTGCATGGAGCCTGCTTCTCCCTCTGCCTGTGTCTCTGCCTCTCTCTCTCTGTGTGTCTTTCATGAATAAATAAATAAAATATTTTAAAAAATAAAATAAAATAAATAAAAGTCATACCTCTGCACATGCAGTGCAGAAACAGATGATGCAAAAAAAAGTTAGAATCTACTAAAGCACTTAGCACTTTTGAAAGTAGCACATTCCACAGTGATGTGGACAGTCACTAAAAATATATGTTTATTAAATATAAATATATTTAAAAATATGTTTCCAGGAATTACATTCCTGGAAATGTTCTTTCTTTTCTTTGTCTCCCAGCTTTACTGAGGTGTCGTTGGCACCTAGACACTGCATGGACCCGAGGGCTTGGACACACACATGCCTGTGAAAGACGTCTCACAGTCACACTCACTAAGACGCCCATCATCTCGGGCAGAGCCTTCCAGGCGGGCGGCGGGGAGCGTGTGGGTGGGTGGTTAGATCGCTGATGATCTGCGCCCTGAGCAAATTCCAAGGTTGCAACACAGACTCACCAGCTCTCGTCACCATGGCGTGCACCACGTCTCTGGGACTTTTCCATCAGACACCTGCAGGTATCTCGGTTGGCCGCGCTCTGACCCCTCGCGACCACCCTCCCCCCTGCTCCTGTGAGTTTGTCTCTCTCAGATTCCACATGTAAGTGAAATCGTGCAGTGTTTATCGGTGTCTGGGCTCTGACTTCACTTAATATAGGGTCTTTCTAAAGACACGCTTCTGGAACATACCATCTATCTGGCGCCTGCGCCTCGACGCCGTGGATTCTTGCCAACCTGGGATGAAATCCAACCTATGAGTGGACGCCGCTGTATCCACCTGCCTCGGCGTCTTCCGCGGGCCGGAGGAACGACGGTGTGAGCTTCTGATTGACTTTATCTTAAAGTACAGATGGTGTTCTTAGGACTGTGCCAATTTATGTTGACTATATTGATAATCATTTAGTTGTTGGCTACCATTGCCTAATCGTAAAAATAACACATGAAAAAGGAACGTCGCTTGAAATGTTAAGTAAAGAATGGATTATAGCTTATCCTTGGAGATGCCGTTTGAAGTGGTCACACACTTTATCTATTTGAAATGGGGTGTGAGACCATTGTTCAGCCAACACGAAACGTGTTGAGACCAAGAGAAAGATTAAGTCTCTTCTTCATGTTCAAACGACTAATCAGTAGGACAAAGTTTCAGTTACACAAGGCAAAGATCTCCAGCTCTGCTGGGCAACACTGCGCCTATCGCCAACAGAGCCGTGTGCCTCCAAATACCCAAAGATGACACATCTCGTGTCAAATTTCTCAACAAAATAGAATATTCTTTTTAAATATAGCATCTTGTTCTACCTTTGAAAATACTTAAGATCAAAAAAGAAAATACTTAAAATCTTCCAAGGCATGATATTTGCTTGATATTTGCTGACTGCGGACTTCCCTGTTGAACTACTTATTAGGGACTTTATGTCTTCTCGGATAACTCACATTTTATGGTGCCGGGTCCCTACCAACTTAATACAGGTATTGATCCCAGCTAATGGAACAATGCTGTAAAAGGATTCTTTCTTGTCCCTTTGAATGACTAGAAAATCCGATGAAAGAGTCAGATTCAAACTGTTCATTTCATATTTAGAATGATTCAGACTAATAGATCAAGTAAGTCATTCATTTTTTGTGATTAAGAAACTGATGCTCAGAATTCTGTGCCCCACAAGTGACACAACAGTAAACCTAGTGAGGGCATCCCCTGAGTACCCTTCGCCCAATGACTGCCCGTCGGTATTGTCAGCCTCCTCCAGAAAAACAGAACAACAGGATGCATCTAGAGAGAGGAACATAGAAGAGGACACTCACAGGAATTGGCTCACGCGGTTAGCAGGCAGGAAGTCCCACAGTCCCCATGTGTGACTGTGATGTGACTCGGTCTGATTCTGAAGGCCTGAGAATCTGCGCACAGTGGTGAGAGTCTCAGTTGGTGTCTCCAGGCCTGAAAACCAGAGGCTCTGATGTCTCAAGGCTGGAGATGGATGCTCCAAGTCAAACAGAAGGACTGAACTTGCCCTTCCCCTACCTTCTTGTTCTACGTATGGCCTGGGTGGACTGGATGATGCCCACATCGGAGGAGATGATCTGCTTTGCTCAGTTTGCTGAATCAAACACCTGTCTCTGCTGGAAACACCCTCACAGACACACCCAGACGTAATGTTTTACCAGCACTCTGGGCGTCTCTTAGCCCAGCCAAGTTGACACATAAAATTCACCATCACGCCCTGAAAATACATGAATCTGATCACGGGGGTAGCTTCTTCCAGGAGTGCCACACCACGTAGGGAGAGCAAGACGAAGAGAGAAAGAGCTCTCCCGAGGATGAGATGCAACATTTGGACTGGGGCGATGAGAGCACAGCCCTGGAGGCTCCTGGCAGGGAGAAATGAGGAGTTTCCAAGAGTTACTACATCGTAACCACACAACATGGCGACTGGGATGGAAGGGCACAGAGAACATCGACCATGTCATTTTCTCTCGCATGAGACATAGTGTCCAGTTATGTGGTGTATGTTAGCCTCTGAGCATTTTTGAAGAGAAATGGAACTTTAGAATTCACTCTATCCTCCTCCTAGGTCAAAATAGAGGAAGTTCTGTAGCTCCCGTGTCTCAGGGCACAAAGAATTGTTCAGACTTGAACTTATCTTGGACTCCAGAGTCCTAACCATGACACGACACCCCTAAAGTTGCTTTTCTGTCCCGTGTGTGGCACCTTACTGCCTGCTGGGCCTGTTGGCCTCCAAACTTGTTATAGCAAAAATTTTACTCAATTGATTTCTAAAGGGGCCTAAGGGCAAAATTTCCTATATACAGAGTAAAAGATCTAAAGAAATATTTTGGATTCTGGTTGCCCCTAACTGCTTCTCCATTTGTCACTCTTTGGAATATGTGGATTATAAAAATGTTTGCAATCATTTTTGCCTCCCTATGTTCATGCCCTTTGCAATATGACTTTGAAATCCCACCATCGAGATGTAGAGTTGACCTCCTCTACCCTTAAATTTGGGCTGGTCTTGCGACTTGTTTTGGCTAATACGAGGCTGAAGTGGTGATGAGCCATGTGGACTCTTCACCTTAGGAAGCCTTTTGTGGATCTGCTCTTTCTTAGAACCCTGCCCAGAAGCCGATAAACAAGCCAAAGCTACTCTGCTTGAGGAAGAAAGATGTAGTAGGGAAGGTACAACCACCCCAAGTGAGGCCACCCTGGGCCATCCAACCACCACCACCTGGTAGCTGACTGCAGGTGCTTGAGTGAACCCTGCTGAAACAGAAGAGCTTCCCGGCTGAGCCCAGCCCAAATGCTAACCCACAAAAATGTAAGTTTAACAAATGTTGTTAAGTCACAGCATTTTAGTTGATTTGTTATGCAGTGAGACTAACTGATACACCGCTCTTCTGAGTGCAAACCCTATTAATAGCCAGACTTCTGATGGCCTTGCTCAGATTGCTCACAGTCCTGCCTATGAAATCCTTTCTTTGTCCTCCCCAACTTTGTTCCAATTCTTGCTTGTTACAGCCAACTTTGTGCCTGGCTCTGCCCTGATGTTTTCCACTTCTCAGAATTCTCATATCTGCCTGCTTCTCTAATCCCTATTCAGGTTTCTGAAATTCAGCCAGATGACAAGAGACTTGCAGACTTCTCAGAAACTGAAAAGAAGACAAGTTGCCACATACCTGCCAGCGATGCAGCAGAGCCTCCCGGAGTGAACACACCTCGGCTGAGGGCACAACGTGCAAACACAGGTGAAGCATATTCAAAAGTCCAGCAGGGTAAGGGCACACGGATCATCCTAACGGTGGTCCTGAGTAATCATAGCTCAGCAAGGACAACTGCGCCTCCTAAGCCTGGGACTTTGTGGCAGAGGTACAAAGGCTGTGGGAGAGGCAGAGGCACTGAAGAGTTGCCGGGTAGTAAGTGAACAAAACCTTTATTTTCAGCTTCTTGAAGCAGTTTATTTTGTGTAAAGTACTTAGTGTTCCGTTGCTATTTTGTCTTAATATGAAAGTGGTAATTTGGCTACATTTACATGCTAGCATATAAACCGTGAATTTGTTTCACGTTGGGTCAGGCGGGTTCCATGTTATTCCATCATGTTCTGAACTTCTCAGTAGGGACAGAAGCATACATAGAAGGTGTGGAAGCTCAGATTCTTTTTTCTTTTCTTTAAAAGATTTTATTTATTCATTAGAGACACAGAGAGAGAAAGAGAGAGGCAGAGACACAGGCAGAGGGAGAAGCAGGCTCCATGCAGGGAGCCCGACGTGGGACTCGATCCCAGGTCTCCAGGATCATACCCTGGGCTGAAGGCAGGCGTGAAACCACTGAGCCACCCAGGGATCCCAAGAAGCTCAGATTCTAATGGAATGGATGGGGCTCACCTCAATCTGGCATCAGCAGGCAGCAAATAGCAAATAAAAACACACTACCTGGGAAACATGGCCAAAGATGCACCCAAGGATGGAAACTATTACCAGCCACCAAGCTAACCCAAACAATACCAGATTAGGTTATACACACATTTAATTACGTGGCCACAGAATTCCGTGACCTATATTTCTCTATTTTGATGGGCCACGTGGGTGTGGCAGAGAAGCATCCTTAACGTCGGGTTTTCCTGCGAGTGAGTCCACAGAGAACGAGGCCATGCCAGAGATGTGCCAAGGGTCAAACTCAGGTTAGCAAGTGAAAATGCAGCGCTGATTTGAGGGCGTTGGCAGACCATTGGATTTCCACAGATGGAAGATCAGTTGGGAAAGGGCTGGTGATTTAAAGAAATAGGAGACAAGGATTTTCCAAACAAATGCAGAAGATGGAGATAAGCCTTCGAAGGGAAGGAACATAAATGCCCGCAGTACCCTACAAAGTGCATCCTTCTGACTTCCGCAACACTGCTGAACGTATCTAAGTGGGTCGCAGTCTGTGTGACCTCCCATGAGCACCGGAAAGCTTTCCAAAGGGTTCATACCCTAGGTTTCTCCGAGTGAAAATTCCTAGTTGGCTTTATCTTATCAATTTTTGGAAAGAGGTTTGATCCCACGAACACTCCTGAAGCCTTTATTTCCACCTGTGGGCCATGAATTATCTGTCACAGCCCAAGGAAAGACCTGGGAGGAATGGACACGACTAGGAATGCGTATGGAAGACGGGACACACTGGGGTTCGAAGAGTTGGTGATTTCTCTCTGTCCCTAGACCCTCCAGTTCTGAGCAGGGAAGGTGGTACATGTGAGTCAGAAGGAGAAGTGGATTAATTCAATTATGTAGCAAAGTTTCTGTTCACTGCTTGTCCTTCAAGTTTGTATGAAGTGTCTCTGACCATTCAGAATATCTAAATTGTTAGTCATACTCTTATCTTTTTTGAGCTTTTCAATTTCTGCTGTTGACTATTAGGATGACTTTCAATGTTTTTCTGTCGCAAGTCTTTATGGGATTCAAGTACCTCTATCCGTGCATTTCTCTGATGAGGTCCTACACGCTTAGGTTCTGGCCTTTTAATCAGATGCACAGAATATGCATCATAATATATAGGTTGTATAATGAGGCAATTAGTTCTGATGGTCACTTAGGTCCTCTTGTCTCTAAAGCCCTGTGATCTGGATGATGGAATTGCGGAGTCTAAGAACAGAACAAAAAGCAACAGGACACAGTAAGTAGAGAGATTCAAAGTATTTTCTCTCATTCTGCACACCGTATAGTAATTTATATGCTGCCAGAGTAGCTCTATTCAAAGCATTGTCTGAGTCTGTGCCATAAATCACCTTTTGGAGTTATTTATACCCCCATCATAAATCTCTAAAAACCACCTTAATTGACAGCTATTAAAGATACATTATTCACGGGAGTTGTCAGGCCACAGGGAGATGTTTCATTTTACTAGATTATGGCTAAATTGACTTGACCAATTTTGATTTAGAGCTACTAAAAGCCAACAAAATTACCATTCCATCAAATTTTAAGATGCAAAGTAAAATTCTTTAATTTCAACAAATGAAACGTATCATGACTAACATCGCAACCATTAAAAGTTGATATTTGGGAAAAAAAACGAAGATATAAAGGATAACACAGTGTGTTTTGGAAATAGTGATTTTTGTAAGAACAAAAGAAGTAATTCTTCAGGGAAGGCACAGAATCTGTTTCAACCCCGCCCCGGCCCATTGACTGTGAGGCCCGTCGTTCTCTCGGGCTCCGAGGGGCAGAGAGGAGGCATTTTCTCCTGCAGAGATGCAGAGAGCAGCATCTTCATTAGCTCTGAAATTTGGGATAGAAGCAAAGAGCAAGTCACCTCACAACCTTCTGAAAGGGTTCCTTTGTTTTTTACCTTTCCCCGCAGTTCGCAGGAACCTTGTACGTACCCTCATTTGCCATCTCTGCAAAATCAAATCATTGTAATTGCCGCACCTATAAATGTTTCTCAGTCCTACATAAGGTACAATCCCCTACTAAAGGAAAAAAACAAAAAGCACACCCCTGAAAATCTTTCCGTAAGCCCTGGCTACAGAAAAATTGACTTCAGAGCACCTGGGGGCTCAGGTACGCGTTTGCCTTCGGCCCAGGTCATGATCCTGGGGTCTTGGGATCGAGCCCCAGGTCAGGCTCCCTGCTCAGCAAGGAGTCTGCTCCTCCCTCTCCTCCCCACTCGTGCTCTCTCTTGTTACCTCTCTCTGTCTCTCTGTCTCAAAATAAATAAATAAATCTTAAAAAAAAAAAAAAAAACTAAGGTTTTGGTCTTCGATTTTGAGTTATCACCACAAAAGGATATTGTTTTTTATTATCATGATAATAAACACATGCGAAGACTTCTCGTGGAAATCTCAGCCTCTCAAAGAGGCCTGGGGACCCAGATGACCCTACATACCTGAATTTGAGGATGAGGACTTACCTTTAACGTCAAAATGAGGTCTCCCTAAATGGAAGGGGAGAAAAAGACAAGCTTTTTAATTTTGAGAGAACGGGACTCAGAGACGTGTGACAAGAAGCCTGAACCAGGCGATGCCGCCTCATTCCTCCTGTGACTGCCCCTCGTCCCGCGCAGCCACCGTGAATGCGCCAGCCGGGGACAGCCCTCCTCGGAGTCTCGAGGCCACCTTGAGGGCCCCACCTGCTCGCCGGCTCCCCCAGGCCCTTCCCGGCCGACTGGCCCCTCTCACCCCCATCCGGGCCCACCCACGACGGCTGCTCCCACAGGTGCTCTTGGCACCTCATCCTCGATGGCGCTGGGTCTGCTGCAGCCACGCTGGAGCTGCAAGTCCCGACATCCCCGCATCAGGACGCGGGCCTGTGCACCCTCCGCCCCTCGAGGCCTCCGGGGGGTCGGGAAGGCGCCAAGGGCGCGAGGCCGGGTCAAGGTGCAGGATACACTGTGTCCCCGCAAAATCCATAGGCTGAAAGCTCACAACGTGACCGTATTTAAAGGTAAGTCTTTACAGAGGTGGTTACGTCAAATGGAGCCTCGTAGGAAGGGCCTCACCCAGGAGTCTGCCGCGACATAGAGGCCACCGTAGGCTTCGTGAGGTCACGACTGGATCCACTTAGGATCTGGGAAGGACGTAAAGTCTGCTTTTTTTTTACTCCAGAAATACTCTATCAACTCCCCGAGGGCAGGACCATCAGCTGTCACGTGTCACAGATGCTCGAGCCCTGGCCGAGGGGCCCCCGCAGCCCTGGGCTCAGCGCCACCTCGCCAAGAGCGCCCGCTGGCCACCGCTCCTTTCTTCAGCCACGCTCCGTGAGCCTAAACTTTCCACCCACTGTCAACTGTGCGTTTTAAGTTCGAGCTTTTGGATATATTCAACTGGAAATTCTATTTGTGGTGGTTTCACATCGCTCCGGACCAAGTCGGTTGCAGGTACCTCAGGAGACCTGGAAAAGTGTAGATTCTGCGACCCGCTATCAAAACCCTGACTCATGGGTCTGGGGTGGAGGCTTCCCAGTAGTCGGTTTAATTCTGTAAGTGATAATCCCATATTTGCTAATTTTTGCCATTTCACAAACGCGTGAAAATACTAAAATCGCATGAGGTTTGTATCTACTGATATTGCATGTCGACATATTAGAGAAAACCCAAACCACAGAGGCATAAATATCTATGGAAAGGTTTATTTTTATCACATATCAGGAAGTCTGGGGGGAGGGCATTTGGGGCTGCTGCTGCCGCTGCAGAGTGTGACCCATTTCTGAGAGCGCCTTGTGTCCTATCCCCACTGCCTCTTTCACACTCAGATTTCATTCTCACGGTCCCAACAAGGCTGCTGCACTGCCAGACATCACGTCTGTATTCCCAGCCGAGACAAAGAGACGGGACTGAGGGCAAGGATGAGTAGGTCATCTACATTTGTTCCTTTAAAGAAATATTTTCACCTGTCTGTGTGTGTCCCTCATGAATAAATAAATAAATAAATAAATAAATAAATAAATAAATAAATCTTGATGACAAATTGGGGAAAAAATTTTTTAAAATTAAATAAAAAAATTTTTAAAAATTGAAAAATATTTTCTAGAAAACTCACATGGTAGTTACATCTCATCTGTCAGAACGATGTCAAATGGTGATGTCGATAAAAAAAATAGAAGCTAGGAAATCATATGGTAAACTTAAACAAAAATTTGGTTTCTGTAATTCAGGAAAAAGAGGAGCATGGTTGTGGGGTGGGCAAATAATATTTGGTCTTGAAAGCGGTACAGTTTCTGGAAATGCCCGGGGCTGACTCTACCGTGGACAAAATACCGCACGCCGGCCCTGCAGGGAGAGGGGCAGCCATCTACGGCCTTGTGTTGCACAGAAGGAGGTGCCGTCTGGTCTGGATATCGCTCAGAGCTCTTTCCAAAATAAACAGACGACTTTCCCTTGGTACCTCTTTCCCGGCCCCCACTGTCAGATAATCTCTATGAGGCATCAGAGGGACACAGGAATGACACAGAACCCGTCACAGGAGCCAGACCCAGGAAAAGTGGGAGGGAGGATGCTGACTCCTCCGAATCTGGAGTCTATCGGTCAAAAGCTGCCGTTAAATAGATTCATTCGACTGCTCACGTGATGCAAGATCAGAAGAGGAATTGTGAGACGTGTGCAGAGCCCACGGTGCAGAGGAGTACACCGGCTCGACTATAAAAATTGTTACGGTAGAAGTTCCCTGAGCACCTTGAGGCCTGTGACTCATGAGTAAATTCACACGGGGTCAGTGGGCACCAGCTATTGTCATAGACCTGCAGTGACAAGGTGCCACCTCCGGCCCGATGGCGATGCTGGACAGTGGGCCGCCCTCCTCCTGGTAATCTGACCTCGCAGTACCTTGATGTGGCCCCGTAATCACGTGTCGGCACACTTCCCACCCCTAGATTTGTCTAATTATGAGTGTTGAGATGTGAGTTATGATCAGCTCATCTCCACGGAGAGCCAGCTGCATGGTGGAGAAGACTTCTTGCCCACCTGGCAGGCCTCGGGCGAGCCTTCAACACCTCGGGGGGGACAAGGACTTCGAAAGTCAGCTTGGAAATCTTTCCTTCCTCCAAACAAACTGAAACACTGGCCCTATTAGGCAGTGAGGAGTCTCAGGCGGCTCCTGTCAGAGGGACAAAGGACACACCATCACCGCAGCTCCACGGATCCCAAGGAAGCACGAGTCAAACTTCTGAAAAACAGGTTAGAACAGGGAAAGAAACCCTACGATTTATTTACCAATATTCCTTCCTTTTGGCAAAAATAAATCAATCACGGGCCATCTCAGTCGTTGTTTGCGTTCCTCAGAAAGTTCTCGGCAAACGAGGCTCCGCAATGAGTCTCCTCTACTCCATCCTGATGCTCCCCAGCCTACGTGCCGCTAACAGGTAGGGCCCGAGGGACGAACCGCCAGGTCGTCGTTGGCAGTGCCCGTGGGGAGTGTCCACGTGGGGGCCGCTGTCATTAGCGCCCCAGGAGGAGGCCGGGCCCCTGTGGCATGAGGCCTGTAGATCGGGGCTCCGAGGGCTCGGGCAGCACGTGTGCGGGGCCCTGGGCTCCGGCTCACAGGCCCTACAGGCCGGCCCTGCGTGGCTGCCTTCAGCCCTGGTCCTTTAGGAGAACAAGGAGTGGATCTCCCCGACGACCCCCGAGCGTCACTGCCGCGATGGCAGCCAGGGCGCTTTTCAGTGCCCGAGGAAAACTAAACACATACGCAACCACCAACTCTGCAAATATTCGATCTAACCTGGGGCTTTTATTTTCGTTCTGATCTTCTTTGGTCAAAGAAAGCTTTGTTTGAATCTAGAAAATACATCGACTCATCTTGTATAATTCTCTTTTGTATCCACACTGCTCCTCGGAGACCTTGCGGAGGGCTCTCGTTTTAGCGTAGACTGTGACCCACGACCCCCAAGCTTACAGGTGTAGCCCGGTCTGCTTATAACTTCCCTAGACTTTCAAGCTTCTCGTCCCTCATGATTTTACTCCAACTGCCTGCTTGACAGTTTATTTGGATATCTGACAAGTATCTAAAAATTAATATTTGGAAAGTTGATTCTTTTCCCCAAAACTCTCTTGTGCCTATAATGGACTCTCAGCTCATCCTCTGCTAGTAATTCTCAGATAATTGAACACTGTCCTCTTCACTTTCAAAGAGCCACAGCTGTCCATAACCAAGTACTTTGAAAAGTTAGAAAACCCACTTAAGATTACAGAATGTAGAATCTTGCAGTTATTATTCTATTTATTTTGTAAATAATGCCTACTTAAAATTCAAACGCTATGTTCTTGTTGGGCTTCACATTTGATGCAGCAAATGTTCTGTAGCATTTCCTGAGCCTCCGGGGAGATCTGAAGCTCGGGCACAGATTAGAGCAACAAGAACTTCCAGCACTTCATAGAAAACAATATATAAAGCAGAAACGAGACAGCGGTTTTCTGAAAATAGGCGTTAACCACCTGGATAAGTTTCCAAACTTTTCTAGTAAAAGCAAAAGCAATTCCCTGTATCATTATTGCTAAAAAATGAAAAAGAGAAACCAAGCAAAGCTTTGTTCTAATTCCCAGACTTCTTTCACTTGTAACTCAGAAAATGCACAACAGACTTCATATTTAGGTTTCATTAAAAACCCTTCTTTGTTTGGTCCCCAGTGCAAGCTTTTAAAAACAGTGTTGAGACAGAAGAAATGATAAAGTTCTCTATTATACAATATTAGAGAAAAGTTTCAATGGGTAGGTTACTTTTCCTAATTACATTCAAAGCAAGAGCATAATAATTTATTCACACGTTAGGGAATGGGGTTGTGATAGCATTTGGTAAAGCTGAGCTAATTAGCTTCCCCAAAAAGGTCAAAATAGGAACACTTTTATCACATTTCTCTGACCTTTCTGACATCCCAGGATTTTCCAACCATCAAATTAGAGCCATGGCAGTTAAAACGTGTAATTAAGCTGTAATTCCTTTTTAGTGGAGAGAGCACATGTCTACTCACTCCTTTTATCCGTGTGCTTTCCTTTAAAGCCATCCCTTTAAGCCAATTCAGAGAAACAGTCATTTTGTTGGGGAATTTATTTTCTCATAGAAAGGGGTATTAGACAAATTGTGAAGGTGGCATTACTATTGATTTAATTGCTAAGCAGCAACCTGCTGGTCCATGCACCTGTGCAGAATCAAAACATTGGAGGCTATACCAAGAGTGACCCAGAGCATATTTAACAATTTTAAGCATATGATCAACATCTTCAGAATTAACTCCATCAGGCATCAACCTGCACAGTGATCGAGGGCATTGTTGTGAATAGTGGGGGCTGTTGGCTCCCTGGAAAGAGAGTGTGCACACTGGAATGTTTTTCCTTTGATTTTTAGGCAGGTATAACATTGATCAAGTGCACAAGGCTTGAGTGTAAAAATCAACATATTTTTATGAATGTTCACTCCCATGGAACCAGCACCACGATCAAGATAAAGACCATTTCTACTATTTGTACTACTACCTTCGCCAACAAAAGACTCCTTTTTGTCCCAAACTGGACATACTTCTGTCTGAATTGAGGGTGAGCACTACTCTCATATCTATCCACACTCTTTAATTTTGCCAGTGTTTGAACTCTGAGAAATAGAGTCAGACATGTACACCGTGCTCGGCATCTTTTGTTCACCATAATGTGTTTGAGCTCCATCACCTGGATGCATGTGGCAGCGGTTGCCTTCTTTCTTTTGCAGTGAAGTAGTTCACTATGAGAACATCCCAAAATTAATTCATCCATTCTCTAGCTGATGGACATTTGGGTTTCTTACAGCTTTGGGCTATTATGAATAAAGCTGCTGTTGACATAGCGTCTTTTGGTGAATATGAACATCTATTTCTGTCAGGTATTTACCTAGCAGTGGAAACACTGGGTATTAAGATGCTGACAAACTTAATTTTAGTAGATATTACCAGTTTTTCAAAGGTGTGAATCAGTGATGTGTCTTCCCAACACATGGGAGTTCTGGTTAGAGATAGTACCTAGAGCTAAACATGAGAAGAAGAGCTGTATGAGAAAATATTGAAACAGGCAGGTTTTCTAAGTGATACCAACCCCTAGGATGCCTGCATGGCTCAGTGGTTGAGCATCTGCCTTCAGTTCAAGTCGTGACCCCAGGGTCCTGGGATCCAGTCCCACATCGGGCTCCCCACAGGGAGCCTGCTTCTCTCTCTGTCTATATCTCTGCTTCTCACTCTGTGTCTCTCATGAATAAATAAATAAAATATTTTTTAAAAATGATACTACCGGGATCCCTGGGTGGCGCAGCGGTTTGGCGCCTGCCTTTGGCCCAGGGCGTGATCCTGGAGACCTGGGATCAAATCCCACATCGGGCTCCCGGCACGGAGCCTGCTTCTCCCTCTGCCTGTGTCTCTGCCTCTCTCTCTCTCTCTCTGTGTGACTATCATAAATAAATAAAAATTTTAAAAAATGATACTACCTACTAATCATAAGGGAAAAATTGATAATTGGATTATTTGATCATTAAAGTTAAGAATTTCTGCTTATCAAGAAATACAACAAAAAGAATGACACGACAAAAGCCAGAATCGGAGAAAAGTCTTGCAATCTATCTAATAAATGACTTGTATCCTAAATATATGAATAACCCCTACAAATTAATAAGAGAAAGAATAAACAACCCAATTAAAAATGGGCACAAAGCTTGAACAGGCACTTCCCAAATGATGCTGTCCAAATATGGCTAACACATCACCAAATTTCTCAGAGCTATTCGTCGTGAAGTAAATGCAAATTAAAACATAAAAAAACATAACCCCATCAGAATGACAAAACTTACATGGCTGACAATTTCCTGTGTTACTTAGGTATGGAAGTTTACTTTTTTATTTTTCCCTTCATGAGGATAGGTTTAAATGCATTCAGCCACAACTTGCCTCTGTCCCTTTTGACCTACAACATTCCCTAGTTAGAGAGCTAAGTGTGGAAATGCTACAGTTTACACTCCTTGGTGTAACCAACCTGAATGGGAACTGGCTCTATGTTACAGGCACAATCAAAGGGCTAGTGAGGACTTTGGGCACATTGATATCATGACACTAACCAACTAATCCACTAAAAAACTACTGAGCAATAAACATCCAAAAAAGATAGCTAACAAGTTTAAATGTCTATCCATTTGGCTTTACTATGATTGTTAAAAAAGGGATCTTTATAAACTTCAAAACTATAAATACCATGTAATCAAAATGCCTATCTGATACCTTAATCCATTTTACAACAATCCAACCACGTGTTAACGCGGCCTACGCTGGAATGTGCCCAGCGGAGGAGATGCCATCTTCTGAGACAGTGCATTCCTTCTTTGGCCAGTTCAGACTCTTTCAAAGACTTGCTAAGAAAAATATATGCCCCCTGGTAATTCCTACCAGTTGGCTTATGTTTTACTTACCAGGCCACACAAATCCATCATGTCTGCCTTTGCAACAGTATTTACCATCTTTGTGTAAATAGCTATCAATTGCTCACTAGCACATCTATATTTTAAAACTTAATAGTAATTTACTGTCCCAATGGAAGCTAAATCACCTTCAAGAATATTAATATTTTGAACAAAATATACCATGCATGACATCCAATTGTCCTTTGCAACTCTAGGAAAGTGCTGGACTTTTTGTTTTATTTTCCATATGTGTGATCTTTATCCACACCCAGGGATATTGAAAAGTAAGTCCTGGGATGATTGCCCTGATTAACACAGAGGCCTTGAGGCCGAGGTAAGTCAGCAGCAATTGAGTTACCAGGAAGCACAGAGCAACAAAAACAAGGTCATTTCACTCTAAATGTCTCCATATGGTGCCAACTCTACCAAGGAGCTATTTCTTAACAGAATGTTTTCCTGTAAGCTTCAGGAGGCGTCCTACTTCAGATGGTTATAAAAACAGCAACAGACCTTACTTGATGACGTTAATTGAGCTGAACTCAGAACAAACATGAGGAAGGAAGGACCAGAATGGTGGGGATGGATCAGAGCAGCATGCAAGGCTGTGTGAGGATTGCACGGAAGGGAAAGGAGCCAGGAGCTGCAGGACTTCCCTACTGTCTGACTCCGGTGAGTACCACACCCTCACTATTTCTGATACATTTGCATCCACAACCAAACCGCAAGTTCTGTAGCTATAGAGGATGTGTGGATAGTGATCCTCCTCCTATCCGGCTGTTGTGTGGCCTCACAAAATGACTCCATCGCCTGGCTCTGTCCTTGAAGATAACCTGCTCATTGTACTGGCCTCACCAGGTATCGGGCAGCAAAGACCAACTGGCGTCCAGCATTTCCATTCAAGACCAGCTGCTCTAGCAGGGACACTGCCCAAGGGTCCATCACTAGACCCGTTGCCTAAATACTGCTGTTGTCTCCAGCCCTGAAACACTCTCCCCGAAGCTAACGATGCACTTGGACTTGTGTCTTAGCAAGCCAGCCTGACTTTCTGTTCTTCACTTGGCCAAGTCATCTCCTTATTAACCTACCAAGTTCTGTCTTGGTGAATAGTCACAGAACTCATTCCTAGGGCTAAGTCTGGAAATAGAAGTTTTCCAGCAATAGTTTCAACTTTCTGCCCTCTCCTACATTTGATCAAATTCTCCCCATTTCAGTTTTGAGTTTGTATTGCAGAATGAACTAGTTTACCCTAAGCCAAAGCCCCACCCCCCCACACGTTTCCCCATGTGACATCATTGCATCATGTTTATTTGAGAGGTTATTGGTGGTCTTTGTATACGGTATTGGCAAGTGTGCAACAGATTATCTGTAAATCCTCTAAATTAGGTAAGTAATATTGTTGAATACTACATTGATTATTTTCCTTCAGCTCTGTGTTTCTAAGATCAGCTCTCATTGCTGTACACACATACAGTCCATTGCCTCTAACTGTTGCTTAGCATGGATTCATCATATTATCACAGTCTGATTTCAAGTGATGAAGGTGTCCATTATCCTTGATTCCCTATCATCCTGAATAATGCTGCAAACAACATCCATATATGTGCTTCCTTATGGCCTGGGTGACAATGCAGAAAAAGTATTGGACAAATTCTGACACCATTCAAGATTAAAAAATGGATTCACAAAAAAAAATAAAAATTAAAAAAATTTAAAAAAATTAAAAATGGATTCAGGAGCTAGGAATATAGGGAAAATACTTCAGCTTGATAAAGAACATCCATAAAAAAAAGAGAGAGAGAGAGAGACAAGAAACTACCACTAATACCATACTTAATGGTGAAAGATTGAATAGTTCCTTCCTGATACTGTGACCAAGGCACAGATGTCTGTTATCATCATTCATGTTAAATACTAGGAGTCCTAGTCATTGCAATAAGGCAAGAAAAGGAAATAAAAGGTCCACAGGTTAAAAGGGAATAAATAAAGCTACTGTTATTTGTAGATGACATGATTGCATACAAAGGAAATTCTAATAAATCTAAAAGAAGAAGAAGAAGAAGAAGAAGAAGAAGAAGAAGAAGAAGAAGAAGAAGAAAAAGAAGTGAAAAAAATTTAGACTGAGTAAGAAAGTGCTACAAGGTTGCAGGATACAAAATCAACACACAAAAATAAATTGCAGTTTTACATACTAACAATAAACATGGAGAAACCAAAATTAAAAACACAACACCATTTATGATCATTCCAAAGGGAATAAATTCTTAAGCAAAAACATAACAAAACAGGTAAGGTTATAATTACAAAATGGTGATAAAAAATTAAAAAGGCATAAATAAATGCTAAGATGTATTGTGTGTAGATGGGAAGAATCAACAGATTAAGATGACAGGTTTCCCCATTGATCTATAGGTTAATGAAATCCCTATCAAAATACCGATTTTTTTTTTTTTTTGCAGACATAGACAATATTGATCTAAAATGTATATGGAGGGATCCCTGGGTGGTGCAGCGGTTGGCGCCTGCCTTTGGCCCAGGGCGCGATCCTGGAGACCCGGGATCGAATCCCACGTCGGGCTTCCTGCATGGAGCCTGCTTCTCCCTCTGCCTGTGTCTCTGCCTCTCTCTCTCTCTCTCTGTGTGTGACTGTCATAAATAAATAAAAATTTTAAAATAAATAAATAAATAAAATGTATATGGAAAATCACAGGCCCCGTGATGATGAAGAAGAATACAGTGGGAGAATGGCCATGCCCGCTAGTATGGCTACAGCAGTGGAGAGAGCCTGCTGGCAAAGGGATGGACCCACCGAACAACAGAACAGAGAACCCAGAAACAGACCCACACACATCGGCTCCACCCATCTGCCACAAAGGTGCAAAAGCCACTTCGTGGAATTCACTTCAATAAAAGGACAGATTTTTCAGTAAAGGGTGCTATGGACATACAGAAGCAAAACAGTGAGCCTCAGCCTAAACCTCACGCCCCATTTAAAAATTAATTTGAAATTGATTATGGGTTTAGTATGAAATCAAAACTGTAAAACTTTTAGAGGGAGAAACAGGAGGAAATCTCTAGGAGTAGACAGTGTCGATGTCACACGGGTTCACGTCTCTGCTCCGTAGGGTCATAAATACATCTCCAGGATGTGTCTTGATGCAGCAAAATTTCTGAGGCTTTGTAATCTGAAAATACGTACTTTTATTCCCGTGGGTGAATAATCATTTGTTGGATGAAATTTGATCTTGAAGATTCTAAGCTGAATTCTTAGAAATATTCTCTAGGGACGTCTTCTCCCCAGCGCGTCTAGTGAGGACACTGCCATCAGTCTGGGATCCACCCCTTGGGGTCTGCCCGCACCTGTCGTCGGGAGCCTCACCTGGCAGGACTCTCGCGCTGCCCAGGGCCTCAGGCGCAGAGACGAGCTCTGGGGCCGCGGCTCCCATCCGTGAAGGAGCGGGCAGGAGAGCCGCTCGGGAGAGGGCACAGAGCAAAATGCAAACACAAATTCCTTCAAACTCTCCCCCATTCCAACCAGTGCAAAACAGACTCCATTACAGCCAGAGCTTTCTGTCTCTAATTTCTTGGTAGCTTCCTGGCATCCCTGGGCTTTCTTTCCCACTGATTGCTACTTCCAGTTTGATTTTGAGGGACCTCGAGGCACTGTGCCACTTTTTCAGGATCCATCAGCCAATGATTTTCCTTATTTTGTGTTAAAATATTGGGTGTGGAGCAAAGTATTTCATTTCTGTGCAGACAGAGTCTGGAAAGAGACTTAATTTGCTCTATATTTTGAGGATTATTACCAATCTAGGTAGCTCCTTTGATCAAAAACATTGTCAGCAACCATTTGTAAGCCTCTACTGCATTTGCCTCGAGGGTTCACTGATTAGGACGTAGAGACCCAGACTTCACATCCCTTAAGGTAATACATCTTATTTATAATAATAGATCTTATAATCATTTTCAAAATAAATTTGCATGCATAGAATTAACGCCACCTTTACTCTTAAATTCCCATCAATGTTATTGGCAGAGGGAAATGTATTTCATCTCAGTTAATACTCACATTTGCAAAAAATAAATAAATAAATAAGGTTGACAAAATTAAGCAAGTTATTTTGTATGCGTTGATGCCATAGGTGGCACGATACAGTGAGATAATCGAGGTCCCTCAAAATGATAGAAGTCTCAAATACGTCCTCAGAATAATGGAAATCAGATAATGCTGTTCATCACCAGCCCTGTTTCGAAGAATTCAAGTGATCGTAGCCACATTGTAGTAGACATTGACCCAGAATGTTGACTGATTTTTTTTTAAGTTTTGAGGATTTGGGGGTGCACAGGGGGAGTCTGCAGATGGGCCCCTGTGCCAGTCGGGGCAGGTGCCGCTCATCCCTGCCCGGGACACCGCCTGCTCCGCTAGGCTCAGCCGCGACGCACCGACTGCTGAGCAAAGGGCTTCTTCAGGCTCCTGAATCCTCACTTTTAAAATGGAAATGCGCGCTCTCCTCTCTCAGCCTGGCACTGCGGCGGCACACTTAGGCCTTCTCGGCTCCATACGCCTTCGTGTCAGGAAACCCTGAGACTCGGGAATCCGCACGGAGATCTCCTCCAGCTGCCCCTCCAGCATATGCAGATAGTCTCTTCCAATATATCAAGAAAAATGTTTCTTAAACAGATTGAGATGAGCCAATTATCCAGTTTTTTTTTCTTCTGTAGAGAAATTCAGCAATTTTATCCAACATTCACAGTGATTCGGCCTAAGTATCTTCAAAATCCCGGTCCCTTCTAACTGAAGAGACACTTTTGTATAAGATACATTCTTAATGAGCAAAACTAATTTAAAAATTCACTCCATCCACGGGTCTATTTTCCCAGATAAAAGCAATTACCTTTGTTACCCTTCAGAGGCTGCTTTTCTTCTTTTTAATTCACCGTTTATTTCCTGTATAATTCAATATTAAACATTGTTTAGCTGGCAGGAATATTTAATACGAAACTTTATTATCTTGCTTCTCTGGTAAGACATTCCTTAATTCAATTCCAGAACAATTAAAGAAAAAAATTCCCCATCTTAAAATTGCTTTATTTGTTTTTATTTTTGGCTTTCATATGGCTCTTCCTTCTCCTTGGCCATCCCCCTGGCTTATCTGGGAGTTGACGCTCAGCAAATGTGTCACTGGTGTGACCTTCTTTGTTTTCTGAATTCCCAGCCCTGGAGTGTCGACAGCACCTCCCCACTGAGGAAGTGAACTTCCCACCGAGGAGGAGGCAGGAGCGGCAATGACAGCGGCTCCGGAGACTAAGGGGATGGAGCTGTCAGCCACGGGAAGCCTGGGGACCCGAATTTGCAGGTCAAACATCTGGGCTTTGGAGAATCAGTCAACCTAGGATGGCCAAAGAGCACAGATGGAACCGTAAGGACACGGGGGCGGGCAGCGGCCCCGGAATGACCGGGCATGAGCCCCGGGTGGCAGAGGGGGTCTCCAGGGGGAAAGCAGCCGGAGGGACCCAGCACCTCCGTGCAGTAGCCGGGCCTCCGGAGGACTCACCAGGGGGTCTACTCGGATGCAAGTCCAAGATGATCACCGGGCACCTGCAGGGGCCCAGGGCACAGCCGCAGGCTGCCCTTCGGGGTGACCCGACCGTCACCATGAGGCTCGTGCACTAGCAGAGGTCACTCTAGGAAGAGCCACGTGGGCCCATTGGAGTGAGACACAGGAAAGGAACTTCTACCTGAATTCCTGGCCGAGGAGGGGAGCAGGGAGGGCTGCAGGCATGAGGTGCTTCAGTCAGGCTCCTACACTGGCAGGTAAAGCGGTGGAAATGAGAGCTAGAATTTGCTTCTAAATACATATGAGTATATAATATGACTTCATATGACGTGACATCACTATAATGCAGTGTGACATAATGTATTATTTTATTATATCTACATATTAAGTAATAAGATAATGTATGTACACACGTAACACATTTACATATGTAATATTTAAGGTTGCCCTTCTACAGATAGAAAGTTTGGGAAGAAGATGTTTTACCTATCCAAGATCATAAAAGCCCACAATATCCCAGCAGCGCGTGTTTTTCATTATGTTTAATATAGTCTAGGGCGGTTGGACGACGTCCGTGCCCCCACCTCCCAAAAGCTGTCGTACTGTCTTGCGTACGGATTGTGCTCATCTCAGCTGGAGTAGCCACGACCGCGGAGGTAAACTGAGCGCATTTCCTTTACTCAGCCAGCCCAGGAACCTAATGATAGTATTAACTAAGCCACTAGCATGAGCCATCGGTGATACTCTGTAGGGTCGGCGGGGGAGACGCAGAGACCCCAGCGGGTCGTGGAGCATAGGAATAGTCCTTGAACCAGAGGCCGGGGCGACAGTTCGCCCGCTCTCGGGCCCCCCAGCAGCGAGCCATCCGGGCCTGATGCCTTGTCTACACCCCAGTCCCGACCCCCCTGCCCCCAGCTCAGCGCCGGGGCCCCCACCTGCACCCAGAAGGCAGTGGGCAGAGGGAGCCCTGAGCACCAGCAGGTGCCCCTGGTGACTGACCGGGGTGTGACCAAGGGGTAGCAGCAGGTGGGAGCCAGAGACGCAGGGGCACAGACCCAGGGGTGCCCTGTGGCAGATGCTGGGGCCCGAGCCCCACCCACACTGGCCGCGGCTTTTTAAAAATTGATTTTAAATCAATTTAAATCTCCCCCTCCTGGGGGAGGACCTGCGCTGCGTGGCCCACGGCGGAAGGCCTATAGGCCAAGGCCGCGGCACGGGTCCTCCCCCAGGAAGGGAGGAGGCAGGAGGACAGAAGGACCCCGGGGCTGCTCAGGAGAGAGCCCAGCTGCCAAGTTCACTCGCTCCAGGCGGTGCTCCTGACCCTTAGCCGATGACACGGACCCAACCTGTCATTTGGGGCCCCACCACGACCAAGGAGCTCAGGCATCAGGTCTTCCGTGTGCGGCTGGATGTTTGGGAGACAAGAACCCGCCCGGTGACCGCCTTTCCTCCCCGGCTTCCTCGGACCTGGTGCCGGTGCTGGGCCACCTGCGGGTACCCTGCACCCCGCCGCAGGCGTCACCAGGCCCCGTCCTTGCCCAGGATGAGAGAAGGGGGCTCGGAGCAGAGCCCCTGAGAACGCGAGGAGGGAGGAGCACGAGGCAGGTGCGGGCAGCCCTCGGCCCGGGACATCCCTGGAGAGGGTCCCTGGGGCCACTCGACGCCGAGAGGACAGGGCCAGACATGGGGTGACTCCCCGCCCGGGCCTTGCGCTCCGCGACCCCGCAGACCCTCAGCTCCAACTGTCCCGCGCCCTGGGGCCTGTGGCCTGGAGTCCCATCTCCCCACATGGTCCATTACGCGGCCCGTGTCCCCCCGATCGACGACATCCCCAAGGTGAACTCAGGACACAAGCTCCTTCCGTGCACATCTCTGCCCAGCGCGTCGGCCGGGTCTGCGGCTGCCCGCGCGCCCCTGCGCACCTGACCGCCCCTGCTTAGTGGGGGGTCTGCTCCTCCCTTGGCCCCTGTCCCTGCCCTCCACTCGTGTACTCTCTCGCTGTCTCTCTCACTAATCAATAAATAAAATCTTTTTAAAAATGGAAATGCCATATGGTCCAGTAATTCCACAATTCCACTTCTTTACTTCCCCCACAACTCCACTACTAGGTATTTACCCAAAGAAAATAAAGAAACTAATTCAAAGGAGCACCTGCATCCCCGTGTTTATAGCAGCATTATCGACAATAGCCAAATTATGGAAAGTGCCCAAAAACCCATCAGCTGATGAATGGATAAAGAAGATGTGGTCTATATACAAAATGGAATATTACTCATCCATCAAAAAGAGTGAAACCTTGCCATTTACAACAGTGTGGGTGGAGCTAGAGGGTATAATGCTGCGTGAAGTAAGTCCGTCAGAGAGAAGTAGGGGATACCATGTGTCTGAACGGCTTTCCTTTCCTGCTGGCAGGCGTCGACTGAAGCCCAACTGCATTCCCAGCTTTTCCTGATTAATGAGTTCATCTAGGTTTGATCATTTCCAACCAAAAATGGCCCAAATACTATCGATCCGTAATATATACACAGAGCAACTTATTGTCAAAATTGATTAAACTAACGTATAAAACAAAAAAGAGCTATTAGATTTGTGAGAGAGGTCGTTGAGTACCGTGAGTAGAATTCCCTCGTATTTACCGTTCAAATCTTTGAAAAGTGCTCGGTGCTCATGACAGCAGTAGCGTCCTGTTCCGCTGCCAGCACCTGGCTGCGCCCTCCGCTGCCTTTGCCTGTTCGCACCATCAGGCAGGAGGACGAACACTGCTTCCTGGGGGCTTTGTGACGATGATGCCCTTCAGCCGCCAAACACCAATGTACTGATCATGAAAGTCACCAGATCCGTTGAGTAGATCTTTGGCATCTATAAGTGTGAGAAGATCCAGAGCAGAAAGACGATACAGCACAGGATAATGCAGCAGAGATGTTGTTCATGGTGTTGACGACATTGTAGGGATTTAGTCTAAGGGCCTGTAGTTTGCAAGGAGGTCAAGATGACACCTCACTGTACCAATGACCTACCTGCTCGGATGCTTCCCAGGGTAGGAGCCAATAAACCTGAATGACGCACTAAAGATTTCCCCGGCGTACGTCCCATGAACCCAAAGTTGTTCAGAACACGCCATGAGACTCTTTCATAAAATGTATTTCCCTGCGTCGGCATTGCACAAGAGGCGCAGCACAAAGAGGTCACTGCCAGGAAGCAAAGGCCCATCTGCATTTCTGTCTAAGATACACAGGGAGTAAAATGTTAACATTTGGGGGGGGGGAAAGAGTTAAAACTAGTGTTCTTGAGTGGGAGAAGGTGACCACCGAGTGACGTGATGCTCCTGGTGGGGATGAAACTGGTTTGAAACGTGCTAAACTCCAATCAGTAGACTTTCCTGTTCCCATTGTGTCGTGTCCAGTACAGAAGAGGACTGCCAGTCAGGTGTATTCAGGATTGAAACGGACTCTCCCAAGTGGAAGTGAGCGCCTCATTGATTAACCCCCTTGTCCGATCACTAATTACTCACAGACGTCCAGCTCTGTAACAGCCCCAGGAGGCGGCGTCCTGGTACAGCAGTGGGCAGCAGCTGGTGACCCACGTCTCCATGGGCTTATTGACTGCTAAGGGAAAGAGGTGGTTGTTCGGATCCCCATAAATACAAAGAGCGTGAAATCTCTAAAACAAGGAATAGTCACAGAAGAGCAAATTTCAAAAGCTACTTGCACTCTATTGGAAAAGTTTTTTGGGAAAAATTGTGCTGAAGTAGATAGATCTCCTAGTGATGCACAGAAATTGGGTGGTTGAAGGGAGTGGGTGGGAAAGAGCACAGAAGGTAGAGGCAAATGTAGATGCAAAGGCCCTGGCGCAGGAGCCTGGACCACAGGCCAACGGTGGTAGGAGGCCACTGGTTTAGCCAGAAGTCTCAGGGGATATGGCCAGTGAGTGCAAGCGGTGCAGTGGATGGCTTCCTGAGGAAAATATAAAGCGCATAGGAAATCGTTCATACGTTGTACAGCTGCATAGACAGGCCAGATCCTCCGGTGAAAGCCCTCAGTATGCACCCGGGCAGACGGACTCTCAGGACCTCAGCAGTCACCCCCACGGCAATGTCCACAGCTGATCTATTTGCGATCCTGCGATGGCCTCCTGCCCAGGAGGTCCGTGTGGACTTCGGCCTGGTTCCTCCACCAGCTGGGTTCCTCCACAGCAGCCAGACGGATGTTTTTCAAAGGTACAGCCTCATGGGTCCTCACTCCAGCCTTCAGTGGTTTCCCATCATATTCAAAATCACAAAGAACAAAACTAACTTTAAGCTGTTATAAAGCCCAAGGGCAGTGTCACCCAGGAGACCTAGAATGTGGGTCCCGTGTGTAGTTTAAAATGATCTTGTAGACACGTTCAACAAGTAAACAGAAACAGGTGAAGTAATTTTAATAATCTATTTCATTTAAGCCACTATGTCCAAAATATAATCATTTCATGGCGTCTTTGGTCTAAAACATACTGAGATATTTTACATTATATTTTGTCCTAAATCTCCCAAATTCAGTGTGCATTCTACAGCCCCATGAAAGACTCCAGAGCGTCATCTTCACCACCGCAGGCAAATTGTTTTTTAATTATGCATCAGCAATGTCAACCGGAGCCGTGGGGTCACATTTCTAGAAATAAAGTGCTCCCGCACAGCAACCGTTCTGTATGATTAAAATGTTAGGGAAATACGTACGTGCTCTTACTGCTTAAATTGCTGCTTGCTCTGACTTATTCACCTCTCTGAATTACAGAGGTAGAGAAAAGAACAAAACGGGCCTAATTGTGTGTGATAGTGCAGGTGTATAAGGCTCATCAAAATGGAAAAATAAAATAAAATACCTATCGGGAATCTTTACATTTGAAAAGGGTGATTCTGCTTAAGAGGACAACGGTAAATTGAAAAGTGTGGAAAGGAAGAGCCCAGGCACAGAACACTCTAAGTCTTAAATACGAGGGAGACAGATGGGGGTAGGGCTGACTGGAGATAGACACCCACCCAGGTACCTTAAGCGCCCGCCTATAGCTTGGCAGAAAGTGGGAAGCCGTGGGGTAGAGAGATGGAAGTACAGATAAGGGGAGGTACAGACCTAAATGTGGGTAGATGTCTAGGTGAGGACAGGAAGGAGGGACGGAGGGAACTACGGAGGTCCAGGGAGGTATAGACAGGCCAGTCATCTAGACAGCTAACCTATCGATGATAGATGACAGATAGACAGATGATAGACATGAAAACCCCAAACCCCGGCAGAGCGCCATCAGGACAGAGCGCTTCCATCGCACTTGGAGAGGACAGTCTGCTGCTCCAAGGGTGACAGGAGATGCGGAGGCCTGAGCCGTGCGCTGTGGCCTCCACGGCAGGTGAGCCCTGGTGGCTGGGGCAGGAGCGGCTCACGCGGCAGCGCCCGGGAGGGACCCCGCGGAGGCCGGGGCACGGGGGCTTTGGGACACGTACGCCCAGCACCGCCCGCATCCGGGTCACTGGCAGGCCGGAGGTGTCCCCGAGTGGTAGAGCCCTAGGCGATCCGTCCCAGCAGTCCGCAGCTGCAGCAGCGATAGGGCAGCTGGGGCCATGTTGGGGTGCGGGGCGGGGCACGGGGAGGGGGGACTCCGCACCCCGCCCTGCGGCAGATGCAGCCTCCAGCGCGCGCACCCTGGGGAGCATGCCTGGGACGTGGCCGGGGAGGCCCGGGAGCCCCCAGGTTGCTCCAATGGCCGCCTCCTGCTCAGCCCTGTGTGTGGAGCACCCACCCCGTTCCTGGAGACCGGGGTGGGGGGACACGAGTGGTGCCCCACGGGCACCTAGGTCTCCCGTGCCTTGACCTCCCACAGCTGTGAGGCCGGGGCAAGGGTCAGCCGGCTGGGGTCGCCGAGTGGCTGCTCCCGGCTTGGAGGGCACTGCCCACCAGGCCGGGAGGGGACAGCAGGACAGCTCCGCACTCCGCAGGACCCTCGTCCCATCACAGTCCCCCACCCCCCCAGGACCCCAACCAGGCAGAACCCTTCCCGAGGCCTCACCCAACACCCACCCACTGGGTTAGGGCCTGGACCCCGCCTCTGGGGGACACAGCGTCAGTCCACAGCCACAGGCACTGCTTTTGTATTTTTTTTTTTACTGCTTTTGTATTTAATTTAACTTATTTTATGTATTTATTTTTTTAATTTTATTTTTACTGTTCCATGTACATGGAACAGTCAGCGTGAACACCAGCCAATGGTAATAGCAGATTGACCATTTGAAGGCAGCAACATACTGAAGGAGGAGGAGGCCAGACACAGAAGAAGGGGCAGCACCCCAGCCTCCCCATGCCGCAGGGGTCTCAGGCCTCCACAGGTGTGACCCCGCACAGCCCGGAGACTCGTGTCCCCAAGTCTCAGGTTCTCTCTCCCCTCAGCTCCCAGTAGGGAATCTATGCCTTTCCCCCGGGGGGGGCCCATGCCGCCTTCCATGCGCGGGGCAACAAATACGCTGAAGAAGTGTTCTTACACTGAAAAAAAAAAAAAAAAAAAAAAAGAAAGATAGATATTGTGTCCCAAATAGTTTTAGTGACTATCATGGTTAAATAATTGTCCTCATCCTTCTTATTTAAAAAGAGAAAACAAACTGCTTATAAATGCAAAAGAGGCTTTAGATGCCACCGACAAACTGCCTTCCCTTTATTCAAATTAGCAGCGATTCACTCCGTGAGACTCCTGCCCTGCTGCTGTGCACACGCAACATAGTTCAATGCCAAGGTCAGTCTCCTACGGTCACAGGATCGGGAAACAGTAGGAACCGTAATAGACATATATTATTGGAATTGCTACAGGTTCGTGAAAACCTGAAAGTCAAAACTTGTGAATCATGAAGCAATTACAAATTCTGTAAAATGGCCATTTAAATATATAGGATATATTAGGATATATACACAATCTACATCCACCAACAAAACTTGGAGAAGAATGGGTAAAAATACAAAGATGTGGGTGGGTGTGGTGATTCCCTTACGCTAGAAAGGCTCTTTGATGAAAAATACAACCACGACAAATATAGAGGGTTAATATGATTTCTATTGTCTAGTTTTATAAATTTTAAAATACACATACCCCCCCCCCTTTTTTTTTTTACTTTACCTTCCAAAGAGCCAGACGACAGTGGTTTTCTGACTGACATTAACTTCCTTGGATGTATTTGCCCTCACACAGGAGCGGCATGCCCGAATCAAAGTACCGCTTGGTTGTCAAGGATGAAGTTTGAATGTACTTCTGCTATTCTCACTCCGATTCCTTCTGCACAATAACTCACTCTTCATTTTGCTGTATATCACGAGAAATACAAACAAAATATTTGTATGAAAAGAAAAGTTGGTGGTATAAGTTTTGGACAGAGAAAACTTCCTGTGGAAAATCAGCCCGTGTCCCTCAGTGAGCTCATTTACGTCTTTGCCTGAGTGAGTCGGCTACAATCTTAGAGGACACTGAGATATTAAGGGGAAAGTATGTAAGATGAATGAATGTCTTCCCCTCTTTCAAAATCTCCAAAGCACATTGTAACTGATTAACAATTATAAATGTCAACATTTTCTGAAATATGAAACAGATGAATAGAGTAAATTATAGGGAAGCACAAATGTCAGAGTCCCTGAGACGATATGTACAAAAATTTTGATTTCTTAGAGAGTGATTGGTGTTAGCTTCCTTGGTAAATAAATAAACTCAAAGGAAGCATAGAATGCAATTAGGTGGTAAGTCCTCAAGTTCTATCTTCTAGGTCAGCATCTTCAAGCTATAACTATAATTCAGCAAAAGGAGACACAGCGTAATTTGGACAACATATCGATCCACTTTGTTGCTGTTGTTTCTAAAAGGCAAAAATATAATGAGCTCATCAGCGTGTCCATTAGGAGCAGAAGAGAAAACATCATTGAAGGAAATCTCCTGCAAGCACACCAAAAGGAATACAGAGAGAAATTTAAAGAAAGTACAAAAAGATGAAAGAACCAAAGGAACGTTGCATTTATTAATAAAAGATGAAGAACGAGGCTTGTTTGATGAGCAAAAGTCGTAAGACAAAACAGAACAAAACCGGCTTAGCTGTAGCTCGGGCAGGCGGGAGGAGGCATATGAGGAGCATGTGATCAAAGCCTCGCGAGCCAGAGAAGGCAGGTGCGTCGCAAGTCTCCAGCCTCCCACCAACTGCCTTCTTGGTCAGGTGCAGCTACAGGGTTTTGAAAGATGTTTTTTGGGATGAAAAAATATATATATTTCATATCAATCCTGCTCCAACTGTGGGATTTCTTATATTGACTCATCTGTGTATGATTATGTCTTGTTTTTTGCAAGTATTTGATTGAAATTTTACATTTTAGCTTAGTGGAATTGTGGTCTTCAGGAGTCTTGGAAATATTATGAATATATTAATAATGCCACATCATACAGTCTCTTCATCAAAAACATGACATCAGGATATATTAAAAAGTTGCTAATTAATGTCTGTGCCGTACATCTGTAGGCACTCAGTTGTGGGGCCTGCCTACCCTTCGTCCAGCGGGACTTACGGGGTGTCTACGAGATGCCACAAACTGGCACGATGGAAAGTGTAATGCCTGAGGGAGTAGCGTTAGGAAAAAGACAACCTGGGCTAAGCGGTACAGAGTGACACAGAGCATCCTAAATACAAATCCCAAACCTGAAGAATGAGAGGACGGAGCCAGGGCGAGTGTTCTGCTGTGCAGAAATCACAGGAGGTCAAGGTGATCGAACAGTTAAGCTGGGCTGCTGGCAGGTGGAGGAGAACTAAGCTGGCTCATGGGGCAGCAAAGAAAGATGCGCCTGCTTCCCACCAGGGAGATCTCTGCTGCTGTGGTATTGATTTTGTCCCTGTTTTTAAGACATAATCCCACAGAGAAGATTCCACAATCCACATGCACATATGCGTGTTTATATATCATATATATCTGATTATAGAGTCAAGATCCATTGCAATAGAACCTACTCACATATTTAATTTTAAAACCCCTAAAATGAATATGACTCCCTAATGTGACATAGAGGAAAAAATGAAAGAAATAAAGGATGACTTATCATCAGTCTGATATGCATTTCCCTTATAACTGACCATTGAGTTCTACAGTAAAAATAGGATGAAATCGCCGGATGCTTGGGGCTGCACATGGGGTCTTCATGGTTATACTGGCAGAAATGCAGCCCGACAGGAAGGGGTTTCGCCGACAAATAAATACTGCAGTGCTGTCGAGATCGGAGGCATCCTTCCAAGCAGAATAGCAACGTGTGCTGCGGTTCTCCGTGAAACAATGAGTAGCGTTTTCTCAAATCACATGGTAGCTTAAATGTATGTTAAAACCATTAAAATTATTCATCTTATTTGAAAACTCTGGAGCTAAGTTCTGGGCTCAGGTAGTTATAAGAAGGCTTGTCATCGGGACACCTGGGTGGCTCAGCGGTTGAGCATCTGCCTTTGGCTCAGGGCATGACCCCGGGGTCCTGAGATCGAGTCCCACCTCGGGCTCCTCTCAGGGAGCCTGCTTCTCCCTCTGCCTGGGTCTCTGCCTCTCTCTCTCTCTCTCCCTCTCTCTCTCTCTCTGTCTCATCTATAAATAAGTAAAATCTTTTAAAAAGGTAGAAGGCCTGTCATGTACAGAGGGGTTCATAAGTTTGGGGACCTGGACCTTGCTGTCAGCAGCTGGACTCCCACCCGGTGCAGTTGCCTGGCATCCAGCTTTCCCTCTGTTCATCCGTGTACAGAACCCAACTGTAGGGGGGCAGTATGGCCTCCACGGACAACAACCGGTTTAGGTAAAGCAGCTTATCCCCTTACATAGGATCCCTGTGTGGGGGTGTGTAGGTGATAAGACGCCTCGTTGGGTTCAGCAGTGTTGAAGGACAATCCTTCTCGTGTCCACGTTCTCTGCCCAACCCGGAGAACCCAACAGAAGGCGCATCCCTTCCCTGCTCCAATTAAGATTCAGTCTAGCGTGGGCGCTTTCCGGGTCACATGCATTCCAAGAAGCCAGACCTGGCCCTCTGGGTCCGGGAGCTCCTTCTCCTGGGCACCGTGTGGGATTTTACACGCTGCATTTACGGTTGAACCTTCAAATGTAAGTCTTGTTTCAATCGTGTTTTTCTTCGCTCTTCAACTAAACTGTGAGCCTCTTGGGGACGAGGACTGATTTCTTGGGTCATCCACGAGACCCTTAAAGATGATGCGTGAAAGGAGGTTTCATTAACCGTCATCCTCGGATGCTTTTTGTGACGCAGAGCTCACCCCGACCGGATGCCCTACTGGTTGCCACGTGAAGGGACAGACGCCTTTCTATGTCCAGGGCATCGGAAAGGAGGCAGTGAGTGGCCCCGGGTAGAGATAGGGAAGTCGTGAAGCCCCCTTTAATTCTTAGATCAATAATAATGTAGCTCAAAAGCCGCAACAGATTCAAAAAAGCAATTAGACTCAAATGCTTCGAGATGATTTATGTGCTTAATTAAAGGCTTATAGGAATTCATTAAGAAGTTACATAAATTGTCTTTATTTCCTACATCTGGATTATTTACACATACAAACTCATATTTATGGAAGAAAATGGAGGCACTCTATCACATTTTCAAAGTACAATCGAAGTAAATATTTGGAAGCCTGCTGATATGAAAATTATACTTTATTTCTAAGTTAATTGTAGGAAATCAGTCGTTTGTTTTCCAGTTAGGCATTATGTTTTCAACACAAGTGTATAATGATGTCATAGTTTGGTTCTCGAAGGGTAGCAGTTTTACGGACTGGAAGTGGCAGCTGCAGATTCGGTTTGGGCTCCTCGTATTCACAGGTTGGGTCTCCCCCCAAGATGATGGTGCAGGAAGGTGGGGCTTTGGGAGGTGATGAGGTCCTGGGACGGGGCCCCTGCGATGGGTTGTAACAAGGACCCCAGAGAGCCCCCAGTGCCGCCTACACCGGGGACACGGTGAGAAGACGCCACCCAGAAGCAGGAAGCGGAGCCCGCACCCCAAGGTCTGCTGCACCCTGATCTCGGGCTCCAGCCTCCAGACGCGAGTCGTGGCCCAGCCCCAGCCTGCGGCGTCCCGTCGCAGGGGCCCCAAGGCACCTGGGCCACAGGTGACCATCACGTTGACCTTGTGAACCGTCGCACTTATTTGGCGAAAACCTGAATCCGACATCTAGATGAACCGGCAGGCGTGTCTGGAACTTAGTGACACGAAGGCTCTTGACCCCTGCAACGCCCCGTCCCTCCCGCGTGCCCTGCTGTCCGCTGGGCCTCCACGCCCTGGAGAGCCGCTTGCACACGCGGCCCGCAGTGCACCACGGGCTCCACACCAGCACCTGCCCAGGGGCCACCTCACGGAACAGAGGAAAGGGGGAGGGAGGCAAGCAGTCGTGCGGAGGTGACGGTTGGCCCATTACCTTGATCACGGGGACACTCTCAGGGAGTCCGGGCTCATCCAAACTCGTCAAAATACACACGAGAAACAGGTTAAACATACATCAGTGAGGCTGAGAGAAGGCAAAAAATGAAAACCACAATTGGATCTCTTCTTCCTTGTGACTTTTTTAAAATTATGGCTCTTTTTCATGTTGAAACTGACAAAAAGAAAAGCAATGATTTAAAGGACTCTTGTATTTTCTGCATTATGTTTCCTACTTTTTTGTTGATTTTAAGGCTATGTCGGTCATGCATGAACACACGTGCCCCCGGAGCTCATTTCATGACGTAGAAAGCACTCCCCTGTAAAATCACTGTTAATTGTTAGATTTATTACATTTATTTTCCTCCAGAAACTGCCTAATGCCCTCATACTGACGGAGAGACCATGTTAACACACGCTTAGTTTCTGCACATTATCCACTGGCCCGGCCTGTGCCATACCGAGCACAGCACTAAAATCTCCACACCGAAACACCGGTGGACTCGAGGTCACATTAACTCTGTGGTTTTACTTGAATGGGTTTTTTTTTTAAAAGTTCCTGAGCTACACAGAATGTTTTCTAATTCTAAATTTCCTATCCAAACGCAATTTCTATTTAATGCAGCCACGTGTCCCAGCATCAGGTGCAAGGATCTAAAGACTAAAGAAATTTAATGCCAGCTTGAAGCAGAGAAGAAAGCGCAGAAGCGGATTCTGAAAATGAGAGACGTGGAAGGGAAGGGGAGGGCCGTTAGGAGAAGAAAGGAGTCTGAGAGAAAATATATGTAGATTGTGTGTGTGCGCGTGCAACACTGCGAAAGTAGTGTTCATCTTCCCCTTAGTGAATAGAGACACACTTCCATGTAATTGTCATCTCTACTGAAAAATAAAACAAAATGCAAAACGTGCATAATACGGCAAGAAAATTAACATTCAGTTTACTTTTTACAAATTAAAGAGGATGATTTAATCTTCCTTCACTGAAGCTAAGACATGTGAGCGGGGAAGACAGGATGCAACCCGTTTCTGGACTGAATCTCCCACGCTGGAAATCTAGATGGAAGATTCGCTGTCACTGAAATAACTGACTTATTCAAGCCTCATAGTAAAATCAGGCTTGGATTCATAAAATCAACCCCCTTTTCGTTCCCATGGATCCTAGGAGGGTTTCTCGGCATGTGAGGATGATAAACCAGCTGAGTGCGGAAGAGCACGCGGCCTTGTTCCTGGTGCCGGAGCGTGGAGAGCTGACCCCACCGCCGGCAGCCACGCCTGAGCCGTTCTGGACAATCCCTGCCCTGGCTCAGCTGCGAGCTACTTGTTACACCTTAAACAGAAAGATGATTTCATGTGCGGATGTAGAAACCTAAAATAGGGCCTTTCCTTCAGGTGGAAAAGAGAGAAACAGGAGCCAGCCAGTTTCAGATTCTATCTCCACAAAGGGGTGTGCGGTGCTGATGAGACGGGCAGCGGTTCTCTGAGGGCCGGAGGGCAGCCCTGCTCAAGGTCGGCAGAATGCAAGACTCTACAGAATCGCCCATGTCGTCAAGCATGATCCTTTCCCTCCATCGACATTGATGGATTAATTGGCCACGTCTTGCAAAGGGCCCTTTAACCGATACGCTAGGATACTTTTATATTTAACAATGGAAGCTGTGTCTGGTGTATCACATTTTAAAGTGCATGTGCACACCCGAAGCCACGTCCCAGTGTCATTCATGACAGTGGCCACCGCTCTCCAAGAGTGATTCTCTCCGCTCCCCACCTCAAGGGCAGGAGGAGGCTGGACAACACAGGAAAGCCCGCTTCCTGAGACAGTCTCCAGGCTTCTGGTCAAACGATTTAAGTTCAGCTTGTCGGGGGTGTAATATTCCCAGAAAAGTTTTGAATACGACACTACTGGTGCTTGTAAGGGTTTACAAAATACAGACAGACAAAAAACTTCTATGAGTGAATTTCTTCCGTAGAAATAAAGATCTATTTTCTGATGTAAGTTTTGTGAAAATGTATCAGATCTTAAAGCATAGAAAATTCAACTCACCTATAAAACTAAATTCATAAAACTGTGTGGAAAACACCCTTTGAAAGAATAAGCAGAATTTAAAGGTTGATGTGAAAGCCTGCAAGTCACTACTTGCCTGCACGACCCACCACATGGTACATGTGCCCATAACAAAGCACACGACAGAGGCCCATTCTCCTCTATCACGTCCGTACATCTTAAACACCACAGAGGATTTAGTTATAACTGACGATTCAAAACCCGTGGCATTGTTATCAGGCTTATAAATCAAATATCACATATTAAGTGACAAAAAAAATCTATATTGATATTGAATCTGTGAAGGAAGCAGTTTCGCAGTAAACAGTCCATTTCTCCCTTGACTGCGTCACACGCGTTATGCAACTATCCCCATAGGTAGGAAGAGAGCGATCGTCTGAGGGCCTGAAACTTGGAAGGAATGTTGAAGTTTCCGTGTGTGTGTGCACGTGTGTGTGTGATTTCTATTCACGTCTAAATCTTGCAGGATTCACAAAATGTAAATGCAAGGTAGAAGGCAGATTTGAATTCTGCTTACAAAGGAATTCTTGATTTGGAGATCAGACTCTGCAATTGCTTACTAACTCCTGAGAAATGTAGCATGCACGCACCGAGGCAAAAATCTCCTTTTGCTTTGAAAATCATAAAGACTTCTATTTTTGGTAATTATGGCAAGCCGTGTCCCTGCACCATCGCTCCTGATGCACTCAGCTACAAATCTTAGATAAGACTCAATAAATGTTTTCCCCACAAAAAAAAAAAAAACAGGAAGGCAAACTATGTGAGGTGATGAGTGTGTTAATCAGCCTGAATGCTCTAATTATTTCACTATATATATATTTTTTCACTATATATGTATACAATCATGTGCTACATCTTAATCATTTAGGATATTTGTCAATTATGTCTCAATAAAGTTGAAAAAAGTTATGTAGAAAGGAATTATGGGACACGATGAAGGAAAATTCTATTAATTGGATGGTTAGCTGCAATAATGAGAAAAATGAGAAAGAAATCCTTCCATAGTAATGCACACGCACAATATTAACTTCTTAAATCATCATCAGCTTGAGGTATATTTTTCCTAACTTTCTATATCAGACACACTCTTAAGAATTGCAGACGTGGTTAGAATACTTAACCCAGTGATTGGAAGGAATATCATGAACTATCCTCAGAGTCAGGTTATCTAGAAAAAATCACAGCTGCCAATATCTGCGTCCTGGAAACGTATTTCATGGTGTTATCCAAGTTCCCTTCAATGCATGAATGAGTTAATATTTCTTTGGCAAATGTCATACTTCTTTTACATTTTGGAAAGAGATGTGTTCTGTTGAAATGCACACCAGTACAAAAGGGCAGGAAATGGGAGCTATGGCTGCAGCTGTGTGAGAGATGAACAGAGCCTCACCATGTTGAGCTACAGAGGAAGTCAGACGAGGACTTTGCCACAAGGCGCACATAGGGAGGGATGCTATGTTCTCTGAATGTTTGTGTCCCTCAAAATTGAAGATTGAAGATAGATCGAAGCCTTAACATCCAGTGGGATGGTGTTAGGAGGTCGAGCCTTTGGAGGATAATTAGGTTAGGATGAGGTCATGAGGGTGGAGCCCCCATGATGGAACTAATATCCTTCTAAGAAAAGGAAGAGACCGGAACCCATCCCCTCACTCTGTCTCTCATTCTGTTACACCAGCAAGAAGACCTCCATCTGCAAAGAGTTTTCTACCTTACTGGCAAACCAGAGGGTCCTCCACCCTCCTGACACCTTGATCTTGGGCTCTCAGTCTCCAGAACTCTGAGCTGTAAATTCCTGTTGTTTAAGCCAATCTGTCAATGGTATTTCATTCTAGCAGCCTGAACTAACATACCAAGTTTGAGAGAGATGTTGTAGCCAGTTCCAATGGCCTCAAGAGTTCGCGTCCACAGTGTATCCTAAATACGCTAAGAGAAGATACTTTGGTAAGACACATAGGGTCAATGGCTGGAGTCATGAAATATTGGCCCTTAACCAGAAAACACCAGATCTCAATTCAAAGTCTTCTTTAAGATTGAGGCACATGACGTCTCCCATTGGAACTAGTGTTATGTTTAAGACACTGCTATTGGCAAGTTATGGGTTTCTAAACATTCCTACTCACACTTTTGAGTCCTTACTCACGATAATGTCTTTTCTCAAACTAGATATCTGAACTGATTTTCATAATAGCCTTGGTGGCATAATCATGTTTTTGTTCTATTTATTGCTCAATGAAAGTTGTTTGCCATTAAAATATATTTCCTCTCAGATGAGAAAAACATAATAATTACATGCTAAATGAGGTCTTTTAAATATCTTCAGCTTGAGAGAAGCTACTGGCAATATGATAATGTTTGAGAAAATGATATTCTTATTTTTCTTTCCAAAAATGGCATTGCATTTTTGGAAGGGTTTTGGAAGAATATCTGATACTTGTATATGATACATCGGATACATTTTTAGAGAAAATCTAATTGTGCTATCTTATTATATCCCTTCTAAGGCCAAGTTTAGATCATTGGTCACTGGTAGCCGATAGATTGAAGGATTTGCCTGAGGTAGAAACTAGACATATATATCAAAAGTATAGTTTCTGCCACTCCAACCAAAAAAGCATTTGAAATTAAATCAGAGCGTGAAGTGATTTATTTAGCAGGACCCATCATGTTACTATCGAGATTAAACACTAGATAATGCAAGAGCAATGCACTATTACCAATGTAGCCAGAGGCTCAGCAATGTCTGTGGTGTCAAACTGAATGATTAGGGAGGACAGATCATGGCATGGAATGTCATTCTGAAAGATTAAATAATAAACCAAGGGCTTAGAGAAAAGGAAGAAGCAAAAAATATACTGACTGAAGAGAAAAAAGAGAGAAGCATATTTGAGTTTTGAGAAACTGATTATTTAACACAGGTATTGGGCATGAAGTCTAATAAATGAGCACAGAGTGTATCTGGGACAGCAGAATGCTAGACGCTGGGCGGACAGAGGACTAAAAGTCCGAGAGCTGGGTTAAAGGAGGAGGCCTAACTGTGTTTTGGAACAGACACTTCCAGGTGCCCTCCAAGACCATCCCTTAAGGACATTATTTCTAGTTCATTCCTCCTCCAATCTGCTCTTAAAATAATCATTTTTTGAATGTAGACACTCAAAGAAATATTTTTAAAGTCCAGTGAGGTCATATTTCAAGGTCTTCTTCTAAGTAGGTAATCATGACTGGTTGCCGAGTTCTCCTTCAACATTATTTTTCCCGTCAATTGGATGGGATATAACGTGAGTCTCTTTGGCATTATGTTAAGAATGAGCCATCTTAGATGCTCCAACCCTCTCTGAATGACACTCTGTGACAGGGTTGCACGGAGGAGCAAAGGATACTACTACTAGAGGGAGATGAGACTTATGACAGCCTGTTTGAGATTTGCTTGACTCCTGTCTCTAATATTTAGGTTCTTCCAGGGAAACGATGTGTTGGCTGATCTTCCAGCTGTAAATAGGAAATTAATAATATACTTTGACTAAACAGTCCACAGCCATTGCCTCTATCTTGGTTTTTTTCATGACATATTTATTGATATTTATTAAGTGTCAGAACTAGAGCTAAACTTGACAATTAAATGAAGTATCAATAACCAGATCACCACCCTAACGTCTAACAAAATTCAGTGCACATAGTAGAAGTGTAATGGTTGATTCAAATAGAAGCTGCTCTTGAAATAAATGAGCTTTACTAAAAGGAAGAAATTGAATAGGTTTCTTAGCAAACATTGACTTAGAAAATGCAGTACTACAAAAAAAATTTAGAATGGATTGAATTTTTCTGGTTTATATGGAAATCTGTGTTCCTTTATATGAATATTTCAGTGCAGTCATCTTAAAATATTAAATTTTACTTCATAAAATAAGAAGGAAAGAGGAAAGGACCACAAAGTAATTCTGCTGAGTCTTCTACTCCAATTTAAAAAAGAATCACATAAACCACTTTTTTTTTAGAAAAAAAAATCTAATTCATTCTGATCAACCTGTAACAGAAGTAGATCAGTCAGCCGCTAAACTCTCATTCTTCAAGACACACTTGTGCCTTCAATGATCAGAGTTCGGGGTCAGTGGGAACTGAGGAAGCAAAGCATCCTCGTGGAGGAGGAGGAGGGTGGGAAGGGAGATTGAAGGGTCAGGCCAGAGTGCACGGCGTCCTGGCCGCTCAAGGGGAGGACCACGGAAGGGGCGGAGGCCCTGCAAAGCCCTGGGCCCATCCAGTCGGCCAGCAGGAAGAAGAGGCATGGGTAGTTGAAGACCCTTCAGCAAACCTAAGGGAAGCGAGTACAGGTAAGACAGCATGGTCAGGTCAATAGATCAGCCCATTCAGTGTCCTCCTGGGGAAGACATTAAAGTTGTCAGAGGAACTAGGAACCTACTGAGATTAGTGTAGAAACTACGTAGAAAATCCACAAGTGTGAATATTTATGATTCAAACAAACAAATAGGATGCACATTCCCTTGCCAACGATGCACTCCTGAGTCCATGCCTATTTCTCAGACCCTTTTTTATTTGTAATGGTCGTTGCGACCTAAATCCTGTGACAACTCATGGTCTTCCAAATGACGTCATGCCCCACTCTAAACCTTCTCCATACCGAGATGGGAAGCATTTAGTGGGATCAGCACCTCACACAGCTACTTACAATGTGCATCAAGTCACCAATCTGATTTGGAAAACAAGTTGTGTTCTATCAGCCTGCCAGGTCCTCAGGAGCTCCTGTCTTGAGGAGAACTGAGCACACTGTGTGAGAAAGCATGGTGTGTAAACAGGTGAGCCGGTGAGAATAGGGAATCAGGAAATCTTAACGAATAGTTGGGGTTTTTTTTCAGCTTTATTGATGTATAATTGACAAATAAAATTGTACACATTTAAGGTGTAAAACTTGATGCTTTGGTATATTATGAACCAATCACCACAATCAAGGTAAGATAGGCACGGGAACATAGCCAACAGTGGGGTGGTGGGCAGGGAGGGGGAGATGGGGACATGTTGGTCAAAGGCTATAAACTGCCAGTTATAACATGAACAGGATCGGGGGATCTAAAGCACAGCAATGTGACAAGGTTAACCATCCTGTATTGTATACTGGGGTTTTGCTAAGAGGGTATAGTTCGCCACAAACAAACAAAAACAACAGCTGGTGTTGGAGCAGATGCTTTGAGGTCCACCAAGAGCTCATGGTTTCCCCAGCAGATGGAGGACGCGTGGCATTGTGGATGCCGCGACTTGTCCAATAGCCCAAGCCAAAGCACTTTGCTGGCTCTGGATGGATAGAAAGGGTACAGAGACTCCTAGGGCCATGTTTGTATGTCTGCCTTTGTAAGCATTTTAAAGAAGTGAGAACTTGATTTTGATTCTGGTCCCCATGGAAGATATTTAAGCATCAAATTCTATCAGCAGTCTTGTGCTAGAGAATGGTTCTTTTTCTTTCTTTCCTTTTTTTTTTTTTTTTTTGGTATACTTTTTTATTGGAGTTCTTTAAAAAGTCTGAGATGACCAAAGGAAGACACAGGAGGCAGTCAATCGAAGAAGAGGATGCAAGACTGTCCAAGTGGAGGCTGAGCACAGCAATGGTGAGAAAAATCAGGGCAGGATGGCAAAGCAGGGAAATACATGTGTTCAGCTCAGAATAAATGATCCAGAATTTAAAACTGGCAAGAGCTGATATGAATTTCATGCGCAACCATTCTGTGCTCAAGGATTATCTTCATTATCTTAATTTCTTCTCCTCGGTAACTTTTAATTACTAGACCCATTTCACACCTGGGAAGCTAAGAACTCAAGTACGATGACTAAGGTCAAATAGCTAGAAAATTCTGAGCCATCACTGAGCTCAGTTCTTTCTTGATTTCCAAGCCGCTGATGGGTGTGACATCCCCGGAGGTCCAAACCTGGGGACAGAGAGAGGGAGTCCTCGGAGAGATTGTGCCATTGACAATGACTCTAAATAGCCATGTCCTGAGAAGGTCAGGGATCATCAGCATCAGAATCACATAGGAAATGAGCTAAATTCAGAAAATGCTTAACTTGAGGTCCCTGAGGCTCCTTCACATAGAAAGAACCGAATGGGCTGAATCAAGTGTTTAGAAATCTTCAGTGTATGTAAGCTTTGCAACTTGATAGCATTTGGGGAGTAAAAATACGGCGTATAATTAAAACAATGATACTGCTACACCACACCTATTAGAATTTCTAAAATCAAAAACACTGACCACATCGAGTGCTGGTGAAGATGTGGAGCAAGAGGAGCTCCCGCTGCTGCTGGGAATGCAGAAGGGTGTGGCCACTTGGGAGGACACGTTGGTGGTGTCTTATAAAACTAAAATGCTCCTACCGTGTGATCCAGCAATCAGGCTGCTTGGTATTTACCCAAATGAGTTGCAAGCTTACTTCCCAACAAAAATCTGCACGTTAATGTTTATAGCAGCTTTATTCATAATTGCCAAAACTTGGAAGCAACCAATTGTTTGGATGGACCTCTGTGATTTATCCATTCACCTATTAAAGGTAAATCACAGAGGTCCATCCAGAAAGTAGATTATCCAGAGCTAAAAATAAAGGAGCTATCAAAGGAAAAGACCGAGCGAAACCTCAGTGTCTACTGCGAAGTGTAAGAAACCAGTGTGGAGAGACTTTCAAGACATTAGTGGTTGCCAGTAAGAAGGAAGGACAGATGAGTGGGTGAAGCACAGGGATTTTTAGGGCAGTGAAACTATTCTAGAAGGTCCTGAAATCGCAAGTACATGTCATAATACATTTGTCCAAATCCATAGGAAATGCGACAAAAAGAGTAAGCCCTAATATCTATCGATATTGACCCATAAGTTATAGCAATATGTTGATATCGACTTGTAAGTCATTACAAGTGTATAAAGTATTGGCAGATGCTAATAATAGTGGACACTGTAAGGGGGAGAGGACGGGAATGACGGGAACTCTCTCTACCCAATCTTTCCATAATAATACTGAATATTATTCTACTGAATGTTTTTGTAAACCTAAAACTGTTCTGAAAATTGAAGCCTCTTTCTTTTTTTTTTTTTTTTGTAACGTGTATGAAGAGAGCTAATGATGATATTTGGAAAATACCAATAATTAAGTGGAAGGAGATAGTTTTTTAATAAGAAAAAAGTGAATAAGCACCAAGCTACAGACCTGGCTATCACTCTCAACTGGGAACTGTTACCGAAACAGTCTCACGGATGGTGCTCCCTTTAATCTTCAATCCCATCACATGAGCATCCAAAGCAAAATTAAACAGAAATGTTCCTAATATATGAGAATGGACTCAGCCGATCCCTATGAAATTGCCGCTTTTGTGGTCAAAATGAAAATCAGCAATTCTGTATCTTTTTTTTTTTATTTAAATTGTAGTTTCTTTTCTTTTTAACTTAAATTGTAGTTTACATACAGAGCAATACTGGTTTTCAGAGTTGAAATCAGTGATTCATGACTTACCTACAACACCCAGTGCTCCTCACAGGTGCTCTCTTTAATACCACCGCTCCTCCAGCCCCGCCCCCATCCGCCTCCCCTCCATCCACACTCAGTTTGTTCTCGGTCATTAACGGACCCTTCTGGAGGGGCGCCTGGGTAGCTCAGTCGGTTAAGCATCTGACCCTTGGTTTTGGCTCAGGTTATGATCTCAGGGTCATGAGATCGAGCACCACACCCAGCTCCACACTCAGTGGGGAGTCTGCTTGAGACTCCCTCCCTCTGCCCCTCCCCTCCTCCCTTTCTCTGTAAAATAAGTAAAATTTTTTTTAGTCACTTGTGGCTTGTTTCCTTTACCCCCTCCCATATGTTCAGCCGCTTTCTTCCTTAGATTCCACATACAAGTATGATCCTATGGTACCCGTCTTTATCTGACTGACTTATTTCACTTAGTGTATACACGTATCCTTCAACCGAGTGTGTTCACAAGACACACTAGGCATTCCCCTGGTCATCCAGCTCCTCCCAATTCCAGTCGAACAAGGAGGGAGAGAAATACGCAGCCATGCTTGGTGACCTCACGTTATATTTATGATCGTTTGCTTCAGGTGACTTTTAGAGCCACCTGGCCGTCCCACTCGTTGCTCCATTCTACCCACTGTCTCGTCTCCCGTGTGACTACTGGGCGTCTTCCTTTGGCTTCTCAACTTCTATATCCCTCTTGAACCTCCCTGATCTCACTGGAAAACTTGTTTGGTTGGTTTTCCCCTTTGGGGGAAATAGATAAAACTTTTTCACTCTATGAAGATAGCATCTCCCAACTCACCTGCGTCTGTAACCATATTTTTTGGAACCAGACAGAATTATAGCGATCATTAAGTTGATATATGAGAAGATGGAGGCTCACAGATGTTGCAGTCTTTTGAAGATCAGAGAACAGATGTGTGGCTGGGGCTCAAAACTCTAAATCCAGAGCCCAGAACTTTACCTACCAACCCCTTTACATTCTTGTAGCTGTTTTCCACATGCATTTAGGGTGGCATCACACGACAGTAACATTCACCTCGTCTTCTGCCTAGACGACAAGTTCTTTTAGAGGATCACTCAATGATCACTTGCCTAAATGTAAATATCTGTTTCAGTTCTTATGATCTGAGTTCCAACATCTGCACTAAATTCGGGGAGCCTTGTGAAGTGTTATTTTAGAGGATGTCTGTGTTATTTTCAAAGTATCAGTAATGGAGGACTGTGTGTACGTGTGTGTATGTACTTATACGACCTCCCGCATTTACACTGTGTGCTGAACTAGATGCCTTGCACTCAGCAACTAAACACATTTATTTAATACAAATGTAAATTATTGAACCGATGAATCCTTAACAATAGAACTTTTGGCATAATAATCAGCCTCAAATGCGAGAAGAGACCTCAAGGTGGGGGACGCGTGATTTTTAGCTTAAGTTACTCGTGGTTAGGTCCTACCATGATGACTTTGGACAAGAAACTAAACCTTTTTAGACCTAGACTCCTTATTCATAAAATGGGGTAAAATGTTGTTATTTACTTTGCAAGTTTGAAATTAAGATTAGTAATAATATACGAAAGGGATTTGGCCACAGAGATTGTCCGTAATGGTGTGCTTTGCTGCTGTCCCTATTTATGACTTTGTAACATATCCTGAGGGTTCTTCTAGACTCATTTAAAGTTATCGTTAGCAAAGGAAGTAATACAAAGTATTACTCATCAGCAAAGGTTGAGTTCTTGAGATGCAAAGATAAAAAATGAAAGCAAGACACATACAATGGGTTAAAATCTGGGGTAGTCAGTGATTATGGAAATGACACAGACATGGAGATACACAGGGGTCCTCTGGGACTAAGAGGGGGCAGTAGAGGGGACCCTAGGGAAGTAACTGTAAGAAAGAAAACAGTAATCATTCCTCATATATAAAGAGTAGCTCAACTCTAAAACTTCTTTTTAAATCATGGAGAGTGTTATGGACTAAGCTGTGTCCCTCCAAAAATTCATATATAGAAGTCCTAACCCCAAGGATCTCAGAATGCGGTTGTGTTTGGAGTCTTTAAAGAGATAACTAAGCTCTTTCCACCATCTTTCCATGACACCATAAAGGTGAGTGTGAACCTCTTGGCAGAAGCTCTCAAGAGCCTCAACAGAGGGATCCCTGGGTGGCGCAGCGGTTTAGCGCCTGCCTTTGGCCCAGGGCGTGATCCTGGAGACCCGGGATCGAATCCCACGTCGGGCTCCCGGTGCATGGAGCCTGCTTCTCCCTCTGCCTGTGTCTCTGCCTCTCTCTCTCTCTCTCTCTCTCTGTGACTATCATAAATAAATAAAAATTAAAAAAAATAAAATAAAATCCCTAAATATTTAAAAAAAAAAAAAAAAAGAGCCTCAACAGAGACAAAGAGGGGCAAATGCCAGGTTCTTACTCGACCATGCTCCAAAGTCATCATCCACTTTCTAACTATAATGACAAAGCATGGTTCCATTGACGAATTAGAAATCATTGATGACCACAAACCTGGGAAAATTATTGTAAATGTCACGGGCAAGTCCAATACATGTGGGGTGATGAGCCCCAGATTCAATGTACAACTCAAAGATCTAAAAAAATGGAAAAATAATCTACTCTCATCCCACCAGTTTGGTTTCATTATACTGACACCCTCAGGTGGCATCATGGACCATGTAGAAGAAAGATGAAATCACACAGGAGGGAAGATCCTGGGATTCCTTTCCTAGGGATGTAATACATACATGTAAATAAAAGGTCTCAATGGAAACGGGCAAGAGAGAGAGAGAGAGAGAGAGAGAGAGAGATGAGTAAGGTAAAATGAGGCCATCACCTTATGGAAGGTGGGCCTACTCCAGTAGGACTGGCGTCCTCATAAGGGGAGGAGACAAGGACATAGATGCACGTAGAGGGATGACTGTGTGAGGACACGGGGAGAGGCCTCAGGAGAAATCAGCCCAGCTCACACCTGGAGCCCGGGCTTCCGGCCTCCAGGCTGTGGGTGGACAGGTCTCTGTTGGGTAAAACTCCAGCAGGAGACGGCCTGAGCAGACAGCGACGGGGGTCTAAGAGCTGCTTTGTACCCTCCATCCCTGAGGGGCCCTTTCTGGAACTGGATCTCAGCTGGCCACTTCACAGTCCTCTCTTTCGCGCTTGCATCCGTGCAAGCAGAGCCAGCCTCCAATATTCCGCTTGAACCTCACCCGAGGACCACAGAATAAGATGGGCAACCTTCCCAATTCTTTCCCCTCCTTTCATAACACATTTGCTCTTGGCAAAGGGACAGGACGTGAACAGAACATCCACCAGCGCATCCTCTCCTGATGTCCCCAGTGAAGATCACAACAGAGATGCCCGTGGCAGATAGTAGGTTCCCTTAGGTCTACGGAAGTTCCCCACCAGGGACACAGGCTCCATAAAATGCATAAGAAGACATGACCGAAGTCGAGACAATGTACTTTCCGTGACGCAGGCAGATCTGTTTGAAACAGAATCCCAAGTCCCGATAGAGAAAATAGTTACACCAGTCACTGAAGAGACTTCGATTTGGTGCCACCGAGGACCAGAAAACCACGGCTGGGGGGGGAGCCAGGAGGGCCGACCGCCTCCCCACCAGGGAGAGGCAGGGGGAGCGAGCGTCCTGCGGCCCGTGTGCGATACGCTGGATTTCAAAACGTGTTCCTCTCCTTCAGTGACTCAGAATGCGTGTTGTCGTCACCTCAGCCGGGTTTCATGCCATCGACCAGGCTGTTTGCAGTTACCAGCGGGGGGACCGGAGACAGGCACCCTCCATCCTACCACGCACGTGGCCTCTAAAGCGGCGACATGGAGGCTCCCCATCCCACGTCCTCCTGCGTGCTCCCCCCGTTGTCTGTACTCTGCACAGCATCTTCTTTGGTCCGCGTGGCTATTCTTGCTTCCCGATGCTACCTTCCACCTACTTGATCCTTCCTCCTCTTCGTTTTCCATTTTCTGTGCTTATTGTTCATTTTCCTAACCAAGAGGATTTGGAGCAGCTGCCTTCGGGCCTCATCTGGCTTGCAGGAATATTTCATTTTATTAGATTTGTTTATGAGACGATCTCGATTCTCAACCAATGTTTAAATATTAGATGATACCACATGAAAATCTGTCCTAGTTTCCCTTGAAAACTAAGAGATCGGGGACACTGGATCTGCACTCCAGACCCAGGACCAGCTGCTCGGCGCCCGTGAGGATGTGTGCGGAGCTGCTCCAGCGCCCTCGCGCTGCTCGCTCTTCTTCCTTTACCAAAACCAGCTTCAGCAGGTAATGGGCTTTATGACCCTTTGTCTAAATTTTCTGATGGTTTGTGTGTTTATTATTATTGTCCTTGTTATCCACTTAGTCCACGGGCAGCCAATGTAAGCGTCGCGTACAAATATTCTTTGCTGGCAAATATTCATTCTATAAACAAAATAACATATGCATCTTCACTTTTACACACCCATCTTGTAGCTGGAGGCACACAGCCAGGCACACGGAGCACTTATAGCCCAAAGTTAAGTTATTTTTTCAATATTTCATCAAAACCTGAGGATTAGGGGTTGAGAGGATGGGGTCACTGGGTGATGGGCATTAGGGAGGGCACGGGATGTGATGAACACTGGGTGTTATATGCAACTGATGAATCACTGAACTCTACCCCTACAACTAATAACACACTGTATGTTAATTGGCTGAATTTAAATAAAATAATCACAAGATGTAGCTTTCAAAAACTAGAAAAATCACTAACCCACAAAAAACTAATTTAGAAATATTAACCATAAAATTCTTACGGAATATTGGAATGAAAAGGATTCTTCTCTTTTATTTTTCCTGGCAACTGTGACTCTGCATGTTTATTTCCATTTCTTTAAAGTGACCTAAGAGGGTAACCCGGTGGCCCAGCGGTTTAGTGCCACCCGCAGCCCAGGGCGTGACCCCGGGGTCCCGGGATCGAGTCCCATGTCGGGCTCCCCGCAGGGAGCCTGCTTCTCCCTCTGCCTGTGCCTCTGCCTCTCTCTCTCTCTCCTCTCTGTGTATTCTCATGAGTAAATAAATAAAATCTTAAAAAAAAATAAAACAAAGTGACCTAAGAGAAACATGGATTCAATAATTCAATGATAAACTAATAACAGTGAAGAAGCAGTTTGGTCATTTGACTGGAATGAAAAATGACTTTTGGTTTTATTTTTAATGAACTAGATTCGTATTTTTAAAGAATCTAGGCCATTAATAAATACAAATTTCAGTAAGTTTTCTGTTCTGTGGTAAAAAAAAAAAAAAAAAGTGTGCATAGTTCTTTTAGAGAATGTAAGCGCAATGCTTCTCTTGTCCCCTGAAGGAATTAGGAAGCTGGCGTGATAATCCACCCTCTAAGAGGTGGATGTCTCAACTGAGACAACTCATCTTCCTAAGGGGAAGAGGGACCCAGGAGTTCACAGAAAGTGGAAGCGCATCCTCAGACGGAGGTGCTCCCTGTGACCGTGGCCAGGGCAGGAGCGAAGGGATGGTGTCCTGAGGGCTGGGCCACACTCGACTGGTGCTCCTCTGCAGCTCCCTGCAGGCTACGGGGGACTGCAGGGGACGTGCCAGACCGCCTGGGCGTGTGGGAATGAGGCCCAAGCTGTGGAATGTTCCAGAAAGCTCCCTGTTACTCATGTTCATGTCATGAGACCCAGGATGTCCTCTGAGGAACCCCCAGAATCCAAAGAAGGAAGAAGGAGTGAGTCGTTCACATGCCAAGTACTCTCCAGCATGGGAGCTACGAGGTAACCTGGTTTAGTTAAGAACAGAAAAGCAGGGACACCCGGGGGGGCTCAGCAGTGGAGTGTCTGCCTTCTGCCCAGGGCATGACCCCGGGGTCCTGGGATCGAGTCCTGCATCGTGCTCCCTGCAGGGAGCCTGCTTCTCCCTCTGCCTGTGTCTCTGCCTCTCTCTGTGTGTCTCTGAATAAATAAAATCTTTAAAAAAAAAGAACATGAAAGCAGTTGCATCTGATGGGCTGGCACCTCTATAACCTGAAACAAACCCACACCAAAGTCATTCCCTTGAAAAAGTATCAAAAATGCGATTATAAGCATAGTCTTAAAAATTCTGGATGCTCCAAGGAAAAGGGGTCTCCAGGGGAGGTGACATCCCAGCTGCATCTTCAAAAACGATTACAAGCTCCAAAAAGAAAAGTGGGTCAAACAGGCGAGCGGTGGCTGGGGGGGCAGAGGGGGCGAAGCTCCCTGCGTGTGAGCCGGTGCAGGCCGAGCAGAAGCCTGGTGGGCAGGGAAGGGAGCCGAGGGGAGACGGGGAGCTGTGCCCGAGCCCGAGCCCCGAGCCCGAGGCCCTCCTGTGCTCCTTGGTGCCCCTGAGGGCTGCTCCAACGCAGCCGCCAGGAGGCCGGGGTGGCCCTGGCTCCAGTGTGCTGCCCCCGCCCCCCGCAGCCTCCCGGCTCCTGCTCACACGCCTCCCCCCTGCAGGGCAAGGCTTCCCTTGCACGGCAACTCTCACCTTCACCAATGCCGCCAAGGGCAGCAACAGGACGAGAGGGGTAAGTGAGAGCTGAAACATTGGGCTTCACACTAATTTATGGGAATGTCTTGGCCCTGAGGGTAACAAGAGGCTGCTCTGGGGACACCTGGGTGGCTCAGTCTGTTAAGTGTTTGATTCTTGATCTCATCTCAAGTCTTGATCTTGGGGTCATGAGTGGAGCCTACTGTATTAATAAATAAATAATTAGTCCTCTGTGCCCCGGTGCCAGGGGTCTACTGAGCTAGACAGCAGAGCCCCTAGAGGAGCTTAGAAGCCGTGCCGGGGAGGATGCATGCACCCCACCCAACACCACCTGAGATTCCGGGGGTGATCCCGATAAAGCTCGGGGCGCGGTGCCTCTCTGCCTACGCCTTTCCAGTCCACGAATCCTAGGGATGCAGACAAGGAGGGGTCGACGGTGGCGTTCTTAAGGATGCATCTCTTCTTTTTATTTTATTTATTCTATTTTATTTTATTTTATTTTATTATTTTTTTGGTTGCATCTCTTCTTAAATCTACAACTTCACTGGACTTTCTAAGATAATTGAGATTTAGGTTCTGAGAAAGTAGACGGAAGCTGCTCACCTTTTTTGCAGTGCTCACTACCGCAGCCACCTGGACGTGGCATTGCATCTGCTCCGGATGGTGCACCTGGGAACTGCCATAGACGAATAATTAGCCCAATTCCTTGTTGTCTTAAAATTGTAACATAGAAGTAGCCATTGGTCTTTAAAAAGACAAATAAGACTCGTTTTTAGAGAACAGAAACCTCAGAGAGAAAAATATTTCTGGAATTTAAGACACAATCCCTTTTTTTTTTTTAATAGGCATGAGATTTTTGACCCTGAACCTAAAAACGCCCAAAAGAACAAACATCCATCAATGATAGCACAACAGAGATCCAAGACAGGATCCTTAATCTTCACTTAAATTCTGCTTCCATTTTACTAAAAGTAAAATAAAATAAAAAATTTAAATCCCTTGTTTCTGAATGTCTGCTTCCATGTTCTTAACATAAAAAGTAAACTCCTTGAGATGCAAAAAAAAAAATTATAGTTATTTAGGTTTAGTTTTAAAAGCTTCATGAAAAAAAATAAAAAATTAAAAAATTAAAAATAAAAGCTTCATGTTATGTGAAAGTACATAATACAGAGGGGGAAAGTTCTGGGTTTGCATTTTGTGTACATTATTTCACAAGATAAAAACTTTCAGAGCCATTATTCAAGAGTTGTTTTTTGTTTTTTTTTTTTTTTTTTAGCACCTACTCCTTGCTCAACACAATGCTTAGCTCTCGGGATACACACAAAAACGAAAAGATAAATTATTCATTCTTATTAGTGTCCCAAATTCCATGTCCAACATTCGACTTCCATCTGGACTGTCCAGTTAAAATGCCGTTAGCATGAAGCCGGATCAAGGTTGTGAAATATTCATTTACCCCTCTATTTCCTGTCTTTCTTGCCCACATTCAAGGAGATAGCCAAGTCCTAAAATCCTAATCCTCAGGAGAACGGCAAGTGTTCGCCAAGGAAAAGGAATGATGTAGGAAACAAGTACGTCAGGGGCAAAACGTCTGGGAGAAGGCAATGGGGCAGTGAGTAGGGTCTGTCCTCCCTTCCCCAGTTGGGTGCCCTGGGGAAGAGGGGCCCCCGGCTGAGAGAGGCTGGGGAAGTAGAACAGATGTCTAGAAAAGAGGAGCTTTCCCTCCATCTGAGGGACCCCTTGAGGAGGGGCCACCTGGTTTCTATGGGCCAACGGGCAGGAAGAGGTACGCTCCCGGGGCCCTTGGTACAATCCCAGAGACACCCACAAATGATTGAGGTCATAATCCCTAGCAGAACGGGCCAGGAGCTCCTGGTACCAACTAAATTCAATTATTTAACATGACAGGTGGGTTTTCCCGTGCAACTGATTTTTTTTTTTTAAGGAGATTGCCTCTGCTCCCTGCTCTCTGCTCGTACACACATACGGGGAACAAACCACAATGGACAAGGAAGTGCATTTACAAACAGTGGCCGGGTGGCACCTCACACCCCTCCAACTGCCATCGTCACCCGGCAACCCAAGAACGTGAGTTCTGCAGAAAACGCCCTCAAATTAGAGATCCTCTCGGTAGCAGAAGCGGGGGGATTAACGCAGAGGAAATGTCACGGGCCTACGTGCTGTTGACATAATGATCCAGCGCAACTACGAAACTGTGCCCCTGGCCAGTAGAGAAGGGAGTCACGGGCTGAAACGCTTCCTTCCTGACTTTGTTCTCCAGGGGGCAAGACCATGAGACGAATTTCTCCACCACGTGCAGCAAGTCCGACGTCATCATTTCCCATCATCATCAGAGAGAGCAAGGCGTTGGGTCTAGCGCTTTAGCAGAAGTGTCATCCCGGTCGCGTCAAGCCCGCCCGGCAGCTGTGGTGTGAGCAGGCTCCGAGCTGGGAGACGCGTGGAGACCCGATCTCACAGGAAGGGGGTGCGGGGGGCTCCCGGGGAGTTGCTCACAGCGAGATGGAAACCAGCAGGCGACGGGGCACAGAGAGAGCCCCAGCTCATCGCGGGAGGACGGTGGCCGTGAGATGAGTTTTGAGTCTCAGTAAACATATACTTGGGAGTTCCATTCCTTTTCCAACTCTTATTAAAAGTATAAATTTATTCCACTTCTAAAGAAACTGTGAGGTGATTCACCAACTCATTATGTATAACTTATTCATTTCCTTTAGGTTAAATGATATAAATTTTCCTCCTGAGATACTTAACTGAGTCAGGTTCACCAGAGTATTGGCTGAAAAGCAGAGAGATGCTCCATGAAGCTCTATAAAAAGTTCTCTTTGTAATTACCCCTTATTGGAAAAGAGGTCACGGCTCGCATGTACAACATTCACTAAGATTTTTTTCCCTTGGAAAATGAGAACAGAAAGCCTTGGTTAATTATGCTTTCATTTGATATTAAATGATTTTGTTATAAATTTTAAAGAGGCAGGTAAATCGGCGACAAGTCTCCCGGTGAGATCCCCTTCTTACAGAACCTCCTCCGCCACTGGCTCAGGGTGACTAGAGGGTTGGAGGCTGGAGAGCAAAAGAGGCTTGGCACAAAAAGTGGAAACCCCGAAGTGGAAGGTATACCTAGTAGAGAAAGCCAATCATCACACAGTCTCACTCATACGGGGAATAGAAGAAACTGTGAAAGGGATTATAGGGGAAAGGGGGGGGAACTGAGTGGGGAAATTACAGAGGGAGACAAACCATGAGCGACCCCTAACTCTGGGAAACACACAAAGGGTGTGGGCGGGGAGGATGGGGTGACTGGGTGACGGGCACTGAGGGGGGCACTTGATGGGATGAGCGCTGGGTGATATACTATATGTTGGCAAATTGAACTTATATGTAAAAACGTTTAAAAAAATAGACTACAGATCCTTGATCTTTTTGGTTAGGGTTATTCCTAGGTACCTTATAGTTTTTTGGTGCAATTGTAAATGGCATCAATTCCTTAATTTCTCATTCTTCTGCCTCACATTTGCTTGATTTTTAAATTTAAAAATTCCTTGAAACAGTGTTTAAACTTATTCTTATATTAAATAGTCAAAGTGAAATTAAAGTCAAAATTGGTATTCACATGTTGTTATGACAACTTTATTGCTTCCGAAAACTTTTGGTCTACGAAAGTCAAATACCACTGCGGTTCAAACCTGTGTAAGTTCTGAGGTCAATTGCACATATTTCTCCATAAATTATTTCAAGTAAATATTTGCTCCTATTAATGTGATCCTACACAACTAAAAAATTTAAAATACATCAAACACAAAGAATTCATTAGTCAAAATGTTCCAATTGTAGATCTAAGAAAACAGAGTATATATTTTCAATTCCATGTTTCTGTCAAATACTACAAAACTATTCATAGGGCATTCTATTTAAAGAGGCTGGCAAAATAAATAAAGAAATAATAAATAAATAAATAAATAAATAAATAAATAAATAAATAAATAAATAAATAAAGAGGCTGGCTACTCTTAAGAAATTTTCTAACATTTCCCACTTATTCTTCCTTATCTTCAACCGTACTCATCACTCTAATTTTGAAAACAATTATTTAACAAAGCAAGCTCATGTTCTCCTAAAACGTCTTTCACAGGCAAGTGATCACTGGGAGAAAAAAAAAAAAATCATTTTAAGAGAACTGTAATCACTTAATAAAAAGACAAAACGGAAGAATTTTAAATCCCCATTGGGTAATCCTGAGACTGTGTCCATGCAACCAGTTTGAAAAAATTCTTCTCTAGAGAATTTAAGAACTTTCTTATCGATAATTACTTCCTGATAAAATGATGAAGAGCTGAAAAACACACAACACAGGCTAGTCACGGGGAGGTGGGGGGAGAGCGAGTCTCCGGGATGGAAGGTGTGTTTGTGAGGAGCCGGGGTGGGGGGGTCTCAGGGAACTCCAGGTCTGGAAGCGGCTTTCCTGGGTCATCACAGGAGAGAATCGTGACCCTCAGGATCCCCAAGGCCTGATCCGCGCGTGGCCTCTTGGTGCGGGCTTGAGGAAAGTGGCCGGGTAACAGCTCATAACCGTTTGCAATCCCTCCTCCTAGGCTTCCAGTAAGAAGTCCTGCCATTGATTAGGATAAGCGTGCACCAGGGAAAGAACACACTCAGACACTCTGGGATTGACTAGCACGGGCACCTCGCCGTGGGAGCCGGGGGTGACCTGAAATGCCCTGGTGGCCCAGCAGTCAGAGTGGGGTCTTAGCTCTTCGGGGATGGACGGGGTTTGAGTCCGTCTCATTAGGAAGCCAGCACCGTGCACTCATCCTGCAGCGTCTTCCAGGCCCGAGTGCGTGAACAGAAGAGACGTTAGCACAAGGCCACGCCAGCTCGCGACGCTCGGCTGCTACGTTGATGGGGCCCAGGTGGAAGTCGTGGGGAGCTTGAAAGGTCCATTTCCCTGTGAAAGTCATAAATGGGGAGCTTCAGAGATTAGACCCCAACAGACTCTCCATGTGCAGACACCCATTTCCTACTGAACTACAGCACACTTGATGGCCTGTGAAGAACCCCATGTCTTTTGGGAGGAATTCAGCTCATTATACAATTATTGACTTTAATTACTGCGACATTTCCAGATATTTTACCCCTTCCCAAGGCGATTCAATACATCACATACCACATAGTTCAATACTTCGTGGCACATGCCACAGAGGTATTGATTTAGCGAGCGCATTTCTCCACCCGTTGAGTGAGAGAGAGAGGTTTAAAACCACACGCAGAGTTTTCTTTCACTTGCCAGTAGGGCAGGTGCTAGCTGTTAACCTCCAGAACACAGGTGATTTTTCAGTATGAATTTTAGGGTCTTCAAAATCTGAGCTACTGTGGCTCTAGATTGAATATGACCCAATTACATCGTGGCCTCTAAATGCTTGCTGTAATATGTCATATTATTTTGGCTCAATCGGCAGCAACTTTTCAAATAAGGGCCGATGCATACAAAACTGCCTACGATGCCTCACAAAGCATGCAGGAGGATGTATGTCTGTAAGGTCGGTGACACAATGACCTCTAAATTTCTACTCATATCAATACGGATCTCATTTCACTAGTTTCTATCATGTGTATAGATTGTGTGAGGAGAGTTTTCCAATAGTTTCAGAAAAGAAAAAAGAAAAAAAACTCTGACATTTAGGGTGAGTTTCTAAGTCATTATACTTGAGATGAAAATATCTCATCCCAACTATTTATAATTTACTTAATGGTCTTCGAAAATGCTACCCTGAAAAAGAAAAAAAAAAAAAAAGAAAGAAAGAAAGAAAGAAAATGCTACCCTGGTAACTTTTTTGACGGCAGGTTTGCAGAATCATTTTTTTCTCTTTCTCTAAAACAAAGCATTATTGTCAAGAACTTAATATTTTTTCCTCAAGAACTTAATATTTTTGACCCTAAAAACTTTTGCACCATTAAAGTCCCAATGCACCAATATCGCAGAAATTGCACACAAACAGAATACCCACAATTGCCAGGTTACATATTTTTTTAAAAATCTAAGCAACATTTTGCTCCACCAAACATGAAAAATTGATCTGCCATTCCACAGAAAGGACGGATTCTCCGTGAGTAATAATCTGTGCCAATTTCAGTCATTTCTGTTGAATATCAATTTCTCAAAATAAGAGTAAATAGATTATCCTGGATGCAAGATTTGTCTTCCAAGAGAAGTGCTTATCAATCCAGCAAAACCACAAGCGGCACACAGAAAACTGCTGAGGGTTCGCTAACATCTAGAGACCTGGGGAGGAGATTTGTTCAATATCTCTGTTACGTTGAACGGACTCTCCAGTATCTGATCCATAATCAATAATAAACCATATTACTCATTTATAAACTCATAGTGTAAGATTTCAGGCCTCATATGTGTTTTATGGAAGCACCTTGAAATGGCCTGTTAGTAGGTTGTGAGCAGATTACTTCAGTGAGTCCACTTATGTGTGAATACAGAACATTTCTCTGCAATACTTAGGATTTTTTAAAAATCCTAATAACAATTTCCTCATAGAGCTAAATTTGGGTGTTTGGGGATAATTCTGATGATTATTAAAAAAAAAAAAAAAAAAAAGTTCCTAGACTTGACACCAGAAGCCAGATCCATAAAAGGAAAACACGACATACTGAATTTCATCATAATTAATTTCGTCATAATTAAAAGTGTCTTTCTCTGTGAAAGACCCTGAAAGCAGATGAAAAGCCCAATTACAGAGTGGGGGAAGGTGCTTAGAAACCGAGCATCTGACAAAGAACCAGTGACAGGACGCGGGGAGCAGGCGCCAACGTCAACAGCAGGAGGAACAGCTACTGTTGATGATAATGTGGGTGTTTTAGGACAACTCAGTGACTTCTCGCCACACATGTAAAAACAAGCACTTTCCTTAGGTGGGGGAGAAAACCAGCCCTGGCCCTTCGAGATATAAATAATCAAACTTGTGATTAGTCTGTGTTTTAGGAAATCTCCTTTAGATCTGTGTTTTTTATTCCATGCACATTATACCTCGATGAAATATTGAACACGAATCGACTTCATCATTTCCATTCCGGAAAAGCTATTAACGCTGCCCGGCCTGCCCCGCACTCGCCGTTCCGGAGATCAATAATTCAGGTGGAGGGTGGAGGAGAGGCTCCATTCCCAAGGCGACGGCCCCTCCGTGGGAAGCGGATTCAACACACGGGGTGGGGGGGGGAGCCTCTGATTAGATGGAAGAGGATCGTGATTCTGTGAAAGGCACGTGTCTGGGTAACACGTGATAGTCTTCCAAAGAGTTCAGTTTGAGGGAAGCGTGAAAGTACATTTTGGGGGGGACTTGAATCCGAGTCCTGATCCTCCAACTGTATCGCCTGTTGTGCTGAAGCGGGGAAAACAGACTGAGGAGTGGGGGCCCTTCCCCTGGAGACACACGCGTGTGCCCGGCGTGCGGGCGAGGAGCTGGGCCAGCCCTGCGCCAAGACTTCTGCCCCAACACGGGGACGGGGACAGGGACTCGAGGAGCCAGAGAGCAGCCACGCGTGAAGCCTGGTCCCACTGCGCCTTCCGAGCCACGGGCGCCTCCTTCTGAAGACCACAGTACGTGTCACTACTTGCCTGGAACGTGTGACTCGTCTCTCCTCGCCAGGGCTGGGATCACAGCACGGCCCGTCTTCATCTGTTTTCAGAAAAGCTGCTCGGATGGACGGCTCAGGCCTCAGGACACATATGTTGGCAAATTGAACACCAATAAAAAATAAATGTATAAAAAAATAAAAATTAAATAAATAAATAATGATAAATAAATAATAAATAAATAAATAAGTAAATATAAATAAATAATAATGAATAAATAAATAAAGATAAAAATAATAAAGATAAATAAATAAATAAATAAATAAATAAGTAAATAAGTAAGTAAATAAATAATAAATAAATAAATAAATAAAAGAAGATAAATAAATAGAGGAGAAGTCCAGGCAGTTCCCCCAGCCCCACTCTCCTTCAGCATGGGGCAACCGCTCCCTTAGCAGAGCACAGCATCCGTGCAACCCGGCGGCACCTGGCACACTCCGGTCTCCACGAACACGCGTGAGGTCTGCTCTCACTGACCCGGGAGCCTGGGTTGCCGCTGGGAAGTGACCCACCCCGTCCACCAGCCGAGCCATGAAGAAGCCTGCAAGACGCCGGGGCCCCCGGGAATGCCCTCTGTCACAGGCCGCCCCACCCTGCCGAGAACTGACGGGGCCCACACGACGGCCCTTCCGAGAAAATACACGCTTCTCCAGTAAACCGACGCCCTCTGTGTTGCACACGCACATGCAGAAATTTGCTCCCTGGAAACCTAAAGTCTAAAATCCGCATTAAAAATGGAAAGGACGCATCCTCACCACCGCCTTGCTTTATTTTTTGGAGAAAGACACACGTTTTGCGCTCACCTGCTCTGTGGTCAGCACCGCGGAGGCCGAGGGCCCCCCTAGAGGAGCGAGAGGGGCGCGGCCCGGGTCGGGTGCAGAGCATCCCCTTGCTGCCCGGACCAACAGGCCGCGGGGCCGGCCCTTCCTGACGCCCCTGCCTTGTCACTGTCGATGTCCTCCTGACCTCACCTCGTTTGCCCCACGTCGTGCACCCGGTGTCGCCTTGCCCGTGGGGCACGTTCCCTGTCCCGGCCCCCACGGCTCCCCCTCGCCCCTGGTTTCGGCTGTGGGTGCTCCGTCGCTCCTCCCGGGAGGCAGCTGCCCTGACAGGATGTTGTCAGACCCACGAGCAGACACGGGGGACACCCCCACCACTGAGCACAGGTGCCCACGCCCTGGCCACTGTGGGCATCACCCTCTGGGGCAGGACCGGCCTCCAGCTCGGGCCCAGCCACGGCCGCCGGCAGCCGCCAGACATACTCCAGGACCTTGCTGTGTCGCTGAGGCCCCGGCGACGTTCCCAGACACGGGCCAGGAGGGGCTGGGAAGGCCGCCCCGAGGCTCCCCGAGGGCCCGCTGATGCTCCGGGACACGGGCCTCGGGTCGCTGCCCCTTCCCCACAGGTGGGCCCCGGTGTCCTGGTGCCCCTCTGGCCTGTCCCTTGTCTTGTCCGGCCTCCAGGGTCGGAGCTCCGCAGACGCTTTCCGGGCCTCCAACCGGTCGGTGGCCTGTCCCGGGGGCCCATGTCCCCCACACCGCCGAGCCCTGGGCCATCACGCTGTGCGGGCCTTCTCCCCAGAGCCCAGGGGAGTGGGTCTGGGCGGCCGTCGGACCTTGCGGAGCGCGGGCCCCCCCTTGACTGTCTTACGGCCACGTCGCCAGGTTTTCTCCTGGGGCCCATCTTTTTCCAGTTATTACCCCCCCACTCGGACCTGAGAGGAGGCGACGGTCACCTTCCTCCTTCCTCGCCCACTCCAGTCCTTCACCCGACAACCACCCTGGGTGGCCCCTCCGACACCTGCTCTTCACCTGCCTCTCGCTGCCCCGGAGCCCGGCCCTCCCTGCAGCCAGTGCTCCCACCACCCTGGGGCCCCAGGCACCCCGAGGCAGCCAGGCCTGCAGCCCTGCTCCTGCCCCCCTCCACGGGCTCCTGACTCCCGACCCCGCCGGCCTTGCTCCCTCCCTCGTGTTCTCCTCTCCAGCGTGAACGTGGGTCTTCAAGTATCTCATTTGAGCCCACCCGGTCTTGTTCAGGGATTCCCTGGGTCTCCACTCCTCTCTGTCCTTGGGCTCGGGGCTCCCTGGCACTGCCTCGCACCGCCCGCCCCCCCCCAGCGTCCCAGGGCTCCCGTTGCCCAGAGGCTGCTGAATCCCCTCCGTGCCCTGGCTCCGTGCAGGGAGCTGTGCCTCTTCTGCCTCCCGGCACACCGACCGCAGCCCCTGCCATCCCCCCTTCCGTCTTCCCCACCGTCCTCCCCGCCGTCCTCCCCGCCATCCCCCCTTCTGTCTTCCCCGCCGTCTTCCCCGCCGTCCTCCCCGCCGTCCTCCTCGCCATCCTCCTCGCCGTTCTCCCCACCGTCCTCCCCAGCGTCCTCCCCACCGTCCTCTGCTCAGAGCTCCAGGCTGCCGGCCTTTTGTCTGCCTGCCGCCCGTCCCGCCCGTCCCGGTGCCCGCCCTCGGTGTCCCGGTCACTCCCAGGGCGACCCTCCAGATCCATGGGCCCAACTAGGCCTCCTGGCCCTGGGGCTCACGCTCCCCCCCGGGACGCCCGTGTCCACCTTCTCCTGTCGCCACCCGCTGCCTCCCCGGAAGAATCTTGCCGAACCTCCCGGGTGCGAGGCCTTGCTGCGGACCCTCTGGTGGAGGCCTTGCCCCGGGGCTGCTTCCAGCGGTGCTCGCGACAGCGACCTCCCCGCCGGCCGCCCCGGACCCGCCTGTCCCCCACCCGCTGGCCTCGACAGTCTCTCCACTTGAATCTTTTCCGGGAGACAAACCGTTGTCTCTTGGGCGTGCTGGGGACGAAGTGGGGTATGAGGGGAAGGTCGCCGGGCGGCCCTTACGTCTCAGCCTACCCCGGTTCCCATCCCAGGGCAGCACTAGGAGTCCGGGTCCGGTGACATCACACAGCCACCTGCCGTCCACGTTTGATCTTTTGGAGACACGCGCACTTCCCTGCCCTGCTGTTGTGCTTCCTCCCGTGTGGACGGAAGCAGCGCTGCGATCTTGGGTCGGCGTCTCAGGGCAGCAGGCTGGAAACCCAGGCAAGACTTCGATTTTGTGTCCTGGAGGCGGATGTCCTGCCTCAGGGAGCCTCGACGGTAGTTCTTAGGAGCTTCCCCTGATTGGGCGAGGCCCATCCCCCACACGGAGGGCCCTCCGCTGCACCCGGGGCCTGCCGCTTCGAAACTTAGTTATCCTGTTAAAAAGCATCGTCTCAGCAACACCTAGGCGAGCATTTGACCAAACCACTGGACGTCAGAGCCTCGCCAATTTGACACAGAATTCGTCATCACACTTCTAACGAGAGTCTTGCATCTGCTCCCGTGTGAGGTGATTCTTTTGGGGGCTCTCCCTCCCCTTGGAAGATGCAGAACCTCGTTTGTCAGGACCGCGTGGACCTTAAATCCAATGAATTCCACGACGTCTCCAGATCTCACGCTTGTTTGGGGAAAGTTGATCCGAATCACTTTGCACCAAGGTAGGGAGGGATTCGTGTGTCTACATCAGAGTGGATGACCTTATATCAAGATACCGGCCTCCGAGAACACGCAAAGAAAGGAACGTAGAAGGAAAAATCACATACTTAGATCACAGAAGAAGGGGAACATTTCTGGGTTAAAATCCCTACAGAGCACCGAGCTCTTAGAGAGGTTTCGAAACTCACTTTCTGCATGGCCAGATCACATAATTTGTTCGTATCTCAGATCCCCAAGCAGAGAAAATAGCTTTCTTTTCTTGCCAAACTCCCAAGAATACATAGAAAAATCCTCTAACAACTTCAAAGACCCCGGAGCAAGATGGAAGGGATAAAAACGAGATGGTAAGCCCGTTTGGAAATTCACATCCGAAATGTTGATTGACATCATATGCAGAGAGGAAAGAATTATGTCCTTATTGTGAAGCAGCTTATTTTATGGTTTCTTGTCCAGAGTAAAGGAATTATATTCTGACTTGGCTTTATATTGCCTATCAGTGAAATACAGAAAAAAGGAAAAACTCCTTACTTAACCACATTTAGGAACGAATAGGATTTAGTTCCTTTGAAATTATATTTTGATTTTTTTAAATTTATGTATCTTCATTTGCACATTTTAAAATGTTGCGCTTTGCGTTATATTTTATAAGTTGGTTGTTTCATGGTGGGAAAAGGATTATAGCTATCAGCCCTAAAAGGGAGACTGTCCGTTTGCATTATGTTAGAAGGGAATGCTACAGAGTTGATATTTCTAGTTCATTCTATTAAAATAAATTGTTATTTATCATCTGAGATTTCAAATTTACATTAACAGTTCATATTATTTATGAGATTTTTGGAAATCCGTCTGGAGTGTGATGCAGTGCCATACACATGCATGCTTTTCACTAATTTACTGGTAATTGCTTTTCCTTCAAAAACATAGTTTGATAAATTGATGTTTAATTTTTCATTTAGAAAATAAGTAAAAACTTCAAAGAAAAAAAAAACAGCAGAAGAATATTTGTAGTTGCAACCATTTTTTGCCTTCAATGTATCTCAAAAATGTTCTGTTCCGAAGAAAATAATAAATCATTTTAACAAAGGTATTGAAAAGACCTCAAACCATGGTATTTCAACAAAAAGATTGCCATTTCATAATATTTATTTACACAATCTTATAATAAAAAAATGTTGCTTTCTCCCAGACTTCATGGACACAAGATTTCACACTGAACATTTAACTATTAAAAAGTGAGTTACTCTGAGCATGTGACTTTTTTTTTAATTTTAATTTTTTTTTTATTTATTTATGATAGTCACAGAGAGAGAGAGAGAGAGAGAGAGAGGCAGAGACACAGGCAGAGGGAGAAGCAGGCTCCATGCACCGGGAGCCCGACGTGGGATTCGATCCCAGGTCTCCAGGATCGCGCCCTGGGCCAAAGGCAGGCGTTAAACCACTGCGCCACCCAGGGATCCCAGCATGTGACTTTTAATAGCAAAATCATCTTATGTTCTTCTCATACGCAGAAGAACAAAAAGTGTCCATCCCTACGTGATGAGGTTTCATATATCAAATGAAAGTTAAGGCTCTCTTGTTAAAATATCACAGGAGGGCCTCGTAACTTGGTTGCAAGTCCTGTCAAGACCCTCCACCACCACCACGGCCGTCCAGACTAATGGAAGCTCCACCCTCGAATGACAACCACAAGGCTCCCTGTTCTCCCATCTTCTGCGATCGGGGAAAAGAGGGACAAAGAATCAGGAAATACCCATTAAATGCTTTAGCCCAGATGAGGCTTTCCCATGTCCACTCACACGTCAGGAGGCCGTGCCTACAATCAAGGAATAGGAATCATCCTTGCATTTGGAAGCAGAGGGAAACCAGATATTGTGCATCTCAGCCCAACCATCCCCACCACACCTGGAGACGCCGCAGAGGCAGAGGAGGGTGGCGGTCCAGGGCACACCTTCTAGGGGCAGACGGTCGGGGTGAAATCCTGACACCATCCTCTACTGATTATAGGATCATGGGCGGAGTTACTCGAGTTCTCCAGACCTCAAGTCTCTTGTCTGTAGAACTAAGATAATAAAAAAAATAAAAACAATAATAATAAAAAAATCTACTTCCGGGGCTCTGTTGAGAATTGAGGTAACAGATGTTAAGCACTTAGAACAGTGCCTGGGATCCATTAGATACTAAGCATTGGCTTGTGCTCCCGTGGGTCCTGCAAGACCCGGCGTCAACCCAGCAAGACCAAATTTCTTAATTTCAAGCACAATAAATAGGAAAGGCTGCATCTGTAAAGACTCAGGCCAAGCTTCTTTGGGGGTTTAACATCAAGTATAGGGTGTGAAGAGACCCCCTGGCCCCAAGCCTCTCAGTCTCCGTTCTGAGAGATTGCTAGCAGGAGTTCTGGGGGACTTTCCCAGGCAGGCTCCACTCATCTGCCCGAGTTGGAGACACAGATGAAGTTGGTTTTGCAGGAGCAAATGTATGCATAAAAGTTTGCTGCAAATTATTCAGATTTTTGCACTGAAGAAATAAAGAAAAAAGCAAAATACTAGAAGATTATGGTACCAAGTAAAAGATCTCTTCTCCTTCTCTTCTTGAGATCCTACCCTTGTTACCATAAAGGAAAATTATTTAGCTACTACCATGAGCAGATGGTACAGTTAGCAAATGCATATGCTGTTCAATAACCCGCATTCATGGAGACATGCATTAAAATATTGTGCTTATTTCCATGCAGCTGGTTTAAAAAAAAAAGAGTGTTCTCCCCCAGTGCTGCACAAGGGGGAAAAATGCCCAAACCTTCTACACTTTGGTGTCGAATTCACCTGGAAAAAAATGTGTTTATATATAATCTGAATATAAAAAGGAATAGTCATGGAAATTCCATCACTTCTTGTCAAAAGATAAATGAATTTAGGTATTGTATCACTTATTATTATAAAACATAATCACTAAATGACTTCTGCCTTATTTTCATAATACACAAAGAATACATGAAGAGATAGTTAAAAATAAATGGAATCCTGTTTAATATGAGTATCTATAGTTTCATAAGTGGACACTTCTTTAGAAAGTGATTTTTTTTAATAGAAAAATTTAAACAGCTGCCAAAGAGCTTATTAGTACTATATTTTTTGGGGGGGAAAAGTCTTAATTTATTTTTAATAATCTGACAAACCTAAAAAATGTTTTCTCTTCTAATTACTTATTAGTCATGCATTTTTTAACTACTTTATTCGTCATTTCCTTCGAGACTGCAGTATGCACCTTCACTTATCAGAATCCCACATGAATTTTGCTTCATACTATTACTCAATAAAGCTGGAAATTTAGAGCACCCACCTCACCTACCCTCCCCGTCTGCATGTCCATACTCATGCATCTTTGTTCTACATATATTTTAACTGGCATAGGAAATTATTATTACTGTTTTTACAGTTGGTTTTCATTTAAACAATTTACCAACACATTTCTTTTTCAACTGTCCTTCATTATTTTCTGAACGTTCACGTTCCATCTGGGGTCATTTTCTTCCTTTTTTTTTTTTATTGAACCTACTTGACATCAACACTGAGTAAATTTAAAATGTACAATGTGCTGCTTTGATACATTCCTTCGATGCAATATGATTCCCCCCGCAGCGATATTTATCACGTCACATAATTATAGCACGATATCGTTGTCCACATTCATTACGCCGCGTGTTAGATCACTGCGGCTTATTTACTACTCGTTGGAAAGTTACACCCCTTATGCATCAATCTTATTTTCTTTCTGCCAGAAGAACTCCTTCCAGTAATTCTATAACTGCCGTTCTGTTGAGGAATGTCTTTAGCTTTCTTTCTTTTTTTTCCCCTCTTCTGCCTGAACACTCTTTATTTTGCTTTCATTTTGGAGATTGCACGGGGATACAGAAGTCTATGTGATGCTTGCTTCCTTTCAACATTATAAAGACGTCATTCTAGTTATTCTTGTGTCTGTCGTCCCGGTTGAAAAGTCAGCTGGAAATATTACTGCTGTCGTTTGTTTGTTTGTTGTGTTTCAAGAAATGCACCTTTTCGTCTGGCAGCATACAGGATTTTCTCTGAATTTCAGCAATTTGATTGCAGTGAGTCTATAGTGATTGCCTTTGCGCCTGCTGACTTGGGTTTGTAGAGCTTCTACATTGTGCTGCATCAGGATCTGGAACATTTTCTTAGTAGGAAAATTGTCAGAATTTTAGGGTCAGTTTTCTTACCTTCCCTTCTCACCAGATCCCAGCCTTTAGATCTCCAACTGCTAATTCTTCGACCCAGCAAGCATGACAAAAACTCTTTGAGTTCCTCTGACCAGAGCAGACACACTCTACAAGGCATTTTCCCAATCTCTCCAGACTTTGTCCCAAGGTGAGAACTGGCAAATATCTCTGGGGAGTAGCATCTTCCCCGAGGTGGCTCACGTTTGGGGTCTGTTGTCTGTGAAACGTTGGCCACGTGGACCCTGTTTGCTCGAAAATTCTCTGATTATCTTCAAACATTGTTTTTATTTTTGTTTTTGTTTTTTTGATTTATCTTGTTTGGGGGCACCTGAGTGGCTCAGTCAGTTCAGCATCTGCCTTCAGCCCATGATCTCAGGGTCCTGGGATTGAGTCGGCTTTTCCCTCTGCCCTTCTGCCCCCCAAACAAATAAATAAAATATTTAAAACAATACTTACCTTGCTTTTTGATTAGTCTCAGCAAGATGATTGCTGGTCTGCCACAAGCACTCCGTCATGGCAGGAAGTGGAATTTCTTACTTGCACGTTGTAGCAACCAAATATTTTTTCAAAGTTTCAATTATTGTCTTTGCTTTTAAAATCATAAAATACAATATTGTGCTATTTTAAGACCCTTATTTTAGCACCTGACACGTGTTTTCAAAGTGAGGACTAATCCGTTCTGATCTGGAAAGTCATGAAGAAAGATGACCTTTATCAAATGACTTGAATATGTCAAAGCTCTCTTCCTTGAACATTTCCCATTTTTGCCAAAAAAATAAATGTGCTTTTAAATCATTATTTATCTTCCACATCACCATTCAAAGAAAAAGCTCTGAATGAACAAGGAAAGTTCTCTACCTAAAATATAAAATATATTTGCCATTATTCTTGAACTTTCAGTGGGATAAGTACCACATTTTATAAGATTCAACTGTTTCTAAAAATATCTATAAATAAAAGTTTGTAAAAAAATGGAGACTAATCAGACACAGTATTTAATGAAATACTTTACAATTCACTCTAAGTTAAATGTGATTATCAAAATTTACCTCTTAAGGGATTTGAAGTGATTCATCCTATTTATATTGAAAGAAATCAGGCTGAAAATACCCCAAAATCCAGTAAAATATTGCTAAGATAAAAGGTCGTGTCCAAAGAAGAGAATAAATCTTGAGATTTCACCAGCTTACATATTTCTTTCTTTTTAAATTAAAAAATTCAGAAATTATAACTGCAAATAGATAAATAACACACACAATTGCCAGAAAAGCTTTAAAAAAATTATATTAAGGTTTGGCAAGAATTTAGAACAACCAGAATTTTCTACATTTCTGGTGGAAATGACAAATAGCACAGCCACTTTTTAGATAGTTTGGCGATTCCCTACATTGTATAAACGTAGACTGACCGTACAGGTCAACAACTACGCACCCAAGAGACCTGGAAAAGCATTCCTACAGCAAGGCTTAATGTAAACATTTATAGCAGCATTGTTCAGAATAGCCCAGAACGTGAAAATCTAAGTATCCACCAACGGGAGGCTATAGACACAAGTTATCATGTATTCGGATAACAGAGTATTAGTCAGCAATAAAAATGAATGATGTAAGGGACCTGAGGTGACGTGAATGAATGAAAGAGGCACTTTGCTGAGCAAAGATGGTGGAGAGAAGGCCACATGCCGTATGACGGTCCTCACGGGCATCAAGGAGAGAAAGCGGATGGGTGGTTAGCAGAAGGTGTTGGGTAAGGACAGGTGTGGGACACCCACAGGGTCAGTGAGGGTGTCTCCGGAAGAGACTAGCATTTGGATGAGGAGACCCGGGAGAAGCCCCTGCTCAGCACCTCAGGTGGACTCTTCTGATCCCCCCAAGGGACTAAGCAGAGCAAAGAGGCAGGGAAGGGCGAGGTCTCTCTCCACTTGAGCTAATCCACTCACCTTCTCCTGCCTTCATTCCCCGGGTTCTCAGACCTTAGGATGGAGACTGGATCACACCACAATCTGGGGGCTTCTTCACCCCTATAATCAATCACATGAGCCAATTCCTATGATCAATATCCTCGTATCTATCAGCCTCTCCATCAGCTATCTGTCTGATTACCCATCATCATCTATCTCTTCTTGCTTCCGCTTCTCGGGAGAACCCTGACTCCCGAGTGTTGCATAAGAAAATCTCCCAGTTGGTGGAGCCTGTGTCTCTTAATCTTGGGGTTCTGAGTTCGAGCCCCCTGTTGGGTGTAGAGCTCACTTTAAAAATAAATCAATAGGGGATCCCTGGGTGGCTCAGTGGTTTAGCACCTGCCTTCAGCCCAGGGCGTGATCCTGGAGACCCGGGATCGAGTCCCACCTTGGGCTCCCTGCATGGAGCCTGCTTCTCCCTCTGCCTGTGTCTCTGCCTCTGTGTGTGTGTGTGTGTCTTTCATGAATAAATAAATAAAATCTAAAAAAATAATACAAAAAAATAAAATAAAATAAAAATAAATCAATAAAATCTTTAAAAAAGAAAAGGAAAGAAAATGACCCCATATGGTCCAAACTTTTTAAAGATGCACTAGCACATTATTTCTCCATCATGAGTTAATAAGAAGACAGGAACTAGTAGAAAGTTGTTTTTCAGATAGTCAGCCTTGCAAGTTCATCCGTACCACTTGCAGGATATAGGAGGAGTGCTTATTTCTAAATTCTCAAAACACATCCAATAAAGTAGAAGATTTATGGAAAGCACAGTTGTCACACACTCAGCCCCAGAATATGCTGTATCGTCTTCTGCTCCAGTATTATTATAATAAGAACCTGGCTCTATGACAACTTTTTGTCAGTACAGAATTGGATCATATTCAGACTTCTCCATATGGAATTTTGCATTAAATTCCTTCTGTCTCTTTGGATGGTTACACATTCTAGCATTTGGTGGTCTAAATTCTACCTGGAAATTAGTGTAGGCAAAACAATAAGACGCTTACCGTCCAAGAGCCATTAAATATTCTATAGAGCTATTATTCTTTAAAGTAGCTACATTTTGAGAATGAAATAACACTGTATTTTACTCTAAATAGAAGAGAAGCTGTAATTGAAAATTAGACGATTCTCACAAATTATACTCACAACAGAATTAACATTCCCTTCAGACCTATAAATCTCTTATGCTTGCAGCAGCCTTGTTTCCTACTTATCAAGTTTCCTTGAAGAGCCTTAGTACTGAACCCCCCAAGATAACTCTTGGGGCTTATTTCCATGTACTGCTAAAGATTCTCTGTTTCAGTGAAGACTTCTCCCAGAACCTAAGCCCACAAGTATCTCCTTCTCCCCTGAAATGACTCCCCTCAGGTAAGTCATCTTCCCTGGACCTCTCCTTGTTGGGTAACAAGAAATTTTTTTTGTTTTTTTTAATTTATTTTTTATTGGTGTTCGATTTGCCAACGTACAGAATAACACCCAGTGCTCATCCCGTCAAGTGCCCCCCTCAGTGCCCGTCACCCAGTCACCCCCACCCCCGCCCACCTCCCCTTCCACCACTTCTAGTTCGTTTCCCAGAGTCAGGAGTCTCTCATGTTCTGTCTCCCTTTCTGATATTTCCCACTCATTTTTTCTCCTTTTCCCTTTATTCCCTTTCACTATTTTTTATATTCCCCAAATGAATGAGACCATATGATGTTTGTCCTTCTCCGATTGACTTACTTCACTCAGCATAATACCCTCCAGTTCCCTCCACGTTGAAGCAAATGGTGGGTATTTGTCGTTTCTAGTGGCTGAGGAATATTCCATTGTATACATAGACCACAGCTTCTTTATCCGTTCATCTTTCGATGGACACCGAGGCTCCTTCCACAGTGTGGCTATTGTGGACATTCCTGCTAGAAACATCGGGGTGCAGGTGTCCCGGCATTTCGTTGCATCTGCATCTTTGGGGTAAATCCCCAACAGTGCAATTGCTGGGTCGTAGGGCAGGTCTATTTTTAACTCTTTGAGGAACCTCCACGCAGTTTTCCAGAGTGGCTTCATCAGTTCACATTCCCACCAACAGTGTAAGAGGGTTCCCCTTTTCTCCGCATCCTCTCCAACATTTGTTGTTTCCTGCCTTGTTAATTTTCCCCATTCTCACTGGTGTGAGGTGGGATCTCATGGTGGTTTTGATTTGTATTTCCCTGATGGCAAGTGATGCAGAGCATTTTTCATGTGCTTGTTGGCCATGTCTATGTCTTCCTCTGTGAGATTTCTCTTCATGTCTTTGGCCCATTTCAGTATTCGATTGTTTGTTTCTTGGGTGTTGAGTTTAATAAGTTCTTTATAGATCTTGGATACTAGCCCTTTATCTGATACGTCATTTGCAAATATCTTCTCCCATTCTGTAGGGTGTCTTTTAGCTTTGTTGACTGTATCCTTTGCTGTGCGAAAGCTTCTTTGCTTGATACCTTTGTTCCCCTACCTTCTTCCCTCTTCAAGATAACTACTCTCCAGGATTTTATATTCACCATTACATTACCTTTAAAAAATTAGTTTCAACATACTTAGTCCGTACCTAAAATGTATTAATTTTACTGGGTATGAACTTTGTAAGAATTGGATCATAATGTATCACATTTTTGGGGGCGTGGTTTTTTACTCAATGCTATTTTTCTAAGATGTACTCATATTTTGGTATTTTCTGTGTATCTTTTTTTCATTGCTCTACTCTATGAATGCACTATAATTTATTTATCCATTTTTCCATTAATAGGCATTGAATTATTTCTGTATTTTTGGCTATTTCTGATAGCCACTTTACTACATAAAATCAGGTTATTTCCCAGGCCTGTGATAGAAATTACTCTATCAGCAGGGTATATGACTTCTCATTGACCTAATAAGATTGATAATAATATGTGATGGTTGTAGTTGCTTAAAACCATTTTTTAAAAATATGTGCTTCCATTTTGTATCTGTTCCGTCTTTGGAGATGTCACATCCTTTGTAAAGAACATGAGTATATTATAAAGTGTGACTCATAAACAGCTCTTTCCCTTCCTGTCTGTCCTAAAGATGTATTTGGCTTGAAAGTCTATCTTGTATAGAATTCAATATACAGCTAGACCAACTTTCTTTGTTTAGTCCAACCTCTACCCATTTTACTCTAATTCTACTCTATAAATGATTGCCTTGTGATCTTTCCAAGATAAAATATAAATATAAAACTGAAAACACCTAACACCCCACTCTAACAACAGAAGAATCTAAGAACGTCTTAACTTAGCTTATCTACCTCCCTACTTAGATGCTTTGCAGTCCAACATACTATATCATCATTTTTTCTAGATAATCCATAAATTAGTCAAAAACATTACTATTCTATTTTACAAAGCTTGGATTTCCATCGATAATGGCCACTCTACTTTCTATTTTTCTTGAATTTCACTCAGAACTTCTGGAATCATTTTCCTTCTGTTTATTGAAGTAGATCCTTTAGAAATTCCTTGAAACCCCTTGGTTTTTATTTTTTAAAGATTTTATTTATTTATTCATAAGATACACACAGAGAGAGGCAGAGACACAGGCAGAGGGAGAAGCAGGCAGATGTGGGGCTCGATGTGGGGCTCGATCCCCAGACCCTGGGATCAGGACCTGAACCAAAGGCAGACTCTCAACTACTGAGCCACCCAGGTGACCCCCTGGGATTTTATTTTTATCCAAATATGCCAACCCTGGAATCTGGACATGCTCTAGACAGTTGTTATTATAACATTTCACCCCTCTAGTCTGGCACTACTCAAATTTCCAGCCTTGGTCCAGATAACCAGGTATAGTCATTTATTCATCCTCTCTCTTTCTCTTTTAAGAGTGGAATCCTTTGAAACCGCTCTTATTTCTCATAAAATCATCAATTTCTCAGGGTATTTCTTATCCAGAATTTAATTGCTCTATACTGGGAGTTCCCACCCCCACTCCCCAAGTTCTTAACTCATTGAAACAAGAGAAATACAAATATTTTTTTTGCTTCTTATTCCCATATTTTGGCATTCCTGCTATGTTACATTTCTATTTATATTTTGTGTATGTTTTATCTCCTTGAAGAAACAAACCCTTGACGTTGAGCACATGCCTTCTATTTCTTCCAGTCCTGTTTATATATATATGGTAAATAGTGAGGAGTACAAGAAGTCTTTATTTTTCTCTTCTTCCTGGGAACAAGCTTCGAGTTGGGTAGTTTGCAGATCCTCACTGTATTGTATCCTCACACAAAAATGAAAGGTGAGACAAAAGAGACATCGTGGTAACTCTTTCATAACTTGTTCAAGTTGTGTAATTAATAATCAGCTGAACTCAAGAGGTGAAACAGAACTTAACTTTACTCTTTCTCAATACTTCCCTTTGAATTTACTGTATGGATTCCTTCTTCCCTTAACCTGCCCTTCTTCCCTCGGGGAAGGAGCCTTGAAAAGAATTCATACTTTCCCAGGCCTCCCTCAAGCAGTAAAGCGGCCAGTTCAAATTAATCTCAAAATTCCAATCTTTCATCCCACTGAAAACCTCTGACCTCCCTCAAATCAGCCCAATCTTAGATCTCCTCACCATGTTCTTGCTCTACCTCTCCAACTTATTCACTGGAGGGAGGCACATTGAGGGCAAAAGAGCATGAGAAGAAAAAGTCTTGTCTAACCAGCACATTTGCAATATGGTTTTGGGTGGGCTTGCATGGGTTCTTTGGAGGGCCCCCCAAGAAGGTCACATGTGTAGGGCCACGAGGCCAGCTTTGCATTCTCACCTGCTATATACGATGATACACCTGTAGCGTCTCCATACTTACATCCCTTATCCGAGGTAGGAGGCTCTGCGGGAGATGATATTTCAAGATGGTGCACTTGACGTTGGGAAGCCAGCTGCATCCTTGTCCCACTGTTGATGGCAGGACAACTGCCCCCCTCTCTGAACACCCCTCCTCATACTGCTTCAGGAACTAGTTGGCTCGGGATGAAAACATCTCCAGTCACAAATTTGAAGCAATCTCTAAATGTCAGAAGGAGGATGGTCTCTAAGAGATTCTGAAATTCTCCATCTGGTAGAGGTGATGGGTCTTCTTCATTGAGAACTGACAACTTTTTTCCAAATAAATACTAATTTTAGCCCCTTTGACCCCAGTGTCTTCTCTTCTGTTTCGTGATGGGAACATGAAAGCAGTTTCACACTATCTTAGCAGGTGCTGCCTCTGCCGTCTCATGATGCTTGTATTGAACTCTGCTTATGAAAATCAGCTAAAATGCAATCACTAACTCTCTTTTCAACTTCATCCCACAGTTAGGGAAGCCAGAGTTCAAGCTTGCCTAACCCTGAATTCCCAGCTTCTTTCTCTAAATCCTATGGAACATCTGAAGCACAGTGAGTTAATTTCCAGATATGAGAGAAAAAATGCCAGAAGGCCGGAAGTGTGGATTTCACTCCTCTTCCTGTCGCTGACACCTCGTGAGGTCTGGATTAAGTTACCAAGCATTTTTGCTCTCGAGTCATTCTCTTACATCATAAACACACTAGAATAAATCAACCCAAGGGATTCCAGGATAGATCATTTTTAGATCTACCGTTCTATGTCTCTGGGAAATCTCTTCCCAGTTCAGTCCCCAGGATTGTCAGCTGATGGCAATTGTTCCTTATAAAAATCAAAAGATCCTGGGTCGCTTTGAGAATATGTCTGCACTTCCCTCATTATAGGCAGTAGGCACACACAAAAAAAGAGTTTTATTGATTCCCTCAAACTCTAACATTATTTTTAAGTGAGTAAATTATTTTTAAGTGAGTAAAAACTATCTAGTAGCCGACACAGTGAATGATTGGTCATTACATCATAGAACAACTATTAGAGTTGAAAAGAAAATAAATCCAAAAAAAGAAAAGAAAAGAGGAGAGGGAAAAGAAAAGAAAAGAAGAGAAAAGAGGAGAAATCCATCGAGTTTATAGATTTACTCTCCATACACTATTGTATGTCCCGGCTCACAGCACTCACCTCTAACTTCTTCCAAGGGCCGTGTTCTTGGTGTCATGTGACTCTACGACAAATGCTCTTAGAACAAGGTAATGACTTAGTCCTCTAAGTGCCCACTCTTTACGTAACGGTTCTATGGAAAGTTTGGTCTGTATGTTTGTCCCTCCAAACAGGAATGTGCATTTCTAGAGAGCAGGATTGCATTTCTCAGATTTGTATTCATGGATTCTCAAAGATTTGCATTTGTGCTGTGCATTTCTACTGGGGCTCATAGCAGGCACCCTGGAAAGGTTGGTGGGATCTCAGCTTCAATGTGAAAATGTGTTGCACACACCATGCACTCATGTGGGGAAAAAATAAGATTGATTCATTTGATTGTGGAGGCACAGAAATGTATAAAGATCACTGAGAAATGTGGATTTCTCTGTTTTGTTTAATTTAGAAGATGTCCTCATGGCCACATCCACTAGGATGGATAAAAATTAGACCAGCATTTAAATTCAACCATCAAACCAGTTCTTCTCACAGCAGAGTCAAAGTTCAGCACATAATGGTTGAGCATTATAATATTATCAAGAGGAGAAAGGTGGTCCTCTCCTGGGGATGTTGTCTGAATTAGCTAATTGATGGCTGTAAAGGCTTTGGTGATGCAAAGCTCTGCATAACTGATAATTACCATTATTATCACGGGGAGTAGGATGTTCTTCATCGCTCTTTGAACAAAGGGCCAGAAGATGAATCTGCTATCAGATATAATGTAGCTAACAAAGAGAGGTGTGAAAATAAGGAATTATATGTCTCCAGGAGCTGAATTTTGTTTATAAAGGTGCTTCTGCATTGTGTAGCAGATAATGGCATCAAAATAGTCCAAATAATGGGCACTTTTGAGATCGAGAAAGGCATCACAAAAGACTGTTTATCTTCTTTATGTTAAAGACATATGACTTTGCACACAGAGCAGTGTCTTCAATATTGTTGCAGACTGAGTGCAAGGCATCACAAGTTTAGACAATACAGGGATGTTTGAGGAGACGTGGGTGACAAGACACAGAGAAAATATCCTGTTTTCAAAAGACCTTACCCAACGTATATATTTTTTTTTCCCGGACCCAAATTTAGAGAAAAATAAAAAGAGTAAAGAGATAGATTATTATCTTTAAAAAATAGGGGTCACCCTTTCTGTTATCCTGCTGTAGATAGAGGGTTTGTTTGTTTGTTTCTAGGTTGTAGGATGGGGGAAAGCAGGTATGGGACTCAAGTCTGAACGTGTAGACTCCCATCTCCACCTGGGAGACTCCCTTTCCTAAATTGTACTCGTTTGAGCTTATATGTGTTGATCACCATCCTCACTGACCTGTCATGGTTTCATCCGCGTCTGCCAGGAGACTCAAGCTGGACCATCTACTTCATGGGTTCCAGTAATGTCAAGTCTGGGGCCACAGGGGAAGGTGTCCAAGGGTACGAGGAGGGGGAGCAAAGTGAGGAGTCCGAGCAGCACAATTAAAGACAGAACAAGACGCCGGAGCCCCAGGGAGCGAGGCTGGGGGTCAGAGAGTGGAGCCAGAGCAGGAGATACACGTCCACATGGCCTCGTGTCCACAGGCGGATCGTACCCCTGAGCCGCCCCACTGGCCCCGAGCTGCAGTGATGGAGACGGGTCGCTGCCTCACCCTCGCCCTTCTCTCCCCTCCCAACGTGAAGATACATCACTTACAAGATTTTCTCCTGCACTATTTTTGAGAATCCTTTCCATTTTTCCCACACTAATAGGGATGAGTGCGGAAGGAGGAAAAGAAAATGCGTGACAAGGCTCTCATTTAAATTCCCTAATTAAAGAGATTTTTCGAGACTTTCAGAAATACTACTGTTTGGGGGCAATGGCTGATCCCAAGGGCTCAGTCCAAAGCTAACTCTACAGAAGCAGTCACAACAAAAGTATTTATCTGATTTGTTGGAGAAAAGACAAATGAAAAAGCAAACAGCTTGTTTTTCCGATCATTAACGGTGCGGTTAGGGGCGCTTCCCACACTCCGAAGCTGCTGGACTTGTGTCTGCAGAGCCAATCAGCAGCACTAATGACGCCAGACCCAGACTGGGGGCTCCGCAGCCCACCCCCCAGGGCCCCCCACTCGGGCCCAGCGTTCCACTCATCAAGCTCTTCTCAAGAGCATCCAAGGAAATCGTAAAATAAGTCAGTCCAAGTGCATCTCATGCGCTTCCTCCACCTCATCCGACTCTGGCTGGATAGCGAAGGGGCAGCAAAGGGGGCCGCGGCCAGCAGCAGAAGGAAGCAAAGACTTGCGGATAACGGGCGGATGGGAGGGTCAAGGTCTGTGTGATTAGTTGGGACGGCGCTGACTTCCCCGGCGACGTGCACGGGACGGTGCTTCTCCACCTGCAACGTGGCCGGCAATGGCCGGGAGGTCCCATGAAAATCTGGATTCTAGTCATTGTCTCTGGAGGTGGGTGCCGGGTCCTGCAGTTCTATGCTCTTTTAGCTACTACATGACCCAGAAGGAAAGGTCCAGGAGCTCCCCGTCCATCTGTATACCCCCCGCATCTCAGGAATACGTGTGTATGGTGAGCTTAGGAACAGCTCACCGGAAAGGTGAACAGCTAGGGCTGTGCATGAGCGTCATGTGGCCCAAACCCGAGGCCATGAAGACGTTCATGTGGAGAACGAGGGTCTGTATCTGCTTGGTGGCTGCTGACTTTATGATGAGGCGTCCGCCGGGCACGATGGGCATGTGTTGACCCCTCTCTCCTAGAGAGACCCAGAATCCACTCATTCTATGCCTATGGAGAAAGTCATGCACAATTCCTAAAACAGCTCCGGATCCAATGGAGCTTTTTGGTTTCACCCATTCTTAACTTGTTCCCCGGGTTCCTATGACCTCAGCATGTGTTCACTGGGTTGTGGACAACACAGCTGGAAAGAAATGAACTCAGAGGCAGCCAGAGGTGGCCTTCCTCCATGCTGAGCATCCGTGCCACGTCATGGTCCAAAGAGGTCAAGCGCTCCCTGAAGGGCGCCGGGGGCAGCCAGTGTATATGACACTTGGGCTTTCAGGTGACCGTGGCTAGGAGGAATGCGAAACTATTTTTAGTATTTGCATCTACTAAAGACTTAAACTGTGTTCTTTTTGTGTTTTTTTTTCCCAGACCTGAACACTATCAGAAACTATTTTAATAAGTTTCCTATTATAAAACATATATTTAACCCCATGCTTAAGATAATTTACATAAGTGCCAAAAAGACATCTAATCAAAAAATCATTTCATCTGCACAAAAATGGGAACCATTATTAAAAACACGTTTCAGGCATTTGAGGCTTTATAAGTGGTATTTATGATGATCTGAAATCCAAGTTCCTATCTTTAATTTGGCTATTTTTATAAATTTGCCTCTATCATAAAAATAACACTTTTTCTATACCCAAAATCACATGTAATAGGGTACGTTAATCATGTTCTTACCAAGATTCCATCCATAACAAGGCAAAGCAGATGCTCTATTACTTTCTTAAACTATTTCCAACTTCACTGAGATTCGATTGACAAAAACCGTGCACATATTCCGGTTTAAGATCATGATATTGGTTTGTTTTTGTAATGTGAGCAACAAGATGATGATTTAATATACGTATTCATCGTGGAATGATCACCACCATCAAGCAAAGTCACACGTTTACCACCTCACAGAGTCACGTTGTGTCCGTGTGGGGAGGACTCCCATGTTTTTGAGATGTGTGGTTCGTGCCCTCGAGCACCGTGTGCTTCTGTGTGAAAGTGTGTCTCCGGTGACTTCAGTCTCTCCGACCTGCTGTTCTGTCTCACGAGATGCTTTGGAGGAAGGAGGTTCCCAGCCCTGTGGGGGTGTCCTGGTAGGGCTTGGGCCCTGCTGCACAGGCTACCGGCTGGTCCTCAGGGGTCGTGGCTCTTTCCGCAGAAGCGCCGTTCACAGGGCCCTGAGCGCCCCACCTCCACTGGCCAGCAGAGCCACAGGGACCTGCAATCCGCTCCCCGAACGCGTCCCACCCAGCAGACCAAACTGTCAGTGGGTGGCAGGTGCATCTGCCTGTGCGTATTCTAGAGAACAAAGCCCTGCATCCTCCTCCGGGAGCCCAGTAAAGCCCTATCTCCCGTCTGACCACCTTTCTTGGTGTGCTCGCTCCGGGAATATCTTCTCCAGAGCAGAGTCTGATCCTCTCAGACATCTGGAGGCAGCAGTGACCCAGCACAGTCCATTCCCAGTGTTTCTAGGATTCCTGACCTTCGGATCATGAGCCTCAGACTTAAGACTGCCATCTACTTCTGTGGCTGGAACCCCTTATATAACAGGCTTTTAACAGCTGGTGAAATAAAGTCAGTTAGGAAAAAAATTTACATTCACTATGAAAGGAAGGAACTGCTCCTTCCATCAATATAGTCACAGTGCCACCTAATGGAAACGTGAAATAAACGTACACTTGAAAATTAAGAAAACACAGTTTTCAGATAATACAATCTTCTATCAAGTTATCAGAAGTCACTTTTTTTTCTTCATCTTTGTGCTTTTTTCACGCAAATTACGGTGTGTATGTCTCAAATGATTATAATATCAGTTGGATAAAGAAATACACATGGATATCGTTCACATTATTTTTCTTTTAAATCACCATGAAAATAAAGATACTTGAAATTTTTATTTTTGCTGTTTTCCAATACAGCAAAATTTCCTTCATATTAAAAAAAAAAAACTAACAATGAGACACTTTAGTATCTTGAAAACTTTGCTTTAGGGAATCTCACAATTTAATGTAGCATAAAATAGCATAATCATTCCTAGTCTAAAACAACTTTCATAAGAAGCAGATTTTCCCAGACATTGCAACAGATTTGTGGGCCTGTTACATGGGCTTCTATTAGAGGAGTGTCGCGAAGGTCATCTGTCCACGGATTTCATGAAGTCTGACATGACGCCTCTGCGTGGTAATCTCTTCTGAACCCCCATGTGGCCTGAGTGACTTCAAATAAAATACAACATGCAGCTGTGTTATTTGTAATTTTATGCCATTTTCCTTTCATTTCAAGGGACATTTCCTCATTGCTGTTGATGTTGAAGTTAGTGTGTTCCCCTGTTTGTTCCCGTTTCTCGTATTACTCTGTCCCCTCTCAGAACCAGGACTCTAGGTCAACTCTCTTTGCGTGCCTCGATTGCTCACAAGCGTAAGACGGCCTGTGAGTCACTGGGACAGGATTCCCTGACCAACCGCATTGCCACTCTGGCATTTCAGTCCATAAACCAGGCACGTTTGTAATGGACGTAAACTCTGGACAAGCTGAATCTTAAGGTGAATTTCTACCATTCTTGTTTTCTTATTAGAGCGTCCCCATATGACACTTTCTATTGCTAAGTAAAAAAAATAAAAGATCCCAAATCCAACTTTGGTACCTAAACTCGCATTCTCATTAGCTCACTCAACGAATACATCTATCATCGTGATGTGCAGATAAGACAAATAAGATAATGTGTTTTTTAAGGAGTTCAAAAGCGAATGGTGGAAACCCTGACATGGCAGGAGAAAAAAATGGTAATTATTTCAGTTGTCTCATAAAAAGAAAGAAAGAAGAAAGAAAGAAAGAAAGAAAGAAAGAAAGAAAGAAAGAAAGAAAGAAAGAAACAAGCTTTGTATAACCACACATGGTAAGACTTCCTAGACCAAGGTAATCTGCCCAAAGGTAGAAGACAGCAGTGAAATCAAGGCATTAGCGATGCTGAGGCAGGTTGAAAGGCATCGTATTAGCTATGTTCCCCAGATAATGTCAAAACTTAAAAATGAAATACTCAAATAAATAAATAAATAAATAAATAAATAAATAAATAAAATAATGAGATACTCAACGATGGTGAGTTTCAGTGGCCTTGCTGCCTCTACCAGCTTTCAACTAGATGGCTTAAGGGTACCTTTAATCTTCTCATTTCATAAAAACCATGTTGAGAAAGATCGCAAGGGTGAAATACAAAATTCGTTTACATACTATCACAAACAAGTAGTTGCTAATACAGTGGTTCTGTAGAATACACTGTTTGGGTTCTGAAAACGTGTCCTTGAATCTCAGTCAAGCAGCCTCTACCAGGAAGTAAAGATCATCTTAAGAATTTCAAAGAAACTGAGGAATTTGGGAAACCAAATGAAAACATAAACGTTAGGCGTAAGAAGAGTTTTATGTCTCGGAAAAACCCGAGGTGGTTCTGGATGGTCTCTAGGAACATAGAAATGTTTTAAAAAATGCTTGGAGTTCTACATCGTAAAACAATCACTGTATTGAATAAACCGACAGGAAAGAGATTCTAAGGTGTATTTCATAGAAATAAAATTTTATTTTTTTAAAGATTTATTTATTTATTTTAGGGAGAGATTTATTTATGATGGGAAGGAGCAGAGGGAGAGAATCTCAAACAGACTCAGCGCTGAGCATGGAGCCTGACATAGGGCTTGACCTCACGGCCCTGAGATTGTGACCTGAGCTGAAATCGAGTCAAATGCTTAGCCGACTAAGCCACCCAGGTGCTCCAGTAAAAATAAATTATTTAAAGATTTTATTTATTTATTCATGAGAGACACAGAGAGAGAGGCAGAGACACCGGCAGAGGGAGGAGCAGGCTCCAGGCAGGGAGCCCAACGTAGGACTCGATCCGGGGACTCCGGGATGACCCCCTGGGCCGAAGGTGGATGCTCAAGTACTGAGCCACCCAGGTGCCCCCAAAATAAAATTTTTAATCACAGATTTCAAAATAAAAGCTTCCAAAGAGATGTTAAAGCTTGGATGGGGCGGTGCCTGGGTGAGAAGAACTTCCCAGTGACCTTCCCAGTGACCCGGGGCTTCAGGAACTTTTAGGAACGTCCGGTCAGGTTAGACTTCACTACACGGTGCAGCATTCTTCGAAGACCCAGAGGCCATCTGTAAACTAATTCCATAAGCTCAGTGTCTCCTGCTTGAAGAAATCACTTGAATTTCTCATAAAATAGTCCTGAGTTTCCAGGTGATGCTTTGGGGCAGGTGGCGGCTGACGCTCCTCTGCTCCTGCAGGATGCACCCTCGGGAGATGGGCTCTGAAGACTCAGCACCACGCAGCGGGCCGTCCACGCGCACCGAGGCCCAAAGTTACATGCAAGAGAGGCTGATGGTAAATCTCTAGAAATTGATGTTTTGGTTTTTCAGAAATATTTTTAATAAAAATATCCCAATTCTATGGATCAGTGTCACTGACATTTCTATTTTGTGATAATGGCTCATGTCAATCAGAGATTTAAACCTTTGATAGTTTGATTCTGTGTTTCCTTTAAAATAAAACCCACGGAAAAAAAAAAAAAATAAATAAATAAATAAATAAATAAATAAATAAATAAATAAATAAATAAAATGAAACCCACGGGAGCACATCGAATGGAATTTGCATTCTGTCTCCTTAGTGCTCGCAGGCTGACTTCATTTGTTAAACTGCACGAGGGACAACTATCGATTTTTATCTTTCTTCTCAGCACTAATGTATCTTTTTCCAGATTCCTTACAAAATATGACTCAATTCCACTCTAATCTCCTAAACCCAGTGCTTGATCCCATTACCCCTGGAGTGAAATGTGTCCCTTTCAACTTATTTCGAGGTACATTTTCATTAGACATGTCCTTGAGTTTTGGAAAAGCATTGTTAACAATCGGGTTTGTTCGTTTTTTTAACAATTGTCTTTTTTTTTTTTTTAATGTCAGCATTATATATACTTCAAATCCAGTCCTACTGTTTACTTTGTTTCATGTGGTCAAATTTTTCAGATTCCCCAGAATCAGTGTTTGGTTTCGCAGCAGAATTCAGAGGTAGGTCAGTGAGGGGAGAGCCTCGCGCGAAAACGCCGTGGGCTCGGGAGGCGGGACGTCTTCTCTGAGTTCCTAGGGGCGGGCACCTCCTGTTTGCGCAGCCCACTGCAGAGGCAGCCCCGGGCTCAGGGGAGCGCCAAGCTCTCCTATCTCCCACTGTGAGGAATCTCCACGAAGACAGACCCTGGGATTAGAAGACACAGGGCAATGTCCTTTCCAAAATTACCCAAAGACAGGAGCGCCTGGCTGGCTCGGCCGGGTCAACGTCTGACTCTTGATTTTGGCTCAAGCCACGGTCCCGGGGTCATAGGTTCAAGCCCCGCATCCAGCTCTGCGTTCCGCAGGGAGTGTGCCTGAGATCCTCTCCCTCTGCCCCCACCCCGCTGCGTGCTCATTCATCCGCTGTCTCTAAAATAAATACCCCCCCCCCAAGAAGTCATCCAAAGACAATAAATAAAAGCAGAGAAAGCCTTCCCGACAACAGCTAACTCTCAAATAAATAACCGGGTATGTTGCAAAAGGCCCGTGGAAACCAGAGCACTTGCACTCCCTTTAATAAAACTATCCTCCCCGCCCTCCAGTGGGGAGGCTCCTTGTGACCCGGCCACCAAGGAGCGTGCCAGGCAGCTCTGGGGGCGCTCACGTAGGGTCTGTTGGTTTGCTTCTCCTAGTAAAATCTGCAGAATGCAAAATTTACACCGTAACCTTTTCTAAGTGTGGGTACAGGGGCAGCGGGCACGGGCACGACGCTGCGCTGCCATCAGCCCCACCTCCACACACTTCATCCTGCAAGCCCGACGCTCGGCACCCATTAAACACGGACGCTCCAACCCCCATCCCCAGCTCTGGCAACCCCCGTTGTCCTTTCTGCCTCTGAATTTACCTGGGCCAGGAGCCTCATATGAACGGCATCAGGCAGTGTTTGCCCTCTGGTGACTGGGTTCTTTCACTGAGCGTGACGTCCTCACGATTCATCCATCTCATGCCAGGTGTCAGGACGCCCCTCCCTTTTGGGGCTGAATAGTGTTCTGCTAAATGCATATACCATGCTTTGCTTGTTCACCCAGGCATCTGTGACGGACACGGGTTGTCCACCTGTCAGCTGCTGCGGACACTACGGCTATGAATGTGCCAAGGTTTTAAAGATAAATGATATTTGGTCTGTGTCCACACACCAGGCAATCACCGTGTGAACCTGAAAACATGAAAACACGCACGTATGCATATATCCCAGAAACACTTCTAATCAGACGCACAATGTCCTAGGGACTCCCAGAGGGAGACAAGCAAAAGGAGACAGACTTAGTGTGACTAAAACAGAATTGAACTCCAAAGGATGAGGGGGAGCTGCCCTGTAGGGGAAAGAAAGGCATTTTCTCACGTGCGTGTTGTCCATGTCTAGGTCTTCTTGGTGAAATGTCTGTTCATGGCTTTTGCCCATTTTATGATTGGATTGTTTGTTTCCTTTTTTTTAATAAATTTATTTTTTATTGGTGTTCAATTTGCCAACATATAGAATAACACCCAGTGCTCATCCTGTCAAGTGCCCCCCTCAGTGCCCGTCACCCATTCACCCCCACCCCCCGCCCTCCTCCCCTTCCACCTCCCCTAGTTCGTTTCCCAGAATTAGGAGTCTCTCAGGTTCTGTCTCCCTTTCTGATTGTTTGTTTCCTTGCTGTTGAGTTTACTAAGTTCTTTCTAGATCTTGGATACCAGCCCTGTATCTGATACATCATCTGCAAATATCTTCTCCCATCTATAGGTTGTCTTTTAGTTTTGTTGACTGTTTGCTGTGCAGAAGCTTTTTATCCTGATGAAGTCCCAATAGCTCATTTTTGCTTCTGTTTCCCTTGCCTTCATGGATGTATCCTGCAAGAAGTGGCTGTGGCCATACTTGACACAAAAAAATGGAATGGGCAAAGATCTCACCACAAAACGGAGCCCAGTGAATGTAAGAATCCAGCAGTTAAACGTAGCAGCTCATGCAGGACGTGCGACGTGGAGAAAGATGACCCTGAAAGAGAAAGTGCAATGGGGAGAGGCTTTGGGCAAGTGAGCCTCCAGAGGAGGCCGCCTCTCATGTGCTTGGGAAGGTGCTGGAGGCTTTATTTATGTATTTATTCCTGAGAGACCCAGAGAGAGGGGCAGAGACACAGGCAGAGGGAGAAGCAGGCTCCCTGCCAGAGCCTGATGCAGGACTCGATCCCGGGACCCCAGGGTCACGCCTGGGCCACAGGGAGATGCTCAGCCGCTGAGTCCCCCCAGGCGCCCCTCATTACAGTCTTTAAACTCATTCCTTCTAAAATATTTTCATTTAGGGGATCCCTGGGTGGCGCAGCGGTTTGGTGCCTGCCTTTGGCCCAGGGCGTGATCCTGGAGACCCGGGATCGAATCCCACATCGGGCTCCCGGTGCATGGAGCCTGCTTCTCCCTCTGCCTGTGTCTCTGCCTCTCTCTCTCTCTGTGACTATCATAAATAAATAAAAATTAAAAAAAAAAAGGCAATGAGAATTGCAATACTTAATTTAAAAAAAAAATAAATAAATAAAATAAAATATTTTCATTTAAAAAGTCCACAGTTAAAAATCGAATCTTTCTTTTCCTTTTAGTACTTCTGTGGTTGTTGTCCAATGCCATTTTCAATTATTCTAAGTGTTGTTTCTAAAAGTACTTCTTATTAGATTAAGGGGTGGCTCCTTGAATTCATCTACCTCCAGTGTATTAAGCAAACCACAAGGTACAGAATTTTTTTTTTCCAGGGAGGTTTCGGGGCTTGAGGATCCTAATCATGAAATATGCATTGGAGGAGAGGTTCAAAGCTGTGCCCAATCTAGATGCAAAAATCCCAAGCTGAAGATTTTAACTGTCTAAATCAGATACTAAGTAATTCAGGAAAAAAATAAAAAAATAAAAAAAAAAATAAAAGACCTCACAAGCCGCAGAGATCTTTCTCCGGGTGGCCTTCTGGGGCCCATAAATCAGTTCTAAACATGCGCTCCCGGCTCCTGCTCTGCACTCCGCGTTGGAGATTGGAAGCACTCTTTTTACCAAATGTGGGAAAATACAGCCCAGTTTTATGTTAGAGAAGAGGAGAAGGACGTCCTGCCCTGAAATGCTTCGTGTCCGGTTCTGCTGCAAACCCGGCCTCGACGGCCCACCTGCTCCTCGGCTGACAGGGCGCGGCCGGGTTCCCGGGCCCCACCGCCCCACGCCTGCTCGTGGCCTGAGCGACCCTCGGAAGGTGCTGCTCTGCCACGTGATTGGTTTCCACTGTCACCCAGGACAAAGCCCGCATCTGGCCAGGACAGCTGGGGCCCATGAATGAGGTCACGAAACAGTGATGCTTGCACTCATAGCTGGTTGGCGTTCTCCCGACGTCTCCGCCTACCCCCAGGACAGCCTGCTGGGGGGCCTGCTGGGGGCCTGCTGGGGGCCTGCTCGGGGCCTGCTCAGGGCCTGCTCAACTGGCCCCACGCATCCCAGCTGAGACCCCGGACCCCGCTTGCCTCAGGTCTGGTGCAGGCACAGCTGCCTCCACCACCACGCCCCCTGCGACGCCCTGTGCCCACCTGCACTTCCTGCCCCCCAGGGTCAGGCTGACCCGGCCCTCACTCACCCCTCAGCTGGCCCATCACCTCTCACAGGTCCCCTCCCAAGAGCCAGGTCCTCCTGCCAGCTCCCTGGAACAGGATCTCCGCCCCTTGCAGGACCTAGAAGCCAAGACCCTGTGGGTTTGCCTTCGGCCCGACCCCCCCCCCCGCTTGCCTCCACCCCCCCTCCCCCCCCCGATGGAGCTGCAACGGCCCCAGGGAGCCTGCCATCCGGGCCGTTGGCTTGCGACTCAATCCGTGGGGACAGCGGGGCTTGTGCTCCAGGCACAGATGACAGGCGACATTCCTCACAGCTGAACCTGGTTAAGTCCCAAGTGGCTGGAAGCGCTAATGACTCGATTCCCACCTAATCCCCAAGCTTCGGGAGAGCAGAACCCGCTCTGCCGCCCGCGCGCACTGTGCACCGAGTGCTTGCTGGACTCACCTGGGACCTGACGGAGGTGGCGCTTCTTCCCGGCGGCTCTCGTCCCGCACTTACCCCAATGAAGGGCAGGTGCACAGGGAGCGTTGCACAGGCCTGTCGAGAACACGCCTCTCCGTGGCCTCACGTGTGTGCAAACACACCTCTCTGTGGCCTGGATCACAGTCCCCAGTGCTGCAACCTTAACTAAGCATTTATTGAGATCCAGGCTTCGGGGTCATTCCAGAAGATGAGACATGGACGTGTCAGAGGTCCTTTGTCTGCAAACCTCGGAGGTGAAGTGGGGCCGAGGCCGTGCGCACCGGTGCACAGGGCGATACCGTCCCCTGCGGTTTCATCAGACATAAGAGGGGCTCCGACCCAGCCCGGAGAGACGGGGAATCAGGTGGTTCTGGAAGGCTCCCCAGAGGAGGGGAGGCCCGGGTGGAAGCTGGCTGTCCCTACAAAGCCAGAGTGGAGCACGGGAGCGCCTGCTGAGCAGAGCCTGGGGTTCCGGGGAAAGAGGAACAGACCCAGGCAGAGGGGCTGGAGCACAGGCTATGAAGGGCAGAGCTTCGGGGGGACCCGGCCACGGGCCAGGGGCCCCGCGGCCCACACCCCAGGTTTGGGGTTTCGCCCCAGGCCGCACAGCCAAGAAAAGGCTTGGGCCCTGCAGTCAGAGGGCTGCTCTGGCGACATCACCGCAAGCAGGTGCACCGGACCCGGCCACGGGCGCACAAGGACCCCAGGGGGCAGGTGTGCTGGGGGCGGCGGTCGCGCAGATGGGAATTAGGTCCGGGGACGCGCCCATGGTTCACGGCGGCCAGGCCATGACCGTGGCTGAGCCAGCAGCACACGCCGCCGGGCAGGTGGGCAGGTGGGCAGGGGCAGCCCCGGAGCCACCCTGCGGGCGGAGACAGAGCAAAGTCCGACCCCGGAGCCCGGACCACAGATGCCACTCGCATCCCCCCGGCTCTTGACACGCAGACTGGGGCTGTCCTATCGTGCACTCTTGCATGCTGATCACCGCAAATACGGTTTTCAATGTCAACCCTGGAGGCACAACAGCGTTGTCCTCAGTGCACGCGTGACCGTCCTGAACGGAGAGTCTTTAAAACACGATTTTCAATTTTCACAGAGGGGGGCAGCCTCCGCCAGCAGGTGGACGGTGAGAGCACGCGTCACGGCGCCCGGCTCCGGGGTTAAGCGTCGGTTTCCCCCTTCAGGGGACTGTGCTCTGTGGCTGAGACCTCCCAGGGACCCAGGCCCAGAAAACCACCCTGTACCCAGGGGCAGCTCTGCAAGTGCGTCACCTGTGGGGAAGGCGGAGCGGAGGCTCAGGGAACCCAAGACCCTCTCCGAGGTCCTGGCACAGACCACACCGAGCCAGTGTAGACGTCAGCCCTGGTGCTCTGGATTCCAGGCGGGCAGAAGGCGCCAGCGGAGCAACCCTCTCCTGGGAGCGAACACCGCACAGATTCAATCTGGACACTTGCTCTTGCCTTTGTATAAGGTAAACTGAGGCACGTTCAACTGGGAAGAGTCTGAGCAAACGCCAAAACCCAGGTGATTGGGGGGAGCACTCTCGGGGTGGGTCTGAGGCAGAGGCTTCAGACGGAGACCCCAGGAGATGACAGGTGACAAACAGAGCCCTGGGGGCCCCCCTGGCACGGGGAGGGGGTCCTTGAGCATAAGACCCACAAACTGCAAATAAGAGATCAGAGTCCGGGCCTGGACCTCAGCCTTGCCCTCGCCTTGTTTCCTCCCCCTTGTCCTGCATTCATCCCTCCTGGGGTCCTGGTAAGTGTGGGCTGGAGCCAGGCAGCCCCCCCTCCCCGCTAGGCCAAGGGCTCGGCTTTGATGTGTGCTCTGTATCGGTAACAAAAATCGTGAAAATTGCTATGGAGCCCGTGTACCCCCGGCTCTTCCAGAAAGGAGCTGCGTGTAACTGAACGGGGCCCGCCATGCTGGGGGCTTTGGGAAATGCCGCCCAGGGGCCTCGAGCATCAGACGACACACAAGGGGCCACGCGCATGAGGCTTCAGTGGGCCGGGCCTGGGTCAGCGGGGGGACCTTGGGTGAGTTTTCCAACGTCCCTGAGCCTGGATAATGAAGGGTTCACAGAGCATCGGGCCATCCACAGGGTGACAGGGTCCCTGCTCCGTTGCCTTCTTTCCGGGAGTGCAGCCACCCTCGGGGTCCACGTGCGTAGTGGGGGCCAACGGAACGCACTTACTGGGTGGAAGTAGTTCACAACGTTTTCCCTACCACAGGGGAAGTGGGGGGAACCCACTAAGGTCCTAAACTCAAAACAGCTTTTTCCAGAATTTACAACTTGTTTTTTTATCTAGATGAGGTTTGTTTTTTTGGGTTTTTTTTTTTTTTTTTGGTTTGTTTGTTTTTTGGGTTGTTTTGTTTTGTTTTGTTTTTGTTTTTGTTTTTTTGCCTACCCATTTGGGGAAACTTTAGAAAAAAAAAATGTAACATGAACAACTACAAAGGGCAACTCACTAACACGAAGGATAATTGTGGCACCGGCCCGCGGGGGCCTAACAAACATTATCCGAGGCTGCTGTTACCTGGTAAGAGGAAAGCGGCACAAGGCAAAGGGAACAACGTGGAGCCAGCGGCGTCCTCTGGTTCTCTGATGCACGTCCATTGTCTTTCTGACGTCCTAGAGACTCGGCCTTGAGCTGAGGCACTTGCGGGACCAGTGGTAGTCACAGATCTCACAGGCTGCGCCTGGCGTGTGCATTCGTTTTCAGAGACGCTGGCAAAAGAGACCAGAAATCTGGATTCCATTGCTGAAGTCATGCATAGACCCCATGCAACTCCCAGAGGTGGCTGCTAGACAGATTCGCGCCCGCATCCCACGCCCTGCAGCCGGACTCCAGGAGCACATGTCGTCCGCGGTGCGAATGAAGCAGCCAGCACGAGGCACAGCCCTTCAATATGGATGTTAATAATAGGGCCGGAGAGTTAGTAATGCCTACGGTGCTACCACACCTACCGTGAATTTGGTAGCAATCGGGTACAAGCAAAAGTAACTCATTTGATGACAAAGTACTTCTCCTAGCAAGGCCGGAAAGAGCCCGGGCACCCGTGTGTGTGCGCGTGGGTGTGATTTTTGCTCAGTGAAATCCTCCCCGTTACACCCAGGAGTCCTCGCTAACCAGGCACCGCCTCCAAAGTCTGTCCATACAGACACACAGGCCACGAGAAGACCAGGAGGCCGGTGGAGGCGCCCGCACAGGTCATCTCTGAAGAGGAGGACGCTGATGGCCCATTCCCGTATCCAGCTGATGTGCCGGTTGGGGTCATAAAAGAAGAGAGGAGGGTCAGAAATTTCACACCGACTTTAACATACCTATGAGCACAATCCATACACAGACTGACCTTCGTTTAGGATGAATCATAAAAAAATGATTAAGAGAAACACGAGTCACCTGACTCTTCTGGAAATGCCGGTCAAGTCCCGAATGTCTTATCCCTGAACAATTATTTGTAAGCTGAATTACTGGCTTTTCTAAAAGCTTAGAGACACACTACACCCTTCTTGAGGGTTGTCTACGTCCAGACGAGTGGCAGAGAGGGCAGGCCAGCTCAGAAGACGGTGGTGCGCCGAATTACCCTACTGCTTGTTGATGCGCCCAGTGAGCCCCGCCATTACAGAAAGGGGGCTTTGTTCACTCCCACTTTGTGCAGGATAGTGTGCGGGGCCTGCGGTGTACGACTGTCTCGGAGGTGTTACCCACACCGCTGGGTAAGCTGCTCTGGGTGTGAACCCCGAAGGGGCAGGCGCTAGGCCTCAGTAGCCGTCTAGGTCATTCCACAGTTCATCCCATCCCTGGTTCACGGGAGGAAAACACGCTGACTCCAACTGAAGCCGCAGATCCAGAATTCAATGCCACGCAAGAGGCTGCGACGCCAGGGGTTTGTTGAGCTGCTGAGAATCTCCCTCTAAAGATAAGCGACGGTGAGACGCTCCCCCAGTTCCCACCCGGGCTGTCCCACCGGACTCAGGAAAGGGTCACCCCAAGGATGCTCCGCTCGGCAGGGTACCTCGGCTCGGCTCGCCCGGCCTCCCTGCGAGCCATCCCACTGAGGCAGGGCCACCAGTCCAAGGGCACTTTAATTTCCCTTGGCAACGCTGCCCAAAAGCAGAAGCGCATTTCTAAATAATCGGTCCTCTTCGGCACCGCAAGGAGGCCGAAGAACGCTGAGCCAGGCTGACTCGCCGGCTCGGCTCAGGGGCCAGAGTGGCCTCCAGATGAAGCGGGACAAGGGTCAGGCGCTGAGAGCTCCCGTTTTTATCGGGATCCCCAGAGGACATGCTGAATCGCATCATCAGCGTAAGATGCCCGCACCTTCACTCTTTGGCTTGGGAGATGACCCAGAGGGAGTCGGGCTGTGCAGTCTCTCCAGAGAGTTTCTCAACAGAGTCGTCCTAAGAGGCGACAGTGCCGCCAGGATTGGAAACCACCAGATCGCTCCTCTACGAGGACAGATGTGTCTTCTAGAAGGTGCTTGACGAACGTGTGTCGGCCTAAGTTCTTGACCTGAAGGCTGCATGGGGGCCCGTGAGCACCCACCTCATTGACAGTCTCGATGACGACTGGATGTTGAGTTTTGTCAAATGTTTTTCTACCCCCATCGAAGTGATCATATGATTTTTATCCTTTGTCTGGTTGATGTGGTATAGGACGTTGGTTGATTTGCCAACATTGAGCCATCCATGCATCCCTCCAATAAATCCCATTTGATGATAGTGAATAGTCTTTTTAATGTATCGTCACACGCATCTTGGTAATATTTTGTTGAAGAATTTGCATCCATTTTAATCAGGGACGTTGTTCTGTGGTTTTCTTCTTTTTTTTTTTTTTTTTTTTTTTTGTGGTATCTTCATCAAGCTTTGATATCAGGGAAATGCTGTCCTGATAGAATGTATCTGGTAGCTTTCCTCCCTCTTCTATTTTTTGGAACAGTTTGAGGAGAATAGGTATTAATACTTCCTTATGTATTTGCTAGAATTTACCTGTGAATCCATCTGATCTGGAATTTTATTTTTTGGTTGTCTTGATCACTGATTCATTTTGTAACTTGTAATTAGTCTGCTCAGATTTTCTATTTCTTTATGGTTCTGTTCTGGAAGATTGTATATTTCTAGCAATTTATACATTTCTTCTAGATTGTCCAATTTGCTTATATCTTCTGCAGTAGCCCCTTATAATTCGATGTATCTCTGTGCTGTCTGTTGTTACTTTTCTCTCATTTCTGTTCTTACGTATTAGGGTCTTTGCTCTTTTTCTCTTGATTAGTCTGGCTGACAGATGGTCAACTTCCTTTATCTTTTCAAAGAACCATCTCTTGGTTTTATTGATTTCTTCTATTGTTTTGGAGTGTCTATGTCACTTATTTCTGGTCTGATGTTTATCCGTTCCTTTCTTGTACTCACCTTGAGCTTTGTGTTTCTTCTTTTTCTAGTTCCTTTAGGTGTAAGATTACATTGTTTATTTAAGCTTTTACTTGGGTCTTGAGATAGACCGGTATCGCTATATACTTCTCTCTTAGAACTGCTTCCACTGTGTCCCAAAGAGCTTGAACCATTGTGTTTTCATTTTCATTTGTCCCATTTTTTTTAATTTCTTCTTTGATTGTTTCATTGACCCATTGGCTTAGTATCATGTTGTTGGATCCCCACGTGTTTGTATTTTTTTCCTGATTTTTTTTCTCATGAGTTATTTCTAGTTTCATACCATTGTCATTTTAGACAATGCATGGCATGATTTTAATCTGCTTAAATTCACAGAGTATTATTTTGTGGCCCAATGTGTGATCTACTTTGAAGCATGTTTTGTGTGCACTTGAAAGGAATATATATTGTGTTGTTCAGGATGCAATACCCTGTATATATCTGTTATGGGCATCTGGGTCCAATAGGTCGTTCGAAGACATTGTTTCCATATTGATTTTCTGCCTGAATAATCTATCCATTGATGTAAAGGGGTTGCTAGTGTCTCTTCTATTATGGTATTACCATCAATTCCTCTCTTTATGTCCTTTAATACTTACTTTGCACATTTTAGATGTTCCAGTGTTGGATGCATATTTACAACTGACATATCCTCTTGTTGGATTGATTCCTTTGTCATTAAGTAGTATCCATCTCTGTGTCTTGTTCCATTCTTAGTTTTAAAGTCTATTTTGTCTGATATAAGTATTGCTACTCTGGCTTTTTTTGTTTGTTTTTTAACATTTGCTTGGTGAATGTTTTTCTATCCCTTCACCTTCTTTGTGTTAAGATTTTATTTAAACTCCAGTTAGTTAACATCCAGTTTAATATTAGTGTCAGGTGTACACTTAGTGATTCATTACTCATGTACAGCACCCAGTGCTCATCACAAGTGCACTCCTTAGTCCACATCACCTACTTAAGCCATCCTCCCGCTCACCTCCCCTCTGGCGACCATCGGTTTGTTCTCTATAATTAAGAGTCTGTTTCTTGGTTTGCCTCTCTCTCTTTTCTTTTCCTTATGCTTGTTTGTTTTGTTTATTAAATTGTACATGTGAGAAAAATCGTAGGCATTTGTCTTTCTCTGACTTATTTTGGTTAGCATCATACCCTCTAGCTCCATCCCACATAGTTGTAAATGGTAAGATTTCATTCATTTTCATGGCTGATATCCCTTTGTATGTATAGACCACATATTCTTTATCCATTCATCACTTAGCGGACATTAGGGCTGCTTCTGTAATATGGCTATTGTACATAGAGCTGCTAGAAACATCGCGGTTTGTTTGCATCTTTAGTTTTGAGGTGATATTCTTGTGGGCAGCATATGTATGGGATTTCTTTCCGTTCCCATTCTGCTATCCATGTCTTTTGTTTGAAATTTTTAGAACATTTCCACTTAAAATAATAATCAGTTGGTAGGTACTTATCACAATTCTATTTGTTTTCTGGGTTTTGTGGTTTTTTCTTTCATCTTCTCTTGATGTCTTTCCTTGCGATTGATGAGTTTCTACAGTGTTATGTTTGGCTTTTTTTTTCCTCTTTATTTTTTGTGTATCTCTCAGAGGTCTTAGGTTTGTGATTACCATGAGGTTCATATGCAGCATCCTAAGTAAATGGCATCCTGTATTAATTTGATGGTCATTTAAGTTCAAATATATTCTTAAAAAAAAAAAAAAAAAAACTAAAAAAAAAACTAAAAAAAAAAAAGACTTCTTTCCTTTTCCCCCTTCTCGTCTTTTCCCTTTCACTACCTCCTACACTGTCTATGAATATGTCATCATATTTTGTTCATAATTTTCTTCTGTCTAATTACTGTCATTTCTTTTCCACTTAAAGAAAGCTCTTTAACATTTCGTGTAAGGCTAGTTTAGCTGACAAACCCCCTTATCTTTTTTGTAGGAAACTCTTTATTCCTCCTTCAAATCTGAATGTTAACCTTGCCAGGGACAGTCTTGGTTGTAGGCCTTTCCTTTCAGGACTATGAATACATCGTGCCACTCTCTTCTGGCCTGCAAAGTTTCTGCTGAAAAGTCAACAGATAGCTTTATAGATTTTTCCCTTATAGGTGACTTTTTGTTTCTTTCTTACTGCTTTTAAGATTCTTTCCTTACTTTTAAACTTTGACATTTTAATTATCTTGTGTCATCAAGTGGACCTCTTTGGGTTCATTTTGTTTGGAACCCTGCGCTTCTTAGACTTTGATGTCTATTTCCCTCTCTAGATTAGGGATGTTTTCAGTTGTTATTTTTTTCAAAATAAGTTTTCTACAGCTTTCTCTATCTCTCTTTCCTTCTCCTGGGACTCCTATAATATGAAAGTTTGTTCACTCCCTGTTGTCTAAGAGCTCTCTTAACCTACCTTCATTTTTAAAAGTTCTTTCCTCTTTTTGCTGTCCAGTTTGTGCACCTTTTATTACCCCATCTTCCAGATCACTGATCTGTTTTCTGCATCCTCTCATCTACTGTTGATTCCTTCTAGTATGTCTTTATTTCAATTATTCAACTCTGACTTGTTCTGGTTTATATTTTCTCTCTGTATTGAAGTTCTTACTGAGTTCCTGCACTCTTCTCTCCAGCCCAGGGAGTATCTTTATGATCATTACTTTAAATTATTTATCAAGCATATTGGTTACTTACTTATTAAGACTCTTTTATGAGGGATAATTTTCCTTGTTCTTTCTTTTGGAGAGTATTCCTCTTTCTCCCTATTTTGCTTGACTTTCTATGGATCAAGTAGAACAGCTACTTCTCCTAAACTTAAAGGAATGGTCTTGTGTGTGGTCATCTCTGTGCAGACTGTGTGTGCATGGTCCCTTTAACTGACTAGCTGTAGCTATATATTCTAGTTTCTCTTTTAAGCTGCAGCTTTATACAGAAAGAAAATAATAGTAAATAAAATAATAAAAGAGAAAAGAGACAAAAGGAAAAAAAAGCAGCTTATCATCTGGGCTCCAGCACCACAGGGGCTGGTGTGGGCTTGTGGACTCTGGGCTTACTAAGGTCACAGGCTCACTGAGGTTACAAACTTGCTGTGATGATCAGGTTATGACATTTGGACCCTGCTCTGGTCTGCACATCCAATGGGCAGTGGGAGCATAAATCATGTTGCTCTCCAGTCCCTCTGATACAGAATGAGTTCCAGAAGCTTCTCTGCCATTGGTTGGAGTTCTAGGGCTGGCTCTTTTCTATGATGGTTGCTCTTTTAAACCTCAGCTTTTTTCTTCTGCCCAAGAAAAGAGGGATCCAGTCCCAGCCCCTCAATACTGTCCCTCCCTATTGCAGTTCAGAGAGTGGAGATCCCTTTTGTTGTCATGTCTCCATCTCTCTTGCTGTTCTCTGTATCTTTGACTGTTGAGAAGCTGTCAACACCCACTTGTTCTTCAGGAGGAATTGGTCTATTAATAGGTGTAATTGAGTGTGTTTGGTGGAGGAGGTGAGTTCAGGGTCTCCCTCAGTGCCATCTTGGACCAAAACCTCCTGAATATACATCCCAGCACACTTGTGAACCCAACTCCTTCAACAGATTCTCTTTTTTTTAAGATTTTATTTATTTACTCATTAGAGACACACAGAGAGAGGCAGAGACACAGGCAGAGGGAGAAGCAGGCTCCCTGCAGGGAGCCCGATGCAGGACTCAATCCCAGGACTCCAGAACCACACCCCAAGCCGAAGGCAGACACTCAACCACTGAGACACCCAGGTGCCCCTACAACAGATTCTTTGTAGAGGAATTAATGAACATATATATGTATATATATATATGTTATATTCAAAGTAATGAACATATATATACATATTCATATAACCTCCCACACACACTTACATACTTTAGGATTTTGATTCATATTATTAGATCATGAAAAAAATACATTTAAAATAAGTATAACTGGTGATTTAATCTATATTTCTTTAATTATAAATAAAATTGGATATTTTTTATATCCATCTTATAATTTGTTTCTTCTGTAAATTGTACCTACTTAAGTTGGAATATTAATCATTTCACCCAGACATATAAAGTGTTAGCACTAAGTGTATGCACTGCTCATATCCTTTCTTGTCCTTCCCAGAGGGGCAAGCCCACATTCAGGGTCCCTCCTGCAGCCACAGCTTTGCCACCCACTGTGGGAAGGTCGAGAATCAGGATGAGCCTGGCCCAGGGCTTGCTTAGCCTGAGTCGTAAAGGCAGCTGGGACAGAGCCACAACATAGGAACTGAGCAGGACAGGGCTCATCTGCTTTGTCAGAGCTTGTGCTTCCTCCCTGTGCCCATATCTCTGTCACAGCTTGTACCACAACTGTGTCCAACTATCCCAAGGAAGTCCACGCTCATCAAGCACTAAGCACCTGCCTCCAGGCCATGCCAGATTCAGCTAGTGCTTCTTGTCTGAATGCAGATTTCTCTGGATATACTCTAAAACTATTTAGGGCTTGTGATTCCTATCATATTTCAAAAGCCTAAACACTGGTGAAATGTTGAGGGAATATCCTAGTGGAGTGAGAGGTGAGTATTTTACTTTTTTTTAAATATTAAATCCAAGTAGTCAATATGAGAACTAGAATTTTCTATCTGTTCTTCTAGTTACATATTAAAGCTAAGAACAAAAGGAGGCCACTATAGGTCAAAGGAAGAAGATCTATCCATTTTGGAAACATTCACGACAATTAAATAAATCTAGACACTGACAAAAATCTGAGAAGGCCAGAAAGATATTTGGGATATTTCACTTAAAATGTCTCAGATCGTTGAACTGCCACAAATAACGAAACACATAGCATTTAGATTGTAACTTACAACTGTAATAATTGCCTATTGCTAACTTTATTTAAGCTCTATATAGTTTTGTTGACTATTTGGGAAAGTTCCTGGATTCAGAACATCTGGACTTGAATTGTGATGGCTCACACTCTGCACTTTGACCTCAGGCCATTTATCTTATTTTAAAATATCTGACAAGATAATCGTAATAGTCCCTGGCCCTCACTAAGCACTTAATATGTGGGAGACAAAGTTGTAAGTGCTATGCGTACTGTCTTATTTAAATCCTCATAGTAATCCTAAGGAGTAAATAAGCTTATCCTCTCCATTCTATGGACACAACAGATGAGTCGCCCCCCACCTCCATCAATGAGAGACTCCTACCCTGACTGGGAGCAAGGCCCTGGCTCCAGTTAGCACGCTAACTCCACTCCTAGTGCTCCACCTCGTCCCTCACACCCTGGTGCTGCTCCCCTGTACTTACTCTCCTTGCTGGTGATATTTGTTTTTCACAGAGGGGACAACGTGGCCTTGTGTTCTGGTCCTCCTCTCACACTGTCGCTCTACTACTGCTAATTCTGATCCACCTCCTCATTACTACATGTCTTCCACCTGATAATTCATCCACCCGATGCTTCATCTGAAAATTCCTCAAGACGACTGCTTCAGTTCTCTTATCTTATAGTAAGGGTAACACCCCTCATGCTAGGGTACAGAGCGGGAGGTATAATAATATGGCTTGCTTTTGGGTAAGAGTGGCACTTTTCATTATTTAAAGTATTTTAATTATTTAAATTATATTATTTGAATGGTTAAATATTCTAGAAAAATACTAGAGAGTTTTAAAAAGAACCCATACACACACACACACACACACAATGGAATATTATTCAGCCATGAGAAAGAAGGAAGTCTAGTCTCTCCCAACAACATAGATGGACTCTGAGGCCATGACGGTGCAAAATAAGTCAGACAGAGAAAGACAAATACTGCATGGTATTACATGTGTGTGGATCTTTTTTAGTCAAACTCATAGAAACAAAGAGTAGAAAAGTGTTTGCTATCGCCTGGGGGAGGGAGAAAATCGGGAGAAGTTGGTAAAAGGCACATACTTCCAGCTATAAGATGAATAAAGGATCTGATGTAAAGCATGTTGACTCCTATGGTTGATTTAAGAAAAGAATCATTTTCAGAAAGAAAAACATGCTAAAAAATTAATTAGAGACATTTGGTTCAGACACGGTCACTACATACGGTTACTAACTGTAGGTAAATGGATTAACATTATCTTCACCTGACGATTCAGAGCTATGCAGGGAGAAGAAAAACGAATACGGAAAAAGGCTCTGAAGCACAGATGCTCAGGAGAGTCCAGTATCGACACAAATGGCGAATCTGCCCCTGTGTGCAGAACGGCATGGCGGAAACTGTGGTGAAATGAAGTCCTGCCTAAAGCACATCCACATTCCTTCTAACCCCAGCCCAACAACACGCAGCTCCAGCCAGATGAGCCCAGCAGACGCGGGGGTTGACAACTCCTGAGGACATGTTAACCAGGGGACTCTTGAGTGCTGACAATGAGCAGCCAGGGCGTTAGGGGTACTTCATGCTCTAATCTTAGGTCATGCTGATGTAGGAAAATGTTGGGGTTCAGAGCCCACAGCCAAGAAAGAATTCTCGAGGTGTCTTTGGTGCAAACGTTGGCTTTCTTAGAGCACGGGGACAGGGCCCATGGGCAGAAAGAGCTGCCCAGGGTCATGAAGAGGAGCCCACTATGTACTTTCAATTTGGGAGGGGGGTGGAGACAACACAAGCCTCCCAGGTATTTAGGAAATAAGGTTTCCAGGACCCTGAAGGGGCTAGCTAGCTATCACTGGGAAGGTCATTTATTACCATCTAATAAAACCTGAGTCATGAGACCTTTCAGATGTGTATCCATGGGCCATGTGCTCAGGGGATGATCGCCAACATGTATCTTGGGGGGAAGAAGAGATAAAGGAAATTTCTAAAGGAATTTTTATATGTTAAAGTAGACTCACAGGCTCCTGGGGGCCGGGCTAAGATTCCCCGTTGCCCTCAGCGAGGATCAGCATTGAGGCAGCTGAGCTCCCAGAGCAAGGTTGCTCTGCCTGTCTCGAGGACTTGTCGAGGTGCTGTAGGCTGTAAGGAAATTTATTTTTTTCCTTTGTTTCCCATTCAATACTGCATGGAGGAACCTGAGGAGGCCTGGAGCAGAATGCACCGAAAGGAAGGAGAAAGATCTCCGCGGGAAAAGTTGCTTGTAACTGTCACGTGAGTGTCAGCAGAAATACTGTATTATGTTCTGGAAAAAAGAGGTTTTCACACTGTTGCCCTAGGAAGCCTACACTGAAGAGAGTACAAAATGGCCAACAGGTCCAGGTCTAAATAAACAGTGTTAAAATGCAAACACACGTTAACATGACAAATGTTCTCCTTTTTCCCTGCAAGACGTGAGCCTACACGTTGATTGGCTAAGCCTGTTGGTCTCCCCTCGGGCATGGCCACAGCTCTCTGTGGCAGAAACACGATGCTTTGGAAGAGTTCAGCTCCTTTTTACCAGGAGAGTCTTCAAACACCTATGGGATACTTTTGAAAAATGCTTGATTCCAGTACAACTCCAGAAGGGGGCCCCCACACCACCAAGCAACTCTCCATCGCCAGCTGGGTGCCCACAATTCAACTCCATTCTGACCCTGTCTGCCAGGAGACAGCCTCAGACCCCAGGTTAGGGGTTAGGGGCTCCCTCCATCTCACAAGACTGTCCACACCCCTTCAGACGGCCATCGCCAGTCCAGGTTGTCACCTGCACTTCTGACTCACCTGCTCTAGATCAGAGGTTCCCACAACTCTCTTCTCGGGTTTGATTAATTTGCTAGAGAGGCTCAGAGAACTCAGGAACATTTTACTGACTAGATTACCGCTTTATTAGGAGGTATTAGAAGCCAGGAACACCCCCGTGGAAGAGATGCTTAGGGCAGGGAATGGGGAAAGGACACAGTTTCTGCACCCTGTCGGCACGCCCGCCAGTCTCTCTGAATCCCCATGGGTTCGCCAACCAGAAGCTCTCCAAACCCTGCTCTTTTGGGGGGGTTTATGGAGGCTTCATCATATAGACATGATTGATTAAATCACTGGCCTTTTGTGATTGACTCAACCTCTAGCCCCTCTCCCTTCCCCCAGTGGACCAAAAACTCCAACCCACCAACACCCCCCACACAGCCACAGTTGGTTCCCCTAGCAACCAGCTGCTTCCAAAAGTCACCTAATTAACATCACAAAGACACTTTTTCCATTCTCTTTGTTTAGGAAATCCCAAAGGTTCGGGAGCTTTCTACTAGAAACAGAGACAAAGACCAGATACTGGGACTCCTGGTGGCTCAGCCATTGAGCCTTTGAGCCTTTGCCTTCTGGTTCACATCAGGCTTCCTGCGGGAGCCTGCTTCTCCTCTTACCTGTGTCTCTGCCTCTCTCTCTGTGTCTCTCAAGAATAAATAAATAAAATCTTTAAAAAAAAAAAGACCAACTACATACTATTATTATTACTCACAATATCACAGACACATGTATAGATTGGTTTTGGTTGGAGCATCTAGATATAAATTTAATCATAATCTTGAAATGGTGCCTATTGACCAGAA